>NC_136145.1:7548268-8748268 GCF_965212315.1 Lampetra planeri | reverse complement strand
AGCTGGATTCGCCGTTTGGCAGGGCACACTCGCACGCACGCGCGCTACCCAGAGACCCAAAGGGATGGCGGGACGGAAGATTCGTTCTGACGACACGGTCCAAGTTTTGCTCGCTTCTGGGGACAGGGCGGTGCTCTCGTCTGCACCCCTCTAGCAGCCCGTTTTGTTTCGCTGGAACTCGCCGCCGGAGATAGTTCGAAGTGTGCCGTATTGGTTTGGTCGCGTAGATTTTTATGGCGAGATATTAACTGCCTCGCCTGGTATGCAGGAGGTCGTGGGTTTAATCCCGACCCTGACGCCTATATATTTGGAGTTTGCATGTCTTTCTCTCCCCGTTGTCGTGGGGATTTTCCTCCGGGTCCTCTGGTTTTTCCCTTCACACTTAGAAACGTGCGCTTGGAGTATTTGGCTGCTATACATTTCCACATGATAACCAACTTCTCTGAGCTTGTATTTGTGGCCAGGTCGCTTCTGAAAGAGAGCTATATATATATTGCTCAGTAGGCCTTAACTGGTAAATATAAAAAAAAACTGTTTATTTGATTTACTATCGAGGTTTTTTTCCCCAGGTTGTAAAACCGAATCTTTATCTGCCGAGTAGTTTAAAGTTCTATCCAGTGCTCCGTTTTTTTGTTTCCCACGGCTCACCCCTGGGCCACCACCGTCGGTAGAGCGGCGTCCCGGTGAGCGGAACGCGGCCGGGCGCATGGCCACGCCGCTCGCGCCAAGCGAGACGCCCGGCGACCAGTGGCAGCTGTGCCACGGGTGGGGGCGGTGGAACTGTGCCCCCACGTGACACACGTGTGCTTAAAATATCTACGTTTTTAATGTCTATAAATTATATTTAAATTAATATAAATGTCATTAAAATGTATAAGAATAGGTTTTACCCTTTTGGCAGTAAAACAGGTGTTAAGATATAGTAATAGGGTTTTACCCTTTCATCTGGTACAAAGACTGACAACTTTTATACAAGGGGTCATGTTTGCAATAACCACAACACAAGCAGTCAGAATGCAAACAAAAATAAACAACTCTGATAATGTATGCACTGTCCTTGAAGTTGATTGGTCCACACCCGAGACAGCTTTTCTTAGAGCCTAGTCTCCATTGGTGTTGGACCCAGATGACGCCAAAAGGCGTACAACTCAAAAACAGCGCACTATCAGAGTAGTGCTACTGGTTAAGGAGGTCTCATCAGGTGTTAAGATGTTAAAACACCAAACTGAAACCTTTTGCAAGGAATCCTGTCTGCATTAACCACATATACTTGTGGTGAACATGCAAACAAAAACATGCTGTGGTAGTATATGCATTGCCTTTATTTTCTTTAGAGCCTAGTCTCAAACAGTGTTAGACCAAGGGTAAAACCTATTTTTATAATTTTATACTGGCAAGGGAGGTCCTATGATATCATGAAAAATTACCAAGCTAAAACCTACAAGTGGCTTATTTGTAGTAAGTTTAATATTTTTTTGGGGGCAATTCAAATCAATTAGGATATCAGTCGATTTGGATTGCTCTGTTGGTCCGGCCCTGTGAGATGCACATTTCATTGGCCAATTCGATCCACTCCGGCCTGGGCGATCAATCCTGCCCCTGGCCAAATGATCAACTGCCGCTTGAAGGGCATTTTTCAGAGGGACAGCCCTCCTTAGCGGGGTTTCTCGCCTTCCGGAGGCATAATGTTGGGGCGGTAAATTTTTAAAGGGGCCCGAATTATTGACCACAAAATAAAGTTGTTTTTACATTTTTGCCCGCTTTGCTTGTGACTAATTGTCCCATTTCTCTGGATAACCACCACCATTCCACCTCCGTGCACACACACAGACAAAAAGACAAAGATCCCCTGTACGCTACAGCCTTTAACAGACTTTTGGGGCAAGTGCTGTTTGCGAGCGCCGAATGAAGGCCGGTGCACACACGAGGGGGGGGGTGGGTGGCCCACACTGCACCAGGTACTTATTTCAGGCATCTAGTGGAGTCCCAAGGACAGGTTCAAATACTTGATCTGATATTGGTCGCCAGGTTAATAGCACAGTGCAGTGCCAGCCTCTTCCACTACCGCTCCCCCAGACACGCGTACACTCTGCTTGCGTGCGCGTGTTTGTGCGAATACTTAATTGTGCGTACTGGAGCTATCGTGAACAATTTTTGATTGCCAGCTTGGTCCTAGCCTCCTATTAACAACATCGAAATCGATTGGAACAGTAGCACAGAAATTATTCACAAGCTCATTCAAGTTGATGCCTACACACGCGTACATAAACTACTGTATAGGCATTGTAAATGAAATAAAATAGGAACAATCCACGGCTGGATGAAGGCCTGCTCACTCTGCGTCGATCATGGAAGTTGTTTGACCATACTTCACCACCGCTGGTCAGTGTGGGTTGGTGAAGAGAGGGGCGGGGAAGGTAGGGGCATCCAGGACCGTTTGGGGTTATCGCTCTCCACCTGATGTTAGCCGTGGCTGGGAATCGAACTCGGGTTTTTCCGGGCTCATAGCGCGGTGCTCAAACCACCACCGCTTCCCACCGATGTATCCACCGCTTCGGAGAACTGTGGCGGTTTTCGTCTTGTAGACGTAACGATCCTGCCATTGGAATGTGGAATTTCCACTGCTTAATTGCGATGAGAAGTTGGCCCACGGTTGGAGTAACTGCGCCGACACCTTTAGTTTGACAGGTTGTCTTTGTGAGATTCGAGTCGCCGCAATGTAAACTTGGCTATTTATGATCATACAAACATTCAATTGTTCATCGTACTCTGCAAGTGTTTGGCTGTGGGGGTTATGCAATGCGTCTTAAACTCCGGAACGCGTTTTAAACAGTTGAGTGACAATTTAATTATGTTGTTTTTCATCGTTTCGTGATTGACGAAAAACACATCTAGCCTCTTTGTTAATCTCATCTCACCTCCAAACACTCTTATATCACCCCTCTCATCTGACTTTACTCGCCTCCCACACACTCTCCTACCTCCCCCCTCTCATCTCACTCTACTCCCCTCCATAAATGCCCCGACCTCTCCACTCTCATCTCGCTCCACTCCCCTCAAAGCACTCTCCTGCCTCTCCCCTCGTCTCTCGCTCTACTCCCCCCCCCCACGCACTCTCCTGCATCTCCCCTCTCATCTCACTCCACTCACCTCCACGCACTCCTACCTCTCCCCTCTCATCTCACTCCACTCCCCTCCACGCACTCTCCTACCTCTCCCCTCTCATCTCACTCCACTCCCCTCCACGCACTCTCCTGCCTCTCCCCTCGTCTCTCGCTCTACTCCCCCCCCCCCCCCACGCACTCTCCTGCATCTCCCCTCTCATCTCACTCCACTCCCCTCCACGCACTCCTACCTCTCCCCTCTCATCTCACTCCACTCCCCTCCACGCACTCTCCTACCTCTCCCCTCTCATCTCGCTCCACTCCCCTCAAAGCACTCTCCTGCCTCTCCCCTCGTCTCTCGCTCTACTCCCCCCCCCCCCACGCACTCTCCTGCATCTCCCCTCTCATCTCACTCCACTCCCCTCCACGCACTCCTACCTCTCCCCTCTCATCTCACTCTACTCCCCTCCACGCACTCTCCTACCTCTCCCCTCTAATCTCACTCTACTCCCCTCCACGCACTCTCCTGCCTCTCCCCTCTAATCTCACTCTACTTTTTTCCACGCACTCTCCTGCCTCTCCCCTCTCATCTCACTCTACTCCCCTCCACGCACTCTCCTACCTCTCCCCTCTCATCTCGCTCCACTCCCCTCAAAGCACTCTCCTGCCTCTCCCCTCGTCTCTCGCTCTACTCCCCCCCCCCACGCACTCTCCTGCATCTCCCCTCTCATCTCACTCCACTCCCCTCCACGCACTCCTACCTCTCCCCTCTCATCTCACTCCACTCCCCTCCACGCACTCTCCTACCTCTCCCCTCTAATCTCACTCTACTCCCCTCCACGCACTCTCCTGCCTCTCCCCTCTAATCTCACTCTACTTTTTTCCACGCACTCTCCTGCCTCTCCCCTCTCATCTCACTCTACTCCCCTCCACGCACTCTCCTACCTCTCCCCTCTAATCTCACTCTACTCCCCTCCACGCACTCTCCTGCCTCTACCCTCTAATCTCACTCTACTTTTTTCCACGCACTCTCCTGCCTCTCCCCTCTCATCTCACTCTACTCCCCTCCACGCACTCTCCTACCTCTCCCCTCTAATCTCACTCTACTCCCCTCCACGCACTCTCCTGCCTCTCCCCTCTCATCTCACTCTACTCCCCTCCACGCACTCTCCTACCTCTCCCCTCTCATCTCACTCTACTCCCCTCCACGCACTCTCCTGCCTCTCCCCTCTAATCTCACTCTACTCCCCTCCACGCACTCTCCTGCCTCTACCCTCTAATCTCACTCTACTCTTTTCCACGCACTCTGCCTCAGGATTTCTGTCGAAGCTGCCGGTCAACCTCCGCTCAGTGGAATATCGCTCTTTCTCCTCTGCTCTCATCGCCTGCAACTCCTGTCCCCTCGTCCAGCCATCTGTGCTGTCGACTTATTTTCCTCAGCTCATGACCGACTTGCCGCTGTCAAATAATTTGGCCGCTGCTATAAATCGCCACGTGATAATCCACCTCATTGAGCTATCATTGGTGGCCAGGTCGCTTCTGAAAATGCGCTATGTCGCTCAGTGGGCCTCATCCCGGTAAAATAAACACTGTTTAGTTCGACTACGGCGGCTGTCTGTGTGTACGGCCTTCTATGCCGTTGCTATAAGAACTCCAGTTGTACTGCAGCGGCTTACAGACCCGTAGACTCTTGAGGTGCGGCCGCATTAGAGAGGTTAACGTAAGTCACCCGGGTCGCCAACATTACAATAAGCAATCGAGTGCAGGGAAGACAACGAAATATATATTGGAGCTAAAAAGACCGCATTGCAGAGGAAATCTAAAATACTGCCTGAACATGAATTCATATGAAACACAGCTCCTGGGACCCTAGTTGGCTCGGACAAATGTATTTGTAAATTAACTGTATTACAATGCATTGCATTTCCAGGGTTCCTTTTTGATGGGACAGCCTGGATAATGCGGCAATGTACAGTGGCCAGTGCTCAATTTCAGCCCCCGGTCTGTCCAGCTCTGTAACCCCAGCAATACATTTCCACATCTGGCCGCACCACATCCAGTATTGCCCTCCTGGCTGTCCACGCCAGTGGCTACTGATTAGTCACCAGGAGAGCATCGAGCGGCTAACGAGCGCGTGAGAGGCACGCGCAACATGATCCGCTTGGCCCAAACCGCGGCACGCACGCGCCGGCACGCGCGGGGGACGCGCGGCGGACGCGTGGTTCGTGGCACCCAGCTCGTGCCACCCACGGTGGAGTTTTGTGCGGCGCGGTGGTCGCGGTGCAACGGTTGGCCGCTCCGTGAGCGGACGCGGTCGGTGCCACGCGGGCCCCACGGCGTCGCACGATCCCTCCGCGGTTCTGTCCTCAGCTCCAGATTGAACGAGTCCCCAACCCCCCGTGCCCCCCCCCCCGTTGCCCCCCCCCCCCCGTGCTCTGCCCTCCGCCCGCACGAGCCAGGCAGATGCCAGCTGCGGTGATCGACTCCCCCGAGGGCCTCGTCGTTACATTGCACTCGCCAAAGTTTCCATTTAAAAGGAGGAGGGGGGGGGAGGAAGTGGTGATTTTGGAGTGGGAGGCGTTTGATTTGTCACTTTGGTTGGCGGTGGCATGGGGGAAGTAACGAACAATCTATTTTTATTTTAGCAGTCGAGGCCCAAAGAGCGACGTGGCTCTTTTTTTAGAAGCGACCTGGCCACAAACGACAGCTCAACGAAGTGGCTTGTCATGTGGAAATGTACAGCAGCCAAATACTCTAAGCACATGTACATTCTACATGTGGAGGGAAAAGCCGGAGGACCCGTAGAAAGATCCACACGACTATGGAGAGAACACGCTAACTCCAAATATACAGCAGCAGGCGTCGGTGTCGTCTTCGAACCCATGACCTCCTGTATACCAGGCGAGGAAGTTAACATCTCGCCGTCGTGGTGGAGTCTGGGTGGGGGTGGGTAGGCAGATAAGAGTTCACGCAGACTCGCTCGGTACACGGAGTCGGTGTTCTGCCCGTTTGTGTCGCGTATCTGTGGGGTGCGTTTCCGGCGTCGCGCCGCGCGTCGTCTGGCACGGCGTTCAACACGGCGCCGTGCGCGCGCCGGGGAGATTCCCGCTCCCGAATTCTGATCTTGGAAGATGCCACCTCGGCACGCGAAGCAAAACGTTGGACACCAAGCGACGCGCTCTCGGTCGTGTCCACCGCGTCGCTCCGCGAGGTGCTTTTTCCAAGACCAGAATTCGGGAACGGGAATCTCCCCGGCGCGCGGAATGAAACGTCGGACGCGGTGGAGAACGCGTCGGAGAGCTTGGCGTGCCCCCGGCTTGGTCGACGCGATTCGTTGGCTGCCCTTCCCCGCCGCTCGTTCCTTCCAGGCCGCCAGTGTTCTTATTCATTGTTGGCGCGCCAGTGGAAATGTTTGCTCGTAGGAAAACAAACATTTGACGATTAAAGAAATGCTCGAGATATTTGTTCTGGAACAGGGGTGGGGGGCGGGGGGGAGGTGACGTTGGACGCAATCCGAGCGCTCCCCGCCCTCTGTCCGCGTCGCCTGCTGCCCCGCGTGGGAAGATCCGCGCGATCGTTCCGGTCGAGCGCAGCAATGTGGCGGATCGTTTGCGGAGGCAGCGCGCGATGCGAAACGTCGGACGTCGCGCCGAAACAACCCCCACGGCGCGGCTCCAACGCACCGGACGTGGGGGTTGGGAGAGTTGGACGGCAAGGCCGCCGAACGCCTGCGTGGACGTTGCGTTAACCGGCACCGACCTTAACTCCTGCGGGGTGTTTGGCCGCCCGTAAGCGGCGCGGTTTGGTGACATTGCGTTGCCCGGTTCGTGGGGTTCATGAGCAGAGCGCTTCGGTGTGAACGCACGGGGGAAGAGATGCACCGAAGCGGGCAACGTAAACGGCTCAAGCCCGAGGGCTTTGCCAACTCTGGTTGCACAGGCTTTTTGTGGGCTGTGGTTGGAAGTCGAAGCGTATGGTGGTGGATTAGTGTGCAAATTGTCGAATTTTGTTTATGATGACAAAAACATGCGAATTAACTTTTTTTTCGGGGAATTTTCTTTCATTAGCCACAGTCCACATGCGATGGTTTAATCATTTTAAATAAAAACTGGGGAGAGGAGGCCCGGGGTGGGTGGCTCAGAGGTCAGAGCGCTGTGCTGCTGCTGCTGAGATACCCTGGGTTTGAATCTGGCTTTCAGCCGGGCATTGAGTGTATCGAGTTGGTGGACATTGCCCTTTCAAACCAATGATTGCGCAATAATATTACTAAGAATGGTTTAATTGTTTTTTTTTACTAAATGCGGATATATATTTTTTTCCCTAAATGTAGATATTTTCCAGCTTCCCAGAATTGGCAGCCATACGACAATGATTTATCTTCAGCAGGGGCCCGTGGAAAATCGTACTTGGAGGTGTGTTTGTGCATTTATAAAAATGGTTGCGGGTAATGAAACGCAGAATTTGTTTTTGGCGTATTTCCTTCTGGAGACAACCGTCCTTAACAACTGGCGATGCAGCGCCCTGCAGGAAATCAGAATCCGAATATTTATACTGGAGGAATCCGATGAGCTATAAAGATGTCCAGTCGGGGCGGGTTAGAACGTTACAACAACAAACAGTACAAACACATTAAAGTAGTGTAAAGTACAATAAAGGTAAACAAATCTCCCAAATACATACAAAATAAAACGAAACCATCCCCAGCCTTGGTAGCGGCAAAGCTGCTGGAGTGGACGAGCTTCGCCCAGAGGTTTTTAAAATCGCTTGACCAGTGTAGGAGTTTCGTGGTTAACACGCCTCTTCAATGTTGCATGGATGGCGGGTACAGTACCTCTGGATTGGCGAATTGGGGCCGTGGTTCCCATTTTTTTGAAAGGGGTCCAGAGGATGTGCTCCAACTACAGAGGAATCGCACTACTCTTCGTCCCAGGTAAAGCCTGTGCCAGAGTGCTTCAGAGGAAGCTCCGCCCGGCAGAGGTCGCAAACGGGTTTTGATTCCTTACCCGTACCCGGCCGCACCAGGGTCGCAAACGGGTACCCGTACCCGGCCGTACCCGTACCCTACCCGTACCCGGCCGGGTACGGGTAGGGTACGGGTATCGGGTACCTGATTGCGACCTCTGGGATGAAGCCATGTTGCAGGCGCGGGTGGGTTGATTCTCGGAACTTGAATTGTGAGAAGAGACAAGACGTTGGGAAATGAGTGACAAACGGTTACTCACCAGTGACTCACGGCCTACCCGTACCCTGCCGGGTACGGGTAACCGGGTATCGGGTAGGGTTCGGGTATCGGGTACCCGGTTGCGACCTCTGCCGCCCGGTGATCGAGCCTCAAATTCAGGAGGAACAATGCGGATTCCGTCATGGTCGTGGAACAATGGGCCAGCACTTTTCCATTTCACAGATATTTTGAGGAGTCATGGGAGTGATTTTCCAGTCTGCTTTGTAGACTTGGAGAAAGGATATGAGCGTGTTCCCCGCAATGTCTTGTGGGAGGTGCTGCGGGAGTATGATGCACCGGTGCCGCTTTTGTGCGTTATCCGGTCCCTCTATTCCCGGAGTGAGAGCTGTGTCCGTATTCTTGGTGTTAAATCAAAGTCGTTCGCTGTGGTTGTTGGACTCCGCCAAGGGGGTGGGGGGGGGGGGTGTCTTGTCTCGTCTCTTGTTCGTGAATTTCATGGACAACGGGATATCAAGGCGCAGCTGAGGTACGGAGAGTATCCGGTACGGGGGCATGGAGGTGGCGTCGCTGCTTTTAGCAGACGACGTTGTCCTCTTTGCCTCGTCAGTCTGTGGTCTCCAGCGGGCACTCGAGCGGTTTGATGCCGAGTGTGAAGCGGCTGGGATGAGGGTCGGTACCTCCAAATCTGAGGTCATGGTTCACTCCTGGGAGACGGTGGATTGTTCTCTCCAGGTGAGGGGGGAACAGCTGCCCTTAGTGGAGGAGTCTAAGTACCTCGGGGTCTCTTTCGCGAGTGATGGTAAGTGGGAGCCGGAGATTGGCCGGCGGATCGGTGCGGCGTCCGCGGTGTTGCGGGCGCTGTACCACTCCGTGGTAGTGAAGCGGAAGCTGAGTTCTCGAACAGAGTTCTCGGTCTACAGCTCAATCTACGTTCCCACCCTCACCTATGCTCATGAGCTTTGGGTAATGACCGAAAGGATGAGATTGCGGGTACAAGGGGCCGAAATGAGGTTTCTCCGCAGGGTTGCCGGGCTCACCACTCTCCGTGATCGGGTGAGGAGCTCGGTAATCCAGGAGAGCCTCAGAGTCGAGCCGCTGCTCCTCCGGATCAAGTGGAGCCAGTTGAAGTGGTTCGGGCACCTGGTAAGGATGCCCCCCCCGGGAGACTCCCCCTGGAACTGTACTGGGAAGCAGCAACGTCCCACTGGGAGAAGACCCCGTGGCCTGCCCAGGACACGCTGGCGGGACTTTGTTGTTCGGCTGGCCTGGGAATGCCTGAGAATGCACAGGACGAGCTAGAGTCTGTGTATAGTAGTGTACTGTGTATAGTAGTGTATGGCGTAAGGTAGTGTAGTGTATAGTAGTGTAGTAGTGTATAGTAGTGGAGTGCTAGAGTCTGTCGCCAGGGAAAGGGAGGTCTCGACCGCCCCTACTCAACACGCTGCCGCCGCAACCCTCACCAGGACAAGCGGACTGATAAATTAATGAGCAAATTAACATCGCCATCCTATGAGTCAAAAGCCCACTGAGGTATGCATTTATGCCGTGACGCGACGACAATTGCGCAACTGGAATTAAACTATAGGGGTTGGCGGGGGTAGAAAAAAAAACGCTGAGCCGACGGCTTTCTCCAAAGGCTCCGCAAAAAGCTCACCGTCATCGATAAAAGCGAGGGGTGGCTTTCGCGTTGTCTAACCAGCTGGTCGTGTTTACGTAACGCCGTGTGGCAGCAGCAGCAGAGCCGGCAGCGGCAGAGCCACTGGGAAGTGTGCGCGGCCGATATTTTTTGGCAGATCTTATCCTCCACTGTAGGTCCCGTGCCGTCCCCCTTTTGAAGTGCCGAGGGTCGCGACCTCCGTGCCGCGGCGAGGAGCCCCTCGCCGGCGTCGCACGTGCGATGGCGAGCGCACAAAAACCCCACAACCCCCGAAGCGTAACTTGCCTGGCACGAGTGCTGTCGTGACGTCGCCGCCACTGCTTGGTGGCGGCTGTTTTTGTTTGTGTGTGGTAAGGGGAGGGGGCTGATGGGTCTGTGTCCCAGGGGCAAAGCTACCTAATTCTGGCGCTGTAACAGCACCCAACCCATTCCTTTAGCAATGTGCGATTTCTAGGCGTCTGATGCGTACGTTAGTGTAATTCCGAAGCGGTTTGCGGTACCGGGGCACAGTGCGTCAAATGATTTTTAGGACTGTGTTGCAGATAGTAGAGATGTCCTGTCCCCACTTTCCTGGCCCACTGGCTCGTGGAGAATTGCTCTCACGAAATACGGGCAGAGTCGGGGGGGGGGGGGTCGCGATCGAACAAAACCGACTCTCGTACCCTCGCTGGGATTATGGCGATGGTGTGTTCATGTTCGTGCGTGCCTCAAATCGTCGACTCATTCGGTCGACGAGGCAAATTCTCTAAAACTCCAGATGATTACCGACACTGATGCCCCATCTGGACCTTTAGGGTGATTTTTTTTTTTAAATTGACCCGAGGTTGTTGTCTAATTTGTTATAACTGCACCATTGTAGTCCCTGGTGGCAGTGTAGATAATGGCAGTGATAATGACGATGATGATAACGTTGATGATGAGTCACGGCGATGACTATGACTGATGACGGTGACAGTGATGATGACGACAATGATGATGATGGTGACCTTTTTTAACGCCGCCCAGGCCGGGTCCGCGTGGATGAGTTCGAGAGCGAGTGAAGGCCCTCTGAGCACCCGGCCGACCTGGCGCCACTGGCAGATAACAACAACGGCAGTGGCGGCAGTGGTTTGTGGCAGCGGCAGCAGCAGCAGCAGCAGCTGCAGCTGCCGCAGCCACTGCTACAGCAACGGTTTCCATTCGCCAGAGCGTGTGTCTGCGGCGGCGCTACTGTAAATGTTTATTGAGACGTGTGCACGCTGTCGCTGACCGTGTTTGCGTTGCACGCAACAGATAGGGCTCGTGTTCATCGCCGCACAAAGCCACGTGCCGGTGGGGCAGTGGTGCCTCCCTTCTCAGGTTCCCGTCGCTGCTGTTTCCTTTCGCCAGGGGTGGGCGTAACGACGACTCGCGATTTGTCCGTTAGTTTCGGTTCCCTATTTTTCCACGTCTTTTCCCCTCCCCCCTGCCGTGGCACGAGCATTAAGAATTAATTGGGAACTTTCACACGCCGAGAGTGTGACCTCCCCCCCCACACCGCCTTTTTTATTTTAGAGAACGGCCCACGGAAGAGGATAACGCAGAGCTACTTCCCGAGTTCCCTTCCTTCAAAGTGACCTCAGGTTCACGCAGTATGAGGGAAGTGCGGTGGGGGGAGGTGGCAGTCAAACAAAGAATTTTAATTATCAGAACTGAAAATTTTATTTGTAAAAAAAATGTTCCGTGTGCGGTCATTCGTGACCGTTGGCTCTTGAGAAACCTGGTGTCATCACAGGCAGCAGCTGGAACCCGGATTGGAACCTCGGAACTCCGAGCCACCTGGCACCACCTCACTAGCAGGGCAGCTCGCGATGCTTGTGGCGAGCCGTCTGCGTAATAATTAACGTTTATAAGCAAATAACGCACGACCACGAGGTGTACGCTCTGCTAATGCTGAGGGTGCAGTGGTGACCTAGTGGTGGGCGTGCCACGCGGTGAGAACGGCGACCTGAGTTGGATACCGGGCCACGTCTAACGTGCGTGGCGAGCGATGTTTGTACCGGCCCCTGGAACTTAACCCCCCCCCATTGTACACCAGCCCCACGTTGGACCGGTGCGGTGAAGTATGGTCAAACAACCACCCATTACCAACATCGCATGCATAGGAAGGCCTTCCTCATAGAAAAATTACGCTGCAGGTTACTCTTTCGGGATTGTGCACAGAATTCCTCGCCCACTACCGCCGACACCTGGCCGGACATTGCCGAGAAGCGGTCGCGTCAGTGAGGCTCTCCTGGGCGAATGTACGACGTGAAGAGAATACAGAAGAGAGGCGGTTGAAAATAGTCGGCGATTCTCAGAGCAGAAACACACGGGGGCTAAATCGAACCGCCGCGCGAGGTGTGGCGGACGCGAAAGGTTATTCCGCTCCTATTCACGATCGCAAATCTTCGCCATCCTAACCTGGCGAGTTAAGCGGTCGCACGTCCTCGGAAAATACGGAGCATCGGCGTTGTGGGATTTGGGCGCGTCGACCCGAGTTTGGGTGACGTCATTGCTGCTGCGTCGTGAGCAGCGTGCGCCCGGGTACCCCCCTTTGGTGTCGTTGTTGTCGTCGTTGCTAAGCGTGTCTCTGTGTAGCTGCTGTCATGAGCCGAACTGATAACCGGAGCCGGGCCCAGCTATCGGATACTCTCTGCGTGCCAGCTGCCCTGTCGTGCCGCCCTGGCGCGTCGTTTCCGCCTTCTCGCCAGGTGTCGCCATTGAAATGCGAACGAAGCCGCTGTGCACCGCACGAGCCTGATGATTGCTAAACGCACCTCCGATTTAGCACGGTTGGCTACGAATGGTATGGTGCGATTTAAAAGTTCGACATACATACATACAAACACGTACCGTGTGGTGTAGGGTGTAGCAATTTGTTTGCAATGAGTCTGGTATTTAACACACAGGCTCTCGTAATCATAACCGCCCGCTGATGATGGTTGTGACGACCAGCGAAACATCGTACCCAGTTGTTAAACGTGGTGTCGGTCGCTCTCTAGCAACAACACACCCAGTGGTGCTTTTGAAGCAGTAATAAATTGACACGATCATCACGTGACAACTTTATGAATTGCCTGTGCTAGTCATAAAGTACGGCACACTTTTTGCTTGCATGATCTGACCCACAAACCAATAATTAGGAGTCGTAATGTTGTTTTATTTTCGCACACTGCAGTTCATGCTAATTACATCGCACAGCGCTTTGGATTTTTGTAACGTGCAGAGTTTTCGCATGGAGGCGAGGGAAACCTCAGAGGGAAGTTGGCCATAGCCAGTGGCCAAGCTCTGTTGTCCTATAATAGGATATTTGGCCAACTCCAAATTTAAGATGGATATATTTGTGAGTGTGTGTGTGTATACGTGTGTGACATATGAGTGGGTGGATTGGTTGCCTAGTGATTAGCACTGCACTGCAAACTCTGAGCAACCCAAGTTCGATTCCCGGCCACGGCTAACATCAGTGGCAATTTTATCTGAACCGGTTCTGGGCTTCTTAAAATGAGTACCTGGTTAAAGTGCAAACATTGTTCTTTCTCTACGTCACATGGAATGCGTTTAGTCATCGTCACGGCGCATGCGGCGCGCAATGGCGTAATATGTAATTCAACGGAGAAGATTGAACTCGGAACAAACTCGGTAACAATGCAACGTTGGGTCATGTTGGCATCTTCTTGGAATTGTTAGGCCAACGTTGGCGTGTCCTTCTGACCGTTGGGCTAACGATGGCATGGTCTTGTGACCTTTGGGCTAACGTTGCCATGACCTTGTGACCTTTGGGCCAACGTTGGCATGTCCTTGTGACCTTTGGGCCAACGTTCCGTGTTTACTGGGACCACACTGCGTCGGGTCACAAGGAACGGCATTTGTGCTGCTGTTCGCTGCAGACTGCCATGCCTGTGCGCTTCCAAGCGAGGGCGAGACATTCTGTACATTTATTCCTGGTCAGGAGGGACAGGACCTGTGTTATTACATTTCCAGTTTTTTCTGCGGAATTTTAGCACTGAGGTGCAGCCGCGAGGCAGCGAGCGGGACGAGCCGCGGGGAGGGCCAACCCAGAAACCGTGCCGACGTCGGGCCAACGTTGACACGTGGGCGGAACCATTGGTCCAATGTTGGCCTCACAATTGGCCCTAGGTTGGCCCAATTTCCCATGTTTACTGGGAAGCCGTCGGTGAGGAGCGGTAATTACTCTCCACCCCGTGCCCTCGTTCTACCGCCGCGGCCACTACGGCGTCGCGTGGAAACAAACAGCGAAAATCCCTTGGAGAGTAACGTACCGATACTTGGTGTGGGTTTCTCTCTCTAGCGGTGTGTAAATACGGCCGCAGCAACTGTTGGGGGCATTCGGTGTGGAGAGAAGCGGTCGGTTGGTCCTCGGCAGTGGAGAGAAGAGGAAGGTCTTCAAGCCTGGACATGAACATGGGCAGGGAGTCAACAGCATGGTCGGCAGGGGGGGTGAAGGGAGTTCTAGACTACGGGGGCATCGGCGCCGTTGCTACGTGTCGTAGAATGCAAACTGCAAGATTCTCTAAATCAGTGGGTCTTAACCTGGAGGTGCGAGATGCCCTTTCTGAGAACCAAAGGGGGGAGGGTGGGAGGGGGGTGCAAGCTGCAGTAAAGGCTAAGAAACCACTGCTCTAAATGGTGCTTCATCCGAAGGCGCTGGTCAAAATGTGGGACGTTATCGTCGCAAGGGGAAGCCGGCAGCAACAGGGCGGTGCGCGTTCTCAACGAAGGCAGCTCCGCAAAATTTCTGCGACCTCACGGTGAAGAGGTTGTTTTGTTAAAGTTTTCCAGATGATAGGTACGGGATGTGATTTTTTTGAAGGCGTTGGTAGATTTATTAAAAGAAAAGGCCTGAGGTTCGACGCACACAGCCAACATTGCTTTCTCCATCGGCACCACCCCGGCGTGGATGATGAAGTCCGTTAGTCCGAGGTACGTCCGATGGCACTGCGGTATTTTACGAACGTTCCCGTTCCAAGACAGGGGGGGACAGATTATTTATATCTGGATCGCAGTCCTAAATTAGTCAACGCGCTCAGCCCAAGCCAAAAAAGCCATGCCGTGATTGCACTGACGATTTACCCTCCGAATTTAAATGGTCTTGGATGCGATTGCAAAATAGCGGAACTGCGCTAATGTAACAACACATCCGAAAAAAATCGATAACGTGATCATAAAGTAGCGTGCTGTGACGCGCAAGTGCTTTTTTTGTTTCTTGTCCACGTCTTGTGGGGGAACGAAATGGGAAATAGTCGTTGAGACATTTGTAGGCAAATGAACGTTTCGCGAGGAAGGAAATCGGCGAAACGTTGCTTTGCTCGCACGACCAGAAACTTCCGGCAAACCTGCGTCTCCGGAACCGCATGCTGGCTCTTTTAAGGAACTGCTCCGTGGCGTTATAAAATGCCGCCTCTTGTCATATCGGTTGCCGACCCCCTGGCCCCTAAGGTCACCCGAATTGTCAGATTCTCAGAAGCTGAGTAAGTGTACAGGTGACCCACAGTTGCTTGCACCCAGCAATCTTGGGCGTTGGGGCGTCGAATTAAAGTTGCCGAGCGTCTCCTCGTTTGCGTTGGGAGACTGTCTTCGGGTGCTACGGTTCCCTCCCCCCCCCGTGAAGCCAAACTCTCACTGTCCCTCTCACTGTACCAGCACCCTCCTGGGAGAGGCTTGAGACTCGAGAGAGGCTTTTTTCCGATGTAAATTGCGGGCTTTATTATTGTGTTTTTTTTAATTTGCTAATTTTAGGAATGCGATTTAGTTCGGGGAATAATTATTATTGTTTTTACCACGAGAGAGAGGCAGTTTTGAGCTGTTATGCACCATCTCCCCACTCACGCGGGATCACCGTCTCGCCCCAACCGTGGCCAGGAGCAAGGGGACGGCATGGGAGACATGGACGGGCTGGTGAACGGAGAAGGCGCCTCCGCAGGGAGCGCCACCCTGCTGCAGACGGGCGACCAGGGCGGCGTCGTCAAGTTCGGCTGGATCAAGGGGGTGCTGGTGCGTCACCGGCAGCTTCCGCACGGCACGCTGACGATCCACCAAAAAACACACGCACACGCACCGCTGGCTCGCCGGGCTCTCGACAATGCCAGGGCCAACCTGAACCCACTCACCCAGATAAATCCAACCTACTGGCCGCCCGATGCGCCAGCTCGCTCGCCCGTTCACTCGCTCGCCTACCTGCTCGCCCCTCGCACTTCACGGCCTATTCAGTAAACTTCCCTCCTACTCAACTATCCATGTACTCACCCACGGACCCACCTACTTACTCACCTACTCTCGTAGCCTCACCCACCCATCCATCACTTAATCACCTGCCCACCTTCTTCCCCACTCTCACGAACAACCACACCCCCAACCCACCCACTCATGCACCCAATCAACCACAGACCCACCCACCCGTCAACTCGCCCATCCACCTACTCAAGCAATCCACCCACCACCCGTACACTTGCTCATCCATCCACCCACCCAGTCAACCAATTACCCACTGATATACTGAACCATCCTTCCCCCCCCTGCCTACCTAATCACCCACCCACCCAGTCCACCAACCAACCAACCATATACTCACCCACCTACCCAACCAGCGAATCACCCACACACCCATGAGCTCACTCGCCAACCATGCTATCAGCTACACATCCCTCTTGAGTCACAATTCAAGCTTCAATTTCAGGGGGACGGTGAATCATCATTGCCGCAGCAGTAACGGTGAGTAGTGGTCTATAAATGCCCGCGTACATAGACTGTTACGATGGCAAGATGTTAACGACCTCGCCTGGTATGCAGGAGATCGTGAGTTCGATCCCTACCCAGACGCCTGCTGGAAATTTGGAGTTTGCGTGTCTTTCTGTCCTCGTGATCGCGTGGATTCTTCTCCAGGTCCCCCGGTTTTTCCCTCCACATTTAGAAAAACATCCGTCTTGAATATTTGGCAGCGATACATTTCCACGTGATAATAAGCCACTTTGTTGAGCTATCATTTGTGGCCAGGTCGCTTCCAAAAAAAGAGCTGTGTAGTTCAGTGGGCCTTACCTGGTAAAATAAAAAATAGTTGATGCTTTAGTTTAGTTACATGATCACTCGGCGGCAGTGGCAGTGTCTTCTGGGCTCCTCGCCATGGCTTGGGGGAATTGGAAAACCCCGAGCAGATTGCCGGCACTCTCAAATTGGAAGGCGCTATCCATCATGGCCACGACGTGTTAACCCCCAACCCCACCAAAATCCCGCCCGCCCGTCCACTCCACGTTAACTCTTGTGCGGCACAACCGCGCACGAAATTTCTCGCAGAGTGAACTCGTCACGTTAGCCGGGTGGCGAAGGCAAAGGCGACGCTCTGTCATTGCTCGTGCCACTGCTGGTGGAAGGACCCCTCCCCATTAGGAGAAGTTCTGCACGCTGGGCAGACGTCTCAGAAGAGGTGTAAGTGCCCCACACACGACGGACCTCCATATCTGCTAATTGTGGCTCGAACCCATTCATACCATAATACAGGGTTTTTTTGGGGCTGTATCGCATATATATCAATGTGTCCGCGGGGTGGAGAGAGACGGCGGTGGGGGTGATTTTAAGAAACTTTATCCGTTGTTTCAACGGCCACTTTGTGTTGAGTTTGTCCTTTCCCCACACCTCCGATTAGCACGTTTAGCTACATACGGTGCAAAAGAAGTTCAATATACATACATATGCTCTGGAATTTGCGACCTCAGGATTGCAAGTCCAGCGTGCTGCCAAGCATCGTACCCAACCCTTAACCGCGTCCACACAAACCATGGTAGATGTCTCTTACTGGCTGTGACATGGACAATTAAATACTCTCCAGTGTGTGACTGTGGTAGCCCAGAGCATACCATGGCATATTTAACAACTCAATGCGCCTGATTCACGTGTGCAAAGGAGGAAGCCTCATCACAGTGAAACGCCACTCCTGATGCAATTATTCGTCCCAGCCACCTCGTTATAAAATTGAAGCAGCTGGTCTCTATCTACGCGAGTCGTACAAAGAAGAAGATCATTCCACCAATGGGGCAACATCCAACCACTTGCGTCCATTTATAAATAGATGGGAGGATTTCAGGAGGGGCACGACTCCATGAGCAGCGGTGGAACGCGGGCACGTGTTTTGTAAAAAACGTCAAATGTTGTTGCACCTGAGGTCCAACTCGACTCGGTTGGCACCGAGGACCCACCGTAGAGGAACACGGCATGTGGTGGTTTGTTTGGTTTTCGGAAGAAAAATAATAGCTCCGTGTGAACTTCTCCGGCGGTTTTGGTGAGCCAAGTGCACATTAGTGCTGCACTCGAGAGCGGATTAAGCGACTGCTCGCGAAGCGATTTTGGCAGTGGGCACACACTGTCGATGCGCGCACCACAACGACAACCGCTGTACACCGCTAAGTGGCGGTGATGTCACCACGGCGCTTGTGCCAGGCTGGGTGCACTTTGAGGCCGCGTGAAGTGCCGATGGCCTGCCAGCAGGAGGTCACGGGACAGACCAAGGTGCCGTGGGTTGACCGACTCAGATAACTGGCTGATGCATTTTAGCCACCTGGTGCTCCGCTCATTGTTGTGAGTGTCACTCTACCCTGTGTTGTTGCTGCAGAGCGACTGCCTCCAACTCTCCAGCAGTGTCCTTCACGGGCCACCTTCAAAACAGGCCGATCTTGATCAGTCCTGTTCAAGTCCAATCAATTCCATGTAATAAAATGCAAGAAGCGTCGTAGTAAAATCTTAGTTGATACCACATTCTGCCGTTGCTACAAAAAATCGGGACACATCACGGGAAGAAGCAGAAGAGCTCGCGAGAACAGAAGAATAGAGCGCTTCCGTGTAAATGCATCGTCCTTGAGTGGTTTGCGCGATTTACTCAACCCGATCAAAAACCGTCGACTTTTGAACGTTGCGGGAAATCCGAAGAGTCTTCCCGCAACTCCGCAGCGGCTGCCTCGACGACGGGAGAGCCGGGGACGGGCGGCGGTACCCGCTCCCGCGTCGTGCGGAAGGCCGCCGTGCGTTTCTGAGCTGCGCTCTGGGCAGACGAACGGTGACTCCTCCAAGCGTCCGCCGTTGACGTCGTCGGTCTCCTCTGGCGTGCGGCGAGCAAGGGGGGTGGAGGGTTGGTGACCGTTTGAGTGGCAGCTCGGTACCTCCGATGTCAGCACGGTCGGATTTGTACGGCGCAAAAGAAGTTCTACAAACTACAAACAGCTGCCGAGTATGCAGGCGGCGCAACCGCACCGGAGCCCGGCGGGGTCGGAGGGGAGCGCAGGGGCAGCGAGGCAGCGGGGTGGTCTGGAGGGTGGGGGAGGCAATCGCATGGAGGGCCCCCACCCCCTCCCCCTCCCCCCTACATTTAATTTTCTTGAGTCTGGGGCCCATCGCCAGCCACGCTACCTACGCGGCTGCCTGGCGGGAGAACGGTTCGCCTCGGCAATCCGCAGCGGCAGCCCTGCTCTTTGCTAAGGCTGCATTTATGCTATGCAGGGGTTGCCAATTAACCGGAGCGAGGGTGGTTCATGCATGTAGGGGTTAACACTCGAGGGAGATATCCACTGTACCTCGATTTCAAAATAACATTGCCGCCGCCGTACGCATAGAAACCGGCTCGCCGATGGCGGGGGGGGGGGGGGGCACGCTCCAGCGGGGGATCGGGGGGGGGGCCGTTTGCGGCGCATCGTGCGGCCCCCGGCTCGGATTGGCACGTACGCGATTCGCGTTGCCGCTCGCTCGTAGGAATTGTTTTTACGTAGAGGATTTCATAACGGATTTTCCATGATCCCGTCGCACAATGGCCGGGGGGCGTTCAACTGACAAGAGGACATTGGGGTGTTCCAAAGCGGGGGGCCTCGTGATGTGGATGGTCGTCTTCATCCGCTGCGCTCAGATCACTCCACTGCCAGATGAAGGCCTCGCTGAGCCGCCGCCACCACTTCTCACGATCCTGCGGCGTAGTGAATCCGCCTAGCGCCCGACCACGGGCCATCTCTCCGGTCGGCGTCCTCTCGGACGCGTTCCGTGCCTTTTTAGCCGCCGATTTGCTGTATTCCACCTCGACAACGAGGGTCGGTCCTCCAGACGGGGCCCTCCCGCGTGTCGTGCGTGGCGATTTGGTCAAACCCAGAAGGCGTCCCGGCCGTACCCGGTGGCTCGCATCCCCCACCCTTGCTCCTTCACCCTTTACCCAACGCGACCTGCTGGTAGATCTAGAGCCGTGGTGTAGGAGCTGTCGGTCGTGTAAGTGAAGCGGGGAACGGAGTTTGTCAATTTGCACTGGGGTCACATGAACCCACTGATGGTGATTTTACAGCCCCTGTCTCGATTCACTGCTGGATGAAGACCGCCCGACCGCAGTGTCCGTCACGGGTTTTGTTTGTCCGTTCTTCACCACGGCTGGTCACGGTGCGTGTTGGTGAGGGGAGCACTAATTGCCCAGAAACTGCTCATCCTCTTCACGCCCCTTATCTAAGCTTTACTGGAAGAGTTTGCTGCTGCTGCTGCTGATAAACCCCCGCGAAAACGAGACGGGCAGAGACGTCGGGTCTCGTCGTGCTCTGTCAATGACCTCCTAACATTTTTATTTTTTTTCTCCTGGAGTAGTAGCGGTGCTGTTGCTGGGCTTGTCTCTCCCGCACTGGAATCTGCGCTCTCACGGAAGAGCCCCAGTCGCCGTTAATGGACTTGACAGCTCTGCTGAAGAGGCATTTCATGCATCCGTGTGCAAATGTCACGTTCACCCACTCGAGTGGATTTTGAATCCCCTTTGTTTTTAAACGACCCCATTCATCGAAGTCGCCGGAGGAGCGCGTACTACAACTTTTTGTGTAAGAAAAATAATACAAATAACCTGGCCGTTTTTTAAATTCTTTATTTTCCAAACAACCACGGGCAATTGGCCTCCACCTAAAAGTCTGCCTCGCCTGGGCCTCACGCGTGCTGACCTTTAATCCAAGACTCTCTCCTCGTGACCACGTAGAGGATGAAATCGCAGGTTGCCTCGCGTACAATCTCGTAATAACGTCATTTATATCGCGCCTTGGCGAAGGCGCGCTACAGAGAATTCACAATGGTAAGTACGAATGGCGTGTTGAAGATGAGGTGAATAAAATAGATGAGAGGAGGTGATTGGGCGAACCTGTGATGCGTGCATGAAGTAAAAATGTACGAGAGCAAATAATGTTGACTAATGGATTGGATGGAAGTGGAATGAGTGTGAGCCATGGAGAGGGATTGTGAAGAGCGAGCAGGAATGGTGGTAGTGGTTATAAGGGGTAGTGGAGTGAGCTATTGGAAAAAAAAAAATTTAGTTTTGAGGGAGGAGCGGAAACGTGCGTGAGCGAAGGTGGCCGCTTAACACGGAGGGGAAGTTTGTTCCAGTGAAGGCAGCGGGGGGGGGGGGGCGAGAGGAGAGAAAGGGCATAAGCGTGGTTGAGCAGCAGCAGGAGGAGGAACGGAGAGAGATGACAAAGCCTGAGAACGTGGAGGGCGAGAAGGGACACAGAAGGGATACAAGAGTGGCAAGATATGGTGGGGCAAGACCATGAAGGAATTTTTTAGACAGCGGAGAGGAATTTGAACAGGCAGCGATAATAAACAGATCCTCCTGTATCTGAGGTCAAAGTGATTTCTTCATCAAATTAGTATTGAGGTGGTGCCCAAGTTCCTGTTTGCAGTCCTGAGGCAGTGGTGGAATTTCCCCATCCCGAAATCTTGAGAGTTTGTCCGTGTATCTGAAAAGCAATGGAAAATAGTGGATCGGCTAAAGGTCAGCTGGTAGAGAAAGCTGCAGTACTAATCGTGGGGTGACAGCCGGGGTCAACTCTTTCTCATCAACCTGAATCCTTCGCCTCGATCATCAACCTGTGGTCACAACGCTGGACCTGGAGGTCGACGCTGTTTGTCCACAGAACGTGCCTCTCCCTGCCATGGAAACGGAAAATTTTCCAGCACTGACCGAGGAGGGTCAGCCGGTAAGGGAAGAGGGCTCCGTGCTCGTTAAGGGTGCGGGGGAGAGACTCTGGGCCCTGGCCGACGATTTTCGAGAGGCGGGCGCGGCAGATTAGGTCGCTCTCTGGTCACGTGCGCAGTGCGTTGACGACGATGACGTCGTGGCGGCCAGCGGACGGAGATGCGCCCAAGAGAGGACGTTCACCTCAGAGACGCAACAAGAATGACATGAAAGCAACACAAGATTTCGGGGTTAAAATAATTTTCCTTAGCCTCGTCAAACCAAACCCAAAACCGGCCGAACCGTGCATGTGAAAGTTGCCGTGGGTGTTTGTAAATACACCCCCCCCTCCCTCTCCTGCTCGTTATCGCTGGAATCTACGCCCAACTCGAGTCAGCAACCCCGGTCTTGAGACATCGCCGCCCGCGTTTGGTTTGGCGATTCCCTGCCCCCAGGTTCAGTGTCACCAGCGCGATGACGAGATAACAGCGGCACGGTTGGCCGCCACCACCGCTTCCTGGAGATGGTGGTGTGGTGAGGGTGGTGGGGGGGTAGAGAGAGGGAGGAGTCTGGATCCGATCCATCGCATGACTCATTGGGGTCATCCTAAGCACACTGTTGGTGTAGCATTGAATTGTCTAAATAATATATTTCCGCGCCGTCATTTTTTATTCCAATTTTTTCATCAGCGTTCCACGTTATATTCAGAGCTCTGCAGCTAGCATTGCATCACTCTGTGCTGGAGAAAGGTTACTGGAAGATTAGCACGGTTGGCTACGTACGGTGCAAAATGTCTCTACGCGAGAGATGCTAAGGGGTGTTTCTTTTCACGGCATCGTTCCAATCGCACAATCGGGGTGAAATTCAGGAAAAATATATTATTTGTGTTTGTTTTTGTTAAAGAAGCAAGTGTGCCCGCATGCGCCATGGGTGGCTGCCTCCGATGCCCCCGACCGGTACAATTTGGCGCAATGCCGAATTTCCCGAAAGGTCAAGTCCCCCGGTGCAGCCGTGAAAATAATGGTTTTCAAAAGTCGACCTTTTTTATAGAGCGCCACCCACCAACACGGACACGGGGTGGGGGAGGGGGGCGCCACCACGGGGTCGGACGGGGGGCCTCTGGCCGCGGCCGCACAGGTCACTCACCGGGGTGGGGTGTGTGGAGCATCGCGGTCAGCGCTGCAGTCGAACCCGGCAACCCGAGTTCGATTCCCGTTCATGGCCAACAACCCATCGGCACTTGGGAGACAAAAGGCGCCGGATGTGGTGCTGCCCCCACCCCTTCCATGTGTCGTGCCGGCCTTCGTAGGTGCTCACTAACCGCACTTGCCTCAAAAGTCTGTAAAGGCTAAACGGGGGATCTTTGTCTTTGCAGTGGCAGCGTCGTGAGTGTACGTATCAACCACGTGTGGGGGCTTCTGTTCGGTTGTCTAAGTTGTGTACATCGGCACGGGTACTGGGGGGGGGGACAGGGCAGTGACCTCTGCTGGCGAAATAGGCGCTTGCCGACGCGACTGACGTTCCAGCAGTCTAGTCTGTCTAACGGAGGGATGTTTGGCGTGCCGTCTGCGTCTGACAGGTACGATGCATGCTCAACATCTGGGGCGTGATGCTCTTCATCCGCCTGTCGTGGATCGTCGGGCAGGCCGGCATAGGTACGTTTCCACCCCCTCCGTCGTTTTGCGTCGTTCGTGTGCGCGTCTCCTCTGCTCTTGGTGTTTGTTTTAAACCTGTCGAGGTAGCCGAACGTCTGAGCGACCTGTGGGAGCATGCAGGTGTGGCCCGGGGCTCGCCGGAGGTGAGCGTTTTAACCCCCAGCTGTAAGTTGAGGGGTAAAACGACTTGTTCACCAGGAGGTTGATGAAGCGCCGGGGTGACGAGTCGCGTTTCGATTGAAGAATCAATGATTCGTTCTTGCGTTGCGGTGAATGTCGCGGCTTTTAAGTTGAAGGCGGTAATTAATTTACAGTCATTCTGTCAATCCACTGCTCGATGAATGCCTCCTCCATGCTGTGTCGGTCACGGTTGTTTGAACATACTTCACCACGCCGGTCGGTGCGGTCCTGCGGATGGGAGTGGAGCCAGGACCATTTTGAGATATCGGACTCTGATCGTCGGGTTCACGATGCATTGTCCAAACCACTGCACCACCTGCTCCCGCACACGTGTTGGTAGTACCTAAATTCATAATGAATACTTTACAGTTGCCGAAGGAAAACCTCCACCACATCGTGTCGTGTGCTTGTGTGTTTGTGTGCACGCGTGTGCGCGTGCATTCGAATTGAAAATAACAATTTAACACGCACACAATTTGCGCGTATCGCGAGCTCGACAAATCAATGTGAATCGATACACATCCTAGTTGTCGTCTTCTTCTTCTGCCGCGTGGAAATAGCAACGTTCAACAAGGGGAGATGTCGCGTGTTTACTTCCAGTCAAGGACATCATTGCAGAAGTGGCTCGTAAGGGGTGACTGTTCACGGCGGCGCGCTCCGTTGGGTGGCATTCGCCCGCGCAGTTGCAGCGCGAGTTGTCCCGTAATCCTCGTCGCCCCACGTGCATCGCGTGTGAGCCCCCGTCGCCCCCCGTGGGAAGACCTGGTGCAGGTTACAATTACTCCGAATGTCTTGGGTCCTAACCATCACGCTCGAGTTGATGGTTTTCATCCTGGGCGCCGTGGTGGCGAGATGTTAACTACCTTGCTTGCAGGAGGTCGTGGGTTCAATCCCGACCCTTGACGCCTGCTGTATATTTGGAGTTTGCATGTCTCTCTCCCCGTTGTCGTGGGGATTTTTCTCCGGGTCCCTTTAGTGTTTCCCTCCGCATTTAGAAACGTGCGCTTGGAGTATTTGGCTGCTATAAATTTCCACGTGATAAGCCACTTCGTTGAGCTATTATCTGTGGCCAGGTTGCTTCTGAAAAAGAGCTATATAGGTCAGTGGGGCTTACCTGGTAAAATAAAAAATAGTTTAGTTTATAATGTGATTAAAACCTCGAAGTACACGAGCCCTCTTCTGCGACGGCAGCTGGCCATGGCCACTGGCCGTAGAACGTTGGTGCCACTGTGTGGAGAACGTGCACTGCCCCGGGCACTGGCTTGGCGGGGCAGCCGTGTGGACAGAACGTGCCAGGCCGTGTGGAGCCGGTTTTATTTAGCGCCGGACTTTTCGCTCCGTGGGTCACTCCGCTTTTGAGCCTCGACTGGAGCGAGCTGTGGTGAGAAAGAGGGAGAGAGAAAGAAAGTAAAAAAAAACTAATAATAGATTTTTCGTTTATCTGTTTCGGTAGTTGAACGGAGTAAAACATTTTTGTTGACGTCCGGCGCTTTGTAAACAAATAGAGTGTGTGGCAGTGGGGTTTATCTGGCGCGCGGTTTGTGTGCAGGGCCCTGAGCTCGCGACCTCCGAGCCCAGAGCACTGCGTCGTATCTGAGTGAACACACATTCAAAAACGCCAGTGGTGGACAAATAGGCCGTTAATTCTGCGGCATTAGCCCCGGCTTGGCAGTTGCGCCGAAAAATGAATGCTCAGTACGGGCGGGCGGGAGGGGGATACCTGGATCGGTTGCAGGTCACAACGATGCACTCGCTCACCCACTCGTCCGCTCACTAACTCGCCCACACACTCGTCCACTCACTAACTCGCCCACACACTCGTCCACTCACTAACTCGCCCACACACTCGCCGCACTGCAGGTCACAACGACGCACTCGCTCACCCACTCGTCCACTCACTAACTCGTCCACACACTCGTCCGCTCACTAACTCGTCCACACACTCGTCCGCTCACTAACTCGCCCACACACTCGCCGCACTGCAGGTCACAACGACGCACGAGCTCACCCACTCGTCCACTCACTAACTCGCCCACACACTCGCCGCACTGCAGGTCACCTCACTTCTCCATCTGCCTCTTCCCTCGCTCTGCTCCACTTGGGAATTCCCTCCCCCCATCGTCTCTTTCTCCCCCCCCTCCAAGCGCTTTGATAGTGCAGTTTGTGGCTGGCCACGTGACGTTTTGGGCTTGATGAGTCTGTGCCCATCTACTGTGTAAACAAAAAAAAAGCAAGCTTATGCACGCACGCACCGATGCACGCACGCACCGATGCACGCACGCACCGATGCGAGCGTGCGCAGTGACGTGCGTGAGCCATGCCTATGCCGCCCGACAATCGCCTTCACGCTAGTTTGCCTGTGGCGATTTGCACACACCAGGAGTGCGGTACGTCATCGGCACGCTCGCTCGCTCGCATCCGAACACGGGGCGCGCTTGTTAGTGGGCGCAATTAACTCGAGAAGCATCGCGCGCTTGGCAGAAATGCGCACTCGCACAAAAACACTCCTGTTGTAAGTGCTTCGTGAACTAAAATATATATAAAAACAAATGGCCAGAATCAAATGTACTTGAATATAGCACTTGTGTTATATATACTGAAAGGCAAAGATGCCGCTGTGTAGCGTGCACAGGCTGTTGGGGTGAGCGCAATTGGCGACGGCAGTTTCGGTGGACAACAAGTGGATGGGTGGACAACAAGTTGATGGGTGGACAACAAGTTGATGGGTGGACAACAGCACGTCTGGCCGCCTTTGTCTCTCCCCGGTGCTGATGTTTACACACCGCACCAGGTGCTCATTTGAGGTGGAGTCAACCTAGGGGTTGGCCCACGACTGGTTCAGATATTGCTCGTGAGCGGGTATCGAACTCTGGTCGACGCGTTCACGTCGCAGTACGCTGCTCCACCGTCTGTGTGTGTGTACACCCAGTGTGTGTGTACACCCAGTGTGTGTGTACACCCAGTGTGTGTGTGTACACCCAGTGTGTGTGTACACCCAGTGTGTGTGTACACCCAGTGTGTGTTCACACCCAGTGTGTGTGTACACCCAGTGTGTGTGTACACCCAGTGTGTGTGTACATCCAGTGTGTGTGTACACCCAGTGTGTGTGTACACCCAGTGTGTGTGTACACCCAGTGTGTGTTCACACCCAGTGTGTGTTCACACCCAGTGTGTGTGTACACCCAGTGTGTGTGTACACCCAGTGTGTGTGTTCACACCCAGTGTGTGTGTACACCCAGTGTGTGTGTTCACACCCAGTGTGTGTGTACACCCAGTGTGTGTGTACACCCAGTGTGTGTGTACACCCAGTGTGTGTGTACACCCAGTGTGTGTGTACACACGCAGTGTGTGTGTACACCCACGGGCACAGAAGCACAAAGGTGTGGGGAGTAAGCGGGCTTCGGCAGGACACGGTGGCAGCAGCCAAGGGATGGAGCCTTCCCAAGCGGCGGTGGCGTGCACTTGTCGACGCGGAGCGATTTTTCGATCCGCTCGCATGCAGGACCTAAGGTAGATCGTTGCATGGCGATGGCCACGAGAGATGGCAATGGATTTTGGGGGAGGCCTGAATCCACGACGTTCGGCGTTAGCGTTGCGCGCGGCGCCTTTTGGAGCCGCCGCGTTGCTCTTGCCGTGTGCCGCGGTCGTCGCCCGTTTGCCACGACGGACGGATGGCGAATGGTGATGCAGTCCCCCACTCTCTGTCTACGCTTTATCCAAACGCGCACCATTCTGCACTCGCTTGTAGTCTCGCGATGTCTGTTGCTCCGCTACTGGCCGGGGGTGGGGGGGGGGGGCGATTTGGCGGTGTTCGCTGGACTTTTCGTTCTCTCCGTTAAACACAAACATTTTCACATTTTTGGTCGCATTGCTCAACCCCACGCGAATTTTTGGCTCCCGAGTTCCAAGCGGAATGACAGACAAACAAACAAGCGTGTTTCAGAAAACCATTACGCGATGGCGTACACATACACAGTTGATTAAAACCCACAATTAAAGCAATTTGACGAAGACACCGGTACAAAATTGGATTTTCTTACACACACGCACGCACATGGCGTTCGCTGGTAATTGGAGAAAGGAGTAAACATCGCTGGGAGGGAGGGGGGCGGGGGAGGGGCGGGGGAGGGAGGAGGGTGGGGGGGGGTTTGGGGCATTATGCGAATGGGGGCTGGTGCTGGCGCGGCACAAGGGCCCTCGCTGTTCTCGCCTCTCAATCACCGGCGAGCGGCGAGCGGCGCAAGCCGAGCTCCGAATAACAGCGCTCTTGTGTTTTGCCGTTATTACTCCTCTCTCTCTCCCCCTCTCTCCCTCTATTATTTGGGCGGCAGTTATTGGGGGGGGGGGGTACGTTTCTCTCCACGTGTAAGGGATCTGCGCTTGATATTGTGCCCTCCCCGCGCCCCACAAGACGGGGTCGGGGACGGGCGGCGGGGGTGGTGGGGGGGCGTTGAGGCTTTGCGCATTAATTATGAATGGGGGCTCGAATGAGACGGCGCTTTCGCACTCCGCGCTTCCTTCCCGCGCCCTGCCGGGTTTAACCCGTTCACCCGCGATGGTGGACTCGGCACGCGCGGCCGGCGCGCGGGGTCCGAATCTCCGCTACCGACGAGCGCGGGTGTGCCGGGAGTCGGTGAGAGCCGGTGGACGGCGACGAGAACCTCCGGAGGAGGCTCGCGGGGCCTGAAGGCTGCTTCTCAGGAGGATCCTGCTACATTGGGAAAGTTTGATCCGATTCGTTTTGTTTATTGGCGAGCGGGGTTTGGGGTTTTTTTTTTTGCTGCGTCCTTGCGTGTGGGAGGAAAGCGGCGTAAGAAAAGAGTGCCCGGAGCAATAACCCGGCATGCATGAGAAGCTGCTGCAGATGATGCTCGAACCTACTCGCCGCACCACCACCTCCTGATCACGTCCCCCAGCTGACGAGGGTTCTAAAAGGTTTGCAAGTCCCTCCTCCCCCCGTGACCCGGCGAGCGTGCGGCAGAAGTGGCCAAATGCGGCCCGCGAGAGGTGCTGGGTGCGACGCGATTGGCTGCGTTCCACGCGTCGTACGAAGACGCGAGTGTCCGATGTCGGCGGCGAAATGAGTCCCTCCGCTCGGACAAAGGCGTGGATTATTTTGGAGTAGAAACATTGGCGCTCGATTTGTAAGACGAGCGGCGACCCTGGTGCGAAGCCGCGGGGCCGCAGTTTCATTTTCGATAATTCTTGTCGCGGGGGGAAAGCGTTAACGCTGCATGGGCCCCCCGCCCGCCACTCCCCACCCCCCGCCCGCTGGCAGTGGCCTCCAGCGAAATGCGGCACTCGGCCACCCCAGGGGATAGAGCGCGGGGGCGGTGTGGTGATGGTGATTGCGGGGAAAGCGGGGGCTTCTTCGCGGCATGGGCTGGGATGAGAGCGCGCGTGTGTGTGCGTGTGGGGAGCGGTTAGCGCTACGCTGCGCTATGAACCCGGCAACCCGGGTTCGATTCCTGCTCACGGCCAACACCAGTGACGATTATCTGAACTGGTCCTGGGCCTCCCCTAGGTCGACTCGGCCTGATTTGAGTACCCGGTGCAGTGTGTAAACATCGCCACTGGGGAGACAAAGGCGGTCGGGCGTGGTGCTGGCCACCAACACCCCCTCGTGTACCGTTTGGGCTTTCATAGGTGATCGCTAACAGCACTTGCCCCTACAGTCTGTTAAGTCTATACGGGGGATCTTTGTCTTTGTAAACATCATCACTGAGGAGACAAAGGCGGCCGGGCGTGGTCCTAACCTCACCACCCCCTCGCAGGCCATGCCGGCCTTCATAGGCGTGACCCACTGAACAATGCTCACCCCGCCTGCCTGCGGGGTGAGCAGGGCGGGCCGGCGGGTCTGTGTGCTTGTGACTGCGTTGCGTATCCCCCCCCCACCTCCCGAGGGGAGAGATCCGCACTTGGCCCCGGGACACGACGGGGATGTGGAGTCGATAGGAGCGGCCGACGTGAAATCCGCTGCCCCCCCCTCCCCACCCCTTTGTTCTCGGCGTCGACGTCACCACCTGACCGCACCGGCACCGCCGCATCGGGGAGGGCGAAGCGATGACACATGCGCGGTGACCTTATTAACCGCGGCGGAAACGATTGCGCTGGAGGTCCCTCCTCCTCCCCACCACCACCCACCGCGCGCGTTCGGGCGCCGGGAAATGTGTTGGCGGGCGGCTCTCCCGTCGAGACGCCGCGTGTGCGAGCGAGCGCCGTGACGCGTCTCGGGATTGACGTTGGGACCGTCGGCGGTGAATTATCTCGTCCGCCGCGGTAAACGTTCCCGTTAATAAGACGTCACCGCGTGGCAGTTTTTTACTGGCGGTGGCATCGTCGACCACCCCAGGAGCTTTCCCGTCCACTTGCCCCTCGTGTGTGTGTGTGTGTGCCTAGCGGCGCGTGGCGTCACGTCCAGAATGAGTTGCGAATCCGCTCAGATCGGTTGCAGAGCAGTGGCAGCCCCTTCGTGTTTGAAAACGGCCTCGTGGGAAGTGGCTGTCGCAGAGCTACCTCCGAGGTCCCTTCCAGTGGCCTATAATCCACACGGAAGGGACATGTGCCAGCAACATTTTACGTGCGAGCAATGTTATTCGATTAAACGTACACATACATGAAAAAATTAGTGTATTTAGTTGGAATGCTTTTTAATTATTGTAGGGTTTGTCAGCTGCTCAATTGATACTATGAGTGTAACTTCCTATTCCTATATAGCGAGTGGCCATCAGAAAACTAATTTCTAAAAATGGAATTCCGTTTCCAACTATTCTCGTTCTCTCCTTATTGGCTGTGAAGAAGAAGGACCATTGCCTGAAACGGCCTCCGTGGCTCGTTTGAACAATTTTTTCCTTCTAAGGCCACAGCGTTCTCCAGCAACGTGTTCGGTTTCCTTTGCACAGAGCGGGGCGAGCGGCAGCTGCTTCTCCACCCGCTCTCCGGCGTGGAGAGTTGACGTCCCAGAGTTGACGTGGCAAGTCAAACCGACCGACGCTGGTGATCGCCAAAGAGGGAATTTTACCCAAATTTGAAAGCGCAGAACGAAAATGCAATCTCCACATTGAGGGTTTGTAGTGCGGTCATCATCATCCACCAGGCTGAGCAATCGAGCCCGTGCAATAGCAGAACACTCTGTTTATGTTGAACTTCTTTCGCACCGTACATGGACAGCCGTGCTAATCGCAGGTGCGTGCGGGTTTATAAGAAGGCTCAAGTCTATGGGTCTCCGTATAAGTCTATGGATCGTGTAAGTGTATCGTGAGTCTATGGGTCTCTGCGTAAGTCGATTGTTCTCTATGCAAGTCTATGGTTCGTGTAAGTGTATCGTGATTTCATGGGTCCATATGTATGTCATTGGTTCTCTATGCAACACCGACACCGGGGTCAACTACTAAGTGTCGCCGTTTAAAATTAATTTCAATCGCGATGCAATTGTGACCATTACTTGAGCTAATGATGCCGCTAACAGCCGTAATCATAATTGACCCCCGTGTTTGATTGCAAACGGACGGCGGCCATTTGTTTAGAAAGTGAACGCGCACGCGTTGCAGGGAACGGTGGCACAGTGATCAGCACGCTGCGCTTCGAATCCCGGTGATCCAAGGCGACCCGGCGGGGGAGGCGGGGGGGGGGATTCTTCGTCTTTGTGCGATTTGCTGCGAGCGTGCGTGCGTGCGAGCGTGCGCGCGCGTGCGTGGGATGACATTGCGTCGCGCCGGGGGTCCGTGATCGGCAGACCTTGAGAGCACTGGGGGGGCCGTGGCGGGGTGGCGGCGAGAGGCGTGGAGGCAGGGAAAGTGCAGAGAAGGAACGGGGTAAAGAAAAACAAAATCCGCCTGTAACGATGACACTGCAGCGATGATACCAATTATTTACTCGGGAAGAGAGTCGTGGAGGGGGGGGGGTGGTGATCCCTGTTACATTGAGATATGTAGCCAATTATTTTAATGAGAGTTTAAAATACGGCCAATGAGCTTACGTAGATCTTTTTCAGAAGCGACCCAGCTATCAAAGCAATAGCTTAATAAATTGTCCTATCATAGCAGCCAAATACTCTAAATGCATGTTTCTTTTATGTGGAGGGAAAAACCAGGAGGACCCGGAGAAATAGCCACGCGACTACGAGGAGAGAGACACGCAAACTCCAAATATGCCGGAATCAGGGTTGAGATCGAACCCACGAACTGCTGTATACCAGGCGAGGTGGTTAACATCTCCTAGCCACCGCGGCTTTCTGCGGGAGGAACCTTGAGAGAGATCCCGGAACCGCACCGCGTGCGAGGGGGCAGCACTCGGCACGCCGCCCACACCACCTGGTGACACTCGGCACGTCGCAGCCCCACGCCCACCCCACCCGTTGGTCGCTCATCCCGGGGGTCCTAAACAGGCTCTTGCCCCCCCCCCCCCCCCCGCTTTGCTTGCGAGGTCTGACGAGGCACTTTGGGAGCGATCCGGTGGTTGCCGTCGTGGCATTGCGCCGCATCCGGCCTGCGATGGTGAAGAGAAGCGAGCCGGTTTGCACAGATGTGTGACGGGGGTTTGGATTCCTAAGTAATGTTGCGCGTGGGGCAACGTTACAGCCCGTTGGTCAATGAACAGGTGGGACGAAGGCCTAGCCCCGCGGCGCTGTGTGGCTCGTGGAGGGTTGCTTGACCGTACTTGGCCGCGCTGGTCAGCGGGGTTGTTGGTGCCAGCAGCACGTGTGAAGAAACCCAGGGCCACCCCGGAGGAAAAACCCACGCTTGGTGTACGGTGGTTACGCTCCAATCTGTGCGCAGACGGATTCAAGAATCTCTTGCGAGAAAGGCGTTGGCTGACCCTGCGCCGTTATCGCCGCACAAATGCCCCATTTTTTTAATGAGGAATCGTACCCGTAAATTAAATGGCAAGTAAATGAGCGTCTCCCGTGCTTTTAGTTTAGCTCGGCGGAGCCTCAAGCGATCGAGGTGACGCCTCGCGAGGCTGTGGCGCGATTTTAAACGGCGCTTCTTGGGTAAAGGTCACGGCAAAATGAGGCATTGCTCGTATGGTGGGCACGGGCATGCTCTCCGCATCACCACCTTACTCGAGGGAAAGGGGTGGGGGTGTTGTGATCATCGAGGCGGGCGGAATTGGCTACGTTCATTCAATGGAATCGCCACTCTCTCTGCGGTGCCTGCCTACCTCCCACCCTCCGCTGAACCCGCGTGCGTTTCTCGGTATACCGCGAGGGGCGTCTTTCGTGAGTACGGTGGTGGCGGGGGGGGTACAATAAAAACACCGTAAAGAGCGGGGTTCAAAGGGGAGCGATGGCTGGGCGACCTTGGTGCTCGACTGCTCGTTGCGAAACCAAACAATGGGAGGCGTTGTTCGACGACAACGACAGCGACGGAGTTTGCGGTGGCGGCGGCGATAAGGGGCGAGGTGCGCCGCGGTGGGCACGATGCAGCCGGGGACGCGGTGCTGGTTACCGACCTCGTCGGTGGGTGGGGGGGGGGGGCTTCGCTGTCGTCGCTCGGGGGCTGCAAAAATGTCCTGCCCTGGGATCAATATCGAGCCGGAAGGCAGCACACAACTGAGTCAAGGTCTCGAAAGCCCAGCGGGGTCAAGGCTTAGACAGTGCTTGGTGGGCATGGTGGGGTCGGTGGGCACGGCGGGTGTCGGTGGGCACGGTGGTGTCGGTGGGCACGGTGGGGTCGGTGGGCACGGCGGGTGTCGGTGGGCACGGCGGGTTTCGGTGGGCACGGTGGGGTCGGTGGGCACGGTGGGGTCGGTGGGCACGGCGGGTGTCGGTGGGCATCCACTGCTGGGTGGCAGCGTCCCCGGACTGTTGCGGGTTGTGTCGGGGTTATTTATTTATTTTCTACTTCCCCACGTCAGTCTGTGGTTGGGAGGTGGAGGCGGGGGAGGGTATGGATGACGATGGGAGCATGTGGATTTGTAAGTGATATTAATGAATTATCGCACCGCCGGAGGGGAGTCGTGCACATGTCGGTTAATTTGTGTAACCGTCTTTAAATAATATTGGCCCTCTCACATTTGCACAGTGTTGTGTGCCGAGGATTAACAAACCTACAGATCTGTGTCCACACAGATCTGTAGGTTTGCCGCCGACAGCGTGGGACAGAGTTTCAAAAGTACGAGGCGACGCTTTTCACAGCGCATCCAAGTCATGAGGAGACCGATTGGAATTTGTTCTCCTCAAGGATCTCCCCCCCACCCCATTCCCCCACTCCCTCCTCCTAGGCAATAGACGGCTAATTGATTTAAAGTCGATTCCTACTGTCACATTGTTAAAGTGCCATTTATTTGAAATACATTTTTCAAATGTAACGTAAATGCCACCGCGAGTCTAATGGGACCAATCAGACAGCAACGAGCAAAGCAATTCGTTCGAATGAGATGGAAAAATATGCGATTTTTCTTGAAACGGATCGTGACCCCCCCCCCCCCCCCACTGGGCGTGTTCGGTGCCTCGGAGCGGCCGTGCCGGGTAATTGCCGAGTGCCGGCTCCCGCAAGCTCGGGCACAGTCGCCCTGACTCTCTGCGGACGTTGGTGCGACACGGAGCGGCGTGGACACGATGGTGGTGTTGGTGGTGGTGGTGTTGGTGGTGTTGGTGGTGGGAGCGGCATTATCTTTTCATCGGTTGCGTAACGCTGTGTGGAAGCTATCTGGTCCGTACGAAGCTTCTCTTCTCGGCCTCAGTCATTCCCCTCCCTTCTCTACGCTTGCAAAACGTGGACCCCCCCTAATGGAACACCGTCCACGGTTAAAAACATTTAGGCTGGCCTACCTATGATCCATTTGGTTTTAACCAGGCAGGATTGTGTAAGGAGCTCACGAATCCTATCGGTGAGCTCCTCCGGCAGGCAAGGCTGCGTTGGCTGGGTCATGCAACCTGCATGCCCAGCCACCGCATGCCTAAACAGCTTTTGTTCAGCCGGATCGAGGGGGCTAAATGGTCACGGCACGGGCTAGAGAAGAGATGGAGTGATGTGGAGCTGAGTGGACTTGCCAATGACTGGTACCAGCACTGTCAAGATCGGCCTCTGTGGAGGAGGCTCGTGAAGGACGCAACTGGGCAGTTGGAGGCAGTTGCCCTCCAACAACAACGGAGGGGGGAGGAGCGACGCTTACAACAACGAGCGGCGCGCCGGGTGGCTAAAGCACAGCAAGTTGGCACAGTAGGGGGCACAGGTGGTGCATCAACCAGCCATCTGAGTCAGTCGACCCGTGGCACCTGGGTCTGCCCCGTGATCTGCTGCCAGCGGGCATTCGACACTTCACATGGCCTCAAGGTGCACATAGCCTGGCACAAGCGTCGTGGTAACGTCAATTGTTGGTGGTGGGGAGAGCCACTTCCACGGAGTGGTCCGCTATTCGCAACGAGGGGAGCAAATCTACAAACAACAACAATAATAATTATTGGCATGTTCTGTTTACTCGTTGGCTGTGTCGGGTGGTGGCGGTTTTCACGACACATTTATATATTTACGTGATCTAACCCCAAAAAAACTCTTATGAATAATAATTATTATCCGATTCCCTTGATTTGCCCAGGGAAGCCTCGCTGAGTCGGTATTTATTTCAGAAGGGTCTTGCTACATTGGGATGGTTCATATAAAGACTCATTAATTCACTGAAAACATCTTGACATTTAGAGGACTGCAGAGCCTGGGCAATCGTCGGTTGGACTGGCTCATCGCCTGGCTGCTGCCTGCCAGCATGTGCGCTGTTCCTCTTGGCCTCTGAGCCATCCTCTTTCTCTCTCAGCCAGAGATCTCTGAAAGCGAGAGAGAAAGAGAACGAATGCCGTGCAGAGCTTTATACGTTTGAAATAATTTTGTTGAATTCCATTTACAAACGTGTGTGGCATCGCGTGGGATGAAACCCACCGTGCACACGAGGGGATTGTACATCTTCACACGGCTGGATTCAAGTATCCGTTGCTAAACTGCCATCTCTCGCAGCCCTAGCCTGCAACACCCGATCTTATTCCCAGGCAGTTTCACATCCCCAAGTGCCAGACAGACCCCAACCTGCTTAGCTTCCGCGGTCCAACGAGATCCGGCACATTCGGGGGTTTGCCGCCGTCTTCATGGGCAAAACGATGACGGTAAAACACTTATCAATGTGACTAACAGTGAGTGGGAAAACAAATTTTTCAAACCCAAACTGGATGATTTGTTTTAAAGTAATGAATAAAAAAAATACAAATTGACTTCATCGCTCCAGTTACCCGCTCGCCTACAGCCAGTCACCTGCTCGTCACTCTTCTATTGCTACACCATGGTTACGTTTCCCGTGACCTTTACTCATTGATTACTTGGTACATGTTGCGATCTCGGCTTGCCACACTGACCACCATCATACTGCAGGACGCAACAACACACTCACCCACTCACTCACTCGCCCATTTACTCGCCCATTCACTCATGCGCTCACCAATTCACTCACTCACACACTCATTCGCTCACCCATTCAACCATTCACTCATCCACTCACCCATTCAACCACTCGCCACGCTGCAGGTCACAGCACTTATCTCTGTGCTTCTTCCCTCGCTCCGCTCCACTCTGAAATTCCCTTCCGTCGTCTCTTTCCCTCCTACAATAACAATCTTGCTCGACTCAAGAAACGTATTCGCCGGTATCCATTACAACGTTGGCAGTGCTCTTTGTTGCCGGCCGCTCGACGGTTTTGGGCCTTTGGGGTTCTGTGCTCGGCAAACTTAAAATTAAAACTAAAATCTGATGTCGACAGGAGGTGCGTTCCAAAGGGCTCTGCGTGGATTTCGAGGAGGCCGCCTTGAACCAGAGGTTCCGTCTGCAGGGAGGAAGCAGCCGCAGCGACCTCGGCAGTTGACGGCTGCGTTTTTTGACGCAAGCCCGCCCCCCCCACGCAGCAGGGTCGCATTATAAATCGCAGGAGGCGCCCGCGAGATTGGAACAAGGTCGCCGCAATTTGGCGGAGCCCCCGATTCGCCACTAATCGACAACCCGGGGGGGGGGGGAGGGGGGCGGTGGAGAGAATGTAAGATAAATTGCCGAGCGTCAGGACGTTTTTATGTGGGCGTTTATCGCGAGAGCGATCGCACGGCGCGCGACGATTCCATGGCCACGATCGCAGAATGACAACCCGCGAGGTTCGCGCCCACCTGATGCCGCCGGATCTCGGACGCTAAGCTGGGTTAGACCTGGCGAGCACTTGGATGGGTGACCTACACCCAGGGCTGCGAGGTGGCCTGCGGATGGCAGCGTTGATTTGTTATCGCCCCCGTGGTGTGCGTGATGGGTTTTCTCCCGTTTCTTCCCACATGCCAATTAAATATCCATGTCATTGGCCAAATATCCAAAATTCAGGACCCTTCTAAAAGAGTTTTGAGACTCGGTGAGGCTTTCCTGGGTCACTAATCGGCACTGTTACTACTACTTGGCCTGGCCATGGCAGTTTTTATTACATGTCTGAGTGTAATACCCGTGTAGGTGTTTACGAGTGTTGCATTGCCATTTTTAATGGTTGGATTTGCTGTCAAACACACGCACACAACACACACAAAGACAAAGATCCCCCATATAGCCTTACACAAACTGTTGGGGAAAGTGCTGTTAGCAAGGACCTATGATGGCTGGCACAGGACACGAGGGGATGGGTGGCCAACACCACGCCCGGCTGCCTTTGTCTCCCTAGTGGTGATTGGTTACACACCACACCAAGTGCTCACTTGAGGTTGAGTCGACTTAGGGTAGGCCCAGGACCGGTTCAGATAATAGTTACTCGTGTTGACCGTGAACAAGAATCGAACTCAGGTAGCCGGGTTAGTAGCTCGGTGCACTAACCGCTAGACTATCCTTCCCGCACGCACGCACACACGCGCACGTAGAATACACACATCCATCCATGCACACCGCAGAGGCTTAAGTGCAAAATACAGTAGGCGTACGATAGCGCTTTCACCGACTTGAGGCGATAAACAGATGCGTTTGGGCAGCGGGCAGCTTTAATTGGTAATGCGATTCATTAGGGAAAGGTTTCGGAGGTCTTGGTGAACGCCAATTAGGGCGCGTGTCGGTGCCGAGCAGGGTTGGCGACGTTTTTTCTCGGATTTCCGTTGCTCCCTGGGTTCACAGCGCCAGGCGTCGGGAGTGGGGGGATGCCGGCGGGTGGCGCCGGCGGTGCCGGCGGTGGCGGAGGAACACCGGAGGCAGCCGGTGGAGAGTGTCGCCAAGTGGCTCCAATCACGGCATTTATCCGAGATGCGTCGTTGCTATGGTGGTGCGGGCACTCGCGTGGAGGTGGCGCGTGAGGCGTTTAACGGGAAGCGGTGGAGTTGTCGCTGGGGCCTTGCGCGCCCCTCGTGCACTTCTGAGACGGCCATGACTATTTTGTCTGCGAATCATCGTTTTTTTATTCTTTAATCCGCGGTTTTTTTTCCTTCCCTTCCTTAAACGAGAGGCGATTTTACGCCGGCGGGGGGAACCTTGCAATAGGCAGCAGCGCACGAGCGGCGCTCTCTGATCCGGGTTGTTGGCCAGTGGATGGGTAGTTGCAATCATGGGTAGTTGTAATCAATATAATCACGGTGCAGTCAGGGCGCTCCTCTTGTCCCTGAGAAAGTGGGGGGTGAATCTCACGGATCCCGTCTGTGATGTAAGCGAGGAACCGCTCGCGAGTCGGACACCCCCGGCTTGCACGGCGTGGTTGTTCGCCCCTTCACGTGCGGCACGAACCAGCCGTTGCGTGGCGCCCTCCCCTCCCGCGCCGCCCTCTCGCACCCTCTCGATAACGGAGCCATCCGTAGCCGCGGTGAGAATCTAACACGGCCACCCGCTTTAGATTATGACGGCGCCCAGCGCGTTATGGTGGTTTTTGAGCCTTCAAAGCCGGATTTGACAATTAAGCCACGATTTAAATTAGTGATGGAGCGGCGAGAACAGCTCCGTCGGCGCGTCGCGAGACTGCTTTGCAGCAGATAGATCATAGCCAAGGACGATGACGGCGGGGTTTGAAATAGAAAGCGAACGTCAGGCACGTGTCATCGTCGCGTGTGTCATCGCCGGCGAGCACTCAATCATTTATGACTATGGGATTGGCGTACGTACAGTGGCCGATGGCGGGGCGGCAGCATCTCGTCGGGAGCGGAGCTTGTGGTTGCTAGGAGACCGCTCGGCTCAATATGCACGCTATGTGCACGGCACGATCGTGCGAGGGGCTGTTTTGCCGCTAAGGTATCGGGTTGCGTGCAAGTTTTTTTGTGCTGGCGGTGAAACTGTAGCCCCCCCCCCCATCCTCCTGGCCTCAGGACCCGCGCTCTGCGCAAACGCAGAGATATCATTTTCAGCCCCCCACCCCCCCTGCCTGCTAAACCGGCGAGCGATATCTGTCGGCCGTGCACCTGAAGGTTTCGACCCCCGTGGTTGGATATTATTAGCGAGCCCTCTTTTCCTGTCCATCCGTTTCCAGCGCCCGCTGTGGCCGGAAGTCGTTGCGTTTTTTTGTCCCGAAAAATCTCAAGGTCGGAGCCGGGATAGAGCCGAACGGAGCAGGGACTCCATCGTGCCTTCGTTTTTTCATGTTCTATCTTGCGCGACATTTTTAGGGGTGCGACGACGCCATCGGTTCACGGATTTGACGTCCAACGATTACGGCTCGCGATGCACGCGTTGACTCGCTCGTCTGAGGGATGGGCGATTTGCGATTTGTGGATGCCGCGCGCAAATGATGCGGCGGTGTTGCGTTGGTGCTCGCGTGAAGTCGGACAAATTTACTCAGAAAATGAGAAACAATGCAAACAAGGCTGTGAACATTAAACAAAGAGCAACAGTTCTAGATTTGAAGAGCAACAGGCTGATGACGTGGTTGGCAGGCCTGAATCGCGACGAGAGCCTGTTTTGCCGGCGGTTCGTAGACGTCCAATTGTTTTTAACGAGCAAATGCACTCGTGTGATGATGATTCTGCCCGCCCCACCGCCGGCTGGTGGCCACTCCCGCCCGCCTGCCGTCCCTCGCAAAAAAAAAAAACACGGCGCTAAAACGATTCCCCGAACGGGCGAGAAATTTGGCGCCGGCGCAACGACCACTCGGCAAAATAATTAAGAGCTGGAGCCACAACACGGCCGCACTTGGCACGCACGGATGGCAGAGCTCTTGGAGAGTGTTGGCTCCCGCTCGCGACAAACTCCGCGATCGTTGTTCGCGGGGCAGCGACTGTCGCCGCGTGTTCCCGTTTATCGGGACCCACGAACTGCTTCTGCCTGCTTTTTTTGCTGCGTCCAAAATTGGGTTGCGTTTTTTTGTTGTTGCACTCTACCATCGTTCTGGCTGTGACCAAATCAGTTGGAATGCGCCCGATAATCCGCCCGATTTATTTTTTTCCCCCTTTTTCCCTTTTCTCTTTTCCCACGAGCCAAGCGAGGTTGAGCTTGCAACTTGGTCGGATCTACAGATGCCGGCCTGCGAATGAGCACGTGATTTAGCATTGGCAAGGCTCCGGGTGCGAGAGGCGAGGATATGGTGATGCAGGAGAGTTGGAGTTGCTATTTGCAAGCAACGTGTAGAGGTGTGTGTGTGTGTGGGGAGTGGTGACATGGTGGTTGGCGCACCGTAATACAAACCCGGCGAACAGAGTTCAATTCCTGGCAATGGCTCGCATCGACGGCAAGTGATATCTGAACTGGTTCTGAACCCCCTCCCACTTACCCCCACCCCCAATCCCTTCTTAAAATCCGCACTGACCAGAGCGTGAAGTGTGTTCAAGCGACATCCGCGACCGACATGGTGAGAGGGGGGGGGGAGGCATTCATCCAGCAGTGGCTTGACAAACGGCTGTGAATGATTATCTGTTGTCGATGCAGGTCGCTGTCTGCAAGGTGGTCTGGAGGACTGCTCTTCGACCACGCCAACAATTTCAATGAACGAGGTGTCACGTGAACTCTTTGGTTAACACGTGGCGCCCTTTGTGGCACAAATCTGCCCCCCAAAGTGCCATCACATCATGAAACAGTTTAAAACGATAATAAAAATATCACGACGTTTCGATCGCAACACAAACAATCGTCTTCGACGCAAGCAATCGTCTTCGATTGCTTGCGTTGCGATCCATAGAATATGTATTCCGGCATTCACGAAAGCTTTAAGTCGAGTTTAAAACGAAATAATGAAGTTGTGGCTGAGGTTATTTTCACCGGTAATTTGCTTAATCTCCCCCCCCCCCCACGGCGCTGCTTACTTGATCAACCGTTTTCGATATCCCCCCGCCGCACGTGCCACGAGCCCCGTTGGAAAATCGTACAGCGGATAGGTGCACGGCGGCGATGGAGCTGCCGAATCCCAATGAGGTCCTCTTGCTACTCGCTGTTATTTCTGTTGTTATGCAAGCGTGCGCAAATGTCACTCATTGTTTCGAGTGGCGGTCACGTGGAGGAGGAAGATTGCCGGGGTGTAAACAATGGCCCCCGTGTGTGCGACGTTCTCTTCCCCTGCGAGAGAGCCACGTCTCAGATCATTTTCCCGGCCTAGGTAACATGACCACCTCGGCTATTGGCTGATAACCCTGGCCTTGGGCCCAGGCCGAGATCATACATATATATATATAAAATTTACATACAAAACATCTACACTTTTTTTCTGTTGTTTTTTTTCTTACCAGCAACTGTAGAATGTCAATAAAGGTCATCAAAAGAGCATCGCCGGCTTCTTCGTGAACACCGCTGCCTTATTAGAGCGTGTCAACAAAGGTGTTGTCTCATTATACGGTTCTCATTTAACAACCGGTAGAGCGGTGGCACAGCGGTTAGGGTGCTCGGCCATGAACCCGGCGATCCGAATTTGACTCCCGGCCACGGTTAACACCGGTCACGAGCGATATTGGAACTGGAAATTAAAACGCCGCCATAATTGCCGCACGCCGTTAGTGATCGCTCGGGCTTTTCGTTTGACCAAAGTTGTGCGCGCTGCCAGCGTAGCAGCCGAGGTTGAGTTGATTTGTTAAACGGACGGTCCCGTTTTTTTAGCGGTCGGCCCGGCCATTTTACGAGGGCGATTGGTGGTGCTGCGTGAGCACAGCGGCAACAAAAAAAAAGACGGAGACATCTATTGCAGAGAACGAGTGCAGGGTCCTCAAGGAATATTTGCACGGCCAAAAAATGAGGTATTTAACGGTCGTAAACGAAACGCACGCAAATTATGAACAAAAAAACGCGTGCGAATATTACATGACGAGGCGGCAGAAAAACGTAGGTACACGTGCGAGTTTGCTCCATATTTTTTAGTTTTGACGGTGACATAAGCAATCGCGAATCGAGAAAGACAGTGCAAACTGCCGTCCTAAGTACGAGTAGCTCTTTGTAATAACAGACGGGACCTTTTTCTTGACACCCTGCATCTGGCGAACCCTGAGGGGTGGGGGTGGAGAGAGTTTGTCGAGGTTTGGTGGTAAGTACGCATGTGTCACGCTGTCAATAATGGTGGCGAGGGGGTTTCGGCGGCAATTGCAGGAAGTGGCCGGAGGGGATGGCAAGGAACCCGAGAGTGGTACAGGTGCCACGCCTGCCGTGTACTATTCGGAGCGTATGTCATTGTCTGGTTTTAGCGATGGGCAGTGTTAATTACAAGTACGATTTTAAGTGTGTTCGAAGTGCGTTTTATTTTGTCGATTGGCTCTGACTTTGATGCGGGGACCAGTGGTCTCCCAAGCAACCCTCAAGACGTTTTTCGAGGACCACCGGGCGGCAAAAAGTTTGTGCAGATGCTAAATGAATAGTTCATACAAGAATTCTCCGCGAGCCACTTTGCCCCAAGGCATTGCGGGGCCCACCGATGAGTGGCCCGCGGTTGCGAACCACCGGTGTAGACACAATGCCTGGTTACCACTGTTGTTGTGTATTACTGAAATCTGAAATGTTTAAAAAAAAATAAGAAAAGTGATTGAATATTATGAAAGTACATTGCATAGCTTTGTTGAGAAACCTTTAAAATTTTGCCTTAAATTTGATGTGCGCGTGTAATGCAAAAGCGTAACTGTGCGCGTCATCTCGACTTTGTGATGAAACCGCTGCCGCAACACTCATCGCTTTGCTGCCTGCGTGCGCGTGCTTGCAGGTGCGTGTGTGTATGCGTGTGGTGTACCGTGTGCCGTACGGCAGTGCTTGATGCTGGCCTTCCTTCCGCAGGCCTTGCCGCCACCATAATTCTGCTGGCTACCCTGGTAACCACAATCACAGGGTTGTCCACCTCCGCCATTACGACCAACGGATTTGTGCGAGGAGGTAACGAGCCGGCGTTGGCCGCTGTGTTTCCTGTCGTCCACCCCCCCTCCCTTCCAACCCTGTCGGTGTGCGAGATCGTTTTGGGCGATCCTCTCTGATTCCGTCTCGCCGCTTGTCTTGTCTCTTCGTCTCGTTTTGTCCCTTCCGTTGTTGCCTAGTGGATCCCTCCACTTTCCGCCGTGCCGAATCAGAGACGCCGGTGCCGTCGTGTGCGTGTGTGTGCGTGCATGCGTGCACGTGTGTGAGCGTGTGTGTGCGTGCACGTGTGTGAGCGTGCTGGTTTCCTCGAAAGACGCCGCGGTGCCGGTTTGGCCCCCGGAATCGCATCGGTGACGCCAGGTGGGTAAAACCGTCCCTCTCCCTCCGCTGTCTTGCTCCGCGAGTAGCGACGACGAAGACCACGGCTGCCGTTCAGGACTGGCGGCGATCGTAAACCGCGTGGCTTGGCTCTCCCTCTCTCTCTCTCGTCGCGTCACCACGTCGGCAGGTGTTCTCGCCGGTGGCGATGGCGAGACGTGGCGTCCGCGTCGCCCGGCACGCTCTTACAGGGGAGCACCGCGTGACCCGTTAACCGTGCAGCGTAGGCGTCCGCCCGCTCGCTTACGCAGAGGACCAGCGCGGTAAGGGTTCCGGGAGAAGGCCGAGGCCTCGCTGTTCCAGGTCCGGAGAGGCAAGCGGCGAAGTAAGCACCATTTGCAGGAAGGAGCGTCGGCGGCTGTGGTTGGCGCGGGCGATGGCGCCGCCGCCGCGAGCCGCTCTGCGCGAGGTAGGTGAGGTGGGTGAGGTAGGTGAGCTAGGCGAGGCCCCGTAAAGCAATGAGAGGGGCGCTGTTTCAGGTCTCACCATGGTCATCATCGTGATGAGCACGGTGGTGACGACCCTGACGTCCATCTCCATGTCGGCCATCTGCACCAACGGGAACATACGAGGAGGTAAGCGTGACCGCTCGCTCGGGCCACGGCTACACACGCCCGGGGCGGGCCCCGCCACGGTCCCGTGGCCCTTCCGCGCACTCCGCCACACCAGCGCTACTCCGGTAAACGAGGTCGGTCCTTCCCCCGGCACCCATCGTGATGCTTTCTCCCGCCGACAGTCAGCCGTGCTCTGCCGCGCGCCATAACTTTACGACACGAAGCCACTCGGTGTCTCAAATGAATTGTTCGGAACGCGTCGTCGGTTTCGACGGCCCGTTGTTGGCGGCCGGCGGGTGCTGGGCCGCACGAGGGAAAACATTCAAATTGGGAAAGAAACGAATTAATAATAATACTTACCGAGTCATTAAAAATATTGTAAACTACATACACCTCCCTCGCTCGCTCCCTTCCTTTCTCCCTCCCTTTGGACCGCCCTAAATGATCAGACTTGGTCGTTTGGTCTTTCCAAATAGATTGCACGCCAAATTGGAAATTTCATCAGCGGCATATCCTTAATTTTTGTGAGTGAATTTGATTCCAAGGCCCCTTTGTATTCCTCGTGACTAACGGGGCTGTGCGCCGCGACGCCCGTTCACCAGACTCCCCTGGCCGAGGCTGCACTGCACGGTCGGCTGTCGGCAGGGAAAGTGTTCCGCCCAATGAGATCACCTGCATGAGATTCTGCGGGTGTCGTGTGAACATTGTCATTTGTCGTGTTCAGTGTTTTCTTCTCTGTGCTTCTCTGTGTCGTGAGTAGATTTTACATGTTTTGGGGGGGGGGGGCATGGGGGGGGGGTGTCTGGGTTGGCTGGGTGGCAAATTCCTAGCAGGTGGTGGGGTGGTTGGAGGAGGTACAAACAACGAACAGAAAACAAGATTGGTTTGGAGTGGGAACTGTGGTTTCGGTGGAACCCCTCCTGGGCTCCTTCCGTGTTTTGAGCGAATCGGCCACCGCTGCGGCGGCTCAGCCGGCGAGCGTCTCGGCCGTCTCCGCCGGACAGAGTTGACGGCATGGGGGTTGGGTTTGCTCGCCGTGTCTCGCGCTGCGACCACGTCTCCGGCGTTGCTCATTCCCTGCACCAACAAAGCGTCCGCGCAGCGGGTTGGGATTCGTGCAGCGATGACTCTGCGGGCGTGACGTCGAGACGTCGTGCGGAGACTGGGCACGTTTATCTGTAGAGAGGGTGAGAGAGCGAGAACGAGACGGCCTGTCGTAGGCTCAATCGGCAATAAATAAATAAACTAACAGGCGGGTAGGGAGTCCACAGCACAGAGGGCTGTGGGAAGGGAATTTCAGACTGGGGGCAGCTGAAGAGAAGAAGCGACCTCCGAACTGAGGGAAGAGAGAAGGTTGACGACTGGGGGACTTCGTCAGAAGGCCTTGGTTACTGGAGAGGAGAGTGCCTGGTGGAGAGTAGAGAGAGATGGGGGGAGCCGAGGTAGGAGAGTGCATGAAGAGATGTTGAACTTCGTTTGCACCTTACGTAGCCAACCGTGCTAATCGGAGGTACAGGGGAAGCACAGCAAACCAAACACAAGCAGCAGTTTTAAAGAAATGAGTTTTCAATGTAGATGTACAAGTAGAGTAGATAGGAATGAAAGTGGATAGGCGAGTACGTTGGGTGGAGCAGAGCTAAGATTGCAGAGGGTAGGTGAGTGCGCGTGGAGGGGAGTAGAGCAAACGGTGAGGGTGGAGAGGGTGGGGAGTTTAGCGAGATAAGGGGGGGGGGGGGTGGGAGGGAGAGGTGTCGCTCTTGACACACACCGTTTCCTGTGGGAAATCTGCAGGGGTGCATCGTTCACGGAAGTAGTGACTCGTTCAGAGCCCCCCCATCATCGCTTTATTGCTCGCTGGGAAGAAGCGGTCCCAGTAAAAGTATGAAAATCATTAACTCTCGCCCACCTTTGCCCTCTAAAACAACGCTGAAGAGATAATATTTAATCCATTTGGTCAGGGTTCACGCCGGATGCTCGCGACGGGCAGAACACACGGAAGCGCGCGGCTCGCGCGGCTCGCGCCGTGCCCCAGCGTCGTCCTTCAATTGACGGCCGCATGCTTGGCCTCGCAGCTCCGTTTGGCTCGAGTTCTCTCATTTCTTGCACAAATCGGCAGGTGGCTAACTCTCCAAATAACGCCGATTTTTTTTTTACTTATATTTTTTTACACAGCGCTATTCGCATGTGTTCGCAGCTCTATACGTACAAAAAACCCAAACCTGACCAAACCATGAATGAAGAAAACTGAATTAAACGCTAAACAAATAAAAGCACCTACATGGATGGGTAGGCAGGAGAAAATGAATGTGTTAAGGAGGGGCGTGACATTTGACTGCAGTTGAATTAAATTTCAGTTCATAGAATCAACGACTCATTCAACTCCTGACGCGTACATTTATTTAACTAGATAAGAATATCAATAGGGATTTACAGAGACCCTTTTACAATTGGATGAGAGAAAAATTGAGACCAGACATCTCGCTTTCAAGGGGAGATCTGGGTATGAATAAGTTCAGCGGTAAACAAGTACGCTAAAAATGAAAATTGGTTTTGAAGTAATTCTTGGAAAAATTCCAGACTTTTTAATTTATTATTATTATATTCACTGCCGGAGTTGAGTTGTTCGTGTCGTTTTGGATTAAGGCAGAACAATAACACTAATACATGAAATGAACGCCTGACTTGGCCAACAATAATTAAAGGGGCCTTAGCCCACGGTCACCGCTGCCAGCTTGGCTCGTGACTTATGGTCAACAACGCGTGCTTTTTGCTCGTCGCTGCATTTTTGCTTTTGGACCCAAAATATCGCAGCAACACTCTAATGAAGCTAATACGAGAGTGGCTCTCCGGGGGATTTGGCGCACAGCCGCGCCAAACCTCAGCCTGGCCATGGACAAATAAGTTCTGTTTTTTCTGTTGTTTGCTCGCGAAACGCCGTTTCTCCAGAAGATGTCCATGGCCCGTGGCGATGGGGGGGGGGGAGTTACCCGAGTGTGAATAAATAAATAAATCACTTGGCCTCGACGTAGACTACGGCCGGTCAAGATGAGCGATGTAAACTTTGCCGATGGCTTTAATAGAAATGTGCGTTCAGAGTATTTGGCTGCTATACATTTCCACATGAGAAGCCACTTCGATGAGCTGTCGTTTGTGGCCAGGTCACTTTTTAAAGAGAGCTATATAGCTCAGTGGGCCTTACCTGGTAAAATATAAAATAGTTTAGTTTTTAGTTTAGTAATAGTTGTGGCAGTGGTAGGCATGAGCAAACAAAGCCAAAGGGTAGGATCCCATGCAGCTGAAGGGGCCCTGGAATCATGGTTTTAGCTGTATCATTCCACAGTGGAAATTGATTATACCCCAAGCAAGAGGGACGTGCGCAAAAAGGCAGAAGTCCACATTTACGGCCATTCCCGAAACATCCCCCATCCATAGTCACCAGCGCTGCGGTTTGTTGAGACCTCATCGCTGCGCAACACAGGGAGTCCATTTGAATTTTTTTGGCAGCACGAGCCGTTGCAATATGACTCGACCGACCTTTGCCCTTGTGGCGGAGCTGTGCAAAAAAAATTATTGTCGGCTGAAAGAAAGTTTTTCAAACGAGCGATCGGGCGATGGGTCCGTTAAATTTGGCCTGTGCACGTGGTCTGTGCCGTGACCTGCCCTGAGTTGCCCCCGCCGAGGTCGCGCGCAACGCGATTAGCGTGCGGACAGACGTCGAGATAATTGGACAACGGATCGACGGCACGCTCTCTCCCTCCTCTGCACGTGCATAATTGATGTGCTTCCCGCGCATTTGTGTGTGCGGGTGGTGACAGCAGTGCCGGGCACGTGTGTCCACGGGCGTGGGGTCACATGGGTTCACGTGGGTCATGTCGCGGAGGGGGATGAGATGCCACGCACGACCTCCGACCTGCGGGGGCGTGGGTGGAGGTTTTTCTTAGCGCCACAGCCACCCTCTCGAGACGCGTTCTCGGGTTGCGCCGTGTGTTGTTCGCCGTGATGTACCAAGTTTCTCTCCACGTGCCCGGGAGCTTCTTGAGGAATATTTCGCTTTTTGTTGGGCATCGTACCGAACAACAACAACACGCGGTGCAACGTGCAAGGACATCGGAGTGCTGAGTAAACACAACCGCGGAAAGCCTGTACGCTTTGCACGGCGACGCCTTGGCACGCCACGGAGAAACGCGGAGTGACGCGGAGGCCGCTCCGCCCTGCGTTGTGCCCAGAGCGCCCAGGTTAGCGCAGACCTCATGCCGATATTCACAGACCAGGTACTTCCCGCACAGGTACATCAGGAATGATGTAGAGTTGAGAAATAGATATTTAGATTTAAAAAAATAGTTTTGTTCGATGGTGGCGCTCTTTGCATTCCAGAAGGGTTGTACTCCTCCTCCCCAGAACTGAAAATTAGGATTTATTGTCTGATGACCATCGGAAAGATGTCTGGCTGGCGTGGAAGAGCAGGCCAACATACGCTCCAGAGGGGCTCTCTGGATCGCCTTCTACGAGAGGCTCTTCTGCCAGCAGTGGCAATGAGCAAGCACTTGAAGGGCTGCTCCTCTGCATTATTCAATTATTCGAGGCATGCCGAATGCCTTCACATCAACACTGCCTAACCCCTGAGCTACTCCCACGGTGACCACTGTGCTGACCACCATGTGACCCCCACGTGACCCCCCCTGCGATGACCTCTGACCCCTGCTGTGCTGACCCTGTTGTGCGACACCGACGTTACCACGTGTAACCCCCACTTGGCTCCTGCCATGACCCCCACTCAACCCCTCCTGTCGTGACCCTCACGTAAACCCCCTCCGCTGATCCCCTATCGTGAACCCCATGTAACCCCCTGCTGTGCTGACCTCCACGTGATCCATCCTGTGATGACCTCTGTTTGACCCTTGGTGTGCTGATCCCTTGCGTGACCCCCACGTGACCTCTGCCATGGCGACCTCCCCCCCCTCCCGTGCGTGATGTGACACCTATGTGCAGGTGGTGCGTACTACCTGATCTCGCGGAGCCTGGGGCCCGAGTTTGGCGGCTCCATCGGCCTCATCTTCGCGTTTGCCAATGCGGTCGCCGTGGCGATGTACGTGGTGGGCTTTGCCGAGACGCTGCGAGACATCCTCAAGGTGAGTTCCCCCACCTCCTCCTCCCCGTCGCCACCGCCAAATTCCCAAATCGCATTCAGTTTTAGAAAAACAAGGAAGTGAAATCGCGCGCACCCTCGGATTCCGTTACCGCTCGCCAGCTCGCGGTTGTCCCCGGAGACATAAGAGTGCGGAACGTTGGCCACCGCGCGTGACGAGGTGACGTCCCCACGGCACCAGAGGTTCGGCCGGCGAGGGTCTTCTCTTCTCGCCGGGTTTTTGTTGTCACTCGGTAGTTTTGTAAACAGAGCCGCTTTTGATTACATTTTTTTCACTTTTTTTATCTCGGGTATTTGGCTGCTATAAATTTCCACGTGATAAGCCACTTTGTCAGGTTATCATTTGTGGTCAGGTTGCTTGTGAAAAAAGAGCTCGTTAGTTGAGTAGTATTAACGGCTAAACAATTATACTGGAATGTAATTTGTGTTGGATCATCTCCGGACGGGCGCACGGACAGAGTCTATGCATTTAGACTTTTGGCGTTGGCAAGGAAGCGCAATCGAAACGCCCAGAGGCGCCGAGGCCTCGAATGAGGAGTCTCGGCAGATGGCCTCGCATTGGAGCGCCGGCCGTGGTGCAAATTGAGAATATCTCTTCAATCAAACGATCGTAAATATCCCTGTAATCGAATTGCTGTGGCAAGTGTGTGGAGGGTAAATGAGCCTTCACTGGGAAATCCATCCTTTGCTCGCAGCTCTCTCTGTGTCGATCGCAATCGGCTCCTTCCCTACGTTCGCGCCGCCATTGCTGCCCTCGCGACAAGTCCGTCGTCCCTTCTGGTCGTGCCGTGTCTTGCCCCAAGCACCTGCTTACTTTTCTTAACAGTCAAAACGTTGTCTTTATGCTGCGCTGGTTTAAAAAAAAATCAATCCATGTGCTCCACGTCGTCGTGACTCGGTGTAATTCCAAGCGGGCAGCTCTCAATGCTTCTCAGCTCTTGTCTCAATTTCTTTGTCAACGTCCCATTGTTTTGATCCATACGTCACAGCAGGTAACAATGTAAATGAATTCCGTGCAATTCTCTTATCAACTGATAGATGAAGACCTCCCCACTCTGTGTCGGTGTGTTTTAAATGTTGTTAAGTTTTCACCAGGTAAGGCCCACTGAGCTGTATACCTCGTTTTCAAAAGCGACCTGGCCACAAATGACAGCTCAACGAAGTGGCTTATCACGTGGAAATGTATAGCAGCAGCCAAATACTCTAAACGCACGTTGATTCTAAATGTGGAGGGGAAAATCGGAGGTCCTAGAGAAAAATCCACGCGACAACAGGGAGAACATGCAAACTCCAAATATACAGCAGGCGTCAGGGTCGGCATCGAACCCACGACCTCCTGCATACCAGGTGAGGTAATTAACATCTCGCCACTACCGCACCCCTGCGGAGGCGCCGTGTGCTTCACCGCGCCGCTCCGTGTGGGGGTCGGTGAAGGCGCGAGGCGGGGCAGGGACGTATGTATGTACAGTACGTATGTATGTTGAACTTGTGTCAATCGCATTGCATTAAACTTTGTTTGTCCGTGGCACACCACGGGAAGGGTGAGTCCATTGCCGTTCAAGGGCAGATAGGTGTGGGGGTAGGATCAGCAGGAAAGAGGAAGGGATGCCGGGGCGGAAGTCCCCAAGACGGACAGAGATGAGGGCACGTCTCAAGATGTACATATGTACGTTGAAATTCTTTCGCACAGCGCGTAGCCAACCGTGCTAATCGGCGGTGCGGGGGAGGAGCGACAAACTAACCAGCAGCGGCGTGGCTTTTATCAGTCGGCGCGCCGAAGATTGATTGCACAAAGCGGCAGCTGCGCGGCGTAATCGGAGCGCCACGCGGCGCAATGCGGAGGTGTAAAATTGCGCCGCATTATGCCCGCGGATTGCGTTGTAGCGCTGCACCCGGAACCCTGTCCCGAGGGCATGTTCAGCTGTCTCGTAAGGGACTCAAGGAAAATAATGGAATTGACGTTCGGGGAATGACATTTTTATATTGAACGCTCCCCAACGAAGGACGAAAGCGTTTACGCATTATTAGCGCTGACATCCATAGGTATGTAACGTGGCGGTAACGGTAACTATCGCCGTAAGAGCAAACGTTAGCGTATCGCTGTGTTTCTCTTGGGAGTTGCGTGGTTGAAATCCGGCCAACTTGAGCGTAGGGTTGCCCAAAACTTGACGGATAAAGGGTCGCCGTGTTCTTCACCTGAGAGTCGGTCACTCGCAACGTTCGATGCCTCCAAAAGGTTATGGTTGTACTGTACTTCTATGCTCCGCCGCCTTCACTTACCAATGCGCACCTGACCGGCAGTGTCATTGACTGATGTTTGAAAACACAAAACCGACGCGGGGACCTATTTTTAAATCCGAAATCGAGTTTTGGCCCCGACAGCCACCCGCCGTCGGGCTCCACATTGCGCCGCTAATTAAAATACTCCGAAGACGAACGTGGTGCATAATCCAACGTGGCGCGCTTGAATTTGCCAAAACTTTCTATCCTCTGTTTGGAACGAAACGGGTAACAAGCCCCCGCCGCCGCCGCCGCACCTGCGGCTTTCTTCCCGAATTGTTTTGCAGGATAACAACGCGCTGATGATCGACGAGACGAACGACATCCGCGTCATCGGCGTCATCACCATCATCTTGCTCTTAGGAATATCGGTGGCCGGCATGGAATGGGAGGCCAAGGTAACTTTTTTTTTAATCGGTGGAAATGTTTTGACTGTTTGTTGGTTTTTTTTTATCTGTTTGGCCAGGATGGTCCTCGCTGTGTCCAAGACTCGTTTTGTAAGAAGAGGTGGGGGGGGGGGGTCCTGCTTTGCGGTGTTGTGACCAAATTTTCTGGCCAGCTTGGTGAAGTATGGGCATCTCCCCCCTCCCCCCCTTCCCCTGGGATGGTAGTGTAGCTGGAAACTCGGTGCGGCAGTCTCGGCAGAGGTCTTCATCCAGCGATGGATTGACCATAGCTGATTACAAACCCAGCGATCAAGGAGTAGCAATTTTATCCATAATATAGCCTAAATATTCTCATGAGAAAAAAATTAGCCTTTGACCAAATCGCCCCGAATCCCCCCTCACTCATCAGAGCTCCGAAGCTAAGCAGGCATGAGCCTGGATGGTGCTTGGATGGGAAATCTCCGCACATGACAGGTGTCTATTTAGGCTCTAAACTTCAGAGGACGCAGGACAGCAGAACCCATTCTTCTACAGCGCTTCTATGCTCGTCGCATTCACTATCCCGCACTCACGAGCCAAACAACCCCTGGGGAGGTCCTCATCCAGCAGTGGAGTGACAAACGGCTGCTCTGCTGCAACGAATACAACTGGATGCGCTCGAGACAATGCGGCGTTCGTGCCTCGTCGACTCGGGCCGGGTTTTCACCCCGAGAATAATCGCCGCTTTTTGGAATCGAAGTAATGGATGCCGCGCGACGGAAGGTTTCTTCACCACTGCTGTGGGGGTGGGGGTGCAGGGGGCGGTCTCTGTGAATGGCGCTCATTGAGGCTCTCGAGACCCGTGGGCGCGAGAGCGAGCGTGGCGGCTTCGCGATTTCATCACCTGCGTGAAGCCTCGTGGGTGATGCCTCAACAACAACAACAACCCTGGGGCGGGGCGCGACGCCCGTGGTGCCGGCCAGGAAGCGTGGCCGGTCACGAGCCGACCGCCTCCACGCGGCGACCGCCATGACGCAATCGCGGGCGGGGACGCTCGCCGTGGCGACCGCTCCTCCCACGCGTTTTGTCAGGTGGCGCTGCCGCACGTTGTCTCGCCACGATGCCCGACGTTTCGTCCCACGTGCCGGGAGCCGCTTTTCCACGAACCGAGTCGGCGTCACGCTGCTACGGTGCGCGACGGCACGAGCCGCGTGGGCACGGCGGCGAGTGTAGCGTCGCGCGCCGAACGACGATCGCGCGGTAATGCCGGGCGCTAAGCCGCACACGCGTGCGCGTGACCGCTTGTCACCGCAGGCTCAGATCGTCCTCCTGGTCATCCTGCTGCTGGCCATCGCCAACTTCCTCATTGGCACGTTCATCCCCCCGACCGAGGACAAGAAGAGCCGAGGATACTTTGGCTACCAAGGTGAGCGCCAAGAGGACGTCGCGTGTTTACCACCAGCGGCGTAGTCACGCACGTAGGTCAACTCGTCGATTAAAAAATCGACTCTTGCCGTGCACGCGTCCAAACGTCGGGCGTGGGATCCGACGTGATTACGAATCGTGTACGGGTTTGTGAGGGGGGAGCGGTGGAACAGCGATTGGCGCGCTGCGCTGTGAAACTCCGGCCCGGATGAGTTCGATTTTGGCCACGGCTACGTTTGAGCCGGTCCTGCCGCATTGGCCAGCATGGTGACGTAATGGTCAGACGGCCACCAGTGACCCGCGTGGTGTGGGTAGGGAAAGCCTTCATCTGTATTAGGGTTCCACTTAATATCCACGTGGGAAAGTGAAGTTTCAGTTTTTTTGGATCGCACCTATCTTCTTGATTTGTGACGTTGGGTGTAAAAGTCGGCAGCCGAGTGTCACCCGGGTGGGTTCCGTAATCTCTCTCCAGGTTGCTCCGTAGATCCTCTCTTCCTATCTACGGCCATGCCTCTACGATGACTCTGTACGTGCGTTGACTGTCGTGCGTTTTTCAACTATGTTGACCAACCGGTACATTTTGCAGTGGCTTTGGTTTTTTAAAGGCAAATGAATAAGACCAGGAAGCTTGACTTTGAAAGTAACAAAGTAAATTTTGAATGGCACCCTAGGCTGCAGATAATTACATCTTGAATTATCGATGGCTTATATGATCCCACAGCCACTAGACGTGCGACATTCTCTCCACATTGTACAATGTCGCTATTCTTGGATTCGTTTGCGACGCTTAATCGCGTCAATCGCACTGCATGAAACTTTGTTTACCCGTGGCACACCATGGGAAGGGTGAGTGGTAGAGTCCGTTGCCATTCAAGGGCAGATAGGTGGGGGGTAGGATCTACAGGAAAGAGGAAGGGATGCCAGGATGGAAGCCCCGAAGACGGACAGAGAGGAGGGCACAGCTCAAGATGTACGAATGCATGTTGAACTCCTTTCGCACCGTAAGTAGCCAACCGCGCCAATTGCAGGTGCGGGGGAAGGACAACAAACTAAACACAAAAAGAAGTCATAAAGAAATGAGTTTTCAATCTAGATTGGAAAGTGCCATAGCTCAAATGTGGCGTCCTAATATCGGAAGGAAGGGCGCATCTGAAAGCGGTCGATACAGTTGACCTTCGTTGTTTGATGGTGAGCCACAAGCCGCTGTTGCGAGGATGGCCGAAGTTTGCGTGATGGGCCATGCCCCTTTGACGAGAACTGCCAAGGTATTGTGGCTCATTTGTGGCAAGCACTTTGTGTGTAATGAGTGCGATCTTAAAGAGCGACCAGAGGTGAGCTGTGCAGAGGGAGCGGTGTCGATTTTCACTGCGGGCGGAGAGAGGGGAAGCGCTCAGAATGTGGGAGGCCACACACACAAGTCGTGTCATTTAAGGGAGGCTTGCGCTGATTTATTTTGAGAGACTTGTAAGGAGAATCATTCGCACCTGGTTGGTTATCTGCATCCTTATTTGGGAAGACTTTTCAAAGACGGAATTTTGTTCGTGCAAAGCACGCATGCCATTCGACGGGATTGCTTCTGCGTTCAAGAAGCGCACGGATGCTCGAAATGTGTCTGTGATTGCGTCACGTCGGCATTTCGCAATGGCATTTGGCGATAGCACATGAAGGTCTGATCGGCCCCAGTGAACGTGTGAATGAATGGCGTTAGTTTATACAGTGAAGCTATTCATGTGCCGATGAGATCAGGAGATTAAAGTTTAAATGTTTACAGGTTACGGCAAGTGCGGGGAATGATTTCAAAACCGAGGGGTGGAAGCTATCGACGCAACGTAAATAATTTAACGGGGAGCGGTGGCGCAGTGGTAAGCGCACCCACTGCCCACGGCTGATATCGGTGGACCGGTGAAATCTGAACCGGTTGTGGCACGTGCCCCCCCCCCTCCGCCTCCAACAACCCACGCTGACCAAAGTGGTGAAGTATGTTCACAACAACTACGACGACCGACAACACTGCGGAGAAGAGAGAGACCTTCATTCAGCAATTCATTGCCACAGACGTGTAAATTATTTTTTTAATTAAAATTTAATCCCGTAAATTCGTTGGATATAATTGCGGGCGTTTCGGAGTCTGGTGTAAAACGATCCACTTTTTTTTTTATAATTCGTCGGAAAATATTGCGGACCTTGGTTGGTGGCGGCTCTATTTTTAATTTTTCCTGACTGGTAAAACAGATGTCAGGTGATTCTCCCCCCCCCCTCAGCCCCTTCTCCCATGCCCTCGTTTCCACCGGGTAAAGCTTGGATCTCTATTTAAATGCCCCCTCGCCTCTTTGCGCCGCAAAATAAACGAGCGATGTGGCCACAGCAGCAACAAAAAACTACGTAAGAACACCATTGTGTAATCGGCGATGTTTCGGGCAATGGGCCCTTCGTATGGCGTCGTTGGTTTTGTCCGGGTATTTCCAGTTTCCTCCCACCGTCAAGCCAAACAGCAGCAGCAGCAGCAGCAACGTCATTTAATTAAAGCAGCTTGCATCAGGTTCCGAAAGAGGCTGCGCTATGCTCGGATGTCAACCACTTCTGCCTTTTCATGCATAGTGCCCTGAAAAAAAATTGTTTATAAATCATTATTATTATTAAGATGCTAGCATTACCCGTCCATATATGGATTCGAGGATCCATTGCTGTACCCATCTTGGGGGCCCACAACACCAGGTCCAATCCTACTGCAACACCCGGTGTTCCCAGGCAGTCTGCAATTAACGTACTAACCGTGTTCAATGCGGCTCGGCTTCTGACATCCGTTGAGATTGGGCTCTCTCGTGGTAGTAAGCCGGAAGTGCATTGAGGGTCTTGTGGCGTCGCACGGAGATAGGAATGAGCCCTGTAACAGCAACTCTTGTAAGGCCTCGATGGCCCCAGAAGGCAGCAGCAGCGGTGCCCGAGGGGTGGGTTGTTTTTACCTTTCCTCACTTCTCTTGGGGAATCGACGGTCGTTGACCGCCCTGGGCGACCGCTTTTTCGCGACCGACTTACGACTCTCCGACAGAGCTGGCCACTGTGTGCGCCGAGGGTCGCGGCACCAAGCGACCGCCCGGTGGTGGCAGGCGGTGGCCGTGGGACCGGGCCGACGAGCGCGGGTGGGGGGGGGGCTCTTTTTGGGCGTTCCGTCGCCAGGAGGGACCGCCACCGGCCCTGCGACATTTCTATTTGCTTCTCTTGCTGTGCTTTATTTTATATTTGTTTTGCTTTTTTCACTTTGGTGCCCCCCACCCCCCCCCCCCCCCCCCAGGGTGACTCTTGCAAATGAGACTTTTGTCCTGGCCTCTTGAGGTCTCACCCCCCGTTATAGGCACACAAATGGTGAAGGTGGAGCCCTGCGATTGCTTGCTCATGCCACCGTTTGGCCAAAGGGCCTCCGCTAAAGGGGGAGATCTGGAGGGTATTTTAGGCCTACGCTTTGATGCTGGACAGACGTCTTGCAAGAAGGGGGCCATACCCACACTTTACCCCACCACCACACGCAACCTACCCGATTTGACTAATTGTGGTGCAGGTGGACGGACAGAGGTGGTGGGGGAGATTTAAGAAACTCGCCCCCATTGTATGAACTGCTTGTCGCCGGGAGATGGATTCGAACTGGCGACCCTCTGGATTGGAGGTCCGGCGCGCGGCAACCGTTACACCGAGGCAGCATCCATAGGCTTGGCGCCACCTTCTCTTCCGATTGGACGGTAACGGCCCCTGTGGCGTTACTACACAGAGACCAGGGCTTTGTGCGGCGCGTTACAAATTTGCGGGACTCGCAAATTGCTCGGGTTGGAGAAACGCACGTCGCAATCGTCATCCCGCCCCCCTGAGAATCTACTGCCGACCGCGCCTGCGAACTCTGCGGCTTCGGTGACGAAAGCCTTGCGCTGTAAGTTGGGCGCGAATAGCAGGCGTACTCGTGAGTTTTCTGTTGATGACGACGAGCGCACACACTCACATTGACCGTAGGCTCGTGCGTTCGTTTCTCCTTGCAGCGAAAGTATTTTCGGAGAATATGGGCCCCGATTTCCAAAACGGAGAAACCTTCTTCTCGGTGTTCGCCATCTTCTTCCCGGCTGCAACCGGCATCCTGGCGGGAGCCAACATCTCCGGGGACCTCGCCGTGAGCTCCTGCGTGCACACGCATCATCCTCATCGCGCTCCTCATCATTGTCGTGTCCATCATCGCCGTCACGATCCTCCTCTTATTCATCATCATGATCCTCAGCAGGTTCATCATCACCTTCATTATCTTCATCATCATCCTCATCAGCCTGGATGAAGTCGTCCTCCAGCTGTGGCCGTCCCTCACGGTCTCACGATACAACGATCCTTCTAATTCCCGCTTTCCTCGCTCCATCTCCGCGGGGTGACATCGACTCCGAGGTGTTTTCTTCTTTGGCTGCCGCTCTGTCATCCGTCTTGACCACGCAGCAATCGACCGTTGTAGCCATGATGCGTCCCGCCCTCGACCGCATTCGAACCGATGTCCGCAAGAGGAACACACGGATCAGAAATGCGCCCAATGCATGCATTGAATTGTGGGTGTACGAAACAGCCATGTGTGCGATCAATGTAAGTTCTACGCAAACGCATCTTCGGGTTAACGATGCGAACGAGAGACACGCGGCAAACAACGCGGAATGAACAAGCTGCTAAACGCCCACCCCCTTGTGCCGCGGTGGCTAGAAGATTTTAACTACCTCGCCTGGTATACAGGAGGTCGTGGGTTCGATCCCGACCCTGTGACACCTGTTGTATCTTTGGAGTTTGCATGTTCTCCCCGTGGTCGTGTGGATTTTTCTCCGGGTCCTCCGGTTTTTCCCTCCCACATTTGAGAAACGTGCGTTTAGAGTATTTGGCTGCTATAAGTATGCGCACGATAAGCCGCTTCGTTGAGCTGTCATTTGTGGCCCGGTTGCTTTTGATAAAGAGCCACATAGCTCAATGGGCCTTACCTGGTCAAATAAAAAAACTGTTTAGGTGTTAGTTTCAAGGCATTTCAAACCCAACTGTGTAACTTTCACAAGCGTCATGAACGGGAATGACTTTGTGCCGTCCTTCCCCACATTCGCGATTGAGGAACGACCTCCGTGCCCCCCCCCCCACTTCTTCCCCTATCTTTCGCTCCCCCCCCCCACACACATTTTCCCCTGTCATCGGAACGTCGAAATCAAGAGACTGTGAACAATTGGTGAATGTGCCGCCAACTTTCCCCTCCCCCCCCCCCCCCACCCACCACTGCGCTCTGCACCCACAGGACCCCCAGGCAGCCATCCCACGCGGCACGATGCTGGCCATCCTCATCACCACCATCACGTACCTCGGCATCGCCATGAGCACCGGTAAGAGCCGCCTGTGGAACGCCGGCCGCCTCGCGTCGGGCAAGCGGGGGGCGAGGAAGCGTTCTCTCGTCAGCGGTGGGCGCCGCGCTGGTGGCATGTTAACTACCTCGCCTGCTATACAGGAGGTCGAGGGTTCGATCCCGACCCTGCCGCCTGTTGTGTATTTGGAGTTTGCGTGTCCCTCTCCACCCCGTGGTCGTGTGGATTTTTCTCTGGGTCCTCCCGTTTTTTCCGTCCACGTTTAGAATCAACATGCATTTTACAGTATTTGGCTGCTATATATTTCCACGTGATGATAAGACACTTCGTTGAGCTGTCATTTGTGACCAGGTCGCTGCTGAAAGAGTTATAAATCTGAGTGGGCCTTAACAGGTAAAATAAAATAAAAATTAGCTTTATTTGGGTGGGGGTGTGGGTGGTGGGGGCGGCTTGCCACAGCTCCCGCTGTGATAATCTTTCTTGCTCTCTCTCTGTGCCACCTCCTTTCTCAAAGACGTCAGTGATCTTGGCCGTCCTTATCCGTACCTCTGGCCGTGATATTTACTCAACAACTTTGCATTAGCTACTCCTCCCAGGTGGCATTCGGTTGCTCAAATTGCTTGTGTCACTTACTTCGCGGTCTTCTCCGGCTTCTTGTGATACCGGTGATGTTCCCACTGAAACCATAATATGCGTTTGTTCTCATCCATAAGGCCCAATTTATACCATCTACTCCACCCTCTCCCAACTTGTCTGTTGAAGTCTACTCTCACCATTCTTATCTCCTGAGGTTTACACCGTCTTTCGCCTTGTCCGTCTCCTTATAATATGCCTCAAGTTCCTCTTGTGAGTGTCCTGTAGCAATCATTTGAACTTCTAACAAGGCGCCGTAGCACTATTCGCTCGCTCTATCCCGGAGAGAGGGAGCGAATAGTGGCACAGTTTGACGCCAGCTAGTGTAGTGCGGTCGTGTCGCTACAGTTCTTTGCGGTCTTTAAAAACAACGGCGCTATGCCACGTGAGCTACGCTTTTACCTTCACCAGGTAGGTCTCCCAGCAACGGCGTGAGAGCGAGGTTCGTTTTTGCAAGGTTCGTTACAAACCCGGCCTCCCGTTGACTGCCCTCATGCCACCGAGTCTGATGAAGCGCACCTCGCCGAGTCTGATGAAGCACACCGCTGATCCCTCAGAATGGCCACCTCGTGTTCCCACCGCTGATTTGCAGGGGGTGGTGGGGGGGGGCGGTGAAAGGCCGCTTAATGAGACCAGCGGGCAGGGCGGCTGGCACCCACGCGAGTTATTGAAAAGGCCCCGAGCCTGGAGCCGAAGCGGTTGTCAAGGGCCACTGGGAGGTTTTGTTTTTACAGGACGAAGTTCCTGCCAGGCCGTAGCCCCGGCAGCGGACGGTGGTGATGGATGGTGGCGGCACACTCGCAGCCCACGTGGGCGCAGCGACGGGATGATTTAAAGTCTCTGGGCTGCGTTGTTTGTTTAGGCCTGGGTCGGGTGCGTGGCGAGATTGTTAAGGGAGCATTCTAGCCATCGGCGGTTGTGCGTCTGTGTAGTATTTAGGCTTCTGTCAATGTGGTCATTGGAATTGTTAGCGCAGTCTTTTCACTGGTGTGTCGTCAAGCTGTTGGATAGTGTTCAGGGTATAGTCTCAGGGCTGTTCAAGCTGTTATGTTCGGCTGCTGTGTCAATGTTAGGCTGTTGTCTCACCTATCCAGATGATGTCCGTGTCAGGTATCAAAGTGGATTGCCCGCCCATGCTCGGTTGAGCATGGGCGGGCATTCTCATCCGGTGGCATAAATTCTACATTCCTATGGCAAGGGCCACAAACCAGTTTTAACTTCTAGATTTGAAGCTTTCGTGACTGCAAGGATTCATATTCTTAGGTTTTTTCGGTAAAGTCACGTAGGTAAATATTTTATTACAGCATGGTAGCTGTATCAAGTAAGAGAAATTCCAAGAAAACAGTCCTTGTATATATACTGGTTGAGGGTGGGAGGAGCCAAGGTAGGCCCCTGGATATTATTATTGTGAGGTTCGGTGCGGCTGAAACACGCTGTTAGCTTTACCGAAAAAACCTAAGAATACAGTTTTAACTTCTCTCATCAGCAACGTGTGGCCCATTCGGGTGACGGCAGTTTAGGAACGCTCCACAAAACTACGATCACCAAGGGGGAGCATCGTAATTTCATACCCTCCTGGTGGCGAGTAAATCACTGAGTAGTAGTGAGTGAGTCTGGTCGTCGGTCGAGTTTGGCGGTGGTGGTGAGCTAGTTTGGTTAGCAGCATCGATGTTGGGTTAGGAGAGGTGTTGTTGTGTGGTTGTTGTTCTGCCAGTAGCTGAGTTGTGTTTTTGTCGGTTCCTTATAAAGGTCAGGCATGACCTCGCGGGGGGAGGTTAACGACACGCGAGAGAAGAGTTGCGAGGGCGCGGGGTCCGTTTATCGTCACCCGGCGCGTTCGTTTCTTCACGCGGGCGGTGTTTGACGTCACGCCCGGATTTTACGTTTGGGGTTTTATTATCTCCTCGTTCATTTCCCGTGCACCGACTAACAGCGGTGGTAAACACATCGCCATGCTTACAAGCAAGGGGTCGTTTAAAAAACAGCAGGGTGGGGTGGGGAGGGGGTGTTGCCCAGCTCTTGTATTTGTTTTCGGGTTGTCACCGGTGCCACGTTCCCGACGTTCGGCTCCTGCGTGCGCCGGGAGCTTTTTCAGCAGCTGAATTTGGGACCGCGTCGTGCCGAGCGACGTGCCGGTGCAACCCAAACGCGGGCGCACGAAGCTCGACAGCGCCGCCGCGAAAGACCCACACTTGGCAAGCGGACGTCGCTTCTTCCCACGCACACTCCTCGAGCGAGCGAGCGAGCGACGTGCTGCAAGTGTAGCAAGCCGATTTTATTTATTTGTTAAAACATTTTAAGAAGAAGAAAGTTTTTTCAACCAGTGCATCCATCTGTCCCGCTGCGACATTCGGATCGGAAACAGGCGTGGAGCGTTGACGGAAGAAAATGGAACGAGAGTGGAAGAGTGCTACAAGGAGCATGGAGAGGTTGCACGCTCGGAGGTGCAGACCGAGAGGCAAAAAGAGGAGGGCGCGGAATAGAGAACGTCGCGTTGACTGCGACCTGTTAGGAAAAGTCAATTGAGCCTTGGCAGGACGACGCCACGAGACTAGGCGATGGCCAGCGGTCGAGACTGCAAACGGAACGGCAGGCACGAGAGAGGATGTCTCGCCGTACAGATGGAGCGACGAAAATGGGCCCGTTGTGCGGGAGCTACTCCCGTCGGTGGATCGTCGCATCACCGTGGGAGGGGTGGCGTGTGATGGGCCTCGGACAGGCATTCGTGCACTGGCAGATAGATGGTGGTTGATGGTGATGACGAGGATTAGGAATCTTGTGGATTTTGGCGAGGTATCCGTTAGAGGGGCGTCAGTTCCAGAGCCGTTTCTGCAGTGGCGTTTTGGATGGGTTAAAAACCACACAACGTTTCCCGCTTTTGTCGTCCGTTCTCGTACAGGAGCGCGCCTGCTTTGTGGCCATGTCAAACCTGCCTTCGTGATGGGGAATTTGGCTCTCTCGCTACAATTTTTTTAATTGTTTTTATAACACCCGGTCAGCCTGACTCGCACACCCCCACGGTAAATCGCGGATTTTCTCCGTTGTCGTGCGCCGTGACTTTCACCCCCCCCCCACCGCCAAACCTTCCCCCCCTGCCCAACTTTCTCCCCCACCCCTCCCCCCATCAAAAACACAAGGCACCTCGTTAATCGGCACACTTTAATCTTTACTGTTTGTGTGCTAACGGCGATCGCAAGTGTTTATTGGAGGCAATCGAAACCGTTCCTTGCAAACGTGTTCACCGGTTAACTTGTCAGATCACCAGCGCTCAGCTATGCCCCCCCCCCCCCCACGTTTTAGGTGTCTTTTACCACGGCACTTCCAAAACGTAGCCTGCTGCATGCGTGCAAGTTAGGCTTCATATGTGGGTGCTTGCTTGCGTGCGGATGTGCATTCAACTAAGGCAGTCGAACATTGAGTCAAACACTCTTAGTCAGGTCGGCCTATCTGTGAACTCGATAAAGCCCTTAAATACACACGAAATAAATTATGATGTTCAGGTATTCCTCCATCTTGTGTTCCTAAATGACCTCAGTCTTCCGTAGTCTGTCACTTGTTCGTTCTGTCTTGTCAGTGTGGCCCTCTGGCGTTTGCTGGGCAGTCATCGGAGTCATTGTGGTGCTTGACGTTGTCCGTTCGCTCGTTATAAGTCGATTCAAATAATAATGAAAACGAATCTCACGAACAAAGCTAACACGGGGCGGACGTGCGCTTTCTGCGGTCGTGGGTTCAAATGCCATTGCCTGCCCCCTAGCACGGCTTGTAAAAAGTGATGCGTATCTTGGCCGGCCCGCAGATGGCTCATAAACGTTAACTTTTAACCGGAGTTCACGCGCGTTGGACGTGTCCACTTTACGACGCGCTGATACGCGCGCGAACCAATGTGCGCGTCAAGAGTGGCTCGCTAGGAACTTGGGCATGCGGAGATGCACATCGGTCGATCGATTGAAATGGAATTTTTACACTCGTGATCTGACTCGTAGAATTGTTGCGCGTGTTCAGAATTGTTTATTAAAAATGTACGTAAATGATCGCATACAAAAAATACGTGACCATGCTAGAAAGAAAAAAATACACACAAGGTCATAAAAATTAGACCACAAGAATTGTCGTTTGTGGTATTTTCCAACGTTGTTTCTGGTGCGCTATCGACGTTTGCGTCGTGAAACAATGAATCCATTGGGAAATTGCGAGGAGCAGCATTTCCTCCGCGCGTGTCTGAAAACGGCACCCCACAAGGCATTTTTCAGAGATTTCCTTCTGAAAAAAACGCTTCAATCGGTATATTTATTTTTACTCAGCAGGGGGCATACTTTCCTACACCCTTCTATAAGGTTTTGCCTGCTTGTCACAGGGCAATGCAACCAGGAATTTTAATCCTCGGTGCTCGAATGGAGCCAAATTAAAGTAATATATATAAATAATTGCTGTGTGTGTATGCACTTATTGGCAGCGACTGGGCAGAGAGACTGCACTTGAGCCCGGTTTTGCGATTACGAGCTTGTAAACACATTAGCGGGGAAGAGGCCTGAAAGGTTTTTTTTTTTTTCCCCCCCTTCTAAAGTTGGGCACACAGTGTTTTTGTCTGCGAGCTCCCATTACTTGGAAAAAAGGTCATTAGTGTTGTTCATATATTTTACCCGACGCAGTTTCGCGGTGTTTTTGCGGCCCAGTTAGGAATTGATAATGTCGCGTTTCACGTGGCAATTCATTTGTTTTCATGTAATTTCCAAATCTTCCTCGGAGGCTGAACATCACAGCTTCCTAAACAAAATCCTGTTTGGCAGTTTTCGGATTTCTGGCCATAGAACTTGTCCTCCTCAGCTTTTTCACCTTTGCTTACATTTTTTCTTCACGCTGTCATACGCGGTCGGGCTCCTCCTGCCCGCTGCTGTTATTATGTGGGGGGTAAACATCGCAAATGCTGTTATTCCCCGTCTCTGTCGGACCCAGCTTGATTCTATGCTGAGGGCACGGAATTCACGCGTGGAGAAGAGACTTTGCGGTTATTCCAAATATGGGTGCGAGATGTTAACTACCTCGCCTGGTATGCAGGAGTTTGTGGGTTCGATCCCGACCCTGTCGCCTGCATATTTGGAATTTGCATGTCTCTCTCCCCGTTGTCGCGGAGTCCTCCGATTTTAGGTGATGCTATAAATTTGCACGTGATAAGCCACTTTGTTCAGCTATAATTTGTGACCGGGTCGCCTCTGAAAAGGAGCTATACAGCTCGGTGGGCCTTACCTGGTAAAATAAAAAATAGTTTAGTTTCAAATCCCGCGCTTCTATTCTCTGCGTCGGCCTTCGTCAATAGTGGGCTCCCCCACCACCCCTCTTCGTAGCCACGCACCTGAGCCCCTCCCACCTGTGGGCTCTGACCATAGGGTTGCCACCTGTCCTGTTTTTCCCAGGATCGGCCTCGTATTTTGAGGAGGCGGCATCTGCGGGGGGAAATGTTCCATTTAAAAGCGCCGTGTCTTTTTTTGTCTGTTGCATCATGATCGTAACAACATTACACCACTCAAGATGCATTATATATATATATGTATGTCTGCCGCCTCCGGGAGCATTTCTTTTTTACATGATACCTCCCCGGGTTTTGTTTTCCGCAAGAGGTGGCAACCCTTCCCCGGTGCAGTTGTGCACCCGCCTGCATGCTCTCGAGAGCATACGCCACGGCTCACCCCGCCCCCCCCCGTTCCCCATTCTGGCTGTGCGCAGGCTTGCAAAAGAGCACGTAAATTAATCAGAAGGGAAATTAAGTTTTCCCTGGCTATAAACGATGATCCTGCCTGACGACAGGCCGTGTCCGAACGTGTCGCGGATTTCGCTTGAGTCGTGGCGGCAAAAAGACCCTCGTGATTTGCAGTGGCGCCTTGCGCTCACCCGCTCGCTCCACGATCAGTTGGCTCTGGCCTGGGCAGGGGGCGTGCGCAGCGTTCGTTACGAAGAGGCCTGGAAATTTCAACGAGCTTCGTTAATTGTCCGCCCGAGGTAGCAAGGAGTCTAATGTTACACCGAGAAATGTAATAACCGCAGCTGTGCAAACTTTTTCCGAATTGTGAGGCCGCCCTGCGAAGTGTCACTGACGGACCAACGGCCGCACTGGGCCACTCCGGTGAATGGATGGGGGCTGTCGCTGCACGTTCAAGTTAATCGAACTTCGAGGCAGAATCCGCCGAAGGGTTTTCCGGCTCTTCGGCGGATGGGATGTTTCGGCACTATTTCGCCCCCCTGCCTCCCCCACTTTATTTTGTTCCAGCATCAATTTAAGAAGGCCTCTTACACTCAAGAGTGCCATTTACAAATTCAGCTGCTGTGTAGCCTTAACCAACTGTTAGGGCAAGTGCTGTTAGCGAGCACTTAATGAAGGCCGGCACGGCACACGAGGGGGTGGGTGGCAAGCAACACACCCGACCAAAATTTGTCTCCCTAGTGATATTTACGTATCATATTTGAAGCTGAGTTTACCTAGAGGAGGCCCAGCACCAGTGCAGATAATAGCCGCTGGTGTTGGCCACGAGCGGTAATCGAACTGTTTGCCGAGTTCGTAGCGCAGGGCACGAGCCACTCCACTACCGCTCCCCCGTTGTGTTTAACAGCAACGCACTCGTTGGCTGGGTACTGTCAGGGGGCCTCAGTTCACAGAGCCATTACTGCTGAGATTATCTTTTGTTTGAAGTGATCGGTTTCCATTTTCTGATTTATTGCCAAAAGGAAGCGAACGCCTCCCAGCGGAACATTAGCGATGGAATCGGGTTATCAGCGATGGTGCCGGGGCTGCAGCAAAACCAAGCGAAAGCGTAGAGCCCCAGTGAGCTCAAGGGGCCCTGGATTCATAAAAAAAAGAGGCGAATCAAACGTCGCGTTGAATTCAAATTTTAATTTACGCAGAAATATGAACATGAATAGCCGATTTAATCTCTCTCATCCCGACGCTGCCTGGAGCTCTTCTCTCGTCTTACTCCATCTCTGTTTCTTGTCTTCATCTCTCTCAATTCTCTATGTCTGTCTCATGGGTGTCTCTCTCCTCTGTCGTGATTGCTTGGCCCATTTCCCTTCTCTCTGAGCTTCTAAATCTGAAGGACGAAGGGCACCCAAAAAGCGCTTTCCGCTATTGGGGGGGGGAGCAGCGTTGGTCCAGCGCCACTAAGCGTGGGTCACGGCACCCAAACGACGACGCTAACATCCGCTATCCGATCCCTGATCCGATGTCTCTCCCCCCCCCCCCCCCTGGCCCCGTGTCCCCGTCTCGTGCGGCGCGTCCCGCAGGCGCGGTGGCGGTGCGCCACGCCACGGGCCGCATCAACGACTCGCTGGCGCTGAGCGGCTCTGCCGCCAACTGCTCGGGCGCGGCGTGCGACCTGGGCTACGACTTCTCCTACTGCAAGGAGCACGAGTGCAATTACGGCCTCATCGACAACGTGCAGGTGCAGCGCACGCGCACACGTACACACGCACGCACGCACGCACGCACACACGCACGCCCCTGCGTGTACATAGGGCGAACGCAGCGGTGTCCCGCGATTATCACACGTCACCCGCACCCACCCACCGCGCTACTCTCCGCGGTAATCCCATGGTGCTGCTGCACCCATAACGCACTTACCTGTGTATGCGTAGGTAAAGTTCGTATCCCTGTAACGGAACCGTCGTCGGCCGTGAGCGGGAATGGAAATCGGGTCGCCGGATTCACGGCGTAGCGCCGCCGACTGTCGCAATACCACTCCCCATCCACGAACACGCACGTACACATTTTGCGTACGCGTACACAAACGCACTCTCGCAGCCGTGTTCTTGAAGCGCCGGGTCATTTGTGGTGAAGGAGGAGGGGGAAGGGGATGCTGGGGCGAGTTGATCTCTCGCAGTCGTTGCCGTTAATCGTTGTGTTGGTACGCCTCGCAGCGGGGATCGTTGAACATTTTGTCAAGAATCTCTCTGTGCTCGGCGGTAATCCCCTTTGTGTGAGCACAGCCACTGGCTGGAGTTTAGTGAGTTTCCATTTCTTAAAAAAAAAAATCTGTAAGCTGAATAATCAAATTTCACACCCACGTGCGTTGCTTCGTGCTGCCGCATGCCAAATCCCAACCCAAAGGGCAGGGATTTGGAAAGCGCAGCTCTTAAGCTGGAATAACTTTATTCTTTTACTTTCGTCCTCAATATAACGAGGTTAAGGTCAAGAGGTCATGTCGTTGATTTCTCTGCGTCCCGCCATCTCTTCCCTTCCTTCTGCCAGATCCAAAAGTTGACACCTGTCCTTCAGTGACCACCGTTTTCATCGCCACCGTGGTCTGGATTTAGATTATTTTTTTGCCTTGCCTCCTCGATTCCCAACCCCTGAGTGGCACTCCAATGCCAGGCTCGGCGACCGCCCTCCATCATACATCCTGCACACGTGGCCCGCCCATCGCACCCTCCAATTCCTGATTTATATCTTCCAACAATTTATTGCCACCTATCTATCTACTTTTCGAAGCCTACAAGTTGTTCATCCCCGATTCATGGAATTTATAGCGTCCGTCATTAAAGGCCCGTTGTCTTTTCAGTTGGTTGTGTTAAACGCCTGCTCTTTGACTCGTGCGTCAGCGCAAACAATACTCCTATTCTGTTATTATGACGACGGCTGTACGATTACAGGAACATGTGGATTAGAAAACTTCGTATTGAGGCTTGGGCAGGGCACGTCATGGCTAGAGGGGATGAGATGGCCAAAAGGATGAGGCCCGTGACGGGCTGGCAGCCAAAATGGGGGAAAACTCGCCCAATAGGACGACCGCCGCAGAGATGGAACGATGAGATCCATCCACGTGCATGACTGACAACTGGCGGTAGCAGCGGTGGTGCCCCGCGAGGGATGGGGACGCCATGGGGCGGAGGCGGGGGGGGAGGCGTTCATCCAGCGGTTTGTAGACAACGGCCGATGCCGTTCGACCGTCGGTTGCTTCGTCGGGCAATGCCGCTACGTAGGAGCGTAGCTTTTGTTGACGCTAGCCGTGCCGCCGGCGTGCTCGTGAGCGGTTCCCGCAGGTCCCGCACGCCGCCGGGTATGCAGGGACGTGCACGCGCATGTCGCGGCTCGCAAACCCCGTACTCGTGTGGGGGAGGAGTCGTCGTCCCCCAAACTTCCCCCCACCCCCCACACGTTTCGTCTCGCAAGGGCCTCGCCATTTAACGGTGGCTCTGCTTTAAGGCTGGCGAGCCGGCGAGTTGGTGACACTGGTGAGGATGGCACAATGGGTGACGCTTGTGCCTCGCAGAAAGAAGGGCCTGGGTTCGTGCCCTAACTCGGTTGCCTTTTTCTGTGGAATTTGGTGTGTGTTTAGCCCCCCCCCACCCGCCGCTGTTCTGCGTGGGCTTCCTCCCACGGCTACAAAATAATAGAATGTAACCGGTGTTGAGCAACCATCCCAACGCTGAAAATGTACGTCACTCGATTGGGATGAACACTCGGCAGCAACATCGCCCGCTCTGGATAAACCTTGGCAGGAGCCTCCCTAAAAACAGTCTTGAGGCTTTTCTAGGTTTCCAAGCATAGTAGTTATACTAATATTTGTTTTAAAGTGAGCCAACGAGCGAGTGTTTTAAGAGCAGCATTACAGAGCTAAAATTAAGTTGATGCGCTTCCCACACACACACGTGGCGCACACGCCTGGCACGTGTCACAGATTTCATGCTGCCAAATACAGATCCGTCCTTTTCAGTACAACAAGGGCCGGTGTGCTGCTGGTGGCTTTTTTTGCCAGCCTGCTTTCTGAGCCCTTGCAAGGGAAGTTGTTTGCGTTGACTGTGGCGCAGGTGGGAGGAAGCACAGATGGGAGCATATGCCAGCCATCTCAGTGAGTCAATCCTGAACTCCCTGGGTCTGTCCCGTGATTCCCCCTCTCGCTCTTGCGAGCCTTCGTCACGTCACGTGGCCAACCAAAGTGCACCTAGCCTGGCACGAACCACTTGGTGGCGACATCACTGCCGCTTGGTGGTGAAAATGGCTGTTGCTGCTCTCGTTTTTCTCTAAAGTCTTAAGGCGACGCACAATGGAAGTGACCGGGCGAGAGTTTGCTGCTTCGCCACCCCCCCCTTTGCGAACGATTCTAATCATCCACTGCTCTCTGTCGAAGAAGTCGATCGATAAGCGACGCCCGGCAGCGTTTATTTGGGAAGGGTTCGGGAATGGAACCCGTCTCCGGCGCGGTCGCCAACTCCCCGCCGTTGCCGCGTGGCGCGGCGTACGAAGCAGGGCTGCCGCTGAGTCTGGAATCTCGGAGGAAATCGCATGGGAACGGAGTAAATCTCCTTTGCGCAGGTGCCAAGTGTAATTTTTTGTTTTTTGGCTCGATGGTTCAAGTTTTTTTTGCGTAGTAATACTTAATTGCGCTTCACGGACATGAAAAGCATTCCGTGCGGACGAGTCTTAAGGCGTCGTGATGTCAAAATTGCAAGGCACTGGCGGCCGGCTTGCGGGGGCGACCTTTCGCGCGTGACCTTTTTTGGCGGAGGCCCAAAAAAAAAAGAAAATCATCTCACGTCCACGAGAAATAATTAGGCCCGCGCTGCGTCCCCGTCGTGCAAAGCAATTGACACCGTAGAGTGAAGAATGGGGACCGACGATGACGGGGAGCCAATTAAAGCTCCCCCCACGCTCGAGCCCTTGGCGCGCGCCGGTGTCTGTTGCGACGAGGTGCCGCGCGGCAGAGGTCGCAATCGGGTACCCGGCCGGGTACGGGTACCCGTTTGCGACCCTGGTGCGGCGGGGTATGGGTAGCCGCACGTGACTCACCCCAACCAATGAGTGAGAAGGCCGTGAGTCACTGGTGAGTAACCGTTTGTCACTCATTTCCCAACGTCTTGTCTCTTCTCACAATTCAAGTTCCTGGATTCAACCCACCCACGCCTGCAACATGGCTTCATCCCAGAGGTCGCAATCGGGTACCCGATACCCGTACCCTACCCGATACCCGGCTACCCGTACCCGGCCGGGTATCGGGTAGGGTACGGGTAACCGGGTACCCGTTTGCGACCCTTGCCGTGCGGTCCTCTCTCTCTCTCTCGTTTCACCGTTTTCGTTTTGTAAAGAATTGGGCTTTGTTAGGTCGGCCGCGAAATGTGACTCCGCCACTCGGGGAGACCATCCAGTTAACGCCCGCATGCCCAGCGATGCCACAGCGAGTTGGCTCGTGAAATGACGATGTTGTTTTGAAGTCGTGTGTAACTGGAACACACATTGAGTCCACCTGTTAGATCTGCAGGGGTTGAGCTCTGGTGAGTCCATTTACTCCGAGTGCGCATAGGAAGCGACGCTCTGCGACGCCCGAGTCTTTGCCCTCATGTATGGCTGTGGATATGAAATGCGCATGAGCACACCTCACATGACTATGCATAACTTGCCTCATCAACGTGAGTACGCGTGGGGATGCTCCACGTCACACACGTTCAACTGGAGCGGTTATTGTGGCTAGACTAGGATCGCAATGGTAAAGGGCGAGGTACAAGCGACAGCAGGGGTTGCTTTTGTAAAAATAAATTTTCAGCGTTTGAAAAGCAGCTCCATCCATTGTGCCTCATGAACGAGGTTCACAATGGGGAAATGTTGTTATCATTGCTACTACGTACTGTGGATAGACTAGAACATACTGTTGGAAAAGTCAACACTCACAAAGGGGCACCAGGTGGCTAGGAGATATTAACTACCGATCCTGATGCCCGCTGTATATTTGGAATTTGCATGTTCTCCCCGTGGTCGCGTGGATTTTTTTCCGGGTCCTCCGGTTTTTCCCTACACATTTAGAATCAACATGCGTGCAGAGTATTTGACTGCTCTAAATTTCCACGCGGTAAGCCACTTCGTTGAACTATCATTTGTGGCCAGGTCGCTACTGCAAAAGAGCTACGTAGCTCAGTGGGCCTTATCTCGTAAAATAAAAAATGGTTTAGTTTCTGAATGGAACGTGCTTGGAATTGCACTGGGATACAGGAAGAGGAATGCTTGGATCGGAGAAAATGCTCAAGTTAGAGACGGCGTGCAAATAGGCTCCGGCAGGACGCAGACGCCATCTGGGATAGTGGCCAGTGGCCAGGATTGGTGGTGGCACGGTGGCTAAGAGCGGAGGAGGAGGAGGAGGAGACGATAATGTCGGCTCCGGTGCAGAGGAACTGGATGTATTGTTCCATCGCAAGACCGTGGGGAGTGGCGATGGCAGTGGAGTGATCGTTGCTGCTTATGTTGCTGCTGGTGGTTGTGTTAATGAGAGGGTAGTGGGCCCAGGGTAATCGTTTCTCAATTGTTTACATTTCTTGAGCTCAGCACTTGCACGGCCATTGTTATGCGTAAAAAAAACGATGTTTGTCGATTCCTGTATGCTCACGGTCATGAGGATTTACATGACCCCCCCCGCCTCCCCCCCCCCCCCGATCTCCAGCCACTCGGGGCCACTACATTCACAACAATATCTTATAGCTGATGACAACTATGATGATGATCTAAGCATTCGACATGTTGCGACACAAGCTCGCTGGCCGGTGAGGGTGGCTGACGGGCGCCGGCGTCTTTGTGCGTGTGGTCCCTGGCAGCTGATGACGATGGTTTCGGGCTTCGGGCCACTCATCACGGCCGGAATCTTCGCGGCCACGCTGTCATCCGCCCTCGCATCGCTCGTCAGCGCCCCCAAGGTCTTCCAGGTGAGACGGGCGCTCACGTGCAGCGCCTCTCTCGAGTCCGCGCCACGGGCGCTCTCCCCGACTCGTTCCCGCACATCGCGAACCGTGGCCGCTCGGCAAAGGGGAAGTGGGCCTACGCGAGCATGCACCCTGTGGTGTGAGAAGGGTTGGGTGGCCGACGGATGAGACTGGTGACAGAATGGCAGCCAAAAGTGTGAGAACGCACCGGAGAGATTGATCGCTTGGGAGAGGGAGCGATAAGATTCCATCCACGTGCATAAGTGATGGCTTCGGTGTGAGCTTAGCAAAGCCTCATGGTGGCCCTCTGCACGCTGCTGCTTGTGTGGAGGGTGTGGAGGGTGTCGATGGCCTCCGTGGTTACCAGGCTCGACGTACGCGTTCTGGAAGCAGTTATTTTAATTTATCTTTTTCACTGCCCCCCCCCCCTCCCGCAGGCGCTGTGCAAGGACAACATCTACCCCAAGATGCAGATGTTCGCCGTGGGCTACGGCAAGAACAACGAGCCGATCCGCGGCTACATTCTCACCTTCATCATCGCCATCGCCTTCATTCTCATCGGTGAGGCGTAGTGGCGGCTGCGGTGGGGGGCAAGGTCGCCTCGCCAGCCCCTTCTACCACGCAGGCCGCCGCGCGGACTTGAGCCGACAGCGGCTTGAGTTGTTCCGTCTTGTCCGTCATTCTGCGGGGCCTGTACCGAGGACCGAGCCTCCGCTTGCCCGTTTGCTGATCCTAATCCACGTGTTCTGCCCTTCGTCTCCCCCGCGACTCCCCGCGTACAGCCGAGCTCAACGTGATCGCCCCGATCATCTCCAACTTCTTCCTGGCCTCGTACGCGCTCATCAACTTCTCCTGCTTCCACGCCTCTCTCGCCAAGTCCCCAGGTGCGACGTTCGATCGTTCACCACTCGTAAAGGGGCATCCCTGCAGTGGTGGAGGAGGTGGCTCGGGTGTGCGTGTGTGTTAATGGTACGAAGACAACGATGTGTCTAAGAGGAGAGGTAATGCAATTGGTTAGCGCGCTGCACACCGAACCCGGTGACCCGAGTTCGATTCACGCTCGTGACCAATAATGGTGGCGAATATTTGAACCGGTCGTAAGCCTCCCCTAAGTCAACTCAGCCTTACAGATGAGTACCTGTTGCAGTGCGTAAAACATCAGCACTGGGGAAATAAAGGTGGCAGAGCGTGGTGTTGGCCATCCACCCCCTCGTGTCCTGTGCCCGGCCTTCATAGGTTCTCTCAAATAGCACTTGTCCCAACAGCCTGTGTAGGCTGCTTGGGGGATCTTTTTCCCGTCGGCCAGGGTCGATGTCGCTGTGCTGTTGGCGTCCTTGGCTGGAGGGACTACGGCATGTTCTTGAAATACTGAGCCAATTTAGGGTTGGGGCCCAGCTGGATCCTGTTTACTTAACAGAACCCAGATCGTTTTCCCGAATCCCGTTTGCAGCCTGTCGTGTTATTTTCGAGTGCTCGGCAGTTAACGTTACCGCACGTTGTACTCTGAAGGTATGGAGCAACGTAAAGAGATGAAATGCAAGACGTAACTTGGCCCGTCGTTAACACGACAACCGGTGTAACCGTCGACAGGCCGATGCGCACATCTCCTTCATGAATGGAAAAGTAAAGACAAGCCGCAGCAGTGCGATTGTGGCCATCCAACCCACACCTATGGACCATATAGTAAACCACCGTAGTCCCTGCTGCTTCAACAGAGGAGGAGGAATAGCAAAACCACACGAATTCTGTCCTGAAGCCCCCTCATTGTGGCTAGCAACCCTCGACATTGGCCTTCAGCTCCTGAACGTATTGCCACCATAGGACGCAAAAATAGAGTAGAATTCACAAGCCAACTACGGTGGCTCATATTTTGGGCTTGTGGGGAGTGCAAGTTGAAAATTTTCCATTCAAATGTTCTTGGATAAATCCGCCTGCGTGATTTCGAGGACATGCCGCCGTAACCAACCTTCGGCGACTTTGGTGCCATTTGATGCACGAGCGTGCGGGCCGGAAGGCAGGCGTGCGGGGGGGCGGGCAGATGCCTCGGTCGCTCCGATCGCCCGCATCAGTCGCGCCGAGACGGTTTACACGCTCGACGCGATCGTCAGCCGAGCCCGGTGCTCTTGCGCCTTTGCAACGCAGCGCGCAAGCGGTGGGGGCAAGCCCTTCACGGTGGAATTGACGCACCCATTTGTTTAAAATCAAAGTCAACGGCGAAGAAAACCACGGCTCATAGGGGGCGGAAAAAATAAAACATCGCGACGGCGGGGAGAAAATGGAAAGGCGTGGTGACGTTAATATTTTATCGTGGCTTTCTGCTTCGATGAAGCCTGTGACTTTTTGGTTTGAAGGTGTGTAATTAATAATTAAAAATTTTGCCGAATATATTTTTTTGTTGTAGTCTTAAGTAAGATTTTTTAACTAAAAATTTCGAAAGTTTTTTTTTATTGTCATCAGCGTTTTTTATCCTCGATTGAAATGTAAAATTCGAGTGATGTGTGCGGTCGGCAGTTCATCACAAAGTCGTCTTAAAAAATTACGATCTTGCTTCAGCCAAACTCTGCTTGCAAAACTAAATAAGCAATGAGGCCTGTTCATACTATATGAACGTACGTGAACAGATCCTTTATTTTCAACCAGGGGAGCGGAAACCCATTAAGACAAAACGTCCTTTTCAATGGGCATATGCCCAGTAAACATCGGAGCGTTGGGCCAACGGGTGAGGTTACAGAGACAAGTAAAGTGGAGAGTTAATTGCATATCAATGTAATTGAAATGTAAATTTTCTCCTGAAGCAGAACCCACACACACATACGACTAACACAACATTAGCCTCCAACCAAATCACCTGAAACATGCCCGATGTCATCAGAATCGTAATCTTTATTTCGACTAGAGGAATCCGATGAGCTATGAAGCACTTTTTCACAGATGTTTAGTAGGGTCAGGTAAGAATGTTGCAACGAACAATACAAAAACACGATATCAGTGCAAAGTACAAGAAAGTTTCAACAAATCACCCAAACACATACAAATGAAAATGAAACTAAAGCATCCCCATCCTACCAGGCAAAGCCCACCTTGAGGTATGAACTTTTTTTTCAGAAGCGACCTGGCCACTATAAAGGATAGCGCCGTGGTGGTGAGATGTTAACTACCTTGCCAACAGGTCGTGGGTTAAATATCGACCCTAACACCTGTATATTTGGAGTTCGCATGGATTTTTCTACGGGTCCTCTGGATTTTCCCTCCGCATTTAAACTCAACTTGCGTTAATTGGCTGCTAGAAATTTCCACGAGATAAGCCACTTCGTTGAGCTCTCATTTGTGGCCAGGTCGCTCAGTAGGCCTTACCTGGTAAAATATAACAAATACATTTATTGTATAGTTTTTAACAACCAGCATCATCAGCTGTCGTGTGAACGAGCTTCCCCATCCAACCCGGGTCCTTTAGCAGGTGCCGTGACATCATCAGGACGGCCACGAGGTGATCTGGTGCAGTAGCTGCACTAATCTAATCTAACCTGCCAATCAATCGGCCAGTCATTGGTCGGTCGGGTGCAGAAAATATTCACTGAAGATATTTTACGCAAACCGACCATCGATCCTAAACGTTGCCTGCAAGTTGCACGATTTGGCTTTTGCTCAGCAAAGTTTCGTTTGAAGCATTTTACGTTGGCGGAGCTTTATCCTCGGCTAATTTTAGCTCGCCGCGTTCGACGGGAGAGGGCACATTTTTAAACTTTTCCATCGCGTCTGATAAAGGGTGCCCATTGTCTTGGATGTACGTTGTTGTAATCGGTCAAGGGGGTGTTGACGAGAGGGGTGGGGGGAGTCCCTTGCCAGCTCTTGTCGCGCTCGGCGGACCGATTCGCGTTCGTGTGCCGGGACCATCGGTGCCGCTCTGCGCTTCTCACGACCGCAACGCGACACTTGCGCCGAGCAAGGTCACCGGCGCGTCCCATAAACACGTCGGCGAGAGAGTTTTTGTCGTTTGATTGTTTAGCGTGTTTTTCGTAAAACGCTGCGGTCTCGACGCTCGTGCTAATTGCGCAACAAGAAAACTTGGCAATGTGCCCAAACGAAGCGTTTCGTACGAATCGGCGTGCATCGCCTCCTAAGGTTCGCGAAACGCTCTGCACAGTCGTCGGTAACGCTGCGTGGCTCGAAAAGGGGAAAACAATACACGACGACCAATGTTTCGGGGCAATGGCTCATTCTTCATGGCACGTTCTGTTTGCTATGATGAAGGTCCATTGCCCGTAATGGTCCTGCGTGGCACCCGTGCCAATGCCCTTGTGCCTGCCCGCCCGCGTGCGCTTGCAGGCTGGCGCCCGGCCTTCAAGTACTACAACATGTGGGTGTCGCTGTTCGGCGCGGCGCTCTGCTGCGGCGTGATGTTCGTCATCAACTGGTGGGCCGCCCTCGTCACCTACGTCATCATTTTCAGCCTCTACATCTACGTCACCTACCAGAAACCCGGTGGGAAAGGCGAACCCCCGCGCCCCCCTCCCCCCCCCTTCTCCACAGAAATGCTCGCACAGATGGATTCGAGAATACCCCCCCCCCTCGGTTGTGTTTGTCGCCTCCCCGGACCACCGCGTCCGTTTTGTCGGAAATCGCGAAGCTGCTCCAGTTGGGGTTCCACCCGTGGGTGCTCCAGCAGTGGCCTACCGACGTTTGCGTGATAGCTTTTGTTTTGACCAAGGTTATTCAGAGATGAATATGTAAATGAGCATCTTGTTGTTGTAGTTGTCGCGCGCCTGCTTTTTTATTTTGCCTGGTAAGGTCCACGGAAGCTATTTAGCTCTTTTTCAGAAGTGACCTGAGCACAAATGAGAGCTCAACAAAAAGCAGCCTATCAGATGGAAATTTAAAGCAGCCAAAATACTCTAAACGATTGTTTCTAAATGTGGAGGGAAAAACTGGAGGGCCCGGATACAATTCCACTTGACCACGGGAAAAACGTGCAAACTACAAATCCACAACTTCAGGGTCTGGATCAAACCCATGGTCCGCTGCGTACCAGGCGAGGGAGTTAACATCTCGCCACCACTGCGCCCGTATCACTTTCCACCGCTGGGCAAATGCCTCCGCCATCCCCCCCCATATTTTTTCCTTCCATTTCTTTGTTGTTCTTGTCCAGTAATGGCCTCAAAGGTAATTTGTCACAATGACCCTTCACAAGTCCCTAAAAGAAACAGAACTTTTAAAACTAAAACAATACTTGATATTGCGTATCATATCTTTGCGAGAGTCATCGTGTGGCTCTCGCAAAGACGTTACAGGTGGACGGAGGTAATGCGTTAGCGCTCGCAAGTGTTGAAACATAAGAATCGACTCCTGAATTGAATCGCGACAATTGATTGCTTCGTAACGTGGGGGGCGTGAGGGTGGGGGGAGGTTGGATCGATGCTCGCCTATCGCCTTTCTCGTTTGCCGTTTATCTCGGCAGCAACTTAACGGCACAGGAGCAGTTTCTCACCACAGACAGGACTAGCGTGTGAAATCAGACTCCTGACCCCGACCCTTGACATTTACAATAGCAGCAGCTGATTGTACCCTGTTTAAATAAACACGAGCCGTTTCCCGTCAATGTCCACCGTGAGGACACCGCCCGCCCGCCCACCCCCGTACCAGGTGAGTGAACACCGCAGCTGCCTGTGCTCCCGGCGTCCCGTCGGGTGAAAGGGCGGTGCTGAGTGTAGCGGCGAGCGTGGGTGCAGGCCGCGTGATGTGTTGGGCGCGTGGCGCCACCGCGGTTGATACAAGAGGGGCTGCTGCTGCTCCCTGACGACTCGATTCCGGGTTGTACCGCACGTCGCTCGGCACCATGCCCGACGTTTCGCTCCCAAGGGCTCGGATTTTTTTTTTTGGTTCCCAGAACAAACGCAACGAATAATAATCAAAATCAAGAATGAACCCAGACGATTTGTGTTGATGAACGATGGTCTCTGGCAGAGGGAAACAGAGGGGAGAATGGTGGGGCCTTGAACGGGGGTAGAGATCGGCAGTGTGGGCGTCCAGAGGGAAGATGTTCCAGACAGTGGGGGCAGCAGCAGAGAAGAGTGACCTCTCATTTAGTGGAGGCGGATTGAAGGTCATCATGGGAGGCCTTGGTTGCTGAAGCAGAGAGAGTTTGGAGATGAGAGGAAAGAGATGAGGGAGAGCGTGGAGGGGGAAAGAGTGAACTCAGAGATGAGAGGGCAGGCCAGGGGAGAGTCGTGGCTTTGTGCTGGGCCTCTGTGGCACGGGGGGTGGTGCTAGCTCCACTATTCACTCACTATTCATCATCATCAAACATGATGATGAATTGCAGTCCACAGCTGAATGAAGGCCTCCCCAAGTCATTCCCGCCTCTCACGATCCCGCAATGTAATACTCCACCCAGTGACTGCGCATGAGCTCACTTTCATCGATCCATCTCCTTTATGGACGTATTTCTCGGACTCGCTCCGTTCCTCGGCTGCTCCTCCATCACCGCCCTTAGCCGTCAGCCGTCATCCCCCCCCTCGCTATTCACAGGCTCATGGCGTTTGTCACGGCAGCCTGCCCAGACCAGAGCGACTCACGGGAAGTGTGGATTTCTTCGTAGATTCGTGTGCGATCGTGCGACCGCACGCGAGCACGTGTGTTGCGCACGCGAGCACGTGTGTTGCGCACGCGAGCACGTGTGTTGCGCACACGTGCGCGGGGAGCGGTGGTGCAGTGGTTAGTAAGTTTGCGCTACGAACCAAAATACCCCCAGTTCGATTCCCGAACTGTTCCTTGGCCTCCTTTAGGTCAACTTGGCCTCCAACGAGTAACTGGTGCGATGTGTAAACATCTGCCGCTGGAGAGACGAAGGCGACCGAGCACGGCGCTGTCCACGCCACCCCCTCGTGCGTCTGTCGGCCTTTGTAGGTGCTCTCTAACAGCACTTGCCCCCCCCCCCCCCCCTACAATCTGTGAAGGCTATACAAGGCGAGGGATCTTTTGTCTTTGTGCGTCTATTGCTGCCGCGATCCTTTTCTTTGCTGTTCCTCCCGGTGGTTGCGAATGCGTTTGTCCGCCCCTCCCCGCGCCCTGCCCTTCGTCGTCGCTGCCCCGCGCGCTCGCATTGTCCGCGGACTTTCCCAGCGGCCCACGGGTACCATGGCGACAATTAGCTCCGTCTTGTCCGCAGGAAATCCCAACGGGCAAATAACCGCTGGACGCCCGAATGGACTGGGCAAAGGCGAGGCGAGCCTCGCAAACGGATTTTATTCCTCGGCCGCTTGACCTTTTGGAAGAGGGAGGGTGGGGGGGTGGGGCGGCCGCAAGGTTGATGGCCGTAACTCCGCTGGGCGTCAGTCACTGGTCAGCGGCTGAAGAGCCGTTGGATACCTTTGCCACTTTTATAATACAGCAAAAAGCTCCGTTATCCGGCACTTTTACCATCTAGAACCCTCCATTGATGGGCATATGTCATAGACGGCATTGCAATTGTTCCTACACGTACCCGGAAAATTTCCGACGGCCATCTGGCATCTTGCCGTACGCTCATCACAGATCTGTCGTTTACGGGAGCTTCAGGACGCTGCCAAGTGGTGGTGCTAGCGGCAGTCTGTACATACAGTACTACAGTGCTGTACTACTGTGTACTTTACTTTAAACGGCCCCGTTGCTTCTCTACAATTAACTTGTAATGCTCTACAACTCACTCGTGAGTACCTCCACAATAGAGTAATTTTTTTTCTAATATCGTAGTTAAAATGTAGGCTTAGTTTCTTTCTTGAAAAGATTTATATACGTGGAAAATTTGGTGAACCATAGGGATAACTCTAGATAACTGGCGTATTTGATTAACTGGCACCCTGCATTCCACATGAATTGCGGATAATAGCTTTTGCTGTCCATTATAGAGGTTTTTGGGTTGCTTCGCGTACATATATAAATGTGTCGTTATGACGTCATCTGGTCCAACACCACGTGAGACTAGGCTCTAAGAAAAGCTGTCTCGGGTGTGGACCAATCAATTTCAAGGGCAGTGCATACATTATCACAGTTGTGTTTTTTGTTTGCATTCCGACCACAGGTATTGTGGTCAATGCAAACATGACTCCTTGTAAAAAAGGTGTCAGTTTTGTTGCCAGATAAAAGGGTAAAAAAACAATTATTATAATAATGGTAATTATGAAAACGTACTGGGTCAAGCTATTTATGCAGGAAAGCTAATTTTAAAAATCTAATTATTAATTTTATATCGTATCGTTCGTGTTAATTGCATATTTCACAATCACTGAGTAGAAACCACAGACCAAGCTGCAAGGCTGCCAGGTCTTGAGCCGGCACCAACGATTGATCTGCAATTCTCTATCGATTAAGGTGTTTTCAGCCAATTAGTGGGAGGAAAGCAAAGCACCCGGGGAAAACACACGCATGCAAGGGGGCAACACTCTATCCCGTACAGAAGGGACGGACAACATCGGTCCACACTTTGCTGAACTGCGTAATTCTGCTGGCGAGCCGGTGTATTGCGCCTCGATGCCTACAGGAAGGGAGTTTGGCAATATTTCTTATTTGTCCGATCCACCGACCCTCGCTTCCCAGGTCAGATGAGATCGGGCACACTGAAGATATAAATGCAGTGCGCCATCGCACATCCGACGGTCACATGGTCCGCCCTGACCTATTAACTGCACGCACCCTGTGAAGTGTGTGCGTGCGGCGTGACAGTAATTATCTCCGTAGACGTTCGCCTTCACCTCCGTCCATAGAGTCAGGAGACGCGACGTTTGCACCGCGCAGCGTGGGCACCGAGCTCGAGTGGGAGCAGTCAGGAGGGTGACGCCAAGAAGAAAACGACGAGGCGCTATTCCGTGCGAGAGGTCTCGACGGCGCACGCGCATTTGCCTGCCGCGTGACGACGCCGGCCATCGCGCCGCGCAGCTCAGACCGACGGGCATCGGCTGGCAGGACAACGCGCGCCCCGACACATCCAGTGGTGGCCCGCTTCGATATTTAATGAAGGCGAGGGAAGTTACGAGGGGTGGCTTGCCCAGTCCGGCACAGCGATGGCTCACCACGCTGCCACCCGGGTGGCGAGATGTTATCTACCTCGCCTGGTGTATAGGAGGTCGTGCGTTCGATCCCGACCCCGACGACGCCTGTTTATTTGGAGTTTGCATGTTCTCCCCGTGGTCGTGTGGTTTTTTTTACCTGGTCCTCCGGCTTCGCCTCCACATTTAAAAACATGCGTTTAAGAGTAATTGGCTGCCATAAAATGTCCACGTGACGATGAGCCACTTCGTTGAACTATCATTTGTGGCCAGGTGAAATTAACATATTTCAGTTTTTAGTTTAGAGAATGCCTGTCGACACGGGCTGATGGCTGCAAGAAAAAGGGGGCTCTGTTACAGCGGCGGCACCGTGATCCCCGGGGTCGCGTTGTTACTCTGTCGCGCTTTACGCGGACGTAATTGCACGATGCCTGGTTGCCTACGGACGATGGGTTCGGGAAATAACAATTGCTGCGCAAATTAAAGCAAGCGGCATTCGTGCGTGTGGGCAGTGCTCGCTCTGACTCCATCGCCATTCATTCATTAAGTCTCTAATTGGTTTATTCATGCACTGGGATTTTTTTAAATTAATTAATCTCTCTTACCTCCGATTTAACCTCACTTTGCGCTAAATTGACAGTCACGTAGCGAGATCCAACCACCACCCCCCCTCCCTCCCCCCCGCTGGAAGCCATAACAATCGAGATGAGATTTTTTGTGAACGTTTCTTAGCAGTAAAAATCGCTCACTTTCCACCGAAAATTAGCAGAAACTTTTTCACCGACGCGCACAGAACCAGAACCCGTGATCTGTGCGGGGGCAGGCGTGCGGGGGCTGGCGAGGCTGTGTGCCCCATTAGGAGCCCACCACTGGCCTTAAGAGATGCCGCCGAGCCGAGCAACGTTCCACCGCGGCGCATACACACGGCCATCGCGTAGGGGAGCGTATCCATGAAAATCGCTGTCAGTGGTGTGCACTTGTCGACAGCTCATGTACTGGGTATATGCTTGCATGTACGTATGCAGCCCTTGGTCAATCCGCTGCTGGATGCAAACCTCCCCACATAGTGTGTGGGTCGCGGGGGTGGTTTAACCGTACTTCACCATGCTGGTCAGTGAAGGTGGGGTGGTGCCGCAGATTAATGAAAATATTCTGAATCTATGGTCTGGCACAGTTGTAGTGCAGTTAATGGTCTCAGCCCAAGAACCCCAATAGCTGGACACAACAATAACAACCTCAACGTTCAAGTTGCTTCTTCAGGCTTACAGACATAAAAAATAACTCAACACATCCACCAAGTGACATTGTAGGCTTAAAAAAACAAGTATGTTATATTTCGATTTAAAGCTTTCGTGACTGCAGGGATTCATATTCTTGGTTCTTTCGGTAAAGTCACGTAGAAGGGAAATAATAAAATAATAAAACAATTAAATTCTCACGAATCGAAACGTCGTGAGAAATGTATTGTTTAATGTTAATTTTTTTATTATTTCCCTTCTACATGACTTTACCGAAAGAACCAAGAATAAGTATGTTATAGGTGGCGTTTGTGTTCATGCGTAATCGTCATCATTGCCGGATTCCCGGTGAGCATGCCAACGTTGTTGGCATGTGGTTGGAACCATTGGACCAACCCTTGCCCCCAACGTTTCACGTTTACGGGAATGTTCTGTCCACTGGTTGGATGAAGGCCCTCCCCATACCACCATCTGCTGTGATCCTCCATATAAAATATACAGATGCTGAAAACGCGTTTGGAATAAGCTTAAAGGAAAAGGGGGGGGGGCAAAAGAAGGTTAAACAAATAAAAGCAAAAACAATGCGACCAACAAAAACAATGCGACCAACAGACACAATGAGAACGCGGCGTCCCTTGCCAGGAAGTGGAGCGTCATTAGTAGCGAGGGTGTCCCTGGGGGCCAGCACCGCGTCATTGCGGGGGAAGGTTGTGAGCAGCTGCCTCTGAGCCGGCACAGCGGCTGGAAGATAACCGGGTTTCAAATTCGCCGCTCTGACCGGTCCTGAGTAAACATGGAACGTTGGGCGAATGTTGGGCCAACGGTTCGAACCACGTGCCAACGTTGCATGTTTACTGGAAATTCACCTCCTTTCTCCTACCTCATAGCCAACCCAAATTCGCATCAGCCACACGGCCTTCTGGGAGTATGTTATTTGCAGCAAAACTCCCAACCGGTTTTGACATTCATTGTCTAATCAGCAGACTCAGACTTTGTTGAACCAATGCTCCTGAATTTATTGGCAGATGTTTTATTGTATTGGCAGTGGTGCATGGGAGGATTCTTTTTTTGAAGCCGCTTGGTAATGTGCCGTGAACTTTTGTCTGTTTATTGGTGGAGTGATGATGCATCGATTGATTGATTTAAAGTCAATTCGCAAAGCTGCTGTGCACACGTGTCGAACCATGGTGTAGGGATCGGAGCGTTTAGATCCGTGGGTCGATGTCGCACCTAATGGGCTTGTATTACTGCTGCAGCCACTAGAGGTGCTATCATTCGCCGCATTCATTACCCTCTGTAATCGTGTTTTTTTATATAGTGCCTCAGTCGTGCGCGGTGACGTTTCGAAGCCCTGACTTATAAAATAACATGAACACACATTTTTAAATCAAATCCTAACTTTTCTGCTATCGTGAGTTGGAGACGTAAAATTTGCCCGTACGAAAAGTCAGTCGGGTTGGACGGGACGCGTCACTCGAAGGGATGATGGCTGACGGTTTGAGACTGACAATGGATTGGCAGCTAAAGGAGAGAACGCACGACCGAGAATATGTCCACCGTGGAAACGGAGCTATGGAATCAGAGGAGCCCATCTGTTTGGTGCATCACGTGAATGAGATGAATGGCGCTTTGGGAGGAGGTCTTTAAGCCGCCGTGGATAGAGCATGACTGTTTTTGATGATGATGATGATAAACAGCACCTTGAGGCCAAGAGGGGGTGAGTCACGAGGCTCGTGGAGAGACGCTCACTGGAATTTTGCGTGTGTGTATTTGTGCCGTGTGTTCGTGCCGCAGATGTGAACTGGGGCTCGTCCACCCAGGCGCTGACTTATCTCAACGCGCTGCAGAACTCGATCCGTCTATACGGCGTGGAGGACCACGTCAAAAACTTCCGGTACGAAATTCACGGGGGGTGGTGGGGGGGGCGGTGTCCCCTTTATCGCAATAAACATCACCATACGCCCTCCGTGTGCAGGTCCCGCTCACATTTCGCTGCGTCGGCACACCGCTCGTCCCCCGCTCGTCCGAGCGCAGCGACACGCTCGCGCTCGCCCACGGGACGCCGTCGGGACATTTCAAAAACATTTCAGAAATGTGCGAACGCCGCTCGGACGCGCGGCTTCCCCCCCATCCCCCCTTCCCCCCCACGTTCCGCTCAGCACGGCCGTCACCGCGGCCTCAGTTCCACGCGAGCGGCGAAGGCTCCGCCCGCAGCATTCGCGGCACCCCCCGGGGCGTGACGCCGGGCAGAGTCTTCGCGTTGACGACGCGCTCGGTGGCTTTAATTCAGGAGCTGGGGCACCGCTCCTCCTCGCGGGTTTGCCGGTTGGTGCCGCGTATCGTTCGGCCACGAGTTCGCGTTTTTGTTTTGACCTGGGGGTGCGGTGGTCTCGCTTGCGAGGGCGCGACCCGGGCAGGTCGCCAGAATGGCTGGCGTGGCGAACTGAAACGTCGGCCGTGGAACCGGACAACGCGCGGAACAACCCGAAAACGCACTGGGGAGAGCCACGCAGCACGACCGGGAAAACCTACGCGGCAGTATCAATGGTGCAGAAGCTATGGCCCGCTTCAGCTCGGTTTCATCGCATGACCGCACGAGGCCTACCAGTTCTTAACGGCCCCGCAAGTGATTCACATCCGTCGCGGCAAGTGCCGTACGTCACCGTGCTTTGCATGGCAGGACGGTTCATCGTTATTCGCTCATGTGGAGGGTTGACGAGCGAGCCGGTGGGCCAGGTGAATGCCAGAAACGTTGCCGGCAAGTGATGAGGGCGGACAGCGGCAATAAGATCGGTGATCGCAGTCGCACTGTGGCCTCTTCTTCATTGGCCATTGGTATTGGAGATCGCCTAATCTATGGCCCGAGGATTATGTTCATTCGATGCACAGCCACGTATGAGGCCTGTCACTTCTAAGCGGCCTGAAAATGATATTCATTCATCGCTGCGAGCATCGTAGCCACGCTAATCGGGTACTAGAGGGGGGCGGGGGGAATGCCAACGTGAGAACAACGCTGATAATGATATCGGTGCACTCGTTCACTTCTGTTACTGGCAAGGGCCTCTTGCTGTGATGGGAGTTGCCGAGGCGTGTGCATCAACGTGTGCAGACGAAGCTCGTGAAGGACGCTACTGGGCAGAGGAGCGACACTCGCAACAACGGGCGGAGCGCCGGGCAGCTAAAACACAGAGTTGGCACAGTGGGGAGTGCACAGTTGGTGCATCTGTCGGTCATCTCAGTCAACCCATGGCACCTCGGCCTGTTCCATGACTTCCTGCCAGCGGTCCTTCGATACTTTACATGGCCTCAAAGTGCACCTAGCATGGCACAAGCGCCGTCGTGACATCACCACCACTTAGTGGTCAACGGCGGTTGTTGCTGTTGCCCGCCAATGATATAGTCACGTAGATAAGTTCTTCCCCTGCCGCTTTAACCCAACTCGGCCATTGTTGCATTCCTCTCTGGGTCGAGGTGAAGCGTCCGCGAGCCGCGCGTCTTGACAAAGAGCTCGACGGCCACGCCCTCGTCACCCCCCCCACCCCACCCCGCACCGTCCGCGGACAACCGGCCGCCGTGACAATGGCAGGGAAAGGCCGGGCCCTCACAATGAGCACGGGTCTTCCTCTGTGCCGCTCGCGGCGCTTTGTCTCGCGTTGCACAAAGCCCACCATGCCCCCTCGTACGGCCGAGGCGTTCGGCGCCGTATTTTTAGTCGAGGCGACGTTCAACGCTATTGGTCGCGGAGAATGAATTGCCCCGCGGTCCTCCGGGAGCGAGCGGACCCTCCGGTGTTGTGTGCGTCGTGAGGAGCGGCGGCCGGGATGACATCACGCAGCGTTGCTGCGCTGTGGCACGTCCGCTCGTGCCGCCGGCCAGGCTGCGCGGTGCCATGGCGGGGGCGAGGCCGAGGGAGTCGGGCGTGGCAATAGGCGCTCGCTAACAATGAGTCGCCCCCAGAAGGGGCGGTTTGAGCAACAATGGTCGTACCGGCGTGTGTGCGCGCATTGATGTTGTCCGTCCGTGCGTGTGTGCCGATGTCATTGTTCATGCGTGCATTCCTGTGTGTATGGTGTGGGGGGGAGTGGTTGTATTGGTTGGCCAGGCAAGCCGAGTTTGATTCCCGCTCACGGTCAATACCAGTGGAAAATATTTGAACCGGTGCTGGGTCCTCCTCTAGGTCTACTCAACCTTAAGTGAGTACCCGCTGCAGTATGAAAATATCAGCACTGGGAGACGAAGGTGGCCACACCAACGTGTGGCCCATGCACCGTGCCGGGCTTGATCGGTGCTCGCCAACAGAGTCTACGAGACTTACACGCGGCTCATTGTAACTGTTGGTGTGTGTGTGTGCGTGTTTGTTAAGGCTATACGGGGGATCTTTGTCTTTTATCTTTGTGTGTGTGTGTAATGGGGAGCGGTGGTGTAGCGGTTAGCGCACTGCGCTACGAGCCTGGCAACCCGGGTTCGATTCCCGCTCACGGCCAACACCAGTGACGATTATCTGAACCGATCCTGGGCCTCTCCTAGGTAGATTCGGCCTTAAATGAGTACCTGGTGCGATGTGTAAACATCGCCACTAGGCAGACAAAGGCGACCGTGCGTGGTATTGGCTACCCACCCCCTCGTGTGCCGTGCCGGCCTTTACAGGTGCTCGCTAACAGCACTTGCCCCTACAATCTGTGAAGGCTATACGGGGGATTTTTGTCTTTTATCTTTGTGTGTGCGTGCGTAGGCCGCAGTGCCTGGTGCTGACGGGCCCCCCGGAGTCTCGCCCGGCGCTCGTGGACTTCGTTCACGCCTTCACCAAGAACGTGGGCCTCATGGTGTGCAGCCACGTATGCGTGGTGAGTTCCCCCTGGCGGTGCGCGAGAGAGCGACTTGCAGACCGCCGAAACGAGCAGAGCGAGAAGCTGCCGTTGACGTGCGGCCGCACGGTTGAAACGCGATACGCACGGGTGTCGAGCTACCACGGGTTGTTATCTTCAAATATGAATCTTTATATACACACACGTGTATGGGTTATCGAGTTTGTCTCAAAGACGCCACCCTTCGTTTGGCCAATATGTGAACCCCCCTGCTTGTCGACGGATCGCAAACGACAGAGGGGCGAGTGGCGAACGTTGCGCGTCTGTCCCCCGCGCGTGCGCAGGGCCCGCGGAGGCAGGCGCTCAAGGAGCTGACGGCCAACGCCTCCAAGCAGCACCAGTACCTGCTGCGCCAGCGCCGCAAGGCGTTCTACTCGGCCGTGTGCGCCGACGACCTGCGAGGCGGCACGCTACACTTCCTGCAGGTACGGCCGGCTCCCCTGCCGCCCACCCTCACCATCGCTACCGCTGCTACTGCCACCGCCGCTACAGCTGCTACTGCTACTGCCACTACCACTACAACTGCTACTGCCACCGCTGCTACTGCTACTGCCACCGCCTCTACCACTACAGCTGCTACTGCTACTGACACTACCACTACAACTGCTACTGCCACCGCCACTACCACTACAACTGCTACTGCCACCGCTGCTACTGCTACTGCCACCGCCTCTACCACTACAACTGCTACTGACACTACCGCTACAGCTGCTACTGCCACCGCCTCTACCACTACAAGTGCTACTGCCACCGCCTCTACCACTACAACTGCTACTGCCACCGCCACTACCGCTACAGCTGCTACTGCCACCGCCGCTACCACTGCTACTGCGACCGTCACTACCGCTACTGCCATCACCGTGACCGCTATCACTTCTACAGACACTGCCACTGCTGCTTCCACCTCTACTGCCGCTACTGCTCACACAACTGCCACCACCGCCCCTACTGCAGCCACCACCGCCAGCACCATCGGCGCGATCGCTAGCGCTGGCACCGCCTCCCCTGCCATTCTCTCCCACCCCGGGCCGCCCTCCCATGCTGCGTCTGATTTGATCCGCCCTCCCCAGTTGTATTCCATTCGTGCTGTTGGCATCGTGCCATCGTGAGACGCAGACACTGCCAACTCGCTCAGTGAGCAGTGCACCACCTGGATTCTGGAGAGAAGGTGTCCCAGATCGACTCCTGAGGTCACTTGACAGCCATTTCCTCGGCCGTCTGGAACGCTCTTCCTTTGATATTAGGAAGCCACTGGAGCTATGCACTTTTATTACTTGTTTTTGTGTTTACCCGTACCTCCGATTAGCACAGTTGGCTACATAGGGTGCGAAAGAAGTTCAACATATATACATGAGAAGGCCTCCGTATCAACACAAGCGGCACCTCTACTACGCACTGCAGAACAGTGTCTGTCGCACGGGAACAAAACTGGAATCTGTAAAGACTTGGAGCTGGAATAAGTTTAATTAAGTTTAAGAGTAAAATTTTACACGGTAGTCACCTCGCTAGGCAGTGAGAATCCGATTTAACCACGGTGAGTGGGGGTGGTAGCTGAAACCCGGATTCCAACTCTGGGAATCTCAACGGTGCTGGCTCCTGTGCAGCTCCGGCCTCCGAACCACCTCGGTGAGTTTGCGTCAGTCGTTACCGCGTGCGTGGCTCGAACAGAAACGCGGCCCCCTCGACGCGGAACAAATGGGACTAGACTGAACCACGGAGGGGTTCTGCGCCAAGCGCCCGAGCACAGGCACCACGCTCCTCGCCGATCGCTCTACCGCCATTGCCAGAGCGAAGGGCGAGACGAATGAATTCGGATCTTTTCTTGACGGCGCCCGTTTTGGGAATGGCGTAGTGTCCTCATCGCGCCAGGGGAGAAACGTGTGCGCGGCATAACTCGCGTGCGATAGGCACGTTCATTTGCACATGAATTGCGGTTGTCTGCCGTGGATCAGCCGTTTGGCCGTTTCGCGAGTCCAGCTTTTCACGCGGGGATTCGCTTTGGCTCGGCTGCCCACGGATCTCGCGAGCGCATCGCTCCGTGTACGCGGCCGATCTCGTCGCAGCTCCGAAGCTTAGTAAGGTTCGAGGCTGGCGAGTGCGTGGATTGGTTGCCTTGCCCAGGGTGTTGTTGGCTTCGAGATCGCAAGCGGCCGAGAGACAGGCGTGCGACAATGGGTGTGGTTCACAGACTAATCTGGGTGCTCCTGCCAGATTGAACCACCGACTGAATTTGTCAGCAGAGCTTTGAGCGTTTTCACCTCCGCCCGTATGCACTGTGGGTTATCTCCTGATGCTCCACTTATCATGAGGCCAAGGTGGTCATGAATGAAATTGGCCAAATATCACACTGCATTGCCCGGCTGAAATAAAGTCTTGGGAATTTCCTAGGGCAACTCAATGATATACATTTTTATAGATGTCTGTCTCCTCGACGGAGACTAGTGTCAAAAGCCTGCAATCACTTTCCCCTTTTGTTGGTAAATGGAAGGGGGAACAAAGTTTGCCATTCCATGCACAAACATTGAAAGAGAACATTGCGCCATATGGCAATGGCCGTAACAGAGCAATCATACCTGGCCTGGTATTCACAATCCAAATGTTTACTTGAGGCGACACAAATGCGATAACCTAAGTGCCGGTGCGACTGTTGGTTCAGGAAGCCAATGCCGGGTCGGTGACACGGAGTCGGCACCCCTGAGATCCTAGGCTCCGCTCTGGGTTTCAGTCACCCGTAGTTATTATCATTATTATTAAACTGGGTTTAAACCAAGGTTTGCTAGTCTAGCAAATTGATGGTCACAGACCGGTGCTCACCGATGACTGCGCAAACACAACAACAGGTTAAATTGGTTTTAGTTAAAATTTGGCTAAATTCCAGCTCTGAGGATTAAGAAATGATCACGTTTTATATTGCCGTGTGACAAGTGTCTCTGCAAGCAGGCACGAGTGGGAAATCACTGCCCTCTAGTGTATGTGGACCAGAGGTGACTTGAAGAAAGTGATCTCGGTAGTATCTCTGCGATATCCACTTCCATGAGCCGTTCTCTGAATCACACAAACGGTTGCACTGCTCTGTGAGATTTCCCAACGGGATTCTCCGTCTCGCGTCAGGACGTCGATCGCACAGTCGGGGATAGTTTGCGATGAAACGTCACATTGAAAAATGAAAAAAAGACCTGGAAGCAGGAGTGAAGCGTGTGTGTGGTGTGTTTCCAGGCGGCAGGGCTGGGCCGCATGAAGCCCAACACGCTGGTGGTCGGCTTCAAGAAGAACTGGCGGCGAGCCGAATCCAAGGACGTGGACGAGTACATCAACATCATCCAGTGAGCGATGCGGCGGCCGAACCTCCCGCGCTGGAAGCCAGAGATCCGCGGGGCCATCCGGAGGAGAGACGCGCAGTCGTAGAGTGTGTCGGTCCGCGCCCACGTCGCTGGCATTCCGGACTCGGACGCTTCGTTTTCCGTGGGACGGATAACTTGGAATGACTTGGGCTGTCCCGAGCTCAGGTTACGGCCCACGTTGGCCAGATTTCGAGTCTGCCTACGTTTGAGTCAGCCTGAGTTCGAGGACGAATCACGCTGGGCTCAAGAAAAGTGGTTTGATTTGTGGCACTAATTGAATTATCGCACGAGCTGTGACCAGGTTACGATTGTGACACGTTGGGGTGATGATTTTCCCCTCGGTCAAAATTCGGACGTGGGGAATTCGGCCCGAGTTCGCGAAGCAAATTTTAGCCGAGAGAATGTGGTGGGCCAATGCGAGATGAGGGGGGGGGGAATGTTTTTGTAGAAACGCTCTGCCGGGGGATGGAGGATGGCAGTTCGAGTTCAAACTCGGGTCCTGTGGCTCATTAAGAGGGAAACATAATTCATCACCCCCGCGACACCCCCACCTTCACCCCGTCACGCGCGCGCACACACACACATGGCAAACATATGCACACAAACCCAACCTGACCCACCCTCCCCTATCACTCGTGGAGTAATTTCTATGGATATTTGGGACCGAACGTAAAGATTCGCAGGACGAGCCGCCCCCTAGCGGCGAGTCTCGCGCATTGCCGTTCACCGCCGCCCCCCAGCCTTGGCTGTGGCCGCGAAGGGCCGAGTTGGTTGCTGCTGAGGCAGCCAGGCGGGAGGTTCCGCTCGCCCGCACGCGCTACTGCCGCAGGAGCTGCGTTGGAAAGGTGGTTTAAGCCGAGCGAACGTTTCTGATTCTGGTTGGTGAAATGGAGGTTTATTTTCAAGTGAGGATGCAGATAATAATTATGTTCTAATTCATAATAATTGACTAAATAACAGACCCCATGCCATGTCGGGCCTTGCGCGGTGGGGTTGTGTGACCATGCCGTACTCGCTCGTGGTATAAACCGAAAACGCATCGGGAGAGGAATAAGGCAACGATCGCACAAGAAATCGTACGCGGCGGTGCAGTTCTTAAACTGTCGTCGCATCTCTCCCTCCGCTGCCGCCCCCAGCGACGCGTTTGACTTCCAGTACGGCGTGCTGGTGTTCCGCCTGCACGAGGGCCTCGACGTGTCGCACATCGTGCAGATCCAGGGTGAGACACGCTTCCTGTCACCACGCCGGTTTCGTGTGTTCTTTTTATATCTCCGTCCACCTCCCGCCCCCGGAATTGAATCCCGATCGCGCAAACGACGTCATGCGACGATGAGAAGCACCCGTTCGCACATCCGGAGAGCAGCAAGACGCTCTGCGGTGAGAAGAACAGCCCGTGGAAGCGGATATCGCAGAACTACCTCCTTAGTTGCAAGTGACCTCGTGACCACACAGTACAAATTTAGCCAAATTTTTTATGTATAACCAAATTTAATATGATGATGATGTTGACGCTTGGGTGTTGTTTTTACGTGCGGTCATTTTGTGACGGGACTGAGAACGTCAGATCACCACACTTGAAAAATCTAATTAATCGGAGGCGTCTGCCTGGGATCGAACCCAGGACCTCGGTGGTGCCGACTCAACGCTCCGACCTCTGGGCCACCCGGCAGCAATCTCGGAGGAGGACATAGAGGGGGTGTAGATTTTGTTCGGTTGTTGTCCCATGAAACACCGCCGCTCTGTTTAAATGTGGTGGGCTGCAGCGCTACAGATATAAAGTAGCGCGTGGCTCTGAATCGCCGAGCAACGCCGTTGAAGACCGAGGCTCTGGAGATGTTGCTGCACAAGCGATGTGTGCGCTGCACATGGGCTCTGTGGGGTCACGCGGTCGTCATCTTAAAACCAGATCAAGTGCGTAAAGGGTGCATCGAGATTTTCGTTGATGAATCTGCATGAGTCTACGTTGGTACAGCTGACACCATCGTTTTTTTACACCTCCGTTGATTTTAAAGTCACACCCGACCACGTTAAAAATATTCTTGGTTCTTTCGGTAAAGTCACGTAGAAGGGAAACAATAAAATAATAAAAATATAAAACAATAACATTCTCACGACGTTTCGATTGCAACACAAGCAATCATGCTGTGGTTTTCACACCTGATGATGATTACCTGTGTTGCAATCGAAACGTCGTGAGAATTTTATTGTCTTATATTTTTATTATTTAATTGTTTCCCTTCTACGTGACTTTACTGAAAGAACCAATAATATGAATCCCTGCAGTCACGAAAGCTTTAAATCACGTTCAAAATGTTTTATATTCTATATGAACGTAACTAAATTATATTGGAGGGGTGGGGTGGTAGGGAAATTGGGCACCCCTGACACCAACATTTAATAATCTAATGGTGAACTTAATGTCGAACGGACTAAGACTGACAACTAAAGTAAAATTCACAGCTAAATGAGCTCTGGCTGGGAAGCAGCCCAGTCACGTGTCTGATCACCGCCGTTGTTGTTTGCGTCACGACTCTTAACAGTGGTGGCAATGGCAACAACGGTGCATTTTCTTGGCGGTTGTGTGTGCCTGCGTGTGTGCCGACTCAGCCTCAAATGAGTACCTGGTGCGGTGTGTAAACATCGCCACTAGGGAGACAAAGGCGGTCAGGCGTGGCGCTGGCCACCCACCCCCTCGTGTACCGTTCCGGCCTTTATAGGTGCTCGCTAACAGCACTTGCCCCTACAGTCTGTTAAGGCTATATGGGGGATCTTTGTCTTTTTGTTGCCTGCGTGTGTGCCTGCGTGTGTGCCTGCGTGTGTGCCTGCGTGCGTGTGACACAGAGGAGCTCCGCCTGCTGGAGAAGGAGCGCGAGGAGGAGAAGGACATGGAGACGGAGAAGGGAGGCCTCACGGACGTGGTGGTGGGGGGGGGTGACAAATCCGAGTCCAGCAGCCCCCAGGAGCCCACCGAACCGGGAACTCCACTGCGCATCGGTGAGTGAGAAACGCCGCGAGCGCACCGGGGAGACACCGCGGTCAAGCCCGGAGCCCGGTCCGGTACCTCCGGCGAGTCACAAAAGCGTGACTTTACCGAAAGAACCAAAGAGTATGGATCCTTGCAGTCACGAAAAACTTCAAATCTAGAATGAGTCACAAACTCCCGTGCCCGCACCAGGATTCCCCTGGCCCACACCGGTGAGTAGGCGAGGGACGCAGCGCACGCGTTACCGGGACGCGGGTGCCGTTAACAAAACCATCACGGACCTGCATGGGGTGGTGAGCCCTCCTCATGCAGCAGCAGTAGGTTGACAAAATGGGCCTCGCCCGTGGAGTAGCTCGTGCGTCGCGCTCTCTGTGGAGCCAGTCGCATGGTGACACTTTCTCGGAGGAAGCAACGAGGCTGTTCTCCGCCCCGATCGAGAGTTACAAGTCGACTCCCTCCATTTAGTTTTTTTTATTTTACCAGGTAAGGGCCACTTAGCTGCTATATAGCTCTTTTTCATAAGCGACCTGGCCACAAATAATAGTTTAATGAAGTGGCTTTTCACGTAGAAATCTATAGTTAGCAGCCAAATACTCTAAACCCACGTTGATTCTAAATGTGGAGGGAAAAACCGGAGGCCGCCAGAGCCCTCGTTCGGGCGCAAGCCGTCTTGACGTTTATCGAGTTTAATTTGACGAATTCTTCTATCAAACACGCTCACGGGAAAGCCGCTTAAGGCATTATTAACGCTGGAAGGCACGTGACTTCACGAGGCCCAGCTTATCTCCGCGTCGCGAAGGACTCGCGTTTGTTCCTCTGCTAGATGTCACGCTTTGAGGAATTGCTCCCCGACCTGAAGTGGTAGAGGGCCAGCGTCATGGGGGGGGGGGGTGGGGGGAGCCCTGTGGCGTAGCTGACGGCCAGATGGGGAAAGGGGCGAGGGTGAAAAGGTGACCGTCGTTGGCTCGTACTGAGCTCCCAGCGCTTGGTTTGGACGATGGGCAGAAGAAACTAACCCTTTAAAGCTCGGTGGTATCCAGCGCCAGTCTCACAAGGCCTCACGGAGCTGTACATAAAATAATAGGTACCTGAACAAACCCCGGACAAATAAAACTGAATAAACCCTTAACAGATATAACTGAATAAAACTGAAAGGAATCAAAACAATGTAAAAGGCACATTTCAGTTTCATTTATTAGGTATAGCCCTGTGAGTCATGCGGCTCTTGACTGGGGTGCAACCGCAACAAATAAAAACATGAACAAGAAACATCTTAAAGGGACTACATGCAAACAGAAAAATCCAGGAAAAAACAGCAAAGTCTTCCAGAAAAAACACCGTATGTCAACGCTGTGTGCAAAAATCCCAGTGGGATGCAAGTCAAACAATAACAACCATAAGACAATTTACATTAAAGTTATCAGGCTAACTCTGTACTACAATAAACAAACATGGCTAAACCAAAACTTTTCAAAATCAACAAAAATAAAGCTATAAAACAATGTAAGAGCGATCATAGGAACTGTGAATCAAATTTAACAATAAACGATATACATGACATGTACGACCAAACTTTGCAGCCATAGCTGGCTGCATGAGTCACTCCATAAAAGCAGGAGTATCAGTATCAACATTTTTCAATACACCTTTAAAGATCAGCACACTATAATCAAAACACATACGCAGACCGGCTGTGCAAGTGAAAACCGATATGTTTCAAGACGGCACCTAAAAGATTCTACCTACTCAGACTCGCGAATGTTCTGGGGAAGAGCGTTGTTTCATGGACGAGGAGTCGGCTTCTGCTGTGGGCCCCGTTTCCCACTGATCGCAGGCTGAGTCCGAGACGCGCACTGGCGCGGTGGGAGAGTTTACGGACGATTTTGATAAGAGGTTGACGCGGGTGATGGATGTGATCTCGTACCGTTAATCCGAATTAATTGGCCTTTTCAAAGAACTCGCGAGGTCTGCAAAGCTGGCCTGCTGCGATCATTAAATTGGTTGTTGGTTTCTCTCCACCGTTAAGGAGGTAAACGATGAATCGATTTAATAATGAGTGGCTGGTGCACTTGGCTATGAACCCACAGCGACCCGCGTTCAATTCCTGGCCATGGCGAGTAATATCAACACTGATCCTGTCCTTCCCCCCCCCCCAACACTTCCCCCTCCCCCCCCTTCACCGACCCATACAGACCAGCGTGGTGAAGTATGGTCCAAAAGTGAAGTATGGTGATGTAAGGAGGCCTTCCTCCAGTAGTGGGTTGAGAGTGGCTGGAATTTGTTATTTTATTCCATCCCCCGTAAGGAAAAGGCTGCCCACCCACGATTGTCGGTGAAATGCGAGCTGCGTTGGCCGGAGAAAGTTGTTGATGTATTTGGTTGTGTGTGTGCGCGTGTGCGCGTGTGTGCGTGTGTACTCGCACACCGTTTAATGGTCGAACAGTCACTGGCAGCGGCACCCCTGGAGCGGAGGAGGAAGAAGGCAAAGGGCAGCAGACAAAGCCTCTGCTGCATAAAGGCAGGCCCGAGCACCATGTTGGAAAGACCTTGGACTCTCGGCCTTCGATCTGTCACCCCCCTTCTGAACCTTTCAGATTTCCTCACTTCTCTCTCCCGATGCGCTGCATTCTCTCCTTTCAAAGGAAGACGCAAGTCATAAAATAAATAGTTCCTGTTGTCGTGCGGTATTTCAGCTGCGTTGCAGGCTGGGTGCCCTGGGAAAGCGCAAGAGTTTGATGCTTTTACGATGGGAAAAAAGCATTTCAGTTTAGGGTCAGGAACACTCGAGTGACGTTACTGTGGCATTGCCCTAGTGCTGTATCGCCAAGCACAAGGGCTTGAATAAAATGCTGCTGCTCAACACAAGTTCAGAAGAGCTGATAGGTCAATAGACTAAAATAAATAATTTTAAGTGGCGGTACAGTAAATTTTTTGTTATTACTTTCATTGTAAAAAAAAAAAAATATTTGAAGGGCAGTTTTGTTCAGTTAAAGCTCCAAGTCACCTTGACTCGACTTGCTTGCCCCTAGGATTATGTCAGTCTGCACCTCTCTGTCCCTGGATTATTGTGCTCTCTAACTGCTGTATTCTATTCTCTTCTCCAGTGCCGGAGCGTGTTGCTGATGTCTCGTTGCTCGCCGGCGTTTCTCGCCCTGTACCGGCGCTTTTCAAACCGCACTCCTCTCGCTGCCTCGTGGAAATCCATCGCCCCCCCCCCCTGCCGTGCTCACCAATTGATTCTCATTGTCGAATCAATCTTGGATGTTTTGGAAAGGCTCGTCCAAGCGGTCTGTTTTTTTTTAAGCAGTTGGTGTTGGAAAGCACTGGCAATTCTTTTTTTGTCCCCGAGCGTGAAGGTTTGCGTTTGAAAAGTATTTCGTTTTTCAATGGAACCTCTCCTATGAATTCTCTTGTGGTCTCTACACTTGGTGTTTAAGGGCCTTGAAGTGGTGCTTTTGTCCTCTCCTGACCCACCTTTTCTTCAACCTGTGCACCACAAACATTCCATCGACGTTGACGGCGGCAATCACTGTTATTCATTAATCTCGATTCGTAAGCTGGCAAAAGGCGCGGTGCACGTATCGCGTGCCGTGCCGGCCTTTGATATGGTGCTGACCAAGCAACACTTGTCCCAACAGTCTTGTTAATGGCTGCATGGGACGATCTCTCTTTTTGTTTCATGCCACCGCGCACAGAGCGCCGCAGCAAGCTGCACACCCTCCCGCTGACCAACTTCGACCAGAAGCTGCTGGACGCCAGCGCGCAGTTCAACATCCGCCAGGGCAAGGGGACCATCGACGTGTGGTGGCTGTTTGACGACGGAGGTGAGGTGGTCTGTGCGCCGGTGATGGGGCGCCGTGGTGGCGATATGTTAACTACCTCGTCTGGTATATTTGGAGTTTTGAGTGTTCTCCCCATGGTCATGTCGATTTGTCTCTGGGTCCTCCGGTTTTTTTCTCCACATGTAGAAACGTATTCTTTGGGTCTTTCCATAAAGTCTCATACGCTGACACGGCTCTATGCGGCACGTTATCGCGTGCAGGCCTCACGTTGCTCGTGCCCTACCTGCTCACGACCAAGAAGACGTGGCGCGACTGCAAGATCCGAGTGTTCATCGGCGGCAAAATCAACCGCATCGATCACGACAAGCGCGTGTGAGTCCCCTACTCGGCCACGCGGTTTGTTTGTTTAGTCTAACAACGCTCCTCGTGCGATCGTCACGCGACGCATCCCAGGGGCACTTTACAATACAAAACCCGTTGGCCAATCGAAACGGATAATAATTAAATAGGTAAATAAAAGCGAAGTCAATGTTAAACAAAAATTTATTTTCAAAGATTCGATCGTGCCAGCAGCATTCCCCATTCTGACTTGGAAAAAAATTCAGAGGCAAGGACGCAACATCAACGGGGAAGGCCCTTGACCACCTCCGGATTTTAGATGGCTGCAATAGTTCAGCACTCGTTAATGAAAACAATTGACAACTATGAGCGGTGGGGGGGGGCTAAACAATTCATCAGTTCGTCAATAATGAGATAACGGGCATGGAAGGCAGTAGAGTTAAATGAGAGTGGAGGGGTAGGAAGGGGGCGAGTCCATGTGAATTTTTGCAGCCTGTGTACCCGATTAATGAAATTTATTGGGAGCCAGTGGTAGTATCGGAGTATTGGGGTGATGAGATGGCAATTGGGCGATACCCCTGTGGGTGTGTTTTTTGCACTCCAGGTTATGGCCAACATCGTTAATGAATTTCTGAACCGATCTTGGGCCTCCCCAAGGTCGACTCGGCATTAAATGAGTACCGGGTGCAATGTGTAAAACATTCAGCACTGAGGAGCGACCGAGCGTGGTGCCGGCCTTCATAGGTGCTACTCGCTAAGCACTTGCCCCAACAGTTTGCTATGACTATAGGGGGGATGTTTGTCTTTGTTGCATGTGAACGTCCGTACGTTACGGTGCTGTTGACTGCCAGGATGGCGACGCTCCTGAGCAAGTTCCGCATCGACTTCTCGGACATCGAGGTGCTGGGAGATATGAACACAAAGCCGGACAAGGATAGGTGAGGCCTTGTGCAGCCGACGCATCCTGGGCCTCCCCTCTTCAGGCTTGGCCGTAAACGGGTACCCGGTACGGGGGGTGTGTGTCAACATCAGCGCTGGGGCGACAAAGGTGGTCAGGCTTGCTACTGGCCTCGCAATTCCTATCCCTTACCGTGTAGTTTAGGCCTTCAGAGATGCATGCTTAACACCGCTATGCCCCTATGGTCTTTATACGGCGTTTTACAAGGGATCTGTTGTGTTTAACACCTCAGCTTTTTCAGTCCCCCTTTCAGCCACCACTTTAATACAATTAGTGCTCATGACGTTGCACGTATCCCACGATAAGGATTGGGGGGGGGGGCGGTGGGGGAGTGCATTTTAGGAGGCCGTGAGGGGCAGCGGCGTTGAGGGCATCAAGCGACCGCTTGACACGGCGGGGGGGCGTTTGGCGCCGTGGTGTGTGCCGCGGCAGTGTGAAGGCGTTCGAGGAGATGATCGAGCCGTACCGCCTGCACGAGGAGGACCTGGATGCCGAGGAGGCGGAGAAGCTGCGGCAGGAGAACCCCTGCAAGATCTCCGACGACGAGCTGGAGAGGTTTCGCGACAAGGTACCGGCGAGGAGACCTGGTTTTGGAAGAGGGCCCTCGCGGTGACGGAAGCGTGAACTGAGGCTGCCGAACACAAGAAATTTTGCGCTGTTACCGGGTTGAAAATATTCCCTGCGAGTGACCAATTAATTAGTGAGGCTAAAGTGCTGGCAGTGATTGGCTACATCTCGTTTGCAGGCCATTTTGAAGTGGTATGCCTCTTGTGGCCACGGGTTCTTAAGAAATACATTTTGAGGGAGTACACATAGGCCTGAGGTTTCCTACGCCATCATATACAGCTTGGATTTAATAACGTGGACATAGACATAGCCATTGCAGGGCACCCCCTCCCTCCATACCCCTGGTTACGAAAGAAGAAGTCCACTCCGTGTTGTACCTGACAGCTTGCGTGTGTGTTTGTGCGTGTGCGTGTGTGCACATGGTTTGTCGTAGACGTACCGTCAGATCCGGATGAATGAGTTGCTGCAGGAGCACTCCCGCAAGGCGAACCTCATTGTCATGTAAGTGATGGTTTTTTTACTTTGATGGTGCTACTGTGTTACACAACAAAATGGCTCGTCAAGTTCCATCGCACTCGTGTTGTCGGTGTCATTCACTTCCGGAGTGCTCCTACATGGTAGTGGCAGCACCCACCCGTTGCCATAAAACAACAATTTGTATTTGCACAGCATCTGCATGCAATCACAGCTCGAGGTGCTTTGCAAAAGTGAAGAGACAAATACATGAGAGGATAGAAGAGGGTTTGGCGGCGAGGGTGAAGGGTGGCGTATGAGATCCAGGGAAACATACAGTTGGGGAGTGGAAGCAAAATCGAGATGCAGCCCGGGATTACGCAATCTCAGCTCGGCACCAACAACAACGAAGACTACAACGAGACCTATGGACGCCCGGTGTGGCCCGGGGAGGGGTGGCACCGACGATTCCCAAGGCATCCTCGCGGGGGGCCCTTCACCAAACAGCTCTAAGGGCATCTGTCCATCCATCCACGGGGTGAGAGAGAGCTGGGGCCCTTTCACCAACGAGTCCCAGGGCATCGTCTCTAGGGATACAAAGGCGGTCGGGCGTGGTGATGACCACGCACCCCCTCGTGTGCCGTGCCGGCCTTCATAGGTCCTTGCTAACAGCACTTGCCCCAACGGTCTTGTTAAGGCTTCACGGGTGACCTTTGTCTTTGCGCGTGTGCATGGCAGGAGCTTGCCGGTGGCGCGCAAGGGAGCGGTCTCGAGCACGCTCTACATGGCCTGGCTGGAGGTGCTGTCGAAGAACCTACCGCCCACACTGCTCGTCCGCGGAAATCACCAGAGTGTGCTAACATTCTACTCGTGAGCGCCAGCGTGCGGAAGCTGGGTAGTGGGGGGGCGTGGGGGGGCGTGCGGAGATGATTGGGAAGCGCATGTCTGTACCCATTTGAGAGAGGAGCAACGCAAGTGTGGGGGGGGTCTCCGTTGCGTTTTCACTGGAAAGCGGTTTGGCCTGCTCTTTTGATTGCATCGGCCTCGCTTGTTGGGCGTTCGACGCGAGTTTTTAGACTGGGTTTTTGCCGGAGCGTAGAAAGAAGCGTGCAATGTGTGTTTCGTTTAATTTTTTTGGTTTTGCTACCGGAAAGGAGTCGGATTGATGGGGCGGCGTTAGGAGGCGCTCGCGGGCAGGTGTGGAGGGTAATGAAATAGTAGCATTGTTTTAATTGAAACTTGTCTCGTTAGTTTTTTGAAGAAATTTTTAGGTTTATTAATGTGTAGAGACGGACCAGGTTGCCTGCTGTACGTGCTTTATTTTTTGTTTGTTTGTTATCATAACAGGCCTCGGTTTTTAAGGTGTGTTTTTAAGGATGGTTATTGAACAACGGAAAGGGAGGCCGAAGGTTGGCAATGCGCGTAGACGTTTTTGTAGCAAAGTCTTCGACATTCACAGGGTGCAAACCTGCCGTGCACACCGGGTCCGATTGTCAACTTATTTTTCAATCGTTGCCCACTGTTGGTTTGACATGAGCACGTTTATGTAGTCCTGATTTCCGAATGCAGTTGCGTTGACGTTTGAGGGTTCGCTGTAAGTTGTTATTTGTCCGTATGCAGTTCTTTCAGCCGCAAGTTTTTAAGTGCCTTTTGGTGTCATACAGGATGGGAGGGGGGGTGTAAATGATCATTTTATTTTCCATGAATGCGAGGGAGTTGCGAGCGGCCCATGTTAATTTCACACGTGACTGACGGGTGCCGTTGTTGGTGGCATGATCAGCCACGATCAATCCGCTGCTGGATGAAGATCTCCCACAAAGCCATCGCCATCACGCACCACGGCCTTGCAATGTAACGATCCATCTCACTCCTGCACACGAGATGATTTAATTGCTCCGCCATCGCGGTGGACATTCACTCGACGACAAGAGGACAAAGTAACGCGGTTAACTTTGTGTGGTAGGTGGCATTGGTGTTGAGTGGATAAAGGTGTGTTTGGTGGGGGCCTTAACATATTGACTGCCATATGACCGACGATAGGTCACATGCTATCCAAGCTCTTTATACACCCCCATAAATTGTTTTTGGGTTGTACCACGCATCATTTTGCATGATTCGGCCGACGTTTCGCGCCGCGTGCTTCGCAGATTCCGCTTTAATTCAATTCCGGAGGAGCTCCTGGCACACAAAATGAAATGTCGGACATTGCACCGAATCGATGCGTGGTAACAACCTGGAGACGCATCGGAGAGCCATACAGCACGAAAGTGAAAACCACACGTTTGCCTTTCAACACCTGTCCTCCTTATTTCTCTCGGTGACAACAACCATGTCTAGGGCAACAATGCAACAAGAACGGTCACTTCCGGGTCATATGGGTCCCCGGGAATAAGCGGCATATGACCCCAAGGTTTATTTTCAATCGAGGGTGGGGATTGTGCAGCAGTTGGCACGTTTGATGGGAGGGTTCACTCGGGTGGTCCGTGTGTGCGAGTGACGATGACGGGGCTCGCAGGGTTGATTTTAACTGGCTTGGTTCTGCTGCTTTCGCTTTATTCTCTATACACAGCTCGCTGGGTTTCTGAATGATTGGAAGGGTGGCGTAAATCCAAAAAACAAATGTGTTCTTCCAAAGTGATGTGTAATTATGTCCCTTTTAATTGTACGCTTGGGCAGAATTGCAAGCCTTTATAGTTAAATGCAATAAATTGTTTATGGAATTTTCTCGATTATTGTGCCTTATTACGCGGTATGTTTTGTCCTGAGTGGGTGACATGTTGACAAGGCGAATGGTTGTGGTGCATCCTTGGTGTGATGTCCTTACCTTTATGGAGGGCAAGATTTCGGTGTTGTAAGGTCGGTGTTAAGGAAATTGTTCCACATGGCAGTCGGTAGGGGGGTGGGGTGATACTGCATACATTCGGTAACATAGCTATAGGGATTCTGGCTGGGTGGCTGAACTTGGCTGGACTGCTGAGCATGGTGAGTTGGCTGGAGAGGCCACACCCAAGGCTGCCTTAACATGAGTCTCAAGACTAAGGCTGCTGCTGCTTCTTCTGCCTGGCTCAAGACCTGGATTCCTGGACAAGGACCTGTAGTAGCAATGGACAAGTAGGACAATTAGGCACAGACTAGGACATTGGTCGGAAGCTCTTGGGGTCAGATGGGGTCTTTTCCTAGGTTCCGAAGCACCAAAACACATGTTTTCCTCCAGGTTTTGGGTATGTGGTTCATCATTGCGCCCGAATTGAACATTCTACTGAGCCACAATTACTTGTTGTTGGTCCAAAGTTTGTTTTTGTATGTGTTCAGTGCGGACGTCATCGCTGCCTGCTGCCTTGCCAGTCTTCATACCCTTGAGGGCTATTGGTCACCGAAGTTATTGTTCATGAACTGGTCACCAAAGGCATTGCTTTCTTGTTCATTTTGTTGAGGTTTCCTGTTCTGCTTTTTGTGTTATTTATCTGGAGAAGTGCCATCCGGTTTGCGGTGACGTTCGTGGTGTTCTGCTCTTTAAGTTGCTGCTCAAGTCTTTCGATTTTGGACCACGCTCTCTTGCGATATGCTGGGTCATATTTGTGTTCTCGATCTGCTCCTGCCATTACTTTTGTTGTTCTTCTGCCAATCCATCAGTTGAGCTCTTCCCCAGCTGACATGGTGTCTTCAGAGATGGGGTTGGTTTCATACATTCTGATGCAGTGTTCATATTTGCTGGCCAGCTCGTGGGTGAGTATTGGTATGTATATTATGTATCCTCGGTGGATGTTAATTCTGATTGAGTGAGAGGGTTGGAAAATGTGTGCCCTTTTGGTCCTTCCCATACAGGCCAGCCCCCTTAATGTTGACGTTCAACCAAAACATATTACATGGGATTAAATTCTGGCAGATGATGATTGACAGGGATCAATGAATGCATCTCGTATTTTACAGATAGAGAAGGGCTCACCAATGAGAAGTATCAATAGCTAAGCACAAAATATATATTTCAGATATGTCTCTCCACAATAAAACAAATTTTACACATCGCATCGGCCCCATGGCCCTTTGAGATTACATAAAATTTCAGCATCACTGATGCTGTACAAGTGCATTTTGGACCAATGTTGACAGTGTCTTACCAGCAGAATTTACAAGAAAATGTTACCGAGTGGTCAATAAATCAGAACCGCGATGATCCTGGGTTCAAATCTGTGTTTCAATCAATGGTCACAGCCCGTTTAACACAATCCCTGCACTGTCACGTGACAAACATTTACCTCCGTGTGCTCACAACATTGAGTTGTTAATTATACGCAGCCTGCCCGTAAGCCGGGTGTGTATGGGGTCAATGGGGGTCACGTGGATGTAAGGGGTCTACAAATCCCTTCATGGTGTTTCCCTACCCGATCTTGCTTCTCTCATCTCGCCCTCCTCTGTCCCGTTGCGTCCTCTACGCTCCCAGTCTCTGCAGTCCCTCTCTGTGCCCTCCTCGCTCTTTCATCACTTTTTCCTTCTTGCTCTCCTTCACTGGAACAAACTCCCACTGAGCATCAAACGATCATCTTCACTCGACATCGTTCGCTCCACCCTTAAAACAAACCCCCCAGCTCGTCTGCCTTTCAGCAGCAACAGTCTGGGAAACGCAGCCGCGGCCTCCCGTGGTCTGGCGCCAGGGCTGGTTCTCCACCGATACTCGGTGTTTGTCGCGGACTGCTTCAGTTTTTTCAGACGTTGAGATCGCCAAACATCAGCTCAATGGAGAAGAGATGTTTAGTCTCGATGTGATTAAAGCGAGAATTGGTCGGAGATAGACAACTGAGAAACGCATGGAATGCTACGAGAAGCGAGTGAATATTTGTGACCCAAACACGCAATGGTACGAGCGGTGCATGACCTCCGCGAGAAGGTCAACGCGAGCACTGCGCCGTCCATGACCTCTGCACGAGCAGCAGCGGCGGTGGGTGGAGGAGCTCCGTGTGGCCGAGTACGCGCCAGCGCTCTCATGGGTGGTGCCACGTTTGGCTGCCGCCCTTCGAGTGCGCGTGCTTCGTGGTGGGTGCCAGGTTTATTTGGACGTGGGCGAGTTACGCGAACACACACAGACTTTCATAATAGAGGTTTTTTTGGGTTAGAATGCGTAAATATATTAATGTTGCTTTCATAATAATTCATAATAAAGGTTTTTGGGTTCGTATCTAGCAGGAGCAGAACACGCGTGCCAACAAGAACACTCAATTGATTTTGATAATGTTGAAGTTTTGTGCAAAACTCTATCGAAATTGAAAGAAATCCAAATAACTGTAACTCTACCTTCTTAGTGCTGCGTGGAAGCGAATCATCAAATAATACATTATTTAAATGCATGCCTACAAAGGGCAGCGTACTTCAATAGGGATTAGTAGGGCTATTTTAATAAACACAATCGCCAGGAAGGACAAGTTCAAAGGGCTCGCATAATGCACATCCATAATGTGGGTTGCCTCAGTAATCCCCCCCCCCCCACATTGTGCAAGAGCGCAGAAGGGTGGTCAACACATCTACGCCTCTATGTAAGGAACGAAACAGGTGGACTTCTCCACAAATCTGGCTGTCGCCTGATGAAGCTAGTTGTAATTACTGGCGAAACGTCGTACTCCGTTTGTAAATGTTGTGGCTTGGCTCTCCAACACACCGGTGTGCTGTACGAGTGACGAATTGGCACGTTCTGTTTACGTAACAAACCTTACTAGTTGGCTGTGGCGGGTTTTAACGACACATTTATATATTTGCGCGCTCTTACCCAAAACATCTTATGGATGATATTGGTCGCGAAAACCTACGTGTTAAAATGTAATTGATAATAATCGTATTTATCCCTGACATACAACTATGTTATATCCATTCTAGCTCTCATAATGTCATATCGCTTCTAGCCCTCATAATTGATTCAGTACAAAGTGACCAATTGCTACGTGCCGTGCCATATTCAATTCTGAAATTCACGGAATCGATACCACGAGGTGGAAATCGATTGCCGGGTCAAGCAAATCTTGCACGCGCGTGTCCCAATTTCCCAATGTCCCTGTGTCCCATGTGTTCACGGCGCGGTGCGCCAACCACTAATCTCGTCGCAATGTAATTGTATATCTCTCATTTGCACAAAGACACACTTTTTTACCGAGGAAAACTCCAGCAGGTTTCTGGCAAAATCGCCCCCTCCTGATGCTGCCGCTGCCGCGTGTGTACTGTAGTCCAAATTGAGTAGAGTGATGTACTAAACTATAAACTAAACATTTTATTTTACCAGGTAAGTCCCACTGAGCTATATCGCTCTTTTTCAGAAGCGACCTGGCCACAAATGATGGCTCAACTAAGTGGCTTAACATGTGGGAATGTAATGCAGCCAAATACTCTAAACGCATGTTGATTCTAAACGTGGAGGGGGGAAACCCGGAGGACCACGGGGAGAACATGAAAATTCCAAATATAGTAGGCGTCAGGGTCGGGATCGAACCCTCGACCTCCTGTATACCGGGCGAGGTAGTGAACTACCTCGCCCGGTATACAGGCAGGTTATGTCAGTTTATCCCGTGCCCACTCCAGGACACGGGGGTGTTTTTCTTTAAATGAAATTGTAAAAAAAGTCGCTAGAACTCACGATTTGTGCTCTTGCATCTGATCCGCTTGCTACTCGAGGGTTGCAGCGTGCCCCACTGTCAGCCACCAGGTGCACAGGGAGCCTCGACGTGATGTTGAAGAGCCACCGCGGTGCCCATTTCTTCTCACCAACACGCCAGTACCGGACACCCAAGAGGCCAGCACACCGGCAAGGGCGTGCGAGGCGATTGTCACGTGCGGGGAATTACATTCGACTGGGAGAATCTGTGGCGAGGCAGAGTAGCTTATACCGACGCGAGATTGACAGTTTTTGTTCAGTCAAATATTTGCGTCACGTAAAAGTGAAATAAAGTACACCAACACACGCATCTCGACGTCCCGCAAAATGTGAATGTGTGGTTGACAGCATTGGAGTAGCGTGTTATACCTGTAGGCCAGGAGTGGGGAACGTCCGGCCCACGGGCCGTATAAGGCCCGCGAAATCATTTGGTGTGGCCCTGCCAAGGCAATCGCAGGATGGACTCGAAATTCAATAAATCAATACCAGCTAACATCACACGCCTCACCAAAGAGAAGCAGTTCCAGCCATCACATTAGAGGTGAGTTAATTAAATGTTTGACCAAATATAACAGGCTAATGTTTAAGTTGATAATTTTGTATGGCCCGTGAATGCTGTTATACATATCCAAATGGCCCTTGGCAGAAAAAAGGTTCCCCAACCCTGCTGTAGGCCAAGAGTCTGTGTCTCTCGCTGTATACACCACCACGAACCCTCGCTGATCTCTCGTTTTGGACAAGGCACGCGATCAGGAACAATGCCATGGTAGTTGCGACGTCGTCACCAGTCAGGCACTGTAGTCCCACCTCGTTACAAGATCGGACGGTCGTTGTCACCAACGCAGGAGAGGCTGATGAAAATGAAGATCAACATTTTTTTTTACCAATTACACCCCCTCTCTCAGTGTGAATATCTACATCGAATTCGGTCGTTAAAACCGACGTACATAACCGTGTTCGTTTCCCACAGAACAACAACTTTACGTGTTAATTCTAGATTTGAAGTTTTCGTGACTGCAAGGATCCATACTCTTGGTTTTTTCGGTAAAGTCACGTAGCTAAAAATAAAATAAATAAACAACTCTTTCGCTGTGTTTGTCCCCACCTGAAGATGGACGCTTGTGTTGCGTTGTGATTTAATTTAGTTGTTTTCATTTTTCATTTATTTTATTTTTACCTACGTGACTTTACCGAATAAACTTTACGTGTGTGAGCGTCTATGTTATCTTATTACGGTAAAAGTTACAACAAAACAGAATTATGCTTTCAGCCCTGTTAAACTGTGAGGTGTCGACCGCGCTGATTTCTCCGGCAATGCTGTCTATTGCTATCTGAACCGCTGCTTAAATAGACGAGGTCATCATGTCAACAACTCCCCAACTCCTGTGGCCCCTTCATGGCGCCAGCCTGCCTTAACATTGGAGACATCAAAGTCATTATCACAGTGCAACATTTCGGGAGGAACCAGTCGACACCAGTTTGCGAACAGTAAAGCAACTATCAGAACAATAAACATTAACTTGCATTCACCCCATGCTACTGTGTCAGACAAGGCCGTAATTATAATATATCCCCCCCAATATTCAAATATGCTCAAAATGTCCCCCCCCCAATATATTGCAATAAAAAAGTAATTGTTATGCTATGTAAATAAAAACAACAATTTGCTAAACCTTGGCCACAATATCTGGACTTGTCTTCATATGAATCAATGCATAGATTTCTGTTCATATGATTGTGGTTATGGTTGTACTTTATTAATCCCTAATCTCTGCCATAACATACAATGAAACAAGAAATGGTAAACAAGTTAAAACAGAGCAATGTAATACAATACACTATTAGACATTGTAAAAAATAAATAAATAATTCGCTCCCATGTGTTAGTGAATTGTTTTATATTTTAGGCAGAAAATGAGTTTTCAAATGTAGATATTTTTCTGGGTTGGGGGACCTCCAGACACCCTGGAAGATTTGGTCCCCCCAATGTTGACTCCATGGCTACGGCCTTGGTGTCAGATCACCATATCGTTACAACCATGCTAATCTGCTAAAGAAGCGTTCTCAAAAGATACCTTGCATCATCCTCATACATACAAAACAGGGGGAGAGCATACAAACTTCATGCGGAAAGGTGCCCGAGTCAGGAATTAAACCGAGGCACTTCTCGCTGTGAGTGTTGTTACCGTGGCGTTATTCTGCCCTCACTATTTACTGAAATTGGGAGATCCTTCTGGTCATTGGTTGTATGGTACACAAGGAGTATTTTCCTGTATCACAGTTTACGTGTGTTTTAAACATTTGTTTTGTCATTGTCCATTCTACCAATGGTAGATGGCACTAGGGCCGCATGGGTTAGCGTGGTGGAGATCGCTGTCACAGTGGTTAGGGCACTCCGCAACGATTATTTGAATCGGTCCTGTACCTCAATTTGGTCGACTCAGACTTAAATGAGTACCTGGTACGGTGTGTAATTATCATCATTGGGGTGACAAAGGTGGCCAGGCATAGTGCAGGCCACCAACCCCCTTGAGTGCCGTGTTGACATTAATAGGTGCTTGTTAGCAGCACCTGCCCCAATAGCCATGGCATCTTTGTCTTTGGTGGTGGAAGCAGCGTGGGAGAGCGTGTTGGTGGCAAGGAGAGAGGTAACGCGCTATTGGGAGATGGAGCGTGGTACAGCCACCAGCAGGTGGCACCAGACGTCTTTCTCATCTGCGAGAGACACTTCCAATCCGGCACCCGCGAAAACATGTGACTGATGCGTCTACCACCACCACACACATCGTCATCAGCAGCAGTCAGGGTCAATTCACTGCTGGATTAAGGCCTCTCCAAGCTATTGCCACCTCCTCACGATCCTGCGATGTAACGGGTGGCTCAGCGGTAGAGAGAGTGGCTCACAGCAATTAGAAACTTGCGGGTTCAAATCCTGGCTCGGTGGGGGTTGACTCATACCATCGTTCCTCCCTACGACGGCGAAAAAATGAGTGCCACTTGGTGGGGATGATCAACAGCAGGTGTCCTATGGAGTTGTTGATTTTGTTGAATCTGGTGAAAAGTCCAAAAAACTGAAAATTCACGGCTTATTTGCAAGTGACCTTGGTCACCTTAATGGCAAAAACAAAAAGAGTACAGCACTAAAGAGCTGGCTCCTGCTGCACGTGCTGCCATGGGAATGTGTAATTTCCACCACTGTGAGCAGGGATTAGCGCCATTGCTGCGATGTGGCTCGTGCCAATCGGCGAGTCCAGGTCCGTGGCTCGCGAGCCGATCTGCCGGTGAATACAGGGCTCTCTGCCAATATACCTGGAGTCAGCAGGACTCACCCAATCTAGGTGGGTAAACACAGCACCCAGCTAGCCCAGCAACCAGCTACACAGCTCAACTGACACCCAACTACACCGCTCACCCAGCAACTCAGTTATACACTCTACCAGTACTCACTTGCACCACTCACCCAGCACTGAGCTACACCAAGCACCTGTCGTAACTGGGAATGTCACTGTGTGATGCCGGGCCCGCGAGGCCACGGCGGGTATTATGCTGTCTTATGTGTAGCCGGGTTACTGGGCATAGTACCAGCCCTAGCGAGGCTTGGGTGTGCGCTGGTTACAGTGTGCGGTGCGGGCTCCCGGTGAGGGAGCAAGAGCGAGTGTCAGCCAGCCAGGGTTACGTTAGGGCATGATACACTGGTTGACCTGCCAACACGTGACCGTATGATATTGGAGGGGGGCCACCGGTAGATGGGGGCTGCTGGGTGGTCACGTGGTATAGAGGAGCTCTCGGGAGCCTTCGGGAAAGGGCCAGAGAGATCGAGAAGGTGGGCGGGTCGAGAGGCGGAGCCAGCCCCAGCCCGGGCCGATATAATGGGGGCCCCGTGAGGGGCCTGGGGTTCTTCTTCTGTTGGTGAGAGATGATTCATGTCAGGTTGAAGCAGCCTCTAGCCACGCGGTCCGGGACCCAGCTCGTGGTCCGGACCGGGATAGTGGGACCGTGTCTAGTTCTGCCGTAGCGTGGTTAGATGGGCGTTCAACACCCGAGTGTAGTTTACATTATGTTGTGTTGGTATTAATGTAATGAAGGTGTTGCTCCAAAGATAATGTCTGCGACTCCGTTGGACTCACTACAACTGGTGTCGGAAGTGGCCAACTTGCTAAGCTAGAGCTAGCATTAGACAAGTCATGTCTACACGTCGCAGAGTTCGTGTACGGGCGTCGGACGACGAAGACGACGAGGAGCTGATTCTGTCGACGGCTGTCAAAGAAGGAGCGGAGGTGCTGCCGCGGAGCAGAGCGCAGTCGGAGCATGCAGCGCCTCACCGTCGTTGGAGGCACTCGTCAGGGACACGCACAGTCATCTCGCTGACCTCCTTCAAGCAGCTCGCCGGGATGCGTTCCCTGTCCTCGACGGCGAAGGCGGCAGCAGCGGAGTTGGCCGGACGGAGCGACTCGGTCACCATTTCACGCAGCCCGTGCTCGCGACCGCCATTTTACCGCCGGTGCGGAGCGCAGAGCCCACCACCCTTGAAGCGGGAGCATCCTCGTCGGTTGACATCCAGTCGCTCCGCCATCGACTGCCCTTCATTAAAAAAGTGTGTTGCCGCCAACGGCGACTGGGTGGCGTTTAGGCAGCGATTTCTCACTAATGCCGACTTGGCGGGATGGATGGAGGTGGACGCGCTGAAAGCGCTGCCCGCCACCCTCGACGACGATGCCTTGGCGGCGTTCCTCGCCATCCCGCCGTCCAAGAGGTCCACCCTCACGCAGGCGTTTGACCAAATGGCCGCTGTTTCCGAACCTCCGCTGAACAACCGCCAGAAGTTCGCCGTAAGACGTAAGGGGGATGGTGAGTCAGCTCTCGCCTACCGAAGTGCGCTCTTGGCGCTGGCGAAGGCCGCGTTCCCAAAAATGGACCATGACGGCCTTGACGCCTTGGTCCTCGAGAAGATGTTGGGAGTCGCAAAGAACGTCCATACTGTGCTCCTCACCATCCTCCATACGAGGGGGATGTTGATTTTTTTCCTGGTGACCTTGTTATTCAGATGGAATGCTGGCAACACAACTGTCTTCTCTGGATTAGGGTGGAATCGCCAGGTTCAGAAGTAACATTTAGTGTTGAAAAATCGGCAGAAATGTATGTACTTATGCAATTTGCACTCATATTTTGTGCATTTCTTTTGTGACTTTCTTACCTTTGCTATACTTTGCACTCCTAGCGGTTTTTGAACCGTTTGTTGTTGTTACTTTCTGACCCACCCATACTGGACATCTGTGAAAAAGAGCTTCAGAGCTCATTGGAGTCCTCCATGATAAATAAAGATTCTATTTCTGCTCTGCGTTATAAAGTAGCCAGGCAGGCAAAGGGCTAAATGGGCTCATCCATGTGTAGTGCCCTCCTCTCCACGTGTGTGCGTGTGGTGTGCAAAGCACACACTCAGTCCGAGATGAGGTAGTTGCAGGAGGCACCGTCTCCCTCTTTGCCTTTATTGATCCAGTTCCTTTGCCCTGCTGGCACACACACCGTGTATAGGCTCGACGGTATATGCGCGAACTGTCCACCGCAGTTGCCGCTGCTGGACGGCAGTGGGCGCTGTGTCACAACACATGTAACAAATAAAATTCACTAAATTTTAAACACAGGGAGACCACACGTACGTTATCATCTCCCTAGTTTAAAGTGAAAATGTCGTTTATCAAATTGCTGCTAAATTTGGCTGTGCGAATTGTTCTTGGACTAACCGGTGAGTGAGCTGAAACAATCATAATAATCGATGAGTTGTTAAACACTGGCACACGTCAAATTTATTCGGCTGTTTTAAGTGGTGGAGTGTGTGTATGACCCACATTTGGTCAGATCGTTAAATGGCCTGGTGTGGAGGTTGCCCGCTGACTGTCCTCGCCATGCACGTGCACTTCAACCATGCTGACGGCATCCACCAGTTCCCCGCTATGGCGATCCACCACCTCGAGGCCTCGGCCCTGTCCCACGGGGGCAACTACGAGGCCGTCACGTAGCTCTCAGCCGGCAAGATTTGCGGGCGAGCCGCGTTCACGGTGGAGCACCCGGCACTACGGGGGTAGAGCCAGTCAAGTCCACCATGGTGCTGGACAAAGGTGCAACGCAGCGCCACTGAACCCCAACACCGCACCAATCACTGAACAGCAGCACCACCGCTGAATTGCACTGCTGCGCTGTGCACAGTGACACAATGCCGCATTACTGCACAACACCGCTCTACCAAACTGCTACACTGAATACTGCGCACTGTATCAAACATAAAATGCTTTGCGCTATCTGCTTCACAGTAGATGTTAAAGATCATGTGACGGTATTAAAAAAGAGTAGACCTTTGTGTGCCAGTGTCACGATCCAAATTTGAAATTGGAAAACTTCTTAAATGGGAAAGACGTAACAATTGTCACTCCTCAATGTAAAACCTGTCAGGATCCTCCTATAAGAGTATTGAGACTGATTTGATTCCCTGTTTTAATGTGTTCTGCCTGCCAAAGGAAATTTGCTTCAAATGTTTGAGATTCTGTAGAAATTTCTCCGCTACTTCTAATTAGCTAATCCAGTCACTTTCCTAAAGTTATTTTTGTTATATTTATAAGTGAAATTCACAATTTTGCTTACACTCTTTCAATTTATTGCCAAATTTGGTCAAAATGTTTTTCGTAAAATGTTTTACAATTATCGTGTTCTTAAATAATTTATTGATGTAACTCAGGTCAGCGTTGAAAAAGAGGCTATGCTGTTTCACGCATCTGCATGTGTTTATTATTTATTTTCGTGGTTTAACAACGTATACAACAACATAGGTATTCTGGGTAAACGGATATAATTACTCTTTATAGTTGTAGTGAGGCCAACTGAGTCGCAGACGTTGTCTTCGGGAGCAACACGTTTTATTAAACTCTTAGCACAACTTACTCCAGGCTATTAACACAACACACTCTCGGGTGGTGACCACCCAACTAACCACGCTACGGCGGAACTAGACGCGGTTCCGCGATCCCGGTCCAGACCACAAGCTGGGTCCCGGACCGCGTGGCTGGAGGCTTCTTCAAGCTTGACGTGGATCTCTTGCCTCTCCAACAGTAAAAACCCCAAGCCCCTCACAGGGCCCCCTTTATATCGGGCCAGGCTGGGGCTGGCTCCGCCTCTCGCCGCCCACCTTCTCGATCTCTCTCGCCCTTGCCCGAAGGCTCCAAGAGTTGTTCCCGGACCATGTGACCTCCCATTGGCCCCCATCCACCGGTGGCCCCCCTCCAATATCATCCAGTCACATGTCCCCAGGTCAGCCAGAGTATCATGCCCCCAACGCAACCCTAACTGGCTGACACTATCTCGCTCTCTAAACAGGAGCCCGCACCGCACGCTGTGCGTGGTGCCACCGCGCTTAACCAGCGCTCACCCAAGCCCCCACTAGGGCTGGTACTACATCCCGTGTCCGGGGTGTACACACAACAGTATGCATCCCGCCGCGGCCTCGCAGGCCCGGCACCACACAGTGACATTCCCAGTCACTACATCACCCCCCCCCCCCCCCTCCATAGCACTCAGCCGTCCTGGCTGTCAACTTCCCCTTAACGAAGCAACGAAAATCATCAACCAGATTAAAGAAACTTGATTTGTGTGACTTCACCTTATACACACAAATATGGTTGAGTACATTGAAAACAACATCAGGGCAATTTATAGAGTTAAAAACAGTGCTCTCAGATCGCACTATAAAATGTAAGGTCCACAAAAGAAGTACAGTAGAACCTTGGATTGCGAGTAACTTGGTCTGCGAGTGTTTTGCAAGACGAGCAAAAACTTTAAATGAATGTTAATTTGATAAACGAGCGAGGTCTTGCAATACGAGTAGTACATATATGCTTTGTCTGCCGAGCGTTAAGTGATCACAACTGATATACGAGTGCTTTGATATACGAGTGCTTTGGATTACAAACACGTTTCCGGAACGAATTGTGCTCGCAATGCAAGGATTTACTGTACACTTAGTCTTAGACTGAGTCTATTTTTTACAAGTATTTTGAAAAAGTATCAACGAATATTCCTTGTTAAAAATTCATTTTGGGGCATATTAGGAATGGATCACTCTTTAAATTATTTCCTTGTGCAGCACGGGAGTAAAGTGTGGTTCTGTGAAAGTCCTCATGTGTTGTGCAGTGCATCAATGCAAGTGTGTACAGCAGCATGTGATGACTGAGTTGGGCCTGTAGGTGGCTGGCAGGGTTATTGAATAACCGTACTTGTACACCAGTCACATGGTTAATAGCGACTCGGTTGCGGATTGCTGTGTGTGACACACGTACTGTTGCATCTTACAGGTAAAGGACCCAAAGGTTGTTTTTGATCGTTATATAAATGTTCTAGACTTGTTCTCGACTTGTTCTAGACTTCAAGCTTGGCTTTGAATTGTTAGTTTGTGATATATTCAATTGGAGGGGTTTTATCACTGTGCATTGTAAAGGATGACACACTGTAATTACATACTGTAATTGTAATTCTCTAACCCTAATACTGTTTAGTCTATAACCATGCCCATGCACCCAGAGTATGAGTACTTGCAATGCTATTGAGAATATAACACATGCATAGTCGTAAGTGGTACAATGGTGACACGTACAGTACGTATATTGTACACATACAGTACAGGTAATAGGTGTAAGATACCGATATAAGTCGATGGTATAGATAGACATACAGCTTAGGATGAAAGTAATATGCGAATAGTAAAGTGCTAAGAAAAATTGTTATTGATTAACCGCACTTGTACACCAGTCACATGCAGGTGCGGTTTCTTCATTAGGGCGATTGGGCGACGCACCACCAATGTCATTCAACCACAGAGTCACGCTAGCCGTCACTGTGCCTCTGGATATAGTCCAATCAGCGTCATGCTACGTTCTGTGGAGTACCGCCTCTTTTTGGGCGATTTCCCTCCGGCTGAGAATCGCCCCGAGTGGTCCCATAGACTTACATTCAAAGATGTTTTTTTTCGAACGGGGGGGTGCTGCAATGCATTCTCTATGGCTTCCGGGAGGGCTCGCACTAACGTGCTTACGTCATCATACGTAAGCACGTTTCATCCAACAAAATTATTTGTCGCCACCTAGTGGAATCTTTAATAAAAGAAACATGAGTATAGAAACAAACAAGATGTATTGTAAGAGTCACTTTATTTTTCATTAATATTAAAGAAGTGAAGTTGTCTTTACATGCTTAAGCTGTTAATTTATCCTTTGCATGGGTGGACCTTATCCTTATCAATCATCCAGACATTTGCCCCTTCTGAGAGATTTTGCAGGAGCCGCCACTGGTCACATGGTTAATGGCGACTCGGTTGAATAATTGCTGTGTGTGACACACGTGCCGTTGCATCTTACAGATGAACCACAATAAATGTGTTTGCCCTCGATTTGGAGCACCTGCCCACGTCCTTAATTTCGAGTGTGCAACAATTGTTAAAATAAAGACAAAATAAAAAAAATAACTCCTTAAAAATATTTTTTTTAAACCAACGATTTTATTTTAAAGTCCACTAAAAGTAAAACATTTTATTTTCAGCCGCCACCAGCTGATCAGAATATTTTTGGACATTTGTAACAAAAAAATAAAACCGTGGGGTGCTCGTTTAATATCACTATTATCTTCATCGATGACCAAGAATAGCTAAAGAAAATTATCAACAAATGGTACTCAATAGCATAACAAAATACTACTGTATAACATTTCTCATAATATAGCGGGGCTATCTCTATTTGCTCTTACCAATCTCATTATGATACTTAGTTGGTTGAGATGGCATGATGTGTTAGTAGCACGTTTGGAATCATCAAAACTATTACATGCTAAAATTCTAGTATTTAGGTTGTGAAGAGTTGGAACAAAGTATAATATGAAATGCCTTGTAGTTTTCCTTTATAAACTAAAGTCTCACAATATGAAGGGAGTGGTATCTGATATCACTCGAAAAAGGTAAGGTGTAAGGTCCTAGGCAATGTAGAATATGCGTGATATGGAATAGCACGTATCAATAATAAAAAGCCTAGTATTGCAATTATAATACAAAGTTCACCATTTATCTGCAAATCTTTGACGAGCAAATTTTACTTATCAAAAGTGAAAACTTAACAACATAAGTAATAATTATTTGAAGCGATTGAAACGCACATGTCGACTTGATTATGATAGGAAAATAAAAAAAAATGCATAAAGATAAGCTAAAATAATTACAATAACAAAGACTTGACAAATACCTTCAAAATAATTTTAAACAAATCTACGCATTTCTTATATTTTCGTATAACCAAATAAATGTTGTAATATATATCTAGTAATTACATGTACATGTCAAATATGTACTTATCTTCCCTTAGACCAGGGGTCGGCAACCTACGGCTCCGGAGCCGCATGCGGCTCTTTACGGGCCGCTTCTTGACGATATGTACGTATGTACAGTATGTACTCAGATGCATTGCGGCTCTTGAAATACTGAATTTTGTACCGAATTGGAAAGAAATGGCTCTTCTTGTTATTTTGGTTGCCGACCCCTGCCTTAGACTAATATACTCTTCAACAAGAATAGAAGTTTCCATAGCAAGGTGAGAAAACAATAATGCGTTTAGGTATACTTTTGATCACTTTGCAGTCAACTGTTCGTTAAAAAGCAGTTGAACACGGATACGAGTAGAAAGAGCTAGTAATACGGAATTAGTAATTATACTCAAAATACTTGTAAATGTTATACACTTCATGGCAAACTTAAATGACATCATCAACATTTTCCCTTCTACTACTAATTATTTTAAATAATGTAGACATAAATTTCGATTTAAAGCTTTCGTGACTGCAGGGATTCATCTTCTTGGTTCTTTCGGTAAAGACACGTAGAAGGGAAGTAATAAAATAATAAAAATAAAACATAATAAAACAATTCTCACGACGTTTCGGCCACAACGCAAGCAGCCATCCTCTTCGCCTGAGGATGGCTGCTTGCGTTGTGGCCGAAACGTCGTGAGAATTGTTTTATTATGTTTTATTTTTATTATTTTATTACTTCCCTTCTACGTGACTTTACCGAAAGAACCAAGAAAATGTAGACATACATATATCACACAAATAAACTTGTATCAAACAAAACAATTCTAAAGCAACTCATTATGCATAAAAATATTCAAGGAGTACCCCACGGTTTTATTTTTTTGTTACAAATGTCCAAAAATATTCTCATCGGCTGGTGACGGCTGAAAATAAAAATAAAAATTACTTCTTCTTTGGTTTTTTCGGTGAAGTCACGTAGGTAATACAATCATTAAATAACTGCATTATTTAACTCTATTATTTTGTTGTGCCTTTTTTACACCTGATGAGGGAGGCTTCTGTTGCCTCCGAAACGTCGTGATTTAATTTAGTTGTTTTCATTTATTTTATTTTATTGATTGTTTTACCTACGTGACTTTACCGAAAAAAATCAGAGTATGAATCCTTGCAGTCACGAAAGCTTCAAATCTAGAATTTTTTTTTTACTTTTTAGTGCACTTTAAAATAAAATCGTTGGTTTAAAAAAAGTATTTTTTAAGGTGTTTATTTTTTGTTATTTTCTTTCAACCATCGACGTGACTTTACCGAAAGATACAAAGAATATGAATTCCTGCAGTGACGAAAGCTTTAAGTCAAGATTTAGAATGTGTACCTGTGTGTAGGTTTTTTTTCTTGAAAATCTGTTCCGTAAAATTATTGTTACTCGGCGTGTCGCTGTAATTCACGATCAAAGAGACGCGAGACGCAAGCACTCAGCAGAGAAGAAGTAAACACCGATAGAACGGCTCGAGTCATCGTTCATCAGACGTTCCTTATCCACCACGTGACACGCTCAGAGTCCGCGTGAAGCCCTTCACATAGAGGAGCAGCCAGACAGAGAAGTAGCAGCAGAGACGCAGAAGTGTCTTCGCCCTCTCACCAAATCCTGATAACTGTTGTGTATATTCCACACACACTCAACAAAAACGACTGCGTAGAAGACACTCTGAGGGATTTCCAGAGCGAATTACTCGGTTAGGATGCATGAAGGACACGTTTTGCGAGGAGGCTGCGAGCGCCATCACAAGTGGCGAGGCGCAAAGCCATCACCAATCGTGAAATTTAAAATCAGCTGCAGTAGCTTGAGGAACGCGGTCACCGAGTCCCCGCGCTCCCAGTCTCTCCGCACCTCGCATATCAGCGTCAGGGCTTGGCAGACGAATTCAATGGCCATGGCCAAAACATCCAGAACGCGTATTGCGAAAGCGCCCTCAGCTGCCGCAAGCGCGGCGATCATCGCGCCCAGAGGCATCGCTGCTGACGGACGCGGTTCTAGCGCGGAGCTTGAACGGCGGCTACGAAAGTCGATATCGAGTCCGCGGGGAGCAGTCACCCCGAGCTCGTCGTGTGATCACGCAGCGTCGAGTTGCTTAAAACTCGCACGGGGGAGACGGCGACGTTGAGGGTGCGAGGAGCGGAGACGCAGACACGAGGAGGTGGAGCAGGTATACTTTATTCAAACGCACCGAGATATTTATCCATACATATAGCAGAATACAAGTTAACACAGCAAGAACGGCGCGAGTCATGGTTTCATCAGACGTTCCTCATCCACCACTCGACGCGCTCGTAGTCTGCGTGGAGCCCCTCACGGGAAGGAGCAGCCAGACAGAGAAGTAGCAGCAGAGATGTGGCAGCGTGACCCATCCCATCATGATGACTGCCGTGTCTCTCTGTTGCTGTGTCTCTGGGGAGGATTCCCAGCGCGATTAATTCGGTCAGGGCGCGTGTCTTGGGGCTGTTCTCGGTGAACTCGAGCCGCGGTGACGGCCATGTTGAGTGAAGAGGCGAGACGCGGACTCCATCATGAACTGGGGGGAGCTGTGGGTTTGAACTTAGCCCCTCGATTGCAGTTAAGCGAGGGTGCGGGATAAGCATTACACGGCGATAGAATCGACCTCAACATATTGTTAAATGTCATAACACGTTTTGTTTATGAATTAAAATATTAGAAACCTCGAAGCTTCCAAATCTCATTGAAACGTTGATGTTGCCTTGTACTGCACAAAGAATGGACTTAAACCGGCCATAATGATTGTGGAAGACGTCTGACGCAGCAGCATCACCACATTATATATCCACACTCCTAGTTATAGCCTGGAAGTGACCTGTTTCTGTTGGCCAGAGTTGTACTCAATAAAATAGCGCCATTCAATCAGCACTACAAAGATTACGAGAAAATAAAAATCATAATTATTGCTGTGAAAATAGAGTTCGTGTTTAACATCAACTCCATAGTTGAGAAGAGGTTCAGCATTTTTCGTTTAACCAGGTGCGAATGCAATAGACCTTCGCATGAAAAGCAGCGTAAATGGACGAGGCACCGTTCTTGGTCGCGATATAAAGGTGTTTGGGGAGTGGCGGGGGGTGCCTTATAGCGAGACGGTAAATGTGGCGTGACTCGATAGGCCGAGCTATGGTCACGCTAGGCGCGCGTCATAGTCTCTGGGCGATGTCACCACTCCCACTGCACCAATCAGATGTCAGTGAGATCACGCCATTGCAACGTGGCCGGCCGGAAAGTCCCAATACAATATTATCACTCAGCATTCATCCAAATAGTGCTATGGTCTTAGCAGGAAGTATTATGAACCTGCGTCATTTTGAACATGTTACCTTCTTTTTAAGGCCACAGTGTTATGGAGGAGTCTGTTGAGTGTTTGGTGAACTGTGTTTGTGCACCACTGCCTACGCAGCAACATCACCAAATATTGTCAAGTTCACGCTCAGCTGTTGCGTTTCGCACAGTTTTACGATTTTGCTCAGACGCGCACCAAATGTGTCCATGTCAGCTTCGTCACTAATGCCCATAGGGCTACACGGCTCTTCAATGGTGACTCGGCCGAACGGCAACAGCGGCTGTATGGAGCGTTTCAACCATTTTCACGTGCTTAAACAAAATCTAGAATGAATATTATATAGTTAAACAACAATGGACGCAATTCGTGAGACCACAGCGACAAGTCATGACTGCTGCATATAACCCACGCACACTCAACAAAGGCTAGAGTAGAAAATAAACTCTTTGGGGGATTTCCAGCGCGAATGACTCGGGCAGGGCGCGCGTCTCGAGGCTGCGCGCGATGAACTCGAGCGGCGGTCACGGCCACGTTGAGCGATGAGGCGAGAAGAGACGCGGACGCCATCACAAGTGGCGAGGCGCAAAGCCATCGCCAAACGCGAAATTGAAAATCAGCTGCAGTAGCTGCAGCAGCTTGAGTGACGCGGTCACAGAGTCCCGGCGCTCCCAGTCTCTCCGCACCTCGCATATCAGCGTGAGGGCTTGGCAGACGAATTCAATGGCCATGGCCAAAACATCCAGAACGCGTATTGCGAAAGCGCCCTCAGCTCCCGCAAGCGCGGCGATCATCGCGCCCAGAGGCATCGCTGATGACGGACGCGGCGACGAGCGAGCGGTTGGTTCTAGCGCGGAGCTTGAACGGCGGCTACGAAAGTCGATATCGAGTCCGCGGGGAGCAGTCGCCCCGAGCTCGTCGTGTGAGCACGCAGCGTCGAGTTGCTTAAAACTCGCACGGGGGAAACGGCGACGTTGAGGGTGCGAGGAGCGGAGACGCAGACCCGAGGAGGTGGAGTAGGTATACTTTATTCAAACGCACCGAGATATTTATCCAAACATAGAGCAGAATACAAGTTAACACAGCATTAATGGCTTAAGTCATCGTTTCATCAGACCTTCCTCATCCCACACGCGACGCGCTCGTAGTCTGCGTGGAGCCCCTCACGGGAAGGAGCAGCCAGACAGAGAAGTAGCAGCAGAGATGCGGCAGCGTGACCCATCTCATCATGATGACTGCCGAGTCTCTCTGTTGCTGTGTCTCTGGGGAGGATTTCCAGCGCGATTAACTCGCGCAGGGCGCGTGTCTTGGGGCTGTTCTCGGTGAACTCGAGCCGCGGTGACGGCCACGTTGAGTGAAGAGGCGAGACGCGGACTCCATCATGAACTGGGGGGAGCTGTGGGTTTGCACTTAGCCCCTCGATTGCAGTTAAGCGAGGGTGCGGGATAAGCATTACACGGCGATAGAATCGACCTCAACATATTGTTAAATGTCATAACACGTTTTTTTTATAAATTAAAATATTAGAAACCTCAAAGCTTCCAAATCTCATTGAAACGTTTATGTTGCCTTGTACTGCACAAAGAATGGACTTAAACCGGCCATAATGATTGTGGAAGACGTCTGACGCAGCAGCATCACCACATTATATATCCACACTCCAAGTTATAGCCTGGAAGTGACCTGTTTCTGTTGGCCAGAGTTGTACTCAATAAAATAGCGCCATTCAATCAGCACTACAAAGATGACTAAAAAATAAAAATCATAATTATTACTGTGAAAATAGAGTTCGTGTTTAACATCAACTCCATAGTTGAGAAGAAGTTCAGCATTTTTCGTTAAACCAGGTGCGACCTACGCTTGAAAAGCAGCGTAAATGGGCGAGGCAGCGATCTTGGTTGCGAAATAAAGGTGTTTGGGGAGTGGGGGGGCGTTATAGCGAGACGGTAACTGTGGCGTGACTCGATAGGCCGAGCTATGGTCACGCTAGGCGCGCGTCATAGTCTCTGGGCGATGTCACCACTCCCACTGCACCAATCAGCTGCCAGTGAGATCACGCCATTGCAACGTGGCCGGCCGGAAAGTCCCAATACAAAATTATCACTCAACACATTCATCCAAATAGCACTACGGTCTTAGCAGGAAGTATTATTAACCTGCGTCATTTTGAACATGTTACCTTCTTTTTAAGGCCACAGTGTTATGGAGGAGTCTGTTGAGTGTTTGGTGAACTGTGTTTGTGCACCACTGCCTACGCAGCAACATCACCAAATATTGTCAAGTTCACGCTCAGCTGTTGCGTTTCGCACAGTTTTACGATTTTGCTAAGACGCACACCAAATGTGTCCATGTCAGCTTCGTCACTTAATGCCCATAGGGCTACACGGCTCTTCAATGGTGACTCGGCCGAACGGCAACAGCGGCTGTATGGAGCGTTTCAACCATTTTCACGTGCTTAAACAAAATTTAACATGAATATTATTAAGTTCAACAACAATGGACGCAATTCACGAGACCACAGTGACTAGTCATGACTGCTGCATATAACCCCCACGCACACTCAACAAAGGCGCCCGAGTAGAAAATAAACTCTTTGGGGGATTTCCAGCGCGAATGACTCGGGCAGGGCGCGCGTCTCGAGGCTGCGAGCGATGAACTCGAGCGGCGGTCACGGCCACGTTGAGCGAGGAGGCGAGAAGAGACGCGGACGCCATCACAAGTGGCGAGGCGCAAAGCCATCGCCAAACGCGACATTGAAAATCAGCTGCAGTAGCTGCAGCAGCTTGAGGAACGCGGTCACCGAGTCCCCGCGCTCCCAGTCTCTCCGCACCTCGCATATCAGCGTGAGGGCTTGGCAGACGAATTCAATGGCCATGGCCAAAACATCCAGAACGCGTATTGCGAAAGCGCCCTCAGCTGCCGCAAGCGCGGCGATCATCGCGCCCAGAGGCATCGCTGATGACGGACGCGGCGACGAGCGAGCGGTTGGTTCTAGCGCGGAGCTTGAACGGCGGCTACGAAAGTCGATATCGAGTCCGCGAGAAGCAGTCGCCCCGAGCTCGTCGTGTGAGCACGCAGCGTCGAGTTGCGTAAAACTCGCACGGGGGAGACTGCGACGTTGAGGGTGCGAGGAGCGGAGACGCAGACACGAGGAGGTGGAGCAGGTATACTTTATTCAAACGCACCGAGATATTTATCCATACATATAGCAGAATACAAGTTAACACAGCAAGAACGGCGCGAGTCATGGTTTCATCAGACGTTCCTCATCCACCACTCGACGCGCTCAGAGTCCGCACGAAGCCCCTTAACGGGGAGGAGCAGCAGCCAGCACCGCTCTCCCACAGACACACCACAAGTGTCCGCCTGGCAGGGCGACCTTGGGTGGGCGTGATTTCGAGATCGTAACCTGGCCCTGACTGGTGGCTTGCGACAAGTTCTTCACGATGGGAGTTACAATATTACGCCGTGTGTTGCAATCTCGATATTTTCTCCTTAAATACTCCACCGCATTCGCTGCCTGTGTTAGTTCGCGCGACGTCTTGAAGTCAGGGCTCTCTTCCCTTTACTTCACACCTGGTTAAGCCAAGTAACGTTAATTCTAATGTAGAATTTTCAGACCGAGCAAACGCGACCGTGTTGACTACAACTTTGCCAATAGTCAAAAGTTAATGTCGGGCTATTCCTCTGAGTGTCAAGACGCAGTCTGGTGATGCTGCTGCTGCGCTGGAAGCGGCACACGAGCAGAATCGCCGTTTTTGTCAAAATATTTATTTACCAAATGGAAACTTTAAAATGTTTTCACGTAAAATGTTGGCAGCAACTGTGAAAATTGTGAATAAATTTTTTTGACGGACAATATTTTACGTTAATTTTTTACCGATTTTTATTTATTTCATGAAACATTACATTTTTTTCAAAATATTTCTCACGTTTTAAATAAGAAACATAATTTGTACACTTGGAAGGCAGTGAGATTGTCGCGACTCTACTCGCGGCGCTGCGGTGTCTGCGCGCCTTTGCGTGCCCCCATTGCTCGTTCACGGAACGACCTCGTGTTGACTGCTGGAGTCCGCGTCTCTTCTCGCCTCCTCGCTCCACGTGGCCGTCACCGCGGCTCGAGTTGACCGCGCGCAGCCTCGTGGAGACGCGCCCTGCCCGAGTCATTCGTGTTGGAAATCCCCCCCCCCGAGATTCTTCTACGTAGTCGCCTTTGTTGAGTGTGTGTGGGTAATACATAAGAGTAATCGGAAAGGCACCATGAGTTTGCGAATTGCGTCCGCGGTTGTATCAACGTAAAATATTACGTAGTTATATTTTTTTTAAGCATGTTTAACTTGTCGATTGAAAACGCCGTGCTGCCGCTGTTGAATTTTTGGTGCTCATGCACCACTGCCAACGCAGCAGCAGCATCACAACCCAAATACAATCTTCAAATTCACGGTCAGCTGTTCCGTCTCGCAGTTTTACTATTTTGCTAAGACGCACACCAAATGTGTCTGTGTCAGCTTCGTCACTAATGCCCATAGGGCTACACGGCTATTTCAAGGGTGACTCGGTTGAAAGGCAACAGCGGCTCTATAGAGCGTTTCAACCATTTCCACGTGCTTAAACAAAATCTAGTATGAATATTATATAGTTCAACAACGATGTACGCAATTCGCGAGACCACAGTGTCAAGTCATAACTGCTGCATATAACCCACGTACACTCAACAAAGGCGCCCGAGTAGAAAATAAACTCTTTGGGGGATTTCCAGCGCGAATGACTCGGGCAGGGCGCGCGTCTCGAGGCTGCGCGCGATGAACTCGAGCGGCGGTCACGGCCACGTTGAGCGAGGAGGCGAGAAGAGACGCGGACGCCATCACAAGTGGCGAGGCGCAAAGCCATCGCCAAACGCGACATTGAAAATCAGCTGCAGTAGCTGCAGCAGCTTGAGGGACGCGGTCACAGAGTCCCCGCGCTCCCAGTCTCTCCGCACCTCGCATATCAGCGTGAGGGCTTGGCAGACGAATTCAATGGCCATGGCCAAAACATCCAGAACGCGTATTGCGAAAGCGCCCTCAGCTCCCGCAAGCGCGGCGATCATCGCGCCCAGAGGCATCGCTGCTGACGGACGCGGCGACGAGCGAGCGGTTGGTTCTAGCGCGGAGCTTGAACGGCGGCTACGAAAGTCGATATCGAGCCCCGAGCTCGTCGTGTGAGCACGCAGCGTCGAGTTGCTTAAAACTCGCACGGGGGAGACGGCGACGTTGAGGGTGCGAGGAGCGGAGACGCAGACACGAGGAGGTGGAGTAGGTATACTTTATTCAAACGCACCGATATATTTATCCATACATAGAGCAGTAACAAGTTAACACAGCATTAATGGCTTAAGTCATCGTTTCATCAGACCTTCCTCATCCCACACGCGACGCGCTCGTAGTCTGCGTGGAGCCCCTCACGGGAAGGAGCAGCCAGACTGAGAAGTAGCAGCAGAGATGCGGCAGCGTGACCCATCTCATCATGATGACTGCCGTGTCTCTCTGTTGCTGTGTCTCTGGGGAGGATTTCCAGCGCGATTAACTCGGGCAGGGCGCGGGTCTTGGGGCTGTTCTCGGTGAACTGGAGCCGCGGTGACGGCCACGTTGAGTGAAGAGGCGAGACGCGGACTCCATCATGAACTGGGGGAGCTGTGGGTTTGAACTTAGCCCCTCGATTGCAGTTAAGCGAGGGTGCGGGATAAGAATTACACGGCGATAGGATCGACCTCAACACATTCTTAAATAACATTACACGTTTTGTTTATGATTAAAAATTATTATAAACTTCAAGCTTCGAAATATCATTCAAACGTTGATGTTGCCTTGTACTGCAGAAATAATGGACAAAAACCGGCCACAATGATTGTGGAAGACGTCTGACGCAGCAGCATCACCACATTATATATCCACACTCCTTGTTATAGCCTGGAAGTGACTTGTTTCTGTTGGCCAGAGTTGTACTCAATAAGATAGCACCATTCAATCAGCACTACAAAGATTACTAAAAAATAAAAATCATAATTATTACTGTGAAAATAGAGTTCGTGTTTAACATCAACTCCATAGTTGAGAAGAAGTTCAGCATTTTTCGTTAAACCAGGTGCGACCTACGCTTGAAAAGCAGCGTAAATGGGCGAGGCAGCGATCTTGGTTGCGAAATAAAGGTGTTTGGGGAGTGGGGGGGCGTTATAGCGAGACGGTAACTGTGGCGTGACTCGATAGGCCGAGCTATGGTCACGCTAGGCGCGCGTCATAGTCTCTGGGCGATGTCACCACTCCCACTGCACCAATCAGCTGCCAGTGAGATCACGCCATTGCAACGTGGCCGGCCGGAAAGTCCCAATACAAAATTATCACTCGACACATTCATCCAAATAGCGCTATGGTCTTAGCAGGAAGTATTATTAACATGCGTCATTTTGAACATGTTACCTTCTTTTAAGGCCACAGTGTTATGGAGGAGTCTGTTGAGTGTTTGGTGAACTGTGTTTGTGCACCACTGCCTACGCAGAAGCATCACGAAATATTGTCAAATTCACGCTCAGCTGTTGCGTTTCGCACAGTTTTACGATTTTGCTAAGACGCACACCAAATGTGTCCATGTCAGCCTCGTCACTAATGCCCATAGGACTACACGGCTCTTTCAAGGGTGACTCGGCCGAACGGCAACAGCGGCTGTATCGAGCGTTTCAACCATTTTCACGTGCTTAAACAAAATTTAGTATGAATATTATATAGTTAAACAACAATGGACGCAATTCGTGAGACCACAGCGACAAGTCATGACTGCTGCATATAACCCACGCACACTCAACAAAGGCGCCCGAGTAGAAAATAAACTCTTTGGGGGATTTCCAGCGCGAATGACTCGGGCAGGGCGCGCGTCTCGAGGCTGCGCGCGATGAACTCGAGCGGCGGTCACGGCCACGTTGAGCGAGGAGGCGAGAAGAGACGCGGACGCCATCACAAGTGGCGAGGCGCAAAGCCATCGCCAAACGCGAAATTGAAAATCAGCTGCAGTAGCTGCAGCAGCTTGAGGGACGCGGTCACCGAGTCCCCGCGCTCCCAGTCTCTCCGCACCTCGCATATCAGCGTCAGGGCTTGGCAGACGAATTCAATGGCCATGGCCAAAACATCCAGAACGCGTATTGCGAAAGCGCCCTCAGCTCCCGCAAGCGCGGCGATCATCGCGCCCAGAGGCATCGCTGATGACGGACGCGGCGACGAGCGAGCAGTTGGTTCTAGCGCGGAGCTTGAACGGCGGCTACGAAAGTCGATATCGAGTCCGCGAGAAGCAGTCGCCCCGAGCTCGTCGTGTGAGCACGCAGCGTCGAGTTGCTTAAAACTCGCACGGGGGAGACTGCGACGTTGAGGGTGCGAGGAGCGGAGACGCAGACACGAGGAGGTGGAGCAGGTATACTTTATTCAAACGCACCGAGATATTTATCCATACATATAGCAGAATACAAGTTAACACAGCAAGAACGGCGCGAGTCATGGTTTCATCAGACGTTCCTCATCCACCACTCGACGCGCTCAGAGTCCGCACGAAGCCCCTTAACGGGGAGGAGCAGCAGCCAGCACCGCTCTCCCAGAGACACACCACAAGTGTCCGCCTGGCAGGGCGACCTTGGGTGGGCGTGATTTCGAGATCGTAACCTGGCCCTGACTGGCGGCTTGCGACAAGTTCTTCACGATGGGAGTTACAATATTACGCCGTGTGTTGCAATCTCGATATTTTCTCCTTAAATACTCCACCGCATTCGCTGCCTGTGTTAGTTCGCGCGACGTCTTGAAGTCAGGGCTCTCTTCCCTTTACTTCACACCTGGTTAAGCCAAGTAACGTTAATTCTAATGTAGAATTTTCAGACCGAGCAAACGCGACCGTGTTGACTACAACTTTGCCAATAGTCAAAAGTTAATGTCGGGCTATTCCTCTGAGTGTCAAGACGCAGTCTGGTGATGCTGCTGCTGCGTTGGAAGCGGCACACCAGCAGAATCGCCGTTTTTGTCAAAATATTTATTTACGAAATGGAAACTTTAAAATGTTTTCACGTCAAATGTTGGCAGCAACTTTGAAAATTGTGAATACATTTTTTTGACGGACAATATTTAACGTTCATTTTTGACCGAATTTGTTTTATTTTATGAAACATTTCTTTTTTTACAAAATGTTTCTCACGTTTTAAATAAGAAACAGAATGTGTACACTTGGAAGGCAGTGAGATTGTCGCGACTCTACTCGCGGCGCTGCGGTGTCTGCGCGCCTTTGCGTGCCCCCATTGCTCGTTCACGGAACGACCTCGTGTTGACTGCTGGAGTCCGCGTCTCTTCTCGCCTCCTCGCTCCACGTGGCCGTCACCGCGGCTCGAGTTGACCGCGCGCAGCCTCGTGGAGACGCGCCCTGCCCGAGTCATTCGCGTTGGAAATCCCCCCCCCGAGATTCTTCTACGTAGTCGCCTTTGTTGAGTGTGTGGGTAATACATAAGAGTAATCGGAAAGGCACCATGAGTTTGCGAATTGCGTCCGCGGTTGTATCAACGTAAAATATTACGTAGTCATATTTTTTAAAGCATGTTTAACTTGTCGATTGAAAACGCCGTGCTGCCGCTGTTGAATTTTTGGTGCTCATGCACCACTGCCAACGCAGCAGCAGCATCACAACCCAAATACAATCTTCAAATTCACGGTCAGCTGTTCCGTCTCGCAGTTTTACTATTTTGCTAAGACGCACACCAAATGTGTCTGTGTCAGCTTCGTCACTAATGCCCATAGGGCTACACGGCTATTTCAAGGGTGACTCGGTTGAAAGGCAACAGCGGCTGTATAGAGCGTTTCAACCATTTCCACTTGTTTAAACAAAATCTAGTATGAATATTATATAGTTAAACAACAATGGACGCAATTCGTGAGACCACAGCGACAAGTCATGACTGCTGCATATAACCCACGCACACTGAACAAAGGCGCCCGAGTAGAAAATAAACTCTTTGGGGGATTTCCAGCGCGAATGACTCGGGCAGGGCGCGCGTCTCGAGGCTGCGCGCGATGAACTCGAGCGGCGGTCACGGCCACGTTGAGCGAGGAGGCGAGAAGAGACGCGGACGCCATCACAAGTGGCGAGGCGCAAAGCCATCGCCAAACGCGACATTGAAAATCAGCTGCAGTAGCTGCAGCAGCTTGAGGGACGCGGTCACAGAGTCCCCGCGCTCCCAGTCTCTCCGCACCTCGCATATCAGCGTGAGGGCTTGGCAGACGAATTCAATGGCCATGGCCAAAACATCCAGAACGCGTACTGCGAAAGCGCCCTCAGCTTCTGCAGTCGCGGCGATCATCGCGCCCAGAGGCATCGCTGCTGACGGACGCGGCGACGAGCGAGCGGTTGGTTCTAGCGCGGAGCTTGAACGGCGGCAACGAAAGTCGATATCGAGTCCGCGGGGAGCAGTCGCCCCGAGCTCGTCGTGTGAGTACGCAGCGTCGAGTTGCTTAAAACTCGCACGGGGGAGACGGCGACGTTGAGGGTGCGAGGAGCGGAGACGCAGACACGAGGAGGTGGAGCAGGTATACTTTATTCAAACGCACCGATATATTTATCCATACATAGAGCAGTAACAAGTTAACACAGCATTAATGGCTTAAGTCATCGTTTCATCAGACCTTCCTCATCCCACACGCGACGCGCTCGTAGTCTGCGTGGAGCCCCTCACGGGAAGGAGCAGCCAGACAGAGAAGTAGCAGCAGAGATGCGGCAGCGTGACCCATCTCATCATGATGACTGCCGTGTCTCTCTGTTGCTGTGTCTCTGGGGAGGATTTCCAGCGCGATTAACTCGGGCAGGGCGCGGGTCTTGGGGCTGTTCTCGGTGAACTCGAGCCGCGGTGACGGCCACGTTGAGTGAAGAGGCGAGACGCGGACTCCATCATGAACTGGGGGAGCTGTGGGTTTGAACTTAGTCCCTCGATTGCAGTTAAGCGAGGGTGCGGGATAAGCATTACACGGCGATAGAATCGACCTCAACATATTGTTAAATGTCATAACACGTTTTGTTTATAAATTAAAATATTAGAAACCTCAAAGCTTCCAAATCTCATTGAAACGTTGAAGTTGCCTTGTACTGCACAAATAATGGAATTAAACCGGCCATAATGATTGTGGAAGACGTCTGACGCAGCAGCATCACCACATTATATATCCACACTCCTAGTTATAGCCTGGAAGTGACCTGTTTCTGTTGGCCAGAGTTGTACTCAATAAAATAGCGCCATTCAATCAGCACTACAAAGATTACGAGAAAATAAAAATCATAATTATTGCTGTGAAAATAGAGTTCGTGTTTAACATCAACTCCATAGTTGAGAAGAAGTTCAGCATTTTTCGTTTAACCAGGTGCGAATGCAATAGACCTTCGCATGAAAAGCAGCGTAAATGGACGAGGCACCGTTCTTGGTCGCGATATAAAGGTGTTTGGGGAGTGGCGGGGGGTGCCTTATAGCGAGACGGTAAATGTGGCGTGACTCGATAGGCCGAGCTATGGTCACGCTAGGCGCGCGTCATAGTCTCTGGGCGATGTCACCACTCCCACTGCACCAATCAGCTGTCAGTGAGATCACGCCATTGCAACGTGGCCGGCCGGAAAGTCCCAATACAAAATTATCACTCAACACATTCATCCAAATAGCACTACGGTCTTAGCAGGAAGTATTATTAACCTGCGTCATTTTGAACATGTTACCTTCTTTTTAAGGCCACAGTGTTATGGAGGAGTCTGTTGAGTGTTTGGTGAACTGTGTTTGTGCACCACTGCCTACGCAGCAACATCACCAAATATTGTCAAGTTCACGCTCAGCTGTTGCGTTTCGCACAGTTTTACGATTTTGCTAAGACGCACACCAAATGTGTCCATGTCAGCTTCGTCACTAATGCCCATAGGACTACACGGCTCTTTCAAGGGTGACTCGGTCGAACGGCAACAGCGGCTGTATCGAGCGTTTCAACCATTTTCACGTGCTTAAACAAAATCTAGTATGAATATTATATCGTTAAACAACAATGGACGCAATTCGTGAGACCACAGCGACAAGTCATGACTGCTGCATATAACCCACGCACACTCAACAAAGGCGCCCGAGTAGAAAACAAACTCTTTGGGGGATTAAGATCTTTGGGGGATTTCCAGCGCGAATGACTCGGGCAGGGCGCGCGTCTCGAGGCTGCGCGCGATGAACTCGAGCGGCGGTCACGGCCACGTTGAGCGAGGAGGCGAGAAGAGACGCGGACGCCATCACAAGTGGCGAGGCGCAAAGCCATCGCCAAACGCGACATTGAAAATCAGCTGCAGTAGCTGCAGCAGCTTGAGTGACGCGGTCACAGAGTCCCCGCGCTCCCAGTCTCTCCGCACCTCGCATATCAGCGTGAGGGCTTGGCAGACGAATTCAATGGCCATGGCCAAAACATCCAGAACGCGTATTGCGAAAGCGCCCTCAGCTCCCGCAAGCGCGGCGATCATCGCGCCCAGAGGCATCGCTGATGACGGACGCGGCGACGAGCGAGCGGTTGGTTCTAGCGCGGAGCTTGAACGGCGGCTACGAAAGTCGATTTCGAGTCCGCGAGAAGCAGTCGCCCCGAGCTCGTCGTGTGAGCACGCAGCGTCGAGTTGCTTAAAACTCGCACGGGGGAGACTGCGACGTTGAGGGTGCGAGGAGCGGAGACGCAGACACGAGGAGGTGGAGCAGGTATACTTTATTCAAACGCACCGAGATATTTATCCATACATATAGCAGAATACAAGTTAACACAGCAAGAACGGCGCGAGTCATGGTTTCATCAGACGTTCCTCATCCACCACTCGACGCGCTCAGAGTCCGCACGAAGCCCCTTAACGGGGAGGAGCAGCAGCCAGCACCGCTCTCCCAGAGACACACCACAAGTGTCCGCCTGGCAGGGCGACCTTGGGTGGGCGTGATTTCGAGATCGTAACCTGGCCCTGACTGGCGGCTTGCGACAAGTCCTTCACGATGGGAGTTACAATATTACGCCGTGTGTTGCAATCTCGATATTTTCTCCTTAAATACTCCACCGCATTCGCTGCCTGTGTTAGTTCGCGCAAGGTCTTGAAGTCAGGGCTTTCTTCCCTTTACCTAAGCCAAGTAACGTTAATTCTAATGTAGAATTTTCAGACCGAGCAAACGCGACCGTGTTGACTACAACTTTGCCAATAGTCAAAAGTTAATGTCGGGCTATTCCTCTGAGTGTCAAGACGCAGTCTGGTGATGCTGCTGCTGCGCTGGAAGCGGCACACGAGCAGAATCGCCGTTTTTGTCAAAATATTTATTTACCAAATGGAAACTTTAAAATGTTTTCACGTAAAATGTTGGCAGCAACTGTGAAAATTGTGAATAAATTTTTTTGACGGACAATATTTTACGTTAATTTTTTACCGATTTTTATTTATTTCATGAAACATTACATTTTTTTCAAAATATTTCTCACGTTTTAAATAAGAAACATAATTTGTACACTTGGAAGGCAGTGAGATTGTCGCGACTCTACTCGCGGCGCTGCGGTGTCTGCGCGCCTTTGCGTGCCCCCATTGCTCGTTCACGGAACGACCTCGTGTTGACTGCTGGAGTCCGCGTCTCTTCTCGCCTCCTCGCTCCACGTGGCCGTCACCGCGGCTCGAGTTGACCGCGCGCAGCCTCGTGGAGACGCGCCCTGCCCGAGTCATTCGTGTTGGAAATCCCCCCCCCCGAGATTCTTCTACGTAGTCGCCTTTGTTGAGAGTGTGTGGGTAATACATAGGAGTCATCGGAAAGGCACCGTGAGTTTGAGAATTGCGTCCGCGGTTGTATCAACGTAAAATATTACGTACTTATCATTTTTTTAAAGCATGTTTAATTTGTCAATTGTAACGCCGTGCTGCCGCTGTTGCATTTCGGCCGAGTCACTCTTGAAAGATCCGTGCAGCCCAATGGGCGTCAGTAAAGAACCTGTCACGGACACATTTGGTGCGCGTCGTGTTCGCGAGATCGTAAAACTGCGAGATGGAACAGCTGACCGTGAATTTGAAGATTTTATTTGGGTTGTGATGCTGCTCCTGCGTTGGCAGTGGTACATGAGCACCAAAAACTCAACGCAACCGCGAATAATACCGTGTCCTTAGAAAATATAATATTTTTAAACTTATGCAGGTTAACAAGACTTACAAATTCATTATCCGACTATAATGCGACCACAATCGATTGCTCGCCGGATGACCTGTTTAAACGAAATAAAACGACTCCTTCTCAACTATGGAGTTAATGTCAAGCACCGACTATTTCCGTATTAGGTAATATCACTTGTATTATTCATATGTTATTAATCTTTGTAGAGCTGCTCGTTTGGCTCTGTAATCACATTGACCTTGAGTCCGCGGAACGCTACCGCCTCGAGTACAACTCTGTCAACCGAAGCAGATTACTTCCAGATAATAACTCGTAGTGTGGCGATGTTGTTCCGTCACCCACGACATTGTGCCCCACACGTAAACACGAGCATCGGCAAATCCTTTAAAAGACGGCACATTTTGCACGCATCTAATAAAAAATAATAAACGGAATGTGTACTTGTGCAAGTTGTTTCTTTCTTCAAAATGTGTTCCGTAAAACTATTGTTACTCGGCGTGGCGCTGTAAATCACGATCAAAGAGATGCGAGACGCATGCACTCAACAGAGAAGAAGCGAACACCGCCAGAACGGCTTAAGGCATCGTTTCATCAGACGTTCCTCATCAACCACGCGACGCGTTCAGAGTCCGCGTGAAGTCCCGTACGAGGAGGAGCAGCCAGACAGAGAAGTAGCAGCAGAGACGCGGTATCGTGACCCATCTCGCCACATCATGATGACTGCCGTGTCTCTGGTGCTGTCTCTCTGCGGAGGATTTCCAGCCCGAATAACTCGGGCAGGGCGCGTGTCGTGGGGCTGTTTGCGGTGAACTCAGATTCAGTTTTCAGTTTCATTTATTAGGTATAACCACGATTTAAAGCTTTCGTGACTGCAGGGATTCATATTATTGGTTCTTTCGGTAAAGTCACGTAGAATGGAAATAATAAAATAATAAACATTTTACATAATAAAATCATACTCACGACGTTTCGGCCACAACGCAAGCAGCCGTCCTCAGGTGAAGAACAGGTTTGTCGAGACGACGTCTTTGGGAGCCTTTAACATTCAGGTTTATGGGACCCATTAACGTTGACTTCTATGGGAGCCTTTAACACTAAATTATATGGCAGCCCCCCAATAAAGACCGCACACCACTCCATCCACAACAGTTTATTTTATTTTATTTATTTCAGCAGAAATGCCCCCCTAAGCTGTTAGGCTATATGCCAACGGCGTCCTGTGATGGTACACATGTTATACAATACAAATCTTCGTTACAATCGTGGTTACATAGGTCGCAATAAAAATGAAATATCGGTATGTTCTTTAAATTGGCAAAAAACACAACTACATTTTTTTGTGAACACAAATATAGAAAGCAAAAAGAATGTAATTTATGAAGGCAAACGCAAACACAATCAGTAACCACTTTATGTATGATCCATACAGACTTGGGCTTATGCTTCTCTGCCGATTATTTATTACAGATACATTTCTGTAACAAGACTTTAGCGAAGCAAAGACCTTAACAGAACTTCGATCAAATAAAGATATACAAATTCTGGGGGCTGATAAAGGCCGCGCAACTGTCATGTCGCGAGCAGATTATGATTATAAAATGAAATATTTACTAGAGGAAAGTACCTATATGAAAATTAAACAAGATCGAACTAATACTTAAGAACGTAAGACTACTGAAATAATTGCAATGCATTCATTCCCAAGCTGGAGCAATACCAAATTAAGACTCAAAACCACCTGGACTGTTCGGGTTACCAAAGATTAATGAAATCGGTATCCCATTACGACCCATAGTAAGTACAATAGGTAGGACATCTTCATTCATAAGAAATTCAGAACATCTTGTGAATGTGATTAAAGATATTCAACTTAACCCTGATGATATATTTAGTAAGCTTTGATGTAATTTATATTTTTACGAAGGTTCCGGTTAACGAGCCAACTAAATGACTCGATACGTTAGTAAATAAGTCAGGTTTACCAAAATACATTCCAAAACTAGCTGACCATTGTTGAAATAGCACATTTCTTATGGATAGGTGATTTCTTTAAGGAGCAGCAATGTGGCTCTCCATTGTCTCCTGCTTTTGCGAATCTGTACATGTGTAGTGGGTCCAATCACGGCGCAAACTAAGACTTGGAGGCAACACGGTTTATTAAAACCTATGTATAGCAAGGTGATGGTTTTGATTGGATCCTCAGATGGTTGTCTCCCCATGGTTGGGGATACAGCTTTGCAGATTGTGCGGTCTGAGTATCCATTCATCTTGAGGGATTGGTGTACGTGCTCTTGTTCACTGGCTAGGTGGCGCTGGTCGGAGATGCAGCGGGCCCTATGGTGTCGTGTTTGATGAGGGAGTTTTTCTGGGCCGGATGGTGGTGGGAATCAGGCTTTAGATAGGAATCCGTGTGGGTGGCTTTCTTGTAGACAGAATGTCTCAACGAGCCATCAGGCCTCTTCTTGATCAAAACATCCAGGAATGGTAGCTTGCCATCATTCTCCACTTCCATGGTGAATTTGATGGGTGTATGGAATTGATGTTGGTTCAGTGCTGGCTGGCCATGTGGCCAGATGACGAAAGTGTCATCTACGTATCTCTTCCACAGGGAAGGACGTAGGGTGGATGACAGGATGACATCTGTTTCAAATTTCTCCATGAAAACATTTGCTACCACTGGTGATAAGGGAGAACCCATAGGGGTACCTTCATTTTGTTTGTAGAATGTACCATTCCAGATGAAATTTTGGTTTCAAGTTTCATTTATTTGGTATAGCCCTGTGAGCCATGCGGCTCTTAAGTCGGGTGCAACTGCAACAAACAAAATATGAACAGAGAACATCTTAAAGTGACGACGTGCAACAGAAACATCCTGGATAAACCAGCACATTTAAAATAAAAAAAACGCTATGTGCAAAAATCCCAGTGTGATGCAAGTCAAACAATAACAACCATAAGACAATTTAGATTAACCACATGTTTTCGAATCACCAAAATAACGCTATAAAAACAATTTAACAACAGTAATCATGGGAACTGTGATTTAAATGTAACAATAAACGATATACTGTATATAACATGTACGAGCAATCTTGCAGCCAGAGCTGGCAGCATGACACTCCCAGTGTATGCTGTGTGAGCGAGTCAGTGTATGATGCAGGGGCGGTTTCTTCATTAGAGCGATTGGGCGACACACCACCAAAGTGTGAAAGGGACTTTTTCAATCACATTCACAATCTCATTCAACCACAGAGTTACGCTAGCCGTCACTGTGCCTCTGCATATAGTCCAATCAGCGTCATGTCGCGTTCTGTGGAGTACTGCCTCTTTTTGGGCGATTTCACTCTGGCTGAGAATCGCCCAGAGTGTTCCCATAGACTTACATTCAAAGATGTTTTTTTTCGAACTGCAGGCACTGAAATGCATTCTCTATGGGTTCCGGGAGGGCTCGCACTAACGTGCTTACGTCATCATACGTATCCTTAACTTGTGCAGCGATTGGTGGGAACAAACATCGCTGTCGGACGGAAGCCTTGTATGTCCAAAACTGTTACTCTTCAGGAAACGAAAGAAAACGTGTTTTTTCCCCAAAATAATTTCCAAGCTCTTTTAATGCTTTTCATTGGTTAAATATTTGTAAAACACATTGACAGATGTAAAGGGTGACCAATAGCATTAATTTTTAAAAAAATATGGAGATATAAAATATGGATTCTGCCTGATACATTGTTGCTGTCGGGATGGAAACCTTGTATCTCCATATTTATATTATAATAAATAATTTATTTTATAACTAAAATGAATGTATTTATTTTGTCAGGTCTGCGACACAATCTTGGTCCACACCAAAGAAAGGTTCTCCTTTACCGACCACCTTGTAAGTGCCACGCTGCTACAAGGAGAGATGTTTCAACAGCATGGCCATACATTCCCTGTTGAGGCTCTGAACATCACTGTCAGGGCATACCCTATGTTAAATAAGGCGAAGCTGAAGACTGAACTGTCTCTCATGAGAGTCCAGAATTCAAGGGCTGCTGTGGTGCACTGGCGCTGTACCAGGTTTTGCTGAAGTACAACCTCCAGGATACTTTTTCAGAGACTGTTGCTCTGTTGAACATCCTCATAACCACTCCCATGACAACTGCTGAAGCTGAGAGGTGTTTCTCAACCTTAAAGAGAATCAAGACATTCCTGAGAAATGTAATGGGACAGGAACGTCTGAATGCACTGGCTATGCTTTCCATGGAGAGGGAACTAGTCAGGAACATGCCTGCTTTCAATGAGAGAGTAATTGATCACTTTGCTACTTTGAAAGAGAGAAGAGCAAAATTTCAGTATAAGTAAGCAGTGTATTAAGCGAGTAATGTGATGTAAGCAGTGTAATAATAGTGAGTATAGAAACAAACAAGGAGATGTATTGTACGAGTCACTTTATTTTTCATTAATATTAAAGTAGTGAAGTTGCCTTTACATGCTTAAGCTGTTAATTTATCCATTGCATGGGTGGACCTTATCCTTATCAATCATCCAAACATTTGCCCCCCCTGAGAGATTTTGCAGGAGCCGCCACTGGTATGATGTGTGAGTAAGCGTATGATGAGTGAGTCAGTGTATGATGTGTGAGTGAGTCAGTGGTAGAGTGAGTCAGTGGTAGTGTGAGTGATTTTATCATGTGTGAGTCAGCGTATGATGAGTGAGTCAGTGTATGATGTGTGAGTGAGTCAGTGTAAGATGAGTGAGTGTATCACGGCCTCCTCCACGCCATCACGGCCTCCTCCCCTCCGTTCCGTCTGCTCCCCCGGCTCCGTCGGGTCCGTCGGCTCATTCCGCTCCGTCGGCTCCCTCGGCTCGCGCCTTTCACCCACCACAAAACGGCCGAAGCGGCCCTGGCCTCGGGGCTTGAGCTCCGGCCTGGCCAGGGCGAGCCGAGCCCCGCCGCCGAACCAGGCGAGACCGAGGCTCCCTGGGGCACCAGGCCGCAACGCTGGGACTTCACCACAACCACTGTCACCCCCTAACCCCTCACACACTCATTCCCTCACACACTCCCCCACACACTCACTCATTCCCTCACACACTCACCCCTAACCCCTCACACACACTCATTCCCCTCTACACTCCCTCACACATTCGCCACCCGGGTCACCGCTATCCACATGGAGCGGGCAGGCGAGGCTCCCAGAAAGGGGGCTCGGGATGTATGATAAGGAGTGCCTCACAAAGATGGTACATCAGGATTCAGTCTGTGTTGGACAAAGTCTTCAATGATTGCCATGGTGTCAGCTTTTCTTAGAGCCTAGTCTATTTCCCACTGGTAAAGGAGGTCTCATAGTGTAAATGCTTACCCCGAGCTCTCAATACTCTGATAGTGCACTGTATTTGAGTTGTACGCCTTTTGGCGTCATCTGGTCCAACACCAATGGAGACTAGGCTCTAAGGAAAGCTGTCTCGGGTGTAAATCAATCAACTTCAAGGACAGTGCATATCATTATCAGAGTTGTTTCTTTTTGTTTGCATTTTGACTGCTTGTGTTGTGGTTATTGCAAACATGATGCCTTGTATAAAGGTGTCAGTTTTTGTACCAGTTTAAAGGGTAAAAACCTACTACTATATTTTGCCACTGGTAAAGGAGGTCTCATAGTGCAAGTGAGCTGAGTTAAGTACTGCTGAGGTGGTCTTGCCCGTGAATGGAAGCAGTTTCTCAGACAGAAATCGGGACAGTTTGTAGGTAGGTGAGTTGATGGTGGAAACAATAGGACGAAGTGAAGGTTCGATTAGAGAAGTCGAATTAATGATGATATTGTTATTCTTATTCTGAGTTCTTTCGGTAAAGTCACGTAGAAGGGAAATAATAAAATAATATAATACAATCAAAATTATCACGACGTTTCGACTGCACCACAAGCAATCATCATCAGGTGTGAAATCCACAGAAATAAAATTTGAAAAAAGTGGCGGTTTTTCCTAACGTCAGCACCATAGACAGCGATTTGGCAGTTTGCCAGATGGACGAGTCCATCTATGTTCGGAAAAGAGGAAGGGGGGAGCATAAAATGGAATGCGGTCTGAAAGTCACCATACGCGTGAACACAATCAATTAAAACCCGAAATGGTTGATTAGATCCTTCCAATGATTGCTAAGCCAGAATCCATCTTCTCGGTTGAAATTGTCTGTTTGTATATGTGAATAGTCTCATGAACGAACCTCTCATGGTAGCCAGATGGCTTGCAAAGAACCTCTGTCTTGGAGAAATCAATGTCATGTGAGCCCACTGAATTACAACAGTGATCTGTCACGGCCGAGGTGTTGGTCCTTTTGTGTTTTAGGTCTGCTTTGTACTCACGGATGCGGGCAGAGACATGTCGTTTGGTTTCCCCAATGTAACTGCTACCACAGAGGCAACTCAGTTTGTAAACGCCAGGGTACTGTATGTCCGGAATCACATATTTTACAGACGGAACCAGATCACGGATTTTATGTAATGTGTTGAATCGGACCAGGATATTGTGTTTATTCAAGATTTTGGAGATCTTTTTTGTGATCCCCGCAATGTAGGGTAAGGTGATAGTTTTGAATGGTTCCTCAAGAGGGTCCTTCTTCATGGTTGGAGTGATGGCTTTGCGGATTGTGTAGTCGGAGTAACCATTAGCCTTAAGAGCTTGGTGTACGCGCTTGAGTTCACTGGCAATGTGTTCCTGGTCAGAGATGTATTGGGCTCTATGGTGCAAAGTCTTGATTAGGGAATTCTTCTGGGATGGATGGTGGTGGGAATCCGGTTTCAGGTAAGCATCCGTATGGGTAGCTTTCCTGTAGACAGAGTGGCTCATTGAATCATCAGGTCTCTTTTGTATTAGGACATCCAAAAAAGGTAGCTTGCCATCTTTTTCGACTTCCATGGTGAATCTGATGGCTGGGTGTATGGAATTGATGTGGTCGAGGAATTGGTCTAGACCAGGCCGGCCATGTGGCCAGATGACAAAAGGGTCATCCACATACCTCTTCTATAAGGTTGGGCGCAAAGTGGCAGTCTGGATGGCGTCAGTCTCAAATTTCTCCATGAAAACGTTGGCTACAACCGGAGATAGGGGGGAGCCCATTGGGTGCCCTCAGTTTGTTTGTAAAAAGTTCCATTCCAAATGACGTATGTATTGGTTAAACAGTGTCTCACCGAGGGGGGTACCTCGGTGTTCAGTCCTTGATGAACCAAGTCTTCAATAATTGCGATGGTGTCAGGTACAGGAACTTTGGTGAATAAGGAAACTACATCAAAACTGACAAGCAGGTCGTCTGGCGGTTGGTAAGATCTTGTTGATTTTGGTATAACTGCCATCATTAAGAAGGTCCTGGAATTTGTTGTTGTATGTGGTTTTATCCATGATGACCGTGGCATTGCCCTTGTCGGCTGAAAGGAGGACAATGTCATCTCTATTTTTCAATTGAGCGAGTTCAGAGCGCTCATCCCTGCTGATGTTACTAATGGGTTTCTTAGCGTTTTTGAGGATGGCGGCGATTTCAGATCTTGGCACGTCTGCTGGGATGTGACCCAAACCTTTGAGGGCCACGTCAACCTGGGCAAGGATATCATCCACTGGGATGTGTTGGGGTGACTGGAAATTCAGCCCTCTAGCTAGTACCAGTTTTAGGCTATGGGAAATTTGGCTGTTACTCTGATTGATGGCAATCTTGTTAACATCTACCTTTTTAAAGTGTGGATCTGGCTTCTTTTTTGACAGGATGTTGAATTTATCAATCAGGTTAACTTTACATTTGGTTTACATTGTCGCGGCAAAAGAAACAGTCATGTTATCTACAAGGTCCCAATCAGATGTGGACATTTTATGTGTTAATTCTAAGCGTGATTGTACGAGACATAAGTTTAAATTATCAAGTTCAAATCGGAGCAGTCTAATCTCTCTGAGATTAGCGATAGGCTAGCTTTGAACAAGATCCGTTTAGCGTTAGGAGAAGTGACAGCAGCAGATGTGAGTGTAAATGCAATCGGTATTACCTTGTTGTCGCGGCATCTCTTGAGAAAGGTGAGCGACTCGATCAGGTGAGCCTTTTTGTCTCGCAGTCTGTTAAAATATCTAACAGATGTGTGGAAACCCTCCCCCGTAGAGGAGATTTGAAGCTTTCGTGACTGCATTAATCCATACTCTTTGGTTCTTTCGGTAAAGTCAATAGGTAGAAAAAAAATATCACGTTTATTTTATTTTTCTACCTACGTGACTTTACCGAAAAAACCGAAGAGTATGGATTAATGCAGTCACGAAAGCTTCAAATCAAGATTAATTACCAACCCTTTCTTTAATATAGGAGAGTGTGGTGTAGTATCTCTGGGAGTCCGATATAGTTATACTAGGGGTTGTTCGGGGGCGCCTATGGTGCGAGAAGACCGCCGTCTGCAGATCGATTCCAACGTAATCGAACGTCTGCCCCTGCGCCTCCGTCGTTCATGCACGGGGCACGTAGGTTTGCAGCGCCCCCTGCATGAAAACGATGGGAAATGCAACTTTCATCATATTCATCACAGATAAAGTTGGGCATTCATATAATTATTCATGGTTTAAGATGGAGCTGGCCAGCTTCACATCAATGCATAGGGCTATCAAAACATTCCAAGTTCAACCTCAGTATTTAAGTATATATACATAAAAAAGAAGGCAGTATAAGTGGTATATTCAATTCGGTGTGTTATTAATATTGTTTTAATCTTTTTAGTCATTTATATCGGTTTGATACAACTGATATTGAAATCAAACATGACGGAAATAAAATCATAATCCCATAGGAAATACATTAACATTTCATGACTGCTCTCTCACCCCTCCCCCAACTCCCTTGGGAAGTTTCTAGATCTGCCCTCATCACGAAGTAGCAAAATGTATAAATATACTAAGCAACTGATAAGTGAGGATTTAATTCATTTCAACATCATAATTGGTGACTTGAATGGAAAATTCAGTAAGAAGGTGCAGAGATGAGAATAACATAAAATTGGCAAATTTCATATGAGAGTGAAGGAAGAGAGTCATGAGCATCTACTGCTAGATTTCAAAGCCAACAAAGCCAAATGGTGAAACTGGGAAAGAGATGGACATGATTGTCAGAGGTGTCGTGTCCTCAATAAATTTAACACAGAAGTGACCACAGAATAATCCACTGCATGTTTCACTTCAACATAGCCAAAGAGAGGGGAATATAATTTCTGACAAAAGCTAGGTAGTTAACATGACATATGATCAGCATCAGTGAGAAGCCTTATTTTAGATTAACTCTAAGAGACAGATTCAAATATCAAATATTTCTGATCTAGCATGGGGCGGCGATGCGTCTCGCTATAGCCCCTCGCTGACAGATGTGTATACAGGCACCTGCGATTTGATAACTCGACCCGAGAATCGATTATACGGATTTGGGATTGTTTGTTGCATGCACAATACGCATGGATCCTGGTCAATGACTGGCGTCTGAATTGGATGGATGCAATATTCGATGTAGAATCGATTTCTGTCGATAGAATACTAGACCCAGATTAGTCCGATCAGAATATATTGTTTCCCTATCCATGAAGTGTATAGATGTAGGGCCATACTCGCATTGTTGTCAACCCATATGGTTTACCCATATTCTTGTGCAGGGAAATTGAGTTTTCAGGTCCACAAGGCGTACAACAGCTTAAATACAGGCAATGTTTGTCTATTTGTTTGTGTTTCTCCCTTACGATGGTACTTTGTAAGGATGAATGTCGAGATTTATAAGTGCACGGGGTGACCAATAAGGTCTGAATTGGTCTGATAAGATTTGCACTGATAAGGGATTGACAGGTATATTACTCGTCATGGGCGTCGTGGGGAATATCAATCTAAAAATAACTCGCAGACTATTCACCTTCCCCCTATTCGTTTCTCCAGACGCAGTCAGCCGCAAGTCCTGGAACTGCATAATTTTGGCAGCAATGATTTAACTTCTTGGTTCTTTCTGTAAAGTCACGTAGAAGGAAAATAATAAAAATAAAACAATAATTATTATAATATTATTATAATAAAATAATAAAAATAAAACATAATAAAATAATAATTTTCCTTCTACGTGACTTTACCGAAAAAACCAAGATGAATCCCTGCAGTCACGAAAGCTTTAAATCGAAATTTAATGATTTAACAACACAAGCAAAACAACCCGAAACGTACCATGGTTCACCAGCATCGGTGTCAAGCGACCCCGACTGCCGATGAGATAGATACTCGATTGTCAGAAACCGGCCCAGACTTTAACGACAAGAACAACAACAACGATACAATGTAATAGTCACGTAGCCGATTTCGTTGAATGATTTGTTGAAGCAATGCTGCTGAAAGTATGCACTGCCAGAAGGAAGGAAGGCCGTGGGATCTGATGGATTGCGTACAACAACACGTTGTGTTCTTATGTGGAGAGGCAGAAGATGTGGAGAGAAGATGAATTGGCTGCCTTTTGAACACGTTCCTTCGGAGTGGGCAGGTAGGAACTTGGTTGGACAGCGCATTCGTGCATGACAGACAGACAAATACTCCCTGGTGGGCAGTGTGGAACCTGTTGTTCGTACCTGTGTAGGGGTGTTAGAGAGAGAGCCCGTTATGCATGGCAGCCTATGGGAAACAAACACAGTAGGCGGGGCTACATGAGTGCACGAGCAGGTGCCCTCTACGACGTCCGCGCCAGACACCCTGGGGGGTCGATTCGGTCGTTATGATCCCCCGGGGCCCCACCCCTCAGGGAGGGGTTGGGTATAAAAGGGGAATGCATCGAAGGGCTCGGGAGTGGTGTTAGCTAAGAAGAGAAGACGGAAGACGTCCTAGATAGAGCCCTGGTCTCCCCCTGGTACGCCGTCCTTATCAGGACCGCGCAGGCTCGAGCCAGTGGCGTGGTACCAGAGCCAGTGCTGGTCTGGACTCTGGGTACCGGGCCCGACTGACCAGTGTCGGGCCAAGATAGCCTCCCCTAGCCCATCAGTGGAGGACTCAGAGGCAGGCTAGGGTTAGCTAAGAGGTGTGTCCTCAGATAGACGGGTGAGGGGGCCGATACCCCCTCAAGTGTGTATGTCACAAGGTGTGGTGTTGAATAAACCAGTGTGCCTCCAACTATCCGGTGTGAACGAGTCGTGAGAGTTACTACACCTGTATGTATAAAAGATAACTTGACTTTAGGTAGCCAGGCAGACAGCCCCCTTAACTATCGCCCCCCCCTCCCTTAGGCCCCTCCCCCCTTAGGCCCCTCCCCTGACCCCCTTTCCCTTAGGCCCCTCCCCTGACCCCCACCCCCCCCATATCCTCAGGCCCCTCCCCTGACCCCCCTTCCCTTAGGCCCCTCCCCTGACCCCCTTCTGTTAGGCCCCTCCCCTGAGCACCCCCCCCATATCCTTAGGCCCCTCCCCTGACCCCCCCTCCCTCAGGCCCCTCCGCTGACCCCCCCCTCAGGCCCCTCCCCTGAACCCCCCCCCCCCCCCTCAGGCCCCTCTGACTCCCCCCTTCCTTAGGCCCCTCCCCTGACCCTCCTCCCTTAGGCACCTCCCCTCTCCGTACCCGGCAGTAGGTCTCCACCAATCAAAGAGCTGTGTGTATTAAATATTTATTCATGCACGACAGACAGACAGACAGCTAAATAATCCCGGGTGGGCAGTGTGGAACATTGTTCCTCCCTGTATTATTTCGAAAACTGCACAGGAAATCGGTAATCGATTACGAGGGAAGCAACGTCACTTCCGAGGGACAGGTAGCAGTGCTCGTCACTTCCGAGGGACAGGTAGCAGTGCTCGTCACTTTTGAGGGAGGGGCTTCACACAAACATCGCCGCGAATCCTGCTGCGCGTGTTACATCATGCGTGAGACCTCTTCAAAAAAATGAATCCCATTTTCGAGCGTTTACTGCTTTTTCTTGAAGGTTTTGTAGAGCGGCTTTTATATGATCAAGTCGACGATACGCTCAGTGACGCTGCGGCCACGGAACAAAATCTTGTGTACAGCTCTGTAAACCACAACCGACGACATCCAAATCCTCATTATGATATCCAATAATGGTGATGCTGCTGCCGCTGTTGCCTTGGGCGTCTCCGCGGGCGCCTCTACCAAGTGGTGTTTAAAAATGTCCAAAACATTTGCACACAGAAGAAACGAAATCGTCAATCGAATGCCCAGCATAGATGACATCAAAGTCAGATGGCCAGCTCTATTTGAAGCATCTCACGTGAGTTACAAGTGCACGCTAATTAGAAATATTTCTAGTCAATATTTAAGGCTTTATAGCTGATTTCCTTATTTGTTTTCAGATCCAGGATGAATTTCAGAGAATCACAACGGTACACCTTGAATCGAAATTCATGTCCAAGCTGGATGAATACACACCCAGGCTTCTGAGCCTCTTCCACTCCAAGGGCGGAACCATGGGGATGAAGTTGCAGGATATCCTACTCAAGGTATCTTCATTGAGTATTATGTTTGCTAATATTTTATTTTTAGGGATTTTGTGATCAAACTGCTCTAATATCATTAGCTTATTAATTAAATCTACAGGAGGTAATGTTAGCCTATGATTCTCTCTACAAGAGTATGAAATAATTGCATACCTTTTTTGTGCTGTCTCAGGGACCGGTCTAATGAAAAACTTCCTGTCATTATTGAGGTTTTCCAGGGAACCAGCTGTGACTCCAGGAAGTCATTGGTCCCAGCCAAGAAATAGTGCGTAGCACATAATCTCCCATAAAACCACAACTTTTTACACCTTGCTTTTTGTATGGATTAAACAAACATAGACATAACATGTTAATCAGTGAGCCTTAGATGTGCTGGTAATCAAATCTTCTTACCTTTGGAGCAGACGAGCTATTTATTCCCTGTTTCCAGTTTTTATTATAAGCTGTGTTGCTGGTTTTAGCTTCATATTCATATTTTTTTTTGTCATTTCAGGCTCCAAGCAATCCTAGCATCACCATGACCAGAGATGTTATCATTCGGTGTTTGATGGTGTACGTTGGGGAATCTACAGATCAACTCTTAAAAGAGTATGATGTAAGTAGAAGTGCATGTTAGTATCCCACTCTTCTTTCTCCCATGTCTTGGGAAGGTCAAATCACAAAATGCAGTATTAACTATTTCTCCCAGTAAATGTAATTATTGGCAAGCTACACAGTTTTATAGTTTTGTGGAGTCGTGTAAGTATCATTGTCCTCTGTAAGTATGTGAAGTTTTTTTTTCATTAAGGAATTGAAATACTACGGCAAAAATATGTGTTTCTAAATGTTCACCATCTCAATCTCATTTCACCAACTGGCAGAATTTAAATGATATGAAAATATGCTTTTACAAGTGCTGTACATTATCTCAGATTTATCAAAAACACTGATGTGAATGGGGTGCAATACGTGCAATAGCTATGAGAGCCCCAGGTTTTATTGTCCAAAGGGTTGGAAGCCATTTGGGAGATGTTACATTTTGACCTTCTCCTTTGGCTGTACAGTTTGAACTACACATTGTTCTTGCTATTTCAGGATGCTGATGAAGACAGTGTGTCGCAGGACCTTGCTGTACAAAGGATTAAAATCTACAACATCAAGACTAATACTTCAGGTCCCGACGACATCGGTATCGTGGTAGAGGGCATGAAAGTTCTGACAGCTCTGGGTAACTTTCCAAGGGCTTGCTTCATGCTCGTTGGGTTGGCTTATGCATTGAATCTTGCCTATCCCAAGGAGCTCGGGTACACATTGGAAGTCTTCCAGAAACTCCTCCTCGAGCTGGATTGTTCAAAGCTATCCCCAAAAGTGAACAGCCTCAAGAATAAGCTACTAGCTTAAGAAAAGAGACCCTTGCAAAATGAAAGGGAATTGTTAAGTCACTGTTCTAACTGTTCAGGTCCCTTTTTTATGGGCCTATTCAACCAAAGAAGCGAGAGGTCAGTGCAGTGGTAGACAGCGCTTAAAAGCTTGTTATGCAGAGGTAGCTTATAGGGTCTAATAACTGAGTCTGACTGTCAAAGTTCTGCGTTATAGGCCTATACATCTGATAGGCTATCAGAGAATGCACTGATTTGTTATTGAAAGCTATCTTTATTTTTGTTTAATGTTTCATGAGTGTTCTACCATTGTGCTTTCTTCTGATGTGACGCTGACCTAGGCCATTGCAGGTGTTTGTTCGAAAGGAATAGATGTAAGATGCATATAACATCTGTAGGCTGTGCTAGTTTACTTGTTAGGAAGCCATGTTTGTAATTGTGCATGTTAAAAAAGATAGGTCCACCCGGATTGTGGATTATGGCTACTAGTATAAGTACAGGCAATGCAAGTCAATTCACGTGATGTTTGAATCTCTTTTAGCTGTTTGAAAAACATATTGGCCCTTAGGATTTCAATTTGCGCATATTAAAAAGAAATAATATCAAAGTATTTTTACAGATTTTTTAAAAACATTGTCGTAATTTAAATGCGCTAACAAGACTAAACCTTGAATCACATCCAAAAAAGGAATCTGTGCCTGTAATGCCCACAAATTATAAATACTTCCAGTATTGTATCCCTATTGTACACATACATGATTTCTGTTTTTGTTTTGTACTTGTAATATTCATAATCAACGTTTTTGGGTTTAGATCGCGTTATTTATAAATGTGTCGTAACCCTCCACCACCCGACACGGCCAATCAGTAAAAATGTGTCACGTTGACAAAAGACAAATAGTTCACTGCTTTAGCCCACCGGTGTGTTGAAGCCACAACATTTACAATTTGAGTACGACGTTTCGCTGGTAATTGCATCCAGCATCATCGGGCAATTCGCCATTCTGGCGAATTGCCCGATGATGATTATGAATAACATTGGTCGCGAAAGCCTACGTGTTATACTTGTAATATGTTGGATAAACATGTTGAGACAAAATTGAACCAATAAATGTTAACCTGCTGTTCCTTTTCATGGTTCTTATCTTTTTCATGGTGATCGGTTGACTTAACGTAAGTGAATTGTGGCACCACGAAGGCATGATATTGAGTGGATTAGAAATAGAAAAGTTATGGCAACAGACATTCAATACAAGTATTTTATTTAGTAAATCCAAATCATTTTGATCCAGATATTTAGTAAGCTTATATCAATTTCACCCAGACAATTAGTAAATGTAAATCAATTTCACCCAGATCATTAATACATATTAATCAGATTCCACCAGATATTTAGTAAATCTAAATTATCATTGCTCAGATATTTAGTAAATATAAATCACTTTTCCTTGTAAAATCTATTTGGATTTACACAATTTTTTAGGCTATATAACTCATCATTTGGCATCCTATTACTAAATCCAACACATTTTAACTGTTGCTTTTATTACCATGTACTTATTTTTAATTATTATTTTTTAGTTAATTTATTCAATAATTTTTATTCAAAGTTGTAGTGCTTAAAATCTATTCAATTATATTACGTGTCACTTTGTTGCCATAATTTTTTAAAGTAACAATGGGTCACATTTTTTACAGTGTACATTCTTTTGTGAACAAGAATATATAAAGGGAAAATAATGTAATGTATCAAAGCAAACAATCAGTAATCACTTTAAGTATGATTCATGCAAACTTTGGTTTATGCTTCTCTGCCGATTATTTATTACAACTACATCTCTGAAGGAACTTGAGTTTCAGGTGTGAACGGAGGTTTATCATGGTAGACAATGAATTCCAAAAATGAATGCGATGGCCTTCCAACATTAGGGAGCAGCCCCCGAGAAGGTATATTTCTCATTTCATATTTATAAAGAGCTTCAACTCCAGGTGCTTAACATAGTTTAAAAGGCATTAATAAAAATAGAGTGTTCTTCTTGGTTCTTTCGGTAAAGTCACGTAGAAGGGAAATAATAAAATAAAACAAAATACAATTCTCACGACGTTTCGGCTACAACGCAGGCAGCCGTCCTCAGGTGAAAAAAAAATAGAGTGATTTAGATGGCAGGGGCCTCACCGCGACAGAGGGGTTATGAAAGTGCAGGGGAGGGACAGGAAGCAGGAGGTGAGATAGATGAGATAAAGTGGGACAAGGCCATGGAAATATGTAAAGACTAACGTCAGGTATTTGAAAATAAAGCGGTGTAGTAAACAGGAAGTTATTACACCATTGGAACCTCATTTGCCAGTGAAAAATATGATAATTGGTTTTTTACCCTTCTATCTGGCAACAAAACGGACACCTTTTTTTTACAAGGAGTCATGTTTGCATAGACCACAATACCTGCTGTCATAATGCAAACAAAAGACATAACTCTGATAATGTATGCACTGTCCTTGAAGTTGATTGGTCCACACCGGAGACAGCTTTCCTTAGAGCCTAGCTCTCATACTCTGATGGTGCATTGTCTTTGAGTTGTGCGCCTTTTGTCGTCATCTGGTCCAACCCATGTGAGACTAGGCTCTAAGGCAGTGGTTCTTAACCTGGGTTCGATCGAACCCCAGGGGTTCGGTGAGTCAGTCTCAGGGGTTCGGCAGAGGTTAAGACACACACCCGACTCATATGATTCGTGATGACACGTCCAGCTTGGCCATAATTGGCTGCAAGTGATCACGCTACATCGCTTGGCCTATCTGTGCTGCAGGGAATTTGGTGCGCTCGGTAGTCGACTTGTGACTGTCGTGATGGTACGTCGTGTGATTTCTTTCTTAATATTTTAATCCCTTCATACTAACTATGTCGAGCAAAAAAAGAAAGTGGTCGGACGAATATGTACAATATGGATTCACATGTATAACGGAACGTGATGGGAGTCAGCGTCCTAACTGCATGATTTGCAATGCCAAGTTGAGCAATTCTAGTCTAGCACCGGCAAAACTAAGGGAACACTTCCTTAAGCTGCATGGAGATGGGGAATACAAGAACACAACGCTCGCTGAATTCAAGGTGAAGAGAGCCAGATTCGATGAAAAGGCTACTCTGCCTGTTCTCGGCTTTGTACCCATCAACAAACTGATCCTCACAGCATCGTACGAAGTTGCTTACCTGATCGCAAAGCAGGGCAAACCACACCATTGGTGAAACACTCATAAAACCAGCTGTGTTGAAGATGGCGAATATCATGCTGGGAAAAGCAGCTGAAGTTAAGTTATCCCAAATTCCTCTTTCAAATGACACCATCAGCGACAGAATAGAGGATATGAGCAAATACATCTTGGCTCAAGTAGTTGCAGATCTGATTTCAAGCCCGGCAAAATTCAGCCTCCAATTCGACGAGACCACAGAGGTTTCCAATCTAAGCCAGCTTGCTGTATTCATGCGCTATGTGAAAGACGACGTGATAAAGGAAGATGTTTTATTTTGTAAGCCTCTTACAACAACAACTAAGGCAGCCGATGTGAAGAAACTTGTGGATGACTTCTTCAAAGACAACAATCTTTCGTGGGATATGGTTTCTGCAGTTTGTTTGGACGGAGCTCCAGTCATGCTGGGAAGAAATTCTGGTTTTGGTGCGCAAGTGAAAGCCGATGCACCACACATCATTGTTACGTATTGTATTCTGCACAGGCATGCGTTGGCAACAAAAACCTTGCCTCCAAAACTGACAGAAGTATTACAAATTGTAGTGGAATGCGTGAACTATGTGCAAAATAGTGCTCTGAGGCACCGCATCTTCAGTGAGCTGTGTAAAGAAATGGGCTCTGAATTCGAGGTACTTCTGTACCATTCTAACGTTCGGTGGTTATCCCAGGGACAGGTGATGAATCGTGTTTTTGCCATGCGTGTGGAATTAGCCCTGTTTTTGCAAGAGCACCAACATTGTCATGCAGATTGCTTCAAAAATTCTGAGTTCATTTTCATTTTAGCTTACATGGCTGATATCTTCGCAGCTCTCAATCATCTCAATCAGCAGATGCAGGGCGGTGGAGTCAACATCATTGAAGCGGAAGAAAACCTGAAGACTTTTCAAAAAAAGCTACCGTTATGGAAACGACGAACAGAGAACGATAACTTCGCAAACTTTCCCCTGCTGGACGACTATGTAAGTAAGATCGAAGATGTATCTGGAATCGGAGACATTTCTGTACCCGCGGAACTGAAGCAAGCAATTGCCACGCACTTAGATGAGCTTGCAAAGTCTCTCGACGGATACTTCCCTACAAGAGAGTCATATCCAGCATGGGTGAGACAGCTGTTCACGTTTAGTGTTGAGACAGCAGATGTCAATGATGAATACCTCGACGAAATCATTGAAATTCAGCAGAGCCAGGTTCAACAGCAACTCTTCAGAACAACAACGCTCTCAACGTTTTGGTGTCAACAAATGGTAACGTACCCTGTTATTGCTAAGAAAACCCTGGAGATTTTCATACCGTTTGTTACAACATATCTTTGCGAGCAATCCTTTTCGAGGATGCTGGACATAAAAACGAAGAAAAGGAACAGACTTTGTTGCGAAAATGACATGAGAGTGGCACTTGCCAAGGTGAAGCCGCGCATTTCTGAACTGGTCTCTGAAAGGCAACAGCAGAAGTCATACTGATTTGCAGTAAGTATTCATTATTTTGTTTTTGTGTGAAAATCATGTTTTGCTGGTTTTGTTCTTTGAACACAGTGATGTTGATGCACGGTTCATTTTTGTGCACCAGTAAAACATACACCTATGTTTTGAATTTGAAAAAATGATATTTTATTTTTCCAATTAAGAAGGGTTCGGTGAATGCGCATATGAAACTGGTGGGGTTCAGTACCTCCAACAAGGTTAAGAACCACTGCTCTAAGGAAAGCTGTCTCGGGTGTGGACCAATCAACTTCAAGGACAGTGCATACATGATCAGAGTTATGTTTTTTGTTTGCATTATGACTGCAGGTATTGTGGTCTATGCAAAAATGACTCCTTGTAAAAAAAGGTGTCAGTTTTTTTGTCAGATAGAAGGGTAAAAAAACAATTATCAGGAAGTTATTAATTTAGCTGAGCACCGCGTGAGGGGTGAAGCTGAGTGCTGGGTAAGCAATGTAACTGAGTACTGGGTGAGAGGTGTAGGTGAGTGCTCGGTGAACAATGTAGCTAATTGTTGGGTGCGTGGTGTAGCTGAGTACGAGGTGAGTAATGTAGCTGAGTTTCTGGGTGAGCGGTGTAGCTGGGTGCCGTGGTTACCCACCTAGATCGGATGAGTCCCACTGACTCCAGGTATATTGGCAGAGAGCCCCATATCCACCGGCAGATCGTCTCACGAGCCACGGACCTGGACGAGCCACATGACGGCAATGGCGCTAATCCCTGCTTACAGCGGTGGACATTACACATTCCCATGGCAGCACGTGCAGCAGGAGCCAGCTCTTTAGTGCTGTACTCTTATTTTTTTTCCCACTAAGGTGACCAAGGTCATTTGCAAATGAGACGTGAATTTTGAGTTTTCTGGCGTTTTCACCAGATTCAACAAAATCAACAACTCCATAGGACACCTGCTGTTGATCATCCCCACCAAGTGGCACTCATTTTATCGTCGTCGTAGGGAGGGACGATGGTATGAGTCAACCCCCACATAGCCAGCATTTGAACGCGCATGTTTCCGATTGCTGTGAGCCACTCGCTCTACCGCTGAGCCAACCGTTACATCGCAGGATCGTGAGGAGGTGGCAACGGCTAGGAGAGGCCTTAATCCAGCAGTGAATTGACCATGACTGCTGCTGATGACGATGTGTGTGGTGGTGGTAGACTCACCAGTCACATGTTTGAGAGATCCAGGCCCATCCAGACCCATCTTCATCAGGCTTGCCTGATATTTGACCCTCTTTCTCTGTCAAACAAAATTGAACATCGATGCTATAAATTGTTCTCATTTGTGTTACCGTGGCTTCCTCCCACAGCGCCAAACTCGCATCCATGTTATTGGCCAAATATCTCACTGCAAGTCCCTCGTAAAGAGAGTCTTGAGGCTCGCTGGCTTTTTCCTCATGAAATACTTGTCTCTATTATAAAAATGTATTTGCATATGCCATGTATAATGTGGATTCTTTCTCAAAAACAAATCCTGAAAGTTATCTGTCTCTATGTCAGTGTGTGCAATATGGAAGTGGTGCATTTATGGTGGAGTTAGATATGGAGTGTGATATGTAAAGATAATTGGTTTCTGTTCACCATAGCAGTAAGGTGTATGGTTCAGGGTGTGGATGTACGAGTTCAGTGATGGGAGTCTAACATTCAGTGAATAGTGTGGTCTGCAGTTGATGATACAATTTAATAAAGGATGTATACTGTGAAGATTTAAAGTTAAGTATGGAGGTAGCAGGGTGACCCAGAGATCAGAGCACTGAGTAGGCACTATTGTGGTGAACCTGGGTTTGAATCCTGGTAGCTGCCTGGAATTAAAATGTCTTCTCAAGTGCGGCGAGTTGATAGCCTCGGCCCAGCCAATGAACGCGCAAAAAATGCCATTTGATTAAAAAAAATGTATTTGGCTAAATCCCATCTATGAAAATTATGCAACAAACTGTAATGCGGGCGTAAGCGACCTTCCGGATGTGACGTCACGGGGGGTGGAGTCATGTGACGTGGGGGGAAGGTTCGGGGCTTTAAGCGGGTAAACCGGAAGGGGAAGAGTCGGGGTGTGAGCGGAATAGAGTGAGGCCACGCGGGCGAGTGTGGAGAGGGGGGGGCGCCGACGGCCATCGGGAGCCAACCCCGAAGAGAAGAGGAAGCTGCGGAGTGGTGTGCAGCTGCAGAGGAGACAGCCGGGAGGGCTGCGTGTTAGAGGCAGCGGTGTGGCTGCCAGGAGGAGCTGCGGAGAGAGAGGGAGAGAGGGCTGCTTGTTAGAGGCAGCAGTGTGACTGCCAGGAGGAGCTGCGGAGAGAGAGAGAGAGAGCAAGAAGCTGTCAGAGCTGCGGAGGGAGAAGAGCAGCAGCGAGTACAGCCAAGGGGGGCTGTGTGAGAGAAACAGCAGCAGAGCTGCTGTTGTGGATCGGGCCGACATTGGAGTCAGCACCGTGGAGAAGCTACAGAGTAAAGACAGCCGTGTGGGTGTACAGCACGAACCGAATAATAAAGGACACTGGGACAGACATCGTGGTCCAGTCGTTTATTACACTGGTGTCGGAAGTGCAACGGCATGTCGAAACAAGTGAGGAAGAAAGTTAATCCGGCGCCTGCATCGGCTTCTTCGTCCGACGACGACGAACTCCCTCCAACCACGGATCCTGTTGGGGTGGTGGAGGAGAGCCCGGCTGAGGCGACCACGGGAACGGGAGTGGAGGATGTTGGCGCGGTGGCGGGTCCGTCGACATCATCAGACGCGGATCAACGATGGCAAGCGATGGCGGTACAACTGGAGGCACTTAAGGACGTCCTGGCGCATCTATGCCATCTCGTCGCGCCAGGGACGATGGATGATGCAAGTGGTGCTCCGCGGGCCGCCACGTTGCCTGTCCTGCCGCCGCCATTGCCCACGCGGCAAGAGGCCGCCATTTTGCGCGCTCCGTGGCGCCAAACCGCCATCTTGGCCACGCCGCGGGCCGACGCCATTTTGAATTTGCCACCACAACCACCACCATTGGAAGACGGCGGGAAGAGGAGTCGGAGTCGCCACCTTACAACGGTTAAAGAATTTTCCGTCGGTGGGGACTGGAGCGCGTTCGCCTGCCGCTTCTTGGCGGCGGTACGCACAGCAAGATGGACCGATGCGGAGGCTTTGGAGGTGTTACCGACTCTCCTGGACGACGAATCTGTCCGATTCTTCCGTTCCATAACGACCGATAAGAAGGCAACTTTATGTGGTGTTTTTCAAGAAATGGCCGATGCTTATGAGCCACCAGATGATGCGCATCGGCGATTCGCTCAACGACAACGAGCACCAGAGGAGTCGCCCGTGGCGTTCAGGGGTGCGGTGCTGGAGCTGGCCATGGCAGCTTATCCTGAGACGCCACAGGACCTGCTCGAGCCTCTCATATTAGGGAAAATGTTGGAGCTGTCTCGGGATCTAGGGATCCCCATGCCTGTGTGTGGGCATGAGAAGCTAACTTCCCGGACGGCTGCTAAGTGTCTCGATGCGCAATTCAACCTCCGTCGCTGGAAACAAGTGACGGCGTGGACGGGGGGGCCCGTCAAAGAAGGGGATGCGCTGGGGTGGAACCCTGCGCAGGCTGTCTATGTTCCGGATGACCGGGGCCCTCAACAACTGACGGCCGCCTCCGCTCCATGGACGGGACGCGGCGGGCCGAGACCGCGCGCGGCACTACCAGAACGGGGCCGTCAGGAGGCGAGGCCTGCGCTTCGGCGCAACGAGGCCGAATGTTTCCGCTGCGGGCGTAGGGGCCACTACGCCAGAGACTGCTGGGCCCGCTTCCCGGCTCCGCCGCAGCAGGAGGCCTCAGCACCGGTCAAGTCGGCTAAAGATCCTCCGAAACAGGCATGTCGGCACGCACCAGACACTCGGCAAGGCTTTCCACCTCACCCACCACCTGTGTTGCGCGATCCTATTGTTGTTGTTAAAGAAAGGCCATCGACTGGGCCTTGTCATTCAGTTACGCAGTGGCGCAAATTGGCACGGAGAGTTGTCGCGGCCGCTACGGGTTCGTCCACTGTACCGGGGTCCATACAAGGTGTGGACGTGCGCATTTTGGTCGACTCGGGGGCGTCTGCGACTATTATATCGGATGTCATTTTCCATCTGCTGTTGGGCATTCCGTCGGGGGCTGTGCGTCCGGTTTATGGGTCGTGCGTCGCTGCGAACGGGGGTAGCATGGGCATCGTGGGTCAGGTGGATGCTAAGATATCTATTGGGGATGTGTCGGCCTCGGGTGTTGTGTTGATATCGAGATCTTTGGCGGTTCCTTGTTTGTTAGGCACCGATTTTTTGGCTAAGATGCCCATTTTGATCAAAATCAATGAGAATTGTATTGAACTGCCGGGGGGCCGTCAAATCTCGTTTCTGCCGTCGCCCTGGGGGCGACCTGCTTCGGCCGTACAAGTGCAGGCGCTGTCCGTCGCATCTGTGGACATCCCACCTGGTACACAGATGCTTATACCTTTGCGATATCGGAAGCCCCTGCCTGATTGGCTAGGAGCAGTAGGGGTCTTGTTGTCACCGTCCGCCACGATAACAACCGGGTTGGCGTTAGTGGGGGCACAGACCATCGTCCGGCCGGATCAATTACCGTTTTTACAGGTGCTTAATGCGGGGGGAGAAAACGTCCGTGTCCCGGCCGGTACGGTTGTGGCACATGCCACTACGGCGTTTGCGACCCATGATTGTCCACATAGCCGGGGAGTTGTTGCTGGGGTTTCCGAGCCAAGGAGTTCGGATGATCGTTGGGTTGCTCTATTATGTGACGAAAATTCTTCCCTGTCCATGGAGCAACGTGGTGCGCTGCGTAAATTGTTGTTGACATATTCCGATGTGTTCAGCTCCGATGATTTGGATTTGGGCCGCACTTCCTTGCTTTACCATCACATTGAGACGGGCGATGCTGCCCCTATTCGATTAAATTCGCATCGGATGAGTCCTGCGGAGCGAGAACACGTACGGGGGGCAGTGGAAGACATGTTGGCTGCGGACATTATATCGCCATCTAACAGCCCATGGGGCGCTCCAGTCGTCTTGGTTAAGAAGAAGGATGGCAAATTGCGATTTTGTGTTGATTTCCGCAAATTGAATAAGATATCGGTGGCAGATGCGTACCCTCTGCCGCGTATGGATGACTCCCTCGACGCATTGTCGGGGGCTAAGTTCTTTTCCACACTGGACCTCTCTTCGGGATTTTGGCAGCTTCCCCTTGACGAGTCCTCACGGGAGAAAACCGCATTCCGTACGCCTCAGGGGTTATTTCAATTCAACTGTCTCCCGATGGGATTGAATGCGGCCCCTGCTACATTTCAAAGATTGATGGAGCTCGTTTTGACGGGGTTGCAGTGGGAGACATGTCTTATATATTTGGACGATATCATTGTCTTCAGCCGCACATTCGATGAACATTTGACGCGGCTGGAGACAGTGTTCACGAGGATGCGTTCTGCCAAATTGAAATTCAAACCAAAGAAATGTCACCTACTGCAACGGTCCGTCCGCTATTTGGGGCACATTGTGAGCGCTGAGGGAGTGTCCACGGATCCGGAAAAGACGGCGTGCGTCCGGGATTGGCCGACTCCGGCCACCGTGGGGGATGTTCGGCGGTTTTTGGGATTTGCCTCGTATTACCGAAGATTCGTGCCGGGTTTTGCGACGATTGCGAGGCCTTTGCATCTCCTTACGGGTAAAGGACGGAAGTTTGTTTGGGGACAGCCGGAGGAGGCGGCCTTTCGGAGTCTGCGTGATCTATTGGCCACGGCCCCAACATTGGATTATCCCGATTTCGATCACCCATTCATTCTTGATACGGACGCGAGTGACACGGGTATTGGGGCGGTGTTATCACAGTCTAAAGGGGGTGTAGAGCGTGTCGTGGCGTATGGTAGCCGAGTCTTGTCTCCTGCGGAAACCCGCTACTGTGTCACTCGCAGAGAACTATTGGCGGTTGTTTTTTTCCTACGGCAATTTCGACCATACCTCTACGGTCGTTCTTTTATTGTGCGTACGGATCATGCGGCCTTGCAATATGCCCTTAAAATTGACCAGCCATCCGGACAGTTGGCACGTTGGTTGGACACGCTACAGGAATTTTCCTTCCAAATTCAACATCGGAAGGGTGTGCGCCATGCGAACGCTGACGCACTTTCCAGATTACCGCGGCGCGGCCCTTGTAAATGTGAGTCGGGGACGCATAGGTGTTCGCCGATTCCAAACCCCCCTCAGCCGCTCACGTTGGCCGTCGAGAAGTTGGACACTCCGATGGAACCGGGACCGGCTGACGGGGTTTTGAATCTGCCGCGGTCTGTCTGGATCCGGGAACAGATGATGGATGAGTCATTGGTGTCCTTGCGGAAGCGGTCTGCTAAGGACAATGGGAGTCCGAGTACGGCTGTGGGGCCGCAAACCGCTCTCCGAGATGGTCTGCTTATGTGGCGGGAGGGGTTCCAGGAACGTTGGCGCCTGGTGGTACCAACGTCCTTGCGGTTCGAGTTGATTAGAACCCTCCATTGTGACACTCTCTTACATTTAGGGGTGCAGAAGACCTTGTTGACGTTGCAACGTCATTATTTTTGGCACGGCATGGCGACAGATGTCGTAGGGCACGTGCGCGCGTGCCCTGCGTGTGCACAACGTAAGCCGCCGAAACATCCTTACGTGCCGCCTCTCCAGTCGATTCAGGTGTCTCGAGTCAATGAATTGGTGGCACTGGACATATTGGGACCTTTTCCACCATCGGCGAGGGGTAATAAATATTTGCTGGTAGGGGTTGAGTACCTCTCCCGTTGGCCGATGGCCTGGCCGTTGCCCGATCAGTCGGCCGCGGCCATTACCGACGCCTTTTTGTTTGGGTATATTATGGATAAGGGGGCGCCTGAGAGACTCCTCACGGACCAGGGCAGGAATTTCTCTTCTAAATTATTGGCGGAAGTGTGCGCGGGCCTTGGGACTAAGAAAGTACGGACATCCCCATACCATCCGCAGACGGATGGTATGGTTGAACGGCTGAACAGGACATTGTCTGCCATGCTTTGCCATACCGTGAGTGAACAACAATCAGATTGGGATCTGCACATCCCCGGGGTGCTTTCGGCGTACAGGATGACGCCTCATGCGGCTACAGGATATTCGCCGTTTTACCTTATGTATGGTCGGGAAAACGTGCCGCCGGTGGATGTGCAATTGGGAACTGGGGTGAAGGGACCTCGGAAACCACTTCCTGAATACATTCAGGACACGGTTCGCCGAGTCACGGAGGCGCGGGAGAATGCCCGCGTGGCTACGGCCAAAGCCCAGGCCCGGAACGAGCGATATGCGCGACGGTCTGAGGGGGAGTGCCCTTGGAAGGTTGGGGACCTAGCCTGGCTTCATTGTCCACAGGTACGTCCGGGGACCTCGCCGAAATTGCACAAACCCTGGCATGGTCCCGTACGCCTCATTGCGGTTCCCAACCCACAGACAGCACGCGTCCAGATTGGGTCTCGTCGCTGGGTTGTGCATACGTCGCGCTTGAAACCATATATTGCTCCCTTACATGATGCGTCATCCCCCAATGTTGCCTTGCCGGGGTCTGTTGCTGCTGACTCTCCCCTGCCTGCGTCCATTGATTTTGCTAGAGCGCCTGTCGTACCTGTTCCAGACAGGCCGGCCGTGACATTGCGGGGGACGAGGGGCCCTGCTCGGAGGACGCCTGCCAGGTCTGCGGGACCTTCGAGCCCTGCAGCGCTTCCGACCCAGCTGCGGGCATGGTCACAGGACAAGCCCAAGACTAACTCTTTAGAGACACGGGACGGCGGTGGACTTCCACCTGCGACAGGGGGATTACCCCCTGTCGTTCCTCGACTTTCATCGCGTTCCCGTTCTGCGAGTGGGCCGCCGACCGTCCGGGACGGGCCGGCGACCCGCACACGTTCCAAATCGCTTACGTTTCGTTGAGTGTCGTTGTCTTGTTATTTTCTTCTTACAGTTGTATTTATTGCATGCTTTTTGTACGCTCGTTGATGTTAATTGCGTTGTTGTTGTTGTTCTTGCTGTTACATTGTATGCTTAGTGTCCTTTAGGGGGGGAAGCTCGGTTCGCCGCATTACGATTTGCTATTGGTCAGCCGAGGTCGGCTGGGATTTTTCTACGGGGGAGGGTGGTGTAATGCGGGCGTAAGCGACCTTCCGGATGTGACGTCACGGGGGGTGGAGTCATGTGACGTGGGGGGAAGGTTCGGGGCTTTAAGCGGGTAAACCGGAAGGGGAAGAGTCGGGGTGTGAGCGGAATAGAGTGAGGCCACGCGGGCGAGTGTGGAGAGGGGGGGGCGCCGACGGCCATCGGGAGCCAACCCCGAAGAGAAGAGGAAGCTGCGGAGTGGTGTGCAGCTGCAGAGGAGACAGCCGGGAGGGCTGCGTGTTAGAGGCAGCGGTGTGGCTGCCAGGAGGAGCTGCGGAGAGAGAGGGAGAGAGGGCTGCTTGTTAGAGGCAGCAGTGTGACTGCCAGGAGGAGCTGCGGAGAGAGAGAGAGAGAGCAAGAAGCTGTCAGAGCTGCGGAGGGAGAAGAGCAGCAGCGAGTACAGCCAAGGGGGGCTGTGTGAGAGAAACAGCAGCAGAGCTGCTGTTGTGGATCGGGCCGACATTGGAGTCAGCACCGTGGAGAAGCTACAGAGTAAAGACAGCCGTGTGGGTGTACAGCACGAACCGAATAATAAAGGACACTGGGACAGACATCGTGGTCCAGTCGTTTATTACAAAACATTAATTTCGGCTGTAGTGTGGATGGAAAAGTGCTGTCCTCTGCTATATGGACCACTTCCATGAGCTGTTCTCTAACATAACGGATTGCACTGCTTTGCGAGCTATCTGGATGGATTGTCCGTCTCATATGATGTCGATATCACAATTGGAATATAGTTGGGGAATTGGGGGGGGATATAAAGATAAGTCTATTTAGTGTAAAACAGAGAAGTGTAAGATTCAGAGAAAAGGCTTGGAGGACGGAAGTTACTGATTGTGTGTTGATGTCAAGAGGCTTGTGGTGTCGCACATGAGAAGGGGGTGATAATGCTGGGAGCAGGAAGGTGGATAATTATTTGTAGGTTCCTTGTTCTCACCTGATTGTAAGTAGGCGGTGTCCTACAGGAAAACACGCACACGAACATGAGAGATGTAATAGCTGACGCATGACATTTATATTTACTCACAAGCTCATGATACATGTGTAGTGGGTCCAACTGAGTCGCAGACGTCGTTCCTTTTTAGAGTCAACACATTTATTTGTAACACCGTAACACAAAGGGGTAGCTGCCCCTTTACCAGATACAACCTAGGGTAGTGACAACCCAGATAACCACACTACACAGAGGAGTTACTGCTACGAAGGGTCGGACCCTCACTCGGGTCTCCAAACACGTGGTTCCTCGTAGGACGAACAGCTTCCAGCTTGAGACGCAGAGTTTCTCGCTTGTAGAACAAAGAGACCCCGGTTCCTCTCAGGGACCCGCCGTATATCCCACTCCGGTCGGTGCCGCTCCGCCCTCGGCCCCGCCCGACTTCTTGAACATTCCCGTTCCCTCTGCCACCTTCACAAGAGCTCTCCCCAGATACGTGATCACCTACTAGTCCCCCCACCTGGAGCCCCCTGTGTGGACAGTCCCGATCACGTGTCTACGGGGTCAACCAGAGTGCCATGGCCTGGGGCAACCCTGCCTAGGCCTCGGCATGATAAGGTAATTTACCCTTTTTACCGGGTAAAAGGGTAAAGGGTAAAGGTGTCGACATGCCAAGGGGTAAGGTAAAGGGTTGGGTAAAGGTAGCTCGAAAGAATTACCCGGTAGGGTAAAGGTAGCACGAAGTATTACTCGGTAAATACGGTACCTTGTTTACCACTAAAAACTCCGTGGCGCAGTCCGTGGCCTCCATTAAAAAAAAAACTTTTTAAAAACACGCTTTAATGAAATGTACTAGTAATGGAGGAACTCCACGACCCCAGGAAGTGGCCCCGAAGCTTGCCATCACGTAAGGGTCCGTGGCCAATTACAGCCAACGTCAGTTGACTGAACAATTAGACCCAAGCCAAAACATAACATATAAAAAATAATGTAATTTTTTTTTAATGATAGAATATAGTATTGTCATCAGTATGACATAAGTATACCAAGTTTGCAGTCGATACCACATTGGGAAGTGGGTTAAAATTGAGTGAATCAACATCATTTACAAATTTGAGTACGACGTTTCGCTGGTAATTACATCCCGCATCATGTGGCAATATTTGTCTTTTGTAAACATGACACATTTTTTACTGTTTGGCCGTGTCGGGTGGTGGAGGATTACGACACATTTATAAATAACGCGATCTAACCCAAAAACCTTTATTATGAACAAGAATACAATCTGAAAATTCCAGTAATAGCCCATCTAAGAGATTAGCCAAGGTAATTCAGACGCTTTGCAAATGCGCGTTGTTGCTGCATTGTATCTGGGTCAGGGTAAATTGAGATGATGACGGCAGAAAGTCTTGCGGCACGGTTAAAGGTTGAGCCTCCATCCCCTCTGCTCCCTCCTCATTCACTCTCTCCACGAGCTCTGCACAGGTGATGTAGGAGTCGAGTATTTCATTGTGTTAGGGGCAGGGGGAGGCAGGTGCAGGGATGGGAATGACAGTAGAGAACTGCACATGGTACTCATGCATAACGCTTTCTCACTAAGGTAGACGCTGATCCAGTATGAGTGCCCCTGTGGTATAAAGGTGTTTTGCTATTAGGGGACTTTTACCCTATTGGAAATCGCACACTTTAAACAAAGCCTTGCCAACATTGTCAGACATAAACCGGAGCAAAACATTATTTTAAATATGCAAAGGAGGCAGGCGTGCCGCTGGCCACACTGCAAACCTCACAGGCCTTTCTTTATAGGTGCTTGCGAGCAGCACGCACCCTACAGTCTCTACGACTAAACTAAACGGGAGATCTATACAGCCTCAAAGCTCATGGGCGGAGTTTAGGGGGGCACGGGAGGACAAGGCTCCCCCCCCCCCCCACCAAACTGGGCACCTTTATTTTTTTTCAGCAGTTTACAATTAGATTAAAATATTCTTTGGGTTTTTCGGTAAAGCCACGTAGATAGACAATTAAAAAATTATCACGACGTTTCGATCGCAACACAAGCAATCGTCATTATGTGAAAAAATATAGCGAGAGAGCTGCCGAGGCAGAAGAAAATACAGCGAGAGAGCTGCTGAAACACGAAGTTATATAGGCTTGAGATGGGCTCAGCACAAGGGTAAGTGGACGGGGCTAGAGGTGGAATTTGCATGTAAATGTAAGATCGGTGATGTACCTCCACGACGACGACGCAGCTATGGAGGTGGCTGCGTCGTCGTTGACACATTGTACACCGAAGCGAGATTGACAGTTTTAGTTTAGTCAAGTATTTACGTAACATAAAAGTTAAATAAAGTACACCAACACACGCATCTCGACGTCCCGCAAAACGTGAATGTGTGGCTGACAGCACTGGAGTAGCGTGTTATACCTGTAGGCCAAGAGTCTGTGTCTGTATACAACACCACGATCCCTCGCTGATCTCTCGTGTTGGACAAGTGTGAGGGCTGCTGACCCCCGGCTCCTCCCTCCTGGGAGGGTTGACCTCGGGGGGGCTGCTCCCCACCGACTCCTCACTCGTGTGAGAGCCGCTGCTCGCCATAACGTAAGGGGCCGTGGTGATTTACAGCCAACGTCAGTTGAGCGTGGATAATTAGACCCAAGCCGAAACATAACAAATAAAAAACATTGTTAAAAAATATTTAGATTTTTTATGATAGAATATAGTATTGTCATCAGTATGACCTAAGTATACCAAGTTTGCAGTCGATATCACATTTGGAAGTGGGTAAAAATTTAGTTTCAAGATTTGAGGATACAACAACAATAACGACAACAACAGACAGAGTGAGTTAAAAGAAAGCTTGTAAAATTGGAATAATCGAGAGTATTCTATATGATTAAAGCGCTCTACCGAGCATTTACCGTTATAAACCTTGTTCATGTGTAGTTGTTCCTTAGTAATTACCCTGTAATCAGGTAATTTGTATGGGGTAAGGGTAAAAGGTAGGGTAAAGATAAGCTCGTTGCTTTTTACCTTGTACCTTACCTGCTAAGGGGTAAAAGGTAAGGGTAGAGTGATTGTATTGTGGTAAGGTAAAAGGTAGGGTAAAGGTAGGCTCGTTTTTACCTTTTATCTTTTACCTTACCTTGCCGAGGCCTAGCTGCTGCTCCCCGACTCCCCTCCTCGATCTGCGGCCCCTCGAGTCCGCGGCCCCGCCCCCTCCGTATCCTCCCTGAGAGGCATAACTCGGGGCTGGCGCTCGGCCACCTGGAATTAATCCCTCGCACCCCCGCGTCCACTCCTACAAACGTTAGTAGGAGACTCCCCGCACGTTGTTGCTCACACTCGCGCACACGCAGCCACTCAAATCCGACGTCGCCGCTCTCACGGCGCCACGCACCAATCGTACGCGTTGCCGCCGCAGGTGAGTAATGGAGATGATTTAAAGGGCTGTGGGGCGGGTATTCAAGATTGGTTTTAGGATGAGTGTTATGGTGCCCTGGGGAATTAAAGAAATGCTTTAATCGTCCTCTGGCTCTTCTGCGCAATGATGAATAACTTGCGACAGGATTCGCGCACCAGACTCGGGCACAATGATCGCACCGATATAGTTATGCACGCGCCAATCTCCGCGTTATGACGAGCGTACTCACACCACCACGCGCTCTCCCCACACTTGCAGAAAGCACACAAAACTGTTATTGATCACTAACGGTTTATTCTCGGCGAGTCTGATGCTAAATATTACGTAGCCCGGAGCCGATATTAGTAGGATGACTAACCTATTCACGGCGGTCTGAACTCCACCCCTATGTGACTCAGCGCCGAAATCAGTGAAGAACTGCGTTGTCTCCCGACGGTCTAAACCCCAATTCGCCCCACCTATTTCGAATTACTCTCTCGAGGAGTTCTCACGTTGGTCTCTATCTCTCTCTCCCGTACTCACGGTTCGACTTGTACGGAGCTCCTGGGAGCGAATCCTGGCTGTACTGCGACTTGTCACACGGACGTTCAAGTGGCTGGAAAGCCGACTGTCCCGATCGCTGGCTTGAGAAGAACACGAACTAACTCTCCCCCCCTTTCCCTCGCCTTTTATTGTTCTCTACATCAAAGAGACCCTTCGGTTGATCCGCCGGCCTTCCCGGCCAATAAGATTGCTTGCTTGTAACGTCACCACATTCGTAGCGACGTCCGCTTCCCGCTTTCCACATCACAGGGTTCGCCGCTAATCCCCCAACCAATCAGAGTGCCTGCCCTCGTCGCGCCGTTCGTGGCCCCGCCCCCTACCTGCCTCCTAACCCGTTGTGCTGTGTATCTTAACCGCGGTGGCTGAGCGGCCCCGTCGTGACCATGTAATTTCAAGTCAATTCACGGCGCCACAGTGCAATTTGACCTGGGGGAAAATCGGCCAATTTCCTGGCCCCAGGAAACCATGGAGAATGTTCCCACGAGGGCTCCCGGGTGAAAACCTGGAGGCCAGATGACTTCCCCGCAAGGTCCTACGTGGGGGGTGTGTGTTCATGTGGGGGGTGGTGAGGGGAAAATAGCGTAGGCCAGGCTGCTTTGTTGTGGTGGTATCGCAGGCGCGGCGCCGGCAGAGTGGCTTCGCTGCGATGTCGTCACCAGTCAGGCACTGTAGTCCCACCTCGTTACAAGATCGGACGGTCGTTGTCACCAACGCAGGAGAGGCTGATGAAAATTAAGATCAACATTTTTTGGACCAATTACATCCCTTCTCTCAGTGTGAATATCTACATCGAATTTGGTTGTTAACACTGACGTACATAACCGTGTTAATTTCCAACAGAACACCTTTACGTGTGTGTGCGTCTATATTATCTTATTACGGTAAAAGTTACAACAAAACAGAATTATGCTTTCAGCCCTGTTAAACTGTGAGGTGTCGACCGCGCTGATTTCTCCGGCAATGCTGTCTATTGCTATCTGAACCGCTGCTTAAATAGACGAGGTCATCATGTCAACAACTCCCCAACTCCTGTGGCCCCTTCAGGGCGCCAGCCTGCCTTAACATTGGAGACATCAAAGTCATTATCACAGTGCAACATTTCGGGAGGAACCAGTCGACACCAGTTTGCGAACAGTAAAGCAACTATCAGAACAACAAACATTAACTTGCATTCACCCCATGCTACTGTGTCAGACAAGGCCGTAATTATAATAAATCCCCCCCAATATTCAAATATGCTCAAAATGTCCCCCCCCCAATATATTGCAATAAAAAAGTAATTGTTATGCTATGTAAATAAAAACAACAATTTGCTAAACCTTGGCCACAATATCTGGACTTGTCTTCATATGAATCAATGCATAGATTTCTGTTCATATGATTGTGGTTATGGTTGTACTTTATTAATCCCTAATCTCTGCCATAACATACAATGAAACAAGAAATGGTAAACAAGTTAAAACAGAGCAATGTAATACAATACACTATTAGACGTTGTAAAAAATAAATAAATAATTCGCTCCCATGTGTTAGTGAATTGTTTTATATTTTAGGCAGAAAATGAGTTTTCAAATGTAGATATTTTTCTGGGTTGGGGGACCTCCAGACACCCTGGAAGATTTGGTCCCCCCAATGTTGACTCCATGGCTACGGCCTTGGTGTCAGATCACCATATCGTTACAACCATGCTAATCTGCTAAAGAAGCGTTCTCAAAAGATACCTGCATCATCCTCATACATACAAAACAGGGGGAGAGCATACAAACTTCATGCGGAAAGGTGCCCGAGTCAGGAATGAAACCGAGGCACTTCTCGCTGTGAGTGTTGTTACCGTGGCGTTATTCTGCCCTCACTATTTACTGTAATTGGGAGATCCTTCTGGTCATTGGTTGTATGGTACACAAGGAGTATTTTCCTGTATCACAGTTTACTTGTGTTTTAAACATTTGTTTTGTCATTGTCCATTCTACCAATGGTAGATGGCACTAGGGCCGCATGGGTTAGCGTGGTGGAGATCGCTGTCACAGTGGTTAGGGCACTGCGCAACGATTATTTGAACCGGTCCTGTACCTCAATTTGGTCGACTCAGACTTAAATGAGTACCTGGTACGGTGTGTAATTATCATCATTGGGGTGACTAAGGTGGCCAGGCATAGTGCAGGCCACCAACCCCCTTGAGTGCCGTGTTGACATTAATAGGTGCGTGTTAACAGCACCTGCCCTAATAGCCATTGCATATTTGTCTTTGGTGGTGGAAGCAGCGTGAGAGAGCGTGTTGGTGGCAAGGAGAGAGGTAACGCGCTGTTGGGTGATGGAGCGTGGTACATGCTCCATCACCAGACGTCTTCCTCATCTGCGAGAAACACTTCCAATCCGGCAACCGCGCAAACACGTGACTGGTGGGTCTACCACCACCACACACATCGTCATCAGCAGCAGTCAGGGTAAATTCACTACTGGATTAAGGCCTCTCCAAGCTGTTGCCACCTCCTCACGATCCTGCGATGTAACGGGTGGCTCAGCGGTAGAGCGAGTGGCTCACAGCAATTAGAAATTTGCGGGTTCAAATCCTGGCTTGGTGGGTGTTGACTCATACCATCGTCCCTCCCTATGACGGGTGGGGGGAGGGTCGCCCCGGTGCGACCAGGACAGTGGGGCCCGGGGCCCAGGGCCCGGGGCCCGATACCGACGGCGCCCACCCCGAGGAGGCTCCCGGTGAGGTCGCGGCGTCGGGGGTGTATTTTTTTGGCCCGACCTAGAGACCGGGCGGGACGGCATCACTCGCCTGGATCCTGTCGGCGTTCGGCCCCGGCGGGTTCCAGGTGGCGTTGGCGGCCTCCGGCTCCGTGCGGCACCCCCTCGATACATGCCCCTCTCGACCACAATGGTGGCAGACCCACGGGGCGTTCCATCAGGGTGGCTCGGCGCGATGTTGTAGAGGCGGCTGCCAGCGACGCGGCGGCTGGTCGCACCCCTGGTCTCTCTGCTCCGCCAGCCCCCGGATCGCCGCGTACACCTCCCGCAGCGATGGCTCCGGCTCAGACGTCGGGGGTCCGTTCCCAGCTGCCCCACAGGCAGCCTGTGGCGACGGTGCAGGTTCGGCGGTTGGTGTCGCTGGACCCAGTAGCGCCGCGGCAACGGCTCGGCTGTTTTTCCCCGCCACGCCAGCCACCTGGCCCACGGGTGGCTTGGATGGTCCGGGCCGCCCACACCGAGGTGTGTTCCCCCGGCGTCACCACAGGCATTACAACGCTAGCGTGGCAAGCGTAGGTGATGAGGTGCTCGATCACGAGGTCCTTGAGCGCTTTTTCAGCCAGGCGAGGGAAAGCCCTCCTCGTCAACACGAGCAGTGCACCCCTGTAGGCTAAAGGGGATTATTTAGCCTCTCGCTGGCGGTCCTGGAACCATTTAAAGGCTCCTTCAGCTGGGCAGTAGATCTCCCCCAAAGCCTCGTAGGCCGCCTGTAGCGTGGTCTTGCTGTGCGAGGGAAGAGAGGTGTAAGAGGAGAGCGCATCGTCGTCCAGAACGGATGTCAACGCTCGTGCCTCTTCGTCTGACCACTCGAGAGCGTGGAAGGCAGCCTCGAATCGGCGGACAAACGCCTCCCAATCTCCTCCCTCGGCCACGAACTTGTCGACGGGCCCCAGCCGACGCGCCCGTCCTGCCACCTGCTCTCCGTGTTGGGTGTTTAGCCCTGGGGGTTTTTGCGGGAGCGGTGGCGGCTGGCGTGACGAGGTTGGTTGCGGCTCCTGCCCGGCCGGCTGGTCGGCCTCCGGGTCCCGTGGCCTCTCCTCCCGTAGTACGCGTGGGGGTCCCGGTGCCGGCGGGCCCCCCATAGGGAGCCTCTGCAGTAGCTCCTGGAGTGCCCTCTCCACGCGGGCCATGCGGTCCTCCATGGGGTCCTCCAGGCGATCCGGGCCCCCTGCTGCTGCTTCTGGTAGCAGGCCCCCTTGTTGCCCGGGATGGGAAGGATCCCCGGCCCCTGAAACCTCTTCCCTTGGCTCTTTTCCGCGGGGATTCTTCTTCGTAGCCATTGTAAATCCCACCACTGCCACCAGATGTAAAGGAGAGCCGACACAAGATTGCAGGGGGTTCGTCTTTTAATCCTTTTCTCCCACCCACACTTGTCCACAGCCGTCCCAATCTCGTTCCCGCCAAAGGCCACTTCTTCCCGCCCGTTTCCCCCTTATATCTCCTCGATTACCCCTCCCACTAACCCTCCTATTGGTGGGAATCCTTCCCCTGACACCCCTACATATGGATACGTGATGGACAAGGGCTCTCCAGAACAAATCGTTGACCCGAGGGTGAAAATTTTCATCAAAACTCCTGCGGGAGGTGTGCGAAGCACTGGGCACTAATAAAATACACACTTCCCCATACCACCCTCAAACCGATGGTTTGGTGGAACGGCTGAACAGAACGATAACAATCTTGATTTGAAGCTTTCGTGACTGCAGGAATCCATACTCTTTGGTTCTTTTGTTAAAGTCACGTAGGTAAAAACATTATAAATCACGACGTTTCGATCACAACACAAGCAATCGTCATCAGGTGGGACAACCACAGCAAGAAAAAACTGCTGAAATAGGTGAGAGATCTGCCGTGGCACGAGGTTATATAGGCCTCGGCAGTAGGGGGGGAGAGAAGTTAACTTGATTGATAAATGCAACCTCCTGTCAAAAAATAAGCCAGAGCCACATGCTTAAAAGTTAGATGTGAACAAGACTGTCATCAACCATAGTAACATCCCAATTTCTGACAGCCTAAAATTGGTACTAGCTAAAGGGTTGAATTTCGCAGTCACCCCTAAACACATCCCAGTGGATAATATCATTGCCCAGGTCGACGTAGCCCTCAAAGGTTTGGGACACATCCCGGCAGACGTTGCTAGATCTGAAATCGCTGCTATCCTCAAAAACGCAATGAAACTCATTAGCAACATCAGCAAGGACGAGCGTTTTGAACTCTCTCAATTAAAAAACAGAGATGACATAGTCATCCTTTTAGCCGACAAGGGCAAGCCACTATCATCATGGATAAAACCACTTACAACAACAAAATTCAGGACCATCTTTATGATGGCAGCTATTCCAAAATCAACAGAAATCCCACCAACCGCCTACCTACAAAAAAACAACAATATCATCACTAATTCGACTTCTCTAATCGATTCGACCAAGCAGCGCTCTCTAAAACCTTCGGCTGCTAGACCACCCAGATTTTATGGCCTTCCAAAAATCCACAAAGAAGGTCCTATCGTCTCCACCATTAACTCACCCACCTACAAACTGGCCCGATTTATGTCTGATACCCTGCTTCCTTTCACGGGCAAGACCACCTCAGCTGGACTTAACTCAGCTCACTTGGTTTTTCTAATCAAGCACATCTCACTGTCTCCAGATTTTTTACTTGTCAGTTTCGATGCAGTCTCCCTGTTCACCAAGGTACTTGACACCATTGCAATCATTGAAGACTTGGTCCAACAGAGACTGAATCCAGATGTACCAACTGTGGTAAGGCACTGCCATACCAACATGTACTTCACCTGGAATGGTACATTCTACAAACAAAATCAGGGCACCCCAATGGGTTCTCCCTTATCGCCAGTGGTAGCGAATGTTTTCATGGAGAAATTTGAGACAGATGCCATCCAGAAATCCACCCTACGGCCTTCCTTATGGAAGAGATACGTAGATAACACGTTTGTCATCTTGCCACATGGCCTGCCAGCACTGAACCAATTTCTCAACCACATCAGTTTCATACACCCATCTATCAAATTCACCATGGAAGTGGAAAAGGATGGCAAGCTACCATTCCTGGATGTTTTGATTGAGAAGAGACCTGATGGCTCATTGGGACACTGTCTACAGGTGTAGTGACATAAGAAGGGAGGGGCTGCTGGGGGCTCTGGGACCCTGGGTGGGCCAGACGCTTAAGCCTCTTGGCACCAGGCGTTGGGTTCCCAGGCGGGTCAGACGCTTGCCTCTTGGCGTCAGGCGTTGGGTTCCCAGGCGTTTAATCCCCTTGGCGGCGCCAGGGGGGGGGGGGGCTGTGTGTGCTCTGTGGGATATCTGGGGGCGCACACGGCCCCACCTCTCGTTGGGGACTGGGCATAAAGGGGGAGCTCCCTGGACGATGGGGCCAGTCGTAGCTCAAGACCCAAGACCCAAGACCAGCCATCGGAGGACCCTGGGACGCTGTGAGAGCCAGTGGTGGGACTCTGGAACTCCCGACTCTACGACCTTGTGAGGGCGAGTTCCAGAGCGTAGCCAGAGTAGAGTATCTAGGCTGTGTACCTAGGCTGTGTACCTAGGCTGTGTACCTGGGAGCTGTTACAGAGTATCAGGACTGTTGGACTGTTGGAGTGTTGGAATGTTGGAGTGTTGAATCGTAATAAAGAAGTTACCTCTACAAGTGTCTCCGGAATCCGTTACATTTGGCATCAGAAGTGGCTATGGAGACAAGAAGTAAGCCACGTACCTTCAGTCCTGACGGCGATGAAGAGGAGCAAGCAGCGATGGGGCGGCCAACGCCAGCCGACAGCGACGCTGCACCGCCGGCCGACAACAACGCTGCACCGCCGGCCGACAACAACGCCGCACCGCCGGCTGAGCAGCTGTCTGCTCCGCCGACCGTCCCCTCTCCAGCGTCGGGAGCAGGGATGGAGGAGGCGCTGCTTCGCCTCGCAGAACTGCTCTGCGCCACCGCCTCTCTCCTGGGCGAGATGCGGTGCTCGTGGGCGATGGCGGGAGGAAGAGAGTAGGTGCGGCGCTCGCCCGAGCCCGCCGCCGCCATTCCCGCCACCGGCGTTCCCCCCACGGATGTGGGTGATACTTCCGTGTGTGTCGTCACGTCTGCCGGGGGAGCAATGACCGCTGGGAGTAACGTCACTTCCAGGCAGAGCGTGGTCCAACCAAGCAACGCCGCGTCATCAGCGCTGCGACCTTCACCGCCGGACGACAGCTGGCTTCAACCTAGCATACCGCGTCATCAGCGCTGCGACCGGACAGTGAGGGCGCCATTCTTACTGTAACCGGCGCCGGGGCCGGCACATCGACCGACACGCTGGTCGCCGCCTTTGCTGCTCTGGCCAAAGGCTGGAGGTCGGGAGACCAGGCCCCTGACACTTCGTACATTTACGCGCTCCGGATTAATAATTTTTTTGTTGACATTTTCTTCGTTGTCGTCGGGGAGTCGTGACTGTTGTTGGGTAAACTGTGTGGAGCTTCGCTCGTGAGTGTTGTCAATGTGTGTGCGAAACTTTGCTTGTGATTGTTAACAATGTATGGTTTGTACTGAGCTTTGTTCGTGATTGTTAATGTATAGCTTCTGCTGTCATTGTTAACGATGTATAGACTGTATGGGGTATTTATCTTGAGATGATGACATGCTGCCAAGGATTTGGAATTGTCAGGCTGGCTCTCAAATATCTTGGGGTGCAGATCCTGACCAGGATGGCCCAGCTGGTGTTGCGTGTCTAACACGAGAGTTGTGGTCCCGTCATGCCATGGCTGACGGCTTGACCTGACAGCCCGGAGATAGAGACACTCCGTGGCATGTCTAGCCTAGTGGGCTGTGTGCTCACATGGCTCGGAGAGTGTGGTCCCGTCATGCAATGGCTGACGGCTTGACCTGACAGCCCGGAGATTGAAACACTCCGTGGCATGTCTAGCCTAGTGGGCTGTGCGCTCACATGGCTCGGAGAGTGTGGTCCCGTCATGGAATAGCTGACGGCTTGACCTGACGGCTGAGACCCTCCGTGGTGCGTCTGGAGCAGTAGGCTCGCCCTGACGGCCCGGAGATTGAAACACTCCGAGGCGCGTTGAAACAGTGGGCTGGAGATTCGTGGTGTTCAGGTGTAGTTGTCCCGTTACGTTGGGACTGTATCCCTCAGTTGTTAGGGTGCATGTTGTGCAGGGAGTGAACGATGGGTCATCTCAGCTTGGTCGGTACAGCTATATGCTGCGATGCGAGTGTTGGAGAGAGACTGGGTCGTCTCAGCTCGGTCGGTACAGCTATATGCTGCGATGCGAGTCTTGGAGAGAGACTGGGTCGTTTCAGCTCGGTCGGTACAGCTATATGCTGCGATGCGAGTCTTGGAGAGAGACTGGGTCGTCTCAGCTCGGTCGGTACAGGTATATGCTGCGATGTGAGTCTTGGAGAGAGACTGGGTCGTCTCAGCTCGGTCGGTACAGCTATATGCTGCGATGTGAGTCTTGGAGAGAGACTGGGTTGAAGTTCCCCCGATATGGCCGACGCGTGCTACTGATTGTGACGCCGCGTCGGAAAGGCGGTGGGGTGGTAACACGGAAATTCCCCCCCGATATGGCCGACGTGCGCGGTTTTAAGATGGAGACGCCACGTTGGAAAGGCGGGGGGTGCTAATGGTTGACATGTAATATCGGTGGTGGTTCTCATTGAGGGCTGCTGGGACGCAAGCACGGGATGCCTTGGAGATGCGGTTCGCGCGTGCGGCCACCATTTCTGGACAGGAGCAGGCAGATTTATTTTGTTTGTGTCATGTCAATTGTATATATATATATTTTAAAATGTAGATACTGGAGCAGCCCTGAAGTGCGACTTCTTTGCCCAGTACATGGGTCGGCCCTGAAGTACGACTTCTCGACCCGGGACGTAGACAGACGTCCGGATAAGTGTGTGTAGAGGGGTGCTAGACATGTTGGTCTTCGCCTTCTCACCACCTGATGGATGGGAGGGTGGCAGGGTGGTGTTGATCCCTGCCATCCATGCGGTGGTTGTGTGATTTCGGTTCGATTACCGGTGTTGGTTGTGCATCCAACGCGTCGAAATCTGTATATTTGTTGTTGTTAATTCCCCGGTTTCTATGCGGATCCCGAGGAGGGCTAGGTGTGCCGCGGGTCGTTTGTTCACGTGATAGTAGGTTTTTACCCTTTTAACTGGTACAAAACTGACACCTTTATTCAAGGCATCATGTTTGCAATGACCACAACACAAGTAGTCAAAAAAGCAAACAAAAAGAAGCAACTCTGATAAGGATGATAATATGCACTGTCCTTGAAGTTGATTGGCCCACACCCGAGACGGCTTTCTTTAGAGCCTAGTCCCCATTGGTGTAGGGCCAGATGACACCAGAAGGTGTACAACTCAAACACAGTGCAATATCAGAGTATTGAGAGCTCGGGGTAAGCATTTACACTATGAGATCTCTTTTACCAGTGGCAAAATATGATAGTAGGTTTTTACCCTTTTAACTGGTACAAAACTGACACCTTTATTCAAGGCATCATGTTTGCAATGACCACAACACAAGTAGTCAAAAAAGCAAACAAAAAGAAGCAACTCTGATAAGGATGATAATATGCACTGTCCTTGAAGTTGATTGGCCCACACCCGAGACGGCTTTCTTTAGAGCCTAGTCCCCATTGGTGTAGGGCCAGATGACACCAGAAGGCGTACAACTCAAACACAGTGCAATATCAGAGTATTGAGAGCTCGGGGTAAGCATTTACACTATGAGATCTCATGATGCCTTGAATAAAGGTGTCAGTTTTGTACCAGTTAAAAGGGTAAAAACCTACTATCATATTTTGCCACTGGTAAAAGAGATCTCATAGTGTAAATGCTTACCCCGAGCTCTCAATACTCTGATATTGCACTGTGTTTGAGTTGTACGCCTTCTGGTGTCATCTGGCCCTACACCAATGGGGACTAGGCTCTAAAGAAAGCCGTCTCGGGTGTGGGCCAATCAACTTCAAGGACAGTGCATATTATCATCCTTATCAGAGTTGCTTCTTTTTGTTTGCTTTTTTGACTACTTGTGTTGTGGTCATTGCAAACACGATGCCTTGAATAAAGGTGTCAGTTTTGTACCAGTTAAAAGGGTAAAAACCTACTATCATATTTTGCCACTGGTAAAAGAGATCTCATAGTGTAAATGCTTACCCCGAGCTCTCAATACTCTGATATTGCACTGTGTTTGAGTTGTACACCTTCTGGTGTCATCTGGCCCTACACCAATGGGGACTAGGCTCTAAAGAAAGCCGTCTCGGGTGTGGGCCAATCAACTTCAAGGACAGTGCATATTATCATCCTTATCAGAGTTGCTTCTTTTTGTTTGCTTTTTTGACTACTTGTGTTGTGGTCATTGCAAACATGATGCCTTGAATAAAGGTGTCAGTTTTGTACCAGTTAAAAGGGTAAAAACCTACTATCATATTTTGCCACTGGTAAAAGAGATCTCATAGTGTAAATGTTTGTTCACGTGTCATTGCTTCACATTTTTGTTGATTGATGCTTGTATATAGTGTAAAGTTGTACAGGTTGGTTATGGTATTTATGGTTGCTTTCTTGTTCTCTTTTCTTTTCTTGTTGAGGCTCGCGTATTTTTTTTTCTCTCTCTCCCTTTCGTTAATTTAAACTTCCTAATTATTGACAGCCGGGTCGGCTGGAGGCTACGTAGAGGGGGGTAATGTAGTGACATAAGAAGGGAGGGGCTGCTGGGGGCTCTGGGACCCTGGGTGGGCCAGACGCTTAAGCCTCTTGGCACCAGGCGTTGGGTTCCCAGGCGGGTCAGACGCTTAAGCCTCTTGGCGTCAGGCGTTGGGTTCCCAGGCGCTTAATCCCCTTGGCGCCGCCAAGGGGGGGGGCTGTGTCTGTGTATGCTCTGTGGGATATCTGGGGGCGCACACGGCCCCACCTCTCGTTGGGGACTGGGCATAAAGGGGGAGCTCCCTGGACGATGGGGCCAGTCGTAGCTCAAGACCCAAGACCCAAGACCAGCCATCGGAGGACCCTGGGACGCTGTGAGAGCCAGTGGTGGAACTCTGGAACTCCCGACTCTACGACCTTGTGAGGGCGAGTTCCAGAGCGTAGCCAGAGTAGAGTATCTAGGCTGTGTACCTAGGCTGTGTACCTAGGCTGTGTACCTGGGAGCTGTTACAGAGTATCAGGACTGTTGGACTGTTGGAGTGTTGAATCGTAATAAAGAAGTTACCTCTACAAGTGTCTCCGGAACCCGTTACACAGGAAAGCCACCCACACGGATGCCTATCTAAAGCCTGACTCCCACCACCATCCAGCCAAGAAAAATTCCCTCATCAAAACACTACACCATCGGGCCCATTGCATCTCCGACCAGCATCACCTAGCCAGTGAGCTGGAGCACGTACACCAAGCCCTCAGGATGAACGGATATTCTGACCATACAATCCGCAAAGCTGTCTCCCCAACCATGGGGAAACAACCATCTGAGGAGCCAACCAATACCATCACTTTGCCATACATAGCAGGAGTTACCAAAAAGATTTCCAAAATCTTAAACAAACACAAGATCCAGGTTCGTTTCTACACAGTACACAAAATCTGTCATTTGATCCCATCTGTAAAGAATGTGATTCCTGACATGCAATACCCTGGTGTCTACAAACTGAGTTGTGGCTGCGGCAGCAGTTACATTGGAGAAACGAAACGACATGTCTCGGACCGCGTTCATGAACACAAGGGAAATGTGAAACATGGTAGGACCAATACCTCTGCCGTTGCTGATCATTGTTTTAACGCCGTGGGCTCACACGAAATTGATTTTTCCAAGACGAAGGTATTCTGCCAATCCACCAGCTATCATCAGAGATGTGTTTATGAAGCCATCCAGATATATAAACACAGACACAACTTCAACCGAGAAGATGGGTACAAACTGAGCAATCATTAGAAGGACGTGATTAACCAGGTAAAGTCTTAACTGACTGTGATGTTTCCATCCTACCTGCCTATGTCAGCTGTTATTTCCGACTCTCTGTGTCTTTCTCTCTTTCTATGCATCTCTCTCCGATCTCTACTCCAGTACTCCAGTGACCCAGGTGCTGTCGCGGGGTCCACTTTCTGCCCCGCCTCCTCCCCCCTTCTCTCTGCCCCCCTAAAGCCGATCTCTCAGATCTCTCCAAGTGCTGCCACGGGGTCCACTTTCTGCCCCGCCCCCTCTCTCCCCCCACCTCCTCTCTTCCCCCCCCTACTGCCGAGGCCTATATAACCTCGTGCCACGGCAGAAACTCTCGCCTACTTCAGCAGTTTTTTGTTGCTGTGGTTGTCCCACCTGATGACGATTGCTTGTGTTGCGATTTTTCTACCTACGTGACTTTACTGAAAGAACCAAACAGAACGATAACATCCATGCATTGCCACGCTGGAGATGAGGTGCGGACCTACTGAAATCTCCATACCCCGGGGGTTTTGGCAACATATAGGCTGGCCCCACATGCCTCCACGGGATTTCCCCCTTTTTTTATTATGTATGGCTGAGAGCCAAATCCGCCCATAGAAAGCCAGCTGGGTAAGTCCCCCACAGGTGTGCCCGACTGACCTGCGTCCTTGCAGGTAACGCTCGACCGACTGTTCGAAGCACGCACAGCGGCGATGGCAAACATGTGCAGTTGGGACGTCGCCATTGGTTTGTTCGCCCGTTGCGTCTCAAAGCCTACGATCATCATCACACAAGCACCTCATCTCCATGTCCTGTTCCGCCGTGGTCTAGGGTGTCAGACGAGCCACAGCAGCCGTCCGGGGAAATTGAGTTACCCGTACATGTGTGGGGGCTGACGCCCGCCTCCCCGCTCCCTGTGAGCGGACGAGGCGCGACGTCCACCCCCTCCACTCCCCCCTCCTCCTCGTCGGTCGCCTCTCGCCGGGCCCCCGCCGATCGAGTGATCGCCCCCCCCCCCGCGCCAGCGCCCTCTCTGAGGGACATGGCTGATTAGCTGGCTCACCACGGCCTTGGGTTATCCCGCACACGCCCACGTACACCACCACCGCACAAGCGAACGCGGAGGCGTGCAGGCGCGTGCTCCTGCAGGCGCGTATTTTGCGCAAAGGTTAGCGCTAAAGAAAACGGGACGGCGGCGGTATTAATATGCGAGTGCCCCTCCGGGTGGTTAAGCCCTAATCTGCTAGCACACAAAGGCTAATGCTAAAGGGCTGTATGAATACACGCACACGCCTCGCCGTTAATGCTATTGCCGCTGTGTAAACATGCTGTTTAAATGCCGGCGAGCGGGTTTATCGCCCCCTGCCCTAATTACTCACGCGGCACACTGCAGGCGCGCGTTTTAAAACACGCGCGCCTCACACACACGCTCAAGTTACTAACACCGCGCCAACGCTGCAGCCCCACGCTCTCTCTCTCTCTCGTGCACACCATCTCCCCGCACAGTCGCACCACACAAATCGCAGACACCACGCCGAGGTTCTACCCACACACACAGAAAACATGCTGCACCGATACTCTGAACTAAAGTTTATTAACGGCGCAAATACACTCTACCTGGAGGTGAAATATATTGCGAGGAAAGCCTAGCCGAACTCTGCCTATGAACCCAGTCACACAAATGTCAAACGTCCTACCACGTACCTCGAAGCTGGACTCGCGGCGACCGACGGACGCTGAGAGTCGGAGGGAGGACGAGGGAAGATTTGACCTATCACTGTCTCGCAGCAGCACATGCTGGCATCACACGGATGCTGCGAGGGTCTCGAAGAGGCAGGACGGCAGGGAGAGGGTCTTGACCGCCCGGAGGTTGAAGCCAAGAAACCGAAAATCGTCCAGGGCCCCCATTTTTTATTCCCCCTCACTTCAAAGGGCCGGGATGGCATTTGTCCCGCGCGACCAATCGTGCGCCTACCTGTAGTTACCGCCCCCTTGTTACCGCGTCCTTCCTCGAGTGCTGCGGCGGCGGCCACCCATTGTCCCTCGTTGCCCATTGTCTGGAAGGGCTCATGCGCTTTTACTTGCTTAATATTCTGCCCTCCGTCCTCCCCCCAATGTTGTAACTCATTCCGGTTGGCCCAGGGAATCTTTTCTTTCTGCGCCCATACAATTTTAAGCCAATTTTAGGGGCATCACAATGTAACCTGTCCTGCGAGGGTCGGCCAATCTCCTGGCACCGGGAAACCGTGGGACTCTCCCTCTAGGGGCCCTTCGGATCAAGACCCGATGTGCCAGGTAATCCCCCGCCAGGACACTACGTGGGTGCGCTGCATGTGGGTGTGTTTAGTGCGGGGGCCGGGAGGGAATCGCGGCGCTTGCGGAGTTGCTCCGCGGTCGTGGCACCACATATGCTCCTGTGCCGCCCACAGGACCAACTCATATAGCGGACGAATCACTGTGGGACCCTGCAGCATATTCCGGTCTGGCAACAAAGACATGTTCGTGACGGCCCAGTCCTAATTCCATGGCATAGGAATTCGGACTCCAGGATGTGGAATTCACTCCCGATTTGGAATTAGGACTCCAGAGTATGGTTTTGAGACTCCCTGCAATGGAATTGAGACTTTCAAGGTTTGCAAGTCAGATGCCTCAAAAGGCAACATGGTACAGTACATAAATGTTCCCTATACCATGAGTAGAATGGTACATGACTCGAGTCTGTAGAATGTAAGGTTCTGGAGATATTTCGAGAAAAATGTTACCAGTGAAGTATTGGAAAATGACGGCAGGAAACTCCTTGACGGGAACACACTTCTTTTATTAAATCTTGACTTGTAACAATACAACGCGTGGCCTCTCTTCTTCACAATGCGCTTCTCTTGACTCTGGATTCTGTGCTGCCGGCTCTCTGTGCCTCGTGTAGACTCCGCGCCTCGGCTACACTCCTCTCTCGCCTCGTGTAGACTCTGCGCCTCTGCTACACTCTCCACTCGCCTCGTGTAGACTTTGCACCTCTCTCGCTGGCTACACCGTATGCATACTCGGCTCGTGCAGACCTTCCTCTCTCGCTGGCTACACCGTATGCATACTCGGCTCGTGCAGACCGTTCTCTCTCGCTGGCTACACATTACACATTACTCAGCTCGTGTAGACCGTTCTATCTCGCTGGCTACACACTATACATTACTCAGCTCGTGTAGACCGTTCTATCTCGCTGGCTACACACTATACATTACTCAGCTCGTGTAGACCGTTCTATCTCGCTGGCTACACACTATACATTACTCAGCTCGTGTAGACCGTTCTCTCTCACTGGCTACACACTATACATCACTCAGCTTCTACTCTCCATTACTCTCCTCTCCGGGCTCTATCTCTGCACCTTCCTCTTCATTCTTAGATGGTTCCACTTCTGCCCCCTGCTCCTCTGTGCATCACCTTATATACCCCTTCTTCCCGGGAGGCGGAGCGGATGCGGACCTCAACGTCGGCACCGCTCCTCAGTTACCCAATCCCCACGCGCTATCCTTACGATCCGGTTCCGCTCAGCGCGTGTTTCCACTCCCCGACCAATCACACCGCGCTGCTACCCGATCACTCCCTCTGGGCGCGTCACCGGCACACAGCCAATCAGCAGCACTACCCCCACCCGCGCACTGACGCCTGCTCCTCCCCGTCAGCGCGCGTCACCACACACACACCCGTACATACGCGCTGGCACACGACATATACACCCAGCGCGTATCACCACTACATCACCCCCTCCCACATAGCTCGCAGCCGGCCCGGCTGCTAACAACAACCAACCGCGACGATAAAACGACAACCAACAAAAAAAAACCCCATAACCCCCCCGAGTGTGCCCCGTAACATAACACAACAACAACAACAACAAGAATAACTATGTACAGATTGACAATGAACCCGAAAAGTCAACAATAACACGATACGAGCAAATTCGAAACGAACGCGCCCCACGTCCCTGCGACCACACGCAGTGACGAGGCGCTCCAACTGCCCCGACTCCTCACGAGGCAGGTCATGCAAAGTAGCACGACCTGGCGCGAGTCCGTCTGGCTGGTCCATCGTATGGGGCGGGACACTGACGACCGTCCGGCGGTTCCGGCCGCTCCAGACGGCGCGGAACGGGCCTGAAAGGGCCGGCCCCGCCGCGGAGATCCGGCCGCCGGTGATCGGCAGCTGTCAGTTCCGAGACACCTGGGAGCAGATCAGGCGAAAATACGTGTGGATCAGGCAGAGACATTTCCCCCTCTGGGTCGCCGGTCACGTCACACGCCCGGCCATCACGACACAAGGGGAGGCCATATGGAGGCGAGAACGGTTTCAGTCGGGAGGGGTGAACGTACCACCGGCGTTTTCCCCACTTTATCTGAACGCACTGGGGCCGTGCAACGCGCACGACCTCCACGGGTCCCCTCCACGGTCTCAACAATTTAGGCGACGTAGCCAAGGGTGCCTGAGGGCAATGCAGCCAGGCCCTGTCACCTGGTTTCCATTCGTGCATGGACACCTTCCGTGCCCGCAACCGTTCATTAGCAATTTGGCGAGCCCGCGAATTAAGCCGCGCGGCCTCCCTCGCCTCTGTCAGCTTGTGAATATTAAACTTAATATGTTCTGCCAAATTAGAATTAGTTCGTGGAGCGGACAGGCCAAGTTGCGTTTCTATTGGCGGGTCAGCTTCCCGACCGTACATCAAATAGAATGGGGAAAACCCCGTAGCTGCATGGGGGGCCATTCTATACGCAGCAAGGACTCCCGGGACCTGCAGGTCCCAATCTACATGTGCCTCGCACACCTGCTGGCACAGCATGGAAGTCAAGGTTTTGTGGAGTCTCTCCACCATCCCGTCAGTCTGCGGGTGGTACGGGGAGGTACGCACCTTCTTGGTACCCAACAGATCGCACACCTCTTGCAACAATTTACTCGAAAAATTTTTACCTTGGTCGGTCAGCAGGCGTTCGGGAGCCCCCTTGTCCAGGACATAGCCCTGGACGAAGGCATCCGTCACAGCCGCTGCCGACTGGTTAGCGAGAGGCCACGCCATAGGCCATCGGGTAAAGTATTCGACCCCCACTAACAAATATTTATTCCCTCTCGGCGTGACTGGGAAGGGCCCCAAAATATCGAGTGCAACGAGCTCGTTGGTACGCGAGACCTGAATAGATTGCAGCGGTGGATTAGCTGCCACGGCCGGTGGTTTACGCCTGGCGCACTCAACGCACCCCTTCAGAATATGCACCACATCACTTCCCATTCCCGGCCAGTAATAGTCACGCTGAAGCAGGGCAAGCGTCTTGTTAACTCCCAAGTGCAAGAGGCGTTCGTGTGCCGCCAAGACAACCCTCCCCCTCACAGCGGAAGGCACCACGAGTGCGTTCCGCCGGGACAAACTGTCCCATTTCAATAACACGCCCCGCTCAAGTACATAGGAGCCGGTACGCTCCTGGTCCCCCTCGGGACCCCCAACCTTGCGGCGCAATGCTAGCAGCGAGCTGTCCGCCATCTGGAGGCGGCCCCATTCGCTGAGCGACAGCGAGAGCAGCGAGTCCCGACCCTGAGGGGCAGTGGAATCATCCCCGATCGGTGCGCCCGCTGTCGCAGCCAGTGCCCCCATCTCCCCCGCAAGCGTCGGTTTACAGCGCGCCGATCCCGACAAACACGCGCATTCATCACAAGGCAACAACCGCGACAAGCAATCGGCATTCGTGTGTCGCAACCCCTTACGGTACGTAGTCGTAAACTGATAGTCCTGGAGGACTTCCAACCAACGCGACAACTGGCCCGAGGGCTGGGCGACCCTCAATGAATACTGTAGCGCCGCGTGGTCCGTTCGGACTGTAAAGTGACGACCATAAAGATATGGCCTAAACTGCTGCACAAAAAAAACAATGGCAAGCAGCTCGCGACGGGTGACACAGTAGCGCTGCTCCGCCGGAGACAACACCCTACTACCGTAGGCGACAACTCTTTCGACACCCCCAACGACTTGGGATAGCACCCCCCCAATGCCCGTGTTGCTAGCATCCGTGTCCAGCAAAAAGGGACTGGCAAAATCGGGATAACACAAGGGTGGGGCACCCACCAAGGCGTCCCGGAGGGAGCGAAACGCGGCCTCCTCCTCCGGTCCCCATTTGAACTTCACTCCCTTCGCCGTTAGAGCGTGCAAGGGTTTTGCAATAGTGGCGAAGTGCTCAACGAACCGCCGATAATAAGAAGCAAACCCGATGAAACTACGCACGTCGGAAACGGACGTAGGTGTCGGCCACGAACCGACACAATCCGTCTTCGCGGGATCGGTGGAGATCCCCGAAGAATCGACAATGTGACCCAAGTATCTAACGGACCTACGAAGGAGGTGACATTTGGCCGGTTTAAATTTCAACTTAGCCGATCGCATTCGCAAGAACACCCCTCTCAATCGCCGGAGGTGTTCCTCAAACGTTTTACTGAAAACAATGACATCGTCCATATAAATCAAGCATGTATCCCACTGCAAGCCCGACAAAACCAGCTCCATAAGTCGCTGAAACGTCGCTGGAGAGGAGTGAAGTCCCATGGGTAACCGGTTAAACTGGAACAGCCCCCCTGGAGTCCGAAATGCTGTCTTAGGTTTCGACTCTTCGTCGAGCGGCAACTGCCAAAACCCCGATAACAAATCAAGAGTCGAAAAATATCGCGCACCAGACAATGCATCGAGGGACTCATCCATCCTGGGGAGCGGATACGCGTCAGCCACAGAGATCTTATTCAGGCGACGGAAATCAACGCAGAATCGCAGGGACCCGTCCTGCTTCTTAACCAGCACAATAGGCGCTCCCCACGGGCTAGAGGAGGGCGAAATAATATCGGCTTCTAGCATATCGTTAACAGCCGACTGAACATGTTCCTTCTCCACGGGACTCAGTCGGAAGGGATTTAGCCTGACCGGCGCCGCATCGCCCGTTTCAATGTGATGGTGCAACAAATCCGTGCACCCAATGTCATACTTATGTTTACTGAATACATCAGAGAATTCAATGAGCAACTCGCGCAGCGCACCCAACTGCGCCGCCGACAAATCGTCCGAGGCGGCACATAACGAATGGACCCACTCAAGGTCTTCCCTTGGCTCAACGTTCCGCGCGGGGCTCGAGCCCACCTGCGCAACCAACCCATCATCCCCAGGGACCTGCGCCGCGTGAGCCAGCACGGTGCCCTGCGGAATGACAGCTGGTCGCGACCCCGCGTTCAAAACCATCACAAACGGATCCCTGTCAGCCCGCACCAAAGTGTGAGCCACCGATAAATCAAGACCCCCGACAGCCTTGTTAGAAGGACCCAAAAGCATACTCTGTCCCGAAGCCTCCCTCACCCATGGTTTCCGCAACCGGAGGGGAATCAACATCTGTGAACCCGGGGGCACTTGCACTGTCTGCGTCGCCACCGCTTGTATCGTAGCGCACGCCGTCCGAATGTCAGTAGGGCCCGTCAAAAATGAAATCCGGCGACCCGATGGCAGTTCAATGCATCGTTGATCGATAAGAATTTTAATGGGCATTTTAGCCAAAAAGTCAGTGCCCAAAAGACACGGAACTGCCAAAGAAGACGAAACGAAAACGGGTCCCGACAATTTGATATCTCCAATGCAAATGGACGCCCTAACCTGACCGATAATGCCCAACGATCCCCCATTAGCGGCGTAAAACGGCACATCCACTGGAAGCAGCGGACGACATTGGACCGGAAGAATATTATAAATGAGGTCCGATATAATAGTTGCCGATGCCCCCGTGTCCACTAACACCCTAATCTCAACCCCATCAATAGATCCCGTAACAACGGACGAACCCGCCGAAGCAGCCACAATTCTATGCCCCAATTCCGCCCATTCAATGTCTCCCTGGTCCCGGCCGAACCCCCCTCGCCGAACCGAATCCCCGAACCTTAACCGGCCCTCCTCCGCCGCAACGCGGCGTCCCATGTGTGCCGAATAAACAGGCCGAGCGTGTGAGGTGCCGCGACTTGCCGGGGATTGTAGAGATGACTTGGGCTCTCGGTCGTCGTCCAGCCGAGCTCCCATGGCGCGCTGCCGCGGAGCGCGGCACCCGGACGCCACGTGGCCCCGGAGGCCGCAGTTATAGCACGTGACGAGGGTCGGAGTAGATCTTGGTTGCTCCGACTTTCGGCCCGATCGCAGAGGCGACCGGGCCCCCGGCCTCCAGTCCCCTGGTCGTCCCGTGGCGAACGCCTCCTCTCGTGGGCTGACGACTTGGGGTTCGGCGACCACCAAACCCGGGGCTGCGACGACAGCAGCGTTGCAACCAACGCCTTGCTTCCGTTGTAGGGCCTCGTACGCTTGAATATTCGTGGCGACTCTCAAAGAAGAAATATCAATCTCGTCAGCTGTGTTGATAGGGACCCCCAGGTCCTGCGCCAACTTGAGCAGCTGCTCCAAAACCATCGCGTCTTGGCCCTCCTCGTCCATCCGAGGGAACGCAGCATCAGCAAGAGCCAGCAACGCCGTGCGATAGGCCAGCGCGGTCTCCGTGGCCGCTTTCCGTCTTGCGTAGAACTGATGGCGGCATGTAGAGGGAGGCCCGTAGACCCTGGCCAACAAACCCAGCGCATCCTTCAGCGTGGAGCGGTCCGACTTCCGTGCAGCCCTGAAGGCCGCGAGCGCATCGTCGTCCAGCATGGCGGGCAATGCCCGCAGCGCCGTAGCATCGGACCACGCTGACATCTCTTGATGCGCCAAAAACCTTCGCTGAAATTGGCCCCAGTCTCCGCCTTCCGCCTTGAAGGCTGACAACGTGGGCAGGCGCTGCTGAAAAATGAAGTCATCCGCCTCGTGGTTCCTCTCCGCCTGTCCGTCGGTGTCTAAGATGGCGGCTCCAGCAGCAGACGTAAGATGGCGGACCCCCTCGCGCGCTGATGACGTCGATGCGCGCGCTTGGGAACCCACCACCACGTGGCGCTCGCCGTTCCCGCCAAAAGTAGGCCCAGGCGCAATGGCGGGAATCCCCCATTCGTTTTGGCGGGAATCTGCGGGGCGACCTTGTAAAATGTCCCCCACCGTCCCCGCTCCTCCCGACGAGCTGATCTCCGCCAAGATGGACGCGGCGGCGAGCAGCAGCTCCGCCAGTCGGGAGTGCGCCTCACGAAGCCCGGCGTCTGTCCCCGGTCGCTCGGCCGGCGCCGTCGACGGACCCTGCAGCGTGGGCAAGTCCTCTTCCTCACCCCCCGCCACCAGCGGCTCCGAGTCGTCCAGGTCTTCCTCGCGGTCAATCCCGTGGGTCCTACGGGTCTTCCTCGTCTCCATACTTGGAAGCCCGTTTCACTTCTGACGCCAGATGAAGTATTGGAAAATGACGGCAGGAAACTCCTTGACGGGAACACACTTCTTTTATTAAATCTTGACTTGTAACAATACAACGCGTGGCCTCTCTTCTTCACAATGCGCTTCTCTTGACTCTGGATTCTGTGCTGCCGGCTCTCTGTGCCTCGTGTAGACTCCGCGCCTCGGCTACACTCCTCTCTCGCCTCGTGTAGACTCTGCGCCTCTGCTACACTCTCCACTCGCCTCGTGTAGACTTTGCACCTCTCTCGCTGGCTACACCGTATGCATACTCGGCTCGTGCAGACCTTCCTCTCTCGCTGGCTACACCGTATGCATACTCGGCTCGTGCAGACCGTTCTCTCTCGCTGGCTACACATTACACATTACTCAGCTCGTGTAGACCGTTCTATCTCGCTGGCTACACACTATACATTACTCAGCTCGTGTAGACCGTTCTATCTCGCTGGCTACACACTATACATTACTCAGCTCGTGTAGACCGTTCTATCTCGCTGGCTACACACTATACATTACTCAGCTCGTGTAGACCGTTCTCTCTCACTGGCTACACACTATACATCACTCAGCTTCTACTCTCCATTACTCTCCTCTCCGGGCTCTATCTCTGCACCTTCCTCTTCATTCTTAGATGGTTCCACTTCTGCCCCCTGCTCCTCTGTGCATCACCTTATATACCCCTTCTTCCCGGGAGGCGGAGCGGATGCGGACCTCAACGTCGGCACCGCTCCTCAGTTACCCAATCCCCACGCGCTATCCTTACGATCCGGTTCCGCTCAGCGCGTGTTTCCACTCCCCGACCAATCACACCGCGCTGCTACCCGATCACTCCCTCTGGGCGCGTCACCGGCACACAGCCAATCAGCAGCACTACCCCCACCCGCGCACTGACGCCTGCTCCTCCCCGTCAGCGCGCGTCACCACACACACACCCGTACATACGCGCTGGCACACGACATATACACCCAGCGCGTATCACCACTACACCAGTAAGGTGTTACTGTAACGCGTGTCGTGTTGGCAGTGTAATTCTTCAGCCATTTTCACCACCCGGAACCCTCCCGTGGACCCACCCCAGACCCCCCAGGACGTCAGATCTCTCCAGACCCCAGAATCTGAACTCCTTCAGGTCTCACACCTCCCCACCCACCCCCCCCCCCCCCAAATTTGTATGAAACAAGACAAATAGATATGGTCACAACGTTTATTTAAAAATAAAAGTTTTATTGTTTCTTATTGTAAAACAGATGTATGTGGATGTCCATGTTCAGGCTGAGGGGTCTATGTTGAGGCTGTATATCTGTTGAGGCTATGCGTCTGTGTAGAGACGACTGTGGGTCAGTGTTGAAACTGTGGTCAATGTACAGGTTGTAAGTATTGAGGCTATGCATCTGTGTTGGGCCCGTGGGTGTGTTGGGGCTGTTATTATGTTGAGGCTGTGCGTCTGTGTCGAGGCTGTCGATGCGAGCAGATTCGACTGAGGCTGTGCCTTCAGTAGAGGACACTATGGCAGTCGTGCCTGGAAGCCACGTAGCCATTACTACCCATTTTAATATTTCACAGATCTTTAAACATTTAACATAAAACTCTGGGACACAAAGCATTTGTGCATCTTTACAAAACACCAGTCACTTTAAATCTGGGTTGAAATTTTCATTGAAGTGTCCTTTACTTCACCTCCTCTGTGAGCACTCAGACCTCATCTGGGCCGAAATTCCCACAACGACAACGCCGAGAGAAACCCATCCACTCTGTCCTCCTTCACCCTTCCCTCCACCCATCCACTCTGCCCAATGGCAGTGGAAGCCAGCGTGGCACTCAGTAGTCAGTGGAGCCATGCGCAAGGTAATCCTTGCGGCCAATGTTGCTGACTTGCTTGGTCTGTAGGGCCTCCAGTTTCGGGCACTCCGTGATACGGTGACCCAAACCGCCGCAGAATGTGCAGCCACGCTCGCCTGCTCACATACGCATGCACGCACACGAGGATACACACGGGCAAGCACACACACGGACACACACCACACCGCACACACAACCGCACACACGGGCACACACACAGATGATGCCGGATGTAATTACCAGCGAAACGTTGTACTCAAAAATTGGAAATGTTGTGAATTCACTAAACACACCAGTGGGCTAAAGTAGTGAACTATTTGTCTTTTGTCAACGTGACACATATTTTACCGATTAGCCGTGTCGGGTGGTGGAGGGTTGCAACACATTTATAAATAACACGATCTAACCCAACAAACCTTTATTATGAGTATTAATTTGTGCATTGCCTTTGTGCTGTTTGCCTTTTGGCATTCTCTGGTCAAACACTGGTCTTGGCCAATGAGTTTAAAAGACAAATAAAGCATATTTCTTTGCATGGTTTAACACAAGCATGTGTGGTTAATGCAGACTTGATATAAAAGGTGTCGATTTGGTGTTTGAACATGTTAACACCTCCTGTATTATTGCCAGAAAGGGTAAAGCTTACAAAAACTAAAACTATTTTATTTACCAGTTAAAGCGCACTGAGTTATTAGCACTTTTTTAAATTAGCGACCTGGGCACATATGATTGCTCATTGAAGTGGCTTATCATGTGGAAAATTATAGTAGCAGCCAAGTAATCTAAACACGTCGATTCTAAATGTGCAGGGAAAAACCGGAAGACCCGGAGGAAAATCCACTTTAAATATACAACAGGTATCATCAGGGTTTTGATCAAACCCATGACCTCATTCATACCAGACGTAGGAGATAACATCTAGCCACCACGGTGCCCCCCTATTCTTTCGTTCATCCCTATGACGCTCACCTCCGATGTCCAGCATCGACTCGTCGCCCGTCTGCAGCAGCTGCAGCACAGGCGGCACCTTCTGCTTGGCCTCCATGAGCAGAGCCTTGAGATCCATGAGCACCGACTCGTCTGTGGACATGCGTGTGGAGGTTGACGTGCATGTGGAGTGCCCAGTTAGTGGGAAGCGGTGGGGCAGCGATTAGCACTGCACTATGAACTCGGCCATGACCCAAGTTTCGATTCCTGCTCACAGCCATCAAGAACAGTGCCGATTATCTGAACTGGTCCTGGGCCTCCCCCAGATCGACTCAGCCTGAAATGAGCACCTGGTGCAGTGTGTAAACATTGCCACTGGGGAAACAAAGGTGGTCGGGCATGGTGTTGGCCCACCCCCTCCTGTGCCATTCCGGCCTTTATAGGTACTCGCTAACAGCACTTTACCCAACAGTTTAAGGCTAAACAGGAGATATTTTTACTTGGAGGTTGAGGTGAAGCAAAATGGCAACAGAGAATTGGGAATTAAGAGGTCGTCACAGGCCACACTCCGGGTTTGATTCTGTCTTGTTAATCACCATTTAACTGGTAGCCATTCTCAGAACCAGTAACCATTTCCAGCAGAACATTACCAATGAACGCAAGTATCAACATCCAAACAACACGTAAGACCCACGTCACCACATGCTGGCCAAGGAGCCTCTACTAAACAGATCTCTAGATTTTTGAGGAGCTCTTTAAAGTGTTCCATCCACCTCTAAACTATCTCCGAAGTTGAGGTCAATTTTATGCCACCCTTCCTGAATACAGCCTGGGCCACGCCCCGTCGACCCCTCCTAAGGCTGGTTTGCCAGAATATCCTTTAGGCTGTCCGGGAGTCCCTCTCCATGGCCTCTCCAAACTCTTCTGACGCTCGGGCTTTCGCTTCTATGACTGCTGCAGCCGCCTGCTTGGCAAGCCGGTACCTCTCAATCGAGTCGGAGACCTTTTTCTGAGCTAAGCTCGGAAAGCCTCATCAACTTGACAGCTTCCCTCACCACTGGTGTCCACCAGCGGGTCCTAGGGTTTCCACCATGACAGGCACCAACTGCCTTCAGGCCACAGCTTTTCGCAGCTGCATCCCCAATCGAGGTCCTGAACATCGTCCACTTGGACTCAATGTCCACGACCTCCCCGGAAATTCAGGAGAAGTTTTCCTGGAGGTGAAAGTTGAAATCATTCTGCACTGGGTCTTCTGCCATAAGTACCCAGAAAACCAGTACTATTTGTTTGGGCCTTTCACATCTATCTGGTCGATGCCCCAAGGGTCAGATCCAACTTACTACCAAGTGGTGAGTTGACAGCTCTGCCCCTCTCTGTCCAAAACATACAGCCTTAGGTCCGATGATACAACTATAAAGTCAATCATTGACATTCGGCCCAAGGTGCTCTGGTACCAAGTACACTTATGAGCATCCTTGTGTTCGAACATGGTGTTTGTTATTGGCATTCTGTGACTAGCACAGAATTCCAATAACATCTCACCGTTCGGGTTCAGATCAAGGGGGGCCATTCCGCCCAATCACTCCTCTCCAGGTATTTCCATCATTTCCCACGTGAGCATTGAAGTCACCCAGTAAGACTATGGAGACGGTAGGCGACACTCTGTCGAGCACTGCAGCCACTGTCTCCGAGAAGGCCGAATACTTTAAACTGCTGTTTGGTGCAAAAGCATGGAGTTTTCCTTTATAAGACCCGAAGTCTCATTGAGGCGACCTTCTCATCCACTGAGACAAACTCCACCTGAACAGCACCCAGCCGGGGGTTTCTGAGCACTGGCGGAGCCAGTGGGGAGCGTGGGGTGGGACGTGCCCCCCCAATGATCTGATCGAAATTAGGGATTTCGATTGGATCATTGGGGTTTATTAGTAATAAATCGGCATTTTGCGACCCCCACTGCCACTGTGTAGCATATTATGTGCCAGGGACTCTATGAGATGATATGACAATAATGGGTCAGGGGAGATCAAAGGCAGCCATGGTCTGTGTGAGAGGAAAGGCCCGCATGTGGCTATAGGTAGGCTCACGATTGGGCGAGGCAGTATCACGTGACCCAGGTCCTTTGCAGTTGGAAATAAAAGGTGAGACCTGGGAACGAGGGGGCCATCTTGTCTCCTACTTCTTCGCGGTGGACATCTCAGTCAGCCCCCCTCTCTTCGCCGCTCACAGCGTCTGTGCGAAACCAGCAACTGCAGCTACGAGGTACGACGGAGGACGCTTGGTCGACTAGGTGGATTGGCAGTGTTAGATAAGGTTTTTCTCGAAATACACTCTCGGGTCGTACCAACTAGACGGCTTACATTCAAGGATTCGCGCTCAAAATAAAGAGGGCAGACGGCATGGTGTCTCCAGTTTCTGTGTAAGTAGTGGATTGAGTGTGTGTGCGAGAATAGTCGGGAGGGGGCGACGCAGCATAACGCCCAGAGTTCACACATTCGCACACACGGTATAGCCCCGGGGTGGTGTTCGCAGCGGCGTGGGAGAGAGCAGCGAGCGAGGGCCTATGTATTTGTGGCGCATCCTGCGCCGAGCATTAGCGTTGTCTGCCGCGCGTTCATATCGAGCCTTTGTGCTGATGGTTGCGCGTCCCGTGCTAAGCTTTAGCGTTATCCGCTGCGGTTGCATCGTCAGTGATTTAACTCGATGAGCCGCGCCAAGGACGACGGAAGAACAATGCCCTCCCGTAGCGAGTGTAGTGCCAGGATGCCCCGTTACCCGCGCATTGTGCACAAAACGAGCACGCCGCCCCACACTGGAGTCGGACGAGGGAGCGTGGGGTCCACATTGTCCCACGAGGACAAAGTGGCGGACGGAGCCCGGGGCACCGGGACTCGCGGCTGGGCGACCCAGGCGCGCCCGGTTGAGGCGATATGGAGCCCCACAGATGCATGTTGAACATCTTTCACACCGTACGTAGCCCACCATGTTAACCAGTGCCATTACACCACCATGGCAGCTCCCTTTGTTTTTCACTTAAAAAGGTAACACTGATGTGTTTATTGCTCGAGACATTTCCAGATGCTCTGGACATTTAATAACCCAAGTTTGCATCCGGGATTTAGCCATCCAATGAAAAAACGACATCATATTAAATTGTGTTGCCATTTAATTGTGCATCGCGAGTACAATTTTAATGTGCCATTTTATTCAGGGACTGTGTGTTGTCTTGGTGTCGTCTGGGATGGTTTGGTTGTTTTGCTGCCTTGCCCAAACTTGCATTTAGTGTTAAACAAAAATCTGACATTTATATTAGTATTTAGTGGCTTGCTTACCTTTTTCTCTATTTTGCACTCCTTATGTTTTCTGCATTGTTTGTTGTTGGAACTTGCTGACCTACCCCTAATGGGCATTTGTGAAAAAGAGCTTCATAGCTCATCGGATTCCTTGAGTCCAAATAAAGATTCTGATCCTGAACTTTGCTGAATTCCAGGAATGGGAATTACAAACCTCAAGCACTTTGTGCAGGGCATATACAGGCTGTGTGCCTCATGAAAATAACAGGAAAATTAATTACTTCACAAGTAGTTATGTGATATCATCTACTAGGACCTGGGACATCATGTGACATCACAATGCTCACTTGGAGAGTTCTGAATGGACTTTTCCATGAGCAAGCACATATTAAGGCCATGACATTACACAAGGGGTTTGGGGATGTAGCCAGCATAAGAAGGGCTAACTCATTCTCCTCAAAGCTGATGTTTACATTCCACAACAGGGGCAAGTCCAGTAAAGGTTCCGATACCAGTTTTCATTGATATTGCCCATAGCCAGGAATCAACTGTAAGTCATTGTGTTCACACACGGACATACACACAGAGAACGAAAACAACAGCTGTCATTCGCCACGAAGTGGCGGTGACGTCAACACGGCGCCTGTGTCAGGTCAGGTGCACTGAGGTCATATGAAGGCTCGCCGACAGGTCACGGGACAGACTCAGGTGTCATGGGTCGACTGACTGTGCATGCAAATTTACACCCACGCACATGTGCCCACAGACCCACGAAGAGACACATGAAGAGACACACGAAGAAACACACAAAATACAGAGAAACACTTACCGCAGGACTTGTTAATGAAGGTGGTGGCGATACCCGTTTTGCCAGATCGCCCCGTACGGCCGATTCGGTGAACTGAATAAAGCACAGAAACACGCAAAACAGCCTCATCTACGACGACAATTTCATTTTACCAGATAAAGCCCACTGAGCTATTAACTCTTTTTTCAGAAGCTCAACAAAAAGTGGCTTATCGCATAGAAATTCATAGTAGCAACCAAATATTTTAAATGCATGATTCTAAATGTGAAGGGAAAAAAAGCAGGACCCTGAGAAAAATCCACGCGATCATGGGGAGAACGTGAAAACTTCAAATATATAGGTGTCGCCATGGTCGGGATCAAAGCCCATGATTTCTTGCATACCCGGCGAGGGAGATAACATCTAGCCACCTCGGCGCCCCCTGATTCCGATTTTGATACCGCTGGGTCACGTCACTGCCCCAAAGCGCACCGCTCAACTCGTTCTCTCCGCCATTCACCACAGGTGAAAGGTGAACAGGCGCTCCCCCGCTCGACCTACCGTAGTTCTCGATCTCCTCCGGCATGTCGTAGTTGATGACGTGCTGGATGTTGGGGAAGTCCAGACCCTTGGAGGCCACATCTGTGGCTACGAGGACGTCCTTCTTGCCCTCGCGAAACGATTCCATCGCCTTGGTCCGCTCCTCTTGGTCTGCATGGGGAGAGGGGACGGCCAACGGGAGGTTAAAGCAGCTGTCACAACAAAGGCCATAGCTTTTTTCCCATTCTGTTCGACCATGAAGGGTGTTAAAGCATCACAAGTCTGCTCTGGCTGCCTCATCAGCACCACCAGGAGGTCGTGAATTCGGTCACGACCCTGACGCCTGTATATTTGGAGTCTGCATGTTCTTCTCATGGTCGCGTATATTTTTCTTCGGGTCTTCCAGTTTTTCCCACCACATTTACAAACATGCGTTGAGAGTATTTGGCTGCTTTAAATTTCCACGTGATAATCCACTTTGCTGAGCTATCATTTGTGGCCAGGTGGCTTCTGAAAAAGAACTAATAGCTCGGTGGGGTTTACCCGGTAAAGAAAATTGTTTAGGTTTTTATCTTAACTCCGAAACTATTACGACAACTATACAAAGCACAATTTGGCCAGAGGTGAAATCCTGTTGTCGTATCTGGGGCACAGCAACTGTGTTGTTCATGCTAATGCAACGTCGTCACAGAGACATCACCTCTGATGGAGTTTCTCCCTATACCTTTAAAGTCTTTCTTATCGTTAACAAAGGTTGAGCATAGCCTCTGTGCTTGGTCATGACAGAAGAGCTGTGCGGAGTTAGTTTAATGAGCAGCGTTGTCTAACACCAAAGTGCACATGAAGTGCTAGAATTTGTGGCCAGGTCGCTTCTGAAATAAAATGGTTTAAAAAAGTTTAGCATGTAGTAAATGTGGATGGAAAAACCAGAGGACCCAGAGAAAGTCGACGCGACTAGAAAGAGAACATGCAAACTCCAAATATACAGGCATCAGGGTCAAGATCGAGCCCTCGGCCTCCTGAATACCAGGCGAGAGATAACATACTCTTTGATTCTTTCGGTAAAGTCACGTAGATAGAAAAATAAGTGATCTATTATTTTTCTACCTACGTGACCGAAAGAACCAAAGAGTATGGATTCCTGCAGTCACGAAAGCTTCAAATCAAGATTGAGAGACAACATCTTGCCACTGTGGCACCCCAGCCGCTCACAGCATGGGTCCAAAGGTCCAAAACGTCAAGCACCCAGCAATAAACAGCACCATCAAAGTTGGAAAGGATAAAAGTGAACACATTTCTCAAATTGGTGGGCAAACAGACAATGGGAGGAGAGAATTCAAAAAGTGAGCAGTACGAGGGAAGAAGCATAGGGTTGCGACCTGCAGTGTGGGCGATGTGATCGATAGCAGCACAGATCAGGGCGGTGAAGTATAATCAAATAACCCTGATGGCCCATACAGCGTGTGGAAGCGCTGACCCAGCAGTGGGATGACAAATGGACTGTACATTGTATGCAATGGATAAGTAGCTGTGAAGGCACTGGGCTTTTCACACTCACTCATTCATTAAAATGAGTGTGAATAGACCTGGGCTGTATGGATGTGCATCATGAATATTCTAACACTGTTCACCAATTAGCTCTTCAACAGTACAATCACCAGCCTCGTTGTGAAAACTATAAGTAACAAAATAAGTAAGTAGATTAAATATGCCTCCTTCACATGTCTGTCAACTCCATGTAACAAAAATAAGAGTATTTGACACATCATCAGTCACATGGCCTTCTGGATGTTGTAAATTTCTGACGTGCCACTAAGGGACATCTGTAAAAAAGAGCTTCATAGCTCGTCAAGATTCCTCCAGGATAGAGTTTCCCATTCTTGGGAGTGCATCATTTCAGCAATAATAGTTCAACGCGAGCAAACTCAGTCGAGATGTTATATCTCGCCTGGTATGCATCTTCTCTCTCCCTGGTGCCGCGTGGATTTTTGTTCGGGTACTCCAGTTTATTCCTACCCATTTAGAAACGTGTGTTTTAGATTATTTGGCTACTACTATAAATTTCCACATGATAAGCAACTTGGATGAGCTATCATTTGTGGCCATATTGCATCTGAAAAAGAGCTAGTAGGTCAGTTGGCTGAACCTGATAAATAAAAAATAGTTTAGATTAAGATTCTGATTCTGGTGAGTAGATCATTTCAGCAAAATATTGAGTTGAACAGAAGAAAACTTTGGATCGGCTTCAACATTCAGTGTCCCATCAGCAGTCAGGCAGTGGTCGTTACCTTTGCCTCCATGAATGGCGACTGCCTCCACACCCTTGAGCAGAAGGTACTCGTGGATAGCATCAACGTCCGCCTTCTTTTCAGCAAAGATCAGCACCTGCCAAGGGCAATAGGAGATGTGCGATTGTGCAATTAGCAGGCGGAGTCTGCTTACACTGATACACTGCTTCACATATACCAGGTCAAAGTCATCTTATCTTCATTTGCTATGTGCTAAGTGTTTCTGTGAGTTTGTGTTAAATGTGTGGGTTAGTGTTGAACCTGTGGGTTAGTGTTGAGCCTGTGGGTTAGTGTAGAGTTTGTAGGTTTCTATTGAGGCTGTGGGTGGGTGTTGATGCTGTGGGTCTGTGTTGAGGCTGTGGGTCTGTGTTGAGGCTGTGGGTCTGTGTTGAGGCTCGGGTTTGTGTTAAGTGTGTGGGTTCGTGTTGAGGCTGAGGGTTTGTGTCAAGGCTGTGGGTCTGTGTTATGTCTCTGCGCGAGCTGAACGAGTTGCAATGTGCGTACTGGGGGTGAAGATTTTTGTAGACACTCAAGTAGATAGACCATTTTGGCCTCCTCCTTCACGTATTCCACCTCCTGTGCGGGTACGGAGAGAGGCGAGAGAATGCACGTCAGCGCAAGTGTGGAGAAAAACATGGCAATCACACAGACCACATATTCCTACACCACATATCCATCCATGCGAACCAACGCATGCTAATACGGTGAAACAAATGCGAAATTATAACAATGCTGTGTACACATACCACCTACACACAAAGAGCCCCTATAAAGCCTTAACAGACTGTAGTATAAAGTTAAATTAGTGAGAACCTATGAAGGCAGGCACTGGTGTTGGCCATGAGCAGGAATCGAACTCGGGTCACCGGGTTCAGTGTACTGCACTAACCTCTGCGCCTCTGAAACCACACACACACACACTAGCGTGCTGCGCTATGAACCCGGCGACCCAAGTTCGATTTCCACTCATGGCCAACACTACTGACGATTATCTAAACCGGTCCTGGGCTTCCCCTAGGTCGACTTAACCTTAAATGAGAACCTGGTGCTGTATGTAAAGATCGCCACTGGGGAAAGGCGGCCGGGCGTGGTGCTGGCCACTAACCCCCTGGTTTGCCGTGCCTGCCTTTATAGGTGCACGCTAACAGTACTTGTCCCATGAGTCTAGTCGGGTTAGAAGGGAGATCTTGGTGGAAAATGCCTACACACACATACACTCTTACACAATATTTGTTATACCCAAATACATTTACACCCATACCAAATACACCTGCACTCACACCCCAATACCCCTACACTCGCTCACACCTATACGCACCTACGTACTCATCCTCACCTGGATGACGTCTAAGCTGGCCGCGCCCGCACGCCCGACATTGATGGTGACTGGCAACACGAGTGCACTGCGCGCAAAGTTCTGGATCTTCTTGGGCATCGTAGCGCTGAAAAGGAGGGTCTGCCTCTGGCCCTGTTGGCAGTAAATCACAGAGACACAAAGGAACCACTCAATACGGCACAATACTAACAACACAGGGACCACTCAATACAATATAGCACGATACAAACTACGTCAGGGTTCACATTCGACAAATACAATAATTACCTGCCAATGACTCAATTAGGATCAGATTTTGCAATCATCGCTCCCTACTGAGACTAATGCCCCAGGTCACTGTGACAAATGAGACTCATCCTGGTCTCTTGAGTTATCACCTGGGTAAACAAAATAAATGACAAAAAAAAACCCAAAACAACAAAGCACAATTGCTCACAATATTTATTCGTTTGTTTCTCAATCCACTTGTCCTGATGAGGGTCACGGCGGCAGCATATTGAGGAGGGCGGTCCAGACCTCCCTTTCCCTGGTGACGGACTCTAGCTCTTCCTGGGGAATTCCCAGGCGTTCCCAGGCCAGCCGAGCAACATAGTCCCACCAGCATGTCCTGGGCCGGCCCTGGGGTCTTTGCCCATTGGGACGTGCTGCCCGGTAAAGTTCCAGGGGGAGTCTACCGGGGGCATCCTTACCAGGTGCCAAAACTACCTCAAATGGCTCCTCTCGTTTCGGAGGAGCAGCGGCTCGACTCCGAGATTCTCCAAGATTACCGAGCTCCTCACCCGATCACGGAGAGTGAGCCCAGCAACCCTGCGGAGAAACCTCATTTCGGCTCCTTGTACCCAGAATCTCATCCTTTCAGTCATTACCCAAAGCTCATGACCATAGGTGAGGGTGGGAATGTAAATCGACCTGTAAACCGAGAACTCTGTTCGAGAACTCAGCTCCCGCTTCACCACCACGGAACAGTACAGCGTCCGCATCACTCCGGACGCCGCACCGATCCGCCGGCTGATCTCCCGCTCCCACTTACAATCACTCGCGAAAGAGACCCCGAGGTGTTTAAACTCCTCCACTAAGGGCAGCTGTTGATCTCAGATTTGGAGGTGCTGATCCTCATCCCAGCCGCTTCACACTCGGCATCAAACCGTTCAAGTGCACACTGGAGATCACAGACTGACTAGGCAAAGAGGACTACGTCATCTGCAAAAAGCAGCGACACCACCTCCATGCCCACATACCGGATACTCTCCATACCTCGGCTGCGCCTTGATATCCTATCCATGAAAATCACAAATAGTAGAGACAAGACGCACCCTTGGCAGAGTCCAACACCCATAGTGAACGACTTTGATTTAACACCAAGAATACGGACAGAGCTCTCACTTCGGAAATAGAGGGACTGGATAGCACACAAAAACGGCACCGATAGTCTGTCCGAGACCATCCCTCTCCCTGCCATACTGGCATCACACCCACCCCTCACCCTTCGTCCTGCGGATGATGGGTCCACAGGACTGTTCACAATATATCACAACATAATACATCTAAAAACAAATGAATGTATGTACATGTGGGCTCGTGGTTGAGTGAACAGGTTAGAAGCATTCAGGATGACCTGCCTATGATCCATCCTGTGTTTCATTAGACTGGATTGTGCAAAGAGCTCATAAATACATTAAAGATCTGGACACGGTCCGATTGGTGAGCTCCTCTGGCAAGCAAGGCTGCATTGGCTGGGTCATATAGCCCGCAATGCCCAGCTACCGTATGCCCAAACAGCTTTTGTTTGACCAGATAGAGGGGGCTAAACGGCCACGGCATGGGCTAGCAAAGATATGGTGGTGCATCTGCCAGTAATCTCAATCAGTAAATCAATGACACCTAGATCTGTTCCCTGACCACCTGCCATCAAGCCTTCGTCACTTCACGTTGCTTTAAAGTGCACATATTCTGGCACAAGCACCATGGTGACATCACCGCCACTTAGTGGCGAATGGTGGTTGTTGTTGTTAACTGAATAGGCAGACTAATGAAAGTGTGTGCATGTGGACGACTGGGTAAACGCACCCTAAAGTAAGAGAAGATGGTTCGGATGTCTTCCTCAAAGCCCATGTCGATCATGCGGTCAGCCTCGTCCAGCGCCAGGTAGCGGCACACGTCAAGGCCCAGCATGCGCTTCTGCAGGAGATCCATGAGGCGGCCAGGGGTGGCCACCATCATGTGCACCCCCCTGCACAACCACCAGCCACCAACAGCCAGTCAACAACAATCATAACAGACTGCAACAACTGCTGGACGAGTGGGTTTCTGTGTGATTAAATATGTGAGCGAGTGAGAAGTTGTGTGTGCAGTTGAGTAAATGGATTCTCGAGTAGGGGAGCAGTAGTGTAGCGGTTAGCGCAATACGCTACGAACCCCGTGGCCCAAGTTTGATTCCTGCTGACGACCACCAACACCAGTGACGATTATCTGAACCGGTCCTGGGCCTCCCCTTAGTCAACTAAGCCTCAAATGATTACATGGTGCAGTGTGTAAACATTGCCACTAGGGAGACAAAGGCGGCCGGACATGGTGCTGATTTTATTATTCGCACAAAAAAGACAAGTGAAAGACAAACAGTGAAAATAAAAAAACAAGGTAAAAAGGTGTGCAGGTGAGGTTGAAAACCCAAGAGAGCTTATATGAAAACCACACCAAAAAAAAAGAACAATGCATACACCCACACTCTCGTGTGCCGAGGTGGCCTTCATAGGTAGTCGCTAACAGCACTTGCACCAATATTCTGCTGAGGCTATATGGGGTATCTTTGCCTTTTTGTCGAGTAGGCAGGTGAGCAAGAGGGTAAGCGAGTGAACAAACTAGTGAGTGAGTGAGCAATTTAGTAGGTTGAGTGACTGAATGGGCGAGAGAGTGAAGGGGTTGGTTAAGTGGTTGAATGAGTGAGTGAACAAGCGAGCAAACTGGTGAGCTGGCGGTTAAATAAGCGATCAGCTGAGTGGGTAATTGGTCAAAGTTATGACAGGTTGAAAATACAGTATATAAGAGGGCACACTACAAAACCACACAGGGACCTTTAATACAATGCAGGTATCCCTCGATTTATGAAAGGGAAGAATAAAAAAAAAACGTGTTAAATGAAATGTCTTAAATCGGAATATATTTTCCCATTAATTTAATACCAAAAATTAGGGATGTGTTTGGAAAGTAATTCCCACTCTACTCCTAACCTAAAAATATACACCTATATCACTATTCACAATCCCCCTAAAATCATAACATAAATATTAAAACGATTGAATAATAATAAATATAAAACTAAAATAATTATTGACCAAAAGATCAGCATGTTGGAATGACTGGAAAGGTGATGTGGCATCAAAACTGTTCCACTGTAGGGATACTATGACGCTATCGTAAACCGAACGTTCGTAAATAAAGGGATACCTGTGTAGAGGTGTAATTGTGTATGGGAGCGGATGGCCAACAAACACAAGGGGCGTGGTTAGGGCCGTACACATAGGAGGTGGCCACACCGACGTCCGCACCTGCATCCCCCACGGGCCCCTCCCGGGGGGGCCGAGGACTATAAAAGGTGGTGAGCCGGAGGGCTCGAGGTCGAAGTATCAGCTTTAACCAGCGAAGACGGAAGACCAGCTAGAATAGGCCCCGGAGCTTCCCTGGCTCGCTGTCCTTGTAAGGGCTGACCAGGGCTAGCCGGTGGCGTGGCCCCGAGAGCCCAGACTGACGAGCAGGTCTGGGGACTCAGGGTGCCGGATCCCAGCTTGACCAGGGCTGGGACAGGTAGCCTCCCTTAGCTCCCTAGTGGAGGACTTGGGCTTAGGTTAGCGGGGCTTAGATGTCGTGTCTCCCTGTTAGCCGAGTAAGGGGACGTTACCCCTTAGGTCCTGTGTATACTCGTTAACTGTATACAAGTTGTGTTAATAAATAAGTGTGCCTCCGATCCCGTCGTCAAGCCTCCTGAGTACTTACTACACCTGTACGGTCAAGCAATCATGAGTGATCGTTTGAGCTAAGAGGCCGTTGAGTGGGCGACACGGCGATCGTGTAGGCAGGGGTTATGGCGAGCGGAAGAACAATCGGTTGAGCGAGCAGATCGGTAGGTAGGCTAGTGCGAGCCAGCGAGCGAAAGGGTGCGTGACTGAGCAGTAGGCACTGACCGGTGGATCTCCTCCAGCTGCTCCTTGACGGACGTGCCGCCTATGCAGAGGGCAGAGCGCAGGGCCGGGAAGCCGTCGTCCTGCAGGCACTGCGAGTAGTGCACCAGGATTGAGTGCGTCTGTCGAGCGAGCTCACGCTGAGGGTGGGGAAAAAGAGGGGTGAGGAGAGGGATTATGGGGAGGAGGACTAACAAAGAGAAATCAAGAGTGTGGGCTGTGATTGTGTATGTGGTTGTCTGCATGTGCAGTCGCGGTAGTGCAGCAGTTAGCGCACTGCGCTAAGAATCTGGCGGCCCAAGTTCAATTCCCGCTCACGGCCAACACCAGTGACGATTATTTGAACCAGTCCTGGGCCTCCCCTAGGTCGACTCAGCCTAAAATTAGTACCTGTTGCGGTGTAAACATCACCACTAGGGAGACAAAGGCTACCGGGCGTGGTGCTGGCCACCCACCCTCTCGTGTGCCATTCCTTCAAAGGTGCTCGCTAACAGCACTTTCTCCCACAATCTGTTATGGCTATACGGGGGTCTTTGTTTTGTATCTTTGCTGTGCATTGGGTCTATGGGGGGCGGTGGCACAGTGGTTAGAATGCTGTGCTACGAACCGGACGACCCGAGTTCGATTCCCGCTCACGGCAAAAAAGTGACGATTATCTGAACCGGTACTGGGCCTCCCCGAGGTCGACTCAGTTTCAAATGAGTACCCAGTGCGATATGTAAACATCGTCATTCAGAAGACAAAGGCGCCTGGGAATTCCGCGGCCACCCACCCCCTGGTGTGCCGTGCTCGCTAATAGCACTTATCCCAACAGTCTGTTGAGGCTATACGGGGATCTTTATCTTTGCTAGTGTCAGTGCAAGTGCCAGTTTCAATGCTCGTGTCAGTGCAAGTGCCAGTGCTCGCATCAGAGCAAGTGTCAGAGTCTCAGTGCCTTCACTCACGGATGGGCAGATGATGAGCCCATAGGGCCCCTCGTTTTTCAGGAAGGGCAGCCTCTTCTCTTGCTCGGCGCAGAACATGATGATGGGCAGCGTAAACACGAGTGTTTTGCCTGAACCCGTGAAGGCAATTCCGATCATATCCCTCCCAGAGAGGCTGGCAATAGACAAAGGGTGGGCGAGTCATTAAGACGGGGGTGTGTGTGATCACAAGTGACAATTATCTGAATTGGTTATTTGGCCTCCCCTAGGTATATTCAGCCTCAAATTAGTTCCTGGTGCAATGTGTAAATATCGCCACTGGGGAGACAAAGGCGGTCGGGTGTGTTGCTGGCCACCCACCAAACTCGTGTGCCGTATCGGCCCTCATAGGTGCTACACGCTATCAGCACATGCTCCAACAGTCTGTTAAGGCAATACTGGGGGATCTTTGTATTTAATGGGCGGATGGATGATGCATCATCATCACCACTATCATTGTCACCATCCTTCTTTAAGTTAACAAGCAGCATTACTTCTCTCTGGTTTTGGTCATAACATGGATTCAGGAACCAATGCAAGGCACTTAAGATATCTGGCTTGTGCTTCTTTCCGAGGGAGACACTCACACAGTGGGTAGGCCCTGGATCTGGATGGGAGTCGGTTTCACGATGCCTTTCCTCTTGAGGCCCCGCACGATTGCTGTGGGATGGTATCATTATCATCATTATTATTGTAGTCATCATCATCAGTGAGAAGAGTGGCTGAATACATTAACTGATTATTGGGCGAGTCAACGAATGTGTGGATAAGTGAGTTTGTGGATGAGTAAGCGAACAAACAAGTGGCTGACTGTCTGAGTAAAAACCCCCACAGATTGTATGATTTACCAAGTGAGTCGTGTGCCTGACTCAACAACAACTATCATTCACCATTAAGTGACTGTGACGTCACCACAGCACCTGTGCCATGCTAGATGCACTTTGAGGCCACGTGAAGTGTCAAATGCCCGCTGGCAGGTCATGGAATAGACCCAGGTGCCATGTGCCGACTGAATGAGATGACTGGCAGATGCATCAACTGTGCTCTTCACTGTGCCAACTCCGCATTTTAACCGCCCGGCACTCCGCTCGTTGTTGTGAGCGTTGCTCCTCTGCCCTCCGTTGTTGCTGGAGGCCAAATGCCTCCAACTCACCAGCAGCATCCTTCATTAGCCTCCTTCAGAAACCGATCTTGACATGGCTGGGACCAATTATCGGCAAGTCCAATACACTCCACATCCTTCTGTACCACACCAGTCCATCTCGTCTCTAGCCTGTGCCATGCCTATTTAGCCCCCTCTATCCAGCTAAACAGAAGCTACTTGGGCATGCAGTGGCTGGGCATCCAGGCTACATGACTCACTCAACTGCTGGCTCCCTGTTCTACTGGTGAGTGACGGCAAACAGTACCTGGAGGAAACTTCATGTCTCTGAAGCTCTTGAGGGGCATGGGGAGCTCCTCCCCTTCCACCAGGATGTGCCATTTGCGCCTCACGCGCCCGTGCCGCTCCTCTGGCATGTTCACCACGCGGCGGGGGGCTCTCCACCTGGGTCATTCGACAACAGTCGGTCATTCGTTTAAAACAATCGGTCATTCAGCAGCAATCAGTCATTCAATAAATTAGTCATTCAACAGGAATCGGTCATTCAACAACAACCGGTCATTAAATAAAAATCGATCATTCAATAACAACCGGTCATTCAACAGTAATCGGTCATTCAACAGCAGTTGGTCATCCAACAGCAATCGTTTATTCAACAACAATCAGTTATTGAACAACAGCCAATCGTCACCATTTGCTACTAAGTGGCAGTGATATCATCACGGTGCTTGCACCAGGCTAAGAGGACTTGGAACCTATCAGATAAAGTGTGGAACACTTGCTGGCAGGTCACAGGACAGACCCAAGTGTTATGGGTTGACCGACTTGGATGACTGGCAGATACACCACCTCTGCACCACACTGCCACCTTAGTTCACGCGGTAATTCGATTTCGTCAATCGAAAATTTTCCATATTTTGTCAATTGCATTTACACGAAATTTCATAAACCGAACATTCATAAATTGAGGCATAACTGTACCCCTACTCAGTTTACTAAAAAATACACGCAAATACACACACACACACAAGTCCAACCAGGTGACACTTTATAGCGTTGGGACAAGTGCTGTTGGTGAGCACTTTTGTCTGCCTTCATCCAGCAGTGGAGGAACCAAGACTGGTGATGACGATATCTCACTCACCCAGACTTGCAGGCCCTGGTATAAGTGATGCCCTTAGCCATTTCCTTCACCGACATCAACGCTGCAATGACACCAACATCAATATCAGCGCTGGACGAGACATCCCTGTACCAATGCCACTTACGCCATCACTTTCTTACTCCTGCTAGACATTGGGACTTGAACAATATCGACACCAGACTTTCAAGGACTACTTTACAGTCTCATCCCCACCACCTTATGGCTTTAGGGGCGCAGCAGCGGCGACATGTTATTTCCCTCGCCTGGTATGCAGTAGGTCGTGGGTTCGATTCTGACTCTGACGCCTGTTGCATATTTGGAGTTTGCATGTCTCTCTCCCTGTGGCCACGTGGAATTTTCTCCGGGTCCTCCTCCGGTTTTTATTTCCACATTTAGAAACATGCATTTAGAATATTTGGCTGCTATAAACTTCAACATGATAAGCAACTTCTTTGAGCTATCATTAGTAGCCAGGTCACTAAGGAAAACGAGCTAATAGCTCAGCAGGTTTTACCTGGTAAAATAAAAGATTACTGTAGTTTTAAAATAAAAGTTTTGTTTAGGAAAGGTCATGCAAAGAGTTTAGCATGTGCAGCCACATTGCCAAACACTGCCAAGTGCTGTGACGCCCCAGCCAAGGCTCTGGATACTAAACCTGCATTAGTGAAAACCAGTCTCTTACTAGTCCAGGGGCCAGCAACCTGCGATTCGGGAGCCCCATGTGGCTTTTAGCGGCCCCCTTGCAGCTCTTTGGCTGCCCCTTTGTGGGCAGCAGTTTTTGTACTTAAATCTTAAGCATAATATAACATTTTAGATAACTGATCAAATATGGCAGGGAATGGGTCACTATGGAATGTCTTGGTGACGACAAAATGAACAGTTAAAAAATAATAATTAAGGGGGGGAAAAACGAAATATACGCAGTTTATTCCATCACCTATTTGGTTTCAGGCAGCATTTGTTTGTTATCTGCTGTATACCTACTATGTTTGTGGATGTGTACAAGTAGATTAAATTATAATTATTAACACAAATGAATCAACATGGTATTTTAGTTACCTTTTCCCTCTGCAACGCTCTCCAAAATCTTCTTTTCCTCCTCCAGCATCTTCTCCTTGGCAGACTCCTTACGAGCTGCAAATGGGGGGGGGGGACACGAAGGGGGATCCAGTCAGTGACTGATAACACAGATGAGGGGACACTAAGGGGTCTCTCCACACTGTGACAGATAATACAGACGGGAGGATACAAGTGGGGCTCCAGTGTATGACCAAATTATACAGACGGGGGACACGAGGAGGGCTCCAGATTGTGACCGTGTATGCAGTATATAATAGTGCAGTGTATAGTGTATGCCATATAGATGAGTGTAGTGTACAGGTGTGTCTGGCTTAACGAGCGTTCTTTCTACGAGAATTCGCTCTCACAAGCAGTTTGAATTTAGACCCATTTGTTTCGCAAAACGAGCAAAATGTTCCCTTATCGAGCTGAGACTGATCAATAAATATGCATCCCATGGCGGCAGGGGGTGCACTGTGGCCTGCAGCTGTTTCTTTAGCAGCACTCCTGTGCTAAGTGCACGCGTTTGGTTATGTTGGGGAAGGGGGCCTCGTGGTGGCACTGTAATGGACGGGTGGCAGGAGGGGTGGATGGGTATGGGGAGCGGTGGTGTAATGGTTAGCGTGCGGCGCTTTGAATCTGGCGACCCGTGTTCGATTCCCGCTCACGGCCAACACCAGTGACGATTATCTGAACTCGTCCTGGGCCTCCCCTAGGTCGACTCGGCCTCGAATGACGACCTGGTGCGATGAATAAACATCGCCACTAGGGAGACAAAGGCGGCCAGGCGTGGTGCTGGCCAACCACCCCTCGTGTGCCACACCGGCCTTCATAGATGCTCGATAACAGCACTTTCCCCAACAGTCTGTATCAACTATAAGGGGAATCTTACACTGTGGTTTTTCATGTGTTGTGTTACATTTTATGTTTTATTACTTTATTTTAAAAAATTTAATTGTACTTCTCACGTAAAAAAGTGGATAATTTTGTTTCTGAAACGTTGTTCAGCTTTTAACATGGGAGTCAATGAAAAAACAAAGATCGTTTAACAAGTTTTCGCTTAGCGAGCAAACGTATCTCGCTCGTTAAGTGAGACATGCCTATATAGTGTATAGACTATTGTCGTGTGTAGTGTATAGAATAGTGTAGTGTGTCGTGTATAGGCTAGTGTAGTGTAGAGACTAGTATAGTGTACAGACTAGTGTAGTATATAGTGTATAGACGAGTGTGTGTACCCTCTGCACGCTCCTTCAGCTGCTGGTGCTGGTCCAGGAGGCTGATGTTGGACCGTGGGCCGGCCGGCTCGTCCTCCTCGCTCGCGCCTCCCTCCCCAGCCTCCCCCTCCCCCATGCCGCCCCTTCCCCGTCCATACTGCACCTGCTTGAGCAGCCGCAACATCTGACATACACAGACCGTATAGCCTGTAACAAGACTGCAAGTTCGAAGATTTCGTGACTGCAGGAATTACTCCTTGATTTTTTCGGTAAAGTCACGTAGAAAAGAAAAAAAATTCGATTTGATTTTCTACTTGACTTTACCGAAAGAACCAAAGAGTAAGACTGCAAGTGGTGTGAGCGAGAAGAACCTATAAAGGCCAGTACGGCACATGAGGGTGGGTGGCCAACACCACGCCTGGCTGCTTTTGTTTCCCTAGTGCTGATGTTTACACACCATACCAGGTCCTCATTCAAGGCTGAGTTGATCTAGGGGAAGCCCAGGACTGGTTCAGATATTCGTCACCAATATTACAACGCACTCTCAGCCCTCAAGCCACTGATGCTCATGCACAGAGAAACATTGGTTGGGGTGGGGACACGATGATGACGGGACAGAACCTGCTGCTTCTTGCGCTCCTTGACTGGCACGTATGGCACGTAGTCGTCATCTTCATCTGAAGAGGCCTCTCTGTGCTCAGAAGTCCGGGCACGCTGGAATGGACAGCATCATTAGCATCATTAGCATCATTAGCATCTTCGACATCAGCAGCAGCAACAGCGTTATTATAATCTACAGCATAATTACAGCATCATCAGCAGCATGGCTATGAAAATCATCAGCATCATCACCACCATCATTATCAGTAGCATCAACATCATCAGCAGCCGTATCATCATCATTCACAGCTATTCGTTGAATTTTCCCGATTCAGGACTGCGATTCAATTAAAGACTCAATTCACTTTGTCTCAGTTTCATCGTCTCATTGGGATTGATTCTCGTTTTTTCAGTATTTTTTACAGTTGTTTGCTTCATTAGCATAACAGTTGCATACATTTTCCATCACCTGCAGCAACATCAATAACAGCATCACCACTCCGTCATCAAAATAATAATACCACAATCACCCCCATTGATTGCTAATACCTTCCCTCCTGTCACCTAACTACAACACCACTTTTAATAACCCCACTCTTTATATTAACCACTATCATCTTATGTACAATTTAATAATTATTGTAAAGAGCCTTGGAGAAAAGACGTTCAGTAAACAACACGCGTGAAGACGCGTCATCGTAATGAGCCACTACACGATGCTGGAAGTCTACGCCTCTTTCTTCCTCCAGCTGCCACTCACTCCATCGCTAACTATCGACAAATCCATGACCCATTCTCCTCTTCATATATTTTACAATACAGCACTCACTGATGCACTTCCAACTGCTGTTCATTACTAAGTGGCGGCGACATCACCAAAGCACCTGTGCAATGCCAGATGCATTTTGAGGCCACGTGAAGTGTCAAATGTCGGCTGGCAGGTCATGGAACAGACCCACGTGCCATGGGTTGACCGACTGAAATGACTGGCAGATGCACCAGCCGTGCTCTCCACAACCCACTCACCCACCAACTTCACTCTCTCACCACACTGCAGGTCACAGCAGCCTACTCACCCACCAAATTTACTCTCTCACCACACTGCAGGTCACAACAACACACTCACCCACCAAACTCACCACACTGCAGGTCACAACAACACACTCACCCACCAAACTCACCACACTGCAGGTCACAACAACACACTCACCCACCAAATTTACTCTCTCACCACAGTGCAGGTCACAACAACACACTCACCCACCAAACTCACCACACTGCAGGTCACAACAACACACTCACCCACCAAACTCACCACACTGCAGGTCACAACAACACACTCACCCACCAAACTCACCACACTGCAGGTCACAACAACACACTCACCCACCAAACTCACCACACTGCAGGTCACAACAACACACTCACCCACCAAACTCACCACACTGCAGGTCACAACAACACACTCACCCACCAAATTCACCCATTTACCACACTGCAGGTCACAACAACACACTCACTCACCAAACTCACCACACTGCAGGTCACAACAACAAACTCACTCACCAAACTCACCACACTGCAGGTCACAAAAACACACTCACTCACCAAACTCACCACACTGCAGGTCACAACAATACACTCACCCACTAAACTCACTACACTGCAAGTCACAACAACACACTCACCCACCAAACTCACCACACTGCAAGTCACAACAACACACCCACCCACCAAACTCACCATCTCACCACACTGCAGGTCACATCAACCCACTCACCCACGAAAATCACCACACTGCAGGTCACAATAACACACTCATCCACCAAACTCACCACACTGCAGGTCACAACAACACACCCACTCACCACACTGCAGGTCACACCAACACTCACCCACCAAACTCACCACACTGCAGGTCACACCAACACTCACCCACCAAACTCACCACACTGCAGGTCACAACAACACACTCACCCACCAAACTCACCACACTGCAGGTCACAACAACACACTCACCCACCAAACTCACCACACTGCAGGTCACAACAACACACTCACCCACCAAACTCACCACACTGCAGGTCACAACAACACACTCAAGCACCAAACTCACCACACTGCAGGTCACAACAACACACTCACCCACCAAACTCACCACACTGCAGTTCACAATACAATGTACTCCCACTCAAAACTGGTCACCTCACTTCTCTGCTTCTTCCCTTGCACTGCTCCACTTTAGCATTAACTTCCATCATTTATTTTCCCAATCCCTGACAGACCTTACTTCCGTTAACATTTTAACTATTATAATTGCTCGGATACAGTACAGTATACATAAACACACGCAGGCCCAGTCACGGCCCACTAGGCCTAGGCAAGCCCGCTCCTCGCCTGCACGCCACGCCGACGCGGGTCCGTGTGAGAGGGCGGCCGCGTCACCTTCACAGGGGCCTCGTCCCTCTCGTCGCTGCGCTCCCGCCGCCACGACACGCGCAGCTTGGCCTCCACGTCCATAGTCACCACAACAACTAACAGCAGCGCGGCCCGAGCTCCACCAGCAGCCACCAAGACGACGACAGCAGCCTCGGCACCGCCCACCCCGAGCTACAACAACGCCCCCCCACCCCACCCCGAGCTACAACAGCGTCCCCAACTGGCGCGACCCGAGTGCGTCACTTGAGCCTGTGCGTAACTTGTGTGTCGTGTGTGTGTAACGTGAGTGTTGTGTGCGTAACTTGTGTGTCGTGTGCGTAACTTGTGTGTGTAACTTGTGTGTTGTGTGCGTAACTTGTGTGTTGTGTGCGTAACTTGTGTGTTGTGTGCGTAACTTGTGTGTTGTGTGTGTAACTTGAGTGTTGTGTGCGTAACTTGTGTGTTGTGTGCGTAACTTGTATGTTGAGTGCGTAATTTGTGTGTTGTGTGCGTAACTTGTGTGTTGTGTGCGTAACTTGTGTGTTGTGTGCGTAACTTGTGTGTTGTGTGTGTAACTTGAGTGTTTTGTGCGTAACTTGAGTGTGTAACTTGTGTGTTGTGTGCGTAACTTGTGTGTTGTGTGCGTAACTTGTGTGTTGTGTGCGTAACTTGTGTGTTGAGTGCGTAATTTGTGTGTTGTGTGCGTAACTTGTGTGTTGTGTGCGTAACTTGAGTGTTGTGTGCGTAACTTGTGTGTTGTGTGCGTAACTTGTGTGTTGTGTGTGTAACTTGAGTGTTGTGTGCGTAACTTGTGTGTTGTGTGCGTAACTTGTGTGTTGAGTGCGTAATTTGAGTGTTGTGTGCGTAACTTGTGTGTTGTGTGCGTAACTTGTGTGTTGTGTGCGTAACTTGTGTGTTGTGTGTGTAACTTGAGTGTTGTGTGCGTAACTTGTGTGTTGTGTGCGTAACTTGTGTGTTGTGTGCGTAACTTGAGTGGTGTGTGCGTAACTTGTGTGTTTTGTGCGTAACTTGAGTGTGTAACTTGTGTGTTATGTGTGTATGTTGTGTGTATCAAATCTAGATTGTGTGTGTTACTTGTGTGTGTAACTTGTGTATCGTGTGTGTAACTTGTGTGTAATTTGTGCGTGCAACTTGTGTGTTGTGTGCGTAACTTGTGTGTTGTGTGCGTAACTTGTGTGTTGTGTTTGTATCTTGTGTGCGTAACTTGTGTGTTATGTGTGTATGTTGTGTGTATCAAATCTAGATTGTGTGTGTAACTTGTGTATTGTGTGCTATGTGTGTATCTTGTGTGCGTGTGCGTAACTTGTGTGTCATGTGCGTAACTTGTGTTGTGTGTGTAACTTGTGTGTTGTGTGTGTAACTTGTTGTGTGTGTAACTTGTGTGTGTAACTTGTGTGTTGTGTGTGTATCTTGTGTGTTGTGTGTGCGTAACTTGTGTGTTGTGTGCGTAACTTGTGTGTCGTGTGCGTAACTTGTGTGTAACTTGGGTGTTGTGTGTGTAACTTGTGTGTGTCAAATCTAGATTGTGTGTGTAACTTGTGTGTGTAACTTGTGTGTTGTGTGTGTAATTTGTGTTGTGTGTTATTTGTGTTGTATGTGTATCTTGTGTGCGTAACTTGTGTTGTGTCAATTGTGTGCGTGGGTGTAACGAGTGTGTGTAACTTGTGTGTGTAACTTGTGTGCGTGTGTATAACTTGTGTTGTGTGTGTAAATTGTGTGCGTGTCTTCTTGGTTCTTTCGGTAAAGGCACGTAGGGCATAAGTAGTACTAATCACATACCTGCATTTCCCATATCCCCTCCCTTTGATGCTGCTAATCCTGCATAATGCACGGGCAGATCATCGAACATCAGGCCGATGCGCACATCTCCTTTGTAAATGGAAAATGTAAGACAAGCCACAGCAGTGAGATTGTGGCAACCCAAACTATGCACTCTAAAGTAAACCCATAACCATACAGGACTTCAAATCTAGATTGATAAATAGAAACACATTAGAGACACAAGTAACAGTGTGACTGGGCATGGAACAAAACTTCAGACCATATAGTAAACCACTGCAGTCTTGCAAATGTGATTAATTCTGTGACTTTGATCATTACCCGTGTATCGATAGTTACATTTAATGTGCAATTTTATTTAGGGACTACTGCGTTGTCTTGGTGTGTTCTCGGACTGTCTTTGTCGGGGTCTTTTTGCTGCCTTTCCCAAGCGGAATCTATGAACCTTACTTATATAATTTGTACTGAAATACTTGTTTTTCGTGACTTGCTTACCTTTTCTCTACCTTTGCACTTATTTAGTTTTTTCGCATTATTTGTTTTTTACTTGCTGACCCTCCCCGACTGGACATCTGTGAAAAGAGCTTCATAGCTAATTGGATTCCTCCTCCAGTCTAAATAAAGATTCGGATTCCACAGTCCTTCAACGGAGGGACAGCAAAATTACACGATCTCTCTCTCTTGTGGTGGCCAGCAGACCTCGACATTGGCATCGAGTTCCTGAACCACACAGGGGACTCTTCCGTCTTGCAAAACTGCCGGGTTTTTTTAGTTTTTTTTTTCCCCTGGATTTTTCTGTTTGCGCATAGTAAGTTTAAGATGTTTTCTTGTTCATGTTTTTGTTTGTTGCGGTTGCACCCGATTCATGAGCCGAATGGCTCACAGGGCTATCTCCATATATATCAAAGGCAAAGTTGTGATTATGTGTGTCTGTTCAAAATGTTTAGCGTACTTCCCGACATGCAACAAACTGGAAATTTGCCATGTGGGTACTTTACAGAATATACACCACGCAAAAATAATAAAAATACACTTTTTTGGGGGGGGGGGCTCAATAATGCTTATATTTTTTGCATGGCAAGTGAGCTGTGACGTCACATCTGTCACGTGACCCGCGCACGGGGAAGCGTAACGCATTGTAGTGTAGCGGGTAGCGCGCTGCGCTACGAACCCGGCGACCCGAGTTCGATTCCCGCTCAAGGCCACCACCGGTGACGATTATTTTAACCGCTCCTGGACCTCCCCTAGGTCGACTCAACCTCAAACAAATAACTGGTGTGCTGTGTGAACATCGAAACTGGGGGGACAAAGGCGGCCGGGCGTGGTGAATCCAAGTCCCGGGCGAAGCCGGGTAGTAAAGCTAGTACCAAATACATTAAACTGAAAACTGAAAATCTAGGCTATCAGGTTAGCCAAACCTATGTCAACTCAGATGTTTTTACCTCTAGATATGAACTCCCGTGTGACGGGGTAAAGTGTTGGTAATTATACTCATGTAACTAGTAACGCGCACAATATGTCACGGCCATATACGACTGAGTCGCAAAGGGTACATAACCCCAGCCTCTGCCTTGCGAGACGAGGAAGAGTCGGCCAAATGCAGCTTAGCTCTAGGCTAGAGCTCCCTCTCGTGGAGGCTACCGCAGCAGCAGCTCACCGGAACTGCGCTGTGGTCGAAACTTCTTCACCTGCCCGGGCCCGACTTGCGGCTGCAGGGATTTTTTTCTTTAAAACATGTTCGTCGAATATTTCCCAACGCTTGTGTGACACACTTATTTAGGCGCTGATTTCCATTTGCCCCGTTTCTATACTTTATTTGAACGTTATTATATGAACTTTATACTCTTTGGTTCTTTCAGTAAAGTCACGTAGGTATAAAATAAATAAAATCACGACGTTTCGGGCGCAACACAAGCGTCCTACGTGACTTTACCGAAAGAACCAAAGAATATGGATCCCTGCAGTCACGAAAACTTAAGTTTCATTTATTAGGTGTAGCTCTGTGAGCCATTCAGCTCTTGAATCGGGTGGAATTGCAACAAACAGAAAACAAAAACATGAACAAGAAAACATCTTTAAGTGGCTATGTGACTATGTGTAAATAGAAAATCCAAGAAAGACAGCAAAATATAGCAGAAAACCCACCGTACACCAACGCTGTGTGCAAAAATCCCACTGGGATGTAAGTCAAACAACAACAACCACAATACAACTTAGATTAAGGCAATCAGTCTTATTCCGTACTACAACTAACAAACATGGCCAAACCAAAAAAACTTTTCGAAATCACCAAAATAAAGCCATAAAGCAATGTAGCAGTGATCATAGGAACTGTGACAGATTTTCACAATAAACGACAGAAACAACATGTACCACCAAACCCTGCAGCCATAGCTGGCTGCATGAGTCACTCCACAACAGCAGGAGCATCAATCGGAGTATCAAAAATTTTCATTGCACATTTAAGATCTAGATTACATCAACTTTGTTTATGTTGTTTTGATTGTCATTTTGGGGACCCAGGTCATTCGAGTTTTTCACCTGGAATGAACAAAATCGACTTTGAAACTTGAACCCTTGCAGAGCTGCATCTTTACCTTTCCCACGCTTGCCGAGTAATGAATACGCACGCTGCACGCCGACCACAACTATCAACCCACCGTCGCCGTTTAACCACCAAGTGTCGGTGGTCTGACCACCCCATGCACTTTTAGGCCACATTAAGTGTCGAAGGCCCGCTGGCAGGCCAGGTGCCATGGGTTGAGTGGCACAAGGCCGCAATTATAATAATATTCGAATATACTCAAAATGTCCCCCCCAATATATTGCTATAAAATAGATTTATGTTTATATGATTGTGGTTATGGTTGTACTTTTTTAATCCCTAATCTCTGCCGTTACATACAATAAAACAAGAAAAGGTAAAAAAGAAAAAACAGAGCAATGTAATACAATACAATATTATACATTATTGTAAAAAAATTATAAAAAGTCCATCCCATGTGTTAGTGAATTTTTTGTTATATTTTAGATAGGAAATTTCGTTTTCAAATTTTGATTTTTTTTTTATGGGGGGGGGACCCCCAGACCCCCTGGAAGATTTGGTCCCCCCCAATGTTGACTTCATGGCTACGGCCTTGGAGTGGCAAATGCACTAACTGTGCTCCCCACTGTGCCAATTCTCTGAATGTTAACCGCCTAGAGCTCTGCTCGTTGTTGTGAGCGTCGCTCCTCCGTTCTCCGTTGTTGTTGGAATGCGACTGCCTCCAACCAGCGGCGTCCTTCACGAACCTCCTCCACATAGGCCAATCTTGACACCGCTGCGACCAGTCATCGGCAAGTCCAATAAACTCCACATGTTTCTGTACCACATCAGCCCATCTCTTCTCTAGCCCGTGCCGCGTCCTTTTAATCTCATCATCATGCGGCGACTGGCTGTGTGGGCTACATGACTCTACAACTTTGAAAAAACAACGTTGCTGTTTTTTCCTGGATTTTTCTGTTTGCTCGTAGTCACTTTAAGATGTTTCTTGTTCATGTTTTTGTTTGTTGCGGTTGCACCCGATTCAAGAGCCAAATGGCTCACAAGGCTGTACCAAATAAATGAAACTGGAAACTGAAATGACCCAGCCAACGCAGCTTCGCCTGCTGGAGGAGCTCCCTGATGATGGGGGCTGCCAAGATTTGAAGTTTTCGTGACTGCAGGGATCCATACTCTTTGGTTCTTTCGGTAAAGTCACGTAGGTAGAAAAAAATATTTTATTTTTAAAAAATTATTTTATTTTTAAAAAAATATTTTATTAAAAAAAAAATTCTTTCATTTTTATACCTGCGTTCTTTTGGTAAAGTCACGTTGATATAAACATTTTATTTAAATTTTTATACCTACGTTCTTTCGGTAAAGTCATGCAGTCGCCATCCTCTTTGGTTCTTTCGGTAAAGTCACGTAGGTATAAAAAATATTTAAAAAAATTATACCTACGTGACTTTACCGAGGTATAAAAAATAAAATAAATGTTTATACCTACGTGACTTTACCGAAAGAATCAAAGAAGATGGGGACTTGGTCCACGTAGGTATAAAAAAGAAAATATTTTTTTATACCTACGTGACTTTACCGAGGTATAAAAAATAAAATAAATGTTTGTACCTACGTGACTTTACCGAGATATAAAAAATAAAATAAATCTTCTTGGTTCTTTCGGTAAACTCACATAGAAGGGAAGTAATAAAATAATAAAAATAAAACATAATAAAATAATTCTCACGACGTTTCGGCCACAACGCAAGCAGCCGTCCTCAGGTGAAGAACAGGTCTGTCGAGAAGACAGAGTCTGAATGACAACCCCAGGCTTGGAGCGTCTTTTTAAGCTGGGTTGGAGGGGGGGAAGAGTGCCTTGACAAAATAATTTGCATATCAAGAGGAATTTAGCATATATATAAGCTGGGTTGGACGTGGAAGAAGAGCGCCTTGACAAAATAATTTGCATATCAAGAGGAATTTAGCATATTTATGGGAAATGCATTCAGACGCTATCTTCTCGACAGACCTGTTCTTCACCTGAGGACGGCTGCTTGCGTTGTGGCCGAAACGTCGTGAAAATTATTTTATTGTTTTATTTTTATTATTTTATTACTTCCCTTCTACGTGACTTTACCGAAAGAACCAAGAAGATTAATCCCTGCAGTCACGAAAGCTTTAAATCGAAATAAAATAAATGTTTATACCTAAGTGACTTTACTGAAAGAATCAAAGAGGATGGGGACTTGGTCCAGCGCTTCTGTGCCCCTCCCCCTCGCACCCCCTCGCACTTCGCGCATGCGCGTTGCGCCGCTCTCCCTTTCCCTGGGCCGCGTCTCGTCGCCGCCATGCCTGTGAGTTGAAGCGCGTCTCCCGCTCCCTTTAACCGCGTCTCCTCGCGTCCCTCAGCCATAATCGCGACTCCTAACGCCGCAGCGAGATGCGGGGCTTCGTCTGAGCACGACGAGCGGCCAGATCGGCGTTCAGGATTCCGATCGCGGCCGCGTGAATTCTGCTCGGCACTGGCTAGTCTAGCCGAGGGCTGACTCCGCGGTGTAGGCCTCCATAGGGAAGCGTGTGAAACGCGGTCTCGCCCGGGTTGCCAACCGTCCCGGGTTTAATGGAACAATCTGCGAGTTTTTGTGCTTTTCGGACGTAAGGAGTCTTTTTTTACCGAGATCTGGTGACGCTCTTGTGTTGAGCTTTACTACAGGATACTGCACTGTTGGGGTACACCAGATGCTGACTGGGGAATGTGTCCGTAGTTTTTGCCGTGTGGAAAAGGCGACCTGAAGTTATCGCTGTTATAAATTAAACTTCAGTCGCGTTTAATTAAATTAAGTGAACATTCTGTAACTGTGTGTTTGGCTTGAGATTTACGGGCCCGTTTGCACACTCGAGTGTTTTGTTTACTTGTAAACACGTGAGATCATCCGATTGTAACAAAGATGAATGTTTTTCAATATACTCGCCCCTGATAATGTGGAGTTAACACCACTCAGAACCGCCAGGCGGGATTAGTAGAACCGCGATGTTTTTGTGAAGTAAAATAACTTGAGCTCGGCTTAGTCTTGGTCAACTCTACGTGCACTGTAACATTAAACCCGTTTAATTTACTGTAAAATTATGTACTGTACCAAACTTCATTGTAGTTAAGTATTGATATTGCACGCAATGTATTCTTGGAAATAATATGTTAGTATTTAATGCTAAGGGTTCTTGTGTTGGTTTAAATAGGAATTTAATCAAATGCACTTATTGTTTAAAGCTGAGTTACTTGAAATCTGTCGGGGTGTTATTTACGTTGCACATTAAAGAGAATGGCAAAGCACCGTGGTTCGTGGGTGTGTTTATAGCTTGTAGAGCCACCGAAAGAGTGATTTTTTTTTAACTATTACGGTTTTAAAATCTGAATGGTAAGCATTGAATCCATAAGGTACGTGTCAAGAGGATTCATGTGTTTATACTAACATGTTTTAACTGGATAACTTCTGGTTTGCAAGGCTGTGTAGTGTCATACAGTAGTGATGGAAGATCTTGATGACGACCGCTTGTGTTGCGATCGAAACGTAGTTTTTTTGTTATTTTCTTTGAACCTATCTACGTGACTTCACCGAAAGACCCAAAGAATAATGATGGAAGATACTTTTAAAACTGGTGAAGATCGTATTTAGAAGCCTTGCGTGAAGAGTAGCAGTGTGAAAGTATGTGCATCCGTGAAGGTGAAAGTCACTTGCCTGGGCTGTGGGTCGCACAATAGAAGCGGGTGGCTATCTTTGTGATCTAAGCCTTGTGTTTGTTTTGCTTTATGCTGCCTGTCCTCGCAGCTCGCCAAAGACTTACTGCATCCGTCCCTCGTCGAAGAGAAGAGGAAACACAAGAAGAAGCGTCTCGTTCAGAGCCCTAACTCCTACTTCATGGATGTGAAATGCCCAGGTACAGCAGCCGCTAGTGAGCGTCGGTCAATCTTCTTCGACCACCTTAGGTGGTTACCAACGCCTGTTTCCCTACCTGGTGGTCCGAGGATCATTTTTTTATTGTCTGTTGTACAACTATCAGCGTTATCCATTCAATAAACGTGTCAAGTCGGAGTGATTTCCTGCCAAAATGAGCATTGAGGCATTGGTACTCATCTGTTTAAAGCCCTGCAAAGCCAGTGGTGGAGTCTATCCATAGGAAACCCCAAAAAGTGATACTCATTTTATCAACCCAGGAGAGACTGTTGACTGAATCAAACGCCAACTCACAAGCTTACGATTGCATGCCACTCATTCTCCTGCTGAGCCACCCAGCCATTCGCTTCACTGTTCGCTGCCAATGTAGTAAAATAAACAGTCTGACCCTTGCTGCTCTTCGAAAATATGTTTTATATAGAGACCCGATTTTTGTCCAATCACAGTCATTACGATTTGCTCAAATAATCCACAGTGTGGAGACACCCTCATCCAGCAGTGGATTGACCAATGGCTGTACACAAACAATGGTGGTATCGGATACAACTCGCTCAAACTCTTACTGTCCATCGCCTGTAACTTGCTGACCCGCCTCTACTGAACATTTATAAACAGCATCATAGTTCAGCAGATTGCTCTCATCTAAATGCATATTCTAATTCTGCCTATATTGTTTACCTGGTCACGATTATAAGTGCGGCAGGGTGGAACTGTGGTTACACTCAAGTATCGCAATAAGAAGAGCTTGGGTTAGATTCCTGACTTGGCTGCCTTTCTGGGTGGAGATGTATGTTATTGCCCTGTTCTGCATGTGTTTCCTCCCATAGATAAAAAAAAAACTAACTGGTATTGGCCAAACATCCCAGTACTGAAATTGAATTTGCAGATTACTAATTTGGGATTACATATGGAGCAATATAGCCATCTACTGTGAACACATGGCAGCACCCACCTGAAAGTCTCAAGACCCGATCCCGGACAAAAACAAGCGTAACGATAAGCCAAAATGGGGAGATATCTTAGAATCCTTATTATCAGAATCAGGTCTCACGAGGGTGTTGTGTGCCACAGGCTGTTACAAGATCACCACCGTGTTCAGCCATGCCCAGACGGTGGTGCTGTGCGTGGGCTGCTCCACGGTGCTGTGCCAGCCCACGGGGGGGAAGGCGCGACTCACAGAAGGTGAGGGGTGCTATCTCGGGGCCAGTTTCTTGACCCCCGGCTGGCGTTCTGGAAAAGTGGCCATACATGCCGTAGCGTATCAATAACACGATAGCGTTTTAACCGTAACGTGCCCGCTGTAAGCCTCACGGTGGACGTTAAAGATCCCGTGATGTCATTCGCAAGAATAGTCCACAGTGTACTGGCATCACGGTTCAAATTTGCCACGTTTGAAAACTTAAAAATTACTTGTTTGGGAAACACTTCATGATCGTTGCCCACTGCTGAGAAAAATTAGCAGGACCCTCCTTCCTGGGTAAACAATTGCAATGGTAATGCAGATGAGTAGCAATCCCCTAGACCAGGGGTGGGGAATGTCCGGCCCGCGGGCTGTATAAGGCCCGCAAAATCATTTGGTGTGGCCCTGCCAAGGCAAAAGCAGGCAGGACTCGAAATTCAATAAATCTAGGAGCAAACCTGGAAAAGCAGTTGCGAGTAGCAATATCATCAATACCAGCTAACATCACATGCCTCACCAAAGAGAAGCAGTTCCAGCCATCACATTAGGGGTGAGTTAATTAAATGTTTGACTAAATATAACAGGCTAATGTTTAAGTTGATCAATTTGTATGGCCCGCAAATGCTGTTATAAATATCCAAATGGCCCTTGGCAGAAAAAGGTTCCCCACCCCTGCCCTAAACAGTCCAAAATTAATTCGGCTCAGAGTTAAACTTTGTTCATGCAGAAACCTTGATGTCATGTCTGACGTAGCTCTTCATGTTGTGTTCTGTTCCTTTGCAGGGTGCTCCTTCAGGAGAAAGCAGCATTAGTCTCTCCCACCTCCCGTAATGATGTGAAGATGGATATCACGGCCCCACGACTATTTTCATAACATTGTGTGTCGTTTATAATGCCGATGTAGTTTTGACTACGCGGCGAACAGGTGCCGTCTGCCCATCTTGATTTCATTGTAATAAAGCATCCCAACAAAAGATTTCGGTTGCTGGTGATTTGAGTGGAACACACTTTATATACATTTCGCCTAAAATAATCCCTCCAGATGGAAATGTCTCGTTTGCAAGGGTGTCCAGTGTGTCGATTTTACTCGTACATAGCAAATAGACACATACAAAGATCCCTTGGATAGCTATAATGGACCAGTATGGCACACGAGGGGGTGGGTGGCCAGAACTATGGCCTTTCATCTTTGTTTCCCGAGTGGTGATCTTTACGCACATTAGGTACTAATTTATGGCTGAGTTGACCTAGGGGAGGCCCAGGACCATTTCAGATAAAATTCAGTGTTGGCAATGAGTAGGATTCGAACCTGAGTTCCCGGCTATGTGGCACAGTGTGCCAACTCCCACGCCATTAAGACTCGCACACCTACAAATACGCCTATACACTTGCATACACAGATCCCTACCCACCCAACCACAGCAAACACGCAATGGCACATTCACAAAATGTTTAAGACAAACATTTTGTCATGCCTCCCTATCATGTTCATATTATTCCTGCTGTAAAAAAATGTTTACCATGAGCATGTTTAATCAGGAAAACTGGACATTAAAAAAGAGGTTAATAACTCATCGGATTTCTCGAGGATAAATAAAGATTCTGATTATGAACAAGTCTGGTTTTGATTTCTGAGTCTCACCAGCAGAGGTCCACAAGACCAATTGGTCTGCTGATTGTCCAGTGTTATTTTCTCAGAGCAAAGTCAAAAGTGATTTTTTGCTCAAAAGAACATTTAGGCAATGGTCATCCCATTTGCAGCCGTGAGCTCGTGGAAATTGAGAGGGGTAAGTATCGATAAGACCTGATCTCCACAGCGGTGCTCATTTCATCTCCAGAGGGATGGTTTGAGTCAATACATGGTCAGGATTTGAACTCTCGACCTTCAGATTGTGAGCTGCTCGCTCTACTGCAGAACCACCTGACTTGTGAAATATAATTTTCCATTTTATTATCCACAATCTACGAGTTGAATTCCAAGTGATGACTGTCAGTGGCCAGTGATTTGAGCAGTCCCGAACCACCCCTGCTTCCACCACACCCGCACTGACCAACTTGATAAAGTATGGTCAAACAACTCCCACAAATTACACGGCATTGGGAAGCCCTCAACCAGCAGTGGGCTGATCGAGCGTGAAAAATTCAAAAGATGCTTCATGTAGCAGATCACATCCACCAAAACGAATTAAAAATGGTTTCAACGGGTAAAATAAGATGCTATATGGGGCTGCTTAGATACATGAACTTTCAAATGATGTCCGACCACTTACCCATGTTAACAGCTTCTCGTTCTTTTTAAATCCTTTATATTAAGTTTGCTTGCTTGTTTGCGTGCTTGCTTGCTTGCTTACGACTGTGCAAATCTTTCGGTCGTTTTTGAACCCACTTCCCGTGACCCAATCGAGCTGACATTTTCCACACAGACTCGTTGTGCGTGACAATGTTCGTGAAAAAAAATTCCCAAAATTTGACACTGTTTAGGGAAAACAAATTAAATATTTAATTACCAATTGCTTAATACTGGCAGACAATCATCTGACCCATAGGTGGCAGCCATCTCAAGCCAGAGGACGAGAAGACTAGCCGCCACGCATATAAAGGATTTATAGTGAAAAACTTTTTTTTACTGGTTTACTTGTTACACAACTCAACAGGATATTCTTTGGGTCTTTCGGTAAAGCCACGTAGATAGAAAAAATAACAAATCAAAGTCGCGACAAGCATTTTAAAGCTTTAAGTCAAGATTCAACAGTCGTTTTAGAATCAATTCCAATGACCCAGCCAAGTGGAGGCCCAACACCGAACATAGTTATTCGCCATTAATACATGGTCTTAACATGTTACTGATACATCGAATTTGTATATTTGGTATCCGTGCCATTCTTAGAGCAATTCAGAGTCCAGAACTGATGGCCAGCATACACATGGCCTATTTTTGTATGTTTATTGAACGTCTTTTGCACCGTAGTCAATCGTGCTAATCAGGATATTTTAACGTCTACTGTAAAGCAAACGGTTCGTGTTTATGGTTAATACACAATTCAAGCTTGCACCATCAGAAGAGGACACGGCGTGTGGTGAGGACACATGGGGTGGTGGGGAAAGAAAGTTTCCATGGCGGATAGGTCGGCACCTAACCAAGTGCCGTGCAACCGAATCACCTGCAACTCCTTTATCCACAGCTGACCAACTAGTTATGCAACAAGCGTGGTTAAAAAGTATCTGGCCTCACCTTTTACAACACAGGTCTCTTCTGTGGCTAAATCCTCCCCCCACCCACATGACAACAATCAGTTCACTAATATATAATGGGCAACATTTTGAGCATGGCCCTTTATCGCACATCCATGCGCTCTTGCCTGAAATGTCACCTTTTATATGTTCCTCAAAGGTAGCGTTATCGACAAGCCTCGCGTTTTGTTATTTGTGCCCCACTGCCAACGCAGCAGTATCAAATAATGTTTAATCGTTCACAAAACGTGCAGTACCTGATGAAATGCGTCACTACCAATCCCTGGCCAGATCGATGTTTGAAAGTGGAGTCCGTCCCTGCTGTAAGACGTGCACGTTTCAGCGGCCAGTTGCATGCAACCCAGGGCTAGATATCCACCATGTACGAAGGCGTAAAGTGGCACACGCTAACTTGTAATGCGTTTAACACGACGATGTTTTATCTTTTTTTTATTTAGAATACGAAACATTACATATGGCACCCCCTCCCCCAAACACGGGACACGATAAAAAGCCGAGCACAAGACAAGGGCCGATGGTCGCGGGCTTCAGATTTCTCTGGATTCGTGAGTAATCAGGAGGTAGCGATCAATCCAGTTGCAAGCAAATAACGGTGCAAGCATTCAGCTGCGTGATCTACGTCCATCTCAAACGGTCGATCGTTCTCGAATCATTCCTGGCAATGTCACGTTTCAAGCAGCAGTTTTACATTCAGGCGAGAACCTCATCCGAACGCTGATTTCGGGCGCGCAACGTGAAAGCGCGTTCACAGACAGGTCCGCTGGTTCGTCTGTGTTGTTACCATGAAACAAAACACCCAACGCCTGAGAAAAAAAACACCCCGCAGAGAAAAACACAACACAATAATTCCCAACGCTCTGGGACGCCAAGCGCACTCAACTTTAAACTAAATGAAGTTGACGTTGTTTTAAATGATTGTTTTGCCAGCACTGGCTGTTGTCCCTGTGCGCAGGTGACTTGGCACCTGGCCTGCATGTATGTCTGTCAAATTGCTCAATTGTTATCCCAATTGAGAAATTTCAGTGGCAGTCATTGGTTGATTTGTGAAACATTCAGCACGACCAGTACAAGTGATTTAAAGTACTTCGCTCGTGACTGGAGTGATGAAATCAGCTCGTGTGCAGGTGCTGGATGGATCGATGCATCGCTGGATCGCGAGAAGTGGCAGCGGCTTGCGCGGGGCCTTCATCCAGCAGTGAAATGTTTATGGCTGATGATACTCATCGCTGCGTGTAATGATAGATCACTCCCTTGCGATTACAAATTACTCGAGAATGATTTGTATTATTTTGCGTTGACTTGCATTCTATTTGCTTACTTGCATTAAAGTGGAATTGTGATCGATTCCTACAGGCACGGTTCAATGAACGTTCACGAGAGTTGATTAAGAGACGAATCATTACATGCTTTATTTGTTGACGGTTATATTGACAATGCCAATTTTGTTTACTGTACTTTGAGCAACCTTACAAATTAAAAACAAGTTGGCCTTAACGGGCTTCATATTGCATCCGTTGTGTATATATTGACCGTCACAGTACAACTGCTTTATATGAATGTGCATTACACCTCGGGGCTTGTGCCGCCGATATCCCTATGCTCCGAACCCAATGCTGCACTCAGAATGGTGGCGATTATTAGACATGCAAAGAGTTATCTGGCGACATTGGGGTAATTGCGATCTCATTTCACTTGCAACTGGGAACATTGGTGGAGCTGTTTTGATTTGGGTGCCTAAAATGGCAGGCACTTGCATAGAAAGCCACGAATAACGCTAGCAACTATTTCAATGTCGTCGCCCCCTCTGCTTTGTTCGCGTTATAAATAACACTTATTGCCGATGACCAACAAGGTGGCTCCGATGCGTGTCGGCTGTTGGCACATTCAACTGCAACACGTGTGCTTGGCCTTTCTCTCGGGCTTGACAGGCTTAGCTCAAGTGAGTCATGGCTCGAAGCTGTGCTTAACGTGACCTCTGTGCAAGGTACCAGCCATGCCCAGGATTCCCATGAGCTGAGCCTGAGCCAGGCCACGGCTGGTCCACTCATGCGTGTTTGTCAGCAAGAGGGAATCGAGCCCAAGCCCAACCTGAGCGAGGGCTGAGCCACAGCCGTGTATAAGAATCTAGCCATTAATGACCCACAATCAGCGGCTTCAAAATGCACGCAAAGCTCGCCGAGGCAACTCGGTCAGTTCGCCACAAAGTAGTAAAACTCAACAATGGCAGGGTGGGTATCAAATCCAAGAATATGGACACTAACATTTTATGAAGAGTAGTGATGTAGACAGATTTAATTGTTTTGCACCTAATACAAAGACGAGTTTTTGATTCTCAAGACAAAGAAACATTTGAAAATAAACGCATAAGGCACTTAAATATAATTTGATTCCTTTCCATTACCCGTTCCAATAAGCATCGTCTTTAACAAAACCTCTGCTTGCAAACTTTAGGGATTTCATCATTGTTCCATACACAGTACCTTATATACAATTCAAACTTCTTACAGGTTTTTGATGCGATGCAGAAATTTTACATCAGGCAGATCCGGTCTGAACATGGTAAAATTACAGTATATGGCATTCCAGAAACAAACGAGGGTGTTTTTAAAGGTTATTGGCAGAACGTCAAGTTACCAGATTTAAATTCGCCACTTTCCAATTTGCACGTTGCAAGCGATCGCACGACAGAAAAGAACACCTTACAGCACAGAATTAAACGGAGACACCACAAGAACCAGAGCTGTGAATTTTTCAGCTTTTCTGTTGGGAAAGCATTTCAGCGAAAATCACCGCTGCCCGACTGAAGTTACCCACAACAGCCGATGCGTCTCAGCGGGCGTGTACACTGCGCGTTTAAGGCGACGCGATAACCACGCTGTTTTGGAAAGGTAATCAAAGTGAATCGCTCACAGGGGATTGATGTTGCAATAGCTGCTTAGGTCACGCATTTATTTTAGCACGCAACGCAGTGCATTTGTAAAGTATGTCATAAAAAAAACGGGCATAATTTCGGAGTTAAAAAAATATCTGGTAGAAACAGATTAAAATGAGTGGCTCCCAAGTGATTCACTCTTATGGGCCATATACACACATTGCTGAGGTGTTGCTAGCGTAGGTGATACCAATCTCTGCTCTGGCTCAGACGATTAAATGTGCCAAACACCGAATCAAATGGAATTGGAGAAAATGCACAACTCAAGACCGATGCACCGAGACGCAGCACGTGTCGTATTTGTGTAACAGGGTGCAGCGTCATGCAGACACCAATAGAGCACCTTGCAGTATAATTTACTTTGGTTGTTTTGCACTAAACTGCAGCCTTAACAAATGCAAACTGTCGAGAGTGAAACTGTGGAAATGTTGCACAATGCAGGGATTGAGCCTTGTTTGGGAAACGAAACTCTCGTTTCGCTGGCATTAAAAACATTATTTTGGCATACAATCTTTAATCAATATCAGATGGCAATTAAACACAGTACACAGCGGTTAGGGATGCAATGCATGATACACCTCTGCGCAAATATAGTATTGAGACATTTCTAAATATGTCAAGGAATCTACGAGCCAACAAAACGTGACACTGTGCACGCTATGAAAAAACACATAGCACGGCAGGGTGCTGTGGTTATTAAAACAAGGTCCAGGGAAAGAAGAAATTTACGAAATCCTACCAAGATCTCTTGTAATGGCACTATATTTCAGGCATGTATTTTTAAACGTAAACTCAAAAAAAATTACAAACATCCGATGCATAGACGAAGGGAAATATGACTTTAGAGCATTGGTCCCTGCCACTTTACTGACGATGATTTCCCCGTTCACGAAACGATGAGAGGAGGCTTCGGAATTGTTTAAAAAACGACTGCATGAGACTTCAGGGGAGTGATCGAATCAAAATGATCGTACATCAAGTGACACCTAAATAACGCGTTCATTGACGTACAATCATGTTGCTTTACTGTACGATGCAAGGTGATCGTGTCGAGCAACACGCACAGAGGCCAGAGGGCATCATGGGTAATTTTCCACAATGCCATTAGGCCGGGGGGGGGGCCTCAAGAAAACACGCTGCAATTCTACACATCGCGCTTGGGAAAACTGACTAATTCAACCCTCATGCAGAGAGCTGGACAGCACAACCACGAAAAAAACCTACGTCATATTACGAGTTATTATGGTCATTGTTTAGCCAGGAAAGGCTTCGCCGAGTCTCAGGGTTCTACCACGTTTTTAACAGCAGGGGTAATGTTGCTCTGTGTGCAATCCCAATCGAAATATTTGTTGATAATTTTTCAGCAATGGGCTGTTTGGCCAATGTCAGTTAGATTGCGTGGTTTTTTAGCTATGGGTAGACACCAGAGAACCTGGATGAAACCCATATGCAGAACAGAGGGAGAAAATACAAACTCCACGCGCCCGAGTCGATAATCAACGTCAGGTCCTTCTTGCTGTCAGGCACGAGTGTTACCACTGCGCTGCCACCCTGCAGCATGTAGCAGCAGCACTTGGGTGCACACATTTATTTTTTCAAGCATATTTGACATTAACGCAATTAGAGCGTTTAAATTCCGAAGCCTCCTCTGGCCGCATGAAGAGGCGGCTGTGTTTGAAGTGCGTGCAGGGGCTCGCGTAATGTAGCACGCACACAAACACACAGCAAGCACGCAGCAAGCACGCAGCAAGCATGCAGCACGCACCCACAAACACGCAGCACGCACCAAGCACACAGCACGCATGCAGCTCAGATGCTGTTGAGCTCGTTGAGTGTTTGATCGAGGACTCTGTTGATTTCCATGTTTTCCTCCTTGGCTTTGATCAGTTGCTCTGAAACACAAAGAGTTGCAGGAGTGGGTGAGCACAACAACGCACTCGTCGGCTTGCAAGTTCTCACCTGGTGAAAACAAAACACGCAAGAAATTTGGAAGATTGTTTGGCCAATGAGTGACAATAAGAGATTCAGTTCTTAGTGGTTTAGCCAATCAATTGGCTTCAGCTGAGAGTTGGTGAACTGCTGTTTTAAGAGATACACTCAACAACAACCACCGTTCGTCACTAAGTGGCGGTGACGTCACCACGGCGATTGTGCCAGGCCATGAAATGTCGAAGGTTCGCTGGCCGGTCACAGGACAGACCCAGGTGTCATGGGTTAACTGACTGAGATGACTGGAAGATGCAACAACTGTGCTCCCCACTACGCCAACTCGCCCGGCCCTCCGTTCACTGTGAGCATCTCTGCTGTTGTAAGAGGGTGACAGCCTTCAACTCACTCATACAGGACAAATATCCTCCGTATAGCCTGTAACACTGTTGAGGCAAGTGCTGTTAGCGAGCACCTATGAAGGCCAGCACGGCACACAAGGGGGTGAGTGGCCAGCACCACTCGCGGCCACCTTTGTCTCCCTAGTGGCGATGTTTACACACCGTACCAGGTAGTCATTTGAGGCCGAGTCAACCTAGGGCAGGCCCAGGACCAGTTCAGATAATTGTCACTGCTGTTGACCATGAGCGGGAATCGAACGCGGGGTGTCTGGTTTGTAGTGCAGCGTGCTAACTGCTACACTACCGCTCCTCACTCACATACTCATGTGGTTACTCACACACTCACCCACCCCACCACCTTAAAATGTATATTTGGCACAGTGTGATGTTATAATGCCCATGGTTTGGTGTCCGTAAGTAGGTTATCGCAACCAATATGATTCATAATATACTTTCTGGTGATGACGTGATCTGAACCAGATTTATGTCTTAAGACCCCAATTATTATTGTTTCAGCTCACACGCGGATGAGTTGAACAACAATCCTCAAAAACTAGATCTTCCAATTAGAGGGTCTTATGACATAAATCTGACCAGATCATCAAGTGGCCTGACCCAAAAATATATTATGCATGAGCATAATAGATTTGTTGGCTACATACAGTGTGAAAGAAGTTCAACATACATACAATAGGTAAGTGTTCATACTTTTTGAAGCGAATAAAATTAATGTAAGGGCAATGAGGGAGGGAAGGATGCACGGGGCTGCAGACTGCACGACGGAGCAGCGGTGCCTGTACCAGAGTTAGATCACCTTGCCCACCGGGCATCCCACCCCTACCCACCAACCCCTGCCTGCCACCCACTGACCCCCCCCACCCATCCAACCTCCCACCCACCTTCCATGTAGTCCACCTGCTGCTCCAGTTTGGTGACGTTCTTCTGCCCGACATCAGCACGGTTTTCGTACTGCGGTCACGGGAGAGAGATCATGGAAAGGAAGAGGCAGAGTGGAATGGAAGAAAGAGACGCAGGGTGGAACGGGAGAGAGAACAAACATGCTTTGATAATGTATGTATTGTCCTTGAAATGTAAACTGATTTGGCCTACACCAGAGACAGCCTTCCTTTATGGCCTGGTCTCAAAACTGTTCGACCAAAGAACGCCAAAAGTTGAACAGCACAAACACAATGCAAATATCAAAGTATTGTATTTGCTCTGTTCGACTTTTGGCGTGTCTGTTGCATGTTTTGCCAGAAACATGTGTGGTTAATGCTTACTCTATGCCTTGTGATAGGCGTCTATTTGGTGTTTGAGCATTTTAATACCTTCTGCATTCTTGCCGGAAAGGTTAACGCCTATTAATTGTTTCATCAATTGTCAGAACGTACATTTTTTTTGCGCAAAATAAAGTTTTTTCGCGCCCATCGGATGCACGTCCACTAATGGCAAGTTCAGTGGAGATTTTAGAAAAAATGTTGGTTAATTTACAAAGTGCAGGAGCCACTTGACAACCAACGTGCTCGTGGCAAAGCCAAAAGGACTCTAAGAAGGAATGCTCCTGTGTCAATGTTGACATCACCTATCATTGGAAAATGTACATCAAGTACTCAATAATTCTGCTACTTTACAGTACGGCGTTCCTCAGATAATGCGCAACACGCGTTCCTGAAAAAATGGTGCACAAGTCGAATCGTACTATATGAAGCCTATTTTTTCCCATAGACATACATGTTATAAGATGCAAAATTAAGGATAATATTATTTCGTTATTTTAGCCCTAGATTGATAAAATACATGTAAATGTAATACTTCATAAAACAAATATTCGAAACATTACAAAATTACTTAAGGAATTTAAAAACAAATAATAATTAAGATAAAAAAAATTGCTACTCACAAAGATTACTTAATAAGGAATAACTTCAGGGCTTCTTGAACGCTTCTATGGGCTGCTTGCAGCAGCGTGCGCAGTGCAAACAATTGCAGATCTACGATGGCTGCACCCAGCCTGTGACACTGGGCGCTGCTATGATTGCAAATGATTTAATTTAGAAAATTTTTATATTACGATTTTAGTTTTTTCTTGAGCGCGTAACTGTCAAATGAAGTGTAAGCATCAAGTATGTCCCTAAAACATGAATCGTGTAACTGCAAATTCTCGCTATGGAGGGGGGGGGTGCATTTCATGAGGGGCGCCAGTATTTTACAATTCTGTCAGGTGTTAATGTGAGAGATTAGAGGGCACGGAAGTGGCTATTTTAATGTGAGAGATTAGCATGATGTTAATGTGAGAAATTAGCTTGTAACTGTAGAAAACATAGCCACTTCCGTGCCCTAGTCGAGGAGGCTGCTTTCCTATCGTAAATCACTAGCCCCGGCCACTTCTTTATGACCCTTGGGCTACACCCATTCAAACCTTCTAAAACAGTCTGCCTCAGCAGCAGACCATGCTTTCCCAGCTGATGACGAACGCTTGTGTTGCGCCCGAAACGTCGTGATTTATTTAATTTTATACCTACGTGACTTTACCGAAAGAACCAAAGAGTTTGGGTCATCAGGTTCGTAGCGTAGCACAGAGCGCTAACCGCTACACCACCCCTCCCCACCCCACACTTGCAAGAGTCACGCGGTCCACAGGCAGCAGCCTTCACAACGGCGACTACTTTACAATAAACGGTCATTTGTCCTGAGCCTCACCACACAAAAGAGTGCCCCACAATGGCCCTGTGGATGGTAGAATTAGGGGGGGGGCAACGTGGCATTCTGCTCGGAGAACGAGCAGCTACAGTGGGCACTCTTAAATGTTAAGAGTGACACTAAGACGGGTCACGCATGCCGCACGAGCGTTTGTGAAATCACGGGTTTCGGATTCCCTTGCCGGGCTCCAAACCAGCTGTCTTGCCAGTCTGCCCTCCCACTCAACAACCGCGTACAGTGCCGGAGCATTCATTATTAGTATTACTTTTCACTTGCGGACGACGTCACGAGATCTTTAACATCCACTATGAAGCGGACGTGTAGTATTTTAATTGTCAATACACCGGTGGTAATAACCAGGGTGGCCGCGAGATTTGAACCTCTACGACAAACGCCCTACAGCCTGGCCACGTCACCTTGCCCTGTGTGGTGATAGTATAGGGGGAGTTGCTGGCAGTGCAGTTTCCCCACCCCCCCGACAGTGAATTTTATTGGTCTAGAGGAGCCCTGGCAACCACGCGACGTCAGACCCACCTCTCGCAACTTTGAGCGCAGCATCTTCAGCTCATCCTCGCACTTGTTCTCTTTCAGCACGTACTGCCAATGGGAAACAAGCAAATGCCAAATGCACTGAAAACGGCGAACGAGAACCTCACGGCACAACACCGACTGGCAAGCAATTACAGTAGCAACCCGATTTACGCTCTCCCACTTTACATACTTTTGCTATAACCTACTCAACTTATTTATATCCAATCCCGTTTTACGTACTGTGTATCTAGCCATAACGTACTCGAGATTTACGAACTTTATCATTCAGCCTCTAATCTTTAATGTTCCACGGCGAACATGCAGGCACCAGATGGCACCCAAGGACCTCCAATTAGCAGTTGGCTACGTACGGTGCGAGAAAAGTTAAACATACAGTACATGCGTTAGCGTCCCTGACTGTGTATCCTATTAACATTTTTCCCCCACATACTGTATTTATGGTAACTATTTTTATACAAGTGTAAACTTGTATACTATTTTTATACAAGTGTAAACTATTTGTTTGTGATAAAGAACTAATACATAGTATAATAGATAAGGTAATATAATAGCCAAACTAGATTTTTTGCCCGTCCAAGGACGGGTGTATATTGCAATAAATCTGAAACTTGCAAGCGAAAAGCAGACCGCGACGTGATATTCGTTGCATAAATTCGTGTGCAATTTGTAAGGCCGCGGTGACACAGACTTATTTCATGTAAAGGTTATAATCCCTTGTCCATCATGACGTCCTTTTTTATTTCTATGTCTCAATAGCGTTACGGAGATCGCGTGACGTGAGGGTTCTGCCTTTGGAATGAGGGTTGTAAGTTGACGCCGAGGGGGGAGGTGCCTCGGCCCCCCATGTGGAGTGACGTCACCCGCTAATAATTATTAATGGCGGGGGGGGGTCCATTTGGAAGACGTTATTAATGAGGGGGGCTGTTCGATGTGGATGGACGTCACAGGCTCATGATTATTAATGAGGGGGGAGGGACCATGTGGAGTGACGTCACACTCATGATTATTAATGTGGGGGGTTGAGCCATGTGAAGTGACGTCACCCGCTAATGGTTATTGGGGAGGGGTGCGGCATGTGTGCGTTAGTGGAAATTTCCACGCGGCATGAATATTAATTAATGGGGGGGGGGGGGCTCTTTTGCAGTGACGCCATGCACGGATGTAGCACTGTGCTGCGTAGCTTAATTTTTGACCGTCACTTTTTGTAAATTTGTAAAGAAACGTCATATTTGAAGCGACTTTGCGAAAAAAAATATCTTTCCGATCAACCTTCTGCGTGAGTGTAAAAATCCACCCGCTCATGATTATGAATTATTAATTAGGGGGTGGGTGTGGCATTTGAAGTGACGTCACGTGTGGGACATTTCTGGGCTATTATAGTAGTAATATATGAATATGTACTTACTTTTCACACTGATAATAAACTTACTTTTCACACCGATGGTTGTCCAGTATAGATGTGCAATGGGTTACTCAGCATCCTCTGTTTAGGTACTCTACCACGTTACAATACACCTAAAATGCTTTCAATTTACCTTCTGGTTTTCAGGAACGCATCCTAGGCGTAAACCGGGGTATGCCTGTACAAACTGTATTTCTAGTCTTCTCCGCAAAGACAGTTACGGTTATTGTGTTGAGTGTGTGGTCTTGTGTCGAGCTGGGATGCATGTCTAACGGAGAGAGTCCTTGGGGAGTGGTGGTGCAGTAGTTACGCGCTGCGCCATGAACCCGGGCGATCCGAGTACAATTCCCGCTCACGGCCAATACCAGTGATAATTATCTGAACCGGTCCTGGGCCTCCCTAGGTCACTCAGCCTTAAAAATTAGTACATGTGCAGTGTGTAAAGATCTTTATTAGGGAGACCAAGGCGGCCAGGCGTGGTTCTGGACACCCACCCCTTCGTGCGGTGTGCTGGCCTTCATAGGTGCTCGCAAACAGCATTTGCCCCAACAGCCTGTCAAGGTTATAGGAGGGAGCTTTGCCATATTTGTCTTTGCCTATTAATGTGGCAATTCACCAGCATCTGTTCCAAGCGATCCTGACACTCCTGAGACACTGAATGTTAAAACCGGTCAAGAGCTTTGTTTGTTTTGAACCATCGCTGCCGAGATTGTGTGCTCCCAGAAGACTGTGTGGCTGATGGGGATGTGTGGAAACTTTTATTTTTCATGTGGAGGGACAGATATGAGAGTCACGTGTTTTCTGCTTATTTACTTTGTTAACAATATTGAGAAATTTGCACCAGTCAAACAAAAGCACTCAAATGTAAACCTGAAACATTAATTTTCACGGACCAAACCTAAAATTACATTTTCTACTGTACTATGAAACTGAAAAAGATATTAATCTCGTGGATTTAAGTGGTTACATTTTTTACCTCCAAATTAGCACTTACAGCTGTGGTGATAAAAAAAAAGGTGACATTGGTCACAACCCCTCATCCAATGCTACTGAAACAACGCTGGAGGGCACGTTTGCCGTGATCCCTTGGATGGCTCAGTGCTAAGAGCGAGCCACTCACAATCGGACGCTTGCGAGTTCATATCCTGGTTGGGGGGGGGGGTTGACTCAGCCCATCATCCTTCCCTCCAGAGTTAATTAAATGGGTACCACTTTGTGGAAGTCAACAGTGGTAGTCCTATGGATACTCGCCCCCACCATGGGAATGTGGAATTTCCACCACTGATTCTGCAGGACTGTAAACTGGAGATGAGCACCAATGCCTCGAGGCTCATTTAAGCAAGAAATTACTTTGACTTTATAATTGATACTACACAGCAGAAAATCAAGAACTTATCAAAACACGCAAAAATAACTGACGTACGTCCGCACACAGCAAGGCACACATGGTAACGATTATAAAATCCCGTAATCAGACGTTCCTCGCAAGTTTAAAATTTGTAAGTGATGTCACCAAAACTGAGACCTTTGCTAAGAACACGAAAGTGGTTATACGTTTAAATGTCCACGGACAATCGGATATTTCTTTCCCTTTTCAATGCCGAGTCTCATAGGCACAACACAGGCGGCACCACAGCCACACAGGGTGCTCATTGAGTTGCCATCATGCGACCCGGCCGGGCTGGACCGCGTGTCACTCCGTGAAGTTCTCAACTGGTTTTGCATTAATGGTTTGGACGCTCCAACTGGACACACTTTACTGACAAACAGGCTCAACAGAGCTTTTCAAAGCGCATTTTTATATTCTCTTTGGTCAATTCGACCACAGTTTATGTAATAACATTGTTGGCGATTCTGTGTTAGCAGTGGCGCATAAAGACAAGTGAGAAAAAAACTACAACATATATTCGTCATGTGCTATGAAAACAAAAAAAACTAAACTATTTTTTTATTTTACCAAGTAAAGCCCATTGAGCTAAATAGCTCTTTTTCAGAAGCGACCTGGTCACAAATGATTGCTCAACGAAGTGGCTTATGTGGAAATTTATAGCAGCCAAATACTCTAAATGCATGTTTCTAAATGTGGAGGAGAGAACCAGTGTCACCACCTGGAGAACAATCCACTCGACCACAGGGAGAACATGCAAACTCCAAACATAACAGGCGCCAGGGTCAGACTCGAACCCACGACTTCCTACATACCAGGCGAGGAAGTTGACATCTATATAATTTGATTTGCTTTTATAGCCACGGTGTTGTTGACAAATGCATCGAGTCGGAGCTCGCTTGGACCACGGCACTTGACCAGATCCGCATGAACCACAGAAGGTGTAGACACCCAATGCACAAGTAGGGAAAAAAAATGTTACTCTCTTCCTGCGTGCGACGGCAGCTACCAACACCAAACCATGGACTATGTAACATCGCACTGCGCCAAATTAAAATCTGAAGGCAGTGGGTTGTTGAGAGACTTAGTTAAGGAGTGAGTGGGTGAGTGTCTGCATTTCACCAACTTTCAGCCAGAGCAATTGAATGGCCAAATTACTCACAAACATAACCTATTTTGGTTGCCATTCAATGGATATCCAGAATGGAGGTGATCCATTTATCGACACCCCACTTATTGCTAACGGCCCTCTTTCTTCTCAACATGAGATTGAATGATAATAGGTTTTTCCCCTTTTTTCTGGCAACAAAACAGGTGTTAAGATGTTAAAACACCAAACTGAATTTTTTTACAAGGAATCATGTCTGCATTAACCACAATGCTTGTGGTCAGAATGCAAACAAAAAACACACTGATAATATATGCATTGTCCTTGAAACTGATTGGTCCACACCAGAGACAGCTTTACAATCAGTTTCAAGACAATGCATATGTTATCAGAGAAAAAAGGGGAAAAACCTATTATCATAATTTGGTACTGGCAAAGGAGGTCCCATGATGGCTCCGTATCTTGCAGATGAGATATTTAACTCATTTAATGTGTGAGATTGGTAGGAAACGTATTCATGCTTTGAAATACAAACTTTTTTTCTGGAATTACATCCTATTATATATTAGTGGGTATTATATATTAGTATCTATAAATGTATAATTTTGTGAGTTAAAACGACAGATAGATGCCCATGTCATGGCTAACAAAATAGATAAGCAGACAATTCGCCTCCCCCCCCCTCATAGATTGAAAAAATATTGTACACAACCATTATCCACACGGCCTTCTGGGAGTGCACCTTAGCAGCAGCGCTGGTTCAAAATAAGCAAAACTCTGGACCGGTTTCGACATTCAGTGTCTCCTTGGCAGTTAGGCTGGCTAGTCAGTTGGTACATGCGTGTGGCATTACAGTTGGCGGTGCGAGTGGCAATACAACCGCCTGTGTGCGGTGACTTTGGAAAATATGACAGAGGAACAAATAACTACGCTGCTATTGTTGAGTATTATGGCAATGGTGCCAGCGTTCGTGTGTCCTGCTTTGGCACGGCGACAATCTCAAGCACGTCCATAAGCACGTAGGAAACAATTGCTCATGTGTTTAAGGTCATTTGAATGCCAGGACACAATGCCCTCCTTATCACCAAGGACGAAGTTTTCTCATGATTTCATGACGATAATGCTCCCACCAACACCTTGCATACAACCAAGTACAGGAATACCCCGGTTTACACGCAAGGAAACGTTCCTGAAAACCAGAACGTAAATCGTATGGGATGGTGGATCGCAATGTGGTACAGTACCTACACAGAGGATGCTAAGTAATCAATTGCGCATCTATACTGTACAACCATCAGTGTGAAAAGTGAACATTATTGATATATTAAGATATGTTACATTGTCTATTGTACTATATGCATTATTGTTCATCATATAAAAATAGTTTACAGTTGTATCAAAAATAGTTGCCATAAATACGATATGTGGGGGAAAAAATAGGAATAGAATACACATGAAAGAGACGATAACAAGTCAGGGACGCTAACGCTCGGACGTGCACAATATCTGGCGCCTGATTATTCGCCATAGACCATAAAAAAATTGGGACTGAATGGTTAAGTTAATAGATCTCGAGTACGTCATGGCAAGGAACACAGTACGTAAAACGGGATTGGGTATCAATAAGTTCAGTACGTTATAGATAAAGTACGTAAAGCCGGAGGGCGTAAAGCGGGGTGTTACTGTACTATAATAACAATAATCACAACAATTACAAATTTCCTCAGGAAAGCCACACATACTGCAATGAAATATTTGGCCAATGAAATTAAATGTGTTTATAGCTATGGGAAGCAACCAGAGAACCCAGAAGAAATCCATGCAGACCAGGGGGGGGATCATACAAACTCCACACAGAAAGGCACCCGAGTTGGGAATCAAACCCAGGTCCTTGCTGGGAGGCCTGAGTGTTACCACTGCACTGCTGCCCTGGCTATGCAAGCACGAAAGCCAAACGACTTCACAATAATACCAATGCTTCTACTAAAAATGATCTGTTTATTCAACAGCAGTTTGCAAAACATGCCGACATTTACCACAAACCACCACTCGCACACTCAAGGTGCGGAGAAAACGCAATATTGCGAAACGCATCCAAAAATAAGCAGTTACATTTCTTGAATTTATGGCAAAACATTGTATTTTCCATGTATTCTGTGCAACACGTTAGGGGTGTGCATGCGTATGTGTGCATACAAAGACAAAAAACCCCCATATAGCCTTAACGGGCTGTTGGGGCAAGTGATGTTAGCGAGCACCTATGAAGGCCGTAACAGCACACGAGGTGGTGGGTGGCCAGCACCATGCCGGCCGCCTTTGTCTCTACAGTGGCAATGTTTACACACCGCACGAGGTACTCATTTGAGACTGTCGACCCGTACGTGTATATACACACACACAGGCAATATGATGTTTGTATATGGGAACACTGACAGCCGAACGAGTCTGAAAATGAGTTGAAATGAATCCCTTCTCATTGTTTCCTACCCCAAGCTCTTATTATATAATCTTGCATAATTGAACGCTGATAGTGCTGTTTGTTGCTGAATTCTGGAGGTTTTGGGCCTGTCATTTAATTTATTTCTCACTCAGCACTCAGTAATCTAAATAATAACTTGGGGGCCTGTGTCAATCCACTGGTGGGTCAAGTCCTCTCCACGGGGGGCAGGGAGATCGTTTGACCATACTTCACCATACAATTCAGTACAGGTTAGTAAAGGCCACCCTCCCCAACAGGACTTGTCACTGATGTTAGCCTTGCCCGGGAAATGAACATGTGCTAACCACTGCCCCACCACTCCTGCAAACTGCATTCATTATGTTTACATTTAATTTGGAAACATTTCTGAATTAAATATATAAAATGTGAGTGTGTACGAGTCATTCAGCACCAACGTTTTGGAACAACCTTGTTTCCTCTCTTAACATCGTAAATATTCCTTCAAAAATATCCTGAAGCAGATTAGTGCTGGATACAACCATATTTGCCAATGTGATTTGTAACTTTGATCCTTACCCGTGTATCGATAGTTACATTTGAATGTACAATTTTATTGAGAGACTGTGTGGTTGTGGTGTGGTCTGGGACTTTTTGTGTAGTTTTACTGCCTATGTTTATTTATTTATTTTAAGTTACTTGCATACCGTTTCTCTACTTTTCACTCCTATAGTGTTTTGTATTGTTTATTGTTGTAAATTGCCGACCCGCTTCTACTCGCCATCTGATAAAAAAGAGCTTCATAGCTCATCCTCCAGGATTCCTCCAGGATAAAGAAAGATTCTGATTGGAAACTTAATAGGAGGGGGGGGGCGACAAATCCCACAATTATACTTCTCTATCAGGCCACACAAAACTGTTGTCCAAGTGAGCCTGGCACTGGTGTCGTTTTATTGTGTGCTCAGTGCTGGAATCATATCACATCAGAATCTTTATATATCCTGGAAAAATCCGTTGAGAAATTCGATATGCTTTGAGTACCATTTTGATTTTGCATGCCAATGCCATGGATTTTTTTTCTTTTTCACCATCGATAAAACATTTTATGGGCTGATGACCGTTTTTATTTTAAAACACAGGGTGATCTATTTATAGATACGTCACAAATAATTTGAAATTAGTTAATAGTATGATATACATTTTATTTCAAAGCCTCTATGAGCCCCCCCCCCCCACCAATGATAAAAATAATACTGATTTTATATAATGCTCATGAGTCATCAGCATGTCCAGAGACAAAGTTAAATTTAGACTTTCAGCATAGCGGACCTCCTCATGACAGCTGTTCCTGGGTGGCTAAAGGTGAATCAGCACCTGGCCAGCAAGCAGGCATTAGTCTGGAAGTAGGGGTGATGATTGCTACGCTATGTGCAAGCCCAATTGAGCTCAGACTAATTAAATATCATAACACTTCTCTCTGAAAGCACTCTCTTCAACATGACCCGTTTGATCTGCTCACAACATTTATGGAACAAGAGAGTCGTTATAAATCAGTGGGGCATCTATAACTGCGTCATCCTGTATTTATTTCCATTTTAATTATATTTAAAACAGTTACAAACTCACACAATGTATCTTCCAATGGACTCCAATTAAGATGACTGAGAATGCACATCTACACAGGGCCACCCAGAGGTCCAGGGTTGGGGGCCCAGGGCTGAATGTCACCATGGGCTCTCATTCTTTGCAACAAAATACAGACCTATTCTGGGGGCCCTTTTGTGTGCGGCCAGGAACATGTTTCCCCTTTAGTACCCCCTCCTCACACACCTTTGGGTGGCCTTACATCTACCAAGGCAAACACCGAAGGCACTTTGAACACACACACCCACCTTTAGACACTGTTGCAACAGACGCAAGCGGAAAAAAAGGCAGCACAGTCACCACCGATACCCAGAAGTGGCATAAAAAAACAGCGCTGACAGTTCCCCATTTTTTGCAAGGGCAAAGGTTTATCTCAAGCGGGCTGGCTAGGACAGGGTAATTTTTATGATTAGACAAAGGCATTTTCAAATGAGCTACTTCTTGTCACACTAAGCAGTTTTAGAGAAGATCTGGGTCAGTTTCATTTAAAAAATCAACCAGGTCATTTGTGGCCTAACCCAAAAATCAACTATTTAAATGTAACTATTTTTATTTCCAGGTAGCTCAGCGGTGAAGTGAACGGCTCGCTATTGGAAAGTCACAAGTTCATATGCTGGTTGCGGTGGGGGTCAACTCGGCCAATCGTCTCTCCCCCAACCGGGGTCAGTAAAATGAGTCCCACTATCCGGAGAATATCAACAGTGGTTGAACTATTGAGAGACTCACCCCCACCATTGGAGCGAGGAACTTCTACCACTGGCTCTGGATATCACTGGCTTTGTTTTCACGCAAGGCCAAGCAGACGGACCACTTTCCTATTTGGCTACGATCTTCAAGGATGTGGAAGCGCTCCTGTATGAACCCTGAAAGCTAGACACGTTTTTGGCAGCATAAGCGCTAGCACCAGGCACGAAGGGGTTGCAAGGTTTACTCGTCCGTCTGAGCGTCACGACGCAGTGCGATGATGTGCCGGGTGTGTGTGCGTGCGTGCATGGGTAAATTTCCGCAAGGTAAATGCGTGCGTGGGTGCATGTGTAGAAGCAGTGAAGGGAAGAGGAGGCAGAGGAGGGTGAAGAGAAGCACCAAGTAGAGCAGGGAGCCAGAGCAGGTCAAGGGCAGTCACGAAGAGCAGGAGACACCAGGGGAAGAGGCCAAATAGACAAATCACACAACACAGAATTGGTAGCACACGTAAACACAATTCAACATTTACAACTTCTGCATTTAACCCTGATATTCCGAATGTGCTATCAATATCATGGAACTGAAATTTACATTTGGAACTCCAACGGTAAGCAGTGCACCACTACAAAACATTTAAAAACTAAGCGATTCACCATAAACGTACTATTGGCAAAATTTCCGCAAGGTAAATGCACGATTAACTAAATGAATGGCTGATGCCTTTGGATTGGGCCCTTTAAAGACCATAATCACTTATGAGTGAATGTGAGACTCCAGGACAGACTGAATTTAATGGCATCTTATACCCCTTTTCCATTGGCACATCAGAGCCGAACCAGCGCAAGGTTCTTACGATCACTAATGGTTTTTCCACCGACTGATTGCAGTGTTGATCCGAAATAGAAACAAGATCCTCGCGAGAACTCTTGATCTAGGTCGGGGGCCAAGCAGGACCAGACGGGACATCAGTACGCTGGTGGCTCTGGCTAGTTCGGCGCAACCCTGGCACGGCTTGGTTGTGCAGTGCAAAACAGGAATTACATTCCCCATTAGCCCCAACGGAGCCCGTGGTTTAAGCAATTTTCAGAGGTGCAAGCTGCTACTCCGAAGCCAATCTCACCTTCTTTTCGCCCGCCTTCAGTGACTGTAGCTGTGCAGACTTTAATCTGAGCTCCTCCTCCAGCTGCTTGGCACGGCTGAGAAGAAACGAGCGGTGCGTTAGCTACACAGCACGAGTTCAGGGGTGTTTGTGTGTGTTTGTTTTGTTAAACCAGGCGAGGACTCAAAATACAAGGATGAGTCATTTGCAAACGTGACCGACTTGGGTCACCAAAGTGACAAAAGCTAAATTATAAAAAGGACAATACAGCAAATAGAAATGACAGCAAAAATCAACAACTAATAATAATCGGCCAAAAGCAACAATGATGACCACGGTTGTCACAACACCCTGGCAAACTCTGCTAAGTGCCCACTAACCAAACCAGTGAGATCCAAAACTTTCTGGACCGGCAGGCCATGGTCAGCCTTCAACACATTTTCGCAGACCACCCTGCGCCACTCACATATTTTTCAAAATTAAAACTACACTCAAAAGCTCTGTCCAATGTCAATTAAAAGCCATGCAAACTCTTCAAAAGTTTTTAATTGACTTGTTTTAATTGGGTAGCTGATGCTTCTCGTTGTGTGACTAGTACAATAAGAGAGAATTGGCTTTTTTTTTTCAACATAAAAGCATCTGCAATAGCTCCGCATACCACTTTACCACGGCCTTGCGGACAGCCGGTGGGGGAGCCCTGATCTAGACTGAGGATTCACGGTGAGCGCAGACAATGCCTTCTCAAGCGGCAAGGCATACACCACGAGCGCCGTGAATGCCAAAAGTGAAATTCCATTCCTGAGTTGCCACTATTTTTATGTGACCACTGTCCCATCCATCCCTTATAGCAGCGTGTCCCTGTCTAAGCCTGCTTACATTTTTTAACCAGTTCACCAGATCCTAACACTAGCTCGAAACAATAAACCAACCGTACAACCATTACCTAACACCAGACTCTACCACCCAGGCACCATCCCTTATTCCTCACCATAACCAGAACCCTACCACTCAACCCCATCTCCCAATTCACTCTGTTAACGCTTGGCATCTGCCACACACACCCCATTACCATGCCTGGTTCTAACCAGAACACTTTGCAACTTGGCGCCAACATGCGATAATCGGCAGGCAATCGCTAATGCCCAGCACTAACACAGGCTGCAGTGTGTCGCGTACACACACGTGTTTTGTATACATCTCTATATATGTACAGTATACTGACAAGCCTCTGACCAAATTACACAGAATTTAAAAAAATCAAAGCAGTGGCAGCCATGTAGACATGACTTACAATGACACGTAGGTTTTTCCAGCCAATGTTACGAATCACAGTTCATTTTTGGGTTAGGCCACGTAATGATCTGATCAAGGAGGGACTTTAAAGTTTCCCTCCACCACCTGACTCAAGCACACAAATGTAATTGTCACACGAGCGTTTAACGACGTGCCAATTATCGTTCTTTCAGCTCATTTACCGGTGAGTTGGTGAACAATTATAACAATCAAATATCGAGAGGAGATGTGAGGTTTTGTTTGAAACTGCTCCAAACAGCTTCAGAACAAGATCAGGGAAGCCAGAATAAAATCCAGTGACGATGAATCGTAACTTACAATTCTGAATGCTTGGCATGCTCGTCCAACTTATCCATTTCACTCTCCAGGTGGACAAACTTGTTAGTTGCCTGTGCGGATGACACAGACACACACACACAACGGTAAACACAAAGATTTCCCCCCCCTATAACTCTAACATACTGATGGCAAAGGGCTTGCCATCAGGTGATGCTGCGGCTGGCGGAACGCCCAACCGCCTGTCTCCCACGGACACCCAGATAGGGGGGGAAATAAAATGTCCAAATGTATCAGATCCTTTATCTCCTTCACACCACAGCGTTTAAGCTGGAGCCTCGAGTTGTCTCACATGACCAACGACAGAGGACCAAAGGGCATGGAGCTCGAGAGACAGAAATAGTGTGGTGGAGCATGGCCACATAATTACTGCCGACAGACTGTGACACCCCATCAACATTGACACAGATTGTGTCTGTTGTCTGACGGTGAAACGCACAAACGCTCACACAAAGGCGACTCTCATTATCCGTCACACGACGCACGAGCGGTGCTTCCACACCAGCCCGTGGCAGAGACGCGGTCTCATCGCCTGACATGCGGCTTGCGAAAATAAAAACACCTCGCACGTCCATGTTTTCAAAAGCTACGGCACGCGAACCTGCAGTGAACTGTCAGCCCAGATCTTCACGTGCCAAACGGCAATATCAGTTTCAGAAATACATTTTATTCAACTCCCCTTCTTAAAGGTGTGTCCGGCAAACCCTGAAGAACGGGAGTTGAGTAATATCGTTCCCCAAAAATGATAAATGAATATCTCAGCTGGTGCTTCACTGCAGTTAGCTAGTGCCCTGTAGAATTAAAAGAAAATACAATTTTGCCACGTCTACGCCTGTTTCATTAGTGCATGTCCAGTACAACGTATCCGCTACGTTGCAGTGGATCGTTCGAATTAACTTTTTCAGGGAACGCAACAGAAGATCTGCATGTTGGAGTGGCTCTTGTTTGATCTCACGGCGTGTGCCATGTGCAATTTCATTAATGTGGAAATTCGATTTCATTAATCGAAAAGTGTCTGCAATTGTGCAATTCTTTAACGTGAAATTTCGTAAACCGAACGTTCGTAAATCGAGGGATACCTGTATTGAAATGTTTAGCCAACAACAGTGGCTTCGTATCACACATTTGAGAAACTCGATGTGTGCTTTGGGCGTATCGGTAAAATCCGCAGGACGGCAGCACCACCTAGGGATAGTGTGTTCACCGTTTGTTGCAGAGGTTCGCAGTTTGAATCTAGCAGGCTACCCTGGTTAATAGCAAGTTGTATATTAACCATAAATTACAGTCTGCTTCACAGTGGATGTTAAAGATCTCATGATGTTATTTGACGAATAGCGGACTGTTTTGTGGGAATGTGTCATGGTCTAAATTTGTCATTGAAAAAAATACTTAATTTGGAAACAAACACAAAGCAAACGTCATTATCCGACTAAAGCTTAGCAGGACCCTCCTGAAAAAGTATTGGGAGACTCAGTGAGACTTTCCTGGATAAAGTAGGGTAACCATAATAATAATACTCCAGATAAATATAATGGGACAGCTCAGCTCTATCGCACACCTCTTTGAATGATGTAGTAAGTTTTTCTAAACCCACTTGAACCGCATTATCTGATGACATCACCCCTCAGGGTTCCGCAGTGGCGAGATGTTATCACCTTCGCCTGGTATGCAGTTTGGAGTTTGCATGTTCTCCCTATGGTTGCATAGATTTTTCTCTGGGTCCTCTAGTTTTTCCCTCCACATTTAGACACATGGGTTAAGATTATTTGGCTGCTTCTATAAATTTCCACACAAGCCACTTCGTTGAGCTATCACTTGTGGCAAAGTTGCTTCTGAAAAAGAGCTAATAGGTCAGTGGCCTTTAACCGGTAAAAGAAAAAGTAATAATAAAATAATAAAATACTTTATCAAGTTGGTCAGTGTGGGTATGGTGAGTTCGTTTGTTTTTTATTCCCCAGCTCTATCGCACACCTCCTCAAACTTGCGGTCAGCGCTCTCCGCGATCATCTTGGCCTCACGCAGCTGGTCCTCCTGGCGCCCCAGACGCTGCAGCTCCTTGACAGCGCGCGACTCGATGACGCGCGTGCCCCTGCACACGAGCGGTAACGAGCGGCAGAGCAAAAGTTAGCTTAACCCAAAATTAATTACGAATTACTCTGGCTGTCACATATTACGTGTTAAATTAATGCCGCCTAAGTCATGTCTGCATAAGTCAGTGAAGTGTAAGTCAGGACTGTATTAGTCAGTTCTGTGCAAGTCAGTCAAGGGTAGTACGAGTCAGCTCCATGTAAGTCAGCGAAGGGTAGTACGAGTCCGTACTGCATCAGTCAGTACTGCAGTAGTCAGCACTCACCGCTTGCTTTCGTCCGCCACCTTCTCGGCCTCTTCGAGACGCCGCAGCGCGTTGTTGAGCTGCTCCAGTGTGTTGTCCAGCTTCTCCTCCTTCTCCGCAATCATGTCGCGCAGCTGCGCCGCCTTCGCCTCCGCCTGCCGGGGCACAGGGAACATTTCACTCGCGGGTTAGCAAAACCTCGGAGTCAGCAGAGGCAGGGTGGTGGCAGTGCAGCAAGGCCCCGGGTTCGATTCCCAACTCAGATGCCTTTTCGTGTGGAGTCTATATTCTATCCACCCTGTTCTGCATGAGTTTCCTCCGGGTTCTCCCATTTCCTTCCATCGCTAAACACACGTACAAATTGATGTTTGAGTTAGGCCACACACTGGGGTCGCCTAACCCAAAAAGATATTTACCAATCAAAAAAACATATTAGTCCATTCAATACAATGCCTGCATGTGTACGCTCACCGCTTACAAAGCAGTCACAACATTTTCATCAGAACTGGGCCTAATCGTGTATTTAAAAATTGTAATTGTGCACTTTGTGGCTGATTACTTGGGCCTCCTTAAGACAGAAACCCCACCTATAAGCAGTGACAAGCGTGACATGGTCAATGATGAAGCTGATGATGTCACCAAACCCCATCCATCACTTTCCATCCAGCTGCACTTGCAGGGACATAGGGAACACTTATTTTACTCCCCTCCCCAACTATCATCACCTTTCGGATTATTCGATCAATCGACCTGGTAATCAGTGGAGGAATCCCTCAATAAAGTAATCGGATTATAGCCCATCTCTAATACAACGCCTCCACATGTGTTCACCCAAGCTCTTTAAAAAGCACTGGCTACATGTGAGTTGATTATATTAGGCTTGACATATCTGGCCTATGGCAACTTTCTTCGCCCTCAGGGGTTCAATTTATTCCATAATTAATCAGCCACATGTTGAGAATGTGGGCCACCGTGCTTGCACAACCACAATAGCCGACTGGTGATAAATTACAATGTAACGATTTGCCCTGCCTACAATATCAACTTTATTCATTTCTGTTATTACACTTGTTCACCCAGGAGACTCTCGCCGAGTCTCAAGACTTTTTCAGGAGGGTCCTGCTGAGTGGACGTTAAAAGGCGATGAGATACATCCATCTAATTGCTTTTTAACTATCCAAAGAACTGGAATTGGTGACAAAGCCTTTGCCGTTGCAACTTTTGTAAAAACCATGTTTCCTCCCTTAACATTGTAAATCTTCCTTCAAAAATATCCCGAAGCAGAAGATTAGGACTGGATACAACCACATTTGCAAATGTGATTTGTAACTTTAATCCTTAGCCGTGTATCCTTTTTAATGTAATTTAATTGTGGAACTGTAGGTTGTCTTGATGTGGTTTGGGACTTTTGCTGTTGTTTTGCTGCCTTGCCCAAGCTTGCATTTAGTGTTGAAAAATCAGCAGGTATGTATGTACTTGTGCAATATGTACTAATACACTTTATATGTGTATTTATGTATTTATTGTTAGTAACTTGCTTACCTTTTCTCTACTTTGCACTACTATCGTGTTTTATTGTTTGTTGTTGTAACTTGCTGACCCCACCCCTACTGGACATCTGTGAAAAACAACTTCACAGCTCATCAGATTCCTCCTCCAGTCTAAATAAAGATTCGTAGTATTTCATGGTGAATGCAGCCGCATGATTAATTGGGGCAGCCTGTCGGATTCGAACTGCAAACCTCTGCGACAAGCAGCGAATGCCCTCTCACTGGGTCGTGTCACCGCCCACGAACCGATGAACCGCCACGACTCAGGTCATTAAGTGAAATAAGAACCGACTATTTTGTTTCATGTCGTTTTTATCATCTGTCTCGTTTGTTCTGTCCCATTCGTTTCATTATGTTAAATGTTGCCATCTAAGTTCTATAAACCGGTTGTGAACAAAAACTTCTCTATGCACGATTCAAGATACTAATTGGTATATAGAAGTATACTGTATACATACCCGTATGTATCGTGACTTTTACAATCCATTGGAATCGTGAGTTTTTAACGTGTCTTTGAATGACTTCATAGGTTTTTCTAGACCCACTTGGACTGCAATTTCTGGTGACGTCGCCACTGCAGGGATGGAATGTGAACAATCCAACCCTTGTAATTTACAAGTCAATATCAAGTACTCTAATCTGCTAAGCTCCCCAATCGAATTATTGATCCTAGTGGTCACATCTTCTGAGTTATCACATTTTAGTGAAGCCAGTCCTCGCAGACTTGAAGGTAACAAACACTTTCCGGCAATACGGCCTGCATTAACTTGAGCAATTTTAGAATTAGCATTTTTTTAAGGAAAGGGCAGAGTAGTGTTACATTAAAAAAAAACTACTTTCTGTTCATAAAATGGTTAGCTACCAACATTTACGTATGATTTTATTGAGTAAAATATTTCAGAGAATATATCCCTTTGTGTTGGAAGTCTGAATAAAAATCCATTCCGACTTCCTTGATCTTGTCCGTAGTTTCAAAGCGTCGCATCTAACTGCAAGTGAAGATTGTTCTTCAATGTACCAGTGAGCTGAAGTAATAACTGGCGAGTTCTTAAATGCTCGTACACCACATGACAATTTAAATAGTGAGGCTGTGTTGGGTGGTGGAGGGTTGTAATGACAACAATATGGTCAAGGTTACGGGGCCACAGGAATACTAACATTTGTATGTGCAGACACAAACATATTTAAGAGACATCGTCTGCTTATCTTCGTTGTTTTTACGAAAACTAAAAACCTTCACCCATAACACCGCCTCGTTTTTGTTTTCAGATCTGGTTTGATCATAGCGAGGCCTCACCCAAATCTATATAATGGAACATAACATTGACTAACTCTTTGGTTCTTTCGGTAAAGTCACGTGACTTTACCGAAAGAACCAAAGAGTAATTCCTGCAGTCACGAAAGGTCCAAATTAAGTATAACATTGACTGCAAAAACCTATGAACATTGACTGCAAAAACCTATGAGTTAACTTAGTTGAGATGGTGGTGAAGAGTTTTCGCCAGGTCACATGACAAAATGCAGATTGCTGTCGCGTTATGACCATAAATGTCCTATCACCGAGAGCCGCAGTACTTGATGCTAATAATAAATGAGACTCTTGAAACAATGCGCTCCTCTTTTACGGCTTTAAATAAACACTGCATTAGCCGTTGTACCACAACCGAAATAAATATTAAGACTGTTCAAATTGGGTTACAATATGTGATGGGAATTACTGCAACATAATTGTAATATCACTGGAAATTGTATTTAGGATTAAGTAATTCCTTACTGGGAAGTTAGCACACTGCACGACAAAACTGGCCACCCGAGTTTGATTCCAGGCCTAGGTTAACATCAGTATCAGTGGTATCTGAACTGGGCTTGAGCTTCCTGGCCTTTATCAACCCACACTCAGAGGTGATGAGGCATAGGTCAAGTTTAAAGTCCGTTTTGTTTAACCAGGTGAGAACTCAATAGACTAGGATTAGCCTAACTTTCAAGTGTGAGCAAATACTAATACAACTACAATAATTAAGTAAATAGAAATAACAAAAACAACTGATATCACACAAATTCCCTGCAGTGCTAATCGTCTCAGGCAGATTTACCTTCACAATTACAAAAAAATCTACTAATTAAACAAATATAGGGCAACAACAGCACCAACATATAAACAAACAATGGTATATGTCAACATCCTGGGGAAACCTTCATCCAGCAGTTAATTCACAGAGAGCTGAAAATTAGTCTTGTTTCTAATGGGACCAGCTTCCTTGAAGACTTAATGAAGCAGTGCAGCAGAACTGAGAACTTAAAACAATGCAGTGGTCTATGGGCAAATGGTTACACAACTGATAAAGCGCGAGAAGGCATTCTCCAGGGGAAACAACAGCAATGCTTTCCAATTCTGAATAAACAGAACATGCCGGCAAGTCAAATCAGCCAGTTAAAGGAGGAAACGTCTAAAGCGAGTCATTGTTAACTCATGCGTGTAAGTTTTCACTGTCAATGTTACGATTTGTAATGAATTTGTCGGGTTAGGCCACGTAATGATCTGACAAGATGATGTGTCGTAAAGGTCCTCCACCACCTAACACAGCCAAACAAATTTAACCGTCACGTGGTATACAAATATTTGAGCATGCTGAACATCAATTATAAACAAAGTCATTGTGGTTTTAGCACTGAAAAGAAATCCATTAAAATTAAGCCTGACAGCACAGTAAATAGGGCAGCAGTCTGGGAATCGGGTGTCCAATACAAATCCAAAGGTAATTTAATGCACAACCCTGTACAAATTCACTCCTGGATGAAGACCTCCCCATGCAATTCTGATTATGAGGGTAGGTTTGACCATTCTTCACCATCCTGGTCAAACATTGGCTGACAGAGAGTAAACAGATGAATGATACGAGGGCATCTGCTGAAGCTCAAGCTGTCCACAGCAGCTGTTGTATTGATGGCAATGCTCGCCAAGGTCAGGGCAAGAGAAAGAACACACACGAGACAAAGACACCCCCCCTTCCCCATATAGCCGAACAGACTGAATGTGAAAGTGACAGAATGTATGGGAAAATGACAGATTTTTATCGAGCACCTATTGTAGCCAGGATGAAACATGACGGGTGGGTGGACATCACCATGCCCAGCCTTCACGTCCCCAGTGCCCGATGGCTTAAACACTGCACGAGGTATGCATTTAAGGCTGAGCCACCCTGTGGAGGCCTAGGACCGGTTCATATATTCGCAGCTGTTATTGGTTTTGAGTGGGAATGTAACTCGGGTCACCGGGTGCATAGCACAGTGCTAACCACTACGCTACCGCTCCCCACACGGACACTCACTCACAAAAACACACACTTTCAGTCACACACTTAAGACACATGCCTGTATGTAAAATTGTAGATGCTTTCAGACACACACATCTTCAAACCTACATCTCTAATAGATATACACATAACTCGCATAACACAGCCCCTTACATATGCTAAGTTTTTATTCAGGACTATCATACTTTAAATCTAAAAAGCCCCACAAGACGAGAGCGCACTATTCCAAGGAAAATGGTGTGCATGGTTCCCACTCATTCTCTGTGAATGTCACAAACACTGGGGATGCCTTAACTTTAAACATGTACTTTGTTGCTCTCCCATCTAAATCACACTTTGACATGCAACTGTCAATTCTTTAAAACTTCACCAGCAATTGGATTTGACTCGTACATTTGTGTCCATTTACATATTACGACAACAGTCACCCCTCTATCTGTTTAATGTTTCTGTAACTTAATTGAAATTGTCCTGCAAAGAGTTTAAAATCCATCTGCACAAGCCAGCTTGCTCGACAGATAATTGATTATTTAACAATGATTTAAGTTTGTGCAATATTTTAGATATCTAATGCGACAGTTGTTTTGTTCTGTTTTGTATTTGCTTCATTGTATTTTTTTAGGAGTTTGCCATTGTGGAGACCCAGGTCACTAGCAAATTAGACTCATCCTAGTCTCCGAGTTCTTTCAAGGATAGAAAAAATACTTCTTAACGTACAAACTTCAGACACTTTTCAATCACACACATTTATACAAAAGTATAAAGACAAAGATCCCCGGATAGCCTTTAACAAACGGTTGGGGAAAGTGCTGTCAACAAAGCCCCTATGAAGGCCGGAAAGGCACACGAGGGGGTGAGTGGCCAGCATCGCACTCAGCCACCTTTGTCTCCCTAGCGGCGACGTTTACACACTGCGCTGGGTACGCATGAGGCTGAGATGACCTAGGGGAGGCTCAGGACTGGTTAGATATTGGTCTCTGGTGTTGGCCATGAGCGGAAATTTAACTCGGGTCACCGGGTTCGTAGTGAAGCATGCCAACTGCTACACTATCACACATCTTCTCACAAAATCAATTTCAGACATGCTTGCACATATTTTAGACAATTACACAGAAACATCTTCATACAATAACTGGTGTTCACCACTAAGTGGTGGTTGCAACACCACGGCGCTTGTGCCAGGCTATGTGCACTTTGAGGCCACGTGAAGTGTCAAAGGCTTCCTGCCAGGTCACGGGACAGACCCAGGTGCCAGGGGTTGACTGACTAGATGACTGGCAGATGTACCACCTGTGCCCTCTACTGTGCCAACTTGCTGTGTTTTTGCCACCCGCAACTACCCTTGTTGTTATGAGCGTAGTTCATCTGCCCTCCGCTGATTTTGGGGGGCGACTGCCTCCAACTGCCCAGTAGCATCCTTCACGCGCCTCCTTCAGAGGCCGGTGGCACAAATATGAAAGCCCACTCAGCTCCATATCCTCCTGTACCGCATCAGTCCGTCTCTTCTCTAGCCCGTGCAGCACCCGTTTAGCCCCATCTATCCAGTCGTACAGAAGCTGCTTGGGCATGCCGTGGCTGGGTATGCGGGCGACATGTCCCAGCCACACGCACACACAATCTGCACACACACCCACCCACCCACGCACGTCTGCACGACTCATTCACGCCGTGGCCGCCATCGCAAGCCGGGAAACTTCCGGCCACAGAACAGGACGTGAGTCCAAAGACAAAGATTCCTCGTGTAGCCTTAACAAACTTTTGGGGCAAGAGCTGTTAGCGAGCACCTATGAAGGCCGGCACTACATACGAGGAGTGGGTGGCCAACACCACGCCCGGCCGCCTTCATCTCCCTAGTGGCAATGATTACACACCACACCAGGAACTCATTCGAGGCTGAGTCGACCTAGGGGATGCCCAAGACCGGTTCAAATAACCGTCACTGGTGGTGGCTGTGAGTGGTAATCGAAACCGGGTTACAAGGTTCATAGCGCAGTGCACTCGCCACTAGACTACCGCTTCCCTCCACAGGACGTTGAGTCACCCAGAGCGAGGGGCCTTGAGAAGAGGAAGGGCGTGGTGCGTGGGAGCCCTGGGCGCAGAAACAACCAACGTGCTTTCTATTCATGGGCGTGTTTCTTCGAACAGACATCTTCTCCTTTCTCAATGTTTCGAACACGTATTTCTTCCTCTCATGATTCCTCCAACAAGTGTTGTGCATGTGTGCGAGTGCAGTGGAGAGAGAAAGTGTAGTGGTTAGCGTACCGCGCTATGAACTCGGCGATCCGAGTTCGATTCCCACTCACGGCCACCAACACCAAGGGACGATTATCTCAACCGGTCCTGGGCATCTCCTAGATTTTTACGCCTCAAATTAGTAACTAGTGCGGTGTGTTAAACATTGCCACTTTGGATATCAAGGCGGCCGGACATAGTGCTGGCCACCGACCGCCCGTGTATCGTACCTTCTTCATAGGTGCAACTCACTAACAGCATTTTCCCAAAAAGTAAGTGAAGGCTAAAAGATCTTTGTCCTTTTTTTTGCAGCGGGGTTGTTGGTGGTGGGGGAAGCTTAAGACAGTGAGAGGCTGCTGCTGCTGGTCTGGCTGCCACACCTTGCCTGACACGCGCATTCCACACATTTCTGCGGTGCACACCCTGTCTGAGCCAGCAGACCCAGAGTCCACACGAATCTTCCCTCCCCTCCACACTTCATGTTTCTCTAACTCGACATTTATACCCTCACCGCCTTCACCTTCCCGGTCGGCATGAAGTCAAAGCATCCATGCGCTCCAATTAAACAAAGTGTAGCTTTAAAAGTAAAAATATTAACATGTTGGTGACATTTTATGCAAATGTCCTGCTTCTTGGCTTGGTAAAGACTTTGTCAATCAAGTCCCCCCCCCTCTCCATCCTCACGACATGTGGAGGCACTCATCGAGCAGTGGACTGACAAAAAAGCTGTAAATGATTACGTTTTATTACCCTGTGTAATGACTCCGTTTTCTTTCGGGGATGACTAAACGCCGCTGTTAATCTCCCGCACAGAAGCTGTTCCAGGCTGATGTGGGGCTACATTGTGTTTCGAAAATGGCAGTGGAACAACATCCATTGTTGTACTGAGAATATATGCTCCCCGCCTTCACCAACCCCGCACTGAGCCAGGGTGCTAAGGTATGCCCAAATCACCGAATGACCCCCCGCAGGGCGTGGGGAGGGCCCTCGTCCATGGATTTATTAGCACGGTTGGCTACGTACGGTGCGAAAGAAGTATAACTTTCAATTCAACATTTATGGCACTCAACATCTGACAGCTGCCTGCGATCTGCCCCCCGTGGAGGCTTCAGATGATGGCAAAATGACAGTCTCGGCACAAATCAAACCTCAACCGCAACCAATGTCGTGCACGACAGAGATTCAAGATATTAAATTAAACAAATATTGTTGGAGTGGCAAAACTTGCACTTGTATATCCGCGCGAGTGCCCATTGAGATACATCTCTTTAATGAAAACGATATGGTCTTTCAAAATTTAGATGCATATACAGTATACACACACAAACACATTGTACACGCAGGCATGCGGCATGGTCATGGCGGTTGTTTGACCATACTTCCCCACGCTGGTCAGTGCGGGTTGCCAAGAGACGATACTTTACAACTAAACTAGCTCATCTCCGTGTGAGATGTATAACTGGGGCTGATACTGTGACTGCCTTGGGGCTATGTTTGAAGGAAATGAATTAGGACGAGTGGGTCAAGGATATATTTAGGTTAAGGGGCAAGGTTAGGGGTAAGTTTTATATATATATCTGGCTGGCTGCTAATGTGAGTGCTACGGTTCCATTTTGAGCTGTACTCAAAGAAGAGCGAGTGTGGGTGAGTTAAATTAGACCCTCGCTGTGGGCGATACGGTGAAGGGGATAGAGTTGGGATACAGGAATGGTTCCCATTGCAATTAAACCCAGGCACCCTGTGGCATCCCACCATTCACCAACCCCGACTGCCCAGCGTGGTGAAGTATGGTCACATTTCAGGGACACAAGTCGCTGTACAACTACCACGGGTCGCGTTCGTGCTGTGTAGAGCGAAGGTGAATGCAGTTGTCTGTAGACGATAGTCAGTCGCTTACATCCATTCTAGTCGCCTCTTAAGTTGCATGTAGTTCGTCTTCAAACCACCTCTCGTTACTGTAGTTGCATGCAAGTCACCTCTGGTTGCTTCTATTTCCTTGTTCTTGGTTCTTTCGGTAAAGTCACGTAAAAGGGAAATCATAAAAGTATTTTATTTTTATTGTATTATGTTTTATTTTTCTTATTTTTATTTTGTTTTATTTTTCTTATTTTATTATTTCCCTTCTACGTGACTTTACCGAAAGAACCAAGAAGATGAATCCCTGCAGTCACGAAAGCTTTAACTCGAAATTCTATTTCCTTCTCAATAATTTCTCTCTCCCAGAATTTTCTCGAGTCACCAACTCCTCTCTCTCTTTCTCCCCTCGTGTCGCCCCCCCCCCTCGTCACTTCTATTTCCCTCAAAGTCTCCTCTAATTCCCCTGTGGTCAACCTCGAATCGCTTCTATAACTTTGTACGAGGCCCTCTCCCCGCCTCGCCTCACCTGGGCTCGCACCGACTCCTCGGCCCGCACGGCGCGCTCCAACTCGGCCGCGCGGTTCTCCGCCGCGTCCGCCTGCTGCTGAAGCGTCTTGATCTTCATCTTCACCCCGTCCAGCGAGTTCACTCCGGCCATCGTCGACGAGATAATTGGAACGGAACGATTGTAATTAAAGTGAATGTTTAGGTGGCCTCGGCCTCAGACGTCTCTCTGCTGCTGCTGCTCCCGCCGCCGCCTTTCGCCCTTCCGCGCCCGTGGTCTCTGTGGAGGGTCTTTGCATTTCCCAACGCGGATCGGCCGATGCCGGCCTCTCCATTGGTCAACGGACGATGGCCGGTTTGGAGCGTCAGCCAATAGCGACGCGAGGCCTCGCGACGGATTGACCAATGGAAACGTCCGACAAGGAAGCCCCCCCCTGCCCATGCGCATACGTTGTACGGATTCTACTGCCCCCTCTAGAACGCCTGGATTGGTTAGTGGCGCCGACCGGCGATGACGTAAATATGGTAACACTGATGCGCATGGCTGGGTGAGCGTGTGGCTTATTAGTGTTACCATATGTAACGTGCAGTTAAATTGTCTTAAAATGTATACGTATTTTACCTTGAGGGTGATAATTGTGAAATCTGCATTGGGCCATGTTCATCCGTATCATTCTTTTTGTAAAATTTGTGCTGTACAATATTTCGCTAATTCATTAACCCCAATGATAAAATCAAAACGTCCGTCTTATTACCTTTAAACTATCCCTAGAACAAGAATTGGCATTGGTGGTAAAGTCTTTGCCGTCACAGCACCAATGTTTTGGAACAACATTGTTTCCTACCTTCACGTCGTAAATCTTCCTTTTAAAAACCTTGAAGCTGAATATTTGTGCTGGATAATACAACATATGCTAACTTTGACCTTTAGCCGTGATTATATTAACATGTTGGGGACTGTGTGTTTTCTTGTTGTGGTCTGGGACTGCTGTTGTTTTGCTGCTTTGCCCAAGCTTGCAAATACAGTGTAGTGTTGAAAAATCTGCAATAATGTATGCACTTATTCAATTGAGGCTCAAAAGAAAGCCGTCTCTGGTGTGGACCAATCCGTTTCAAGGACAATGCATATATTACCAGTGTGTTTTTTGTTTGCATTTTGACCACAAGTATTGTGGTTAATGCACACATGATTCATTGTAAAAAGGTTTCAGTTTTGTTGCCAGAAAAATGGGATAAACCCTATTATTGTGATTTAAATACTTTGTTTATATTTAATTTTAGTGACTTGCTTACCTTTTCTGTATTTTGCACTCCGATCAATTTTTGGAATGTAACTTGCTGACCTGCCCCTACTGGACATCTGTGAAAAGAGCTTCATAGCTTATCGGATTTATCCTCCAGTCGAAATAAAATTAATCTTATTTTTAATCGCTTAAGGTTGTCCAGAGTGTAATGCAACCCGCACTAACCTGCGTGGTGAACTATGGTCAAATAAAACCGAATGATGACACGGCCTTCATCCAGTAGTGTACTGATCATGGTTGATGATGAATAAATTCATTTGAGCTTTGTCTTGTTTGGACAATACAAATAATTCGGTGATCCTGCTGCGTTGACAGTGATGCACAAGCACAGTCAACAGCAACACTCAACACGTTCCGTGTCAGTCACGCTGCCTCAACATTAAAATACTGTGTATACTCTTAATTTGGGAGCTACTATATATTTGGCGACCTTTCGGGCAATGCTATGAAAAAGAGTCATTGCCCTAAACGTCGCCTTTATTTATTTTTATTCTAAGGCCATGCACGCACGGTGTTGCTATTCACACGGAATGTGTTCAGTTGTTTTGTTAAATATGCAGTATATTGTACGTTTTGTCCTTTATTTAATACCCAGACATGGAGTCATTGATGCTAAGACTCTCTATTTTGACACCGAGTGCCCTTTGTTCAAGTTGACTTGAAACAAAAGTGACCATGATTGAATTACTGTACCCACAAGACTCCCATGTGTCACTTATTACTTCGTATGTCAGCCTGCGGGTATAGCATGTATGCACATACATTGAACTTCTTTCGCACCGTACGTGGCCAACCGCGCTAATCGGAGGTGCGGGGGAAGGACAACAAACTAAACACAAAAATCTGTTTTCAGAAATGCGTTTTTAGTCTAGATTTTAAAGTGCATAGCTTCAATGGCTCCCTAATAACAGTTTTCCTTTAAAAAAACAATAGCTGCTTAACAGTCCCAAAGAAATGTCAAGCGGCTAGCAACAATAAGCACTCTTGTAGGGCTTGAGTATAACGCCCCACGCATCCCCCGCCTCTGTTGCTATGCAAGCAAGCACAGTACAGTGGGGTGATGTGAGGTAATGGTTGTGTTGTGACTTTAGGCGAAGTGGGTCGTTAAGGGTTGAAACAGGTGTCAGGGTAGCCGGGAGGACACAGGCCAGTGATTGGCTGGAAAGGTAATTGGGCATTAGCTGGCGTCGCTCCGGCGGCGAAAACAAGGCCACGTGACACGGGGGGGGGGGGGGGGGGCCAGGAGGCGAGCAATAAGCGGGGGGGTAGAGATAATTAGGGAGATTAATTGGTGTGGGGATATAAGCCAGAGCGCAACGGAGAGAAGGGAGTCCTGTATGAGTCGGCGTCGTGGATGGAGCTGCAGTAACGGTGCCCAGAGAGTCGCAGAGCAAGTGATAGTAGAGTACAGCATAGAGACAGTGTTAGTAGAGTAAAGCACGGAGAGACAGTGGTAGCGAGAACGCAGTGAGCAACCAGGGTGGCCATGCATCGGAAGGATGCAGAGTAGGAGAAACCGTAGAGACGACAAGCGTAGCGATAGTGAGGTAGAGGGCACGGAGAGACGTGGAGCGGTGGCGCAGCAAAGAGACGCGGAGCGGAGCGAGGCCACGTCGAGACGCGGAGCGGTGGCGCGGCGAAGGTGGACTCTAAGAGGAAAATAAAGAGGAAAGACAACCCTTGTATGGGTCCTACACTCTGATCAAAGTTCTGAAATGTGAGAGTGTAACGTGTTTCTTGAGTTGAGCGAGATTAGTATAAGATCTTGGGGGGGGGGGGGGGGGAAGGATACGATGGTGATGATGGCAGAGAGAATACCAGAGTGGAGCAGAGCAAGGGGAGAAACAGGGAGAGAAGTGAGATGACCTGCAGTGGGTGGGTGAATGATGTTGTGATCTGCAGTATTGTGGTTGAGTGGGTGGGTGTGTAGTCGACCTACACACCCACCCACTCTGAACCGGTCCTGGGCCTCCCCTAAGTCGACTCGGCTTAAAATTAGTATCTGGTGCGATGTGTAAACATCGGCACCACCCCCTCGCGTGCTGTGTCGGCCTTCATAGATGCTCGCTAACAGCACTTTTCCCGAAAGGTCTGTTAAGGCTATACGAGAGATCTTTGTTGGAACGAGGTGCAGTGTGGTGGATGAACACAGTATGGATGAGGTGAAACAGAGCCTTGTAGACCAAGTCTTCAACACGAGTGGAGGAATCATGAATGAAGTGCACGGGACCATTAATCATGGTAGTAGCGATAGATGAGTGATAAGGAGGCAACTAACCACAGGTGAGTGAGTGACTTTGTGAGTGCTTGATCATCAACCACCCTGACTGCAAAACCTAGAATTATGCAAAGTTCAGTGATGTAAGAACTGAGTGCTCATAAAATTACGGCTTATTTTCATCAGCAATGAAAGTCACGTGTGTCTTGTTATATGTGTTGAGGAGTTCCCACGGACGCACTCGGAGACGGAGGTAAGTTATGGGCTTCCACCAAGAGTTTATTAACGACTTCACAAATACACACAAGGATACACAACTCCCAGGGGCTAGGGGTCCGACACTGAGTCTTGGTCCCTGCCCGGCTAGCTCCGATCTCTCGGAGACTCTGCCGACTCCACCGACCGGAGAGAGAGCACCTCTATCGGCTACCACCGGCTTCTCCATCGACTCACTACTCGATCCCTCTCTACCCCTGGTTCACTCTTCGCCCTTCTTACTCTACCCGTTCCCACAGTGACCCCGCTTTCGTCACGGGGTCTCCGTTAAGTACTCTAGGAGATGTGACGTCATCGCACTGAACGGCATACATGACGTCACGTCCCCATTTTACTCCTCTACATATGTAAAATGCGCTGCAGGCGGAGCGGTGGCACAGTGGTTGGCGCCCTGAACTCTGAACCCAGTGTCCTGAGTAAGGGTCGCTACCTCTTCCACACACCGAACCCGGACAGATTCCTCACTCAGCCTAGGCCTATCAACACTGCTATGCCCAGAAATGAATTTCAACACAAGAGTGATAGTCCCAAATCTCGATGCAAAACACATTCCTGCGGAGGGAGCTGGTAGGAACGTTGGGTTGCTCGGTCAATGGCCAGGGTCAACGGCGGCGTGGTGTATTCCGCAAATATGCCCGACTGTGAAGGCGGGCACAAGCCGGCGTGAGTAGGTTAAACATTGAGATTGATAAGGGCACCACGGGGTGACCAGCCCCTCCCCACCCTCCCCACCCAGCCCCTCCCCACCCTCCCCACCCAGCCTCTCCCCACCCTCCCCTCCCCACCCAGCCCCTCCCTGCACGACGGACGGACACAATAATCCCCTTTGGGCTTGTGGAACCAGTGGGTTCCTACCAGTATAAATTTCTGTGACCCGAGCACAGATGAAAATTCCTGGACTGTCTGGCTCAAACCCAGTCAGGCGGCCAGGGCTTGCATTAGTGGCTAGTGATAACCAGACCAATACCGAGCGCCCCCTTCACACACCTACACTGACCAGAGTGGTGAAGTATGCCTGACAAGGCGTGGAGAGGCAGTCATCCAGTAGTGGAGTGACAAAAGAGCTGTACATGGGATCATACCGTTGTAAACTTTACACTGCAATTTCATTGTCTCAGTGACATCGCATGGTTGGGATGGACCCTGGTGTGTGGAAGTAAATAGGGCCCCAGTCCGATTTAACCCTCCTCTACATATCCTGGAGTCTTGGCCCTGGTACAGTTACTCCACAAAGCACAGCTCGATAGCTACGCCACGAGGGCAGCTTCTGTTGAGGAGCACCTATTTAGGCTGGCATGATGACAGTGGTCATGATGACAGTGAAAACGGTTCTCTATTTATGGCTGAGCTAACTTAGCAGAGGCTGAAGCCAAGCTACGCACGCCACTGGCCTCAATCTCTTGGCCACAGCTGCGTGAGTCAATGGGAAAGACAGAAATACTCTTGCGATGCTCTCGCGTCGCTGTAATTTTTGGCCACATTAAAGCACTGGCCCAGTCCCTTGGAATGCACCGAGACAGGAATACACTATGCAGAGGTGGCTGCAGGAGTACTGCATCGCAGGGCATTGCACAATCTCGGCCAGTGACAAAAAAAACCAAAGGGAAGTTAATTGCGTGGCGGTGTTTGATGATGCAAACACAGCATTGGCAACAATCACATGGGGCTCACGGATGGGCCCAGAAAGCCACTTGCCATGTGAACTGTTTGTAGGGTCGCCACCCTTTTTCACAAACCAAACGCGTGCACATTTCGCACTCAGCCCAGGTCTATCTATACCGTGCATTCTATTGCAGTCTACTGCACAATAATGTTAAACACAATACCGGTACCAGATATCGATACAAATCGATTCCTGCCTCCCAAACACAGACGCCAATTCCCAAACTGCCCAGGTCAAAGCTGGATTGGTGGCGGCCATGATTAGCTGCCATCTGGCTGGTTATTTTGGTAACCCAGGTTCAATTTGTAAATGAAACTCTATCCTGGTACGTTGAGCTCTCACCTGCTTAAAGTAAATACACTGAAACGTCACGATTAAGTGGATTTGGAAGTTATATAAACCAACATCCTTCTGTCCTACGGGACTGCTGCAGAGTATATCTGTTTGTGAAACATAGCACCTTCATGATAGCAGGGTGTGTTAATAATGGCACGAATAGTAATTATACTGATCATTCGTATAGCATGTTTGTATTCGTGCCGTTTGCTATGTATCATGTCAACCGACACCCTTGACACCATTGTAAACGAGATCGTGTCGAGGGATTACCCAGATGAAACACAGGTTTCTCATACTCTATGCGGGTTCGATTTGTGCGATTTAGCATTTATGCAGTTAACCTATTCTACCCAAAATTCTCTTCATGCGGTTTGAATTCACTCGTATGCGGCTATTCAGTCATATGTGGAACAACATAGTCGTGCGTACTGTGCGCGCTTCTCGGCAGGCAGCTGTCTTGTGCGGTTTCGTTTTGTACGCCCTTTTGGAATGCATATACTATACCGCATTAAGCGAGGGATACCTGTAGTTATGGAGTGCATCTACTACCGCATAAAGCGAGGGATACCTTTCGTTTTAAAACCTACCGTGTGTCTCCAGCCCCTCCACCCCCACCAATGAACATTTCCAAGATTTCACTTTAGACTGTCTTAAGCTAAAATAAGAAGACAATGTAATAACTGGTATTGGCAAAACATCCCTATGCTGGAAAATCACCTGCAAATGACTCAATTGGGAACACACACTGCAGCAGTAGCATCGCCCTCTACTGTGACACTACTTCAGACTCTGTGTGCCAGCAGCACCTTGCTTCAGTGATGGTCCTGCGTCGTGATATCCTTGCGTAGTGATAGGAATGGCATGAATACCAAATGTACTGAATTATTATAGTGCCTGAGTAACAGAGGTCATTGTTAGGGCCCATCCACCCTCCCTATAAATATTTTGTTCTGAACGAAATAGTTTGAGGGCTTTAGGGAACTGCTTGGCCCAAATTTAGAAACACATTCCTTTCCACCACAACTACACCTCTACTGAGAACTCACCCAGCTATCCCACCACAGTGCCACGGTGCCGCAGCCTCACAAGTGCTGGATGAGACGCACGCATGCAAAAAGCACACTGCATATACATACTTACACGTTTCTGTCTTGTTATTGTTGTTTGAAACTCATGGTTTTTGGGCCGGCACTATTATTCTGCTATGATGGGTGTTTGGTCAAACAATCCCCATGACTGACATAGTATGGGGAGGCCTTCTTCTAGCAGTGGAATGAAAGACTGTAGCCACATCACATTCTACAATCCTATTGTAAGTGGCCACTCTCAAAGCAACAGCTGGATGAAGTCTTCCACATTTTGGCACCTCAAAATCAGCAACAGCCATGTTCTATCCACTGCTATATGAAGGCCTCCCGACGTAGTTGCAGCTGCACACAATGTCCGACGTTTCCCTCCACGTGTTAGGAGCTTCTTCCATTCATCCTTAAGTAGTGCCCACAACTTGGGAGTGAAACATCGGACACAACGCCGAGCAACGCGCAGCAGAAACCCAAAAACACCGCGGAGAGCCGTCTGTTTCAATAATCACACAGAGATCTGCCGAGTCTGACTGTCTAAACCTCGAACTGCTCACCCACCCATCCGCACTGCATCGAGTCAGAGTTGGTTGCTGCTCAAAGGAGCTTTGGGGTATTGGTTCTCATATCCTACTCTTAGGTTTTTTCGGTAAAGTCACGTAGGTAAAAATAAATAATAAAATAATAGACATTATAATTGAAATAAAATAATAAATCATGACGTTTCGGGCGCAACACAAGCGTCCGTCATCAGGTGGGACAACCACAGCAAGAAACACATGCACAGCAAGAAACAAATGCTGAAGTGGGCATTTGATTTATTATTTTATTTATATTATTATTTGCATTATTTTAATATTTTTTATTATTATTAATTTTTACCTACGTGACTTTACCGAAAAAACCTAAGAGTATGAATCCTTGCAGTCACGAAAGCTTCAAATCTAGAATTCTCATATCCTGTTCACAGCCCAGATGATGACTGTTAAGAGCAGGGGCGGTTTCTTCATTAGGGCGATTGGGCGACGCACCACCAATCTCATTCAACCACAGTTACGCTAGGCGTTATTGTGCCTCTGCATATAGTCCAATCAGCGTCATGTCACGTTCTGTGGAGTACCGCCTCTTTTTGGGCGATTTCACTCCGGCTGAGAATCGCCCAGAGTGTTCCTATAGACTTACATTCAAAGATGTTATTTTTCGAACGGCGGGCGCTGCAATGCATTCTCTATGGCTTCCGGGAGGGCTCGCACTAACGTGCTTACGTCATCATACGTAAGCACGTTTCATCCAACAATATTATTTGTCGCCACCTAGTGGAATCTTTAAGAAAAGAAACTGAGTGGATTGTAATAATAGTGAGTATATAAACAAACAAGATGTATTGTAAGAGTCACTTTATTTTTCATTAATATTAAAGAAGTGAAGTTGTCTTTACATGCTTAAGCTGTTAATTTATCCATTGCATGGGTGGACCTTATCCTTATCAATCATCCAGACATTTGCCCCCCCCTGAGAGATTTTGCAGGAGCCGCCACTGGTTAAGAGGCAAGTCTATAAACTTTCCTTATTTAAAAAGAAAACCCTAATGTATTTTCTCTGTTAAATATCAATAAAACACCAATTTTCTGGGTCTTAGAGAGGAAGGGGCTGAGGAAGGAAGGTTTCGAACGATCGTCCCCATCACCACCTCTGTGGATTCACCACTGCCCCAAGTAGCAGTGGAAATGCCATGTTCCTATGGCGGGGCCGAGTCTGTCCCCAGGGAAAATCAAGGAACAGCCGTTTACACGCACAAGCCAAGGTGACAAGAGCACCTGGCGAACCCCACTAACGCCGATGAATAACGCATCCGAAGTAACGCCACAGTGCACAGGCATGTGCCTCTATGTATATCCTCTTAGCGCCGCTCATATTTATTTATTTAACTTGAGGAGCGAGCGTAAGTTCCTTAAAAGGTAAAGAACTCGGTGCAGGCGTGGCAGCTACCTCTGGCTTGGGCTGACAAGCCCTCACCTGCCTGCCCTCATAGCCTGAGCCAAGGGGTTTGGTCGGTACCAGCTGGGGTGGAAATTGCAACTCGTGTACACCACGGGCAGTGGCAATTGCCAGCAGTATTCACCATGAGCAGTGCTCACAGTGGGTAGTGCACACCATGGGTGATGTCTACCACGGGCAGTGACCACAATGGATTGTGTCCACAATGGACGGTATCCACCTTGAGCAGACATCTTTTAACAAAACGACGTTCTCTATCAAATGTCCCACGGTACCTTTGGCATAAAAAAATGTCTCAAAGCTACTCCGATGCCCTTGCTGTCCGACATCATCGTGATCTAGAGATAAAATTCCTCTTGAAAATCATTGGTAGCTTGGGTCACCCTTGGTGGTAGCTATAAGGATTTTTTAGCCAAAGGCGCCAGGATCCAATATTGCCGGGGTGACAGCGACAGGCGACCTACAGGGAAGTGGCGTCGTGTCAGCTATTGCGTCACCGTGGCATGGCTCTGCCCACAATACGAATAATCTCCATATACTGTATATAAAAGGCAAAGTTGTGAATATGTGTGTCTGTTCAAAATGTTTAGCGTACTTCCCGTCATGCAACAAACTGGAAATTTGCCATGTGGGTAGTTTCCAGACTGTACACCATGCAAAAATTATTAAAATACTTTTTTGTGTTTTTTTGGGGGGGGGGAGCTCAATAATGCATTTCTTTTTTTGCACGGCAAGTAAGCTGTGACGTCAAATCTGTCATATGACCCGCGCATGTGGAAGCGTAATGCATTGTAGTGTCGTGGTTAGCGCGCCGAGTTTGATTCCCGCTCACAGCCACCACCGGTGACGATTATTTAAACCGGTCCTGGGCCTTCCCTAGATCGACTCAGCCTCAAACGAGTAATTGGTGTGGTGTGTGAACATCGCCACTGGAGAGACAAAAACGGCCGGGCGTGGTGAATCCAAGTCCCGGGCGAAGCCGGGTAGTAAAGCTAGTAATACATATACCGTACTGTACTAAAGTAGAGGAATTTCTCAGTCGAATGATTTCTTCCTCAAATAGGCGTTGAGGCATTGGTGCTCATCTCCTGTTTACAGCCCTGAGCCAGTGGTGGAAACATACCTGTCAACCCCTTATCAGTGCCTACCTTATTACAGACCAATTCAGACCTTATTGGTCACCCCGTGCCCTTATAAATATCAACGTTCATCCTACAAAGTCCCATCACAATGGAGAACACAAACAAATAGACAAATTATATTCTTAGGGTCTTTCGGTAAAGTCACGTAGATAGGTTCTTGTTATTTTCTTTCAACCTATCTACGTGACTTTACCGAAAGACCCAAATAACACGAATTCCTGCAGTCACGAAAGCTTTAAGTCAAGATTTAAATAGACAAATAGTTTTTTGCTAGTATTGAAACGGCTGTACGCTGTATGGACCTGAAAACTCAATTTCCCTGTACAAGAATACGGGTACACCGTATGGGTTTACAGGAATGTGGAAATGTCACATTCATATAGCGAGGACGAATGTATCAATTGGACAACCACTATTGACTTCCGACAAAGTAGTACTCATTTTCTTGACCCCACAATATTCTTTCATATGGCTGATGTAGATACAAAGCAACAACTACAATTTCACATTCAGGTGGTTAAGCCAGATAACCACGTCAGGAGCAGCAGAGAGTGCATCGCTGTGATGTCTGCTTTATATTTGTGGATCGGGCATTGCGTCGTTATATGTTGTATGGTCTGTTCTGGGTGACCACAGTCGCAAATTACTGGAGAGTTTATAAGTTTCAATTTGTGCATCAGGTATCCGCATCTGCCATGGTTTTTGCAGATGCGGTTTAAGGTGGACCATGAGCTTCATGTGGCAGTCGCCTATTAGTCAACATCGTCCATATCAGGCGTATTATTTTTAGGCAGGGAATGGTCCTTGCGATCTTCAACATCAAGCCCTTAATTTAGATTTTGTTGTAGGCAGACGACAAGTCCACAAAGTCTGCGCCGGTCTTGGATTTCTTCCGGAATGCCATCAACGTGGCGACCGAACATCGATATTCGATCTCCCAGTCTCCGGAGCAACAACACAAGCCACATCACAGTGATGATAAGCCGAGTCAATCTCCAAACAATCTCCAAACCTTCAGATTGATATCCGCTCGCCCTACTGCTGAGCCACCAAGCTACGAAGAGATGAATGTCTCAGAGCATCGTTTTTTTAGGGAATGGCAGCTTGTCCCTATGCAGCACGAGTTGAACACACCACTCTGCCAGTGGGCAGTGGTCTGCCAGTAGCGGGTCAGTGTTGCTATTGGTTAATGTAGTTAAATACTTTGAGTAATTTCACACATTATGGAATATGTTGGATTGTGACGTTGAAACATGTAGCCTACTCTTTTTTGTAATAATTTAATGGGATATTTAAGGTCTACTTTGATGCAGACAATGCATATTCTTTTCATTATTGTGACACTTGCTGTATTGACTTGGGGCAACTGCTGGGCTCGAACCGTAAACCTCTGCTACGGGAAAAATATAACAACATCTTGAGAAGAAATATCACATCGCTACAGTGTTTGCTCGATAATACATACTGTCGCAACAAAACAAAAAAAAATGTTTCCTCATACGGCAGTCGCTGTTGACACGTTCCGACTACAATACATCCGACCCAGAAAACTATGAACAACACACTTTTAACTTGAATATCCTGGGCGTGGGCTGCGGTACGTAAAATGTTACATAACATTTTATTTCCAGTCCCTAAAATGTCATCTTTGTAGCTCGAGGATTGTTATACGAGTCATGCCTCTTAATTGAGTGAAGGGGGGCAGCATTACGTCCCTAGGTAACGATAACGGGTAAAGTCGTTGGTGAATGCAGCCCTGGTAAAGGTTGCACGCGGCTAATTGCAGTTTTCCACATAGACCTAACCCGATCACATTCCTCAGTTAGCCGAGACATATCAACACTGTGCAGTATACTGGAATAAAGTTCAACAATAATACCGGTACCAGATGTCGGTACAAATTAATTATCGTCACCCAAACACAGATGCCCATTCCCGTACTGTCCGGGTCAAACCTGGGCAGGTGGCAACCCTAGTCCTGACACAGAAGCATGTGGTCACCATACCCATACAGACATCAACCTCCGAACTTTTGACCTTAGTGGCAGGGCAGTCATCAGCGAATTGCGATCTTTAACTCCATGTCTGGACATTATCTTTATAACGACTGACGTTGGCCAGAGACAACAAGGCTAGTAAAGCACAACGCAAGGCATAGTCAAAGAGACAGGCGGGCGCATAGGCAGGGGGACAAACAGAGGCATACATGGAGAGAGGCAGGCAGGGAGATAGACAGAGAGGCAAGCAGAAAGATAAAGACGCAGACAGAAATAGAAGCTGGCACACAGACAGACAGCCAGACATATAAACAAGCTCACGGACGAAAAAACAGACAAGTTGGCAAACAGAGACAGACAAATAAACTGATGAACAAGCTGGGTCATTCGCTGTTCGATGAAGGCATCTCCACGATGTGTCTATTGTGGTGGTTGTTTGACCATAATTCACCACACTGGTCAGTGCGGATCAGTTAAGTGGGACGTGGCCCAAGACCGGTTCAGAGGTCACTCGCCACTGACATGAGCCGTGTGTGAGCACGAATGGAGTTCACAGCGCAGTGCGCTAACCACTGCGCTGAAACCACAGCGTGTGCAGAGTCGTGATACCTTAATCACTCACGCGCAGTGGGGTTATCAGTGCCGGGCAGACGTGTCTGTGGAGAAAATGGGGCTAGAGTAGGGCATAGCCACTGCTGCTTCGATGCCAAGATATGGGCTTCAATATAAGATATGGGCTTCAAACGAAAGTTTTAAGTCAAAATGTAACTTCAATATGAAGACTAACATCATCATCATCATCAGCCATGGTCAATCTACTGCTGGATGAAGTCCTCCTCACGTCGTGTAGCGGTGGGTATTGTTGGATCGTACTTCACATTGGACAGTTCGTGAAAGGGGGAGCCCAGGACTGGTCCACTTAACTATTTATATATTACCACTTAGATAAGTGCAGTGTGTTGCTGGCAGTTTGATGTTTTGGGCATTTTAACCTGTGCTCAGCAAGTGCATTGATGTTAGCCGTGGCGGGGAATGAAGCTCGAGATATTGGATTCACAGTGAAGTGCGCTAACCAGAGTTCCACCGCTCCTACTCGCATTGAATAGCCTAAGCATTCGTGCTTTTTTTTATTCACGCATGTTGTTTGCAATGTGTTCAGGCCACACATACAGCCACTAGAGCCACTGCAATTGACTGTGATTTTGAACAAAGGAGCGATTCTTGACTAGGTGCTGTCACAGATACAGTCTGCAGTAATTTCACCGTATGGGGCGATGTTGCCATGCGTGATCCCAATGAAGTAATTTGCGGTGTCAATTTTTTTTATTTTGACCATAACGCCGGCACACAATGGCCTAATCTTTTCAAATGACGTCATGTGATATTGAACATTAACTGTATAGAAGATGGCAGTTATGGTATGGTTAGTAGGATATTACCCGCAGTATTAACCAGGGTGGCCTGCGGGATTCGAACCACGAGCCTCAAAGTGAATATCACCACGAGTGTATACCACCACAGCGCTGGAATTCCGGTTGCCGAACGAATACATTATAAGGTCGCATTCATTGCACACAAAATGCTTGCCACAAATGAACCACGATACCTTCCTGATCTTGCCAAAGAGGATAAACCATCATATAAACTCCAGTCACCCTAGCAGCAGCTTTTGGCTAGCCATCGAACTAAGATGGTCACTGCATTGCGCACTTTTAGGTGTGCTTCTGCGGCCATCTGGAACGCTTTTTGTTCTGACATTAGGAAGCCACTGGAGCCCTTCACTTTTAAATCATCTAGATTGAAAACTAATTTATTTTCAATATACGTGCTGGGCAATGTGCATACCACCATTGTACTGAACCATTTGCATACCTCAATCGTACTGGGCCATGCAGGGGCGCAACTATGGGGGGTATGTGGCAGCGTTATGCGACATATAGAGACCCAGTCGGCCACAAGGGGGTCCCGAACCAACAAATAAACAAGTAACAACATGTTAAGAACAAATATCCCTCCAAAATATCCAATTATGAACCATAAATGCCAAAAAACATTGTTACAAATTAAAAATATATATATTTCCAAAAAACACATCGTAAAATATAGTAGCGCTACTGCTGGTGTTTATTACTGAACACCAGGCTGTTCTGCTAAGTGACATGCGCATCCTTAGCTCTAGCAGTCTAGCTACATCAGTAACGTCATTTCCAGTCAGAGCATTAAAAACGGCGCGATAAAGTGAACCGCAAAATTAGGCATGAGAAAACACTTGGTCATTCTCCCAAAAACGAAAAGAAGTAGAGGATGGAGAAAAAAATTAGCACATGCATTTCAAATTGAATTACCCAACAGCCATCAAAGAAAAATATCGATCCTCCTTCTACCAGTGACAGTGAGGGGCAAAGCAGTGAGGCGAGCAGACAAGCAGTTACGACAACCACCAATGATGTCAGCGAGGGTATCGCAGCGCCGACTGTCGGCCAGAAGTAGCATTTGCCGGTGAACCCACCACCCAAGGGGAGACTATACACGGGAGAGTCCACAAGGGGGAAGCACTGAAGCAATGGTCATGGAGGGATAAGAACTGGGCCAAGGGTCACGGAAGGGATCCATCTGGAAGCCCCCAGAACCAGTTAGAAGGTTCGAGAAGGGGGGAGTGGCCAGGGCAGGGCCGGGTCCCGCTGGAAGCATAAAAGGGGGCGGGAGCTCTGGGCTGTCCGTGGGAGTCGGGATCGTCTCATCATTGCTGCCGTCTTTGTCATCGCTCGACGTCGCCGCTGCTAAATATTCAGCCAGCTATCTAGTCAGTTAGCGGGAACGAGTTGAGCATGATTGGCTGATATTTTTAAAGAAAATTAATAGTATATTGCTTCTCGTGTAAACTTTTTGCAAGTATACGACAACAGCAAGAAATAGGGAATAATCGTATAGATACCTTGCCTGGAAACAAATGGAGACACGTTTACGACTGGGAAAGTGCATTGACAGTCAACTGCAAAACACTATTGAAGTGGAGGGCGAGATGGAGAGCAATCCTGAATCGCGTGTTGAACGTATTTCTGTTCCTTGCAGAGAGAAATTTACCATTGAGAGGTAAGAAGGCTGAATTGGGAAACCCAAGAAATGCCAATTTCCTTGGACTGATTGGACTTTTAGCTCGTTATGACATTGCGACGGCTGAACATTTTCAAAGTGTTAGGGTAACAAAGGGTGCTCCATCCTATTTGAGTTGGTGCATGCAAAATGTATTTTGAAGTCCATCTCAGATTGTGTCATTCGTTAAATTAAATCTTGACTGAAAGCTTTCGTGACTGCAGGAATTCATATTCTTTGGGTCTTTCGATAAAGTCACGTAGATAGGTTCAAAGAAAATAACATTAAACTACGACGTTTCGATAAAAACACAAGTGGTCGTCATCAGAAAAAGGGGGTTAGCTTCTAAAGGCAAACTGTTTATCAAGGTTTGAAATGGGCATAGCCCAAATGTCAGCAGCATGGGCGGGACAACTAATGTTAATGTAAGTGGTGGGCGGCGACCGTGACGGTGGTGGGTTTTCCACTAATTAAAGGGCTGCCAGGTAAAAATCAGCATGTTAATGTAAGATCCGTGAGCGGCCTCTACGGCGAGCAGGCTGATGTGGCTATGTTAATGTGAGAGATTAGCAGGTTAATGGAAGATCGCAGAGCTGCAACCTCTAGGTCGGCGTGTGAAGGTGGCTGTGTAAGTTTGAGACATTTAACCTGTTAAATTAGTGAACAAGTCAGAGCAGTTAAATATCATTCTGTAGAATTATATTGCGCCCCCGACATTTCAAAGCAGAAACAACCGTCTGTAATAATCTGACATGTAGATATAAATAAAAACAAAGTGGCAAAGATTGAGAAATTGTTGGATTCACATCTGTTACTGACACAACAGGCTTGCAGAGACTTTGTGGGAACACTTTTGATAACCTAGGCATTTAGCTAGCGAATAGTTGCAGCCAGAGTTATGATAATGGCTCAAACACGATATAAATTCACCGTGGTGTAGAATCATTAATACTCGAAAAGAATCCATAGCCCTTATGTATGTCTTGCACGAGCCATAGCTTTAACTTGCTCTTTATGTGATGTTGCCTCCTCAAACAGAGTGCGTTTACATTTTTTTGGAACCGTACAGAGGCTGTACACAATGTTTTCCTTGTCGGTCGAGCGCTGGGACATTTTGAAAGAATGTGTTGACATTACATTGAAACCACTGAGTTATACGAGATGGGGAGAAAATTAGACTAAGTTAAAGCTCTGCGATACCAGCTCGGATATATCCTTGACGCTTTAGAAAAGCTTGAGCTCGAATCAAAAGATGGAAACAATTGTTCAGAGGCAATAAATTGTCAAATGAAATACAGGGTATGGAATGTTTTACTTGTGTGGTTATCTGGCACGATATGTTGATGAAAATCACACGCTTTAGTATTGCAATGCAGTCCACCGAGATATCGCGGGACACAGCTGTTATGCTGGTCAAGTATAGAGAGGATGGATTTAAGGATGCCATGTCCACTGCTTACATGCTAGCAATGAGATTTGATGCGCGCACAGTTTCCCGAGAGACGCAAAATAAAACGCAACATTTTCACGATTAATTGGGCACTGAAAACACTGACCACTCGGAGGGCCAAGACCCCCAACTCTGCTTTAAACAGGGCATGTTTTAAGTCATTGTTGATACAGTTCGCGGTGAATTTGATGACAGATTTCAAAATCTAAACCAGATTTCAGAGAAATGTCGCTTCATCATTGAGATGAATAAAATATCAAAGGAGGATTTGGAGGAATCGTTGGCACGATATGCCACCACATCACGGGATGTATCCCAATATATCATTCAGGAAATCTACCCTTGAAGCCGTCTTCTGAATGAATGCAGAAATGCCCTCGATAAACTGAATTTCATATTGAAGAAAAATCTTCAGTCAGTTTTCCCAAACGTGGCAGTTACGTTAAGAGTCTTCCTTACCATGCCAGTTCCAGTGGCAGCCGCAGAGAGGCAGAGAGGTCTTTCAACACGACGCATGATAACCTAATTGTGAGTATTTTACCTTTACATCTTACTGTCACTGTGAAACTATCTTCCTCTAAACCCAATACACGGTGCAACTAAAATAATATATAGTTATAGACAACATTATTTATACGGGTTAAGAACATCTGTAGCTATTTCAGTAAAAGTGAGTCGGGAGAAAGGAGGGGGGCCCACAGTCGGATCTTGCATAGCCACCACCCCCAAGTTGAAACAGGAAGCTGCGACCCTGGGGCCATGTCATACCACCACCATCGTCTCGCTAGCGAATGTTTATTTGAATAGATTTTTAAAGGCCTTTTATTCCTTCAAACTATTTTAATTGGAATTCAATTTTCGTGAACGTGCTATAAATCACTGCCTGTTCGTGTCTAGTCCTTTACAAGGTAATCCACGTACACAGGAACCCACGTTTCCCTGTCCTCGTGTAGTCCTGTAGCGGCTCGCTCGCGAAACAGCGGTGCCCGGGTGTTTAAACCCCCGAGGGGGAGGAAGGGGCGATTCCTAGAAGAGTCGCCATCTCGGAGTGAGGTCCCAGAAAAATGTTGGGATGAGTTGCTCCGAGCTTCCCCCATGGATGAGCAGTGACCTGGAATCCCAGAGCTATCTGGGGAGCCAGGGAGACCTGCCTGGTGAGACTGACAACTGTGGAGCTGCTGACTTTGCTGCAGCCTGTGAGTCCTTATGCCTCTAGTCTGCCTGGTCCCAAGACCCAGTCTCCCAGTGTCCTAAAACCAGTTCAGTTTAGTTTTAATTTATTAGGTATAACCCTGTGAGCCATGCGGCTCTTGACTCGGGTGCAACCACAACAAACAACAAACATGAACAAGAAACATTTAAAAGTGACTACACGCAACAGAAAAATCGAGGAAAAAACAGCAAAGTCTTCCAGAAAAAAACACCGTATATCAACGCTGTGTGCAAAAATCCCAGTAGGATGCAAGTCAAACATTAACAACCATAAGACAATTTGGATTAAAGTTATCAGGCTAACTCTGTACTACAACAAACAAACATGGCTAAACCAAAACGTTTTCAAAATCACCAAAATAAAGCGATAAGAACAATGTAACAGTGATCATAGGAACTCTGATTCAAATTTAACAATATACAATATACATAACATGTACGACCAAACTTTGCAGCCATAGCTGGCTGCATGAGTCACTCCATAACAGTACGAGTATCAGTATTAAAAAAATTCAATACACCTTTAAAGATCAGCACACTCTAATCAAAACTCAAGATCATACTTTGCAGCGGTCATCCGGAACGATACATTTGATTTCAGGCCACTGAATAGAAGTGGCAGCTAGGGTGTACAACTCCTCTAGAGCAGTTTTGAGTGAAGATCTCACAGGTAGTGATCCAAGTTGCAGTTTATTGGCAATAGCATTCCAGACCCTGGGGGCATCAATAGCAAAGGCCCTTCCTACAGTATTTGTACGGCAATAAGGAATGTGAAGCTGATAAATGAGCGAAGACCTTAGGTCACATTTGTTCTTCGAAACAGTGAAGAGATCCAGCAGGTAGTCTGCGGATTATTTTGGAAGTACATCGTGAATAAATCTGATGCACAAGCCGTCGATCATTAAGATAAGTTAAGTTTGACCCAATGTAGAGATCGCAGTGGTGGGTCCTATATGGGCAGTTGAATGCAAATCTGAAGGCCGAGTGATAAATTGAGTCAAGCTTCTTCAGTATAGTACTGGGGGTTGATTTATATACGATGTCACAGTAGTCAAGTAGAGGCAGTATGGTAGCTTTTATCAATTCCAAGCGGAACATAGGGGGAAGCAGTGTTTGTGTCGATACAGAAAACCAATTTTTTATTTAGTCTTTTTACCAATATAATCAATGTGATCTTGAAAATTCTGTTTTGAATCAAAGATGACCCCAAGATACTTATAGATCTTGACTTGCTCTATTTGATGATTATTTAAGGAATATAATTGGGGGAAAATAACTTCCTGCTTTAGTCCTGGTGAGAAGCATAGCACCTTGATTTTGGAGGTATTCAGGACTAGTTTAAGAGCAACTAGCTTAGCAATCACGTCATCTGGAGAGCGGCCAGCAGTAATCAGTATCGTGTCATCTGCAAACAGATTTACCCTGGAATGGTCCAGGTCAGTGCCAAAGTCATTGGCATGAAGAGAGAACAAGAGGGGGCCGAGGATGGAGCGCTGTTGAACCCCTTTTGTTATCTTAACACTGTTTGACCTCCAACCATCTATGGGTGCGAGAAAATAGGTAATGTTTTAACCATTCTACTGCGTGTTTGGAGAAACGGAGGCAACTTAGTTTACTAAGCAGGGTGTTGTGGTCGACTGTATCAAAGGCTTTGGACAAGTCAAGAAAAAGACTGGCGCAGTACTGCTTTTATCAAGGCTACTGTAAATGTGATTCACCTACACAGCTGACCGCGATAACCGGAGGTGCGGGGGAAGGATAACAAACTGAACACGCAAAAAACACTGTTCTAAAGAAAGTAGTTTTCAATCTGCCCGAGTGGCTTCCTCATTCATTCATAAACACAATATGAGAAGCCTGAAGCCTAGGGCTTTAGATGAGGCGCTGGCGAACTAGGCCTTGATCATTTTTAACTCAATAAACAAAGTAAGTAAACCTTACATTTGAAAAAAATATCCGTGCATTTGTATTATAATAAATATAGACACGTACATTTATATTTGAAAGTGCGGACTAGGCCTTTATCACATTTAAACTCAATAAACAAAGTGAATCAATCTTAAATTAGAATAAAATACGTGTATTTGTATCTTGTTGCATTAGGAACCCGGTCACCAGAGTTCGATGTATTTGTAATAAATACAGACATGTACATTTATATCTGAAAGTGCATAAATTTACACAAATTAACAAACTCTTTAAAATAATTTACAAAAAGCCATGGGCTTTAGGCGAGGCGCTAACGGACTAGGCCTTAATCACATTTAAACTCAATAAAACTCAATAAACGAAGTTAATACACCTTCAATTAGAATAAACAAACGTGCATTTGTATTGTAATGAATACTGTAATGAATACAGACACGTACATTTATATTTGATGGAAAGAGACGATGATGATGGAGAGATGGAGAAAGAACACACGATTAGACCCTGGGTCCCGAGGCCTTGGGTCCCGAGACCCTAGATCCTGGTCTCCGTGGGACCAAGAACCCGAGACACCGACACCTCAAGACCCGATACCTGGTCTTCCTGGTCCCTTGGCCCCAACATCCCAGAGTCCCAAGACCACGAGACCCTGTGTCCCGGTCTGGTCCTCGGACCTCGAGACTCCAACACCCCAAAGCCCGATGAGACCCAGTCTACCTGGTACCAAGACCCAGAGACCCGAGACACCGATACCCTAAGACCCAGAGAAGCGGTCTCCCTGGTACCAAGACGACTTGAGACCCCAAACCTCCAAGACCCTGGGTACCGGTCTCCTCAGATCCCATACCATGCATCCCAAGATCCTGAGTCGCTGTATCCCTGGGTCCTGGTCTGCCTGGGTGACGAGACCCCGAGACACGGTCTCCATGGGTTCTACCTCATTATTAGCATCAGAATAATCAGCATAACCAGCAGAATTAGCATAATGGCAATTACAGTCGTACCTCGGTATACGACCGCTTTGGAATACGTCGAATTTGGTATACGACGTGTTCTGACGAGAAGAAAATATCTTGGGATACGACACGCTTGCTAGAACTTGTATGGGTCGGGATGAGTCACCGCGTACCCGCGTAGACCCCGTTCACGACTGAGACAAAGCGCCGCTCCTCAGTCTGCCTGTAGATCTCGTTCAGTGCACAACCCTTGCTATAACTCTCTGTGAATTTTCACGTGTTTTTTGTCATTTTAATTTATGTATGCATTTTAGTAATAAGTGTCTAAATTATTTTATACAACCCCATTAATGTATAATATACCATATAAAATATCATTTCTTATACTCTGGAACGGATTATTTTCTTTCCCTTTATTTCTTATTGGAAAAATTATTTTGGTATACGTCATTTTCGGTATAAGTCCTACCTTCTGGAACGAATTAACGACGTATACCACTGTATTAACATAATCTCCACCATCAGCATAATCGTACACGCGTACACAGAAAAACACCTATGAAGGCAGGTACGGCACACGAGGGGGGGGGTGGATCACCAGCAACCGCGCCCGACCGCTTTTGTCTCCCGAGTGACGATGTTTACACACCGCTCCAGGTACTCATTTTGAGACTAAGTCAACCTAGGGGAGGCCCAGGACCGGTTCAGATAATCGCCACTGGTGTTGTTCGTGAGCGGGAATCGAACTCGGGTCAACCGGTTCGTAGCGCAGTACGCTAACCACCGCTCCCCAGGGGCACCTCAACAAAGACACACACACACCTGTCCGACTATTTTCTCTTTAAATGTAACGATTGTTTGACGCGACCCCTGAGCGCGGTGCCGTCACGGCGAGTGTCCGCCAGAGGGCGCCGCGCAGCCGCACACTGCGGGGCCTGGAGTAGCGCTGATCTGGCCACCAGAGGGCGGCCCGCGACCCGGTGATTAAACTGTACTCGCGTTTTTTTACACCATTGGAACCTCATTTGCCAGTAAAAAATAGAATTGTTTTTTTACCCTTCTATCTGGCAACAAAACTGACACCTTTTTTACAAGGAGTAATGTTTGCACAGACCACAATACCTGCAGTCATAATGCAAACGAAAAACACAACTCTGATAATGTATGCACTGTCCTTGAAGTTGATTGGTCCACACCCGAGACAGCTTTCCTTAGAGCCTAGTCTCACATGGGCTGGACCAGATAACGCCAAAAGGCGCCTTTTGGTCTATGCAAACATGACTCCTTGTAAAAAAGGTGTCAGTTTTGTTGCCAGATAGAAGGGTAAAAAAACAATTATGTGCTCGCGTTTGTCAACCATAACGTTCGTATTCAGAACCCTCTCGAGGGTACGGGTTGAGCTTCGATGTCACGGTGTCAGATGTGTAGAGGTGCTAGACACACTCTATTCGGTAACCTGCGGGGCCACTATGTATTAGAGGGGCAATGCAGAGTTACCGCTCTGGGACCAACGGCCGGGGTCAGGGAGAGGTGAGAGCGGATCATAAACACGGATTCCCACCAGACCAACGGCCAGGGGTCAGATGAGATAAAAGAGGATCAAAAACGCAGATTGTAAAGAAACAATCAGAGGGTCCCACGAGGGAGCGTGGGATTGGATAAGGACCATTACAAACGGGTATAAAAGGGCGAGCGCGGGGAGCGCGCGGGAGTTCTCCTCACACGAAGACAGAAGCCCGGCTGAAGAAGCTAGAATCCTGGACCAAGCCTTCCAGCTCTTGTAAGAGCTAAGGCTCAGTGTTCCAGTGGTCAAGGGGAGAATAGGTCCTGGCAGGCAGGACCCTGGCTCCCCAGCCTTCCAGCTCTTGTAAGAGCTAAGGCTCGGCGCGACCAGTGGTCAGGGGACCCACCGAGCCAGCGGTGGGTCAAGCTAGCCTCCCCTAGGTCACAGCCGGAGGACGCTAGGGTAGCGGGTAGACTGGGAATAGCTCCCGCCAGTTCGGAGGCTGTACCTCCCTAAGCTAGCAGTCAGAGCCGTGTAAAGGTCCCGCTAGGTACGGAGGCTGTACCTCCTCAGGCTACGGGTGAGGGAACGGGATATCCCTCTGTGTGTGTATAGGGACTGTGTCGCAAGAAAGACAATAAACCAGTGTGTGCCTTAAAGAAGTTTATTCATCTGTTATTACAACACTACAGATGTAATACTTCCGGTTTAATTTGAAGGCGTCGGGGGTCCGGCACAGTGAGATTTACCCTGGGCCCCGCACCCTCCTATCGACAGTCGTGCTCCTATTACAAATATAATCTATGCCTAGAGCTTCCCGGCTGCCTTCTGACTGGGCTCCACTCCCCCCCAACCATAACTCTATTGTCCGCAGCTGTGGCCACAGAGCCACCTTCCTTCCATATACCAGGACGTCCTCTCGTTAGAGGCACAGTGTGTATAGGTACGGCAAACACAATCCTTAATATTCTTTAGGTCTTTCGTTAAAGCCACATAGATAGAAAAAATAATAAAATAACAATATCATGACGTTTCGATCGCAACACAAGCAATCGTCATTAGGTGAAAAAAGAGGGGGAAAGCTGCTGAGGCACGTAGAAAGAAAATAACTTAAATAGTAGAATACGATGTTTCGATTGCAACACAAGCGACCATCATCAGGTAAGAATAAATGAGAAAACAAACCTAGTAAACTTAGAAATATACTGCAATACAACACAGAGAGTTGGTTAACACAACAGTCAACACCCTACCTGGTTGATTACCAGGTAGGTAGAGACACATAGACAGACACACAAGCAGAGAGAGACACAGAGGCACACAGAGAAACAACGTCTCTGTTATAGAGGGGGGGGGGGGCAGAGAGAGGGGGGGTAGAGAAATTGTGATGCCGCCGCCGCGAAGCCGCTCGGCGGGCGCCCCATCTACGACCCCGCTTCCCCCTCACCGCCCCCCACATAAACACACCCTCACACATTTTCCCCCATAGAGCTCCGAGGGGAGGTCTCCTGGCCGGCAGGTTTTTACCAGAAAGCCCTCATAGGGATAATCTTCACGGTTTCCTGCGGCCAGAAAATTGGGCGACCTCCCCTGATGCTAATTCGCACCACGGTGCTGTGACCTGGGTTGAGATTGCATGGTCACGGCGGGGCTGTTCAGCCACGACGGTCGAAACGCACCCCCCCACACACACGTATCGACAAGGCAGGCAGGGGTCCGCAATCCACAAACGAACGGCGGGAAAACGGGGCCCCGCCCACTGTTCGACTAGACGACGCAATCCACAAACGAACGGCGGGAAAACGGGGCCCCGCCACGGTTCGATGAGACGACGCAATCCGTCGCGCTAACCGGATTCGAACCGCCCGAAACCAGCCAGAGGACAGGTGAAGCGCTCTGATTGGCCAGCGGAGCGGGACCGCCTATGAGGTGAGGGGGATAAAGAGAGGGGTGAAGGAGGATAGAGAGAGTCTTCTCAAGTCAGCTCCCGGGGCCGTCAACTCCCTAGTCCAGCCACTCGAACGTTCGTGCGACGTGTCGACGTGCTGCGAGGACAAGCCGACAGGAGCGTCTAACTGTGAGTAAGAGGAGAGAGAGTGTTGGGATTGAGTCTAGGGAAACCAACACCGCTTAGAGTCCATCAAACTAGATAAATCGGGTACAGACCCTCGGGCGATAGTGTAGGCCTGCCTTGTCGATCCTTACTGACTTAACAGCGAATCGCAGTCAGCCGGTAATAAATCATTAATAACTAATCGTAGCCTCGTGTGGTTTCGATGAGAGTGTGAAAGCGCGCGGTGCTGTGTGTACGTACGCTCACAGCATGTGAGTGCTGCGCGGGGCTGTGTGAGGGGAGGTGTCGCGTTTGATTGAAGGAGAGGCAACGCAGTGTTAACAGGCATACGGGAGCCGGCGACAAGCCATGCCTCTCTCGCGAACCCGAGGTGGGGCGACCCAGGGAGGGGAATCGTCAGGCGACAGTCCCTGCCCCGCGAGCGATGAGCCCAGCGGCGGCAGCGGCTGCTCGCACAACAGCGAGGGGTCGGGAAGCGACGGGACCCCTGCAGTCAGAACACAGCAGGGAGAGATCTCGGGGGCTAGTGACCCTCGCAAAATTAGCATGTCAATGAGAGAGTTATGTTGAAATCCTCCCCGTAGCGGGTCGGCTATGTGTAGCTACGTAGAACGTTACATAGATGTATCGGCCAGTGTTGTGCTTAAAGTGTGAGAATAAATAAGAAGCCGACACGACGTGTCTCGGAAGTCGCTCACTACACATGTAAGGACAAAAATGGGAGAAAGCTGAGCTGTAACCACAGGTAGGCACACGATTGGCCACGCGGTACGTGACCCTGGGCTTTTGAAGTCAGGGGGATAAAAGGGGAGCCTGGGGGCAGTTGGAATGGTTGTTCTTCAATATCTTGGCAGTCAAGACCCCTCCAGCGCATCCTGCCTTCTCCAGCCGCTCGCAGGGTCTGTGTGACACCAGCGAGTGCCGCTACTAGGTACGTGGTACGACGCTTGAGTCAGCAGGAGTCTAGACGGCAGTAAGCTAGGCTCTTCTCACAAGATATTCCCCCAAAGTAGTGGCGACTGGGCAGCTTAATTTAAGGGAGTGCGGTTTGCGCGGAGAATAAAAGTTAGCACAGAGCATAGGTGTGGTGTCTGTGATTTCTGTGTGGAGCGACTGCGTGTGCAAGCCGAGTCCCGGGGTAGCGGTAGGGGAACGCGCGGCGAAAGTGAATGCGGGGCCGCGGCGTGCGTGCGCGTTAAGAGGTAATCGCTCGCATGTGTGAGCGCGTTCACGGCCCCCTTTGCAATAGTTGCGTTGTGCACGGGCGTGTAGTCTAACTCCGTGTGGCTCTAAAGCCAGTAGCACGAGTATGTCCCTCAGAGAGGGCGCTAGCGCAGGGGGCGCCGTCATTCAGTCAGCAGGGGTCCTTGCGGGAGCCAACCGACGCGTTGGAGGAGGGAGTGGAACGGGCGGACGTCACGCCCCACCTGCTTAGCGAGGGCGGTGGGGTTGGACGTCGGTGCCCACATCCTCTCTCATTGCATCTCCCGAGAAGTCATCCTTCTGAATTTCTCACCATCACCACCACTTCCAAAAAACACAGAAAACATACTTTTTTATATGTATTATTTATCGTAGTCATTGTTATTAAACATTTACCATTTCCTCCCTATGCTCACTCGTACCAGGAACGTAACCCTATTTTTCCCGTTGAACAAGGTTTCTGAATTCGCGAATTCTAAATTCGCGAGCGTTGTCAAGAATGTAACTCTCGCGAATAGAGGGGGTTTACTGTAGTAGTCATTCACCATGTATATAACATTGTCCTGGCTTTTGTTCTCTGCAGCCCCTGTAAACTCTCCCTTCCCATGTAATATGGTGGCTAATGTTGCACCAGCCATGCTATGTTTGGGTCACTATTGAAAGACAACTTCCTAGCTCAATGGGCTTCACCCAAAATAAACTGACAAACCGGTTCTTCCAAATTCAGTTTAGAAAGGAAAGACATTTCTTTGTTAAAAGCCAACATTGTCGATGTTGCCGAGTCAGCGTTGGTCTTGTCTTTGTGAACGAGCGGGCGTCACGAGGTCAAAGCCACACCGTCACGCTCCGTGGCGTCGCCGGTACAGGAGAAAGCCGCCGCAGAGCGACGGCCGTTTCCACCGAGGGCTGTCAGCGGCAGATCTCATTTCTGTCAATTCACCGTGTCTGGGGAGAGACAAAGAGGGACGGAGAGTTGAGGGGGCAATGGCTGTGGCGGTGATGGTGGCTGTGGCTGGAAACACGGCACTGTGGGTGTCGTGGGGTGTCCTATATGCAGGGGAGGGGTACCATTCCGATTGGGAGCGGTAGTGTAGCGGGTTAGCGCGCTGCGTTACAATACCGGCGACTCAAGTTCTATTCCCGCTAGTGGCAAACACCAGTGACGATTATCTGAATCAGCCTTAAATGAGTCGCTGCAGCAGTGTGTAAACATCGTCACTGAGGAAACAAAGGGGACCAGGCATAGTGTTGGCCACCAACCCTGTCGTGTGCCTTGCATTTGACTCCTATATCCTTGTCTGTTTACACATACGTACAAGTCATCCTGTATCTGTTTAATACTTAAGTAACTTAACTTGTAATTGCGCTAAGATCAGTATAAATGAATCTCGATCCGAGCTGACTTATGCAACAGGGAATTAGGATGTTAACATTGCTTTATGTTTGTGTGATATTTTACATTTCTCATGTGACGCAGTTGTTTCTATTTGCTTTGTTTGCTGTACTTTATTATTTGAAATAGATTTTGTCATTTTGGTGACCTAGGTAAACTTTTGCAAATGAGACTATCCTAGTCTCTTGAGTTTCCACCTAGGCATTCTCTCACCCATCACCTCGCCATCTCACTGATCCACTCACTCATTCACTGTGCATATGACACTCGTGCTACTCGCTTGAGCTCCCACCTTGTTAATCAAAATAAACTTGAAACGTGTAGGCCACCCCCAACTTGCCACGTGTGTCTGCACCGCTGGTGTGTGGAGTTGCGACACCTGGTCGACTCAGAGGCTCCTGAAGGAAGCCATCCTCACCAGGCTCAGGGGAGAACTCCACGTGCCATCCCTTAGTCATTAGCGACAAAAGTAGAGGCCTGTTGTGGGGCCTTCTTTTGTGTGTAGACCGGGGCAAATCGCCCCTTTTACACCCCCGACACGCTCCCACCACCATGGGAAGCCCTGTGTGAGCAGAGACACCAGGCACATCACTCATCCAGGTGAGCAGGTTGGCGCATTCCACCCGCACACAAGTAAGGTGCCGAGTCACGATGACATACGAAGTAAAACATCGGCTCGAAGGAGGCTCTGGAATCACTCTGTGCCTGGAGCTACGTGGGGCTGGGCCGGGTGAAACCAGAGTCAGATTTAGTGGCTGCGGGACAAGGCGGGGGGCAAACGGGATATTTGTGCAGGGCCCAACGCTGCATAGGGAGCCACAAACAACAAAACATTAAAAAAATAAGATTCCCCATTTAAGACGGAGTCCACTGGTTTTCCCAGGAAAGGTTCAGTAAGCCTCAAGATAATAATGTAATTTGTAATGCACACAATATTTTCCCGACGTAAATAACTGTGACTGAGGCGCCAAGCTGAGCTCAGCGTCGCTCTAAAGCCACACAAGAGAGAAGTGGAGCCTCTAAAAAGTCAGGCAAAGATTGAACGCTGCTGCTGCGAATGAGCAGCAGCGGGAAGATGATGGTGAGAATGGCCACGTTCCAGATGGATGGAGCTGCCACAAAGAAACGTCACCCGGCCGTGCCGGTCATGCTGCTTGGTATGGACAGGAGGTTGTGAGCTGTAGTGCAAGATGATGGGCGTGAAGAGAGAGATACGGTAGACAGAACGAAAGTAGAGATGCGATGGCGCAGGCAACTGATCTTGTAGCTGGCCCTGGTGGTGGTGATAAGCCAGCGGAGGGAGTGTAGGTGAGGTGGGAATCCAGATGAGGATGACAGAGGGGCCGAGGACCTAGCAAGCGATATGGTTTTGCAACGAATGGAGTTTCTTGAGGTTACTTAATTTTTATTTTACGATTTTATTTATCAGGTAAAGCAGACTGAGATATTAGCTATTTTGCAGCAGCAACCTGGCCACAAATGATAGCTCAACGAGGTGGCTTATCATGTGGAAATGTTTATAGCATCCACATAATTTAAACGCATCTTGATTCTTAATGTGGAGAAAAATCCACGCGACCACGGGGTGTGAGAATATGCAGGTTTGGGACCGAACCCATAACCTCCTACATACTAGGCGAGGGAGATAACATCTCGCCACCCTGGTGCCCCTGATACCAACGTCAAATTCCAGGAGGCCAATAAGGAGAGAGTGGTTAACGCTGCCGATGGCTGCAGAGACATTGAGGCTAACGAGTGCGATGATGAGTCCACAACGGAGAGATTTGTCATCGATGAGTTTTGTGAGTGCAGTACCAGTGGAGTCGGTGTAACAGAAGGTGTGAACTTGCAGCAGTCGATGTTGGGAGAGGAGGCGATGTGGGCCTTGAGCTGGACGAGGGAGGGTACGGCGTTCCAGGAGTTTTAGGGAGTTTGTAAAACACGTTTTTTTTAAAATAAGTTAATAATTTTCTGTGTAATTATAGAAATGTGAGAAATCCGGATGGACATTGGCGTGTTTACTGGGGATTTAGGAGGAATACTTTTAGAACGGCGTTATTGGGGTAAAGTGGTCTGCAAAACTTGAGGGTTGACTGAGAGTGAGTGGTCCGCGGGTTGAGGCAAAAGGTTGACTTAGCCAATGATGTAGGCCTTGCTGTCTGATGTAACTGGACGTTATGTATCCAGTAAACATCGAACGTTGGGCCATCGTTGGGCTAACGTTCGCCCATCGTTGGGCTAACGTTCGCCCAACGTTCAATATTTACCGGGTAGCAGTTGCCTGCGGTATGAAAATCTGGCAGCAGAGGGGGCCCAAGGGAGATTGGGAAGGACTTCCTGCACCTGTGCACACACACAACCTGTGGCCTCGTCCATTGCTCTTTGGTGTAGTCTCGTGTGCGGAGCGGTAGTGTAGTAGGTTCACGGTCACCAACACCAGTGACGATTATCTGAACCGGTCCTGAACCTCCCCTAGGTCGACTCAGCCTCAAATGAGTACATGCCCCCTATCGCACGCACACTCGATCACCACCTAGCACCCGCTCACCCAAGCACGAAACGACACACCCGCTCACCTACCCTACCCTCTCACCTACCCTCCGACTAATCCACCCACCTCCTCGTTCATCTAACCAGTCGCTCAACTCGCCTACTCCACTCTCGTACTCACCAATTCCACCATATACCCTACTCACTTTCGCCACCCCCAACTACCCACTCACCTACCCCATCATCCCACTCACCTACCCTTCTCTCACACTCACCTACCAACCCACTCATCCACACACACAACCCTAATACCACTCACTGCCAGCACCGTCCCACTCACCAACACACTCGCTCACTCACCAACACACTCGCCCATTACCCCTCCCCACCCTGTCACTTAACCTCGGTTTGTCCTCTCCACCGCCACCCACAGCCCCCTGCTTGACGCGTTTCCGCAGGGAGGCCGCTGGAGGGGGCCGAGGGAGGGGCCCCGTGTGGGGGCTGCGGTTTAAGTGATGCGTGCGTGACACACTGGCCACCAGCCCTGCATTGCCACCGCCACCACCACCTCATCCTCCCTCCTCCTGCTGCTGCTGCTCAGCAGGTGAGCCGCGTGTCTTGTGGGAAGGACATCATTGAGTGGTTGGCTGGGTGAGTGGCTAGCCTGGGTGTAGTTTGGTTGCTCGGGTGAGTGGTTGGTTGGGTAAGTGAATGTGTCGCGGCGTGGGTGGTTGACTGATACGCTGGATGAGTGTGTTGCGATGTGAATGGTTCGCTGGTGAGCTGAGTATCCGTGTGCTTGAGTGAGTGCGTTAGTGGCTAGCTAGGTAGCTGGGTGCTTGAGTGAGTTGGTGGGTGAGTCGCTGGGGGGGGGGGGGTGCGTGAGGACACCACACTGCCTCATTTTGTTGTTTACTTGAGTTCTTCAGTAAATTCTCCTGTGCTTCTTGACTTTGGTTTAATTTACATTTCCTGTATTTCTGTTTCTATCTCGCTCGCAGTGGTGTTATCTCTATCTCAAACCTCTGCCGCCTGTTATGAAGAAAGTACAATCCGTTACAAAGTTTGAGGATTGGTGTAATGTTGAGGTTTGCCAGTACTGTACTTTATTTCCAATACTGCAATTACCTTTCTTAACCCGTGAAGCATTACCGAGGCTCAAGACTCCTTTTCAGGAGGGTTGTGCGGCCGACTGAATGATGCCCCCCCCCGCTAGCACCCTCTCTGAGTGACACACTCGTGCTGCTGGCTTGTGGCCACACGGAGTTGGGCCACACGGAGTTGGACCACACACCCGTGGAGGTTGTGGCGCTGCGATCCCATAATCTCATGGTCTGCCCTTCTCGCTTATTCCACCCCAGCCTCTCCCGATGTCGTGAATGACTCATTGCGGTAAACCTTTTTGCGCCCATACACTATTAAGCCTACTCAGGGCACCGCAATGTAAACTGTCTTGTGAGGGTCGGCCAATACCCTGGCACCGGAAACCCTGGGACTTTCTTCATAGGTACCCTTCGGATTAAAACCCATTGTGCCAAGCAATCCCCCACCAGGACACTACGTGTGTGCGCTGCATGTGTGTGCTCAGTGCTGGGGCAAATCTCGCCAAGACATTTGTTAATGTGGACTTTGTTACCTAAAGACATCTGTATCAGCTCGTTAAGTACTGTACATATGTAGTGACTGACTTGGAGACGTAACTTCTTGGAGGCAATTCTTTAATTAAACACCGAGCACACTGTTACACACTCTCTGCTGTTACACAATGCTCTGTCTCTCGCTTAAACGCAACTTTACACTGATTGCTAGCCTACAACACAACGCGAGCCATCTGATACTGACGGCGCTGAACTAAGACAGCCAACTACTGATAGCTGCGCAATTATCAAGTGGACAATGACAGTGACGAAGGCACGAGACGACAGCGGCGAAGGCAACGATCTTCAACAGCAACGACGACGGGGATCCCACTCCAAACGACGGCCTGATCTCCCGCTCGGGGTCCCCTTTTATCCTGCTAGCGTGGCCTCGCACTGCCCTGGCCACTCTCCCCTTCTGGAACCTACAAGCAGACTCTCGACGTATCCCTTCCATAACCTTTACCCTAGATCCCTCTCGGGTCTATCGCGTGGTCTGCTATCAATCAGGGCTGCTTCAGGCTGCAGATCCCCTTCCCTGCCAGCAGCCAGCGCTATGCTACGTAGTGACCAATTCTATGTCACTACACATATATGCAAAGTGAGTGCACCGGGTACATTAAATTAGTTCAGTTGACTCGTTCAGGGTACAGTGACATTTTCTTTTAAAGCTCTTTCAGAAGTGACCTGGCCACAAATGATAACACAACAAAGTAGTTTATCATTTGGAAATGTATAGCAGCCAAATAATCTAAACACATGGTGGAGGGGAAAACCGGAGGGCCCGGAGAAAAATCCACGCAACCACGGGAAGAGATAACATGCAAACTCCAAATTTATAACAGGGTGGGGATCGAACCCACAACCTCCTTCTCATATCAGCCAAGGAAGATTACAATTCGACACTGTGGCGCCCTATAGATATCTGTATCTGTATCAGCTCGCTCAGTACATATGTGCTAATTTGTTCAGTTGACTCGTTTAGTGTACGGTGACATTACAGTACTTGGCTTGTGTAAGACAACCCGGCTCAGTGCTCCTTGAGTGAACTCAATTACGGCCGCAGAAGAAATATTTTATGGGATTATTTTCCAGAAAATCCAGATTAGTACCTGGTGCGAATTGTCAACATCGCCATGAGGAAGACAAAGGCGGGTGGGCAGGCGTGGCGCTGGCCACATCGCTCCCCGTGTGTCATGCCGGCCTTCATAGGTGCTCGCTAACAGCACTTGCTGCTTCAGTCTGTTCAGGCTATACTGGAGATCTTTGTCTTTGTGTGTGCACTTGTGTTGGTGCGTCTGTGCGTGCGTGCTTGCATGTGTGTCACATTTGCTCGCTGGACTTTGGATCGATGGGTCTCTAGTGAGCAGGATGTCGTCCATTGTGAACGTGCCGACTCTCCAACACTCGCACTAAAATCGATCGTTATAAGGTTCACAGCGCCACTCCGCATGGCGGTGAGCGATCGTAAACTCTCATTACCTTGAACAACAAGCCAGCACCTCTGTGGTTCTAGCTTGGAATCCCAGCCTAAACACAGATATTGTCCTTCTCCCACACCACCGATGAGCATAGTTGGCTGTGTATGGTGTGAAAGAAGGTCAATATACATACAAGCATCTTCCTGGTGAGTTCTTTCCTCGCCTAGAATTGTTTAGATGTTTTAACCCCAGCTTAACTGGACACAGAACAAATGCTAGAATTTATCCCTCCAGTTTTACATCGTATATTCTGATATCCACACTTGTATTCCAACTTGTGCTGTTGGCATTGTCATGTGACAAAGAACATTTATTTTTTGCAACTCTGCAGGTGAGCAGTGCATCACCTTGCGTCAGTGAACGGCCCGAGAACATGACAACGCAGAGCTACCACTGAAGTCGCTTCTCTAGGCCTCTCTATTCACACTAGGGCCTCACTTTTTTATTGTTCGTCGCATGTCAATCAAACCTGAATATTTAATTCTCAGAGCTGGATTTCAACCCAATTAATTGAAAAGCCAACTTTAATATGACTGTGTTTGTTTGCATTCATTTGTGGCTGAGCAGAGAGCATCAGCTCACTACACACTCGCACCACCGAGTGGACCCCCTCGCTGCCACCGTCACTCCCCCCAGCGATGGCTGCGCTGCGCACGCTCGCCCTCCGCCGCGCGGCTGGGGCCCTGGGAGCCGCCCCTCTGCACGGGCCGGCCTCGTCCCGCCATGGCGGCCAAGCCGGCGTCTCCTCCTCCCCCTCCTCGTCCGCGTCATCGTCGGCGAGCGCCGGAGACTACTACGACGTGCTGGTGATCGGCGGAGGCACGGGCGGCATCACGATGGCCGCCCGCATGCGGCGCAAGCTGGGGTCCTCGGGCAAGGTGGCCGTCATGGAGCCGAGCGAGGTGCCCGATTCACGGATGCGCCGCGACTGCCTCGCGCACCCCGGTTCGATTCGTGGCTGCGGTGCGAGCGAGGATCCCCGTGCGCCCACACGTGGCCGGTATCGGCACGATTGCGTTGGCGTGATGGACACGAAATGAGTGCCGCAGTCCCAGTGGCAGGCGGTGGTGTCTGAACCCGGATGGGTACTTGCCTGGGTCGACTTGGCCTAACATAATGAGTACCTGGTGCAGAGTGTGAAATTATGTCCAGTCAATAAAGGTGGCCGGGCGTGGTGCTGGACACAGCCACCATTGTTGAGCACCCGGCCGACCATTTATAGGTGCTCGCTAACAGCATTTGTTGTTAGCGAGTACCTATTAAGGCAGTATTTTAGTTTAGTTTTTATACAAAAAGTGCGTGAACCGCTGCGCCACCACTCCACAAACATGATAATAACTATTATTTTAATTTACCAGTGTAATTCATGCAAATTGCATCTCACAATCATTGGTGGAGGATTTATAACGTGCATAGTTTTCACACGGAGGGGAACGAGCGAACAATTTACAGACAAATGGGAGAGGGAAGGCAGCCGGAACCAATGCTACCAACAATTGCCCAAGCTCTGTGGTCCTATATTGTGATGTTTGGCCATATGTATATATATACAAGTAAATAATAATATCTAACTCTAGGACGGGTAACGCCAGCTTCTAGCAAAACCCGGTACAAAATCTTAATCTTTATAAGCATCAGAATCTTTATTTAGACTAGAGGAATCCGATGAGCTATGAAGCTCTTTTTCATACTTGTCCAGTCGGGGCATGGAGTCAGGATGACTTGATCTAGGACCAGTTCAGATCATCATCACCAGTGTTGACCACGAGCAGCAATTGAACTTGGGTCGCTGGGTTCATAGTGCAGCGCGCTAACCACACACCACCGCTCCCTACCACCACCATCATCACCACGGTACCCACCCGCAATCCTCCGTCTCATCCTAGGATTTGTTGCTTCCGCCCCCCCCACCATTCTACCCATCCTGCTCCCCCCCCCCCACCATGGCAGATGCACTACTACCAGCCCATGTGGACGCTGGTGGGTGCCGGTGCGAAACGCTTCGGGCAGTCGGGCCGCTCTACAGCCTCGGTGATGCCCAGTGGAGTGAGCTGGCTGCAGGAGCACGTCGGCACCTTTGAGCCCGAGCAAAACCGTGTGCGCACTGTCAGCGGGGCGCAGGTGAGTGGGGCGAGTGTGGATAGGCGAGATTGGGTATTGGTGAGCGTGTGAGTGAGTGAGTGGGCAAATTTGTGGGTAGGTGAGTGAGCGAGCAAGTGAATGAGTGGGAAAGTTTGTGGATGGGTGGATCAGTGAGTGAGCAAGTGGGCAGGTTTGTGGGTGGGTGAGTGAGCTAGTGGGCAGGTTTGTGGGTGGGCGAGTAAGTGAATGGGTGGATGGGTTTGGGTGGGTGGGTGAGTGAGCGAGTGGGTATGCTTGTGGGTGGGTGAATGAGCGAGATGTGAGCCGCCGTAATGCCGATGCCACCGCTCATGTTGAAACTGGCAAAAACAACAAAACTCTCCGTTCTTGTCTCCGCAGATCAACTACAAGTATCTGATCGTGGCAATGGGTATTCAACTCAACTATGAGCAGGTGAGAGGCTGAGCATCTATATTCGTGTACTTGTATGTGCGTGTGTGTGTGACAAACTGGCAAGGGAGATGGACTGATGTGGTACAAAAGGATGTGGAGCTGATTGGACTTGTTGATGACTGGCACAAGCAGTGTCAAGATCAGCCTCTGTGTAGGTTCGTGAAGGACGTTACTGTGCAGTTGGAGGCAGTTGCCCTCCAGCAATATCGGAGAGCAGGGGAACACTGCTCACAACAACGAGCAGAGCACCGGGCCGCTAAAATGCAGAAATTTGGCAGTTTGGGGATCATAGTTGGTGCATCTGCCAGTCATCTCAGTCGGTCAACCCATGGCACCTGAGTCTGTTCTGTGACCTCCTGCCATCGGGCCTTTGACACTTCACATGGCCTCAAAGTGCACCTAGCATGGCACAAGTACATTGGCGATGTCACTACCACTTAGAGGCGAATGGCAGCTGTTGTTGCAGTTGTGGTACCCAGTGTTATCACAGGCCACGTGCAGAATAACCAGGTGGGCGGCTCAGCGGTACAGCGAGCGGCTCGCAATTGGAAGGTCGCGAGTTGAACTCCTGCTTGGGGGTTGACTCTGCCCATCATTGCTCCCTCCAAGGCCAATGAATTGAGGCAACAGTGGCTGTCTTATGGACAGACTCGCCCACACCATATCAATATGGAATTTCAGGGCTGTAAAGAGGAGATGAGCGCCAATTCCTCAATGCTCAGTTTAGCAGGAAATTACTTAATTTTTTTGTAAATAGAATACAATAAGTGGAAGGATGGGGGATCTTATCTTGACATGCACATGATGCTGGGATACCTGGTATGTTGAAGGAACTTTTTGGTATTTAAGTGGTGATACGGCTGAGCAGTAGCGTTTTTGCCGCTTGTTGTAGAGGTTAGTAGTTCAAATCCAGCAGGCTTCCCTGGTTAACGTTGCAGGCGTATTAGTCATAAAATATATATGCTGTCTGCTTCGCAGTGGACGTTAAAGATCACGTGACATCATTGAAAAGAACAGACAAAAATCCAATTTGAAAAGAATTACACTGAAAATTACTCGAGTAGAATTACACGAGGCACCATGGCCCACTTCTGGCAAACTAATGCCAGGTACCGACACTGTGCCGCACAGGGACAGCTGCCACTGGGGGTGCCCTTTTACGTGTGCTGAGATGAGATGCAATGCACGTCACTTAGAGTTTCTGAAGCATTTAAGCAAGCGCTGTGTAAATACAATGATTATATTATTGAGAGTCAACTCAAAAATAAGCGTGTGCGGATTTATCTGGAGTTTCACTTTATTTGGGCCATCCCTCTTCCTTCCTCGTCTCCCCTGACACTCGTGGGCACTGTGACGGTTGGATCATCGTGATCTGTGGATGTTCCGCCATGTCGCCGAAGGGCTGGCGATGTCCGTAGGTTTTTTTTTTGTCCTGGGCATTTTGACGTGCGTGTGAAACCACTCCGGGTGGTTGAACCTGTTCGGCGTCCCCGAGTCGTCGAGGACAGGCGTAGCAGCCGGGGCTCTTCGGGCCCAGCTCGGAGGCATTCGCAGCTGACGCGGATCCGCGGCCATTGTGTGTTTAGTTTGTTGTCCTTCCCTTGCACCTCCGATTAGCACGGTTGGCTACGTACAGTGCAAAAGAAGTTCCACATACGTACATAGCCACGAAACTGGCAGTACAAAGGAGGCATAATGAATTAGACAGACGGTACAAATGAGACAATATAAGTGAGACAATGAAAGAGTGTGACAGTACAAAAGAGACAGGCGTGTCAGCCATGGGGGTTGTTTGATCATACTCCACCACGCTGATCAGTGCGGTGGATTGCATAAAATATAAGTACTTTAATAATAATATAGAAAATATTTTCTTACACTTGAAATGTGGTGCATAGCTCGTGAGCTGAGGAATCGACAGTATGTCAATGTGTCGTGCCGGCCTTCGTAGGTGCTCAGTAAAAGCACTTACCCCAAGAGCATGTTAAGACTATACGGTGGATCTTTGTCTTTTACTCCTCCGGGTAGAGGCAATAACACTATATCGCCACCCTTTAAAGATTCTCAACGAGCTCCGACTGATACACTCGCAGGAGGGCAGGACCCTCCTGAAACTAGTCACGAGACTCGGGGTGGAAAAAAAAATGTGTGCAAAGAGCACAATTGTGCAAAAAGAAACGATCAACATTCCTTGAAGCAGTGCTTTGTGATCCTCTAAAAGTGATTTTCTGCTGCATTGTAATTATTTGAGCTCAGCTGTTTGTACTACACCAGGGAAAGTAAGGGATCTGTTCTGTGAACAGTGGTTCAGGGACAGCAGCAGCAGGGAGCATGTGTTCTATTATGTCATGTACGAAGGCTGTTGCCATTTGTAAATTCACCGACAAACCTACCCAGTCACCCATCTACCGTCCCACTGACCCACCACTGATCAAATTGATCAATTGTCACGATTCCGGGTTGTGGTCTAAATATGTTTTTAATGATTTAGTTGCTGTAATTTTAACCACTTCCAACCATCATAACCACAATCACCGCAGCAATAATCTCCACAATCACAACTACCAAAGCACCACAGCAACCACTACAGTCACAACCACCATCACAACTACCACCAAAACCACCACAATCACAACCAAAAATAAAGGCAAATATCCCCTTGTAGCCTTAAACTGTCGGATCAAGTGCTGTTAGCAAGCACCTATGAAGACCGGCAAGGCACACGAGGGGCTGAGTGACCAGCACCACACCCAGCCGCTTTTATCTCTCTAGTGGCGATATTTACACACCGGCTAAGTCGACATAGGGGAGGCGCAGGACCAGTTCAGATAATCGTCAATGGTGTTAGCTGTGGGCGGGAATTAAACCCGGGTTTACCGGGTTCATAGTGTGGCGCGCTGACCGATAAGCCACCGCTCCCCACAATCGACACCACCACAAATGCCACAACCACCCGACTACGGTCAAGATCACTTGCCCGGCCCCTCCACCCCCTCCTGCATTCCCACCCCCGGGCTGCCTTCCTCCCGCACCCCTGCCATGGGCCCCCCTTACTCCGCCTACCTCCGCTGACCCCCACACCCCAGTCGCCCTTCTCCTCGCTGCACGCAAAGCAACAACACCGACTTTGCCGAGTCACGGTGACTGCCACGGCCAGCGCTCAGCTCCCGGCGAGGCTTGGGCTCCTCTTCTTCGTTAGCGCCCCTCCTCGTCAAATCCCCGTTCCCACCCCTCCTCGCCGTGTCCCCTCGATTTCCCTCCTCGTGTCAGGAGCAGGCGTGGTGCCATGTGCTGCTAGGGTTGTGGCGAGGGATAAGAGTGTTGGGTGGTGAGGGTTGCAGTGGTAGGGATAGCGTTGTAATTGTGAGGGTTAGAGAAAAGTGACACGGTTATTGTTCGGCTTGGGATTATGATTAGCATTGGGTAGGTGGAGAGTAAGTTTCTGAGTCGGTGTTAGGGTTCGAGCAAGCGTTTGCATTCTATTTCTAGATTTAGTATTGCTGTGAGGCTTTGGGGTTATGATTAGTCTTGGGGTTAAGGTTCGTGTCCGGGCATGCATTGGATTTAGTGTAATGGTCGGGTGAGTGCTGGAGTTTAGATAACACCGTTGGGAAATCCCACAGTTGGGACACATATGCACACAGGGACACAACAACACCAATGGCCTCGGAGACTGACGCTGAGAAATGTAAACGCACATGCAGGGACACGAGGAAATACTCGCTCAAGGACACGGGGACACTTGCTCAAGGACACGGGGACAGTCTGCAGACACAGGAACACACGCACACACGTACACGCGTGTGCACCCACACACACCCACAGGCAGGCGCATCCAGATACAAACTGGTTCCAGATATGATTTGTTTCTGTGTTGAGTTAAACCTCTCACTGGCCTCACGTCAATCCTCACACTTTTACCCCCGACAGCGAAGCGGTAACACTCGAGTCTCAACAGCAAGAAGTGCCTGGGTTTGATTCCCGATTGGGGCGCCTTTCTGCGTGTGAACTTTGTATTCTCTCCGCCTGTTGTGCGTGGGTTTCCTTTGGGTTCTCTGGATGATTCCTCCCATAGCTAAACGCACACACGTACAAATGTTATCGATATCGGCCAAAACCATCCCAATGCTGAAAAATACATTGAAAATTACTGAATTAGGACCACGCAAAGTAACACCATCGCCCCCTCCTACAGAAACTTGCAAGGACCCTCCTGAAAAAGAGCCTTGAGACTCGGTGAAGCTTTTCTGGGTAAACGAACCTGGTGATGATAAAAATACAAAAACTTATCTGTCAATATAAGCAGCGAATAATTAGCAAAGTTCGCAGCAGCAAGTGCATATAAATTATTGTTTATTTAACATTTTTAAATGTGTATGCATGTCATTGTGTGATAGCTATGTGTGTGTATGCAAGTCTGTATTCTTAGTGCAGCGGTTAGTGCACCACGCTATGAATCCAGTTACCCGAGTTCGATTCCCACTCATGGTCAACACCATTGATTACATTAACTGGTCTTGGGCCTCCCTTAGGTCGACTCAGCCTAAAATGAGTACCTCGTGCGGTGTGTAAACATAGTCACTCGGGATACAAAGGCGGCCTGGCGTGATGCTGGCCACCCATCCCCTCATGTGCCATTCCGGCATTCATAGATATAAGCTCGCTCACAGCACTTTCCCTAAGTGTATGTGAAAGCTAAACGTGGGATGTTTGTCTTTGTATTTGCATATGTGTACGTGTCATTGGGCGTTTGGCATGTGAGTGCATGTGATTGTATGTATGTGTGCGAGTGCGGAGCAGTAGCGCACTGTGCTACAAACCTAATTCTAAGCCAACACCAGTGACGGATTTTAATCTAACTAAGTGCTGGGCCTTCCCTAGATCGAATCAGCCTCAGCCAGACATAAATACCTGATGTGGCATGCAAACATCAGCACTGGCAAACAAAGGTGCCGGTCACCCACCTCCTCGTGTGCCGTGCTGGTCTGCGTCGGTGCTACTTGCTAACAGCACTTGCCCCAACATTATGTTGGGGCTATATGGGGGATCTTAGTCTTGTACATGGCATTCCGTGTTGGCTATGTGTGAGTCAATCATAATACATTTGTCAATGCATAATTGCGTATCCGTTTCTTCATGAAACATGTTTATGTGCTTTAGGTGAGGCTTTGACCATTTGAGTAATTCCACCCTACATTTTCCTCACTGTATGCGTAAAAAAATGTTTTGCGAGGTCAAATGCAACACTGTCAACATCATGGATTATGTCTAGAAACACGATGCAACTGTTTCACTTCGTCCATCAGCCTATGGGGCCCTCAGAGCCAATCTTTTCCAGTAGTGATTGCTTTTAATCACCCTGCCTGCTGGCAAGACCCAGAAAGTCAAAACCGGTGTAGATTTTTGTCACCATGAACAAAATGTTGCTGGAAAACGTAAGCTTGGAAGGACAAGAGGCTAAGGGACTAAAAGCAAAGATTACATTGTAAACGTAGGTACAGACATTGTCAATGTATGTATTCACCCATGATTCTCCAATTACGGGTGGAGCAATGGAGATTTTTAAATAAAACACGCAGAACATATTATTTTATGACCAGATTTTTTTCTGGGTGTTGTAATATTATAATTTAGCGGAGCCCATTCTTGCTGATGTGTTTACAGTTGCGGTGTTGCATTAGCGGTGACGTAATCACTAATGAAGATGACGCCATGCCAGTGGCTCAGATGTTGGAGATTCTAAGGGGGCACCGCCTCAAGGTTTAAACCCAGCGGTTATTATTTAGGGATTAAAATGTCCTGCGGGTTTAATCCGAGGTTTCAGCCATGGCAATGTGAGTGGCAGTGAGAGCGTGAGTGACAACGTGTGCATTGCGGGTGACAGTCCGCGTGTACGTGTGACAATGTGTATGCGGGTGACAGTAAAAGTATGACAGTGTGGAGTGTGCATGAGTGATAATGTGAGTGGTAGTCTGCGTGTGTGTGAATGATAAGTGTGTGTGTAAGCACAAGAGCGTTTTTCTACGTTGTTGTGAAATGCATCCGTGTCCCCGTCTGACTGGAGACAGAAGCTTCAGTTTTCAACTGCAGATGCAATGCACCCAGTGAATGGGGATTACAACACAACAAAGATACAGTTCCCCTGTATAGCCTTGAACAGACAGTGCTGTTGGCGGGCACCTATGAACTCAAAACTGCTCTAGAGGAGTTGTACACCCATAGCTGCCAGTGCTATTCAGTGGCCTAAAATAAAATGTTTCGCTCCGGATGATGGCTGCAAAGTATGACCTGTGTTCTGATTTAGTGTGCTGATCTTAAAGGTGCATTGAAAAATTATGATACTCTGACTGATACTCCTGCTGTTGTGGAGTGACTCATGCAGCCAGCTATGGCTGCAGGGTTTTGGTAGTACATGTTGTTTATGTCATTTATTGTGAAAATTCCGTCACAGTTCCTATAATCACTGTTTCATTGCTTTCATGGCTTTATTTTGGTGATTTCGAAAAGTTTATTGGTTTAGTCATGTTTGTTGTAGTACGGAGTAAGACTGATGGCCTTAATCTAAGTTGTCTTGTGGTTGTTGTTGTTGTTTGACTTGCATCCCACTGGGATTTTTGCACACAGCGTTGGTGTACGGTGTTTTTTCTGCAATATTTTGCTGTCTTTTCTTGGATTTTCTGTTTGCACTTAGTCACATATTCACTTTAAGATGTTTTCTTGTTCATGTTTTTATTTTTTGCGGTTGCACTCGATTCAAGAGCCGAATGGCTCACAGGGCTATACCTAATTAATTAACTTGAACTTGAAGGCAAGCACGGCACACGAGGGGGTGCGTGTCAAACACCATGCCCAGCTTACATTGTTTCCCTAGTGGCGATATTTACACACCGCACCAGGTACTGATTTAAGGCTGAGTCAACCTAGGGGAGGGCCCAGAACTGGTTCAGATATTCGAACTCAGGCGGCCGAGTTCGTAATGCAATGCCTAAACCACTGGCACCGCTCCCAATGCGTGCGCACACACACACGAACACGCGTGTGGGCACACGTCACGCACACGTTACATACACGTTACGCACACGTGCAAGTTCTCAAATTTGTAAGTAGCAAGGGAAGTCATCATAGAAGAACAAACAGTTCAGACAGGGAACCTGCACACGTCTCTAAAAGACACACAATCATAAACGCGTACAAATAGCACCAGGACTTTTATGCGTCATGCCAAAAGTATCAACAGTTCCTGAAGTGCTGTCTCCAACTTTCATTATCCACTCTAGTTCTCTGGCCTCTCTTATTTAAGTGACGAAGCAGGGCCATTGCTCATAACGTCACCTATTATATATTTTTTGTCAGGCCACACACAGTGTTGTTATTGACGTGCAGTGTGTTGTTGTTCATTGTGTTTGTGCACCACTGCCAAATACAGCAGTAGCAGCAGCACGTGATTTGCACTGTGGTCCTCTTGTCTTTGGTGACCATGAAAGTTAACACAAGTAAATGTGACGGCGTAGGTTTTGGCGGTCATTCCTATGTGAGTGGCACTCCACTCGTGTTAGGCTCGCACAGCAGCCGCGTGTTGTTCGGCGTCGGACGGCGCAGCGCAGCCGAATGTAGCTCCCGACTCGGCATGCGGAGCGAAACGTCGGACGTCACTCCGCATGGCGCGTGGCACAATGTGGAAACGCGCCGTTTTACGGTTTTCAGCTTCACGCCTTTTTCGCATAAGGTGGAAAATCGTATTTGAATTTTTTTATCTTGAACAGCTGTTAACATAGCAGGGCATCACCGCCTCCCCCACCGTGGAAAGCATGCTACAAACTGCCCGTGTGGCCTGCAATCCTCAAACTAACGATGACCAAGCTCTGGTTAAGTCACTTGGTTCCCACGTGGCACGGGGTTGGGGAGGGCTCATTACGGATCGGAGGAGACGCTCAGCCTGCACTGCTGAGTTTCTGGGTTTGGTAACAGGTTTGGGTAGGGGTTGAGGTACAGATTTGGTTACAGGTTTAGTTCCCAGTTTGGTTCTGGTTTGGGTTATGGGTTTCAGGGACTGGGCCCTCCTGGGATCTCAGTTACACACTACCTCGCGCCGTCATGCTCCAGAAACGGACGACGGCGTGCATACTGCTGGAGAGAGAGACGAATTGTGCCGTGCCTTGTATCGGCACGATATCTGACGTTTCAGTGCCATGTGTAGGGAGCTTCTTCAGCAACTGAAATGAGCCGTTCACCTTGTCCCTCGATTATACAGCATTGCAAGAAGCTCCCCAGGCAGCACGTGGAGCAATATGTCAGACATCGTGCCAAACAAAAGAAAAACACAAAAATATTGGATCTGACAACGGTACAGCCGCTGCGTGCAAAGCCCCGGTTAGTGAGCGCCGCGGTCACGTTACTTCCCAGACTCTCCTCGTTACCCTGGGACGTGGGATGGAGAGGAGGGTGCCGGGGGCACTCTGCTGGGAAGGATCGAGTGTGCGCTCACAACCATAATCCGGTGTCGATCGGCGAGATCGCGAGCGGCCGGTAGGGGGGCCGCAGGAACTAGGTGGTCTGAACCCTCGTCCCACTCACCGACCGGGCCTTCTTGAGGGTTTTTTTCCCATAATGGCGTAGAAAGGTGCAGCCACTGTCGGTGTCGGTCAGTCTGCGATGCTGAGATGACCTCGTGGGAACTTTTGTCAGAGAGCCGCTGCCTTCACCACTGTTGCCCCGTTGTGTTGCGTGATTCTATTGCCGCACATCCCCATTGATTGCTGTGTCCTATATCACTATCAGGTGGCAGCAATCCTGCCCCCCCTCCCCCAAATTCACTGCCGTCGCTTCCAATTCACTGCTTTCCCCCTCTTAAGTTCACTGCCACCTCCTACTTCACAATTCATTGTCACCGTGAATACTACTGCTCCCCTAATTCGCTGTTCCCCCCCACCCATAGCACTGCCAGCTTCTTTTGACTCTTGCTGTTGATTTCACTGCCGTCCCTTTTCGGTCTCCTCCTTTCACAGCTGCTGCTCCCATCATTCTCTACCACTCCCATTACAACCGCCCAGCATCCCCCATCCCCCACCGTGCTGCGGTGGTGAGATGTTATCTCCCTCCCCTGGTATGCAGGTCTTGGGTTCGATCTCGACCCTGACGTCTACATAGATTTTTTTATACAGGCGTCAGTTTTTACATCCACATTTAGAACCAACGTGCGTTTAGATTATTTTTGCTGCTATAAATTTGTTGAGATATCATTTATGGCTAGGTGGGTTCTCAAAATGAGATACATAGCTCAGTGGGCCTTACCTGGTAAAATAAAAGTTTTAGTTTATCTCACCATCTTCCATGACCCCCCCCCCCCCTTCGCCATCACCACCTCTTTCTACGTCTAGGTGCGAGGGCTCCCCGAAGCGTTCGAGGAGGTGGGAGTCGGCTCCAACTACTCGCGCCACTACGTGGACAAGACGTGGCGCGCGCTGCAGGACTTTCGCGAGGGAAACGCGATCTTCACACTGCCCAGCACCCCCATCAAGTGCGCCGGCGCCCCCCAGAAAATCATGTACCTGGCCGACGACTACATGCGCAAGGTGCGCCGAGCACCGGAACTCGGCAACCAGCGGCACGGGTTACCATGGGTTACCATGGATTACCATGGGTTACTGTGGGTTACCGTACCACCACTGGTGGTTTTCGGGCTGTTGCCACTCACGCGTTGTCCAGCGTTTCCTTCTGCGTGCCAGCCAGCTTCTTCTGGAACTGGAAGTTAACAAGATTCCCGTCACATGCAGCGACACCAGAATCTGAAAATTTATGTAGATTGAAGGAGAAATCCGATGAGCTATGAAGCTTTTTTTGACAGATGTCCAGTAGAGGCAGGTCAGCAAGTTCTAACAGCAAATTATACACAAAAAAATAGGAGTGCAAATATATAGAAATATTTATAAGTAAAAAGTGCGTAAGTACATACATTCCTTCCAGTATTTCAACACTAAATGCAAGCTTGGGCAAAGCAGCAAAACAACAACAAAAACAGTCCCCAGCCCACACTAAGACAACACGCAACGCTGGACATTGTATCCAACACATGCCGGCACAAACCGGACGTGAGCCAGGCGGACGTTAGATTCCCAGTGAAGGGGTTAAAGTGAGGTGACGGTTTCTTGAGCAGGGCACGTCAAGGTCAAGAGTTAATTTTGGTTGATGCCACTGTGATGGCAGCGCCTGCTTGCCATCGCTTTTCTCCACATGCTAGATCCTGCAGTTGTCGTGAAGTTGACTTTCAAGGCCCAGCCTCCCAGTCTGTGCCAATCTGGCTCGTAAGCCTGAATCCACATTGTAAATAAAAAACATTACAGATCGATCGTGATGTCAAATCGTGGTGTCAATCATGATGATTCTTCGTTCCATGAAAGGGGCCATTAGAAACATACATATAGTTACAGGCTGCCTATAAAGCTATCGTCCGTTATTGAAGGATTAGTAACTTAAGCATAAGTTTGAACATTGTTCGATTCTAACCTTCCTCGATCCGAGGTCTAAGCGCGAGATGGACTCTCCTCTATTCTACATCACAGGGCCCTGTCTATGGAAGTCTTTGTGTCGAATTGTCCCCATACTGAGCCCTGTCCAATCAGCAACAGCGTCGTAATCCCGAGCTCTTCTGTGGTCGGCCTCAGCCTCACTTTCCTGGCTTATAAATTACACACAGGTTTGAGCATGGTTGGAAAAAATTACACGAGCATTTGGTCGTGTGAATATTTTTTGTTTACCTGATAAGGCTCATCGCCCTAACCCTGTGCATGTCCACCACATCACATCGAGAGTCGAGAGGGCCCCAGGCGTTTGCCACCTTCTCAGCTGTGATAGCTTTTTGAGTGTGACCAGAATGTGCCATCTAGCTCACCCCAAGGGATTTTTAATTAGACACTTAACATTTTGCTTATCCTCAGCATTCCACCACACAGTTCAAACTTGCTCTCTCATTATAATTGTTTAATAATGTTGGAAATAGAGCTTGTGTGTTGCACTGCAAGACCGTGAGAGATGATGGATAGACAATGGATACCTCGTGTATTGATGACAATGGTGATTGATGATGATGTGTTAAAACAAGGGGATAATGGATGATGGTCAAGAATAATAACGGAGTGGCAACCGAGGACTGGAACGTGTCCAAGAGGACGTCCAAGAAGAAATAGAGTAATATCGGATCATGTGCAGTTGCTTGGGTGTATTATAAAAATTCAGGATCATGGAAGGTGGTGGTGACTTGGGGCGGCCTTCATTCAATAGTAGATTGACCATGGTAGATAAAGCTAATTGATGATGGTGGATAACGGATAATGCGTACGGACAACTCCCGTATTTTATTCTAATTCTTAAATTTCATTTTTTTCAGACGGGCAAGCGAGACAAGGCGAACTTCCATTTCTGCACATCTCTGGCCGTGATGTTCGGCGTGAAGAAGTACGCGGATGTGCTCACCAAGATCGCCGCCAAGCGCAACATCGCCGTGAACTTCCGCCACAACCTGGTGGAGGTTCGCGCCGACCGGCGGGAGGCCGTCTTCGAGAAGCTCGACCAGCCGGGCGAGACCGTCACACTCGAGGTTCGGCAGAAGCGTTGACTGTATGGCCTCTGTCCATCCATCTGTTTGAAACTATTACAACTATAAACTTAACTATTTCTAATAATTGTTTTTTTACTCTTCTATCTGGCAACAAAACTGACATCATGTTTACATACACCACAATACCTGCAGTCATAATGCAAACAAAAAACATAGCTCTGATAATGTATGCACTGTCCTTGAAGTTGATTGGTCCACACCCGAGACAGCTTTCCTTAGAGCCTAGTCTCACATGGGTTGGACCAGATGACGCCAAAAGGCGCACGACTCAAAGACAATGCACCATCAGAGTATGAGAGCTCGGGGTAAGCATTTACACCAATTAACTATTTCTACTTTATCAGGTTAAGCAGACTGAACTTTTACGTCTTTTTTTTTAGTCGGGTCCCACAATTTTCATATCAGAGCTCTCCAACACATTTGGCCACTATTGAGTCGTGACATAGCCAACACAGTGGCATGTAGCATATTATCGACAAAGCTCAATTATTGCAACTCACTACTCTATGGGACGTCTGCCAAAAACAGCAAGTTGCGCTTCTGCGACCATCTGGAATGATGTTCCTTCAGATATTAGGAAGCCACTGGAGATATGCACTTTTAAATCTAAATTGAAACCTAATTTCTTTAGAACTGATTTTTGTGTTTAGTTTGTTGTCCTTCCCCCTCACCTCCGATTAGCACGGTTGGCTATATACGGTGCGAAAGAAGTTCAACATACATACATACAAATGATAGCTGAATGAAGTGGCTTATCACGTGTAATTTTATAGCAGCCAAATAATCTAAATAGATGTTTCTAAATGTGGAGGAAAATTCAGAGGACCTGGACAAAAATCTACACGACCAAGGGGAGAACATGCAAACTCCAAATATACAGTCATCAGGGCCAGGACCGAACCCATGAAATCCTGCATTCCAGACGAAGGAGATAACATTTCGCCACTGTGGCACCTAGAGATGGCCCAATATGAGTTAAACTTGAGTACAGGTGTCCCTTAATTTACGAAAGGAATGGGTTCTTAAAAAAACACGTAGAACGAAGTTCCATAAATTGGAATGGCCTTTCCCATAAACTTAATATAAAAAAATTAGGAATGTGTTTCGGCACAGGGAACTAGATCATTCCAACTCTACTCACAACCTAAACATATACACCTATATCACTTTTAAAAATACAAAAATAAAGAACATAAATATTAAAACGATTGAATAATAATGAATAAAAAAAATGTTTTATAACCTTTTCATGGAGCTCACCAAAACATCTGCATGTTGGAATAACTGGAAAGGTGATGTGGAGGCGTCACTGTTCAACTGTAGGGACACCGTGACGCTGTCGTGGATGGATGACGTCGTCTCCCGGGTGGCTCTTGTTTGATATCGTGGTGCATGCCGAATGAAATTTCGTTTACGTGGATATTATATTTCGTGAATCAAAAAGTGTCTAGAATTTGCCAATTACTTTGACGCGAAATTTCGTTAATCGAACGTTTCATAAATCGAGGGATACCTGTATAAGGGACCAACCCTAGATCAAATCAGCCTCATTGATAAAATGGTTGCGCAAAACATGGCGACATAAAATCGGCGTGAAATGCACAAGCCTTTTAGTTCAACCCTTCTGAGCAGCAGTGGGTCAGTAGTTAGCATGCTGCACTCCAAACCCGACAACCCAAGTTTGATTCCCGCTCACGGCCGATAACAGTGGCAAATATTTGAACGGGTCGACGGTTTCCCATAGGTTTACTCAGCCTTATATGAGTACATTGTGTGCTGTGTATACATCAGTTCTGGGAAGACAATGGCAGCCGGTCGCGGTGCTGGGCCACCACCCCGGCGTTCGTAGGTTGCTCACTGGCAGCACTCGCCCCAACAGTCCGTTAAAGGCCACCACACTGGGGATCTTTGCCTCTGTGCGCGTGCAGTACAACCTGCTGCACGTGACGCCGCCCATGGGCCCCGTGAACGTGCTCAAGGGCAGCGCGGTGGCGGACGCCGCCGGCTGGGTGGACGTCGACAAGGGCACGCTGCAGCACAAGCGCTACCCCAACGTGTTCGGCATCGGAGACTGCACCAACATCCCCACCTCCAAGACGGCCGCTGCCATCGGTGAGCACGCCCGTTAGCACGCCCGCGTGTTGGCATGCCCGTTAGTACACCTGCTCGTTAGCAACATGCGTTAGCATGCCCTCTCGTTAGCACGCCGATTAGCCCGCTCGCCAGTTGGCATGCTCTCTAGCTCACCCGCCTATTAGCACGGCTATTAGCACACTTGCCCGTTAGCATGCCCGTTAGCACGCTCGTTAGCACGCTCGCTCACTTGTTGGCTTACTTGCTCGCTTGTTAGCAGGTTAGCACACATGCTTGATCAACCGTTGGCTTACTCAGCACATTCGTTCGCATGCTTGCTCGCAAACTAACGCGCTCACTTATTTAAAAAACACCTCGCATACTTATGAGCTCTCACTCATTAGCACACTCGTTCACTCGTTAGCACGCTCGCTCACTCCTTTATTTGCATCCTAGCTCACTCGCAGTCTCCCTCTCTTACTCCCGCACTCTCGCTTGCTTGCCCACTCGCTCCCTCTAGTGGCTGTAGACGACAAGCCAAGCTGTTGAGCTAGAGGAGACATCTGTTCATGTTTTGTTGATTACTAACAACGCAGACGTCCTTTGGAATTGACTGTCCATGCGTCCGTCCATCGCTTCCTCTGGACGTGAAGTCCTGCCAGCCAGCCACATTTTGTTTACATATCGTATGATATTGAAGTTATGCAGCTGTTGAGAGAGGTCCCAGTCAGCTTGACTCTGTGCTGACATCTGCAGGCCGTCCAGAGGAAGCGATGGACTTCCTCTTTATTTACACAAGTTTATAAGTACAAATAGTAAAAGTAAATACTTTTCTGCTGATTTTTCAACACTAGATGTAAGCTTGGCAAGGCAACCATTAGACCGGTTCGAGTCCCAAACATGTAAACACAGGGGTCCCATTGTAGTGACAACAACAACAACAATAATAATCTGGTATATTTGGTATTTGCGCCATTTTCAAAGGCGCTATGTTTCACTCATGGATAGGGCAGAGGTTAGCCCAATGGATTACGAGCCCGGCTACCCAAGTTCGATTCCCACTCGCACCCAACATCAGTGATGAATATCGGAACCGGTCCTTGGACTCCCCTAGGTCGACTTTGCCTCAAATGAGTACCTGGTTTGGTGTGTAAACATCGTTATTGGGGAGACAAAGGCGGCTGGACGTGGTATGAGCCACACCACCCCTTCTTGTGCCATGTTGGTCTTCATTGGTGCTCTCTAACTGCAGTTACCCCCTACAGAGTCTATATGGCTATACAGGGATCTTTGTATTTGTGTGCGTTCGAGGAGCGGTAGCTATAAACCCGACGACCTGACTTTGGTTTTCGCTCACGATCAACATCAGTGACGATTATCTGAACCGGTCGAGGACCTCGAGCTAAATTCGGCCTTAAATGAGTGCGTGGCATGGCGTGTAAACATCGGCACTGGGGAGAGACACCGGCAGTCTCAAACGTGGTGCTGGCCAAACCACCTCACTGTGTACCTTGCCGGCCTTAATAGGTGCTCGCTGACATATATTATTGGCTAAATGAGGGACCTTTTGTCTTTGTGTGTGTGCGTGCGTGTGTATCCCCATGTATGCAGCTGCCCAATCGGCCGTTCTGGACAAAACAATCTCGAGGGTGATGAAGGGCAAGGCCATCTTGCACGCGGTAAGCTATGTTTCACTCATGGGTAGGGCAGAGGTTAGCGCAATGGATTGCGAGCCCGGTTACCCAAGTTTGATTCCCACTCACACCCAACATCAGTGATGAATATCGAAACCGGTCCTGGGACTCCCCTAGGTCGACTCTGCCTCGGTCCGGGGGTTCGCAGTTCGACGTGAGCCAGCGCGCTCCCCCTTGGCCCATGTTCCCACGACGTAGTTTCCCATGCTTAGCGCGGAACACTGATTTACGTCAACCCTTCCACCCCTTGGTCGAGTACGTCTTCATCTTCCACTTGCCCTTATGCTTTTCCCAAAAAGAAGGAATATGAGCCTCATCACTACATGTCCATCTTTCTCTGTCTGAATAAATCCGACATTTGTTTGGCAACATCCAATTACAGGCAGTCCCCGAGATACGAATGTCCGATTTATGAACATCTGCACTTAAGATGTTATCATTTTTTACCATATGACTTGCGAACAACCGGTTGTACTTACAAAACCAAACCGTGTGATGCACGCCCCTCTGACGAGCCAGCTAGCATCAGGATGCAAGGACTGTGAAAATATAAAGGATATTTTTGCTTATGTTACTTAATTTTATGTTTTATTTACTATCCAGTATTTATTACAGTTATACATGCCCGTATTCACAATGCTTTTTAAAAATTATTTTCTTGTCCTTCATATTTTCGTCATGCTTCCTGAAACATTTCTCTCCTTCGAATGGTTTCCTTTGTCACTTTTTTGTTCATAGTTTTTCTTGTCTATCAGATTCTCAGCATTGCACTAAAGCACAACATCTCATGCAATATCTACAGTATGTATTAATGTTGAACTTCTTTTGCACCGTACCTAGCCAACCATGCGAATCATACGGACGGTTCACTGATTCAGTGTCCTAGTCTGACATCATTCGCAAGAGTAGGCCGGCATCAGGGTCCTTAATTCGGCAAATTCGAAAATGAGGCCGCAAGTTACTCTTTTGGGATCTTATGCGATAATCATCGCCCCCTACTGGAAGACAAACTACCCCGGATACTCTTGCAAATGAGACTCCATCCTGGTCTCTTGCGTCCTGACCTCGTTAAACAAAATCATTTGAAACTTGTTTTAAAAATTCTTTTTAATGATTCATAGCTTGTCTTTTTGAATTCTAACATTGGCAGAAAACCCTGCTTGTTCGGTTTATGATGTTCCCCTGCTAACTCAGCACCACATGGCCATATAGAAAATTAACTGTAGATAATTTTCATATCTGGTATCTTAGGCACGTGTTTTGCAATGCCGTAATATTGAATGGACGATTGCGGGCATTACATTTTATATTTGTCCATTCCTTTGTGACCATAAGCGTGCGTGCCCATGCGTGTGTCAGTGTTTTGGAGGCAGTCACCCTCCTACAAAAATGAAGGGCAGAGGAGTGACGCTCACAGCAATGAGCGGATTGCCGGGTGGCTAAATCGCAGAAAGTTGGCACACTGGGGAGCACAGTTGGTGCATCTGCCAGTCATCTCAGTCAGTAAACCCATGACACCTGGGTCTGTTCTGTGACCTCCTGCCAGCAGGCCTTCGACACTTCACGTCGCCTCAAAGTGCACCTAGCATAGCACAAGCACCGTGGTGACATCACCACCACTTAGTGGTGAATGGCAGTTGTTGTTGTTACTTGTGTGCCTCTGTGGGGAGCAGGTGGCGCAGTGGTTAGCACACTGTCCTATAACCCTGGCGACCCGAGTTCGATTCCCACTCATGGCCAACACCAGTGACGATTATCTGAAATGGTCCTGGGCCTCCCCTAGGTCGACTTAGCCTCAAATTAGTACCTCGTGCGATGTGTGAACATAGCCACTAGGGAGACAATGGCGGCCGGGCATGCTGCTGGCCACCCACCCCCTCGTGTACCGTGCTCGCCTTCATAGGTGCTACTTGCTAACAGCACTTGCCGCAACAGTCTGTTCAGGCTATATCGGGGAATCTTTGTCTTTGTAAGACCGTGTATGTGTGCCCATGTTTATGTTCACTTGTGTGTTTGTGTGTCCGTCCATTGCTGCATGGTCACGCCCACGTACCTGCCCGTCCGCGCGCGTCACGGTGCAGTACGATGGCTACACGTCGTGCCCGCTTGTCACAAGCTACAAGACGTGTGTCCTCGCCGAGTTCGACTTCAACGGGCAGCCCCTCGAAACGTTCCCCTTCGACCAGGGCAAGGAGCGGCGGACCATGTACCACCTCAAGGCCGACGTCATGCCACCACTCTACTGGCACGGCCTGCTTAAGTACGTGCTCCACCGCACCCCACCACACGACAGCGTGTCCCAGCGCATTCCCAGCGCTCGGCCGGCCGAACCTTGCTATTCAGGGCACTACAGTAGCGAGGTGTTATCTCCCTCGGCTGGTATGCAGGAGATCGTGGGTTCTATTCCGACCATGACGATGCCTGTATATATGAAGTTTGCATGTTCTCCCCGTGCTCGCGTGGATTTTTCTGTGGGTCCTTTAGTGTCTCCCTCCACATTTAAAAACATGCGTTTAGGTTATTTGGCTGCTACTATAAATTTCCACATGATAAGTCACGTCGTAGAGCTATCATTTGTGGCCTGGTAACTTCTACAATAAAAGCAAAAAATTTAGTGGGCCTTACCTGGTAAATAAAATAGTTTAGCTTAGTTTTTATTTAGCTCTCCGAGCAATGCCGCAAGCGTCAATGCATTTCCTTCGTCTGTCTTGCCTGTAAAATTTAAGGTCAAAAGTTATTTCCTGCAGCAGTGAACACTGACAGTCAATGAGCACGTGGGACCCGAGCAGTTGTGCAGTTGCAAATATTGTGGCTTTTGGAGTAAACCTGGCAAAAATTTAATCCACAACACTCACGCAAAATCGGCAAGGTGCTGTGCATGTGTCATCCAATTCACCATTGTTCTGTTTTGTTTGTCAGCATCGGCACTTGGGTGGCCGGGAGTGTGCAGTGCTGGCCTTCCTATCACCCCCTGCCGTGTGCTATTGTGCCAACCGTAATAGCTGAACCCAGATAACACGTCTCCTGACATGGCAACCAGACTAACGTGTGATTCTTTGTCTCTGGCTGTGTCTGTGTGTTTTTTCAGGGGTTTGTGGGGTGGACCAGGAATTTACCGCAAAATTATGCACCTGGGCTTCAAGTGAATATCTTACCCATGATACACTGCGTCACCAACCCCCTCTTCGACCCCTTCCCTCTGTCAAATCACGTCACTACTTGAGCGAGTTAAAATGGCCACTTGTTGTGGTCCTTCCTCTCATGAGAGTGAGTTTTTAGTTTTATTGCCAGATCTCGCGTTGTCTCCCCTTTTGCGTTTTCCACGTGAGTGAACTTTGTTTCTTGTCTTGTCGCGTTGACGCCGCACAAACGTTTTGAGGTTCGCACAGATGGGTTGTTCGGTATGGTCACGTATGTGACAGTCTTTGCCTAGAATGGCAGGCTTCATTTGTACACGGCTCCCGAGTGCAGCTGATCACGTTGAACAAATTTCGAGCATTTAAATCGGAAGTGAATTCACCTCGACTTGAAACCTGGCTTTTTATGTTCTCACGTGACAATTGTCGCTTGTTACAGGAAGCCAGGCATGGGGATGCCAGCTCGCCTTTTCCGGACGCATCAACGATTGCGTGTGGCCATATAACAAAAGTTAATTTCAACAGCTGTTCAATGTGGTTTCTTTGCATTGCTTACATGTCAAGTATTGGACCATGAGTAATACTTGCCAAATCAGACATTAATCATCCTCGAATAATGATGGAACTTACAATTATCCACACCTATGAAAAGGAAATGCTTTTAGGGAGTGAGAAGATAAGGAAGGAGAGCAGCTTCTGCTTTCGTGTGGGATTATACAAATCAGCCCGACTACTGGCCCACTTAACGCCCCAAGTCACTCCTGCATATGAGACTCGTCCTGGTCTCTGTGAATTCTCACTCTAGTTAAACAAATGCAACATAACTTCCTCAGATGTTATCGGAGGGCTTTAGTTGTCACCTGTTTTTAGATAGGTAAATGTCCTCCTCCCCATCTCCCGGAGTTAACGCTGATCTTCAGCACCGTTATTGGGACTCACTGCACTGCAAACACATCTCGCATAGACACTATATTTTTGCATTAAGGGAGAAATTTGTAATAATGTTTCTTTTTGTTGTTGTTTAAAATGAAAATGCATAGACGGTTACGTTTGTGCGCGTTTGAATCGTCGACAGCTGCCGCCACTGCCGCCACCGTGATGTTACTGATGGCAATGGTAATAACGACGACAGCTGTCTTTGGGAAGTAACACAATAAAATTTGCTTGTGGAGTGACTTTAACTGTGATACATTCTCTACTTTTATTTCCATCTTGTTTGGTATTTTTCTCTAAGTTGTGTTCCCAATTGTGTGATCGGTGTCATCTCCTGAGACCAGGGATCCTGTACCCAGCCGCGGCTCGGCTCCCAGGTTAACACTCGGACCCAGCTCACGCTTGAGTCAGTTCGGTTGCTCCCAAAAGACGCACGAGTTAGTGGCTCATAGCCATCGTCGTTTGGCTTGTAGAATTCCTGAGCACGGCTCTGGGACCCTGCTCAAGAGCCAGGGCTCAATTGAGCCACAGCCAAGCCTGAGACGAGCCACGACTAAAACTATGGAACTGAAAATCCATTCTGATGCAGGGCAGTGCGAGCCGTGTTACACACATTTGTGTCACAAATTATTTGAAGCTTTTGCTGTGTTGGCAGGGGTGCATACGCCAGTCTTTGTGCTTGTTGAGATGGGCCCGAGTTAATCAAGAACAGCAGTGATGTCGTTTTGTAATTGAGCTGCAAATGAATTGACCATCAATGCAGGATTTAGACATGCCGATGACGACCGGATGGATGCTCTGACGGAAAGCATCGTGGTCCAATTGTTTCCAGTCCCTGGATGACAGCATTGTGACGGATGGACAAATAATCAGTAATACCACTTTGCACGTCACGAGACTATGATATGAAATACCGTACCAACCTCTTTGATAATAATGTTGGTCACAGTTACAGCATCTGCGGATGTGAAGATGTGATCCAGTATATTGCCGAGTGACATGTTACGACACTTGACGTATTGGGTTAAACTGTGACTGTCGATAATATTGGCGAGATCACTGCTGTTTTTACCATAAGAACTGGTTGGTCCGGGACAGTTCAAGTCACTACGGATGACATAGCGAGAGTCAAGTGACCCACAGTCTAGCAGACTGGAAATCTCAAAAAATAATTCCAACAGCGTTAAGGATGGCAGTGCATAGATGACAGCCATAGTAAATCCCCGCATGCTGTTATTTTCACAAGCAGCAAAATTCGTGATTTTCACGCAGATATTTTCACGGTGAATAATTGCAATCCCTCTACCAAGTGGGCTGCCGGTGCCAGGCTTTCCACGACGGTGATGATGTACAATAGCATATTCGTTAAGTGCAGCCTCAAACTTAATTACCCAGTTTTCGGTAACGGCCAATATGTCGCGTCCACTATTGTTGCTCAGGTGCTAGATCAGTGCCGTCTTGTTGACTATGGAGCGTACATTTGTAGTGGATTAATGCGCGCCAAGGGGGGAAATTGTAGTGTGGATTATGGACAGTGGGGTCGCATCAGGACAAGCAGGTGTTGCTGGGGGATAACGGCCAGAGAGAGACGGCTCGTTAGGTAATTATGGGATGCAGGGCAGTGATTGGCCGGTTGTTGTCAGGGACAAGGTGGCGCCAGCAAGTCTTGGGATGGGAGAAGGTGGCGGCGGGGGGGCGCCGGTTAATTAATTGTAAATTAATGAGGACGGAGATAAATACGGGAGCGTGGGAGTGAAACGGAGATAAATACGGGAGCGTGGGAGTGAAACGGAGACGAGAGGGAGAGACAGTCGGAGTGAGACATAGAAGCCGAGAGAAAGCGACAGTTGGAGTGAGACGGAGACGAGAGGGAGAGACAGTCAGAGTGAGACGGAGAGACCGAGAGAGAGCGAGACAGTCGAAGCCAAGACAGGCGAAGCAGAGAGGAGAGTCGGGGAGTGAGGCCAGCGGAGCACGGCGAGCGAGCAGAGAATGCGCTGAAGTCTTGGTTGTGGAATGTCATGATTTTGGTAAAATAAAGTTCAGCACTACACATTGACCCATCGAAAGTTGAGGAGCCCTGGTCCCGGGTTTGGCTCGATACCCAACATCAGTAGTATGGCGATGAAGGCGCTCTTCCGTGATCGTTGTGGATGTAGAGCAGAAGAAGAACTGACCACATCTACAGCACAACCATGTGCGAGGCATTGCAACACGTGACGAACACAGTCGGGTAGAGGTCAGTATTTCCACAGCAGATCGTCGCACCGTGGGTGTGGAACTCAAGTAGCTTCAACCGGAAAGTTGAACAATCGACATTCCCTTCTGCATGTTGGATGTTGGGCCGAGTCTGCTGGTGACACCCACCGCAGTATCAGCGACGTTTGGGTGAGATGCCTGTGTAGAGAAGACCCTTCAATTTCGTGGGGGTTACGTTCTTGGAAAGTGATGCAAATTCAGCTAAAACTGCGATATTCAATCCTTAAGCCTTATTTAAATAATGGTAAGGCTTACAATCTATGCACGTGCAGCAATGGAATGGTAGCAGAGTGTCTGCGCTAAATAATTAGAAAAACCCATTTTTGCAGTCGAATTTTCCAATAGTAAGTTGATTGGCCATGCAATGGCTGGATAACTTAACGGGCCAGATTGGCTCTGCATGCAGAGAGCTCATCATATTCTCCACAGGTGTGGGTGATTGAACTTCACACGTGATGGGTCTAATCAACCAATGGACTGGGAGCAGTGAATAGCCAGGGGAAATATATAAAGGAGGCAGCACTCGGATAGTGCGGGAAGCAACCCAAACATGACAACATTATGGAGCAGGGGGGACACCACGTGGCCAGCCAGAGACGACGACCAGCAGAGAGGTGTAAGCGTTATAGGAAGAGCCAGTCAGGGAGAATGTAAATAATCCTTTACACCCACTATGAAAGTTGAGGGTGTCTGGGTAGAGGGAGATCCTATAATAGTTCCCCCTCTTAATTTGGAGCTTTCGTGACTGCAGGAATTACTCTTTGGTTATTTCGGTAAAGTCACGTATAAAGATAAAATAATAAATTAACTAATAGCATACGACGTTTCGATTGCAACACAAGCAATCATCATCAGGTATAAATGAAATAGCAACAAAAATCTAACCAGAAAACTATAGACAGACATATAAGCAGACCGATATCACCAAGATGCATAGAGAGAGTAACACATAGGCACAGAGAGGGAGATCGTCTCTGTGGCGAAGCCTTAAATAGACAGAGGGGGGGCGGGGGTGGAGAGAGGGAGGGGTTAGAGAAAAAAGTAACATGTCAATGAGTACGGCGACGCGTGGTAAAGTACGTAAGCTTGAACATTAGGAGAGAGGGAGAAAGAACACACTAAATTAAATAACCTAGCAAAATATCGAAATGTTATGTAATACAACACAGAGAGTCGGTCAACACATAATTAACGCATAGCCTGGTCGATTACGTATTTCAAAGATTGCTAAGTTAGAATTTAAGTGTGAAAATTCCAAAGAGAGACGAAACCTAAAACAAGAGGAACGGAGACACACAGACAGAGCAGAACATAAGAACCACAAAAAACGAGTGGAGACAGAAAAAAGTACACTAAATACACAGGCAGAGAGAGAAAACAAAAAACCCAGAGAGAGAGAAAAAGATAAACTTGAAACTTCCCCGTAGAAGTGGTTCAATCTTAATTTGTAGCTTTCGTGACTGCAGGAATTACTCTTTGGTTCTTTCGGTAAAGTCACGTATAAAGATAAAATAATAAATCATAAATATTATTTTATCACGTATAAAGATAAAATAATAAATTAAAGATTATTATTATTATTTCATTTATTCTTTTATCTTTATACGTGACTTTACCGAAAGAACCAAAGAGTAGTTCCCCCTCTGTTTTCAGGAACCTTGGTGGGGGTGCCAACCTGAGAAACAGGTGAGCAAGTACAGGAGTTGACTGGCGTAACCCAGAGTTGCCGAATTCCTGCCTTAGATGTCCTGCTACGGAGTTTTCTGGGAGCACACCGGGCACCAGTTTTGAGCGACGTATCGTTTTGTGGAAGTACTCTTAGAGCCGTACTTCTGGGTATTGAGCGTGCGTGTTCTGAACCGTGGGCGTTTCACTGAGAGATGAACACAGGAGAGGTAACTGAGGGCACATGGTGATTGTTGTACAGAACGATGTGGAACAATGTGCCTATAACCAGAGGTGGGACAAAGTCATTGTTATGCAAGTCCAAGTCGAGTCGCAAGTCATCAAATTCATGACTCGAGTCTGACTCGAGTCCAAGTCACATGACTCGAGTCCACATCTCATAGGTGGGACAAAGTCATTGTTATGCAAGTCCAAGTCGAGTCGCAAGTCATCAAATTCATGACTCGAGTCTGACTCGAGTCCAAGTCACATGACTCGAGTCCACACCTCTGCTTCTGGGTATTGAGCGTGCGTGTTCTGAACCGTGGGTGTTTCACTGAGAGATGAACACAGGAGAGGTAACTGAGGGCACATGGTGATTGTTGTACAGAACGATGTGGAACAATGTGCCTATAACTAATTTAGGATGAGCGAGTGTGTAAGCAGGACTTCTATCTGTTGCTCCGAAGTAAGCCACAGCTCATTGTCCAGGGGCTTCCCTAGTCTTACGTGGTTAATTTGGCCCTAAATGTAGGTAATGTTAACACCAGGCTACCAGTGTTTGCATTGATCAACCTACAATAATATCAGGTGGGCACCAGTGTGGTGCGACTCCTATCTCATTCAGTTGCTACATGGGTTGGTGACTGACAACCTGTGTACCAACTGGCCAAGCGAGAGTTTGTGTGTATTTGAGCGCAATCGCGCCGGTGTTTAGCTGTACCAGGGAATTCGGTGCAGCAGAGTGGTTAGGTGTAGCAGGGTGTCCGGATTGTGCCGACACACTGCCCTTCTATCCGTAATGTCCTGGGGTGAGCTCCATTAAACGTTAACTCGGACCCCAACCTGTCTAGGCGCCTAATCTCGGAACGTGGTTCTCACCATCGTACCTCAGCCATGCTACGTTGCTTTTAGACGTCCTCCTTTTACAAATGTTGATAGATGAACTGGAGTGCAAGGGTCTGGAGGACCCCACATGGAGTCTGGTTTCTCACACCCGAGCCTCCCGTGACATGTCTGGAGGCTTGTCTGGGATCTTTGTTAAGTCCCATTTATTGAGTGCGGATTTGGCTTGCTTCTGGCTTCATCCCAAGATGTCATCCAGTTGGGAAATACCCGAAGGTTGTGGGAGTCGCCCCGTGCTTCAGTTTCTTTCCAACCCTCGCTATGGCCGGTTGCTCACCAGCCGGAAGTCTTTTGCTGCATACACCACAACCGAGGTGTTTAGAGCAGCCATCTCGTGGCTGGTCGGCAATGGAGTTGGTGTTGTCGAATAGGGGAGCGTGAGTCTGTGGCGTTGGTGGTGCTGCTGTCACGGAGGTGACACGAGTTTAGGAAATTCAGTTTTGTGGGTTTCCTGTAAGGAGCACTGAAAGCTCCTCCCTTCCTCTATATCCACCCTTGTCTCTGCTGTCTCCATGTCCCCCGTTCAACTCTTTCTACGCCGCTTTCCTTGAATGTGCAGCCGCTCTCACAGCCTCCCTTCAACCCCTTCTCTCCACCTCCAACCCATCTCCGTCGTAATCTCCTCCCCTTTGTTCAGGCTGTTGCCTTCCTTCCTCAGTCTATGGATGGGATTATTGTTTATCGGGCTCTTTTACAAAAATGGAGCTCATTTTAGCCTTTTTACTAGGATTTTCGGTTTTCCTTCGATAGCGTGTTGCGCACATAGGGAAGATCGAGCCACGCCACTGGTTCCCAATATTAAAATCTTTGTCAACTTGTCTCCCTCAGTAGGAATGCCTTTCCTTCTCCAGCAGGCAATTGTCTTCTCTCTCTCCTCCGGTATTTCTTCCGATGCGCTTTCTTAATCTCACTTGCTGTGTGTATCGACTCTATCATTCAACTAGGGCAAATTTTAAAATGTGCCTTTTTTTCTCCACTGCTTTACCACTATACCTCCTGAGTGGGTACTCGGAGTTTTATCTAATGTATTATTAGATGAGTCGCTTCCATGCAGCACAAAGGCAGCAGCTATCCGAACTGTAAAAATTATTTTTATTTCTTTCAATTTCGATAGATTCTCGAATTATTCTTGGCCAGTAGTAGCTAGTTTTGCACACAACTTCAACATCAAAATCCATTGAGTGTCCTTGTTGGCACGTGTGTTCTGCTACTGCTGAACACGGGTGCCAACAAAGAATACATTATTTAAATGTATGCCTATAAAGGGCAGCATACTTCAATAGGGATTACCGTTGGTACGGCTATTTTAATACGCAACAGAGAGGAAGGACAAGATCAAAGGGCTCTCATAATGCACATGCATAATGTACGTTGACTCTGTAATCCCCCCCCCCACTTTGCGCGAGAGCGCCACAAATCTGGCTGTCGCCTGAGGAAGCTAGTTGTAATTACTGGTGAAACGTCGTACTCTGATTGTAAATGTTGTGGCTTGGCTCTCCAACATACCGGTGTGCTGTACTAGTGACGAATTGGCACGTTCTGTTTACGTGACAACCCTTACTAGTTGGCTGTGTCGGGTAGTGGCGGGTTTTAACGACATGTTTATATATTTACGCGATCTAACCCAAAAAACCTCTATGGATGATATTGGTCACGAAAGCCTACGTGTTAAACCAAAATAAAAAGATATACAAAACAACTAATAATTTCTAGTTTTCCTCATTCACATCGTGATTCGTATGAAAAGACATGAGATGATTGAGACATACAAAATTATAAACGTATTTATTAATATATATATACAGATAGTCCTTGACTGCAATGTCCGTGTCCACGTGCAAACAGGGTTAGGATAGCAGCCTCCTTTAACAGTCAGAGTAGATTTATACGCTGTAGAAGACCGTTGACGAATCCTCGCTGCTTGATTCCTCCTCGGATCTCTTCAGCAGTGAGTTGTCACCAGTCTTCTCTGCCTGCTCATTCTTCATGTGGCACCGCTGGGGTGGGTGCGATGCGCCAGGAGACTCCGCATGCAGCGAGCAGTGAAGCAGGCCCATCTCTGCCTGCTCATCCTCAACGTGGAATTGAGGCGATGGCGGTGAGCTGGGGGCATCGGTGAGAAGGGAGTTGCGGAGACGGCCCAGCACTGCCTTCTGCAGAATCGTCTGCACGACGAAGCGCTCGCGGCGCATGCAGGCGCGCACATGGGATGGCGTGTCCGGGATGATGTATGCAATGCAGGCCTTCGTGAGTAATACCACGTGCTGCACACGTCCACACACAGGAAAAGGATTTTCAGTTTCAGGATTTGCATGTAAAGGGTGCTTACTAAATCAAATATGGCAGCATCTCAAAGTGCTTCACATCTCAGGTCAACTATTCCGATGACCTGCAGCCTAGGGATACGATATTGTTACGTCGTTTTTCCCAATTAAATTAAGTAATTTGAGTGATTTTTAGAAAATTTGGCAAATTATACCGAGGCACTGACCCACAAAGGCCACTTTTTTGAATTATTTAATGGTTTTTTTTACGTTCACTATGCAGCAGGCAACATTTATGATGTACAGTTAATGCAACCACCGTATTCACCTGGGCAGCCGCAAATTACCGCAACAATTAGCAAACACTTACACTCGGCCATGTCGCCACTACAAAGATTCCCTGTGTAGCCTTTCACAGACTGAGACAAGTGCATCTATGAAGGGTGGCACAGTGCCTGTGGGGGTGGTGTGCACCTTTATCTCGCCAGTGATGATTTTCACACACTTCATCAAGTACTCATTTTAAGACCGAAGCAACTTAAGGGAAGCCCAACACTGTTTCTAATATTTTCCACTGATGTTGGCTGTGGCCAGGAATAGTAATCTGGCCACACAGGATTGGTTGCGCAGTTCACGAACAACTACGCAGCCGCTCCCCTTCCCACACGCACACATGCTTACGTGTGACAAATGTCATCAACAACATAAATCGTTTGCTGCATGACAGTGCGTATTGTATTACCACTATTATTTGAAATGCTGTGCAATTGTGAGGTGTAATAGCATTACTGGCATTATCTGTAATGACCCATGGACAATGATCACGGTTTGCTCTGCTGACCTTAACAACTGCTCACAGAGGAGTCAATATGATGGTGCCGTAGTGTAAGGCTTTGCACACTTAGACTCGCAATCCAGAGGTCGCGGGTGTGAATTGATCTTTGATCGTGGCAGTGTAAACAATGGTGAAAGTTTTTTACATTCCACTGCCTCTGTCCACCTAGCAGCGTAAATGGGGTACATACAGTCAATTGGTAGGCTGAGTTTGGTGCTGTCCAGTGTGGCAACTCCCACCTCTTCCCAAGACGTCTGACCAGTGTGGAAGAGAGGTTCAAATATATCTTAAGGGTCCCTCTTGAGCTCCCAATAGCAGGGGCCCTTCTGCCATCAATGACATGAGCAAGTAATTGGAGGGCTGTACCTTTATCTTTCAATGGGTCTATGAATGTGTGTATGTGTGTGCATGTTGATGTGTACCTGCATGGCAATGACGAAGGCCAGCTTTGCCATCAGTACTTGCCAGTACTTCTTGGTGACGGAGTAGGCGTGGGGATGATCCGGCGGGTAGCGATAACCTGGATACCTACACACGTGCAATCACAACCACAAGCACGCATGGACTATATTGAGCAAAGTGCCTCGAGAGTAGAGTTAGCGCTAAATGGAACAAGTATGGTTGTGCACAAACAGTATATGCGTTCAAAGCCCTTTTAAAAATCTGCTTCTGAAAGAGAGCTTTCCCACAACGTGCACTTGTGGGGGCTATTTTGACCATGGTTCGCGGTGGTCCGTGCCAGGTTGGTGAAGGCAGGGAGCACAGATAATGGAGAGTAATATAGCACAACTGTTAATTTTGCTGCTGAACTACCCACTGCTGACAACCTAGACTACAGCACCTGCATTGTGCATGGTGATCATCAATCTGAGCACGAACGAGGCTCAAGCCTGCTTGACTTCCGGAGTCTAAGATCAGCTGTATTCGTGGTGATTTGGTCATAGTCAAGTAAGGTTATATTAAATATCGATCAATATGGTTATATTGCTTATAGTTGTGTATGCCAGCAATTCAAAAACGTTAGAGGAAAGGGTTGGCAGATCGCATCAATTTCCTAACTAACTGTGCTGTGAGGTGACCAGAAGATGGCTGTAGAGCAAGTTGTTTCATAAACTTGTCTGTGTGGATCTTTAAGCTTCTTCTCATTATCATGGGTTCTCCAGGACCTCTTATTGCATCCCACATGCATAAAACCACCTTAAACTGGAATCCCCATGTACGGTCTTCCTGAAAAGGGATCTTGAGACTCAATTAAGCAGTCTTGGATAGATAGATAGATAAATGACATTACTCTTTAGCAAGGTAACAATGAGCTATAATTTATATCAATCTATTATTATATTTCTCTAAGTGGGACTTTGGTTGTGAAGCCATCCCACCCCAACCCACTGCTCCCCCCTCCAATGCCCCCCCCCCCCCAATCTTTACTGTCCCCGCCCACCACGCACACTCCTCCCCCAACCCTACCACAACCCCTTACTACCCAACAAAGCCAAATCCTGTGTGCAGGGTAAGGGACAGGGCCTAAACAAAGGTGGGGCTTAGGGGAGGTGTGGGTCTTAAAAAGGAAAGTCACGGAGTGAAAAGAGGAAGAGAACGAGCCTAATCAGGAAGGGGCGGAGCCAGGAGGACACCGCACCCAGAAGGATGTCGCATCCACCTGGACAACATCCAGAGATCGGTGCATCACATTCGCAGGTACGGCACCCCCTGAAAGCTGGACATGACACTGAATAGCACAAACCTGCAGGTTGTGTGGATTGCTGGATCAAACCAGGCTGGCAGGATGTTGGGATGATTTTGCTCCTTGAAGTCACTGATCTTGAAAATTGAAAGGCTGTCCTCCGTGTACCCATGCATTGTAGACGAACCTGAGCCATACTCTGCTGAGTATCCATAATAATACACCAGGCGTGGGATAATGTCCGTTGTGAACGCCAAGATGCATGACTGTGGAATTAGCATACGGAGACACAGCGATAGCGGTCACTTAGCATGCAATGATTTTACCAAGGCTTCTGAACATCTCACCTTGGCAATTAAATTAATTTTCACAAATACAATTTGGGGGGTTGCTGCCAGAGTGTAATGGTTGGCATAAGGACTTGCAATCTGGCAGTCATCAGCTCAGTCTCCTGACACAACAGTTGAAGCAATGGATCATTTTCTTAAATCTCCCCCACCTCTGTCCAATTAGCAATATAAATGGGTTCATCACTGTTTTAGCGCAGGTAGTTCCACATCTTACAACATGTCTGGTCATCATGGAAGAGTAGGCCAAATACCGTGTACAGGAGTTCTCTAGAGCTACCTTTAGTTGAGGCCCTTCTGCCAGCAGTGGCAGTGGGATTTTGGGAGAGAGTGGATGGGAGTGGTGGTGCAGTGATTCGTGCACTGCACTTTGAATTCAGCACACATGCAATTGACTTCAAGCTACAGCTAGCATCAGTGACGAGTGATACCCGAACCACTCATGGCCCCCCACTCCACCTCTTTTCAAACCTGCTATGACCAGAATAGTGAAGTATGGTAAAAAGAACCCACACGGCTAACATGACATGTTACGTCACTCACAGGATGGGATATTGAGCGAGAAAGCAAGCAGACAATCTGGCGACTTACATTGGTGACGACGGAGAGGGTGGCCACGATACTCAGAATGTCGGCCCAGGCTCCAATTCCACTTGCTCGCGAAACCACAGGCCTCCTCATCTTTGTTACGAGCTTCCACGCGTCTACCCGCACTTCAATGATGTTGTTGAGCAGTGCGAGCAATGGCGCAAGTGGAAATGATGCCACGAAGAGAGTGACAAAACCGAATTGGATAACTGGGGTATATTTTGAGAAGGGGTAGGGGGGCAAAGATAGGATGATGAGTGAAACAGGATATAGACATACACTCTTAGCGCTCTTATGCTGTAATTACTTTAAGCAAATAAAACACGTTTTCAATGCATTGAATGTGTTTTTAGTCAAAGAAGCCCCCAAAATATGATCACATTTTCATATCATTTGTTCACAAAATTCTCGTGTCCATTACAATGGCCACTGAGATGCGACCAGCCACTACCATCTTTAATGCTAAGCTCTGATTCACCCGGGTTTATTTTGCAGCATTTTCCACCACTAGATGGCTATAATGACTAGATCACATCCTGTATTGAGGACTCCATTAACTGTACCACACATTTTTAGGCATATGCACTGTGGCTGAAATTCCAACAAATCACAGCAGTTAACCACAGTGGACATGATGCACAAGAGTTTTAAATAAATAGTATTGGGAGAAAGCGAAACCCAAGCTGACCAACGTAGCTGCATTGGTTAGCGGACAAGAGGAGCAAATATGTGCTCCTATTGTTTCTAAAACTTAACTCTGTACATATGCACATACGCGCATGCTCATGTTGCAGTATATACATAGATTGATGCCTATGGCCAAATAACCAAGTATGCGTCAGATTTAATCAGATCACAGAAGTTAAGGAAAGCTGATCCTGGAAATTGGTTGGATGGGTGACCATGCGACAGTTGTTGTGGGCTGCGGGGGTTGTGAGCAGCAGAGAACGGTGCAGCAAATTACATTGTTGGATTGTACATTTAAGCTCTCACGTCTGTGCTCCCTGCCTTCAACAACCCGAAGTATGGGCAATATACCTCCCACAACTTGTGCGACAGATACACAAGGGGCCGTACACACGTGCCTATATAGTCAAATTATACCCAATTGTTTTTTTTGTAATAAAGTAAAACGCATTGACTCCGTAGTGTGATCCTCTGAGCTCATCGTACCCATCTCGAGGTATTCATCAAAAAGTCCAAGTGGGCTCTGGGGCTGTAGGTCCATGTCTTGCTCCCAGCGTGTGTAGACAGCCTCAGGCTTTTGCTTTGCCTGACGCTGGACCCACCAATTGTTGAACCATCTGGGGAATTGTGGAGGGAGGTACGCATGTGCAGACACAAAGACGCCCTTACACACGCGCATATTCATTCGTTCATTAACTCTAGGTTGGCTATTTCATAGCTTTACACTGCGTTTTCAGGTTGTACCATGTGAACATCCCAAGCACGTGGAGCGAAACGTCAAGACATGCCAAACAATATGCAATATGACACAAAACGTGTCAGAGAACTGTACAGAATAACTGCGAAAACCTAAGTAGTAGCTGTTTTTCATTTAGCCCGTTGTCAATCCACTACACTCTGTCAGTCATGGGAGTTGCTTGTCTAATATTATGAAACTAAGTAGCAAGCGTCTGATCGGAATAACGCATGATACTCACGAGGTGAACTTTGTCCAGTTGACTGGTGTTCACGGCTTAGCTGGTGCATACTGCTAACAAGCTGTCGACCCGAGTTTTATTCCCAGCCGTGGCTAACCTCAATGGGGAGTAGTATCTGAATCAGCCCTGCGCACTAGCTTCACCAACCCGAACTCAACACAGTGGTGATGTATGGTCAGATAAGCCCCAAGATCCAACTGGCATGAGGCACCCCTCATTGGATTGATAGCACTGTACATGTACGTACTGTGCCCAAATGGTTCTAACAAGGTATGCAAGGCAAAGTTGCTGACACACGAGATGATTATAATAAGATTAAGGTGCCTACTTCTCCTGCTGCAGATTTGGATACCACACATCTTTGTGTTTTACAGTTTGATGCCTGGCCACGGTTAAGATTAATGGTGATTATCTGAGCCAGTCCTGAGCCTCCCCTAAGTCAAATCAGCCTTAATGAGTTCTTGGTGCGTTGAAGAACATCAACACTGGGGAAACAAGATGGCCGGCCATGGTGCTGTGCCATGCTGTTAGTGAGCACCCCTTGTGTAATAACAACACTTGCTCCAACAGTCTGTGTAGGCTATATCAGGGATCTTTATCTCATGTGTTATAGAACTGGGACGATTAGATGATTTATTGTTCAACTAAAAATTGTAATCGACTACTTATTTCATGATTGATTACACAAGCCCCTTTACAATTGACAATCGCCAAAACATTTTCCTTCAAGGAGGTGGGGAAACCCCCTGACAGCCCTGCCCAGCGTGACATAGATGGTGATGTCAGCTAGCCCCACCCATTACCTACCATCCATTGGCATACGTGGGAACAGAGATTATACTTCTTTTTTACAACCTTTGCCATGTTTTCCAATAATGTGAGTCATTGAACCGATAATTAATCTGTCAGGTATAATCATAAATCTGGCCTGTCCTCACTGAATGCGTTTTCACACAACACATTTTCACTGTAACACGGTTCTTCTATTTGGGGAAAACTTTTCACACAACGCGGAACGTATCCATTATAATGCGGAACGCACACTGTTATAACGCCGAACGCGGCCATTATCATGCGTTCCTGAGCAGTCGACGATGAACTACTTTCTTGAGCTGCGTGGCTGAGCAGTATGATAAAGTATGCCGAGTGATACAGTAACACGGCAGCCTTCCCTGAGTTATTTATCCCACCATGGGATGACTTCAGGTTGATTTTACTGTGCAAATGTGATTAACTCAGTAATTCCTTGGTTTGCGCGTTTTTGCTTCACGCAGAAATTTTCAGGAACGCATCTACCGCGTTAAACGAGGAAACGCTCTAATCAGACTTCACAGCTTTCGTGTGTTCATGTGATACTTACGGGATGATGACCTCCTGAAAATTGCCAACCATCTGCTTCACTACCATGATGACAGTGAGTTGAGAAGTCAGTTCAAAGAGACAGCCTTCTGGGGGACACTGGAGGGGGAATGGGGTGGAGAATAGATTCAGGTTAAACACTGAAGATATTAAATATTGGGTAATACATATATGGATACCACACATCATTTCTAATGATCCTCTCACTTTCTCTTCTTCAGGCAATTGCATACTGCAAAAGTGACGGCTCAATATGTTAGTGGACAGTGATGAAGAATATCAATATTCTCCAGATTATAAGAAACACTTTTCCCCCTCCCCCCATTTATTTTAAATAAAGAAAATGGTGGCGCATCTGATAATTTTTCGTTTGTTGTCCTTCCCCCACACATCCGATGCGCACGATTGGCTGTGTACGGTGCAAAAGAAGTTCAACACACAACATGCATACTGCAGTTGGTGTTTAGCATCAGGTCAGTTTAATTCCAGAGCATCTTCTAATTGAAAAAGTATCGTAAAACATGAAATTAAGTTGGTAGAAAACACAGAGGCACTTAAATAATGAGCTGTATTCTCGATCCTGTATCTGTATTGTTTTTGAGAGGATATCAATAAATGGATCGCCCTCGTGACGATTTTCTGCAAATCTGCAGCAGGAGAAGTAGGCACCTTAATCTAACACCAAATATACTCATTGTAATTATCTCATGTGTCAGCAACTCTGCCTTCAAACAGAAACATGAGCAACAGGTGCACATTTTGGGCAATGGACTTTCTTCCGCGCATAGAGTGACTGCAAATACTCAGGGTGACTGAATGGCAATTATGTAAATGTTAAACTACGTGTCATTAACACTGTCTTAATGACATTGATTTCACGTGTGCACAACGCAATGATGCTTAATTCCTTACTCCAGAATTCGTTCTTGATATCATATTCCAGGGCCATTCTCTAACACAACGTGCTCCACTGCACCACAGTGATTCATAGGTAGTGGCTAAACATATCCTTTAGGGGGCTGAAATACTGTACATTTTTTAGGATGATCAAATATATTATTTTAAATAAATGGCGTTGTTTGATAACTACGATATAGAAATGAAAATGTCCAATGAGAGACCACAAGGGTACTACTTGCAAAGTATGTGATAAACGAACACCTCCTAGGTAACTGGGTTACCAATTGCATCAATCTAACACGTGTTCTGCTCATGGTGACCTCGTGCGCTCTCAAGTCTGGTTTTGTAAACTTTTTTACTTCGGAGACTGTGTTAATGCTAGAGTTGGTGACTGGGATGTGAAGACAATAAGGCCTATTAGAGTTCCAAAAAAAAGAGTCTTTATTTCGACATTTCACCAACAGCACGGTGTGAAGACAATTGTTGGAGAAAATATCAACTATAAAAATAAAACGTAAAAATGTTGTACAAACAGCCTAGAAAAGACAGGGCCAGCCCCTCGGATCTACACACCTCCTCGATTCTCCAATTTCCAAAGTAAGTGTAGCTTCCGGGGAAACCGATGAATTTCCCTTTGAAAAATGCAATGTAGAAAGACGCCGAGTAGAAGTTGACGAACTGAAATAAGAATTTCTTGAGCGTCAGCCGATACTCATATTCTCCTTGCGTCTTGGGCATCTCTGTGGGTGTGACACAAAGGCACACATGGACACAAACATCAAACAGGGCAATCGGTTTTGATGTTACTTATATAGTTTCCGGCACACAGGCTAGAAAAAGCCACTGATAATGATGCCGCATTGAGGAATAGCAACATCTCACAATGTGACGTGCTTTGATATCCATTAAAATGCATTTGAAGCTGAAAAGTGAATTTCAAAGATATTTCTGGAGAATGAGTGACAGTTTACCAGGTGTTCACCACATTCGCCCTGTGGAGTGTCCTTCAGTCTCCATTTGAAATTAAGCGATTTACACTGTCCGTATGATGATTTTCAAATGTCTTTAAGGTGTATATTAGTCATTCTCATGGGTCATCTTTCAGAGGTGCAGGCTTCAACATGGATACCGTGCAGGATAAATGACTATTAAAGGGCTCAATAGAGGGCAACTTGAGCAACACAAGCAGATATCTAACATCTGGCTAGAAGGTAGCAATGCAGCAGTGAGGGTCAGCCCACATTTACATTCAGTGATTAAATGCATCGAGAGGTGAAATCAGAGTGCTAAGTTGGCACCATTGAGATCCTGGGTTCAAATCCAGGCAGCGGCCTCTAGTAACATGTGTTCTCAAGTGCAGTGAATTTATGGCTTCATGACGATTACTAATGATGGCATATACATCTGTAACATAATACATTTGGTTCCTCACTTAAATTGGTGAAATTCTAGTTGTGAGATTGGGCAGTTTGACTGTTACGAGATGAACATTATATTCCGTGGCAGGGTGGATTGAAAAGTGCTTCCCTGGAATGTGTGAACCAGAGTTCACTTGAATGAAGGGTCTCAGAGGTAGCTCAGTGATATTCACTTCTAGGGCCATTTCATAACATTAAGGGTTGCCCTGGTCTACGAGAGATCCCATTGGATACTTCATCTCAAGACACGATTCTGATAGCCCAATCGGAATGAAACTGGAGGAACATTTTACAAAGTTCTGACAAAAACAGGAAGTAGTTGAACATGTGACTGGATGATGCACTGATGCTGCTATTCATGGCCCCATGGTGCAAGGTTAAAATCATGATGACATTTTTACAGCGACATTATTTACCATGCACAACATTTATCCAAGCTTCAAATTTACATGTGTTCTCTGGCGGCGTATCATAAAATAAACATATGCAAACCGAGATGGTGATGACACCTACCCAGATCAGTGAGGACGAGGGCCAGCTTGTCGTAACCTTTGTTGAGTAGTAATATGATTATGATGTTGAGGATGGAGGCCGTGATGGTGGTAACCATATCAGGCGTGAGTAGGACACCGATCACCTTGATCTCGGTCAGATGATTGGGGATACTCGAGGAGAGTATGCCGAAGATGGACAGGCGGTAAACTACCACACCCAAAATTGCAGCAAGAATCAGGAGGATCTGCCAGTAACACAAGAAACACAGAGGTGGGTGAGATTGACAGTCTTGTAGCTCTTTTCCACTGAATAACCGAGCCGTGAGTTAGCTGTGCCGAGCTAACCTGGTGTGGCTCGGGAGGTGCCAGTTCGTTTGTCGACTGCAGAACCAAATGACTGGCAAAACGTCGTACTCAGATTGCAAATATTGTGGATTTGCTGTACTAGTAACGAATTGGCAAGTTCTGTTTACGTGAACAACTTTACTAATTGGCTGTGTCGGGTGGTGGCGGGTTTAATGACACATTTATATTTTTATGCGATCTAACCCAAAAAACCTATATTATTGATGATATTGGTTGTGAAAAGCCTACGTGTTAAACAGAACCTGAGCCGTTTCGCTAACATCACACACAATGAACGTGTAATGGTAACGTCACTTGGTCAATTGTAGAGAATGATGCAAGATTATGAAATAAACTACTATCCCTGGCCCTGCTGGACCTCGAGCCAGGTTCAGATGTCTTGTGAGGTCAGAGCTTTTCTGTTTGGTTCTCGTTCAGCACAGCTAATAGCCAGTGGAAAACACCCTAACCATGAAAACACCATGCTGGCTGAGCTCGAATGTGCCAGTTGGAAAAAGGAGTATTGGATTCAGGGCCGGGATTCATGATGCTAAGGCTGAGACCAAAAGCCACAAGGCCAAGCTGACGCCAAGGCTAGCAGATTTTTAGGTCACAATCAGTGTCAAGGCCACTCAAGGTTGGGTGCTCTAGTATGAGGCCAGTGTCAAAGTCGGTACCTCTAAGCAAACTCCTCGGACTGAGGCCACACTCTCAAGGCCATGGAGCTGAGGACATGTTTTTCATCTGGCCTTAAGGCCGAGGACTGGTCTCGAGAAACCCAAAATGAGGTTTTCAGGAGCAGGTGGATTACATGATACGGCTCATGATATATTCATTGCCTTGGGCTACCTGTAGATATTTCAGGTGATTGGATTGACAAAGGGCTGTAAGTTATATAATTATGCATGCATCTATACCCTCAATTGTAATCACTCAATGGATCACACAGGAGGAAGAGCAGAGTTTGAGAGCGATGCTGACTGGTGGAGCCCAGTGTGGAGTTTGGGATTGGGTCAAGTAAAGATATATGTGTATAACCCGTATATGAATCCACCGCTGGATGATGGCCTCCCCAAACCTGTGCAGGTTGCCAGGGTTATTTTCCCATACTTCACCATGCACACCAGTACAAGTTGGTAAAGGATGGAAGCATAGGAATGCAATTCTCTGTTGGCCACAAGGTAGCTCTGCAGCAGCCTACAGTCCATTTTGTGCATGATGATTACCCATTCGTGCAGTACCCAGGCTCAAAACCTGCTTGGCCTCCAAGATGAGGCACATAGCAGGTGACTTGGCCAGAGCTCACTGGATCAGGAGAAGGGGTTCAATGTTGCTGTTGAGTTGGCGGACTCACCCAGAACAACACCACGATCCCGGAGAGGCAGTAACGGAACCTCAGTGTCCTCTTAGGCATATGAGGCTCCTCCTCCTGCACTCACAATGCACGGACACAGACGGAAATGCATTTGTATATAGATTAGTCTGTCGGAGTGACCAATGTTAGTGTGAGCCGTTAAGGTTCACTGATGAACCATTGTTTGTTTTCCCCACTACTAGTTAAGCATGGGATGATATAAAGTGATGGATTTGGTGGCTCTGATGTCTGAGAGTTGAGCTGGCAGCGCTGAGATTCCTTGATTTGAATCCAGGAAACTGCCTCCAAATAAACGAAGTAGTACGCCGATCAGCCTGGTCACCAATATTACATTTGTTTATTTTTTTAATTTGGCCAAATTTCACCTTTCAGAATTAAAAAAGATCAGTTTGACCATCATGAACATTTTTTGTAGCAGGAATGATGTGTTCACTTGAAGGGATCTTAGAAGTAATTCTGTAACATCTGCTTCAGCAGACCTTTCCATAACATAGAGTTCCCAATGGACATTATTTCATAATGATGCCGATAGGACAATCGGGATAATATTGGGAGGAAAACACAATTGTGCAAAGGCCAACAAATATGTAGAAGAAAAACGAGGAAAGCAGTGAACAGTTACACATGCAACAAGTACAAAACAGAAGTGTGTGTGTGCAATGAGGTAGTCGCCGTGGTGACGGCAGAAAGCATTACCATGGTGATGATGTTACATTTCGTAGTCGTGCAGCGAGCCAGGTACTCCGGTCGGATGGGGTCTCCCTCCTCCGCCGCTGCCGTCAGGTCCCAGCGGTACGCGAGCGACGCCTGGCGTCGCTTCCAAAATTCCAGGAACACCGTGGCTATTGTCACACACCACACGGGGAGGATTACTTTGAAAAGTAATTTGACTATCGATTGCTCAAGGGTTCAAAAGTTACCTAATGTAGTCTGTTAAATGTCATTTTCAAAGTAACTTCATTAGTACTTTTTTTCTTCTTTCATAAATACCTTTATTGGATTTTTTTGGTACATTTACACATTTTTATCCCACTTGCACTATGAGTGAAATGGCATGAGATTGAGTTTTCTTTTGGATCTCTAACAGAGCAGTGCTGCTCTTCGTGTTACAAATCGTTACACAAAAGCGAATGTCACAGAGCTACTTCTGTGATCTCTGATCCACACAGTAGGGGTAGTTTTTTTCCCAACTGCTTTGCCACGGAGAGTAGCGGTTTGTTACGTGATAGTCAAGCTGGAATGTAGCCTAATTAAGTACAGAACCAAATGTAACATTATGGATTTATTTTTTATTTGTTGTGCAGATATCGGTGACTGAGTTGAGACCATCATCTCACTGTAATTGAGAAACTGGTTTGATCGCAGGTGGCCACTTTCATTCCAACACAGAATCTCAGCGGTAGCAACGCAGCACTCTGATATCTGAGCCACCTGGCCACTTTGTATTTTTCATGGAATCGCCTTGGGGTAGCGCAATTCGTTGCTTGTTGCAGAGGTTCGTGGTTCAAATTCTGTGGCTGCCCCGATTAATATTGCCGGTGTATTAATTATACAAAAAATACACACCATCTGCTTCACAGTGGACATTAAATATTCTCGGTTATCATTCGTAAGAGTAGGACAATGTGTGCCTGTCATGGTCCAAATTTGCCCTCATTGAGCAGTGGGTTCATAATAGGACTGTCAGGATCACAGCATACGAACATTGCAAGACATGATGGTTTATTGTTGTACGTGTGTATGTTGAACTTCTTTCACACCGGACGTGGCCAAATGTGCTCATCATCATTGCATACATGTTGATACTTGTCATTGTGTCTGGACAATGTGTTCCAATGCTTCGCATCACTTACCCCAAAGTCCCATGAAAATTGCGAAGAATATGGTAACCGGATTTTCATATATGTGTGAAGTCTGCAACGGCACAATCAGAGGTGTTAGTCACAAATAAACCTTAAATCTTAGCATCCGCGTCTTTTCAATATCGACAGCAGAAAAGTAACGATGCATCGATTGATTTCTCAGTTAAAATAGATTAACCACTCATGAAACATCCATTAAATTGTGGAGGTGAGAATGTTCTACAATGCCTGATTATAGCTCTATTAATGTAGCAAACAAATCTGCATAAATGTGACAAACAGCAAACTAGGCAATGGGCAGTTCCCTGATTGTGGACAAACATTTCAGACACTTTAAAGTGAATAATCATTATTTGGGCATGACATGTCAACTAATTAGCACTGAAATTCAGATTTAAAAAATACTTTGTCCACTTGTATTGATCGTGGAGAAATACTCATGAAAGACATCGTGTCGGATTTACTCAGACAAGGTAACTTTTGTATTCCCGCTGGGATGTGACGGTGCATTCATTTTCATGTATTTGTCAAACCATCGACTTAGTCCATTAAAATGCCCTATTTGCTAAAACTACAACTAACTACCTTCAAAACAATCACACGTGTATTATTAGTATAATAAAAATTTTTAACACCCACACGAATGGCAGCATAGTGTTTAGCATGATATGCTACAATCTAATGATCATGGTTGATGTTAATGATCCAATCTCAGCAACGTGAGTTCGTTTTGTGATAATGATGCACAGCACCAATAACCAATAAGTATCCTTATTTAGAGAGAACATGGATGGTGCATTTGTGTGATACCTTCACAGTCTCGCAGGTTTCATTTAGCCTCCAAAAGGTGCATTTTTGGTCACATTGAGGACACATGACCAGGGATCCTCCGATGGTGTTGTTGCATATTTCTCCACTGCACACATAGACACGCACGAACATAAACACACTAATGGGCATAGTACACTTGGATGAGAAATATAATTTGCCTAAAGGTCATGCCGCCTTTGAATGTGTCTTACCCTCCCTTTAAACAAAGTCAGACTAAATGATGGGTGCTAACGTCAAGCATTTTTTCGACCTTAGCACCCACTTCCTCCCCGCTGTCCGTCATGCAGCCCTGCAGAGTCTATGTGTGTAAGTGGATTATAAGGATACATTTCACATTTAAACATTTTGGGTTTGAAGATTTTTTTTTGCTTTTGATTTTCGGATTATTTACAATTTGTAAGGATGTACAATATATTAATGTTAACAAGAGTGACGTAACCCGATGCCACGTGATACGTGTCGTCGTGAGAGTGACGTCACATTGGGAGATGTCATGTTTTCTGAGCAATCCAAAACAATGTTTAATTTTCCCCGGATTGTCCGAAATATTGTATCTAGGCTCGATTTTTTGGATTTACTTTTATATAAACAGAGGCATTTGGAACATATATACATATACAATATATTGAATGTATTTGTACTGCATATGTATATAAACTGTGTAATGAGATTGTATATCTGTGCATATGTACATTTAGTGGTGAAATGTTAAAAGATGTGGCCCTGCAATTGCTTGCTCATGCCACTGCTGGTGGAAAGTCCTCCACTAAGGATGCTCTAGATTGCCCCTCGAGAGGGTATTTGGCCTACTCGTCCATGCTGGCCAGACGTCTTGGACACGGTAGGAATACCCACATTTTACCCCACCACATGTGAACTGCCAATCACCTAACTGCGGTGTCTCCATTTATACTGCTGAGCATACGTGGGAGAATTGAAGAAACCTAGCCATTATTTCAGCTGCCATGCCAGGCGATCGCACTGGAAATCTCTAAACTGCAATTCCAGTGATATAACTATTACACCATGGCAGCATCCCATGGGATTGTATATGTGTATACGTATGTCTCTGTGTACTGTACGTGTATATGTACTTGTGTGTAGCCTTAGTAGGTGCTTGCTGATACTCATTGTCCAGTCTGTATTGCCATGCAGGAGATCTGTGTGAGTTCTACATCTGACACATGCGTGTATGTGTGTGTGTGTGTTTGTATGCATTTGTCTGTATGCATGTCGGGCCAGTACCTAGTGATGTCACGGTCCTTGCTGAATACTCCAAATAAAAAGGAGATCAGGCCGACGATTGCAGCGAAGATCAGCATCTTTGTGTAGAAGCCGAGCCATGCAAAATAAAGCCCCACTTGCTCCCCGAAGTATGACCTGTGCCGACAAAATCACTCGCACACACAGCGCAAACATCACCAACCGCACATGGCACCAGCGGTGTAGCTATCGAATATGTAAGCAAGGACCATGGGCTGGAGGGGAATGTGAAGAGGAGGGAAGGCATGGGCAAATGCTATTCTGGAACTCTATTTCCCCAGCTGTCCGTGCTATCAACTCCCAGCAAGCATTCAAGTCCAGCCTTAGGACCTTCCTGGACAGGGCACGTCCCTAAGAGGGACGATGGCCTGTGGTCGGAACTAAGAATGGTGTGGCAGTCAAGAGAAGGAATGCGTCTGAGAGGATGTGCACCACAGAGATTTTAGTAATGAAATCAGCATGTGTGCAGGAGCTGTATGGATCGTTGCATCAGGAGACTGGGAGAGATGGTGAAGGCTTAGGGAAGTCTTCATCCAGCAGTGGATAGGGCATGAACTTACCGCACAAGGTCAAGAGGCTGCTCCTTGAAAGAGCGCCCGGCTCTCGCCCACTCCCGTCGCAGCGTGTTGCGGTCGCCCAGCGTGTTCGGGTTCTTGGTGGGATGAACACACTCACTCTGACATGGGGAACGCAGTTGTTAGTCACAAACACTGCATGGACATTCACAAATAACCAACTCCACCCCCCAAAACTCTGCCGTGGTGCTGCTGTGGTGTATTGGTGGAGGAACACTGCACTGGACTTGCAAGCCTAGAGGCCGTCCATTTTGATTTCATGGGAACGACAGTTAAAAGAATGACCACGTTTCTTAATCGCGCTGCTTCTGCCCACCAAGCAGTATAAATGGGTGCGCCCACAGTTAGTCTATTGGTTGGTCACGTGTTGTAGGATGAAGTGTGGGTTCTTCTAATTCTCCCAAAGACTTCTGTCCCACGTGAAATAGTCGGCCAAATACCCTTTAGAATGGCTCTCTAGAGTGCTCGTGGAGTCCCTTCATATGCATGTATATTGAACTTCTTTTGCACCGTATCTAGCCAACCATGCAAATCAGAGGTGTCTTTAGTGAGCTGGGGAACTTGGACACCTATGCGGCGCATCTCTGTGGGACACTAATGTTAAGTATGTGGTAAGCTTTAGACTATGCTGTAGCGTCCTATACACAGGTGTGCAATTCAGTTGTCGTACATGGGCCTCCCGTAGGGTGTCAGTGTGACCTCCACCGCCTTCCCCCCAAACAACTTACGTCATGCAGTGGATAGGCCGCAGTATAGCAGCCATTTTCAATCATTTGGTTGATGTTTAATATGTTATTGCTGTCTTGTGTCATGGGGTTTTGCAGCATGTAGTAGACCTGTGTGAGCACACATGACACGCATGACAAACATCACATACATGACACATAGGGCCGGGTGAGCTATTATTTACTCACTCCACTCTGAAATGTTTCCCCCTCTCCAACCACCACCAGCCTACACAGTTATAATGGGCTCCCAACTCTTATTGGGTCCCTACTCGGAATGGTCCCAGAACGCCCAAAAACTGAAGTAGATATGGACCCATTTCAGCAAGTACAGAATCCATATTTCAAGGAGACATTTTCTCTATGCTTCCCATTCACAAAGGCAATTTATTCAAAGTACAATACTATCAAAACCCCAAATGACCACAATAATGGCTCGACAATACCTGCTCACCAGGATCCAGGAACCATATCACCGGTAGTCTGTTATTCTTTTGTTGTGCCGGGGAGAGTGATTGAGTGGGTGTGGTTATATAAATGTGGGCAGGACTTACAAAGGGAGGGGCTGCTAGCTCACCATGTCTGCTGGTTAAGCATCCCAGAAATTTGGTAGCTTTCTCAACAGGGGGGCATATTACCACAACCCCTAAACCATAAATCCAGGCATTCTTAATAAACCATAATGATTTACACCTCTAATCACATGTCACTCAGAGATCACGAGTTGCGATACAGAGCTAAAAATGTTAATTTAAATGATAAAAAACACAACAAAACCCGATTAAATTCAAAGATGTTATTGCTAAAAAAACACCCCATTCTGGCATTACTATTGATGCAGCATTCGTGATACAAACGTACGATTTGGCTGCGTACAGCCGGTGGGATGAGGACGTCATGATCCTTTATAGGATAGATGTCCTGCTGCGAACGCCGGAAGGGTGCCGTGAAATAGTCCGGTTGTTTGGGCACGGCTCCCGGGTTCAGGTGATGAATATTTCCCAGGTAGTGAAGAGGCCCACGGTTTGAGCCTGATGCCTGGGGGAGGTCGCTCTCCTTGAGTGGCACCTGTTTGATTTAAAACGTATTAAATGCTTAGCCTCGAGCACATGGAATCATCATCATCAACAGCAAAAATCAGTCCACTAATGGATGAAGGTCTCCCCAAGTTGTTGCCATCTCTCAAAGTCCTATAATACAACAATTAACGTGCCAAAAGCCTCAACTGCATACCCCACCCACTCTTCAAGTTGTCCCACCAATTGCCCTAATCATGAGCACACGCACATGAGCCAATCTTATCTCGCCATCTCTATGATATACATCCTCTTAGGAACGTTTTCTCCTTTGGCTGCCACCTTAATGTCATTATCGGCCAGCAGACATCATCCCTTCAAGCAACGTGGCCTTCCCGAGCCCATTCAATTTTCTAAAAATAGTCAATATAATGTTGCTAATATGCATATTTTATCAAATGTACGTTTTTCTAATCCGTTTGTATATTTACGTCTCTCGATATCTCATAATGCCAGTGCTACAATTATTATCTTTGAACGTCATAAATTATAATCATCACCCTCACCATCATACTCTGTATCACATGCATGATCATCGCAAATATCATCACAACCATTATGAATCCTCACAAACATTATCATCACCATCATAATCACAATCATCACCACAATCATCATCACAATCATCAGCATCATCATCATCATTACGATGATCATCAGAATCTTGCCTGGATGTGGAGCATCTCGGCATAGGTGGTTAGTGGGTTCCATGGCGCATGTACTTTCACAAAGCTGGTGCGTCCGTTCACCGACTCCTAGTGGATGGCATGAAGTTCATCGTCAGACTCTAGATGAGTGCGTTTAGTTGTATTTGTTAGACTTTGTTTGACGAGGTGAGAGCTCAAGGGAACAGGATGGTCTCAATTGCAAAAGTGTCCACGGCCGCGTGGATTTTCGTGCTTGCGTCGCGTGTTGTTCGGACCTCGTGCCGATCAACGTGTGGGACAACCCAAAAGCAAATTGCATAATGTACGTGCAGTTAACGAACACTTATTACTACAGTATAAATAGCTGGCATGCCACATTAAGGTGGAGGCGGTTTATACCCTCCAGTGTAAATGGGTAAGCCACAATTAATCGATCTTAAGATTGTGCATGGTGGGGTAAAGTATGGGTATTCGCTATCTCTTTCAAGACGTCTGGCAAGCATAGAAGAGTAGGCCAGATACCCTCCAGTGGGGATCTTTAGCGCTCCTACTCAAGGAATTAATGCCAGCAGTGATATTATGAAGCAATTACAGTCTTACACCTTTTTATTTGTATACAGTGTCTGTCATCTATAGCAGAGAGACACGCAGGAAACTTACCTCCTTGGGTTCAATCTCGAGATGTAGCCCCATCTTCATCAGGCTTGCCTGATATTCGGTCCTCTTCTTCTGTCGAACAAAATTGACCATCGATGTTATACATTGTTCTCAGTTGTGTCACTGTGGGAGTCAAGTCAAGAGGTGAGGAAACTTCTTGAACTCTTATAGTGAGCAGAGCCTCACGTTGGAATCAATCAGAGAACGGCTCTGCAAAGTAGCATCACTGAACCGCTTCAGTCGGTGTCACTTCAGAAGACCTTAATAATATAAAAATGTACACAGCTCTTTGTCAATCAACTGTTTGAGTTCATCTTATTTGTTACAGGGATGGTGCCACTTGGCTATTTGCTTTGCTATTTTACAAGGGAGATCCATTGTGCGTGGGCACAGTAGCAACAAAATAAACACAAAAAACATCAATATTGCAGAGAATGCGTACTGGGTACTTCAGGAATATTGCACAACTAAAAAAGGCCTTAATGGTCACACACGTGAATCTGAAAAAAGTTCAAACAATATGAGCAAGAAGTGGCAGAAAATGTTAGGTACAGGTGCAACTAAGCTCAGTGTTTTTGTTGAATAGGGACACAAATTGGGTGGTGAAGGGAGGGAACCCAGCTGCAGATGACTGGCAATTGTATTTCAGAAACGTTGAGCAGCAATGCAGAAATATTTTTTTACCAAATAAAGTTTTAACAAATGGGATGTTTAATAGGAGTAAGATATGCCATGCCACTGCTTAGCCTTGAAGTGAAGTAAAGCTACATTGCAGAGTTCATAGTGCAGTGCGCTAACCAGTGAACCAGCACTCCTCCATCGAGGCCTCACACAGGACTTAACAGTGCTGCTTTAAGGCAAAATCACAATAACATTGATCGGAACTCAGAAATTAAGCAGGATGGAGCCTGGTTAATAATTGGATGGGTGGCCACCAGACCTTACAAGGTGTTAATCGGCATTGTGATGTGAGATGTGGCTGAGAGATGGTAGTGCTGGACATCACCCTTATTCCGGCATCCTCCCACAGCGTGCTAAACTCCCATTCATGGTATTGGTAAAATATCTCAATGCAGGGCCCTTCTATAAGAGAATCTTGAGGCTCGCCGATTTTTATCCTGATTAAATAATTAGCACTGTTATAATAGTTTTCCATTTGGCAGTTAGAATGTGGATATTACATATATCCTGTAAGTTATCTGTCTGGGTGTCGGTGTGTGCAATATGAAAGTGGTGTATTTATTGAGGAGTTGGGGATGGAGTGTGATACGTAAAGATAATAGGTTGTTGTTCGCCAAAGCAGTGAGGCGTATGGTTCAGGGTGTGGATGTGCGAGTTGAGTGATGGGAGTCTAGCGTTCATTGAATAGTGTGGTCTGCAGTTGACGATACAATTTGATAAAGGATGTATACTGGATTTAAAGACGAGTATGGAGGTGGCAGGGTGACTCAGCGGTCAGAGAGCTGAGCTGGCACCACTGCGTCAAACCTGGGTTTAGAGGCGTGTGGTGTTGCACGTTGGGAGGGGTGATAATGCTGGGTGCAGAAAGGTGGAGCATTATTTGTAGGCTCCTCGTTCTCACCTGATTGTTGATGGCGTCCTCAGAATTGACCTCATCATCGAACGCGAGGATGAAATCGATCCGACGGACTCCATCGCAAAAGGAGGCAGTGTCCTGCGCGCAAACGCAAGCACACACATGAATATGAGAGATGTAATAGCTTACGCATGAAATGTATATTTATTCATAAGCTCATGATACATGTATCAGGACATAAGTTAATCTGCTATTTGTATGCAAGTTGTTTATTGCTATGATGATGTGCTTGTTTACCCAGGAAAACCTCAATGAGTTTACATTTCTATTTTCAAGGAGGGTCCTACCAAGTTCTGTTTTTATTACATGCTCTCATTTAACTCACTGTCTGTTGTTGTTGTTGTATCCTCAAATCTTGTAACTCAATTTTAACCCACTTCCCAATATGTTATCGACTGCAAACTTGGTATACTTATGTCATACTGATGACAATACTATATTGTATCATAAAAATAAAAAATGTAACATTCTTTTTTATATGTTATGTTTTGGCTTGGGTGTAATTGTCCACGGTCAACTGACGTTGGCTGTAATTGGCCACGGTCCCTTATGTTATGGCAAGCTTCGGGGCCACTTCCTGGAGTCATGGTATTCTTCCATTACTAGTACATTTCATAAAAGCGTGTTTTAAAAAAAGTTGTTTAGAATATTACTTGTTTTGCAGTCGAGAACGAAGTTGCTCAGTTTAATTCCAATTGAATAATTTGCATACATTTTTTCAGCATTGGTATGTTTGGCCAATACCAGTTACAATGTGTCATTTAGCTATGGGAGGAAACCAGAGACCTGGAGAAATGTGTACACAAAGCATCCAGCCCCTGTGCATTATTCAAAAACCATCAGTATTTTCTTAAGTGCATTGTGGTAATGTTATCTTAAACCACCATCAAAATAAAGTTGAGCAAATGTGACAGACTAACAGCAGCAGTAATGCAGTGATATGCAACTGTGAACCGGTGTCATCCTCATTCGGACTCATCAGCACAGTATAGTCACCAAAGGGCACTGCTGCAAAGGCTGGACATCTATAAATGAGGAGCAGCTATGTCTACACTTTGGGGCCCATTAGTTGGCGAATGCAAAGAACTCAATCTGTAAATACCAGGAATCTCCCATCTTTGACATTAGCCAAGCTAAGTTATAGTAGGCTGTGAAAATACACGTTGTGCTGCATCGTACCTGGGCCAGGGTATATTGAGATGATGATGTCGAAAAGTCTTGCGGTACCGTCGAAGGTTGAGCCTCCTGCCTCACCGCTCGCTCATTCATTCTCTCCACGAGCTCTGCATAGGTAATGTGGGGGGTAGAGGGTTCGTTGTATTGGGGACAGGGGAGAGGGAGGTGCAGGGATGGGAATGTCGGTAAAGAACCGCACATGGTACTCATGCAAAACGCTTTCTCATAAATGTAGACGCTGATCCAGTCAGTATGCGTACACCTGTGGTATAAAGTTGTGTTACTATTAGGCGACTTTTAACCCATTGAATATCGTACACTTTAAGCAAAGCCGTACCCAGCATGGTCAGACACAAACCAGGGCAAAAAATATTAGTTGGAATATGCAAAGTCATTTTTGCCCTGACAGCTTGTCAGCTTCCATTCTGCTAATTAAATACTTCCAAATTCAGCACATTGGAGAGTGATACATAATGCCTCATTTAATTTCAGTCTGAAAATACCTTCGGTGTACCTTTCAGCAAATAACCCAACTTATTCAGGACGTTCTTGCCAACTTTTATCAGTCGGGGGTGACGTTGCATATTTAATAATTTAAGTAATTTATCAGCATTGGGATGTTTGGCCAATGCACATTACAGGATGGGTATGTCTAAGTTTTGTGAAGTAGGGTCATTGCCCAAAATGTCGCCTGTGATGTTTATTTTTAAGGCTACATATACATAAAACAGGTTGCTATAGGCTGCAACAAAAGCCTGCAACGCGAGTTGGATTCCCATCCACGGCTAACATCACTGCTTTCCCCTAGGTCGGCTCAGCCTTAAATAAGTACTCTTTGGTTCTTTCGGTAAAGTCACGTATAAAAAGAAAATAATAAATTAAATAATAGCATACGACGTTTCGATTGCAACACATGCAATCATCATCAGGTATAAATGAAATAGAAAACAAACCTAGTATACTTAGAAATTGCAGCAGTCGTTTTTTGCGCAGGCTCCGTGCCTCATTGACATGCTAATTTCTCTACCCCCCCCCCTCTCTATTTAAGGCCTCGACACAGAGGCGTGGTTTCTCTGTGTGCCTATATATGTGTCTCTCTCTATGTATCTCTGTGTTATCTCTCTCTGCTTATATGTCTGTCTATGTCTCTGGCTTTATGTTTTATCTCTCTCTCAAATTTAGCATTCTCTGGAAGAACGTAATCAACCAGGTAGGGTGTTGACTCTTATGTTAGCCGACTCTCTGTGTTGTATTGCATTATATTTCTAAGTATACTAGGTTTAAATTTTGATTTAAAGCTTTCGTGACTGCAGGGATTCATATTCTTGGTTCTTTCGGTAAAGTCACGTAGAAGGGAAATAATAAAATAATATAAATATAAAACAATAAAAATTCTCACGACGTTTCGACTGCAACACAAGCAATCATCATCATCACCTGATGATGATTGCTGATGATGATTGCTTGTGTTGCAGTCGAAACATCGTGAGAATTTGTATTGTTTTATATTTATATTATTTTATTATTTCCCTTCTACGTGACTTTACCGAAAGAACCAAGAATAGACTAGGTTTTTTATATTTAATTTATACCTGATGATTGCTTGTGTTGCAATCGAAACGTCGTATGCTATTATTTAATTTATTATTTTCTCTTTATACGTGACTTTACCGAAAGAACCAAATAGTAATTCCTGCACTCACGAAAGCTCAAAATTAAGTCTTAAATAAGTACCTGGTGTAATGCGTAAATATCACCATTGGGGAGACAAAGGCGGCCGGACGTGTTGCTGCCACACTACAAACCTCAGAGGTCTTAATAGGTGCTCGCTAGCAGCAGTCTTTACGACTACAAGGGAGATCTATACAGCCGTAGAGCTCCTTTAAGATCTCTGCCCATACCCAAAACACTTTAACGCTAACACCAACATTAACCCCCAAACTTTAACTCGAATACAGCCTCTTGGTTCTTTCGGTAAAGTCACGTAGAATGAAAATAATAAAATAAAAAAAATAATTTATGTAAATTTTATTTTATTTTATTATTTCCATTCTACGTGACTTTACCGAAAGAACATAATAAAATATAATAAAATATTTTATAATGTTTTATTTTTATTATTTTATTATTTCCATTCTACGTGACTTTACCGAAAGAACCAAGAAGATGAATCCCTGCAGTCACGAAAGCTTTAAATCGAATACAGCTCTTTGTCAATCCACTGCGAGAGCTTCCCCGTGACTATACAGATCATGGTGGTTATTTGACTACATTTCACCACTGGTTAATGTGGGTTGGTGAAGACGTATAGTATGTATAGTACAACCAATTTTGATGGACTGCCCTTTGCTGCCCACCATGTAGCCCGACACCACACTATAAGACCCCCTATCCTGGTTCAAACCCTGCTGAACGTCCGATTAAAACACTGACGAGATTTCAATATTTAAAACTGGCCCAAAGCCCCGTCATAACACGAACATTACACTTTACCTATATCGACAAAGGTGGACATCATGAATATTCTTAGGTTTTTTCGGTAAAGTCACGTAGGTAAAAAATTAAAATTAATAAAAGTAAAATAAAAATAAAATAAAAATCACGACGTTTCGGAGGCAACACAAGCTTCCGTCTTCAGCTGCATCAAGTGATACAGCTATCGTGCTGTGACGGTTCCACCTGAAGACGGAAGCTTGTGTTGCCTCCGAAACGTCATGATTTTTATTTTATTTTACTTTTATTAATTTTAAATTTTTACCTACGTGACTTTACCGAAAAAACCTAAGAATATGAATCCTTGCAGCCACGAAAGCTTCAAATCTAGACATCATGAATCTTTGGTCGAATCTCAGGTTTTGTGAGTTCGAACTCGGGCTAGTGACGTCACAGCAAACGAGCGTGACGTCACCTAAATATGGGCGTGGTCAAAAGCGTCCCCTCCCCCCGCTCCTCCCGACCTTGCTCCCCCCCTCTCCGAGGCTACCCACAGCAACAATAACACACAAAAAAAATCACAGATGTTCATTATGGAAGGATAAATGATTTTTTAACAAAACTGCTCCTGTACGGCCTTTTGCCAATACTCTGCTGGAGAGCGTCTTGACGATCGCACGAATCGTGTTGGTTATTTGCAAATACTTCACCATGCCGGTGAGCATGGGTTGGTAAAGGAAAAGAAGGACCATTAACGTACAAACAAAAACGTACTTTACTAGAATTCATTCTGCTTCCCATCATGTAGCCTGTAACACCTGGTATGCACTATCCAGGCTCAAACCTGCTTAACGTTAGATGGAGAAATCTGGCACATCCCCACAGCAGTTTTGTCCATAGGCTCAAAATTTAACACAAACACACGTCCATAACACTAACGTTCAACTTTACCTATCTCGACGAAGGAAGACATCGTGAATCTTTGATCTTTTCTCGAATTCAGAGTCAGAAGTCAGGAGGAGCTCTTCGCGTGCACAGCCAGCCAACGATAAGCTCCGTCCCAGAGTGATGTCATAGAAATTTTATCCTGACGTCACCGTGACGTAAGCCAAAAATGGGCGTGGCCTGAATGTGGGTGTGGCCAACAGCGGCCGCTTCCCCGCCCACCCGCGGCCCCTCCCCGCAGGTTTCACTCAACCCTCAGTGCGCATGCGCGGGCCACGCGTCACGGACATCGTCTTCAGCTGCCGTTAGCGACGCGGGGATTGTGGCGGCAAAATTACTTTTAAAAGCTTCTCCGATTAACCGCGACCTTTAACTACCCTCACTGATACTCCACACGGATCCTCTGGACGGCGAGGCGAAGAAGACCAATGGAATAATCTCCGGTGAGAGACGGAGAGAGATGTGGGCAGGCGTGAGGACGCCGCGGGTTAAAGGGCGAGCCAGGTTGAACTTGTTGAGCGCAGAGTGAATGGGGTTTGCTTCACTCAACACGCGGCTTGGACACTTCGGCGTGCAAAGTGTCGTCTTGTTGTGCCGTGTAAAGGAGGAGGACATTCAGTAAATGTCGTCGGTTTGTTCATGGGAGTGTGTGGCACGGGAATGGACTGGGTACGACTTTCAATACTACAAGTTCTGCTCACATTGCACGCTAAGGGTTAGCACGGCGGTTATTAGTTATTGTTCATGTTAAAAGTAGTATTGGTTGTTAGACAATAATGTTTAGTGTTTGTAAGTGAATCATTACTTTCAATATTGTACAGTATAGCATTGTCATGCTGTGTGGCTCTAACGTGGTGAGCATCCGTGCAGCAATATTCAATTCGTGGTTGTAATGTACTTCTATTGCCCCTTACCATCAGTGCAGCAATATTCAGTTCCTGGTTGTAATGTACTTCTATTGCCCCTTACCATCAGTGCAGCAATATTCAGTTCGTGGTTGTAATGTACTTCTATTGCCCCTTACCATCAGTGCAGCAATATTCAGTTCGTGGTTGTAATGTACTTCTATTGCCCTTTACCATCAGTGCAGCAATGTTCAGTTCGTGGTTGTAATGTACTTCTATACCCCCCTGCCATTAGTGCAGAAATATTCAGTTCGTGGTTGTAATGTACTTCTATTGCCCCCTGCCATTAGTGCAGAAATATTCAGTTCGTGGTTGTAATGTACTTCTATTGCCCCCTGCCATCAGTGCAGCAATATTCAGTTCGTGGTTGTAATGTACTTCTATAGCCCCTTGCCATCAGTGCAGCAATATTCAGTTCGTGGTTGTAATGTACTTCTATTGCCCCCTGCCATCAGTGCAGCAATATTCAGTTCGTGGTTGTAATGTACTTATATTGCCCCCTGCCATCAGTGCAGCAATATTCAGTTCGTGGTTGTAATGTACTTATATTGCCCCCTGCCTGCCATCAGTGCAGCAATATTCAGTTCGTGGTTGTAATGTACTTCTATTGCCCCCTGCCATCAGTGCAGCAATATTCAGTTCGTGGTTGTAATGTACTTCTATTGCCCCCTGCCATCAGTGCAGCAATATTCAGTTCGTGGTTGTAATGTACTTCTATTGCCCCCTGCCATCAGTGCAGCAATATTCAGTTCGTGGTTGTAATGTACTTCTATTGCCCCCTGCCATCAATGCAGCAATATTCAGTTCGTGGTTGTAATGTACTTCTATTGCCCCCTGCCATCAGTGCAGCAATATTCACTTCGTGGTTGTAATGTACTTCTATTGCCCCCTGCCATCAGTGCAGCAATATTCAGTTCGTGGTTGTAATGTTCTTCTATTGCCCCCTGCCATCAGTGCAGCAATATTCAGTTCGTGGTTGTAATGTACTTCTATTGCCCCCTGCCATCAGTGCAGCAATATTCAGTTCGTGGTTGTAATGTACTTCTATTGTCCCCTGCCATCAGTGCAGCAATATTCAGTTCGTGGTTGTAATGTACTTCTATTGCCCCCTTGCCATCAGTGCAGCAATATTCAGTTCGTGGTTGTAATGTACTTCCATGGCCCCCTGCCATCAGTGCAGCAATATTCAGTTCGTGGTTGTAATGTACTTCTATTGCCCCCTTGCCATCAGTGCAGCAATATTCAGTTCGTGGTTGTAATGTACTTCTATTGCCCCCTTGCCATCAGTGCAGCAATATTCAGTTCGTGGTTGTAATGCTCTTCTATACCCCTCTGCCATCACCAAACTCACACTGACCAGCGTGGTGAAGTATGGTTAATAACCTCTCCCCCTGGGAGCTGCATTGCATGGGACAGCTCTCAGCCAGCAATGGATTGACAAAGGAGCTGTACTACTCTTTCGCACCGTACAAAGCCAACCGTGCTATACGGAGGTGCGAATAGCACGGTTTTAATATAAGTAGTCATACTACGATTCATTGTAGTATTAGTAGTATGGTAATTTGTTGATATGTAGGTATGCATGCCAAACGTTAACCAATGTTAAATGTTAAGCCTTCTCTTTTTAATACATAGTGTTTTAAATATGGAGTTGTCTCCAGCTAATTCTTAAATGTATATCATTCATAAAGTAGTAGTAGGCAGGTAGTGCATTTGTGACATTTCAATTGTACATAGAGCTTGCAGGTGTGATGATGGAAACCATGGGAAAGGCAGGATTTTTTGTTGAAAAAAGGCCAACAGCCACAGTAGCTTAAGAGACCTAACGCTGATGCTGCTAACGCGAAGTGGCCGACACTGACCGATGCGATCACGTTGTGACGTCGGACCCACTTTCCGCACACAGCAGCTCGTCATGGTGCCCCCCATACCAGGACCAGCGGTGCCCTGGTAGCCACAGCCATTCCTCTCCCTGGCCCCATCCGGTACGGGCATCCCAAATCGTACAAAATGTACAGCAACGGTGGTGAGACAAGCAGCCCTTCGGGCGACAGCACGGTGACGGACCTCTTCACAAGCCCCCGCGGCAGCCTGGGCAGCTCGCTGCTCCGGACCGGAAGCGGGGGCTACCGCAGCCCAGTGGTGTACGGAGAGCGCTGCTACTCGTCGGCGAGCGATGCGCTGGACGCCTACATCGAGGACTTTGAGCAGAGCGGAATCTGTGCGTCACCGCCACCCAGGAAGCTGTACGTGCAGAGCACAGCGCCACGCAGCATGGCGGAGCGGAGACGCGTGGAGGACAGGAGGATGCGCAGTGTGGATGAGGGTGGGTTGTGCCTCTCGCCACGCGAGGAATCGCTCCGTGGTGCTTGCGTTCGAGTGGCTATCGAGTGTGCAGGCGGTGCAATGGTATCGAAGCTAGTTGACTGGAGGGGTTAAGGCACCGAACTACGAAGAGGGGGATAATTGGAGAGGAGAGCGTCATTTCTTTGCTTGTACTGGGTGCTTGCCAAGTATGCTATGCTATCATGAATTTAATGTAATTCCTCTAGAAAAGAACCCTTAATGAGGTCTAAAGAGACATTTTCGTGAGAGTCCCACACTGGGATGCTTAGCAAATGCCATTAATGAGTTAATTTTATGTCAGAGAAAACTATCCACAGTAAGCACACGCATATGAGAGGATAGCATAGGTCTGAACAGATAGGTCCTTGCATGCATTTTTTTCTCCTGTCATCTTCCAGCAACTTGAAAGTTTGTGAAATCTAAGTGATCCTCCAACCTTTGTGTAAAAATTTGCAGATCCTAGACTGCACACATCTGAAGTTTAAACAGTAACAGCTCATGCACTGATTTATCCTATATTCTTGACTTTTTTCACAAACTCCACAAACGGATAACATCAATAGCTACTGATGGCGCAAAGTAAGGCAACATTGCAGGATTGCCTTTCAGGGGTCAAGAAATCTAGGGGAGAGCAAATTCATTCTGTACCAGTAAAATGTCTGTGGGTCTTACATTGCAGGTGGCACGCTGCTTGTGGAGGACCTCATTTCGGGCACGTGCAACCTCACTGCCACGCTGCGCTGCAGCGGGCGTGGCTCAGAGCCCGACGGTCAGAGTCTAACCACGGACCAGCTCCTAGCGGCGCCAGCTGACGGTTCGTCCATGTCCTTGCTTCGCTCGCCTGGCGCCCACCGAGGGCTCACGGTATCGCACAGAAGCAAGCGGTCATCTCTCGGGGTCACCGCGCACAGCCTCGGCGCATCATTGGTGAGGGGCAATAAGCCAACTGAACGGTTGACCTCAACAGCGAGAAGCAACAAGGCTCTGACGCCCAAAAAGACTTTATTTTCTAACCAGAAGAACGTTTTGTCATACGTACGGAGCAGTGAAGCAACGAGGCGTGAGCGCTTGCCGAGCGGCGGCGGCTGTGCGACAAGTACCTATCCTAGGTGGTTGACAAGCCAAAAGGATGAGCTGGATGTGTCGGGGATCACGAGCATCCCTGAGCTCAGGTACCCGGCCTGGCTGCGTGACTGCGACGTAGACTCCCAGACCAGCAGTCACGAGACGGATACCAGAACAAAGAGAGCAGGTGCTGCTAAGAGCCCGCAAAGCAGACCAAAGTACCCAGAGTGGCTCAAGGATTTGGACATCTCCGGCCTGACGAATGTAGCCAACGAGGAGCCCGTGTCAGAGAACCTTAGATCCCTGGCTCGTAATCACGAGCGACAAATCAAGGCCCTCGTGAGCGATGCTGTCGCGGAAGCATTTGGTTTGGCGGAAGACGCATCGACTGTCATCGATGATGAGGGAGAGCTCACAGTGCGGAGCGTCAGGGAGAACCCAGCGCTGCTGGAGCTGTTCCAGGCCAACTCGGCACAAAACACTAAACCACTCACGGAAACGGGTGAGCGCAAAGGAAGATGGTATTTACTGTGTTATACCATTAGCACAATAAATGTTTACAATATAAACTTATCATTATTTTACTTGGTAATCAATATGAATGGTAAAAATTAACAATTTACATCCCTTTGTTAATCCACTGCTGGATGAAGGCCTACCTATGCTATGTTGTTTCACCATGCTGGTCAGCGTGGGTTGGTGAAGGTGACCTGAAATCAATCTCAGATTACCAGGTCCTTAGCACAATGCATATATCACCATGCCACTGCTTCCACCGATATACACATACATTTTAAACAAAGTAGAAACCAAGCATGCATGTGTGTGTTTTTATATAGTCTGTATATAGCAGATGACATTTCATATCTTTTCAGGTACACATTCAGTCTTTTCTCACAGAGGCGGCTGAGCGGCCACCCATGTGGTTGTGACGTGCGATGCGTGATTCTTGATGCACAGCCTCATTGGAGGAGCTGCTGAGCAGGGCGCGCATGGCGTTGGACTCCCCCGGCTTGGAGACCCCCTCCCCGGGCAGCCTCAACACGGACATCTTCCTAGGGGCTGATCGTCCCTGGGAAAACCCCCCCACGCCCTTGTGAATTCCTCTTTATATTCACACTCACGCACAGCATAGAGGCTGCACCGCCTCTAAGTATGTCAGATTTTGAATGTTATAAGCTAAGCAGGTAAGCCTGGTTATTACTTGGATGGGAGACTATTTGGGAATACCATATATTCCACCATTGGAACCTCACCAATGGTGTAAATGCTTACCCCGAGCTCTCATACTCTGATGGTGCATTGTCTTTGAGTTGTGCGCCTTTTGCCGTCATCTGGTCCAACCCATGTTGAGACTAGGCTCTAAGGAAAGCTGTCTCGGGTGTGGACCAATCAACTTCAAGGACAGTGCATACATTATCAGAGTTATGTTTTTTGTTTTCATTATGACTGCAGGTATTGTGGTCTATTCAAACATGACTCCTTATAAAAAAAAGGTGTCAGTTTTGTTGCCAGATAGAAGGGTAAAAAAACAATTATTATAATACCATATATGATCGATTTTGGTTGCTAGGTAACCAGGACTTAGTAATACAGCAATGGAATCTTGAATCTATTTGCGGAGTTTTGCATTTTACTCCCTCTGTTTACACCGGGTTCTCCGGTTTCCTCTCGCATATCACTCGCTGATGAAATTTGCTAAATATCACTGCCAAACCCTCCTGAAACTTGGTGATATTTTTCTGGCTTCCACCATGATAATAAGTAATTTCCACCCTCAGTTGAGGGCTGCCGATGGAGATGAGCCCAGCCCCTATGCTCATTCGAGCAGGGATCCACTTTAATTGGCCTCATCCATGGAAAATGTTCAACTAGGAAAAACTCCTGTGAGATTAAACATCTTGTTTTCACAGGTATTTTGGAGCATTTGACAGAGAAAGCGGCTGTAACAGATACAATTACACAATAATTGCAACACTGTTAAATCACAGAATAAACAAAACATTAACATTTGATATGCTCTAAGCCAAGAATCCCCAAACTGCTACCGACTGCTGCGAGACGTGTATCAATCCACCTGCCCCATTGATTTGTCACAATTCGAGGTTGCGATTCATCCATAAGAAGATTTGTGTTACTTTGTGGTGAATGCAGTCACTGCAAGGGTTATATGAACCCGTTATTCAGTAAAACCTTGGATTGCGAGCATAATTCGTTCCGGAAATGTGTTTGTAATCCAAAGCACTCGTATATCAGTTGTGATCACGTGACGCTCGGCAGACGAAGCGTATACACGTACTACTCGTATTGCAAGACCTCGCTCGTTTATCAAATTAATATTTATTTAAAAAATTTGCTCGTCTTGCAAAACACTCGCAGACCAAGTTACTCGCAATCCAAGGTTTTACTGTATATAACACATACGAATACAAAATAATCCATTACACAACTCGATACAATTGTCGTGAACATGATAATCGATTTTATTAAATTAATTGATCCATTGTGTTATGCATGTGTTTACCTATTTACCGTTCGTCCAATGCATATAATATGTATTCACCTAAGTTGTTTTTTATTGAAGAGAATTGCCAGATGTGGAACAGTGGCTATGGACGAATGAATGGTTCGTGAGCTCATGCTTTGCCAGTGTGTTCTCTCGGCAGTAAATTACCGGTCCACGTCCATTACGCTGACGACCCCAGCGAGGAGGGATTAGCATCGGCAGCTACCAGCTTTGACTCCAAGAGCCTGAAGGTAGAGAACAACAGCAATTATTGGTGATTTTAGGAAATGAATCAAGAAAAAAACCGAAAGAGGGTTTTATTTAGCAGTTACGTACCTAAGCGGTGTGCTTGGGGCTGTCTGATGTGCGTCCGAAGCTTTATTATTGAGAAAAAAAGTTCAAGTAACAATCGTGTGCCTCATGCCATTGTAGCATTCCAGTGAAATTACTTATGTAAATTTCACTCTGAACTCAATGCTCTGGTATCAAAGGGTGCCTGAATAGGCCAGGTCTACAAAGTGAGGTTTTATATTTCTCACTTTTTCACAGTATTATCCCAGTTGTGCTGTAGGCATCCTGTCTTGAAATGAAGTATCCTTTAAGATAGCTTGAGGGCATTGCAACCTGTCGTGCTAGAGAACGGCACATGGAAGTGAATGGATAACCCTTCAAATTACCTGGTCTGCACAGTAGAGGGTAGCACTTTCATGGCAGTCCTTTAGTCATCCACTCTGCCACATAAGAGTAATTTTCATTGCAAGATAGTCAAACTAATATTGTCAGTCGCAGAGCTCTATTATTCATATCTGGATTCGAATTAACGAGGTCCATTTAGTAAAACTACACAAACTCTTAAAGCCTTGTGGCTAACAAACCTCGACATTGGCATTTAGCTCCTAAACATATTGCTGTTTTATCCAAATATATGCTGAACATATTTTACTTGATAGATTTTTTTGTGCAGTCATTGGTGACCGGGAAATACCGCCAACTTATTACACTTTAAAACCCACTAATCAGAGGTGACTGTTTGGATTTGAACCCAGGGTCTCCGCAGTGCCAGTTCAGAGCTCTGAGCCACCCAGCCACCTCCCCCAATAAACGAGATGTTTATTTGGTTGTGCTTTTGATGCATGCCGAGACAGGTTGAAACCACTGGCCTGACTGGGAGGCTCCACCCGGGCCCTGTGGAGGCATTAAAGCAAATGCTGTTCAGGCTGCAGAGCGTGCAGCTGGGGACACCTGCAGAGGACACTGGCAGTGCTGGCGCGCAGGTAAGAGAAGACGCACTGTCGAAGGTGTATGAGCCTGGCGAGTTCAAATGTTCTCCACCGCTATTGAAGAGTTCCCACAACCACACAAAATCTATCCTATCCATATTGCGGTAAACTCATGGCAGCCCTTTTGTCATTCATTGTCGGATAAGGGCCTTCCCACACCGTGCAGGTTGTGAAAGTTATTTAACCACACCTCACCATGCTGGCCAATGTGGCTTGGGGAAGGCAGGGAGCATTGATGCAGGAGTATCAAAGTACAGTAAAACAATATATTTTTCTGTACTGCCCTCTTCTGCCCACCACATAGCACAGTGGCAGTCTATAACTACCTACTTTGCATGGTGGTCACCCAGCAGAGCTTAGCTTCCGAAATTGTACAAGATCAGGCTAATTCTGGGTGACTTAGTTGTGGGTCTATGACAATACAGTACGGGGCAGAAAGTAATGTATTGCACACGTAGCCCATGCTGATGAGTGTTGTGCAGATCGCTCTGAACCTTTTTACATTCCCGTTTTGCTTTCCCAGATTATGGATGAGGCAGCATCTCAAGTTGACTTGCCTGAGTTTGAGTCGGTACCAGGTGGAATGTCTCTGCAAAGGTATTGTGTTCACGTTTCACTTTAAGCCATACATTTGACTTGCAGCTTAATTTTCTTAAATCATTATTGAAAAGTAGATACTATATTGGCTATTGTGATTGCATTTGTTGAATTATGACCTGTTCCACAGATAAAATGTTTCTTACTGGCAAGTCGGTTATTGTCAAATATTCTAACACCACTGCTAGACTTCCTTTTGTCAGACATCCTCTGTGCATCTTATGATCCACCCAGCCCATATATTAGCAGCAAACATGTATTCTGGCTGGCGAACTAAGTAATTTTCTCTCAATAATCGTGTCTCTTCTCAGGGCCCTGTACCACCTGTCACGTCTGAAAGAGCTGGTTGACACCATCAAGAAGAACAAGGATGGTTGACTACCCGTGATGTAGAAAGCCCAAAAGCATTTTATGGCGGTGGTCGAGGTTTGTCTTCAGAAGGATACGTTCGCTTGGTCCTCCTGCTAATTCATGGTTGTTAAACGTCAACGGTACCTCAGGAGCTGTGGTGTGAATCGCAATTACTTGTGAACTTGTGGGACCCATGGGGCACAGTAATTGCCCTGTTAATGGAAGTGCCACAACCAAGTATTGGAAAAATGTGAAGTTCGTTCAGGGTTGGAGTTGGTGAATGGTTGCAGCAGTATTTTGCACAGCAACGCCATACAGACTCAAACGTCACTTGAAAGAGCATGGATATGTGAACAATATTGTGAGCACAACTAAACCAATTGTGGTGTTAGCCATTTTGGAAGGAGCCTACTTTATTGGGAACATACATGCTAGTATTTGTGTAGTTATAAACATTTGGGAAATCGATGTAAAAGTACATTTGCTTATTTAGATTGCACTATACCTGTATTGCAACATTTTTGAACCTTTTACGTAATTTTTTATCAATAAACCAAAGTTGTATTTGTATATTGTATGTAACTCATGACTTGGATTGTTTTTATCACGTCTTGTTTAGCATGGTTGGCTATGTACGGTGCGAAAGAAATTCAATATACATTAAATATTTTCTGATATTTGAATGTTTTATACGGTACATGGAAATGTATTTTACAATAAATCTCAGACAAAGGCTTATACACATGGAAATGAAAATATTCAGCTATGATTTGTATTTCTCAAGTATTTCAAGGAAAGTCAGCGAGTCTCGTGACGTCTTCACATTTGGGGGTGATGATTGCGATGGATATCCAGCACTAACCTGCTTATATTCCTATAATATGTATGGTGAAATTGGGTATTCTGGGTGATTGGGTTTTAGGCCAAACACAGGCAGATGGTTGGGGATAGATGTTTTCAAGAATATATTAATATTTCATTGGCATGTACTATCTTACGATGATGTAAAGTTCAAAAACATGGTTGCTCATGAAGGGAATGGAATAAAAACTCAACTGTGCACAAGCATGGAGAATTAATACTTGGAATGCAATGCAAAGATCTGGCCATATGGCGTTTACTGGGCACAAGGCTTGCCAAACAACACATGAAATATGTTTATCAGGTACAGCTTCTGCATTATGAAAAAAATATCACTTCCTGAAGAAGTGCATTTTGCTTCTCCTGTCTTAGGTCACCGTCAAAATAAATTAGAGCAAATGTGAGTCGACTGACAGGCAGCATTTATACTTGTGTAGTGTCCTTCTGGCGTGTGTGGGTGCATGTGGGGAGGGATGGCGCGCTGTGCTATGAACCTGGCGACCCGAGTTCGATTCCAGCTCATAGCCAACACGAGTGACGATTATCTGAACCGGTCCTGGGCCTCCCCTCGGTCGACTTGGCCTCAAATGAGTACCTGGTGCGGTGTGTAAACATCGCCACTAGGGAGACAAAGGCGGTCGGGCATGGTGCTGGCCACCCACCCCCTCGTGTACCCTTCCAGCCTTCATGGGTGCTCGCTAACAGCACTTGCCCCTACAGTCTGTTAAGGCTATATGGGGGATCTTTGGTGTGCATCGCACACAGTCGGAGACGAGGTAGTTGCGGGAGGCATCGTCTCTCTTTATTATCTTGTTCACCCCAATCCGGCCGCCTCTCGACCATGCTGCCGTAGAGCCAGGCCTCAACACGACCCTGTCCGCGTTGCACCGATGGCGTCAACCGAGACGACCAACTACTGTGGCCACGCAATGATTGGGTGAAGGCGGTGGCAGCGACGACAGCGACGACGAGAAGAATCCACTCCCAGAACTGGCAGCCCAGAGCTCTCGCTCTCCGCTGCTTTTATTCTGACTCGGCGCGCCTCCCTTCTCGAACCCACCAGAGCGTTCCAGAGGCCTCCTTATGAGGTCTTCCGTGACCCTTGCCCCAATTCCTCTGCCCGGTCGGCACACGCGTATATATGCTCAACGGCGTGTGCGCAAACTGTCCACCTTAGTTGCTGCTGCTGGACAGCAGTCGGCGCTGTGTCATTACACTTGTATCAACACAATTACATAATCACATTTACAATTATACAAGAGCAGTTGTATGAAGAACGATTGCACTTAATATTGGTTATGTGCAGCAAGCATTGTCAGATTTATTATCAAGCAAGTAACATGACAAAGGCATCAAATAGCAAAAAGACAGTATTAAGTATAACATATAAAGTACCGAAGGCACTTAAACTTGATTATTTTCACAAACGACTAATGGCAACTGGTAATTACAGGCAAGACAGAGCAGTGACAAGTACATACAACTGCACGATCATACTGTTCAGTCACTGTCAATGGGTTTCTTATCTTAATGACCTTTACTCTTTGGTTCTTTCGGTTAAGTCACGTAGGTATAAAAATAAAAATATATGGCGTTTCGATCGCAATACAAGCGGTCGTCCTCAGGCGGAAAAAATAATTCGGCAGTGGAACTGCTGAACCGTTTCGATCGCAATACAAGTGGTCGTCCTCAGGTGGAAAAAATATTCAGCAGTGGAACTACTGAACCTGAATTATTTTTCCGCCTGATGACGACCGCTTGTGTTGCGATCGAAACGTCGTGATATATTATTTTTTGTTTTATTTTATTTTTCTACCTCCGTGATTTTACCGAAAGAACCAAAGAGTATGGATTCCTGCAGTCACAAAAGCTTAAAATCAAGATTAATGAGCTTTATATAGCGCTTTTAGAAGTAAAGAACCCATGTGCATGTACAGCCCTTTTGTCAATCCACTGCTGGATGAGGGCCTCCCCACACCATGTGTGTCATGAGGGTTATTTGACCTGACTTCATGCTGGTTAGTGCGATGGCTGTATCATGTCGTCTGCATGCCCAGCCACCGCATGCCCAAGCAGCTTTTGTTTGGCTGAATTGAGGCAGCTAAACGTAAAGGTGTCAAGATCGACGTCTGTGGAGGAGGCTCGTGAAAGGTGCTCCTGGGCAGCTGGATCAGCACGGGTGGTGCATCTGTCAACCCATGGAACCTGGGGCTGTCCCGTGACCTGCCAGCGAGCCTTCGACATCACGTGGCATGAAGGTGCACCTCGCCTGGCAAAAGCGTCATGGTGATGCCACTGCCACTTAGTGGCGAATGGCGATTTCAGTTGTTAGTAAATGTCGGGAGCATGGCTGTTGAACCATAGTACAGTATAATGGATTTTGCTGCGGTGCCATCTGCTAACGCCACATTCAAGTAGGCATTGGAAATCCACTTTATGGCTGTAATCAGTCCTGGTATCGACTACCTTGGTTGGCAAGACATCCCTGGGAAGTTTTTGTGTGTTTCTCTTGCCATAATTTAAACTAAGCCTTCAATATTTGCAATATTTTCTCTGAAACGTCACTGAATTTGCAAAACGTAAAGAGGACGTGGCTGAATGGTCAATGTCATGAGATCATCATAGCCAGTGTTTTTGACAACACCAAATTTTGCAATTACTCTCTTTTGCCAGATACCTCAAGTTTTGTACAATATATCCCCTATATTTATGGTCCATTCTTAAAGTATCCTATTATCTGGCTTCAGGTTTTCTCTATGGTTGCCTACCTCTTGATATCCATTCCAGTGCTCGACAATGCGATTAACTTGATACGCACACATAAACTCTACAGTCACAGTGTAGTATTTACAAGCCAAGCATGCACAGACCTAGCCATAACACGTGCCGGGTTTAACACGGACAACTCATGCCCTTTTGAAATATTTCAGAATGCCCTGCGGGCTCAGCGAGCCGCCCAATATCGCCGCTCCTGTCTCACCACTCTTTTGACAACCGGGTTGCGTGGAAATAGCCGGACCCCTCCATGATGCAAACAGCTCCTCCTGCAGCTCGGCGGGCAGCTGGGTGAACACCTGCGGGTCCACGTCTGCAGGCAGCGACCTCAACTCCGGGAGTTCCACTGCACGTGACCGCTCAGACGGACTGCGTGCTCCACTATCAGACGGTTCATGAGATGCCCCAGTGTGCTGATCGGTAGTGGATGAAACTGTCAAAACACTGTGGGTACTCATCGCGACTCCAAATGTAGTTTCTGCAATTGAAAAGTCTTCATCTGAGCCCAGATTCTCGCTTTCGAAATTTATTTCAGCTGTGCTTGCTGCCATGTTAGGTAAAATTACTCTTTTGGCAGTCACGTCCAACTGCTGTGCTGTTTGTGCTTCGTTTGTGCTGCTTTCTGAGACAGAACGCTGGAAGTCGGCGAGGACTTCTCTCCGTATGTTGGGCGGCAGGGCGTGGAAGACGCTTGCGTCTATCTCGGGAGGGAGGTCCGGCTCACTGACCTGGGTGTTCGCTGCAGTGCTGGACTTTGTTGGGGTGGATGAAGAAGTCCAAGCTGCTCCTGCCACTCTACTCGCAGAGCTCTCTTGAAAGATATCACGTAGAGTCTTTTGCCTTTTGTTGGGTCGACCGTGACCAGAGGTTTTCGGCACGCGATTATGAGTTCTCTTCACCCGAGGTTCGTCGTCTTTTTGTGCAAGACTAACCACAGGAACACGGAGCTTTACATCACTAGTAGATGCAGCCTGACTGAGGCTGTTTACTCCTGAGGTGAAGAAATCTCCGATGGATTTACTACAAACGGACTTGATTGCTGCCGCACCCAGCTTGGAGAAGCAGATGTTCAAGAGAGTCAGGTGGAATGGCTTTGCCACATCAATCATCTTGTGGAAAAGCTTAATCACCACTTCCAGAAGGGGCTCTATAACTTCCAAGACATCTCCTAATTGAAGAACATCAAGGGAAAACATTGCATATTTTAGTGTTTGTTTCTCTTAAACTTTACTTTTTACTTTCCAGAATGAAGAACCATGTTAGTTCCCATGAAGATATGATATCCCTTTTGCAAGCAGGGTCTGGGTACAAACTATATGGGGAAACATTTTTATTATTTTTTCTATTTTGGACAATTTTAGAATTTGAGGTGTGCTCAAGAAGCAGCACCCCATGGGTGAGCAAGTGAACTCATGCAAATGGGTTTTAGTGGTGAGCAGAAACAGTTTGTCACCTGGAGTAATAGGTTTTTACCCTTTCAACTGGTACAAAAACTGACACCTTTATACAAGGCATCATGTTTGCAATAACCACAACACAAGCAGTCAAAATGCAAACAAAAAGAAACAACTCTGATGATGATAATGATATGAAGTTTGTCACCTGCGTGGAAGCGGAGGAATAGGTGGGCCGGTACGGGACACTGGCGGCTCTCTCGGCTGAAGTAGCGCTCAATCCCCGGTGTGAAGCGGCGGAGGCTGAGCCTGACCGTCCCAGGAACGCGCCCGTCCTTCCGCAGCCTGGAAAGACAACTACCCATCAGTGTTTGCCAAGTGGCACCATGTACCAATTTGTAAATGTACTACGATTTTACAATTTTATTACAGTGACCTTGGCAGCAGGTTGCCTAGAAGCTCTCTCATCTTTTCCACAACCTCCTCCTTTGTTGAGGCCTTTTGGAAGGAGTCCTCATCGCTCAAAGACTGGAACGAAGCAAGAACATTGGCAATGACCAACAGGTTGTTGACAGTGACGAATGAACAGTTATTTAAATAAATGTAACACTAACAAGAGGACAGATAGGTTTAAGTACTTATGTCTAAGCTCATGGTGGATGCTCTAGTTGTGAAACTCATTTAGAGGCCCAAATATAAAGGCGCAAATTATTATGTACGTATATTGAACTTCTTTCGCACCATATGTACGTTGCCAACCGTGCTAATCGAAGGTTTGGGAAATGGTATATGCAATGCCCGACTGCACAATGCCAACTTAAATATTGGAAAAACCAGTGGCATAGTTGTCAATTGTACAAGTGCAGCAACTGCACCTCAGCCCATGGGTTTGAAGCCCATGTGCTCGGACTACTAATAAGGGAAGGCAGAGAGATGCCCTGTTGCATTCCTTGCACCAGCACCCATATCACCCATGCTACATTAATGGTAACAAGTATAACCCGTAAAAACAAAGTTTTTCACTATAAATCCTTTATATGCGTGGCGGCTAGAGTCCTCTCATCCTCTGGCTTGAGATGGCTGCCACCTATGGGTCAGATGATTGCATTGCACCATTAAGCAATTGGTAATTAAATATAATATTTTTATCCTAATAAGTGTAAAATTTTAGAAAAATTTTTTCACGAACATTAATTGTCACGCACAACGAGTCTGTGTGGAAAATGTCAGCTCTATTGGATCACGGGAAGTGGGTTAAAAAACGACCGAAAGATTTGCATGGTCGTAAGCAAGCAAGCAAACTTAATATAAAGGATTAAAAAAGGTGCCAAGCCATATGCTTGGCATATGGCTTGGCACCTTGAATGCTGCTGCTGCTGATGATTTCATAGTGAACCTGTGGGGGACCAGAGGGCAGCACGGGAGAGTTGTCCTCCCCACAGCTGAGATTCTTCACAAAGGTGGCCGTGGAGGAGCCCAGCGCTTTCTCCAGCACCTCGAGGGGACATGAGCGTAGCTCCTCCATGCTGCCGACACCCATAGCTTCCAGCCTCTGACTGGTCCTGTAGCCAATGCCTGTCGGGGATCCCGCACACGTCGCGTGCATATAGCAGCTGGCACGTTATCACCATCATTATGGAAGAGTCAGATACTTGTGAAGTGATAAGCGATATAAAATTCAAAACACCGTGGCACAGTGCATTCTCTTCACATTTGTCCACATTCACATCCACTGGTATATGATTATTTTCAGTTTTCAAGTGTGCATTTACGAATAGAGATGAAATACAAAGAAAAGTATTCTGTCGGTGTAAAAACAATGTCAGGTGTTCCAAAAAGTCACAAGGTTTAACGGTTCGAAATATTTGTGACGTATGAATTTGTACTTTCCATGCTGTACAGGACATTGGGCAACACAGCTTTACCACAACGTCCGATAATCAACCAGCTAAGCCACATTGTATCATGTCATTCCAAAGCCCTTTAAACTGTGATGGCGGTGTCTCTCCAATTTGTGATCAATGTAAAGGATAACAAAGCATTTACTTCATTACACAAAGCAAACCCGGCTCTCTCTTCTTTCGACCGATGGTGCGTTCCCCAACCTGTCAGCTGCTTGGGGTGGGTGAGGTGCCCGAGGAGGCTTGCCATGCCCTCGGGCAGCAGAACGGTCTGCTGGTTCGGCTTGTGTGCCGACCCTACCAACTTGGCCGCCAGCTTGTTGTGGGCGATCCCTGCACAGCTCGTCAGGCCCAGCCCGGACAAGAGGCAACCCCGTATCTCGGCTGCCAGCACTGAGCCCATGGCCAGCTGCACGTGGTGGGGAATGCTCGCGTCCAGGCCTGGGTCAGTCGGGAATCGAGCCAGAGAGAAAGTCATTCACTTCTTGCTGTCTTAGCTGTTCAACGTTAAGTTTTAATATTGTTTAACCAGGTGCGACTGCAAGAGACCAGGCCAGTCTCACGTGCAAGAGTGATCTGGGTCACCAAAATAAAAAAAAGCAAAACAAAATAATGAACAGCATCGAAGCAAATGGAAATCAGAGCTAAAAATATATATTTTACCATCCAACTACTCAACAAAGGCCTCACCCAATGCCGACCACTCTTCATCCTCCCTTACCACCACTTTATATATACTTTAACTTATATAATTGATCTATTTTATGTATTTATATTTAGTTATTTTCCTACCGTTCCGATACTTTGCACTCCTATCGTGTTTTGTATTGTTTGTTGTTGTAACTTTCTGACCGGCCCCTACTGGACATCTGAGAAAAAGAGCTTCCTAACTCATCGGATATGTCCATGGTAAATAAAGATTCTGATTCTAATTCGATATCCAGTGCACAGCTCCCTTTCTCCTGCCTTCAATTTGGCTTCCGTTCTATTGTTAATATTGCCCATCTGGCATCTGATATGTGAGCTAGATTCCCTTTTCCCTTTGTAGAATGCATCAGTTAGCCTTGTGTTATCACTCAAAATTTTCATTTTAAAGGTATGGCTAGGTAAACAAATGTCACGATTCGCTTTCATCCATTACAAGTTAGGTTGAATAAAGTAGTGGCATCATTGCTGGTAGAAGAGGGGGAGGGTGGCTCACTCAAGTCATCGTAGACGTGTCCCTCCACTCGGGGGGGCTCCTGGCAGGTCGCCCCTCGTCCCAGCCGCCTGTGCACCAGCTCAGTGACGTCCACGTAATTCTCATCGAATCCCAGCCTTTCCACCAGCGGGCTGAACCGCTCCAGCAGCTCTGGGGAGTTCCGACGGGTATGGTCACATGGTTAGTAACTCTTCGATTGTCCAAGGTCTGTTTACAAAGTGCCTGAAGATTGGGAGAGATGAAAACAAGTACCGAATACACACGGACTAATATGGATAGATAATTAGCATCAGCCATGGTCAATCCACTGATGGATGAAGGACTCCCCAATCTGCCACCATCTCTCATGACCCTGCAATATAATAATCCATCTAGCACCTGCACATGAGCTAATTTCATCGCTCCATCTATCATGGATGATGAAATCAGACTTCTAAGTGCCTGAGGATGAGTTTCAGGCTGCATTACTATTCGGGGACTAGATGTGACTATACTTCACCACGCTGGTCAGTGCGGGTTTGTGGAGCTCGCCTGACAACGGGAACACATCACTCACATTTAGGTGGACAGATAGCATTGAAAATGTAAACGAAACTATTTTTATTTGACTAGGTAAGGCCCACTGATCTATATAGCTCTTTTTCAAAAGCTACCTGGCAACAAATGATGGCCCAATCAAGTGGCTTATCATGTGGAAATTTATAACAGCCAAAAAAACGCATGTTTCTAAATGTGGAGGGAAAAACCGGAGAATCCGGAGAAAAATCCACGCGACCATGGCGAGAACATGCAAACTCCAAATTTCCAGGCATCACGGTCGGGATCTAACCCACGACCTCCTGTATACTTGGCGAGGAAGTTAACATCTCACCAGCGCAGTGCGACTCTCGCCACTGCGGTGAGAGGGGAAGACAGTGGACCGAACTCATGGTGAGTGGATTAGCTTCGTCATTGAGGTCACATATACTCTGCACTGAGTAATGAGCAACAGGGAGAGAATATACACAGAGGAGGGCAGTGCTGCATCTCCTTGCTGGTGATGACGCTCACCCGTCACCTGGTAGGACATCTCACGGTAGTGCGTGAGGTCCTCTCCGCTCACCAGCACCAGCCCGGGGCACTTCACCTGTGCCGCCTTCACGCTCATCATCTTGCAGACACCCATCGCCCGCGCCACATAGTTACACGTCACCAGCAGGTACTTCTGCTGGATCCCTGATGAGCAAGGAACAAGATATTTATTATGTTGTATTTATGTACTTAGCCTGTATATCCCGGGGTATTATGACTATGAGTTTAATTGATCCTTAAATGTGGAAAAAATACTTCAGTCAGGTGTGCTGCCACAGGGTGCTGTAGTCATGTCACTCGATTAGCGTTTTTTAAATGCAGGGCATGAAATCAGTGCTGTCATTAGACACACAGTAATGTCACTGTGTGTGTAATGATGTGCATGACCGTCATTTTCAAAAATCTGTTTTTATCAATAATACTTACTGTTCATGTCAGACACCTGAGGGCATACAAGACAACAGCTATGGCTTTTGGGCTGCACCTTACATTAAGCATGCTAACATGTTGGATGCAGCAATGGCAGACAACTTGAGTTCCTGTGGATTTGAATACAGCCCATCTCCCCGCATTCCCCAGCACTCGTGTATATGGTGTAGCAGACTGATGTAACGCGTGTCGGACAGTTGTTGGCAATTCCATTCCGCAATAGAGATGTGCTACCGATTTTAGGATTAATCCAGAAAATGTGAAAATCAGGCGTAATATTACATAATTTATGTGCTTGTGTAGTGACATCCCAGATGTCACTGCGTGGTGCCAGCCCTAGAGGGGCACGGCGTGCGATGTACTCGCATCGCGGACATCACGTGTGTAGCGACATCGTGAATGTCACTGATTAATGCCGTCTCTAGCGAGGCACGGCGTGCGGTGCATTGTCATCACGGACACCCCGTAGGTGGGTGTAGTACCAGCCTTAGAGGGGGCTCGGTGAGCGCTGGGATAGCGGTGACACCACGCGTGGCATGCAGTGCTGACTCCTACAGGAGGGAGTGTGAGAGTGTCAGCCATGGGATGAGGTTACCCTGGGCCATGGCTCTCTGGTTGACCCTGGAAGGCACGTGACGGGTAAGATCTACACAAGGGGCCCAGGCGGGGGCAAGGGGGTGGTCACGTGTCGGGGGAGAGATCCTACGGGAAGGGTCGAGAAATGACAAGAGGTTTCTCGAAGGTAGTCGTGGCCAAGGGCGGGGTCAGCCACGACCTGGGAGCATATAAACCAGGTCCCCACAGGGACCGGGGTGCTGCGTTGCCGTCATCATCTGAAGATCTACGATCTACGTCCAAGAGAAAAAGTCACCAACACGTGGACGAGGAACCAAGCCAGGGTCCTGTCCGTTCTAGCTACTCCCTGTAGCTAGCGTAGTTAGCCTGGTGGTCCCCCACCATAGGTTATCTGGTGAAGGGGCAATTACCCCTTTGTGTTAATGTGTTGGTGTAAATAAATATGTTTCCTCCAAGAAGTACGTCTGCGACTCAGTTGAATCCATTACACTTTTACCACGAAGTGATGTCCCATGGCATGGGGTGACGTCACCATTATGAGCATGTAGACATCTTACATTAGTGATTTCAATGATTTAGAATAAATCCTGAAATGATCCCAAATTGTCCTGAATGATCAGAAAATCTGAATCGTCTGTTTAATCCAAAACTCATCCCTATTCTCTATATGGGTGAAAAACCCACCGATTGGTTTGTCTCTTAGTTCTGGATTCCGGATCATTTCCACTTGGGCATAAAAGCAATCCATGTCCACGTGGATGATGACTCTACTTCCTAAGTTGGTGGCCACGGATCTCGGGAGAGACTTTGCACCTGTGAGCAGAGAATGACACAGGCAAGCAAATCAAACACATTTATCAATTTCACTGCCTTAAGATGAAAAGTATATAATAGGCAACGCTTTGGGCAATTGGAATTCATCATCACACATTTACGTGATACCGTTGACTTTTCACAGAACGGTACTCAATTTATTGGCCATATAAAGATCACGAGTAGAGTGGACCTTCTGAATTATTCAAACGCGCTGCCCGTATGCACAAATACACATGACAGAAGATGCTATGTGTACTATGAAGGGCCATTACCCGATAAACGATGCACATCATGTTTTCCTTTAAGCCCAGTTATTGTGCTTGAAAACCACTGCCGACGCTTCATCATAAAATAATGTTTACTTATGCAATTTGTACTTACTGTATTTACTTTGTTTTTATAAATGTATCTATTTTTAGTCACTTACTTACCTTTTCTTTATTTTGTACTCGTTTTTTGTATTGTTAAGTGCTGTAACTTGCTGACCCGCTCCTACTGGACATCTGTGAAAAAGGGCTTCATAGCTCCTCGGAAACCTCCAGTCTAAATAAAGATTCTGATGTCTAATTATAGAAGGGCAACTGGCCATACCATTACTTATATTCTTTTGTTAAGCAGTGTTCTTGACAAATGTGTCGAGTTTTACTTTGTTAGTTGTGCTTGCGCACCAATTCTAACGCAGTATCGCCAAACAATTGTAAAGGTGACATAAATAACTAATTCGGAGTGCAGGGCAACTTTTCACGGCAGGTGATTTATGTAACCTGCTTAAAAATTGTGATCACAAGACACTGCAAGAATTGACAGTGTCAAAAACATAGACAAGGTAGGCAAGCAGGGAGGTATGCAGGTAGGAAGTCTATGGAGATAGATTAAGATGCAACCTATTTATGTGCCCACATATAACGCATGCAATGACAGCATGGTCGGTTATGTACGGTGCGAAAGAAGTTCAACATACTGTACATACAGCCGTACTCCAGGCCGCTCAAAACTGTACTGCAATTTGTATTTACCCAGTAGGGCGGCAATGCATTTGAATTACATTCAGCTCGACTCAACCCATCGCATCTACATGGCCGCTAAAACGAGCACTACTTTGTGGGAAAGTTTAACAGTAGTTCAAGTTCATTTATTAGGTATAGCCAGAGGTGTGGACTCGAGTCATGTGACTTGGACTCGAGTCATGAATTTGATGACTTGCGACTCGACTTGGACTTGCATAACAATGACTTTGTCCCACCTCTGGGTATAGCCCTGTGAGCCATTCGGCTCTTGAGTCGGGTGCAACTGCAACAAACAGAAAACAAAAACATCTTAAACAGAAAATCCAAGTTTTTTTTTTTCAAAAAAAGTTGGTTCCTATGGATGACCGGTGCTCGTCGTGGGAACGTGGAAGGCACCGTACGTGAGTCGTTGGCGATGTTTTCTCTCCACTCCGTCTCGTCCTCCGAGGTGGCCCCCTCCTGCCCATCACACGGCACCTCGAGCTGCCCGCAGTGGCTCATCATGGCCAACGACTGCCACTCTGCGTGTTTTAAAGTTGTCCTTCACTTCTCCAGCGAGCAATGCAATGCGTTATATTATACAGTGTTATAACATCAGTGCATGGATATTACTCACGTTTAGTTCGGATTATTGATACAAAGTGGGTGTTCGCTCTGATACAGACGCAGAGTCGTAGTCTTTTGCAGACGTAAGCAGGTATTTAAGAATCCCACTTTAGACGCTTTGAAAAGCAACAATAACAGGAACAGTCATTGCTAGTTGCCCGTATCGGGGATCGAACCCGTGTCACCGAGCTGGGCGGCTTGAGCCATTTGCTTAAAGACAACAATAGCACAAAACAAACGATGGCACATCTTCCCGAACTCCGTAAGCGTGGATTTTCACCAACAAGACAATCTACCAATTTCGGAAGACGTCAGAGAGACAGACGGTAGATGTATTCTGGAAGATGGTAGAATCTTCCGGAATATTTTAATAAACAACACGAGGTTTCGATTTAAAGCTTTCGTGACTGCAGAGATTCATCTTCTTGGTTCTTTCGGTAAAATCACGTAGAAGGGAAATAATGAAATAAAATAAACGTATTTTATTATTTCCCTTCTACGTGACTTTACCGAAAGAACCAAGAAGATAACACGAGGTTGTAATCTCTTTGGTTCTTTTGGTAAAGTCACGTAGTTAGAAATCAATTAAAACAAATCACGACGTTTCGATCGCAACACAAGCGGTCGTCATCATGCAAAGGAGTAAGCCTCTAAAGGTTTGGGGATGGGGGTAGCTCAAGTGGAACAACACCAGAAGCATGGGCGGAGTGTCAATGTATCAGCAATGCCAATACGGCAACAATGCCAATACAGCAACAATGCCAATGCAGCAGCAATGCCAATGCAGCAACAATGGCAATGCAGCAGTAATGCCAATGTAGCAGCAATGCCAATGCAGCAGCAATGCCAATGCACCAACAATGCCAATGTAGCAGCAATGCCAATGCAGCAGCAATGCCAATGCAGCAACAATGCCAATGCAGCAACAATGCCAATGTAGCAACAATGCCAATGTAGCAGCAATGCCAATGCAGCAGCAATCCCAATGCAGCAGCAATGCCAATGCAGCAGCAATGCAAATGCAGCAACAATGACAATGCAGCAGCAATGCAGCAACAATGCCAATGCAGCAACAATGCCAATGTAGCAACAACGCCAATGCAGAAACAATGCCAATGCAGCAACAATGCCAATGCAGCAGCAATGCCAATGCAGCAACAATGGCAATGCAGCAGTAATGCCAATGTAGCAGCAATGCCAATGCAGCAGCAATGCCAATGCACCAACAATGCCAATGTAGCAGCAATGCCAATGCAGCAGCAATGCCAATGCAGCAACAATGCCAATGCAGCAACAATGCCAATGTAGCAACAATGCCAATGTAGCAGCAATGCCAATGCAGCAGCAATCCCAATGCAGCAGCAATGCCAATGCAGCAGCAATGCAAATGCAGCAACAATGACAATGCAGCAGCAATGCAGCAACAATGCCAATGCAGCAACAATGCCAATGTAGCAACAATGCCAATGCAGCAGCAATGCAAATGCAGCAACAATGACAATGCAGCAGCAATGCAGCAACAATGCCAATGCAGCAACAATGCCAATGTAGCAACAACACCAATGCAGCAACAATGCCAATGCAGAAACAATGCCAATGTAGCAACAACACCAATGCAGCAACAATGCCAATGCAGAAACAATGCCAATGTAGCAGCAATGCCAATGCAGCAGCAATGCCAATGCAGCAACAATGCCAATGTAGCAGCAATGCCAATGCAGCAGCAATGCCAATGCAGCAACAATGCCAATGCAGTAACAATGCCAATGTAGCAACAATGCCAATGTAGCAGCAATGCCAATGTAGCAGCAATGCCAATGCAGCAGCAATGCCAATGCAGCAGCAATGCCAATGTAGCAACAATGACAATGCAGCAGCAATGCAGCAACAATGCCAATGTAGCAGCAATGCCAATACAGCAGCAATGCCAATGCAGCAGCAATGCCAATATAGCAGCAATGCCAATGTAGCAACAATATCAATGTAGTGGGTGAGAGGCTAATCTCTCACAATACAAAGGCCCCCAGCCTCTGTGGTTGGACCATCTCTAGCTCCACCCACCTACCTTGGTGCACCCATCTCAGGCCTACATAAGACCTTGTCTCAGCAGCTTTCTCTCTCTCACCTGAAGACGATTGCTTGTGTTGTGATCGAAACGTCGTGATCTATTATTTTCTATCTACGTGACTTGACCGAAAGGCCCAAAGAGTATGAATTCCTGCAGTCACGAAAGCTTTAAATCAAAATAAATAACAGTGTAACAACTAAAATTGTTCCTGGGTAGAAAGTGTTATTTCCTCATTGCTTATGCCTCAAAAGTACATAAAATGGCTATTATTCCTCACAAATTTTGCTTTTGTGACCAGGACAGTGATATTTTGAAATGTACCTATTTTTAATGAGAAAATGTGGTGTACATTTGTGTCTTTTGTTCACATAAAGTCCTGGTCACAAAGCAACGTTTTCGGGGAACATTAGTAATTTTCTATACTTTTTAGGCATAAGCAATTAAAAAATAACACTTCGTACCCAGGAACAAAAATTGTGTTACATTGTGTAATTTATTCTAGATTTGAAGCTTTCGTGACAGCAAAGATTCATACTCTTTGGGGTTTTCGGTAAAGCCACGTAGGTAAAAAATTTAATAAATGAAAACTAAATTAAATCACGACGTTTCGGGGGGCAGACTGTTTTAATTTAGTTGCTTTCATTTATTTTGTTTTAACAATCTGCATCAGCAGTCGGCCATGCTTTCCCACCTGATGACGGACGCTTGTGTTGTTTAATTGTCTACCAATTCCGGAAGATGACAACAAAACGGACGCTAGCTCTCTTCCGGAAGATCTGCCCCCCTACTTCTGGAAGCAACACGGCGAGGGAGAGGCAACGCCCTCGACTGGTGACGTCACCACGCTCGTCCAATGGAAGACGCCGTTACAAACCGGAACGCCCCCGCTACCGTCATAAAAGGGCGTGGCTGCTGTGAGGCGCGACGTGATTGGCTGAGAAGCTTCACCCGCGCGGAGTTGGCGCCTTTTTTTGTGGAACTTAAACTCTTGGGGCAAGAAGAAGAAGAAGGAGAGGGCCGGTAAAAGTCATCGTAAGAAGTCGACGTTTCGCGACAAGCCCCTCGTGCGAGTGTTACGAGAGAACCTTAGCGATGGCGGAGTGCGACCTGGAGGGGAAAGGCACCCGCATTTGGTCGATGCTGTTGCTGCTGGGATGGAAGGCGCCGCCCGGCCTACGCGTCTCAATGGGGCCGTGAGTGGAGGCCGCTACTTTTATTTTTCAATGATAATGATCACTGTTGTTGTTATAAGTTGCGCTATTGATTAATGTGAATTATTTCATGACTAAATGATCGCCGTTCTGTTTGAGTTGTTGAGAGTTTATCGGGGAAGTGTGACCGCTAAATACGTTAGAGTATCGTACTTGACGAGTTCACAAATATTGGCGTCTTTAGATGCTGCGGTAAGATAATTGAGTTAGGCTCGCGTTTAAAAAGAATATGCCATGAACTTATTTCATGCGTATTTATTAAAGAACAATGCCAATTGCCCAGCGCCGTATATACTCTATACAGTACTCAAGATTATATTCTTGGTTCTTTCGGTAAAGTCACGTAGAAAGGAAATAATAACAAAAATATATATATAAAAATATAAAACACATTTTTTATTTTTATTATTTCCCTTCTACGTGACTTTACCGAAAGAACCAAGAATATGAGTTCCTGCAGTCACGAAAGCTTTACATCAAAATGTTGTACTCAAGATTGTTACGTGGGTCTCTACCATAAAGTGGGTATTGTTTTACAAGTTATCCACTGAGAATGTTTCTTATTGAGCTGGATGTTATGCAAATGCGCCTCACTTTCTATGACTAAACAACGGTTTCTATATTTTAACATAAGAATTACTTCTTAACATAGAGTACCAATTGTCAAGCGTCAGAATACGGGTCTATCTGAAGTGCATGGTGGCTTGTGTCGGTAGAATAGACAAGTTTGGGGGATAGAGGCTGGTCAAATATAATGGTTTGGGAAGGAGTCTCATACGGCAAGGTGATGATGTTATGTGTGATGTTGACTTGGCACGACTGGACAAATATTCGAGTGACCTGAAGGATGTTTTATAAGTCGATGGTGTATTCCGTTCTATGTTGTGTTATCTCCACCCTATTGTAAAGACATTATCAGTAATTTTTGTTTTGTAAAAAAAAACTGTACAGTAATGTACTCTTTGGTTCTTTCGGTAAAGTCACGTAGGTATAAAATAATAATTCGATCACATCAAATCTAGAATGTACAGTAATGTGTAATTGATGTAGGTTTACACGGCTCTATTTACAGTACAGTGTGAGCATTTATCAGGCTGTCAAGGTTTACTCACTTGTGCATGCTTTTGTCTTCAACCAGGGACATGTTTGTGAAGCCGAACAAATGTGCCTTTGAGAACATTACATATTTTCTATTTTGTAAGCTGAATCCAGTGCTCGCCAAGGAGCGATTCAGGTGAGGTCGTTTTTTTTCTGTGCCCACGCTTAATTGAAATCCTCGTCGTATTGTATATCACAGTTATGTGCGATGAAGAAGAACCATTGCCTGGCACATCACCTATGTTTTATTTTAAGGCCACAATGTTGATGTATGAGTTTTTAAATTCAACAATGAATTAATTTAATGATTGTTATATCAGATGCAGGTAAAATACCTGTTTCTCAGTGCCTAGCCTTCTGTAATTAACTTAAATGGATAACCTTTATTTTAGTCAGATTTTTCATTTTTTATTTCCCTTTTTTATATTTCATTCAGACTGTGCATGCCTATTGTCGACAAAAAAATGGAGCAAATGTTTCGCAAAACATGCAGCTCATGGCTTCGAGATATATCGGTAAGTCTTTACTGTCTACCAGTCTCACTGAAGTAACATTTGCTGCATAAAGTGAATGACGAGTCTACTTTTATGTAATAGTCTTAATTACTAAAATGACTCTTAATACAACGGATTGTAATTGTATTTTTTCCAGCAAAGTTTTACAGTGTGTTGGCTATCAACAACAAGGCAACTCCTATGACTAATTGGGAATGGGACGCAAGCGTAGGATTAATCACCCTGTCGCTGGCTGCCTTTGGGGAGGGTGTATAGTATGAAAGGCCGAAACACCCTAGGAACCACAGGTTCACTACTGACGATGCGCTCCCCAAATTTCACCAGGCTCACTATTCATGAACTCTTGGAAGTGCTTGCACAAAGGATAGTAACATCTCATCCTGTGTTCTTTGGAATCTGCTTGTCTGTTCTCCGACAGGAAGAAAAGCAGAGTTGTGGATTTCCGCAGATTCAGCACTCCTTGTTTATTTCTCCTGGGGGAAACTTGTTTATAAACGTCATGTACAATTTCTGCATTTACGTCTTGGAGAAACAGATTTTGAAAGCAAAAAATGGTAAGCATGATAAAGTTTGTAAAACATTATTTTTTGACCTGAGTGTTTAAAAAAAAAAGCACAATGTGGAGAAAAGGCATAACACTTCTTAATAAGGTCTCCATGGATGGTCTCTCAAACTCACTTGCTGGTCTGCTATTTCCTGGCCACCTTAAAGCACAGTGAGTTTTTTTTTTAGAGTTCCACAAATCTGCATAACTTACCAATTTTTTTAGTAAAAATTCTTAAGCAAAAATTGTAAAATTGTCGATTAGGAATAGCAAGAAGAATGCACATGCCGACAGTTGCATGGTACTTGATGTTTGCGGCGTGCAGTGGGCGAGTATCGGTCGCGCATGGTCCCACCGGCGTCAATAAAGCCCAGGCTGAATGGCATGGAGGATGTGGTGGCCGAGAGACTGATTGCCGACACGGCACTGCTGCGGAAAAAGACGTTTCAGCGCGTGCACCACATGCAGGTGGACATAGAGGAGTCGTGGAACAATAGCAGGTGAGCACTGCTGCCTCTAAGTGGCTTTGAGTCTCGTCGCCTTGACTGAGGGAGGGAAAAAAAGCCAAAGTTTTGCAAAAACTCTGTTCTCCGGAATGCACTTAACTGGTGTTTGTCAAACTGCAATACAATCTTCCTTCACATGTCTGGAAAAATTCCGATAGCCATCTGGCATCTTGCCGTGCGCTTAACACATTCCTGCGGAGGAAGCTGGTAGGAACGTTGGGTTGCTCGGTCAATGGCCAGAGTCAACGGCGGCGTGGTGTATTCCGCAAATATGCCCGACCGTGAGGGCGGGCACAAGCCGGCGTGAGTAGGTTAAACGTTGAGTTTTATAAGGGCACCATGGGGTAACCAGCCCCTCGCCCCTCCCTGCACAACGGACGGACAGATACAATAATCCCCTGTGGACTGGTGTATCCAGGAGGTTCCTACCAGTATAATAGACCTGTTCGTTATGGAGCTTCAGGACGCAACCAATTGGTGGCACTTGCGTACATACAGCACTGTACTTTGTATACTGTACTCTAAACGGCCCCACTGCTTCTCTACAATCAACTTGGAATGCTCTACAACTGACTGGCGAGTATCTCTGTAAAAGAGTATCTTCTATCTTGTATCATGATTAAAATTTTGTTTTTTTCTTACTTGAAAAGTTTGTACTTGCAAAATTTGGTGAACCACAAGTATAACCGGAATATTTGATTTAACTGGCACCCTCCATTCTCCATGGATGCCGGATAACAGAGCTGCTAAAAATATATATGTGGTGCTTGCCATTCCCTAATCCATCCGTAGTAATCCCCATGTCTATGGTGAGCAGAAGTCTGTAGGATAACCTTTGATTTCCCACACAGATGTTTTAGCAAACCTGAGGATTATGGTTAGGAGTTGGCCCCCATAAATATTTGAACATGCAAAACTTATGATTGTGAGGTACACTCTAATAACACTGACTATTGTTAAATATAATCAGTTGCCATCTCCCAGAACCATTTTGGAATAATTTATTACCTTCATAGTCTCTAGTTTGGGACTTTCATTGAAGGAACCAATTTATGTGACTAGTCTGAGCGTAAGCCTTTAAAAAGAATTGTATTGTTGAACGGCTACTGTCCTCATGAGTGATTTATAATTGAGTGTAAAGAATAGCTCTGATTAATATTGTCCTTGAATGTTCTCCAGATCACAGGACAAAGAGTACAAGGAGCTCACAGTCCAAATACAAAAAGAGGAGAAGCATATGGACCGTATAGTGAAGGATTGTGGCTACGCATTGGTGAATGAAGAAGGGTGCGCAAATTTCACGTAACTATTTACAATTTAAAGTATTTTGTTTATTCACTGCAGCCGTATATATGCAGTCTTTTGCAACGTGATACCGACACGTAGCAAGCCTTTTTTCTTGGTAAAGACGGTAGCCAGATTGGGAGTGATTATATTTGTGAAGGACTCTATGCATATTGTTGAGTGGTATAAAAATGTGTTGGTTTACGCTCATATTTTCAAATTACATTTTATTGTATTTGGTAACAAAACAAAGTACACTTATATTGTGGTGTAGTGTTGCAAATCAATATTTTACTTTACAAAAAGAGGTTGCGTTTCTACTGTTCACAAATGTGCTATATAGATGAGGTTTGTATACATAATTTCAGACTTGTAAACAAGCAAAACTTTTTTTTAACGTTGACTGTTGCATGCTCTCGTTAGGGATGCTGCAGTGGAAGAGTGCTTGGATCGTAAAACCGAAGAGAACAAGATGATGTTGAAAGAGGTTGGAAACAAGCATTTGTTCACCAGCATAAGTTTGTGTGTTACCAATTTTCTGCTGATATTAACTGATAACGATGCACCATTGATAATTATATACCACCCATAATCTGAAATGTAGGTACGCGCCATGTGGGCTACATTGGAGGGGACATTAAAGGCACTTGAGCCCAGTGTGGAGGCAGTGGGCGCCGTGTTGAGTGGAGAGGCTGATCGCTACCGGCTGGACGGAGCCGCGGTTGACGTGAAGATTCCACGAATGCTGCTCACACTGTGTGAGAAGGAGATAAAGCGGGTATGACGGTGGCAGTGATGTTGACTGTTCAGTTTCCTTAGCCAGGAGTACACTTCCATGTAAAAATACGGTCTAGTCTGTTGGGCGGTCATTGATATAGTGGTTTGCTTATTCTATTTATGGCTTAAATTCATGATTTGTTGTTGGAAAGTGAAATAATAAGTTGACTTTAAAACATGAAAAATCTGAGGTGAGCAATGCACTTTTTCCAAGTGCAGCATTTTGAATGTTAGCTGTATAATGCCCTTGATTTATAAAAGTAAGCCTCACTGAGTCTCAAGACATACATTGAGATGTTTTTCTAATTCCATTAAGGGATGAAACCCAAGCACAAAACACATTTAAGGGATTAACTAGCAAGGTCTACACAGATGTATTCAAAAATCCCACTCTCTATAGCCAGCTTGGTCACCTTATGGTCCAGCTGATTTAGGAATTTAACAAATCTGTAATCCTCCAACTTTTGCCTCCCAAACCAGATTTACAGGTGCATGCTACCTCCAGTATAGCCAGTGCATTGGGTCTAGCGGCATAACAGATATTTTGTCCATATTGGTTGAGTGCCTGACTTTGCCATGGTGCGGTGCTCCTTTTTGCAGCAGCGTGTGCTCAACGTGTTTGTGGCTGGGCGGCTCGACATACTGAGCTTCCTACAGCTGCACAGGCTGGCGCTGCGCCACTACATGGATGAGCTGCACAATACGGGGCTTCCTGACCTAACAATTGCTGCCCGTGACCTTTACAGCCAGGCCGCCTCCCTGTCTACTTGCCTGGCGGAGATGCAGACACTACGGTGAGTGAACGAGCATGGGGCTAATGTGATTTGAGTTGAGTTTGTTCACGCAGAGCGGGGATCATGGAAAGGCTGTTTGAGAGCATGGTTGTGAAGGAACTGTGTTCTCATGCTCACACAGAATTACGATAGCCGGAGGGGTTCTCCCAGACTTGAATAAGGCCGTGGCGGAACTGGACACTCGTTGGCAAGAAAAGAAAAACAAAGGGTTTAACCCCCTCGTCATACAACCGGTAGGATCAGTTGGTAAAACCTCAATGCCATTTTATTTAAATTACCATCTCCTAATTGAAAAATTTTAACATTTAAAAAAAAAAATGTATTCTAGTTGTGGAAACCGTATACAATCTGTATGACAAGCAATGATCATGCACACAATCCAGTAACTCATCTTTCACTCGACACAAGCTACTTTGCCTTGTCATCAATACTCCAATTTTAGCTCATTGGCTATGTACGGTTCGAAATAAGTTCAACATGCGTACATAAATACTGTGCTGCCATTCTATTTCAAAATATCAGATCTGTTTAATTTCCAATGCTGCACAGCATTTTGGATGAGAAATACATTCTGCCGTGTTTTTTGTAGGGACCACTGTCGCTGATAATACAAGGGCTGTAACTCCCATTTTGTTCGTGGTAAAATGCAAAGATAGTTTTCTCATATACTGCCCTGTTCATATTGCCAAGAGATATCTTGTTAACCTTAGATTCTCCACAGGCGTTTACATCGCTTCCGGCATTTCCACCTTTGTCGCTTGAGCTGCTGGAAGAAGACTCTGATGAGAATGTGCCTTCCCTCTTCCCGTACCCACGGATGGGTGAGAGGGGGTGGGGTTAACTTCCATTATCACTCCTGTTCAATGTCTTGCTCAAGATTGCCTTTTGACAATCGTTAGCAGCCTAAAATTTACTGTACTGATTTTCATAGCTCCGTTAAGTTTGTTTTCAATGAATTTGGTTGTATAGCGATGAGGCATCTCACATGAAAACCATTGGACAAATCAAGACATTTTGTTAATAAACCTAAAACCTTTTCTGTGATTTCAACGTTAACTTGCTACTGAAGTACTTAACACATTGACACATGTTTTCTAGAAAAACAAATTGATGTATCTGCCAGGGCTGGATCGCTTCAGGCAGAGGTCGATTTACCTATGTCATCAGGCTTGAAAACCCCCAGGTAAGAATATTAAATAATTGACATAGTTGTAATATCGTTAAGTAGTTCCAACTTTTAACCCACTACTCCTTTGGTTCTTTCTGTAAAGTCACGTAGGTATAAAAAAAGGTATAAAATGTATTTTATACCTACGTGACTTTACCGAAAAAAAACAAAGAATATGGATTCCTGCAGTCGCGAAAGCTTCAGATCAAGATTTTAACCCACTGACTGCATTTATTCTAATAAACATTTTTTTTTAATAAATCTCTTTTTAGACTCTTGGACTGTATTTGCATTCCTTAGTTTTGTAATTTTTCTTATTAGGGCTCACTATCCAAGCCATCTCAACCAAACGGAGAGTTCTGAAGGAGATGGTTCACGGACTTCTCAACGTGGCCTACGTCATAAACCTTATGCTACAATGACTGCACCGGCAGAGAAGGTCAGTTTTGGAGAATTATTTGTTATCCTACACACCAAAACTTTGGGAGGCATGATACATGTCCAGTCGGCCAGTCAGTGCCTGGATGTCACTTTGCCTCCCTATATAAAACCTGCCTTCTGATGAGCGAACCGAATGGAGAGAAATTGGCACGTACAGATACGGGGCAGACAATGAATATTAGTAACTCGCCTTTTGCCCGTCCAAGGACGGGTGTATTTCAGTAAATCTGAAACTTGCAAACGAAAAGCAGACCTTTTTCGATTTAAAGCTTTCGTGACTGCAGGGATTCATCTTCTTGGTTCTTTCGGTAAAGTCACGTAGAAGGGAAATAATAAAACATAATAATAAAATACAATTCTCACGACGATTTGGCCACAACGCAAGCAGCCGTCCTCAGGTGAAGAACAGGACGCTGTCTTTCCGACAGACCTGTTCTTCACCTGAGGACGTGAAATACAAATGTGTTGCAGGTCTAAGACGTTCTTCGCGCAGCATTGGTTTATTATTTGAGTCATTAACTGCCGTACGGACTCTCAAAGTTGTGTGTCTGCAGCAAGCGCGTGTGTGTGTGTGGGGGGGAGAGGTAGTGTAGTGGTAAGCGCGCTGCGCTACAAACCCGGCAATCCGAGTTCGATTCCCGCTCACGGCCACCACCGGTGACCTTTATTTGAACTGGTCCTGGGCCTCCCCGAGGTCGACTCGGCCTCAAATGAGTAACTGGTGCGGTGTGTGAACATCGCCACTGGGGAGACAAAGGTGGCCGGGTGTGGTGAAGCCGGGTGGTAAAGCTTGTCTGTTATATAATTATAATAACCCCCCCTCCTCTGCCTCGATCTCTGCACCTGATGGGTTCAGTGATGATGTCAATTACCAGCGAAACGTCCTATTCAAATAGTAAATGTTGTGGATTATTTACTCTCCAACACGCTGGTGGGCTGAAGTAGTAACTAAATGGCACTTTGTTTACGTGACAAACCTTACTGGCTGTTAATTCTAGATTTGAAGCTTTCGTGACTGCAAGGATTCATATTCTTAGGTTTTCGGTAAAGTCACGTAGGTAAAAATTTAAAATTAATAAAAATAAAATAAAAATCACGACGTTCCACCTGAAGACGGAAGCTTGTGTTGCCTCCGAAACGTCGTGATTTTTAGTTGACTTTTATTAATTTTAATTATTTATTTTTCAATTTAAAGCTTTCGTGATTGCAGGGATTCATCTTCTTGGTTCTTTTGGTAAAGTCGCATAGAATGGAAATATTAAAATAATAAAAATCAACATCATAAAATAATTCTCACGACATTTACCTACGTGACTTTACCGACAACCTAAGAATATGACTTACTGGCTGTGTTGGGTGGTAGAGGCTTATGACACTTATACTTGTGCAATCTAACCCAAAAACCTTTTATTATGAATAACAGCTGTGTTTTTGAATACAGAGGACTCTGAAGGGAGAAACCAGGTTGAGGAGGCCAGCATGGAAGTCGCAAGCGAAGGACTTTAACCTCAAAGCAAAAAGTGCTATGGAGCGGGCGCATGACAAACTGGCAGAGCAGGTGTGGATATTGGTGGAAAATCATCCATTGACATTCTTGTCATCCAGCAGCAAACACTAATCATCTCCTGTTTTAAAGCCCTGAGCCAGTGGTGGAAATTCCACATTCCTATGGCAAGAATGATTCTATCTGTTGGACAATGACTTAACTTCCCCACAGTGGTATTACTGTTATTGAGCCTGGAGGGATGATGGCCTGAATCAGCCCCCAACCAACGTTTTTTTTACTCACAACTTGCAATTTGTGAGCCACTCACACTACCATTTGAGCCACCCGGTCAGATAGTGAACATGAGTAAATATGTATCAATTTGTGTGATCCATAAACAAATTAGTGGTTACATATTTATTTGTTAGTCATTATGGTTATACTTAAAAGATGAGATTTTAGAACGTTGTCTGGTCTGCTGGGATTGACAAAAGGTTGTCTGGGGGAGGGAATTGGTGTACATCATTACCGTATTTTCCCGCATACGCATAAAACCCGCAGACGCATAAAATAGCGTTTTGTGTAAAACAAATTTCAGATACCCCGCATGCATTCATATATTTAACGTCGTTCCCGCAGCTTAATTCCATCATATTAATAAGAAGTTTATATTTGTAATACATTCCACTATCAATTGTTAACATTTTAAATCATAGCGTGCACAAAGAAAACAAACTAACCGGAAACGAGTGAACTTAAAACGGTAAATAAGTACCAAAATTAAATATCCAATACATAAGTAACAACTGGTAGATAAGTACAGTTTTAGCACTTGTAGATTGCGCAGATAATTAGCGGCACTGCGGTACGCCGTTGCCTCGCCCCCCAACCTCTCTCTTCGCCCAGCTCTCCCGTCGCCGGTAAACAAAATGCACCCACATCAAACGGTCGTTTCATTGTACAAACAATTTGAATAATTTAAAACGTGATTTAACGTGCAATTTTAGTGTGAGTGGTTTATTCAACAGTGCTTTAGTCAAAGGTAAGTGTGCATAGTGGATAGTCCTACCATGAAAAAATTATGTCGCACGTGTAAAATATTTTTGGGATAGCCCGCACCTCCATATACCCCGCAGGGTCTTGTTTTGTTCGTAAAAAGTGGCATACCCCGCGGGTTATATGCGAAAAAATACGGTAATTGACATCGTTGATAACAGCTGTGAAAATTGATCAAGTAAAAATACTTTGGGAAGCATGATATATATGTCCAGTCAGCCAGTCAGTGCCTGGATGTCACTTGGCCTCCCTATATAAAACCTGCCTTCTGATGAGCGAACCAAATGGAGAGAAATTGGCACGTACAGATACGGGGCAGACATAGCAAAGTGGACACTCCCTTTGTTTCTGTGTGGTAGCCTTTTGAGATCTTACCTAAAATTGTCTTGTGTATTGGTTTGAATTTTAGATTGCAGAAGCAGTGACACTCGGGGTGGTCGGAGAGGGTGCGTGCTTTGCATTAGAGGGGGCGGAGGATCCAGCCACTGCTATGCTCAGCAATCCATTCACCATCAAGTCGGAGCTGCAGAGGACACCTGTCCAGATGGGTATGAGTTGGATGCCCGCAGAGATTAATCTGGCTTAAGTTAATCTTCGAAAGCTAATTGAATGATTTACCCTTGTGTTTTGATTTTCCACAGTTTATAGAAAAGGTAAATCACGTGCAGTTTCTAAGTGAACAGCATCTCTGTATTGATTACAGTTAATTTGTCTTATTTAAATGCTGTGTGGACAATTGTTTGGAATTCATAGTTCTAGTTGTGACCTGATATGTTCAAAATGAAAGTGCAAGAAGTGTTCTTTTTTGGAGATGTGTTTTTATTCACCAGTCTTTTACTTTAGTTTCAGATGTGAGGGCTACATGGAGGGAAGACACTGATGGACAGCTCTTGGATGAGAAACCAGATAGTTTTACGGATGCTGATGAAAACACACTGGTACAAATCTCGGACAAGAAATCCGACAATACCTTATTTGAGTTAGGACAAGAAGGCGACCAACACACAGATTTTCCTGTGTCTGGTGTTTGGAGTCCACAACCTCTGAACGCCTACAGGGCAAATACAACGGAATCAAAAAGGATCAGTGCCTCGGATAGGGTCGCTGAAGTAAATGGGGATGGCAGCTTCTTACCAAGAGGAGATTTATCAATGCAGCCTAAGAAGGAGCAGCCTCTTAATATTCCCTTGCATAAGATGGATGATGGCATTGTATCGTTAAGAGATTACCAGAGCGTGTTGGAATGCGTACATTCTTTGCAGGAAGAGTCAAGTTTAGACTGGGAACGCAACCTGCCGGTAAATTCTGTGGGAAACCAGGCTTCAACAAAAAATGCAGAATATTTCGGCGAGCATGCAGCACAGGAGGACCTGGTGATCAAATCTTGCCCCTCGGAGAAAAAGGATTGCAATGATTCAAATGAAATGTATTTTATGAGCCCATTTACCACTACGACAGATCGTTTAAAGAGATTGTTTCAAAAGCCAGCTGATAAGAGTGTGGACTATTCACCAATTCGGTCACCGCTGTTAATGTCCCAAACCCCATTCCTAGATTTGTTTTCAGAGTCTGCTGGCAACAACGCCAGTTTTTCTCCACATTTAATGAAGTTTAGTGATACAATTACACTGGCCAAATTGCCTCTTGAAAGGCAAGAATCAACTCTGAAAAACAACTTACTGGACTTAAGCTTAGACTTGATGAAGCCAGAGATAGACAGGCAAGTTTTACCCAAAGTTTCAAACCAGCCAGAGGCTGATGGCTGTACTAAAGCCTCCACGGCCTCGTTTAAGTCCTCCGATAATTTGCCAAATCGATGGTCGCATCTGAGGAAAGAGAAGTACGAAATTGATGATGCTGCCCAGTTTGGAATCCTCAACGAGACGATGCCTGAGCTGGGAGACAGCCACAGCTCCCCAGGTTCGCTGTGTGCCGAGGACAGCATGGAGGACAACAGTGCAATGGTGGCAGCGGCAGAGCATCCGTGGTGTCCAGACAATGGTGGTCAAGATAGGTGGCAAGATGACACGCGATGGCTCTTGAAAGATTTCACTTCCAAACAGGTGCCAGCAATCGGTAATAAAAAGGCAATCGCTGATGAAATGGAGGCTGTAAATGAGGAGCCGAGAGAGTCTGAGCTTGACGAAAAATCAAGTAAGAAGGCCTTTTGTCTGGACGACGACTTCCTCAATTCTTTTGCACTGGATAACCAAGAGATGGTGCACGGAGATCGGCTGTCCGTGGAGCTGGCAATAACACCCAACCTTTTAGACCAGCTGGACCTGGACTTCCCACTCCCACAAATTTACTTGGACCGCTTTGCAGGAAGAAAAGTCGCGCCCGGTAAGCTCTGCCCATAATCCCAACTTGAATGGTTGTGACGAGAACACATCTGTCAGGAGCCGCTCCCTATTCTTTTCTTGCATGACTGTTCAACTAATTGCCAATTCCATGGTCTGCTAGCCACAAGTGGGCTTCAGGGGACTAATTTTGCTCTTCCTCCATTTGAAGGAGTACTGACAACTTGTTATGTGGTCCAAAGTTGCACTGTGGCTTTTATTTAATTTTCCATTGAAGGATGTGTGCAGCAGCCTGTTGATGTTTTAATGTGGTTGATAGTACACCGGTGTTTTAAAAGAATGTCAAAGCCAGAAGGTGCGATGTTTGGGTCTCGAATTAGGTGTTTATTATGGCCGTCATTGATCCATTAGTCGCCAGCGTTATTCTGGATCTGGATGAGATTCTAGGATTTTGACAGTGAATCCCAGAAGGGGGAGATGGGCACTTGAGTCGATGTTCAAGTACATTTTTGATGTCTTGCTCGATGTCGTTGGCAAGAACTTGTAATCTCCCATGCAGTTTGCATGGGAGATGAAAATGTTATCGAGGGTGTTGGCTCTGCAGCAAGGGCTGTCGTCAGCATATATGAATTTGTGAGGTGTACATGGCAGGTCACCTTATGTATGTTAAATAATCACGTGCCAGTACTGAGCTTTGAGGGAGACCATTGTTCATAATTCAATTGCAGCTGTTTACCAGCGATATAGAGTGTCCTCTTAACGCAGTAGTGCCATGTTAAGCAAAAATGCATTATAGTGAAAACAATTTCCCCATAAATAATGTTACGATAAAGTTTGGCGAGATACGATGTATACACACAGATGACGGGATAAATAATTGTGTACCGCTGCGTTACTGTATCATTCCGCATAACATACCGTTCAGCTACACAGCTCTGAAAAGTAGTTCGTTGTCGACTGCTCAAACTGTTAATAATGGGTGTGTTCTCTGCGCCTTAGCGTGTGTTCCACGTTGTGGAAAATGTTCCCCAATGGAAGAACCGTGTTATAGCATAAACGCATTGTTTGAACACGCGAGGACTTGCCGTAGCCTGAACATATGGTTTTGAGCATCGTGTCGATTTAGGTGCACAGTAGAACGCCATCTGATTTTTGCCAACTTCAATAGCAGTCCCATGACGCTAAACGGAGTCGTAGGCAGCAGAGTTCAATCGTTGCTGTGACAATTTTCTGTTGATGCTGGAAACCAGCTTCTAATGAAGGTGGGGAAGGCACCGATCTGTTCGCATCAGCTATGGCCAGTTAGAAATCTGGCTTGTTGGGGAGGCAGTTGGACATCGATAATGTCGTAAAGTCTGACAAGCATGGCCCATTCCATCAGCTTGGAAGTGGAGGACGAGGGATAATTTGCCCCTGTAGCTGCGGATTTCCACGTTTTCAGGATGGCGATGACTTTGGCTTCCTTCCATACTTTTGGGATTTTGCATCTATTTGAGCCTCTAAAGACATGCGGCTGTGTGTAGCACATTTAACATGAAGATTTAACTTTTAAAAGTAATTCTGCCTGCCACATTTAATTTACTTCCTTGCGCTAGGTTTCATTGTTACAATGTTTATGCCCAACATTTTTCACACTTGACATGTCCTCGGTCTCCTCTTGTTTTAGGTTACCCCATTGGTTAACTTTTGCGTGCAACTACAATGTCTTGATAACTTGCCCTCCATCCTGCACGTGCCCCACCCATCAGCGTTTTCCTCATCGCATAAAAAAAACTCTTTAGTCTCTTCCACACTCTCACGAGTTTGCTGATACTTCCATGAAATACCGATCATCCTCTCGACCGTTTATAGGTCCAGAAAGCTTTTCTAGTTGCTTTGTAGAAGGACCAGCACTGTCCCACACTAACACGGTAAAATATAGTGCAGTGCATTTACATAATCCTATTTGAGACAAATGTGTGACCATTAATAATTAAATTTAATGTGTTTGGACATTACCATTATTTTACCTTTTTTTATAGACTGCTTTGTTCTTTTTTGTCTTTTCAGAGGGTGATTAAGCAATCAAGCCTTTTTGGGAAGTGAAACATTCAACTTTGTACCAAGCAACTAATGGGTAGCCAATAGTACATAATTGTATTGCTCACTGTGTGAGTACAACGTGCAGATTTACATGTTGACCGTGTTAGAACAAAGCTAACATAGTATTTATTAGCTGTACTTAGTGTGTGTGGTTTTATGTAATATTTTTTTTGCAATTGTCCGAAATTTTTAGAATGTTAAATACAATTCACACTTTCAATGTTTAATATTTTTTTGAAAATAAACTTATGAACTAATTTTGAGTGGTGGCTCCTTCCAAATGCTGTCACATCGCATACGCATTCAAAATAACTGACTTTATGGCATGTTAAGTCGGCCCTTAGAATATATTTGTTAAACCCACAAGTGTATAAATATCGTGTATACTTAGTAAATCTATTTGTTTCTAGCAAGCATTGTTTTTTATAATTTGTACATTTAAAGCAAAAAGCACACAGGTTGTATTCAATGAGGAAGTTTTTTTATTTGAATCGAATGCAATGACAGTACTGCTTTTCAGTGACTTGCGTTACATCACAAACAAATTTACAACATGATACAGGTGCAAATCACAATTATGGTGGCATTTCGACTATTTCAGAAAGTTGTGCCCTAATGTGGGTTTCACCTTGAGCCTGTAAGCCCAGTAAAAATATAAAGGGTAATGTATTTTAGCATGTAAACTTTATGCTAAATTGATACAAATGTGCTATGTTAAATAACTGAATTCTTGAAAACACAATAGTCATTGCAAACTTTTATTTTTGGGTAACTATCACAAGGAGTATTTTGACTTCTCAATTGGTTCTCATAAAAATTAATCGTTGGAAATAAACAATCCAGTGTTTACTGCCTGGAACATCACATTAAAAAAAATTACTGCATAGTTAGAAAATCCCAACACCCTTCCATAGTTTGATGTCTGACCAAAGTTTGAGTAAGGCTGTACTAGTTTTTCTTCGACTTGAGGGCATCATATTTCCTCTTGCTGGAGTACCACAGCAGCAGTGGAATGCCGATGGAGGGCAGCGTCATCACTCCAAATGCTGCCCAGTCCAGCTGGGGGAGAGATTTAAAGTCACCACCAACTCTGTAGAACCAGGTAATTATGACCAAGTGGTGTAGCCTAAAATGTGTCAAACGAAAGTACGCCCCAATTGACACTAAGTCTTACTAAAGCATGTTTAAATATTTAACTGCACATGTTCATGCCTCCTGGGCACATTCCTGGTGAATTTGTCAATCTCAAGTCCTTGGATGTGCAACCATTATGCGTTACAGGTCTTATAGGTGGTGGGGAAAGAGGGCAGTGCAATTAATTGTTGCGTTTTTCTTGTCCATTCCCTGCCTGCAACCAACATTGACCAATAGGGTGAAGTAAGGTTCAACAACCACCACACCGCATCGGGTGTTGCTGATCCAGTAGACTGACAAAAGAGCTGTCGGTATTTCCAAAATTATTAAGTAACGAGATTCCCATTTTACAAAATGAGGTGGAGGGGATCTGTTGCAGTGCAAACGTACATAGTGAGGAGAGAACTTGCGATCGTATTCCTTCTGAGCCAAAATTCCTCCCTCGCCAGGTGCACTTGTATGGCCGATCTGCAACACAGACATGGTTTGTATTTTCATAGCACGACAAACAGCCATCGCTGAGAAACACAATACTTTAGGCATATAAATGACACCTTAATCATGAAAGCCCAGTTGCAATTTATAACAAGCGTTCGCAAGTGGTGTACAATACATCCATGCATTGAATTACATTAAAACATTTAACGTGTGGTGCTGCGCTAACTGACCCGAGACTTGTTGGTCCTTCGTTGCGTCATCCCATTGTACTTGGCCTTGTTGGCCCTGTGCTGGGAGGGCAGTTTTGCTCTCCCCTCACCCACTTCCTATTTTAAGCTGTCATGTAATACATCTTGATGCACTTAAATGCTTTGTAAATTGTAATTCTACTGCAACCAACTCGATTATCCGTGGGTAATGGTGGTGGGGGGGGGCTGATCAAACAAACGGAAAATGCAAACGATCTGTAATTTATGCTAAAAATATTGCTTACCTATTGAATATAAATTTAAGGTAGGATCTCGTCTGTTTCAAGAAATCTGTTTCCTTGTGGACGTTTGTACTCTTGTCGGCACCAAGTCACGTGCCCCCAACAAGTGAAGAGCACAAAATAAACTAGCAAGCCCATGAACATGTTTTGCTTTTTTGCAAGCATGCAATCCGGATATGCCCACGGCTTCAAGAGAGTAAACTATTGAGCCACTCACCACCACCTCAGCGCCCTCCTGTGGCAGGTAAGAAAGCGTGGCGGATGAGAAGTTGAAGAGGCCCGGCACAAGCGGCCGCAGCACGACGGAGTGCGACACGTTACTCCCCCTGCAGGCAGTTGTTAAGGAAGCTCCCTTTTCCTGCTTAACGTTGGTGACCACAGTGCAAGTTGAATCCATTATCAACTTTATACCATGTTTTTATGGGACATAACCAGTTTCAACTCAAGTTGCAATCAAAGCAGCACGTTTCCGTGTTTATATATTTTTTAAGTTGCCTGCAAATTCAGGCTGTAGCCTGATTTTTTTTTTTTACAAGCCGATCTTGCATCACTGTCTGGCCTGACTTGTGTATTTTGCAAAACAATCTCAATTACTGATGTGGGTGGCAGGATAATTTAATTTTGCATGCAACAATTGTCAGCAACCCTATCTTGACCTTTCATTTAATTTTTGGGAAGGTGTTCTAAAGTATTTTTCATGGAAATTCAACTTGGTAAATTTTGGGTTTATGAAGCCAACTTGGGCAAACTCAAGTCTAATTGGGTTATGGAAACAAGGCATGCTGCTCACTCGCATTGCTGCATTTAAAGGACAATTCATGTCACAAATGACATTTATTTTTGCAGATAAGCACGCAGGCTGCATGTCCTAGGCTGTCAGACCAGTTTCAGAAAACGACGATTATAATCGGTGCTAATTATAGTGTTTATGACCTATGATGTGGATGCTACAAGAATGTGATAGTGGCATGCCAGGAAGATATAAGTCTCTTTTCACTGCTTAACAAAGCCTTAGACTCTCTATGGGCAGCTTTGACACGCAGCCTATGTCTTTATATATGCACGATAAGCTCTTTTGTGCTGAGTCCAAGTTAATTTAGGGAATAATTTAGGAAGCAGTTCATGCAAGACACTCCATGCCCAGTGATCAGTTTGATTCCCAGCCACAGCTAACATCAGTGGTGAGATATCTGAAACTGTTCCTGGGCCCACTTCAATTCACCAACCAGCACTGTCTAGCATACTAAAATATGTTCAAATAACTTCCATGACTGAACATTTCATCCTGAAATTATTTTTTTTTTAAACACGGACTGCAGTGTGCGTGAGCGGAGGATACGGGGCGATCCTCTCCCACTTGACGTTGAGCATCCCTGAGACGATACCGAACTGCTCGGGGTGGAAGGCGTCATCATTCAGCTCCACATCCAGGGCGGCACTAGAATGGTGACATTGACAACAGCGAACCGTATAAAGCAGGGGAGGGAAAACATTCACGAGTGCTGAATAGCACTTGCAAATACCTTTTGACAGTGCACTAAAATTATACATTTTTATTAGGCCAAAAATATTCCTCTAGTATCCGATTAGTGGCAAAGACAGATCTCTCAGATTCCCCACTTATGGTTAAACAGAAGACAACTTAAAACAGCTGTTGTGGCAACCTATTTAGGAAGTGTCTCAGGCTATCCAATGGTAATTTGAAGCTTCATTAATGAGAAACTGCTTGAAAGTTATGGTCAAGAGTGACAATGGAGTATTCTAATTTTATTATCCCCCTAATAAATCAATGCATCCACAAAACGAGCGCTATAATGGAGCACGTGTTTCATTTTACGATACTTTTTCATATAAAAGTATTTGAGCTTGTGGTGGACAGCCCAGAATGTAACCTATATCTACGGTTTTTTGGGTTGCATCCTTTTAAAATAGTCTCACATGTGCATGCCAATACTCCAACGCAACAAGGGCAATTGAGTTACTAGTTTGACCGAGAGGGCAGGCGAGGGCTGCAAACGGGCTCTGGGTTTCCACAAGGGTGGTCCAAGACCTCACCTGGAGCCCACATTGTAGATGTTGTATTGCACCGTAAGATCCTGCCCCTCCACCGCGTACTTGTTGAGGAGGCTCTTGGAGGCGAGTAGCCTCGCCCCCTCGTCAGTGCGCACCGTACCACACACCGCCAGGGCCACCAGCAGCAGCAGAGCTAATCGCGCCATCTGCGGGCACATGCACAACATCATTGCTGAAAGCGACTGAAAGGATTTTAAAAGGCAATATTTCTAAGGTGAGATTAGTCTGTTCGGTTACAATGAAATCGGTTCATTTATGAACCGGTGAAAGTCCTTCCGAGTCCACAGGCTATTCTAAAATTGTATCAACATATAAATTAAACTGATCTGTTTGTTCATGCAGAGACCATCAGACACCAGGATGTAATTCGAATGTACAGCAACGGTTCCTACCTGCAGTCTGAGGACCATTGGTGGTCTGGAAGATCGTGGAACTGCAGATGTTACTATTTAGATAGGTACATTTTCTAAATTACTGATGCATGTTAGTCTGCGATTTTTTTTATTGTTGGTAGTTTTCCGCGGATCCAGAAACGTTTGGAACCACTGGTCTTGACATCCGTGGAGACCAGTTTTTGGTTGTGTAAAGACCCCATCAGCGGCTATTATGCCATTCTATTACCGCCCAGACACCTCATCAGAAACCAATCTACTTCTATTGTCTAGACTCCATTAGACACCCGTCTGCTACTTATATCCAGGGACCCCATGACAGCTCTACTATGGGGGTCATTGCCCGAAATGCCACCTATTTAATACAGAACGCAGCATTATTCATCAATTCATACCGTGACCCGACTCAGGATACGATCACACCACAGTGCAATCGACTCTTATGGAGGTCACTTGCACAGATGTCAATCTCCAACTCGCGGCGTCGCAGCGTGAACGAATTCATGAAGCACAAACGACTTTCAACAACGAATCAATTAACATTCAACTCGATTAGTACGGCAGTCGATGCACCAAACATTCTCCATTCAAACTCTCGACTAGTCAGGCCCTCATAGGCGGACAATGGGGAAATTAACTTTCCTGAAGACGCGGGCCGCCTATTACCGGTACGCATTGTTTGTGTGAAAGTCAAACGTGGTGTAATTGGCTTTGAGCAGCTGAATGGTGGAATGTTTATTTGTGATCTGCTTGGCGGCGGAGACGAACTCACGTTGTTGAGCAGCCGTCGCCTCGCTGTGAACGGGAAGTGGCAACCGGGGAGGAAGAGGGGCCGCTCTGGTCGTGACGTCATCGGCTAGACTGGATAAATGACGTCACGCGTCGGCATGACGTCATGTATTTAAACCACGGGTTTTAAATGGATTTTAAATAGAGGCAGTCCCCCGACTTACGACGGAGATGCGTTACGACGACCCCATCGTAAGTCGAAAATGGCCTCGCCTACCCAAGAGTCTTAAAGAATGGTGATAATTTAGCAAAACAGAGCAATTTACAGTACCGTAATGTATAAACTATATAAACTATATACCGTATTCTAGATTTGAAGCTTTCGTGACTGCAATGATTCATATTCTGAGGTTTTTTCGGTAAAGTCACGTAGGTAAAACATTAAAAAGTACAATACTTCTTCTTGGTTCTTTCGGTAAAGTCACGTAGAAGGGAAGTAATAAAATAATACAAATAAAACATAATAAAATAATTCTCACGACGCTTCGGCCACAACGCAAGCATCCGTCCTCAGGTGAATAATGAAACACCACCAAGCTTGGGGCGTATATTTAAGCAGCCGTCCTCACCTGAGGACGGCTGCTTGAGTTGTGGCCGAAACGTCGTGAGAATAATTTTATTGTTTTATTTTTATTATTTTATTACTTCCCTTCTACGTGATTTTACCGAAAGAACCAAGAAGATGAATCCCTGCAGTCACGAAAGCTTTAAATCGAAATTACAATACTGTATTGCACAGTAAAATTTAAAGTAAAAAACAAGGTGCATTCTTAGCCTGCCTATATGAACTGCAATTTCATAGAACGTTTTTTTGCAGGAAACAATCCTATCTGCTATAAAAAAAAACTTTTAACATGCATTGAACACCGAGACCACTTAACTCCGTCCACCGCTGGTGAGAGTGAGAGGCATCACCACGCAAGGCTGGAGATGCGTTCAGTAACATCCCGGCAGCGTCCCAACGTGCAGCGTCGTACCTCGTACGCTGCTGCGTTTGCCTGCCGCGCGAAATGTAAAATATTTAACAATTTTGTCATATCGCCATCGTAAGATCGAAATATCGTAAGTCGGATCACCGTAAGTTGGGGACTAGCTGTATATGTGAATTAAGTGTCGTGGAGAATATCGTGTACACAAATTACACAGGCAGACAATTCGTCTCCTTCACAACTCGTGCCTCCGCGTATATTTTTGTTTACACATCAATCAGCCACACGGCCTTCCGTGTTGACTGGTGGTGCACAAAGATCATAATAGAGTCCTGTAAATCCAATTCGTATAAACACCTGAAGTTCAAGTGCATTTATTAGATGTAGCCATGTGAGCCATTCGGCTCTTGAATCGGGTGCAACCGCAACAAACAAAAAACAAAAACATGAACAAGAAAACATCTTAAAGTGAATATGTGACTATGTGCAAACAGAAAATCCAAGAAAAGACAGCAAAATATTGCAGAAAAAGCAAATAAATAAAACTGAAAACTGAGTTGAAACGACGGTCATAAGTCCCTCCGTCCACCCACCCACCTCTCGTGGCTGGACGCCCTGCTGTCTAAAGAGGTTCGCGACGGTCAATCTTTGGCGTGTGGTGGGGTAAAGTGTGGGTACTCCCACACGTGTGGACAACACGTGGAAGAGGAGACTAAATCCTGTCTAGGGCTGCCGCAAGTTGAGGCTCCTGTCCCCAGCAGTGAGAGATTTCAAGGCTGCAACTTTGCCTGTCTACGTCCATTAACAACCTTCATTTCATTTTAGTTTTCAGTTTCATTTATTAGGTATAGCCCTGTGAGCCATTCGGTTCTTGAATTGGGTGCAACCGCAACAAACAAACAAAAAACATGAACAAGAAAACATCTTAAAGTGACTATGTGCAAACAGAAAATCCAAGAAAAGACAGCAAAATATTGCAGAATAAGTACCGTACACCAACGCGGTGTGCAAAAATCCGAGTGGGATGTAAAATCAAAGGAGTACAGTACAACATTTAAGATTTAGCGGAGCTGCGCTGCAATCACGGGGATCCCGCTCACGGCCAACACCGGTGACGATTACCGAAGCCGGTGCTGTGCCTCCCCTAGGTCGACTCAGCCGCAAATGAGGACCTGGTGTGGTGTGTAAACATCGCCACTGGGGAAGACAAAGGCGGCCGGGCGTGGTGCTGCCGTGCCGACCTTCACAGGTGCTCGCTAACAGCACTTGCTCCAACAGTCTGTTCAGGCTACACGGGGGATCTTTGTTGATGGGAAGTTCGAATAAATGCTTTAAAGTGACTCCACAACGGCGTCCCTGAAGTGGAGAATTAACACAAGCCGGCGTGAGTAGGTGACCAGCCCATCCCCACCCAGCCCCACCCCTCCCACCCCCCACCCAGCCCTTCCCCACTCAGCCCCTCCCTCCCCACCCTGCCCCTCCCTGCACGACGGATACAATAATGCCCTGTGGGCTGGTGTAATCAGGAGGTTCCTACCAGTAAAAAGTGTGAAGCCATACCTCTGGGAATTCACCCGAATGACCCCAAAATGTTACTCTAAATAGTTATGTTTTTCTCTCTAATTATCAGCTGTATAGCTGTTGGAATAGAGCGGTCTGTATTCTGTATTGTATCTTTCAAGACACAAAGATGAACATAAAATAATGATGTCCTTGATGATTTTTATCTCTGGATGATACCATTCCCATCTGCACAGAGACACTGGGGTAGATTGATTTGTGAAATAATTATCAGCATTAATTGCGACTGGATTTATTTCCCCACAAATGCAAATATAAAAACATTCGTTTTTTTAAAAGAAAGCATTGTTCAAGATAGCAGTCATTTTTAGTCTGCTGATGGTCGGTGATGCGTCAATCGACTCCTCTCGACGAGCTGTACACGATGCACTATTCAAAGTTGAATTTTTCGATAGCTAATGTTTGGCGTTTCGACATCGCGAAGTAGCACCGATTTCGGATGTATTGATACCCCAGTCGTGGAGTTAAGTACACCCCTGGAAAAAAAATAGTGTCCCAGAAATAAAATATTTAATTTCCTCGGCCATTTAGTATTATTTGGTACCCTGGGGGTATCGCCATGAGGATCATATGTTCAATTAGTTTTTATTTTAAGAGAATCATCAAGTTATCTTAAATTCAGAGGCTGATTTGATAAAGTGCACTGCAGGCAGATTCATAAAACCCATGGGCGATGGTTCACTTGCATGCAACACTTTACCTCGGTGTAATTGGAAAATCGAATTAAGTGTAAAGATTTTTCATATAGATAGGCTTACTCCTGTCATAGGAATGTTGAACGTATACTACTAGTCATTGAAACTGGCGATGATGAATCGATGTAAATATGACATCCTCTGTACATTCTTGACCTAACCGTGTTATACTTTTTCCTACTTCATGTGTCGTAACGTGTTACTTTAGCCTAGGCAATGAATTAACCTCAGCGTATTGCTTTCAGTTGAACTGAGCAATTTGGTGACGCTGCTGCGTTGGCAGTGGCGCACAGCCATGATTGACAACAACTCAAACTCAACAAGTTCGACAATAACACTGTGGTTGCCTTCAAAAGAAACGTGATATGATAGGCGAGGGTTCAGGCAATGGCCCTTCACAGCATAGAACGAGGTAATTTGAATAAATTATCGAAAATATCAGCACTGCTCTATTCACTTGTTTATATGCAATGACCGTACCGCATTTATAATTTTGGAAGGTTGCGGGATGAGGAGGAAGAGGAGATAGGTGATATCAGGGATGAAGTTGCAGCGGAAAAGTAGCACTACCCAAGGAACGATGGAGGGAAGGAGTGAGGCATCGTGCTTTCACAAGGAGTCTGTGGCAACGGCGCAGAGACTCACTACTCATCCAGCAGTGGGGCGAACATGACTCCTCACCAATACATTCCAACTACCGTTTTGGTAGTGCTGTAGAAACGTTGCTGTAATTACTGTAAGAACAACCACGTTTTAGCAATGGCTCTTCTACTGTAAAAAGGGTAATGGTCAGGAATGTTAGCTTATTCTCGTTCAATTTTCGATTTAAAGCTTTCGTGACTGCAGGAATTCATATTCTTGTTTCTTTCTGTAAAGTCACGTAGAAGGGAAATAATGATGTTTTATTTTTCTTATTTTATTATTTCCCTTCTACGTGACTTTACCGAAAGAAACACGAATATTCTCGTTCAGTTATAACCGAAGAGGCAGTGTTTCTTGATGATTATCATCATTGGGGGGGACAGGAGTGGGATGAGCGCCCCCCCCCCCCCGTTGCTTAAGGTTCAGACTGCCATCCAATGTTTATAGTCAAGTGAAAAAAATGGTGGTACTGCACTATTTTGTATATATGGGCCAAACCTCATTTGCATAGAGGGTGAGAATTAGCGCATACTGTGCTATACAGATCATATTGTTACTCGTTCTGTCTCGCGTTTGTACTTGGTTCAGGTTTACCATTGGCTGGGTCATGCCCCCTTCGCCCTGAGGGTTTTTTTGGATCCCCTCCTGCCACCATTTAAGTAAGTGATGAAGAGTAATTGTGTGAGTGAGTGCCTGTAACCATCACTGGTCACTTGTACAATACAACTAAAGTTTGAATATCCCTTCATGTCCTGTCTAAGTCAATGTAAAGTAAGTACATCTACTCAAGGTGTGTTATACAGCTAGCAAGGTCTTGTACATTAGCCTCAAGAGGCCTGAATGTGTACAGGTCCTTTCTTCAGGTGAAGTGCCCAATATCGCACGTCCTTGTGGCAAGGCTTGGGTGGCTTGTTCACTGGTGGTCGGTCAAAATGCCACTTCACAAAGCACGCACGCTCCCCGCGCCCGTTGCCACGTTATCAATAATGTACGCCGTCTAACCCGCCGGGGCATTCCTCTCTGAAAACCAAAGCTTGCGTAAATAATTCACGGGGTAGTGGAAATAAAGAAAGAAAGCAAGAAAGAACATGACACACATCATCTTACTTCGTGCAATTCCTCCGGTACTTTTACTAAACCCAAAAAACAACAACCCAGCGTCTGGTCGGGCGCGTGCCAGAGCGTGACACTGGCACCCGCTTTGTGCCTCATCGCAGGTGACACGAATGTTCTAAGCTGCCTGGTCCATGCGTGTGCCTGTTGATGTCTCCCGTTACGCTGACACGCCCGGCCCCACAGAGTGTTGTGTTTCGATATTCCCTAGCAATGACGGCCCCCCATGGTCCCCTAACCACGGGGACGCTTGGAGACAAAACATTACTCTGGAAGGCGCGCCCGTGGGAGCACCATCTGCAGAGTGGACAATGGCATTGAGAGGGCAGGTGCGTGCGTGTGCGCTCCATCCATAGCCCCCGAGACGTCTGCTCGCCCGCCTGCCCAGCCACACCATGGGTGAGTTCGTAGTTGATGCTCAGTGTCGCGTTATGCGTGGGTTTTGCTCAATTCCACCGTTCGTGAGATGAATACTTCATCCGTGTTATTTTCTGTAGAGTATTTTGCGTGGCCTTGCTAAATCCTGCCACTCACGGGTAAAATGTCACTTTTGTTGCTCTATATGTAGACTCACCAAACTCTCATAATCATCATCAGCCATTTTCTATCCACTGTTAGATAAAGGCCTTCCATCTCTCACGGTCCAGTGCTGCTACCCTCCATATCACTCCCGCAAATTAACTGATCTCATTACTCACTCTCCACTGTGGTCGCATTCTCTCTTTTGGCTGCCATTTCGTCATCTGCCTCGTCAATCGACCACCATTCTGCCTAGCGATGTTACCTACCCAAGCCTATTTACTCTTCTCGGTTGTTCGTATCATGCCTCCGATTTGTGTTTGTTTCCTGAACTAGGAAATCATTAGAAAGAAAAACTTCACTCCCGTTACCTGATAATAATGCAACTGGCTCACTCAGGTACACGTAATCTTAGATGCGCGCCATGTGTCGCTAAGTTGAAGTCAGTGTCATTGTCTTCTCAGGTTCCCCTACTTGAGTTTTTCGTGTTATATATTTGTATTTCCTCTTGTATGGGGCAATGTTTTTTCCAGGGCAAAGATGCCTTGATTGCCTTGTAGGCTTGATCAGTGGTACTGGATAGGGGCACCCATGTCAGTCAGGCACTCGGCAATTATTTTTTATTTAACTTTCACAGTGTAAATGGGATTTGCGTTTATTTGTCTGCGGGTGTGTGGGTGTGATCCTAACTCATGATTGCAGGTTATGAGCACGAGTGGAAGGCGGATAAGTCAAAACTAAATGAAAAACAATTCCATGGACTGCGTGGGCCATTGTAAATCATGCACACTTTGTTTTTACACAACACTGAATAAAAATTACCTTTATTGAAAGCAAATTACATAGCTAAAAGCTCTTAATGTAGCACAGCTGTCAACATTGGGAAACATTCTTAGACTGGCGATGGTGGCATTTGTGATATTATTATGAAATGACGACGCTGTGGCTGCTGCTGCTGCTGCTTGCTCATGATGATGGTGTTGATGGCAATCATATTAAAGTGAATTTCAACAGTAGTAATATTAGTGCTGTTGATGGCAATACTCAAGATTACTTTGGTCTGCTTCTTCTTTTATATGACGGGGAGTTTATCAGTAACGTTTATTATCGTGTGTTCATGTCGAGGTTGGTGATCCGGTGGATGACTTCAGGAGTAGCTTAGTTAATATTTTAAATGTTGCTGGCGAATATTCGAAGTTGGCTTTAGTGTACTGTGCTGTGCAGTCCATGATTTGAAATTGGTGACTGTGGTCGCACTGTGGGCTATTCATACGGTAATGGTCATCTGTTGACATGTCCCAAACAGACTCCCACGAAGTCAGGGACTCGGTGGAGCCGACGGATCGGACCTCGCACTCAGACACGACACCGCAAACTGCCAGCACCTCCTCCCCAAAGCGGCCACACCATAGCCCCTCTCCAGACCAACGTGAAACCTCTTTATACGGAGAGGAGATCACAGAGGGCATCTCTATGCACAGCAGAGAGACGCAGCTCAACGGTGCTTTAAATCCGGCTCAGAGCACCAGTAGCAAGAAGCACGTCAAGTTCGACGCCGAGTCCGTACAGAACGGCCGCGTGCGACGCAAGAAGAACGCCTGTGGCGATGACACTCCCAAACTTCCGGCCCCTCCGCAGCACGGCAACGGCACGGGCGGAGGAGGGGACGGCGAGGCGCAAAGAGCGGTCAACCGGCTGACGCAGCGGGCCAGCTCAGAGATGGCAGACGGCAAACCCGAGCGCGCCCTGGCCTCCTTCCGCAAGGCGTACGAGCGCTCAGGGCAGCTCGCCGAACCGGCAGCGAGGGCTGCGTGCGCCTTCAACCTGGGCGCAGCGCACGTGGCCGCAGACCAGGCTGACAAGGGCCTGCAGTACCTGCTGGAGGCGCAGGCAGCAGGTGAGGCTCGCAACGCCGGAGACCGCTGATGGAATTCACGACCCTCTGTGACCACTTCGGTGTATTTGCTTTAACGCTTTCCAACCAAGTTTGAGAGTGTTTTTTATGTGTTTGTTATGTCTATCCTTTCCATCCGTAACTGGCAATGTCTCCACCGTTGAGAAGGCAGCCATCGACTGAATGGTCTAGTAAAAGAGTTAGTGCCTGATGTATGTGTGGGTATAAAGGCTGTTTTCACCAGTATGCGGGAATCATGTCCATAAAGTTTAGTACTTGAGCTGAAGTTCATCTGGCTGTATATTCATAATTTATTGATTTAGGTGGCCAGGTGTCTCAGGGGCTGATACCACATTCAGAGCACTTGGCTGACACTGCAGAGATACTTTGATCGAATTTGGGTTGGAGCCACCTCAAGTATAATGAGTTGAAGGTCTTAACCAATTAAAACATTTGTAGACAGCACAAAAAGGCCTAATATTCAATTTGAGTTGAACAAGGTAGGTTCACTGCTCACTGTGACAATTCTGTATTTGTTTTTTGACATGATACACCGATGGCATAATTGGAACATTATCGAGAGAATGATTTGTCAATTTCTGAAATGAAGACCAGAAACAAATGTAAAGTGTTGGGCCTTCCCAACACTTCATGGCAAATTTCACTCTCACACGTAGGCTTTTGCAAGCAATATTGTTCAGAAATGTTTTTGGGTTAGATCTCGTAATTATCAATGTGTTCACAATTCTGGCAATTTTCCTGATGAAGCTGGTTGTAATCACCATCAAAACCTCGTACTCAAATTGTAAATGTTGTGGGTTGACTCTCCAAAACACTGGCGTGCTGCAGTAGTAACTAATTGGCATGTTTTGTTCACGTGACAAACCTTACTAATTCGCTGTGTCAGATGGAAGTGGGTTAACAACACATTTATATTGACGCGGTCTAACCCAAAAACCTTTATTATGAAGAACTCACTCTGACAAGTCAGTGACCAAATTTGAATGGTATTCTTTTCCCAGAAACCACATTGTGTTATAAGAATCTTTTTCAGAAAGGCCTGGCTTTGAGATATTCTGCCAATTCCTTTACGAAGTGGCTTGTGTGTGGGAGGAAATCAGAGCAACCAGACAAAACCCACACATACAAGACAATAACACAAAAAAAGTTTACGAAGACGGGCTCAAATACCCACTTGCTGTACTGCTATCTACAATACAATAACATCTTGGCACCTCAGCTTAATTTGGGGTTCCACTGTGGCGAGATGTTAACTACCTCACTTGGTATGCAGGAGGTCGTGGGTGCGATCCCAACCCTGACGCCTGTATATTTCGTATTTGCATGTTCTCCCTGTGGTCCCGTGGATTTTTCTCCGGGTTCCCCTGGTTTTTCCCTCCACATTGAGAAACGTGCCTTTAGACTATTTGGCTGCTATAAATTTCCACATGATAAGCTATCATTTGTGGTCATGTTGCTTCTGAAAAAGAGCTATATAGCTCAGTGCGCTTTACCGGGTAAAATAAAACATAGTTTCGTTTTTAGTTTAATTCGCTGGGGAGTTTCACAAACCTTTGTGATCCTCCAAAACCCTCGCCTCCAAAAGCACCGGATAATGGGCGTGCACCACCCCTCGTGGATCTCAGTCGATGGTTGCCGCGTTCCTCCCTGTGCATGCGCCCCTCGTGTCCTGCGGAAGGGTCCCAGGACCGCGACCAGCGTGGGGACCTACTCTTCAACCTGGGCGTCGCGTACGAGGCGCTGCACGACCCCGCCAGCGCCGCGCGCTGCTACGAGGACGCGCTGGCCCAGTACCGAGCCGACCAAATGGGAGGCCAGGCCGACGCTCAGGTACGTGCCCGCTCACGAGGGTTTGCCATCTGTCCTGGTTTTTCCAGGATCGTCCTCTTCTGAGATCTGTCTTCTCAGGGGCATTAAGAAAAAAAGAATGCGTCAGTTTTGTTGCCAGATAAAAGGGTAAAAAAACAATGATCATATTTTGCTACTGACAATTGAGGTTCCAATGGTGATAACACACCACTCAAGACGATGCATTGACGTGCTGTACTTCGCTCTGCCGGAATTGCAAGATATTCTGCCCTGCATGATACGTCCCAGGTTTTTGTAGTGCAGAGATGGCAACCCTCATGCTCGCGGGGACTATCAAACCCTCAGTCATCTCCATACGAAGACCCAGGCAAAGTCGAGATTATTTGGCTGCTATAAATTTCCACATGATAAACCACTTCATTGAGCTATCATTGGTGGTCAGATCCCTTCTGAAAAAGAGCTACATAGGTCACTGAGCAACATCTGGTAAAATCAAACAATTGTTTAGTTTAGCAACACCATATGTACAGTTTTTTTGTCAATCCACCGATGGATTTGGTCCTCCCCATGCCGTGCAGATTCTGGGTGGGTTATTTGACCATACTTCACCAGTGCGAGTCGGTCACAAAGTGACAAGACAAGTAAACATACACGAGTGAGAATCGGCTAAAAGTGTCACCGTCGTAATCTATGTACACGGCAGTGGTTGATCCAATGAGGGGGCTTCACCGCTGCCCCATTAAGACCCACAACATTGGTATTTTATCGATATTAACCACAGAAAATGCGCTGGGTTAATTAAATCTATTTTTAGGCTGGAACCCGGTTTAAAATATTTAAATGTTGTGGAGCCCCCCACCCTCACAACCTCCCCTCCTTGGGAAGTTCTCATATTCACCTCTGGTACTCAGGCACTCGGGCACCGTTGTCTACTGCAGGTGAAGCTGGGCCAGTGCTGCATGCAGCAGGGCGAGGAGGCACGGGCGGCCGACTGGTTCCTGGCGGCGGGACGGAGTTACCGCTGCGCGAGCCGGGCCGACCAGGCGGCCGAGGCGCTGTGCGAGGCCGGCGCGGCCCTCCTGCGCTCACCCGCCACCGCTGGCACCGCCGTGGTGTCCGTGCTGGAGGAGTGCCGCTCCGCCTGTACTCACGTCCGTGACAACGACGCGCTGTTGGGTGAGCCATGATCAGAGGTCGCAAACGGGTTTTGATTCCTTACCCGTACCCGGCCGCACCAGGGTCGCAAATGGGTATCCATACCCGGTCGGGTACGGGTACTCGTTCCCTACCCGTACCCTACCCGAAATGAGTGACAAACGGTTACTCACCAGTGACTCACGGCCTACCCGTACCCGGCCGCACCAGGGTCGGGTAGCCGGGTATCGGGTAGGGTACGGGTATCGGGTAGGGTACGGGTATCGGGTACCCGATTGCGACCTCTGGCCACGATGCCGTAACGGCTGCGATTGGCGTCTCCCTGGTGGTGTCGAGAAAAAAATATATCGGCTGCTTACCGAAAAATATTGCTGTCCACAATTGATATTTTTTTTTATTTCAGTCAACCATGACGATAAGTGGATGGAAATCAGCAAACCTGATGATAGCTACGATTACTACCCTCCAGAGACCGAGGCGCTACTATTATGAGGTTAAATTAATGAGCCTAAATGAAGATGCAGACTGAAATAATTTAGGAACGTTATTAGACTGCAGTGCACTTTAGAAGACTACAATAATTATTGGCTACAATTATATACGGATTTACTCAGTTTACTGATTGCCTGCCCTGATAATATTGGGGGAATTCCCCACCCCACAGCAAAATGTAATAACTAAGAACATTTGACTAAACGTTTGATTACTTTGGTCAATTAAACTTAGAGAATTACTCCACTAATATTCCATAGGTTGTCACCAACTAGACCAAGACTGTGACTAGAACAAAATATTCTGACTAAATTAACACATCTCTAGCCTGCCCCCCCTCACCGCCACCAACCCTCCGGTATCTCAATTCCCTCCGCCAGCTCGTCTCTACAACGAGCTGGGCCTCAGCTTCTCGCAGCTGCAGCTCTTCCCGGCCGCCGTCGACTGCTTTGAGCGGGCGCTGCCACTGAGCGAGGGCGTCGCGGACGCTGCCCGCCGGGCGGCCGTGCTGCAGAACATGGGGGCCGTACGCAACTCCCAGGGGCAGTTCCAGCTGGCGCTCGCCTTTCACCGGCACGCCGCTTCGCTGCACGGTACACGCTGCGGTGGCACCAGATGACGTTTGATTTTACGCGTCCTGGTATTTTTTCACCGTTATCATTCTTTCTAATCTGGGCATTTCCGGCACTGCTTTATCCTGGCTCTAATTATGCCTCTCTTCACGCTCATCCTCGGTCTCCTTTAATCACTCCTGCACCCCTCCTTCACCCGTCACAGTAGGTGTTCCCCAAGGCCCTGTCTTGGGCCCCCTTCTCTTCTCTCTCTACAGCTCCCCTCTCGAAACACTTGTCTCCTCCTTTAACTTCTCCCGCACTTTCTTCGCTGACGACATCCAAATATTCTTATTTTTCTCCACTCCGGACCTCTCTTCTCGCATTTCAGCCTACCAAACCGCCCCTCAGTCTTGGATGTCGTTTCACTTGCTTGCCATCAAACCTTCTAAAACCCAGGTTCTCCTTTTCCTCGCTGCTCTTTCCCTCCACCCACCCGCACCATCACCTTCCCACCCTTCTCACTCATCCCTGTCCTCTTCTCGCAACCTTGGTGACCTCTTCGACTCTTCCCTTTCCCTCACCTCTCACATCTCCGCCATTACCCGCACCTGTCGTTTCCACCTTGTAAGCATTCGCAAAATAGTCTTCTCATCACTCAGTCCAACGCCAAACTACTAATACACTTACTCATCTTCCCTCGGTTAGACTACTGTAACTCTCTCCTACTTGGTCTCCCAGCCTATGCGTTCATTCCACGACAAAAGATGAAAATGCGTCAGCACGTTTCATTTACAACCTACCACACTGCTCCCGCACCTCCGCCCTTCTTATAGAAATGCACTGGCTCCCCATCTGCTACCGGTGTCTGTTAAAGCTCCTTACGCTGGCATATACATCTCTTCATGGCCTAGCCCAGGGGTCTGCAACCTTTAAGACATAAAGAGCCACTTGGACCCGTTTCCGAAGGAAAAAATAAACTGGGAGCCGCAAAACCATTGCAACATTTAAAACAAATATAACACTGCATATATTGTTTCTTACCTTATTGCTATATACAGGATCGTGCAGTCAGCTGTCAATCTGAATAAAAAAAGGACTTTTTCACTTAACAATGTAAAATATATTTTTGCAAATTAATAGCTAAATTACCTGGTTAATGGGATTTTTGCTCCTGAACCTCAGTGCACAGTGTCTGCACATCAGGGCTGTAAGACGTCACCTTCATTTTCACACAGGCTTGCAAGCTGTCATCTGTGAGGCGTGATCGATGTTTGTTTTTAATATAGTTCATGTTGGAGAAGACCTGCTCACATACATATGTGGAGCCGAAGATCGACAGGACTCCAAATGCATACTTTTTCATGTTTATATAAGTGTTGGGGATGGCATTCCATGTTTCGAATACAAGTTTGTCCTGTTTGGGAAGGTTTTCAATATCACTCCATTTATGATTCTGAGCCAGAATGGCCTTCTGACGGGCAACATCCTCAAGAGTAGCGGTCAAGCATTTGAACTTGGACACCCATATATCTTTGTCGGCTATATCGGCCAGTTCCATCTCAAGATCAGGTTGACTTACACCTGCAAATGCAGTCATATTCAATAGGGATGGATCGATCGCCAGGGGAGTGACAGGGAAGGATAATGTCGTTTTTTCCTCTCTGAACTCACAGAATCGTTTCCCAAACGAACTTTGCATTGTGGTGATTGCAGACTTGAAATATTCCAAATTTATCGTATCATGACTTTGTTTGAACTCTCTCAAAGAGGGAAAGTGAGACAGTGTACCTCTCTGTAAATCTTTGACAAACACTGTCAACTTGCGCTCGAATGCCAAAACCTCCTCCAGCATGTGCAGGGCTGTGCCTCCTTTCCCCTGAAGGGTTGTATTTAGCGTGTTTAGATGTGCTGTCATGTCTACCATAAAATGTAATTTTTCCAGCCACTCTGGCTGTTCCAGCTCAGCAAAGGTGAGCTCTTTGCTGCCCAGGAAGGTTTTTACTTCTTCCAAACATGTGACAAAGCAACGGCAACGTTATTGCCTGTCACCGGGCGGGCAGTGTGGAGCGGAGCGGCGACCTGTCAGCAGCGGCAACGCCAGAGCAGGTGTCACAGTGCGCCTCCTCCCCTCGCTAGCATCCGCCCCGGAGCCGCGGTCAAGGTTCAAAAGAGCCGCATGCGGCTCCGGAGCCGCAGGTTGCCGACCCCTGGCCTAGCCCCACCGTACCTCACTTCCCTTGTCCCGTTTTATGTCCCCTCCTGCCCACTCCGCTCTCAATCTCTCCGACTCCTAACCATTACATTCTCTCCTTGTGAACAATCCCGTTTCGGCTCCTTTTCCCTACTGGAACAAACTTCCCCTCCACATGAAGCAAGCACCCTCCCTGTCCAGTTTCCGCTCCTCCCTCAAGACCCACCTTTTCTCCCTGGCCCATCCTTCCCTCCATCCCTAGGTACCCTGTAATTCTCATACCCACTGACCTCCCTCCCCATTTCTCATCCCTATTCACTGTATCACTTTTAGCTACCCTCATTGTACCAACTATAACCCTTGAAAAGCGCCTTGGATAAAAGCACTATATAAATATATAAGATAGTGTAACGCTCTCACGAAGGTGCTGTATCGCAGAGGTAATATTGCAGTAGTGTCACAGTCAAGGGCGATGTAATGCGCAATCCCAATTGAGTAATTTGCAGTTACATTTTTTAATTGGCAAATTTGGAACATGATGCCCGCGCAGAATGGCTTATTCATATAGAATGACATCGCGGGATCTTTAACGGCCACTTTGAAGCACACGGCGTGTATCTTACGTCGAATGCTCGTGCAATATTAACCAGGGCAGCTTTTTTTATTTAAACAGCGAACTGCTGCAACTAGCGGCAAACGCGATACTGCTGGGCCACATCACCGCCCTCATAAAAACAGGTCCCTGCGGGGTGGGCTGGTAGGAACGAACAAATACGATACGAAGGGAGAGTTTGAGCCCTAGTTCTAGGCTTTAGGCCTAGCTGTAGGCTTTAGGCCGCTGTGAGTTAATTTTTAATTTAAATGTTTTAATTAAAAACTATCTCAGGGAATGAGTTAATTATTAATTTAAATGTTTTAATTAAAAACTATCTCAGGGAATTAAAAAACTATCTCAGGGAATTATAAGGGAATGTTACACTTGTTTAGCCAGGAAAGCCTCACTGAGTCTAAAGGTTTTTGTAGGGTCCTGCCAAGTGTTTGCAGTAGGGGGCGATGTTGCTACACCTAATCGGACATCGGACGGACGGACGATATAATCTATTGTAGGCTGGTTCACTTCGTTCCTACCAGTATAAGCTGCATACATGGGCGTTTAACACTATGTAAAATGACCGCGCAATAACAGTAATGTGCCCTGCGATTTCGCTGAACGGGTTGGATTCGCACTCGCGATGAGGGAGCAGTCACATGGTTAAAGTAACATTAAACTGTAAGCCTAATGAAAAAATATGGCAAATCGTAATTCTTAAATATAAGGTGTTTTGATTTTGATTCATAAGCTTATGATACATGCATTGTAGTTCATAAATTGCTGCAGCACAAAATGTATTTTTTAAGTATTGATATAAATCATTTGCTAATATATATGTTTCTATGTATGTACGAATATCCAGATAAATCATTCTAGACCACTCCATTAAATTAAATGAATGAGTAGTAATTTGAAAGCTTTTGTTTCAAAGTTTATGCAAACGGATTCGACATGACAAACAAATGTAAGTTTATCCAAATTCCTTGGCATATTGGGCCCTTGCCCTGCTTATCCACTTTACCATTTGCATTAGCCTGGTGCATAACGTGAGACCAGTACCCCAATTCAAAATCATATAATGGATCGGCATTAGGCATTGGGTAGGTGAGTGGGTGGGCAGTGCTGTTGAAGGTCAAGTGAGTGTCAAGTTACCTTGTCCATAAGAAATTCTGCCCACTAGCGGTGTCACATGTCATGTCCACAATTTAACAAGAGTGGCAAGTTGAAAACGGAACTTGTCCTGGGTCTCCCCTATATGGACGCAGCTTTAAATGAGTGCCTTGTGCACTTTGTAAACATCAGCACTGGGAAGACAAAGTTTAATCAACAAACTTAATGCTTCTTGGCACACACCCCACTCTCCACACCCCTTGTGCACCCTGCCAAACGTAATGTATACATACAGCCCTTTTGTAATTCCACTGCTGGATGAGGGTCTCCCCACGACGTGCATGTCATGGGGGTTATTTGTTCATACTTCACCTCCTCCAGCCAGACTTAATCATCAGTACTCGATTACAGCACTCGTGCAACAGTCTGTACTGTCAGTCAGTATGGGGGGCTATGTCATTGTATGCGAGCGCATGCACTTGTCCCCAAAAGTCTGTTGAGGCTATATGGGAGGGGGGGATCTTTGCCTTGTGCATGTTGGACGATGCAGGTGAGCTTCAGAACCGCAACGCTCAGGGCCAGTGCTTCTGTAACCTGGCGTTCGCGTGCAGCCAACTCGGGGACCACGAGGCCGCGGCAGAGAACTACCTCCACGCTCTGCAGGCGTTCCGCGACACAGGTAAACCCAGCCCACAGTGACCACCGCGCCACCGCCACTCTGCACCCCCCTTGTCATCCCACACAGCTGCCTTGTGCCAGCCCACGTGAAGCTGCGCCATCCCACACTGCATCCTCGTGCCATTCTACGCAATGCTGCGTCATTCCGCATAGAATGTCCATGACATCCCACACAGCATCCATGGGTCATCCCACACAGCATATCTGTGCCATCCCCCCACACAGTGCCGTGACATCACCTCCACCATCAGTCCGAATGATTTATTTTAGTCTTAGTCTCATCGACGACAACCTGTGAAATATTAGTCGAGTCTCAGTCTGTGGATTTCATGGAGTTATTCTGCTCGTTTCGTCCACTCAGGAAATATTTTTTGTAGAAATTTTTAGTACAAATTACCATGTCTGGTCTCGCTCGCTCAGTGCACGGCTGTCTATATTCATATCACTAAATTATCTTAATCCTCGTCTTTATTCACTCGCTCGTTCCATTCCATCATAGCCAGTCGCGCCTAGGCCTTTGGTGGAGCAGTAGTTGTAGCCACCATCGCGCTTGGCAATTTTCGTCCACTCAAGGTCAAATATTGTGAACGATTATATTCCCCAGGAATAGAGCTAGAGTCTGTCGCCAGGGAAAGGGAGGTCGGGGCCGCCCTGCTCAACATGCTACAGCCGCGACCCTCACCAGCACAAGCGGATTGAAAGACGAACGAACAAATTATATTTTCATCACTTCTTCTTCTTCTTTTGTATGCCCGATGTAGATGCAGAGACACAACTACTATTTCACATTCAGGTGGTCTGGCCTGATTTTCATCACAAAATTTAATCAACAAACTTAAAGCTGCTATAAATACACACACCCTGTGCTGGATTCTGACGACAATGACACTGCTGCCCTTCGCAGGGGACGTGCACGGCCAGTGGCAGGCCAACGAGGGCCTCGGGGCGGCCAAGTTCCGGCTTGGGGACCCGGAGAAGGCCGTCTCCTGCTACAAGCAAGCACTGGCGCTGCTCAGCCAGGACAAGGTGCGTCCAGGCAGCCAGGCCCCTTTGTCGAGCTGTGAGCACAAGAGCACAGCTCCTTGGGGAAATCTTCTTCTGTTATAAATGGGGTGTAAAAAAATATACGATTTCAAATTGTACACGTTACGAAAGTGTCCCGTTATTAAACTATTGTAAAGGTGTCGTGCAGTAGGTAGTATCGTAACTGTAAGCCAGAATATTAACTCAAAGCCCTCAGTGGATTGACAAATGGCTTAAGATTTACATGACAAGCCACTAAACGAGTGGTTTTAAAGGGGGGCTGGAGAAAATGTGTGGGGGAGAAAGATTATTAGACAGAGTACAAATTATTTTAGGAGGAAAAAAGTAGATAAACAGTCATTGTCTTGATTGAACGATCCATGTGTAGAGGAGTGAAATATGCGGTGTGCACAGTTAACCGAGGGCAACTGAGGGCAACAGGTGTGCGTGTGCAACGTTAGGTTTGCACCGACAAACTGCCAGTAAATAAGGGGAGCAACCGAAGTCGAGCAAGTGCACGTGCTGCGACCGGAGGTTGCTTTCAAAGAGGTTGATTGATGGGCCAACAGGCGTCAGCCTGGTGAGAGCTAAAGAGACGCACGTTAGGTCTCGGATAATTAGCAGAGTGATATAAAGTTGTGTGCATGAGCGGAGAGGGGGTTGTTGCCAGGAACCAAGAGTGAAGACATCTCGCCGCTGCCACTCCAGGGACAGCTGTGGAGATGTATAGTTACTGTGTGCGAAGCTGCTGTGTGCGGAGACGCTGTGTGCGGAGACGCTGTGTGCGAAGACGCTGTGTGCGGATATGCTGTGTGCGACGACGCTGGGTGCGGAGCCGCTGAGAGCAGAGCTGCCGAGTGCAGGATAAGTGAGGGGGAGAAGTTAAACCTAAGTGACCATGCAGATAGTTATAGGAGTGCCTACAACTGGTGCAAGAATAGGTGAATAAAGTGTAAGCAGGTGACTTGTTACAACGTGTCGATGTGAGTAATCTTTGAACACACTGCACATATCTTATACAAAACAACTCCAGCTCTGCTTTTTTTCTGAACAGTTCTTGATGGAACCTGACAAATGCCTCCTTGCCTCTCCAGGTAGCGGCTGGGGATGCCCAGGAGAGGATTGTGGGTAAACTTACGGATGCCATTCAGTACAGAGTGAGCATCTCGAAAGCCATGGGACAGCAGATGGGATACGTGCTATCCCCCTCCGCGGTGCGTACACCACATGCACCCTCGCTCACGCCGCAGAAGCCTCCGGAATGTTTTACGAACTGGAACCTAGTTTTAACAATGCTGTCAACCTCGCCTGATCCATCAGCTCGGGAAAGCCAAACATGTGACCAAAAATACCGTTTACGACAACAACCGCCGTTTGCCGCTAAATGGCGGTGACATCACGACGGCGCTCGTGCCATGCTCGGTGAACTTTGATGCCACGTAAAGTTCACTGCCACATATATACACGCAATGTGGTACCTCTCTGCTCTTTGTGAGCAGCACACCTTTGCGTGCTGTTAAATATATTTGTTTCCTGCCATCACGCAGTTCCCTGTTGTGATGGGTGTTTTCATCGTTGATAAAGAGTGTTGGATTGTAAAAACTGAGAGAGTTGTACCATGCAATAGCGTGGTTGTACATCAGAGGTGGGATACATTAAGTTATTGATGGTCAAATAGGACTCTGAAATACTCAATACTTTCGTCAATAACATTTACCCTTCTTCATATTAAGAAGGTACAATTTCCAAAATGTTGCCTGTTGTATAAACTGTACATGTATTTTTTAATTTTAGGGCAATGTTAATTCTGCATTTGTTGAGTCTTTATTTTCCCTACTTATGCATCACACCCAATACAAATATATGTTTTTATTTCTCAAATGCTGTGCCTTTGGAGGGTCATACATTAACACAAACCCAATTCCCTTCTGTCACTGCAAGAAGCCCTGACAGTGACAGGAGCGCACTAAAATTATAGACAGTAATTCCAGGTCAAAAATGTTCCCCCTCTAGTACCTGATTAGTGCGGCTATCGCATTTGCAGTTATGAATATCTACACTTTATGGGCCATTTCGAAGATGTAGGTCTCACGTGACCATGAACTGTATTAAGAAAGTTAATAAACATTGGCTATAATCCGATCAAATTTGTAAGGATTTTTTTTTGGAAGGTGACCGAACAGCAGAAGTTGTTGAATTTAGCAATCAGGTTAACCTTGCATCTGTGAAGGAGGTCATTCCTGACATGCAATACCTTGGAGTCTACAAACTGAGTTGTACCTGCGGTAGCAGTTACATTGGGGAAACGAAACGACATGTCTCGGACCGTGTCCGCGAACACAAGGCATATCTGAAACACAGCCGAACCAATACCTCTGCCGTAGCTGACCATTGTTATAACGCTGTGGGCTCGCATGATATTGTTTTTTCTGAGACCAAGGTACTCTGCAAACCTTCGGGCTACTATCAAAGGTTTGTTCATGAAGCCATCCAGATATATAAACAGACATAACTTCAACCGAGAAGATGGATACAAATTGAACAATCATTGGAAGGATGTTATTAAACAGGTAATGCCTTAACTGGTGTGGTTGTTTCCATCGTGCCTGCTGGTCTACTAGCACCTTTTTTTTCTGTCCCCCCCCCCCTATCCGTGTCCACACTCAGCTTCCCACTTCTAGCCCCGCCCACTTCCCACCCCGCCTCACGTCCTCTTCCCCTTGTGCTCACGCCCCCTCTCTCTCTCCCCCCTTGCTCCTCCCCCTTTTCTTACCTATATAACCTCTTGCCACGGCAGATCTCTCGCCTACCTCATCATTTTCTTGCTGTGGGTGTTCCACCTGATGAGGATCGCTTGTGTTGCGATCGAAATGTCGTAATTTGTTTTATTTTATTTCTACCTATGTGACTTTGCCGGAAGCACCAAAGAGTATGGATTCCTGCAGTCACGAAAGCTTCAAATAAAGATTGGTTCCCTACTTCTGCTGTTCGGTCGCCTTCCAAAAAAAAAATCCTTACAAGTTTGATCGGATTATAGCCATGCCAGGGGCAGAGATATATAACGATAAACAAGCAGGGGTGATAAATGTTGCTGTTCTAACGCTAACGCTTGCAGATATCAAAATGCTGCTCGTATTTTGGGTCGCGCAGGTGAGACAGGAGATGACCCAGTCGCACACCTACCTCATGCCTTACGGATACCACCTCCAACGGGCGCAGCCAATAAGGTACGGACACCGCGTTGACGGTTATGATGAAGCTTCTTGGCGGCATCGCTCATGTTTCGTCCGTTGAGGGGTTACATAAGGGTTCAAATGTCAATGCTCAGAGCCCCCTTTGCGATGCCCATTTTGTGCTGTGGTCAATCTGTGCTTCACCAACAGCCGCCACCTACTTCCACACTACATGCATATTTTGCATAGAATAAGCTCACTGTTAAAATGTATGTTAAGTATGGTATGACCTGGAATGTACCCAATCTCGTTATATAACGGAAGCTAAGCAGGTTTGAGCCTGTTTGGTTCGGGTGACCACGTGCAAACAGGTTGTCATAGAGGTTGCGTGCTGTGTGTGGGGTAATAGAGGACAGAGCAGCAAAATATGTCCTTAAGCTGTACATATGTAGAATAGTACTTCTTGACACCAAGGAAGATTGTAGAACCAGACGAAGAGGAGGATTCTTACTTAAGGCTGCTTGCCGTTTATTCACTTATACACAATCTGTCCACTGTACTCTCACTGCTTGTTTACACTCTCTGCACTCGACACTTACACCCGTTATGGCGCACGTCAGAACTCTGTCCTTTACGTGGACATCCCTTCATTATCTACGCCCGGTACGGCTCCCCTTTGTCTCCCTCCTCATCTGCCCCGGGCAGGGGATCACCCAACACCGCCCGGCGATGAGGTGAGACCTTTACATCTCGAGCCCTCTTCGGTGGTGGCTGGGATGTCGTCCACGCAGGCTCGCGTTCCTCTCTCTCTCCCAACGACGGCAACCTCACTCTCCCAACGGCGACCCAGAGCTCACGCACACTCCTGCTTATATATCCCTCATCATTCTGAGTCCGCACGTGCTCCCGCTTAAGCCTCCGTCTGCATGGCGCCCCTCGCATCACGTGCCCCCACTTAAGCTGCCGTCTCCATGGCGCCCCTCGCACTAACTAATCCTTATCATCACCCCCATCTCCCATCTCCACGGCGTCAACCCCGTGTTCCCACGCGCACACCTGTTCGCCCCCAATTGCCCCCACTCACAGAGATACTTTCGTAAGGTTGCATCATGCATTCCCTTGCACGACCTTTCCACAAACTCACACTTTCTCGCGCTTGTCTCTCGCAGTGCTCCTCCACTGGCGGAGCCAGGGTGGGTGGTGTGGCATGTGCCCCCCCAATTGGGGTGTATTAGTAATAAATCGGCATTTTGCGACCCCCACTGCCACTGTGTAGCATATCATTATGTGCCAGGGACTCTATGAGATGATAGGACAATAATTGGCAATAAGTAACGGCAAAGCATTTATAAGTGACTCAGAATTGTGCGCAGTTGCGTATACAGGACACGACTTCCCTGAAGGCATACCTTCAGCGAGCGCGATGCCGATCACACACAGTTCAAATTCGACCCTCGATCGATGGCTGTGCCATCGACGCACGCGCGTCGAATAAAAAGCAAGGGACAAGTCCTTACTTACTAACAACTCTTATCATTTTTCATTGCTGGAGGGGTTGCCCCCCCTACCTGAAAATCCTGGCTCCGCCATTGTGCTCCTCTACACATATGCATATTGGATATTGGAACACATTACAAATTTCGTGCATATGCATGATTTTTCTGAACTTGTTAGATTAATTCCCATTGTGCCTCAACCTCTCCCTCGCCAGCAATGAAGGAGGCGGGCATGGTGTGGTGCGTGTGGATCAGCTGCGAGCCGTGGGGTCGGCGGGCAGACACCCTCAGGGCCCTGAGGATGATCCCACAAACAGGACGGCCCCTACCCGAGTCTTCCCTGGCACACAGTGAGCAATGCCCAGTCATCAAGCCTAATATGTCTAAGTTACTCATGAACAAATTATGATACTGCAACTATCCACCATGTGCTAAAGCATAGTATTATTGGGGTGGATTGGTGGCACAGTGCAGCACACTGTACAGTACTATAAACTCGGTAATCTGTATTTGATCCTCAGCCACGGCTAACACCTGTGGCGAGTGATATCTGAACGAGTTTTTGGTGGCCCCTTCACCAACCGGCACTGATGAATGTGGAGAAGTATAGTTAAACAGCTCCCATGATCGACACACAATGGAGAGGCCTTCATCCAACAATGGATTGACGCATTACAAATTGCTATTATTGCACACAGACGTTTTCATTTGCAATTCAAACAAATATGAATGTACTTGTCATATGACCGACTGATTACAGCAGAGGCGCTGTTGGTGTGGGGGGTGAACTCCACCAGGGCCCACGGTACGGCCCGGCAGGGCCAGTCCAGAGGCCCCTCATGCATCAGTCACCCCACAGTGGCCTGCAGAGGCAGCTCCCGAGGGCTGCTCCTGAGAATGGACATCACGCCCGCCCAGCCACCACCTCCCACCTACTTTCCAGGTCACTGTCTCCACATGCCCCATGTCTCCTGCTCCTGCCACCATCAGGGCTTAATTTCTCACTGAATATTTTCCGATTTGCTGGTAGACCTGGAGGTGGCATGTGACTATTAGCTACAGCCATGGCAATAGATATAATGGATGTGATGTGCTGGCCGACAAGGACACACACCCAGATGAAGTTAAGCCCTGGCCACGATGTTTCCCTGAGGCCTGCATTGTGAAACTGAGCCTGAGTACCATTGCTTGTTTATCTTATCGGGATTTTGTAAAATGGAAAATAGTATAATTTAAAACACGATGCCCCATGGCTGGGCAGTATTCTCAATTTAAATGACAAATACTATACATCATTCATCCATTTTATTTTAATCTTGTCTCCACAGCTCCTTAAATGACACCTACCTGGTCCCTGACCCTGCCACACTGTTTCATCAGACATCCAGGCCGCAGGCAGGTGAGTCTATGTCTCCACCAGCAGTACGTTTCATGCCACCTTCACCAATCGACCATAATGGCCAGTATTGACTCGAAGAGGTTGATTTGTGTTTCATTAGCGGTGTCATCAGTTGAATGGCTGGGACATCCTTAGCTCCTTCTGTTTTCTGCAACTAGAATTTGGTTATACTTGACGTGGTAAACTCAAGTTAAAGAATCATTGGTTAATTCAATCAGTTTCGATTTAAAGCTTTCGTGACTGCAGGGATTCATCTTCTTGGTTCTTTCGGTAAAGTCACGTAGAAGGGAAGTAATAAAATAATAAAAATAAAACATAATAAAACAATTCTCACGACGTTTCGGCCACAACGCAAGCAGCCATCCTCAGGCGAAGAATGAAACACCCCAAGCTTGGAGCGTATATTTAAGCTGGGTTAGAGGGGGGGGAGGTGGGAAGAAGAGCGCCTAAACAAAATAATTTGCATATCAAGAGGAATTCAGCATATGGAAAATGCGTAGGAGGTGGGCGGGGGGGGTTCCAAATCAATACTATGCCCCTGCATAATGCACGGGCATAGTATTGATTTGGAACCCCCCCCGCCCACCTCCTACGCATTTTCCATATGCTGAATTCCTCTTGATATGCAAATTATTTTGTTTAGGCGCTCTTCTTCCCACCTCCCCCCCCTCTAACCCAGCTTAAATATACGCTCCAAGCTTGGGGTGTTTCATTCTTCGCCTGAGGATGGCTGCTTGCGTTGTGGCCGAAACGTCGTGAGAATTGTTTTATTATGTTTTATTTTTATTATTTTATTACTTCCCTTCTACGTGACTTTACCGAAAGAACCAAGAAGATAATTCAATCAGTTTCAGCTATTCTCTTAAACCCTCCAGTGATGCCCCTGTGCAAGCATTTACACGTTTGAAAATGGAATAACTCATTCTCCTCTCCTGCCCCCACAGTCTGGATCTTCCTCCAGCTGCCCAAATTATTGACTCCCTACCCCTGTTCAAGTCCATGCTCAAGACCTTACTTTTTTCCTCTGCTTAATACAAACTGTCTCTATGTACACAACAGTTACGAAAAGCAAAAAATAATAAAATAAAAATTTAGATTTTCCACTGATCTGTGTTTTGTCAATTCTGTATGATTCCAATCATTTTATAGTCAAAATTGCCAAATTTGCGGAGCTCCGCTGCAAATACAGGGAAACGAGAGGTGAGGCAGCGACGAGCTCAGCCTCCCCTCTGATTGCGCAACCCCTCAGAAACTGGTTGGAGTGCGGGCAATAAGCACGTGCCTGTTACTATCTCTCTGTAATGATGGAAATCATACAGAAATTACATTGAAAACACAGATCAGTGGACAAAAAATAAATCTAAATATTTATTTTATTTTATATCTTTTTTAACTTTTCGTAACAGCTATTTTCATTCAAGTATGACAGGTGAGGCTCTGCCTCTCCTGCCTCCCCTGACCGCACGTCCCTGGTACACAATATGATCCTTATGGCGGTACCCCGTTGTACCAAATAATACAAAATTGCCGAGGCGATTAAATATTTTATTTCAGGGACACTATTTTTTCCAGGGGTGTACTTAACTCGCCACTGGGGTACCAATCAATCCGAAATCAGTGCTACTCCGTGATGTCAAAACGCAGCGAGGACGATTGCGCTGAAACCCTGAATGCTCGTATGCACCATAGTGCATCGTGTACAGCTCGTCGAGATTAATCGATTGCCGCATCGCCGACCATCAACTGACTAAAAATGACTGCGTCACGGACATTATGCGAGAGCCGGGGTACTATTGTAGTGACATAAGAAGGGAGGAGCTGCTGGGGGCTCTTGGTTCCCGGGTGGGTCCAGACGCTTAAGCCTCTGGGCGCCAGCCGTTGGGTTCCCAGGGGGTCCAGACTCTTAAGCCTCTGGACGCCAGGCGTTGGGTTCACAGGCGCTTAAGCCTTTTGGCGCCGCCAACGGGGGGGGGGGGGGGGCGCTGTGTGTGCTCTGTGGCATGTCTGGTAGCGCACACGGCCCCACCCCTCGTTGGACTAGGCATAAAAAGGGGAGCTCCATAGACGATCGGGGCCAGTTGTAACTCAAGACCCAAGACCCACGACCAGCCATCTGAAGACCCTGGGATGTTGTGAGAGCGAGTGGTGGGACTCTGGAACTCCCGACTCTACGACCTTGTGAGGGCGAGTTCCAGAGCGTAGCCAGAGTAGAGTATCTAGGCTGTGTACCTAGGCTGTGTACCTAGGCTGTAACAGAGTATCACGACTGTTGGAGTGTTGTGTTGTAATAAAGAAGTTACCTCTACAAGTGTCTCCGGAACCCGTTACACTATGGTACTCCGGGGTACCGCCATAAGGTTTATATGCCCATCACATTTCATTGTTATTGTAATTCATGGGAACTTTAACACAATTTCCACTACAGATGGATTGGATGCTTCTTGTCTGTTGTTGAGACTGATCGTACAAAAAAGACGATCGCCAGAGTAAAATAAGGCAACCCCATTCTTCACCACAAAATGCACAAGCAGACATCTTTCTTGGGTGATGAGCAGCAATGCTACGTGTCCCGTCGTGTGTGTGATGGTTGGGCCCAGCAACAGGGTCGTCATGGGGTACGGAACAGCACCCCTACTCCACCATCCGGTCCCAGCAGATGGCAGGGCCAACAGAGAGGCCACCGGGGCCAGAGAGAGGCTTGACCGAGGACCCCATCAACCGTGAGGATCGGTGAGTGGGATAGTGTCCACTGTGGTGGCTGACTGGACTGGGTGGCACGCTCACCTACCAAGCCAAAGATTCCACAAATTCACGATTGGGTCGATTCCCAATCAGCTGCCTGGAAATGTTTAAAAATTATTACAAAATCATGCTACCTGGTATGTTAAAAACCCATGCTTTACATTGCTCCAGTGCCAACCATTGCACTTTACTGCTCCACATATAACATAACTGTTTAACACGTAGGCTTTCGCGACCAATATCATCCAACAAAACAGTTATACTTCTCCACAAATCTGGCTGTCGCCTGATGAAGCTAGTTGTAATTACTGGCGAAATGTCATACTCAGATTGTAAATGTTGTGACTTGGCTCTCCAACACACCAGTGTGTTGTACTAGTGACGACTTGGCACGTTCTGTTTACGTGACAATCCTTACTAGTTGGCTGTGTTGGGTGTTGGCGGGTTTCAACGACACTTTTATATATTTACGTGATCTAACTCAAAATATCTCTATGATTAACATAACTGTTATTATTTAAAAATTATTGTATTTCAATTATTTTGCCTTGGGGAAATTATTTCGTTTTTGTATTTTATATTTCTTAGTGTTGGGCATTAATTTAAATGTACTTGTATATGAAGCGTTCTGAATCGCTTCTTTCACGTGAAGTGCCATTTAAAAAATAAAGGTTCACTGAATTGATCACCGCTGCCGTCACGTCTGTGCATAGCGACAGAAGGCCGTCCGGGAGTAGCGGACATTCTGGCAGCTCGGGCCGGATGTCGGGCGGAGAACTCCACACCAGCCGCCGCCGCCGTTCCCGCATGTGCCTCCTCATGTGAAGCCCTGCAGCAGCGCTGGCTCCCCTGGTTGCAGGAAGCTCACGAGGACAGTGATGCAGCAGCCTGATGCGCCGATGACAAGAGGGCATGTGGCCAAGAATGGTTCGACTCATCATAAACACATCGTGCTGCCCTGAGCCAATGTATTTTCACTGGAACCAGATCGCAGCGGGTGATCTGGTAATGGGAGTCATTCAACTTGGAGGCCACTTATGAGCGAAGGGAGTTGCCTGCAGCCCACTTAATTTTGCCTCAAAGCGAATGTAAGTTAGTCCTTGTTTCCGAAATGTACTACTGTAATGAGCCAAGAATGTTTGTGTGTCCCGCGCATGACGTCACTCCACGTCGGCCAGCCCCCCTCATTAATACTCATGAACAGGTGACGTCCTCCACATGGACCCCACCCCCTCATTAATAATCATGAGTGGGTGACGTCACTCCACATGGGGGGGCGAGGCGCCTCCTCCCCCCTCCTCAGCGTCAACTTACAATCCTCACTACAAAGGCAGAACCCTCACATCACGCGATCTCCGTAACACTATTGAGACATAGAAGTAAAAAGGACGCCATGATGAACAAGCGATTATAACTTTAAATGAAATAAGTCTGTGTCACCGCGGCCTCACAAATTGCACACGAATTGATGCAATGAATATCACGTCGCGGTCTAATTTTTGCTTGCAAGTTTCAGATTTACTGAAATACACCCGTCCTTGGACGGGCAAAAGGCTAGTTATTGAATAAAGTCTTGACTGTGCTTGTGTAGTAACGCTTACGACTCGTTGACACCGGAGTTGGAGGCACACTTGTTTATTTGAATACCAACTTTGTGACATACACAATTGAGGGGGTATCGGCCCCCTCACCCGTCTATCTGAGGACACACCTCTAGGCTAACCTTAGCCTGCCTCTGAGTCCTCCACTCATGGGCTAGGGGAGGCTATCTTGGCCCGACACTGGTCAGTCGGGCCCGGTACCCAGAGTCCAGACCAGCACTGGCTCTGGCTCTGGTACCACGCCACTGGCTCGAGCCTGCGCGGTCCTGATAAGGACGGCGTACCAGGGGGAGTCCAGGGCTCTATCTCAGACGTCTTCCTCCTCCTCTTCTTTAGCTAAACATCACTCCCGAGCCTCCCGATACATTCCCCTTTTATACACCCCCCTCCCTGAGGGGTGGGGCCCCGGGGGATCGTAACGTCCGAAGCGCGGACGTCGTAGAGGGCACCTGCCCGTGCACTGACGTAGCCCCGCCCACTGTGCTTGTTTACCATAGGCTGCCATGCATAACGGGCTCTCTGTAACAGCCCTACACTTGCAAGCACAGTGCTGGTATCTCAGTTTGAACTGAGCTGGCAATTTGCCGCTCTTTGCCAGCGATTACACAGCGATGGTGCTGACCCCGGCACCTAAATATCAAACATAATCAACAGCTGCAATTGTAAATATTTACACCAATGTGTGTCAAATGTCTTCCATTGAGCTTGGATGCGTGGAGTGTTCACCAATACAATACACTTCCATTCGAAGTTGTACAGCATCTAAATGCGACTGCATCTTTGGACGATGTACAGAAACTGGACATATTTATTTTATATAGAGGGGCAGTCAGTCGTAGGTAGAGGAAAAACGGAAGGTCTGGAGCCTGGACTTGAAAAGGGGCAGGGAGTTGACAGACCAGGTGACTGGAGGAAAGGAGTTTCCAACAATGGGGGCTAACAAGGAGAATGACCAAGTTAAACTGCACAATTTTTTTTTCAAAATCCATTTTAAACATGTACCTATAGACATCAATTACTTTATTCAAGTGGTGTGTATAAGTGATCCTTATGGCAGTACCCCGGGGTCCCAAATAATACAAAATGGCCGAGGCAATTAAATATTTTATTTCAGGGACACTATTTTTTTCCAGGGGTGTACTTCACTCCGCGACTGGGGTACCAATCAATCCGAAATCAGTGCCACTCCACGATGTCGAAACGCAGCGAGGACGATTGCGCCGTAGTGGTGCATCGTGTATAGCTCGTCGAGATGAGTCGATTGTCGCATCGCCGACCAGCAGACCATCACTATAAGGTTCAAATAATAGTCTTTGGTTCTTTTGGTAAAGTCACGTAGGTATAAAATAAAATAAATTAAATCACGACGTTTCGGGCGCAACACAATTGCTGAAGTCACCTGATGACGGACGCTTGTGTTGCGCCTGAAACGTTGTGATTTATTTTATTTTATGCCTACGTGACTTGCCAAAAGAACCAAAGAGTATGGGTCCATGCAGTCACGAAAACTTCAAATCTAGGTTCAAATAATGTTACAATTTTTTTAGAATTTAATCTGTAAAGTGTAATATTTCTAAGAAACGACTGTGATATGCAGTGCACAAGATGACAGATTCTGATTAAATCAGAAAGGCATGCAATGTGTATAGTTTATACTGCAGTCAGGTTAGTTGAGGCTCTGTGCTGAGGTGTTAAGTTCCATTTAAAACAATGCCAATTGGAGGACTTAAAACAGATAGGCCTTTCATATTTCTTGGCAGTACATTAGCATACGTTTGTATTATGTAAAAAGCTGCATTATCTGATTACTTATATTAAATTCGCTGTGGTCCAAAAGCCACAAGAAACCCCTTGACAACTCCCTATCATGTGGCTCAATAGAGGGAAGAATGTAATTTTGTCTCTGGAATGTACGTGACCTGAATAAGCTTATGTAAATGCATAAACTGTTTTATTAAAATGAATTTTGTGCCTATTTTTAAATGCATTGGAAGTCAATAATTAAAGTTTGATTTGTCGCTTGTTCATTTTGAGTAAGTATTACTATTGTTAGATCAACCAGAGCAATTTGTCTAATTTGCATGTCGAAGGTAAAGGCGTAGTCCTGCAATTGCTCGCTCACGCCACGGCTGGCAGAAGGGGCCTCCACTGAAAGTAGATCTGGAGGGTCCCTTCCAGAGCAGGGGTCGGCAACCTGTAGCTCCGGAGCCGCATGCGGCTCTTTGGCTGTCCCTTCGCGGGCAGCCGTTGAAAATAAAAACCTTAAATATCAAAGAATAAATTTTGATTTAAAGCTTTCGTGACTGCAGGGATTCATATTCTTGGTTCTTTCGGTAAAGTCACGTAGAAGGGAATTAATACAATAATATAAATATAAAACAATAAAAATTCTCACGACGTTTCGACTGCAACACAAGCAATCATCATCAGGTGTGAAATCCACAGCAAGAAATCAATCATCAGGTGTGAAATACACAGCAATAAAAATTTCTTGCTGAGAAATCAATCATCATCAGGTGTGAAATCCACAGCAAGAAAATTTTCTTGCTGTGGATTTCACACCTGATGATGATTGCGTGTGTTGCAGTCGAAACATCGTGATAATTTTTATTGTTTTATATTTATATTATTGTATTATTTCCCTTCTACGTGACTTTACCGAAAGAACCTTAAATATCAAAGCATAATTGAATGTAAAAATGTGTTCAATATGGCGGGGAATGGGTCACTATGGAATGTCTTGGCGACAAAATGTATTGTTAAAGAATAACTAGAGAGGGGGGGGGGGGAACTAAATAGACGCAGTTTATTCCATCACCGATGTTTCATTCAGAATTTGTTAGTGATCTGCTTTATACCAGCTGTTGTGTTTGTGTACAAGCAGCTCTGCGTGTGACAGGGCTATATAACTATTTTCGTAGTAATATTTTAAAATACTTATTTTTAAACACGCTTTAATGAAATGTACCCTACTAGTAATGGAAGAACTCTACGACTCCAGGAAGTGTCCCTGAAGCTTGCCATAACGTACGGGACCGTGGCCAATTACAGCCAACGTCAGTTTACCGTGGACAATTAGACCCAAGCCGAAACATAACATATAAAAAAGATTGTTTAAAAATATATATTTTTTAATGATAGAATATAGTATTGTCATCAGTATGCCATAAGTATACCAAGTTTGCAGTCGATACCACATTGGTAAGTGGGTTAAAATTGAGTTACAAGATTTGAGGATACGACAACAAGTGAGTTAATAGAAAGCGTGTAAAAAACACATGGCCCTTCTTCTTTGAAAGGTTGCCGACCCCTACTCTGACCAGACATGGGTTTTACATTTTACATGGTGTCCAGAATATCGATACATTTATCACAACGTTCCACTATTCATGTTGTATCAATAAAGTGTTCTCTATTTCCTGACAACAGCTTCACAGAGTCTCAAGCATACTTCATAACATGCCCAAGGATATTTGGGCAATCCCCCTTTCGTGTATTTCTGCAACTTGAAGGAAACCTGAGTGCCTGGAGATAACTCTCACAATATCAGGAAACATCGCTCTTAAATTAATCTCAGTGGGCTTGTTTAAGCACTTTCCATCTTTGGTTACATTAAATTTTTTCAGCATTCAGGTTTTTTGATCCATACGTCCTAGTCAAGGCCGTAGCCATGGCGTCAACATTGGGGGGGACCAAATCTTCCAGGGTGTCTGGGGGTCCCCCCACAAAAAAAAATAATCTCAATTTGAAAACTCTTTTTCTGCCTAAAATATAAAAAAATCACTAACACATGGCATGAACTTTTTATTTATTTTCTACAATGTCTAAGAGTGTATTTTATTACATTGCTGTTTTTACTTTTTTACATTTTCTTGTTTCATTGTATGTAATGGCAGAGTTTAGGGATTCATAAAGTACAACCATAACCACAATCATATGAACATAAATCTATGCATTGTTATATGAAGACAAGTCCAGACATTGTGGCCAAGGTTTAGCAAATTCTAGATGTGAAGTTTTCATGACTGCAAGGATTCATACTCTTGTTTTTTTCGGTAAAGTCACGTAGGTTTCGGGCGCAACACAAACGTCCTTCTTCCTGACTTTACCGAAAAAAACAAAAGTTTAGCAAATTGTTTTTATTTACATAGCATCGCAATTATTATTTTAAAAATATTTTTATAGCAATATATTGGGGACATTTTGAGCATACTTGAATATTGGGGTGGATGTGCCCACCCCAATACATATTATAATTACGGCCTTGGTCCTAGCACAACCAAAATAAAACGGAAGAGCCGTTGTTTTCGAATTCCTTAAAACAAACTCAACATTTCAAGAGCCGCAATATTGGCACGTGAATCCTTCATGTCACGAGGCAGTCCTGAAATAGCCGCAGGCTCGCAAATAATATACAATGATTGTAAACTTTGTTATTGACGAAGTTGTTCAATGCTTTGACCAATCAATTGCATTGTCTTGAGAGTGGGGGTGGGTTTCATTGTAAAAACAGGGCCCACGATGCAATGTGGCACGAACAGAAATCCCCACGCGCAGAATCGATAGCGGCGGTTTTGTTCGACGATTCAGAGTCGACAACGCCCACGTTATTCTAATAGATGGAGATCGACACCACCCACAAGGGGGAGCTTCGATTCGGCCACGCGAATCGACGAAGCAAGAATCGTTAAGTGTGAAACCCGAATCGATTCCATCGTGCACCCGCCATTTCGCGAGACGGCGGTAATGGCGAGCGAGGAGGTCGCGGTGGCGGTGAGTGAGACGAAGCGAATCGGCGACCTTCGCGTCGTGGACCTCAAGTCCGAGTTAAAGAAGAGGAACTTGGACGTAAGCGGCGTGAAGAGCGTGCTGGTGGACCGGCTCAGGAAGGTGCGCAGTCCCGGTTTTGGCGATGATGGCGGACGCGGGAGGATGTTGAGGCCTAGACGAACGGGCTTCAACCGAAGGCCCAATTAACGCGCGTGTCGTGTGTGACCACTAACTTGTACAATTGTGATTACACTTACTACAAATATAAATGTTGCTTTATTTGTCTGCGTGGCTGTGGTATTTTTGATGCCTTTGTCCTGGATTATAGCTTTGAGGTGGAGTCCACGCTGTTGAGTGAAGGTTCACGTTGAGGAAGTAGACTTGTTTTCAATAAACGGTTTATATTATTTTACTATTTAACTCGTATTGTTGACGTGTGTGTTGGACTGCATTATTACGCCGATGAGCAGTCGATTTGCATTGAGGCGGTCGCAATTCTGCACGTGTTGGCGGGAAAGGCCCGGACTATGCCAACTTCAACTAAAACCAAACGCCAGTCATACACGAGTCCTAAATATCTATTGATCATGCCGAGTTCATGGAAAATATGCTTAAGTACAAAAGTGCTAATTTATAATGGGGACGCAGTATCTTGACTTGCAGCTTTCGTGACTGCAGGAATTAATATTTGGGGTTTTCGGTAAAGTCACGTAGATAAAACAATTACATAATACAAAAATACCGTGACTTTACCGAAAACCCAAAGAATATGGGGACGCGGTGTTTAGCGCACCGAGTTAATAAACCAAGATACATGGGTTCGATTTCTAGCCACAGTTAACATCAGTAGCGAGTGTGGGTCAGAACCAGTCTCTACCCTCTTAACCCCTTTTTACCAACCCGCACTGATCAGCAAGGTTAAATATTATTTGGTGGCGCAACTGCGTTGGCAGTTGAGCGCGAGCACAAACAACAAACTAAACAGATTTGTCAAGAACACTGGCCTTGAAAAGGGAATGTTGCGGGCTATATGACCTTTCATCACAGCACGTGTGCTGCCCGAAAGTACGCACTCTGAAGGGCCATTGCCCAAAGCACATGTTGCTGTGAAAAAGGTTAGTCTCCTGAAACGTCACCTAGTATATTTTTAATGCAGTTTAATTGACGAATGAGTTTTTTTTCATCAGCCTGGAGAAATTGACGTGGCGCTGGGATGTCTTAATCCAACAGTGGATTCACACGGTTGTAAATTGTATATGTACTTACGATATACGGTAAAAAATCTGCACTACCTCTGCTATGTCGAACTTCAGAATCACGATCTTATTTTAGACTGGAGGAATCTCATGAACCATACAACTCTTCCACAGATGTCCCGTATTTCACAGCTTGGTTCGTACAGACCAGCTTGGCTGCCGATATGGTCCGTTTTACCGCGTAAAAACATTTAATAGTTTAGGCCATTGACATATGGCCCTTCTGAGCTCATGTTTTCCATCTATCTGCATTTAACAGGCCACTATCAGCTGAGACTCAGCAGATAGTGGCATGTTAAATGAATTCACCTGGATTATATTTCAAGCAGGAGCATTGCACAAACGCAGTGGCGTAATTGAGTGTAATAAAGCAACATGGTACAACTTATTTACAGTCACCAACTGGAATAGACCCTCTTTTTTCTAAATTGGTTTATTTAAATCACAAGCATAGTCGCAGTCGCCCAACAAGATAACCTCATCGTTACCTTCCGCGAGTTGGTGAAATTAGCACCATCAACTGATACTACGCTGCTGTATAGGAAGTGAAATAAAAACTAGTAATGGTTGCCGATTGCCAACCTACCCAAAATACACTCCATCTGGTCAGATCTAGGAGGCTTTGGGTTAAGTCTGGATAGTGGTTGGATCGTCAGCCACCATGCATGAAACAGGTGTTATAAGCTTCTGTGGGGTTACGTTGTGGGCATCATAGTGCAGTGCATTAAAATACATTGTACGTTACTGTGCTTACATATTACCTTTATCAACCAACACCAGTGTCCAGGGATGTGAGCTTCATTGTGTATGAATATGAGCATGGATATTTATGTGGAACTTATTTTGCAACCGTGATAATCAGAGGTGTGGAATATAAAGTTATTTGTGACAGTGACTATGCTATCATCTGATGGCTTTTTTTTCTAGGCGGTGGAGGAGGAGGGTGGAAACCCTGAGGCGCTGCAAATCCCTGTGGAGGTGTCGCTGAAAAAGCCACATAAGAGGACTCCTAAAAGTGAGGGCTTTCAATAACACACCTCCAGTGCAGCAGGCAGTGGTATTTCATTCTGTTTTGTTGTGGACAGCCCTTGGCAGATAATTTGATAATATATGGTCTTGTGTTTTTAAAATAACATGTTTTTAATATTCACAGACAAAAAGTCTGACGAAGAAGGGTCTGTCGAAGATGCCAATGACACAAATGTAAGTGTATATGATTTAACCATCAAGTCTAAACTCTGTAGTCCATACTTATTTTTAACAAAGTCTTTCTGTTCATCAATGTATTACGATCCTATGATAAAAATCTATTATTACACGAGCTGAATTAATGAGAGCCTTAATTGATTCAGATCTGCTGTTCTGTTCGAGTTGTATTAGTTGTTCACTGGAACTTTTAAGAGTTGACCTTGGTATTAATGCTGAAGGCTACTCTACTGCACAGGCATGCTTTGGCATACAATTTGAACACTAGTGGAACCTTCATGTAGTATGTTGGCTTCCAGTGTGGTGGTCTTAACGCATAATGAACAAGACAGAGTGTGCACTTTGTATGTCAATGCCACATGGTCCCCTTTTAAAATAACCTGTGTGGTACTTTGTCACACTTTGTGGGCAATAAAATGATTACAATTGATTTTGGTATTCGATGATAATTATTTTATTCTGTGCTCTGTCCCAGGAGGATACAGAGATGGCGGCCGACAACAGCACCGACTGGGATGCACAGGAGGAAGGCGACGAGGAGGCAGGCAAAGTTGAAACCAACATGACTGACAGCGAGGACAAGGTCATTAGCGCTGACGAAGTCGAAATGATGGAAATGGAGAATGCTGCAGAGCAAGCAGCTAATAGTGAGAGGGCAGAGGCGATGGTGGAGGTAAGATGTTGAACCATTTACCCTTCCCTTGCCCCATCTCTGGTTTGAACGTGCCTCTATAGGTTTTTCCTCCAATCAAGTCACCTGGAATGTGCCCGATGACCGTATTTTCCCGCATATAGCCCGCATATGCATATAACCCGCAGACGCATATACCCCGCAAAAATAGCGCTTTGTGTAAAAAAAATTCAGATAGCCCGCACCTCCATATACCCCGCATGCATTAATATCTTTAACGTCGTTACCGCAGCTTAATTCCATCATTAATACGAAGTTTACATTTGTAATACATTCCACTATCAATTGTTAACATTAAAATCATAACGTGCACAAAGACAACAAACTAACCGGAAACGAGTGAACTTAAACCGAAAATAAGTAACAAAAGTAAATATCCAATAAATAAGTAACAACTGGTAGATAAGTAAGTACAGTTTTAGCACTGGTAGATTGCGCACTGCCCAGTCAATAGCAGAATTACAGTAACTCCGTTGCCTCGCCCTCACCCCCCCACCTCCCTTTCCCCCAGCTGCCCCACCCCTCATCCCCCCACCTCTCTCTCCCCCAGCTCGTCCGTCGTCGGTAAACAGTGTGCGCACTTCAAACATTGTCGTTTAATTGTACAAACAATTCATTTAAAACGTGATAACCTGTGCTATTTTAGTGCGAGTGGTTTATTCAGCAGTGCTTTAGTCAAAGGTAAGTGTTGCATAGTGGATAGTCCTATCATGAAAACATGAAACGAGTTATGACATGTCACACGTGTAAAATATTTTTGAGATAGCCCGCACCTCCAAATACCCCGCAGGGTCTTGTTTTGTTTATAAAAAGTGGTTTACCCCGTGGGTTATATGCGGGAAAATACTGTACATAAAATTTCAAGAGGCTGAGGAGGAAATAATAATATAATAAAAAAATGAAAACTTAATAAAATAATTCTCACGACGTTTCGGCCACAACGCAAGCAGCCGTCCTCAGGTGGAGAACAGGTGTGTCGAGAAGACAGAGTCTGAATGGCATTCTACGTGACTTTACCGAAAGAACCAAGAAGATGAATCCCTGCAGTCACGAAAGCTTTAAATCGAAATTTAGGCTGAGGGAGGGTTGAGCCTACATGGTGCTCTGATGGGTAACCACTGTACATAATCAAGTTTCCATAGGACTGCAGGATCATGTGGTTGGCAGTGCATAAAAGACATGTAATATACTGCTATATGTATTTTGAACTTTTTTCCCACCATACGTAACCAACCGTGCTAATCGGAGGTGCAGGTGAAGGACAACGAACTTAACACAAAAAGCAGTTCCATATGTACACTCCTATTTGCACTGACCAGCATCCTAATAAGTATGGTGTGGGGAGACCTACATCCAGAAAAGGGTTGACAAAAGGGCAATATTACTCCATGTAGATTTTTAATGGATTAATTACTCTCTTGCACTTGAGTGCGAGACCGTATATAATGATGAGGCTGATTATAGCTTACATATCTTACGATTTATAGACCTTTTATGTCATGCATCTTTAGGCCAATTGAATGAATGAGACAGCATATATGAGATTTCACTGATAAACAATATGAATGAGACAGTAAGAGGGACACAACAGATTCTTGAATGGAATTGTGAGCCCAAATTGTGGAAATGCTTTTAATCACGAAGGTATGGGGAAGATTAATCACTGCCTATTCAATAATTATTTTCTGTGTCAGTTGTTGGGGCAGATGCAGTACATTATAATATTTTGGGAGTGGTTTCAAGTGTATTAGAACTGGCTCTATATTTTTTGTGTGCTTTGTTTCTCTTCTGCAGGACTCCTTAGATGTGGAGGTGTCAGCTGAAAATTCGGCCCTTGAAGATAAAGATGAAGTCACTGATGGAGATGTAAGTGTTAATATTTCACTGCTGTTGAATTTAGTTAATCGGATTTGCATCAACTGCTGTTAGACATTCCTTGTGCAGTGTGGAGAAACATCTGCTTCAAAATTTTATGTTCAGAGCTGTCAGATGTTATGCTATCTCAACATATTTTGGAGAGAAATTTGTAAGCCCTTCAGTTTACATTTTATGGAAAAGTGAATAGTTTGATTTTAAATTATGAATTCTCTATCACACAGATGACGCTGACTGATGCTACATCAGGTAAAGTAATTTCCGGTTCCTTTCTAAATGTAGTGTCTGGCCCAAATAACTGTAAAGTGGTTATTGAAAATGAAGATTGGAAAGCTTCCTGAGGTTACCAAAGCAGATTTATATATATAAAAAAGATATGCCCTTTTAAGCCTATGGCCCGGTATATGCCCCTTTTTAAGCCGATGGCCCGGTATATGCCCTTTTAAACATTTGGCCCGATAAAGCAGTAATTTATCACTATGACATGCTTTGGTAACCTGATAATAGGGTATTAAAGGCTGATTATGGTTAAATGGTTCAATGGCATCGTCACCACCACCGTTATGAAATGGAGGAGCCCAAGCATACGTGACTTCGTCTGCCGGCCATTGGAGAAAACGCCAAGAACCTCGAGCAAGAACCACGGAGCAACTATCTCTCGCCACCATCGTCTCCTCTGCCACGGCAACAAAACGGGGGCGATGTTGGACGAGACGGGGCGGCGCTTCGTTACAGAAAATCCCACCTGAAACGGAGGGAAACGACTCCACACAAGATTGTAACGGACCAAGCCAGAGTTTTACAAGAAGATTGCCCTGCTGTGCGAGGCGTGGAGAGTGGCAAGCAACTGAGAACATTGTCGAGGGACTGATGCGGAGTGGACACTTTGGACCATCCCATCGACCGACTTTGATACTTGGCTGTGGGTGAAGTCCATCCAGATAAAACGAAAACTTCCATCGAGTCTAAGATATTATGATCGATTGTGTTTCTAACCACATTTTTAACTGCATTTTCCCCCACCTCTGTTCTTGTTTTAAAAAAAGAAATGGGACTTCACTCTTGAATTCCCAAGTATAGAATTTCTTCCAGCACATTTACTCCAGTTAGTTTTGTTGTGTTACACTGGGTAACTGTCCTTTTAATGAAAGATCAGAAGCTTTCTCCAATCTTCATTTCAGACTAGTCACTGTTAAAAGGTGTTCTCATGCACTGTTGTTACTGTAGACTTGATGCCAGACCTTGTGTTTTGTATGAATTAAACTTTGTTGTATTTAATCTCTCAGACAAGGAGAATGTAGAGGGGTTGTGTGAGGGAGGGTTAAGCTCCCTTCCGGCTGGGGAAGGTGAGGTCTCTGCGCAAGACGTCCTGGATATGAACGCCCCTCGCCCCGAAGCGGAAGAGGACAACATCTCGGTCACGGTGCAGGCCGAAGACGCCCTCACGCTTGACGTAGACGGGGACCTGCTGCTCGAAGCACCGAAAAAGGATTCTGTGGGTGCCCACGGCTCATCAGGGAGAGGGGCAGCCTCTACAAAAAGCACCAACAGCGGAAGTTCCAGTGGCTCCACCAAAGCTACCGACGGTGCGACCTCAAAGCAGGAGGGGCACGAGTCGGTGGAGAAGGCGTCCAAGGAGGGAGCTGCCGCTAACGGGAAGAAGGAGGAGGGAGCGTCCTCCGACGCCAGCAAGTCGGACGGCAAGGAGGACGGCAAGAAGCCTGGCAGCACTCCTGACAAATCAAAGGAGGCAGCAAAGAAGGGTGCTTCCTCATCAGGCACTAGTGATCAAGCCAAGAGGTTTGTTTCCTACACATGCCTTGCTCTTGTCTTATGTCTTTAATTTATGTAAATCCCAAGTACGTGTGGGCCACGGTAAAACGTCCGTCACTTTCGTTTGAACCTCTTATTTTTTCCCCTCTTTTAATTTTTTTTCATCTGGTAACAATCAGCTCCCCCGTCGTTGATTATCATCGGATGCGTTACGCGTTGGGAATCGGCCGATTGAAGCTGGTGAGCTGCAGTGCTGCTGCTGGTGCTGCTGCTGCTTCATCTGTCCCTAAGTGGAGGCTGCGGGGGCGGACCACGCGGTACAGAAACAGCAGTCAGGAATCCGGGTGCCTGTGGGAAGATGTTCGTCAAGGGAGTAGCGGTAAAGAAACGGCAGTCGGGAGTCCGGGTGCGCTGGGAAGATGGCCGTCACGAGAGTACGGGATGGTGGCACGTGGCTGGTGTGATCGTCACCTGAAGATAACTAGCCTCTAGCAGTTTGAGTGAAAAGTCAAAGCGTCTCTCATCACCTGTCTTGTATTTTGTCCTTTTGGTATTAAGTGCTGTGAAGGTGTTGCTGCTTTTGCAATCCATGATTTATTACCTTATCTGTTTGCATCAGCTCTTCCAAGGATGGCAAGGGAGCAAGCAAAGATGACAAAGGTGGGTTGTGTGGGAAAGTTTTTTTCTGCAGTTGGGTTTTGGGCAATTGTTCACATTTGAAAATGTAATTTTCTACCCCCTGGCACCAAGAAAATGTCAACATGGTATTTAGTAAAATGCACACCTCACAAAAAATGTGGCACACATGAGATAACCAAATTGTGTGACGTGCTTTCCAAATTAATCATCGGGGTTTACAAGGGCATGTCGGCAACTCCTTGTTCCATCGCGTCTAACCTCTGGGAGTAAAAACAAACGACATTGCTGCAGCTGTTTCGACGTCTCACGGGAATTGGCGGTGGTCGTCGTGTACTTAGGCCGAAGCGGTGCGTCAGGAGGCAGTGGTGGTGGCAACAGTGGTAGTGTCTCCGGCAAGAACCTGTGGGTGAGCAGCCTGTCTTCATCGACCAAGGCCACGGATCTCAAGAATGCCTTCAGCAAGTATGGCAAGGTGAGCCCACCTGATGCGACTTGGTTAACTGCTTCCTGGTTTGTTTCACAACACTTTGTAACTCAACTGCTGGGTAAAGGCCTCCCCATGTGTCCAGTCGTGGGGGTTCTTTGATCATATATTACCATGCCGGTCATTGCGGTTTCGTGAAGAGAGCACGGGGGCTGGTCCAGATATTGCTTGCCACTGATGTTAGCCATGGTAGTATATCGAACTCGGGTCATTGGGTTCACAGTGAGGTGTGCTAACCGGTGCACCGCTGCTTTAGCCCTTCTGGTATGATTATTATTTGTTTCTTTCGGTTAAGTCATGTCTAAAGATAAAATAATAAATTAAATTAAATAATAGAATACGACGTTTCGATTGCAACACAAGCAATCATCATCAGGTAATATGAAATAGCGACATAAAATCTAACCAGAAAACTATAGACAGACATATTAGCAGACAGATATCACCAAGATACATAGAGCAACACAGGTAACAGAGAGAGGTGGTCGTCTCTGTGGGGTGGCCTTAAATAGACAGAGGAGGGCGGACGCAGAGAGAGGGAGGGGGGTTAGAGAAAAAATTAGCATATCAATGAGTGGACAACAAAACGTGGTGCTGCAAGTGCGATGACACGGCAAGCAAGCCTGAAAATCAGGAGAAGGACACACTAAAATTAAATAACCTAGTAAAATATCGAAATGTAATGTAATACAACACAGAGGGTCGGTCAACACACAATTAACGCATAGCCTGGTTGATTACGTATTTCAAAGATTGCTAAGTTAGAATTTAAGTGTGAACATTCCAAAGAGAGGACACAGGCAGAGAGAGCAAGTAGTCAGAGAGAGAAAAAAGAAGATAAGTTTAAAACTTCCCCGTAGAAGTGGTTCAATCTTAATTTTTAGAACTTTCGTGACTGCAGGAATTATTATTTGTTTCTTTCGGTTAAGTCACGTCTAAAGATAAAATAATAAATTAAATTAAATAATAGAATACGACGTTTCGATTGCAACACAAGCAATCATCATCAGGTATAATGAAATAGCGACATAAAATCTAACCAGAAAACTATAGACAGACATTAGCAGACAGATATCACCAAGATACATAGAGAGAGCAACACAGGTAACAGAGAGAGGTGGTCGTCTCTGTGGGGTGGCCTTAAATAGACAGAGGAGGGCGGACGCAGAGAGAGGGAGGGGGGTTAGAGAAAAAATTAGCATATCAATGAGTGGACAATAAAACGTGGTGCTGCAAGTGCGATGACACGGCAAGCAAGCCTGAAAATCAGGAGAAGGACACACTAAAATTAAATAACCTAGTAAAATATCGAAATGTAATGTAATACAACACAGAGGGTCGGTCAACACACAATTAACGCATAGCCTGGTTGATTACGTATTTCAAAGATTGCTAAGTTAGAATTTAAGTGTGAACATTCCAAAGAGAGGACACAGGCAGGTTTTTAGCACGAGCAATAAACTACGTCAATCTTTCCTGCGTATTGGTGTTAACCCAGAAATTACTTGCTCGTGTCCAAGTTTTAGTTTCGGTACAGAAAAGTCCTTGGTCATCTGATTTTGGCTCTGTTGTGAGTGCACTAACGAGTTATGCTTGTCGCACGCACACAGGTTATTGGCGCCAAGATTGTGACGAATGCACGCAGTCCGGGCGCCCGTTGCTACGGGTTTGTCACGATGGCCACCGTGGAGGAAGCCACCAAGTGCATCAGCCACCTCCATCGCACAGAGCTGCACGGGCGCATGATTTCTGTGGAGCGGGTGTGTGCATGGGTTCTTGTCCAACTATCACATTTATGGCAGTGGTGGGGAACCCTGTTCTTACGCAGGGCCAAATAGGATTCATAGTCTTGGGTCTTTCGGTAAAGTCACGTAGATAGGTTCAAAGAAAATAACAAACTACGACGTTTCAATCGCAACACATGGTCGTTTTAATTTTTTTTTCCTGAAGAATGACCTTATGTTGCGATCAAAACGTCGTAGTTTTTTTTAACCTCTCTCTGACTTTACCGAAAGACCCGAGAATATGAATTCCTGCAGTCACGAAATAGGGATGCAAATTAGTTCACGTGAAACTTTGCTCATGGGAGGACTACGTTGCGCATAACTGCTTGAAAGACAACAGGAAGATTTGAGCAATGTGCAAAAAAAAGAAAAGTGTCAACTGCTTGAACATTTCTCTTACTCGATTAGTGTGGCTCGGATATTTGCAGTGATGCAAAAATATAATTCAGACCTTTTTATAAGTGGTAGTCATATCACCATGGGCCATAAGTAATTAAGTCTAGTGCCCTGTCCAACCTACTGTCAATATGTTCTCCCACCTCTGCTTTTGGCGCTTATTAACTGTAGCCTTTAAATAATACTTTAGTTGCACACAATGTACTCTACGCTGAATAAATACCAAGGCACTCATAATACCAGGTCAAGTGAGAGGAGTGCACCTGACTGGCCACATGCCATGTAAATCACAATATGTTTTGGGTGACCTTAAGATTTTAAACCATAACTTTGACCATAATTGATGTTAGATTAGATCTCATAAATGTGGTAGACATTTTACACTTGAAGGAGGCTTTGTGCAGTTGAATAACGATCTAGAAAAACTTAATAATTTCCCCCCACATTCTGTTAAGTTTTGTAGTCCGCTACAAGTAATCTGACTTGCAGTAATACTAATATTACAACATTTCAGCTGTAAACTGCAGTATTTTTTTTCTTTACAAAAGGCAAAGAATGATCCGGCCAGCAAGAAAGCGAGTGACAAGAAAGAGGTTGAGATAAAGAAGGATGGAAAAGCAAGTTCTTCTGGCGATCGAAAATCTACTGAGACCAAACCCCACCAGTAAGCATGAAGTCGGCACACATCCGTGCAGCCAGCAACTCTTATCCAATCCTTAAAATGGACCCTTCATTTTCAAGGGTTTTTTTTCATTGATTCTAGAGTAGGCATAGCCATGTATATAATATTGATACGCCTAGGGCAGTTTTTAAATGAATACTTGTCCCTTCGACTTGTATGTGTGTTATTCTAAGTCAGAGATATTGTTCATTGCCAGGTGCACTTTTTTCCATGTCTATTGACTTGAATAATGCGCACAGTTTTTGTTGTAAAAGTAGACTGAACAGCTGTTGACATTAATTGGGTAAGCATTATTTGTAACAATATAAATGCGGTTCATAATCCAGAGACCCCTCTTGACTAGGTCTTCCAGCACGGGCAAGAAGGAGGAAAAGAAGGATGACAAGAAAGTTGTTGAGAAGAAAGACACCAAGGAGAGCAGCTCGAGCTCTTCGGCCAAGAAACCAGAGGAGAAGAAAGATGACAAGGATGGCAAGAAGGAGGAAAAGGAAGATCAAAAATCCAGCAGCGGCACCAAAAAGCCAGACGACAAAAAAGGTGAGTGGGATGTTCTCTTATTAGACTGGCCAGCTAGACGAGCATCCATATTGCGTTGTGTGCTAGTCACGGAACGGACACTCGTTCAAATTGAAAACTTTTGAAATATATTAAACGTATTCCAGTGTGTGGTTGTGCTGACACTAATCATAAGAGAAAGTAATTGAATTAATCTTCAGGTTCACGTTGCTGTTTGAGTCAAGGTTTCTAATGGGTGTTTTCTAATTTTTGTTTGTTTTTACAGGTGGAAAGATCGCCGACCGAACTGTGGTCATGGATAAATCAAAAGGCGAGCCTGTGGTGTGCGTGAAGACCACAAGCAAGGACAAGGAAAAGGACAAGGTAAAGTAACTCAAATTGGTTCCGTATCATTTCACAAAGCAATAAACACTTCCAATAAAAGGGATAAAAATAGACATGTATTGCACTTGTAGTAAAGACTGACATTTGAAAGCGAATGTTTAATGTCGCCTGAAACGCAGTGTAGCACTCGCCACCATGGTGACGAGATGTTAACGACCGCGCCTGGTATACAGGAGGTCATGGGTTCAAACTCAACCCTGACGCCTGTATATTTGTAGTTTGCGTCTTCTCCCCGTGGTCGTTTGGATTTTTTTTTCCAGGTCCCCCGGATTTTTCCTCCACATTTAGACACATGTTTTAGAGTATTTGGCTGCGATAAATTTCCACGTGATAAGCCACTTCATTGAACTATTATTGCTTCTGAAAAAGAGCTATGTAGCTTCGTGGGCCTTACCTGGTAAAATAAAAATAAAACATTTAGTTTAATTACAGAATTTACGAAATAGTCACCGATTAATACATTAATTGGGTTGTTTGCTCTTACTGACAAATTACAATTGTGCTTTTGACATGTCATTAGATAAACAATACATTTGGAAATCTCAAAGCAATCGATTGTCAGACGTTGGCCTGATTGATGTAGATATTTTTCACAGCATTTCTCCCAAAAATCATCCCCGTGGCCATTTTATTCTTTCTCATATACGCTGCCAAGAGACTGTTGTACTACAGGCAAACCAATATTTTTTATTATCATTCGCCAAATCAAGTGTAAAACCAAATATTAATGTTTCTTGTGCAGTCATAATCACTCCACTTAAGATTTCAGTTTAATCATGGGCAGCTGCATGGATGGAAACCCACCGCTCTGATCACTGATCTGTCGAGCCACTTGAAATTTGTGTTTGAAAATCTTTCAGTAAAATCTCCAAAAATACCAGTGTCGTCCCCCGCTTGTACAACACGGTGCATTCCTGGAAACCCCGTCAGAAATCGGATTGTTGCAAATGGGACCCTCTTTTCCCGTAGACAGAAACAGTAGAAACATCACTTGCCAATGATTTTTTCCCTTTTATCAGCAACGTGGTGAATGTGGATTGTCGTAAATCCGACGAAGTCACCTGTAATTATGTACATGCCTTAGGAGCACTGTGAACTTGCTGTTTAACAGTAATATACCAAGTTTGGTGGAAGTTTGTTTAAACAGGATGTTAAAAACGCTTGTGCCCAGAAGTCCACAACCAAGTCTGATGACAAGAAGAGCAGCAGCAATGTAAAGGCCGACCCCAAGAGCTCCACCAAGTCGGACGTGCTGTCCTTCGAGAAAATCCGCGAGGAGAGGGAGCGTGAACGGAAACGACAGAACGAGAGGGATGCCCGGGAGAAAATCAGGTCAGCACAGCGCACTGTCAATGAACGCACCGCTGTATGTAGCGTTAAGCAGTGCATGTGTCCTTATGGCAGTACATGTGGGCTCGTTGGCAAGGGGTCTCAGATGCCTGTCCAGGGGTATGTGGCTGGTTGTAGGAAATGGGCTTTTATTTCCTATTGTTTTGGTTATGTTCAACTTTTTTTATTTAACTCCTTACTTCATGGAAGCAAGTTCATGCGGGTTTTTATTTCGTCCGATGGAGGTGAGGAATAAAACCATAGCCTACTGTTGTCACCACTGCATTCAGGGAGCGACAGAAGGAACTGAAGGAGCTCAAAGAGCTGAAGGAACGTCAGGAGATGAAACGCATTCGCGTGCTGCGGGAGCGCGAGGAACGGGAGCAGCTGCAGCGCGAGCGTGAGCGCCTACAGATGGAGCGCCTCCGGTTGGAGAAGGAGCGCCAGGAGCGCGAGCGCCTCGAGCGACAGCGCGTGCGCATCGAGCAGGTGACCGCTCCCCTCATCCCTTCTACAAAGACAGATCCCCCGTATAGCCATCCCCCTACATGCACGCACACACGCGCGTTTCAAGCAGGTGCCCACTCTCATCCCCCTACTCTCCTACTTGTGTATCAATTTCCCCAACCTGACAAAACCACCACTTCATTTTGGTGGATTATTGTTACTTGTCCGTGTCTGGAACTACCTCCTGATAGTCTGCACTGTTCACTCACTACCTCTTTAAGTCCAAGCTCAAGACAATACTCTGTTCTATTTATTCCCACTGCGCACTCTGTGTCTCCGATCATTCTCCAAGATGTGTTATTTCACCGGAAGTGGGTTTTCCCAAGGCTGCATGTATGTATATTTGTGCAGCAATGTTTGAGTATTCTCACCTCTTGTGTAGGTTTTCCCCAGGCACTGCAATTTTTTGCCATGTGCAAAACACTGATTTAAAAACCATAGTACAAACTGAACCTTGAGACTGGCTGAGGCTTTGCTGGGTAAAAGAAGAGTTGTTAATGTTAAAACTGATGACTGGATTGCATGGAGGCAGCGTTGGGCGGTGCATCTGGGCTCTCCGACTAAGTAATCGATTACGCCCCAACGATCAGTTTGATTACTCAGCTAATTGAATAACATGAAAGAATTGCAGGATGAAAAGTCTCACCTCTACTTATTTGTTGCTGGACATGTGCGAACAGGTGATGGGCGTAGTTTATGGTTTGCTGCCTTCGGGAGGCAGTATGTAGACGTCTGAGTAACTTGGTTGATTACAACTTTCAGTCAAACATATGACTTGATGGACAAATCACCCCAGCTCTATTGGGGAGTGACTGATGATGTGTGTGCTTCCTGCTGTCTTTGATAGGAGCGCTGCAAGGAGCAGGAGCGCATTGCTCGAATGCGTGAGGAGCTCCGGCGCCAGCAAGAGAAATTGCGCTTGGAGCAGGAGCGGCGCGCATCGCTCAAGCGCACGTACGACGTCGATAACAGGTGCGCGTGTGTGCATGTGTATTCCTGCCCATAACATATGGATCTGTTTTGTGACGATCTGCCAGGGCGGTGGGTCTCTGTTTCACGTCGCCTCAAAAGTGTACCCAGCCTGGCCCAAGCGTTGTGGTGACGTTACCGTCACATCTTACTTAAACTACACAGTGCTGTTCAATACATGCAATCAAATGTCTGACTCTATTTACCCACATTAAGCTCCTGGATGAATGTTACCCATGTGTATTGCATTAAATTTCAAGTAAAACTCATTTGACTGTTGGCAGTGGTGTGTTTACAATTGCAGACCGTAAATACCTAGCCACAGTTATCATGGGCATTGTCTTATAACTTAAAGCTTGGTTCCCCAAACTACTTTACAGATGTGTGGGAAGGTGGGTTGTACTTGTGCACACAATAAGACCGAATAATTATGGTGGTGGATGTCCAGTGCACACTTGGGTTTGTTATTTGACTTAGGAGCTGGACCTGTCAGCCTCCCTTGGTGTGTGCTGCCGCTCGATGCATTAGCGTGGGGTTAGAGCATGGTTAGATTTATAGGGGGATCTTCTATGTGGTCCTTCTGTAGTGTACTCCATGCTAGAGAAACCAATCACCTCGAACCATTGTCATGCCTCGTAACCATAGGCTTGTTCACTGAAGTAGGTGAGACAATGTTATAATAGACTGATCAAATTGGGGGGAAAATGCAATTGGCATTGTGACCTTCAGGAAAAGCAACACAAAACAAATCCTGCTTAACGTGTTATATTCCTCAGTCAGACATCATTGGCAAAGCCATCTGTGTGCCAATGGTATATTTTTTTACATAATTTATATTTGCTCTGCCCTTGGCCTTTTGCCATATCCTTCCAACCGGCGTAACGCGGGTGCATGTTGTCGCCGCTGCGGGTGGATGCAGGCGTGACGATTCTTACTGGGGTGAACCCAAGCGCCTGGCTTTGGACAGCGACGCGCGCTACGGGCAGAGCCTCTTGCAACGCGGGGACACGACGGCCAACCGCTTCAACGACTACGACCACCGCGAGCGCGGAAAGTTCCCCGACCAGCGGCTCTTGCCTGCCATCGGGATAGAAAGGTGAGGGTCGCTTCTGCTCATGCGCTATATATAATATTTAAGGTAATTTTCAAAATAATGGTGGCCTAAAGGCTGGAAACCAACATTGTTTTGGTTGGAATTTTATGTTAAAATCTTATGTGAGGATTTTGTTGGTCATGTGTTGAGCAAGAGCAAAACAACTTGAGATGAGAGGTGTGATAATCCTTTTTTAAAGTAAATTGCACAATCTCACTTGAAATATTTTAATTGTCTTCAGAGTGATTTGATGGTTGTGCACATTGCAAGCCTAACATTTAAGTCTGCCCGAGTACGATTTGCGTCAGCACTGAAAGTACCACTTCGCAAACATTTACACGCATCGGTGGTTGCTATGGATTACCTAATCACTACCCCAGCCAGTAAGCTGCCAGGAAAACAATGTCGATGCAACGCGGCTGTCTTCGTTGCATTAAGCCCCTGCAACTTGGCTGCCGTGATGTCATCACTCCGTGCACTTCAGCCGGACTGAAGTATATTTATGTAATTTGTTTTATTTTAGTGGGATTTTGTGTGTATTTATGCAAATGTGTTTGCATGTGTGTCATTTTTCGAGTGAAAGAGCGTTTTTGTGTGTGTATCATGTGCGGTATTGGCCTTACGGTATTGAAAGGCTATATGAGAGCTGTCTGTGGTGCATGTGTCTCTCCATGTGTATTTGTGATGATGTGTCTGTATGTGTGTGATAGTGTATGTCTTGTGTGCACTTGTCTGCCGTGTCGGCCTTCATAAGTGCTCGCGAACAGCACTTTCTCCATGGGTGTGTAGACATGAGGCATGATGGACTCAAGGCTGCTCTTTACCGCCCCTACGATATGATGTAAATTTACGCATTCTCCTTGCATACATCCCATAAGGAATCGGAAATGGTACATATCTTGGTGCACGCAATTTATAGAATTGCTTAAGCCGTTCGATACCCAGGCCCCTGATCATTATCTTTTGTTTGGCTGTACATTCCACCATAGAAACGGTATCTTAAGTTCATGTGTACTACTTACATTCAGTGCTGTTCAATTGTGCTCATTAACAATGTCACTTGTTCTAAGTTTGTGTGGTGTGCAATTCCAAGTAATGAATTATCTTTTTTATGTAAAACTGATGAAAGCAAACAATGACGTTTTGATGCACTCTTTTTGAATTCAGGCGCCTGGAGCCGTACGACCGCCGGCCCGACTATCAGTCTGGCCGCAGCCGCGACGATGGTGCCATATTCACGCCGAGCCGTCTGAACGGGCCCCAGGCGGGGCGGCGTGATGACGTTCGGGAGACGCGCGACCGCGACGATCGCCGTATGGACATACCACGGGATCGGCCGACGCTGGGAAAACCCCGTGACGTTGCGGCACGTGGCCACAGCCCTCGGCGCGACTCCCCCCGCCGTGGGACCACCCGCGACGACTGGAAGTCCGAGCGCACGGTCATAGCTGACCGCAGGTCCGTGTTCATCTAGCTTGCGTGTACTTGGCCGAGCCAGACCGCAGCGTCGGAGTGTGCAGTGTTCAGTGGGCTCGGTTCTCCATCCACTCTCCTGAGGGAATTCCTCCTTCGCAATATGCATCGGTCTACACCTGTCCGCATGCACAGATTTAGTGAACCCGGGATGCTCCATATAGCCTCGTTGGCCACGACATGACCTTGTGGGAAAGGGATCAATGGAGCCCATGAACGGTGAGGCTGCAATTCGAAACCTGTTTGACAGGTGGTTGGGGTCATTAACCAGAAAATGTTCTATAATTTTACGAGGCTCATTATGCTTGTCACTGAGATTTTGAGAAGTTGTGGAGTTGAAGCTCACTATTTTGGGTGTTTTGATGCAAGTGCAGAATGGAGTGGGATTAAAAGATCAGAATTCGATGGCATTTTTACATTTGGCTTAGCTGTGGTTTCTTCATGTCAGGTGTATGGAGAAGAAAAGTTCGACACAGACGCCTGATTTATTTCTGTATCTTTTGCATGGCCAGATTTATGGGGGCACCCTCTATGGTCCTTTCATAGTGTACTCCATGCCAGATCAGCCAACCACCTCGAACCATTGACAAGCCTTCTTAACCATAGGCTTGGTTCACTGATGTAGGTGGGACAAAATTAGTCAACTTGAGGCCTTGATTCAAAAATCGTAGGCAGGGAAAATGTAATCTAATGTAAAATATAAATACCATAAAATGTCACCACTAAGATTAAGCAGGGATACATATCAAGTTGTACACTGTGTTATATATTTCACATTATATGCTGTGCTCAGTGAAGAGGGCAGCTACACATACCTGTTGTAAATCCTGTGCAACCTCCGCAGGTGGGCATGCTCACTCAGTGTTTCTCTCGTCGTTGTGCGTACGGCAGGGACGTCATGCGTGACACGCGCGACACTGACCGGGTACGGCTGGATCGCGGTCGCGAGCCAGATGGACACGTGCGCAGCCTTCTCCCCAGTGGAGCCGGCAGCTCTTCCTATGGGGGCCGCGAGCCCATGCGCAGCGGTGGCGGCGTCATCGGCGAACGAGGGAACCTGCCGGTGCGTCTGTCTGGCACGTGCGCGTAGCGGTGCAATTTCACGAGGAGCCTGCTGTGTCATCCTCGCTTGGTGCTGTGCAACCCAAGTGCTTCAGTGTCGTGTTAAAGCATGGTCAGATTTACGGGGGATCTACTGTGGTCCTTCCATAGTGTACTCCATGCAAGAGCAATTAACCACCTCGAACCATTGTCGGGCCTCCTAACCATAGGCTTGTTCACTGAAGTAGGTGGGACAATGTTATAAGGCACTGTTGATGGTGAAATTGGTCATTTTATAATGGGCATTGTGGATGTGCAACACGTGAAATAAATCATTGTAGTGAAGTACCTAGGCCAAGTGTCAGGGGGCTGTTCAATGCAACTTTGAACCTTTAACAAAATAGACTGATGCTAGTTAAGCAAGCCATTTGATAATGCTATTCACAACAGAGGGCTATTGATGTAGGTGGGACACTTGCAGAACTAAACAATTAGTTTGTATTTTTATTGATGGGCTGACTGATGGTCTTGCCCAGGAATATTTAGTGAACATAAGTTTGTATGGTGAGCTGCAGTTGCACTGGTTTACCAAGTGTGTTTTAACTAAAATTAGTTCATTATTTTATTGTACTCGTTAATGTTGCCTCTAAGATTTCCGCTTAAAATAATGAATTCCACTGGAATAGTAAAATGAGCTTTTTTCCAAAAAGAGTAATGCAGAAGTGAACAATGAGCACTCAAGAAATGTGCTGCATACATTCACAGCTGCCACCCCTAATACACACTAACCTTCTAGTTTTTTTTCTACCTATGTGACTTGACCGAAAGAACCAGAGTGTGGATTCCTGCAGTCACGAAAGCTTCAAATCAAGATTGAACCTTCTAGTGACTCCGAGGTCAGAGCGCTGAGCTGACACTGCTCAGGTCCTTGATTCGAAAACCAGGCAAACCCGCCTGTGATGAAACCATTGTCATCAATTTTGATTTGAAGCTTTCGTTATTGCAGGAATCCATACTCTTTGGTTATTTTGGTAAAGTCACGTAGGTAGAAAAATAAAAAATACGACTTTGCTTGGTTAATAACGTCCTTCCAATGATTGCTCCGCTTATACCCATCTTCTCGGTTGAAATTGTCTCTGTTTATATATCTGGATGGGGTTCATGGACAAATCTTTGATGGTAGCCCGAAGGTTTGCGGAATATCTTGGTCTCGGAAAAAACAATATTGTGCGAGCCCACTGTTATAACAATGATCAGCCATGGCAGAGATATTGGTTCTGCCGTGTTTCAAATCTGCCTTGTGTTCGCGAACACGGTCCGAGACATGTCGTTTCGTTTCCCTAATGTAACTGCTACCACAGGCACAACTTAGTTTGTGGACACCAGGGTATTGCATGTCAGGAATGACATCCTTCACAGGTGGGATCAAATCACGGATGTTTACTGTATTGTAATCAATTGGTGGTCTCGGTCAAATGACAAGAGAAACATTACATCTAATGTAGTTCTTCAACTCATTTGGGTAAATTATACCTTGTGACAAATATGCCTGTCAGTGGCAGAGCAGGTGGGAAAGTGCTGTCATCTACTGTGTTAACAGGTGACGTGAAGGGATCTCGGAGCTAACTCTGATATCTGCTTCTTGGGAGAGATCTGAATGGATACGTCATCTCATTACATGACACTGGTAGCACAATGGGTAAAAGTATTAGGGTGATTTTTTTATATATTTTAAAAGCCCTATATAGTATTTTTGGCTGAAAGTGAGCTGTGGTGTTCCTTCCGTGCAGCACTTTGGAGAGGACCGGCGCAACGTGTTGGAGCGCACGAGCCGCGACACTTGGACCTCCAGCCTCTCCCAGCCCAGCGGCTACGGGCAGGACATCCAGCGCCTGGGGAGTGACTCGCGTTCCACAGGATTCCTGTCGCAGCAGACCAGGTATTTGACGCAAAATAGGAATACGAGAGCCTGAATCTGCGTGACTGCCGTCGATATGTTATTGGTGCAGTAAAATTTCTGAATCGAACTCTGATAGCTGGGTGCATCATCAGCCCGCGATAAACAGCATGGTGATATACGATCAAACAATTCTCATGACGGACGAGACACTGACAAGGGGCTGTGCGTTTTTACAATGTTTCTAGGGCGTAAAACGGATCTAGCATGCATTAACAGTTTTTTTTCTACGTTGGCTAAATGTCACGAATCTGTCGAACCAGGCAAGGGGATGATTATCAAGTTTGAAGATTCTACTCCAGTGAAATTTAATTAATTGGTTAATTATAAATATAAATGTCTTATGACCTTCCTGTTCTCTAATTGAGAGAACAGGAAGGTCTCGACTTGTATTACCAATATGGGTACCTACCAAAGACCACTTGTGTTCAAAATGCTTGATATAACATCTGTTTTCTCATGGAGAGGTTTCTCCCATTAGCACTAATGCACGGGGCTTAACTCTGATACATAATAATCCCCTAATGGTCTCGTGGTGCATGCATCCTTGTGACTTGCTCACAAAGAGAGCAGTGTCACTCGGCAGTGTTCTTGAATAGAGGTTTGTCAGTGGTTGTCTTGGTGCTCACAGCTGTTGGGTTAAAACATACAAAACACGAGAGGCCACACCCAACTTAAAAACGACTGCAGTTTTGTAGAAGTAAAAAAAAGTCTGTGGCTTGCCACATGGCAGTGGTTTCTGCGGCAACTTATCTTAATTGTTTGGAGTTATTTCAAGTAATAGATTTCAGACTTGTATAATAATTCGTGGTCTATATATTGTTATCTATCCAGACTGATAATTCTTGCTAATATGAAAAGAATTGAGACAAGAATAAGGCTTGTGCAACGTGTGAAGCCTCATTTGTTATGGGTTTTTTTTTTAATCCTTCTGGTTTGTTTAACCGTACCATGTCCAGTGTTTCCTCATCGCCAACATTCTCTTTTGTCATTGTTGCTGCTGAAAAACACTAAGAGGTGCTTTGAAGCACTGGGCTGTGGCTCACAGGGCACTCGGCAGGACTGATGCACCCACTGTCTTTGCTGCAGGGACAGTCGAGACTGGGGCGTGGGGGACCACGGCCGTAAGATGGACAGCCACTCGGACAGGACATGGCAAGTTAAAGGTAAATAACTTTCTTTTGCACACATTTATTGCATTGTACAGCACTACAAATTGATTTCTTCAATAAACATGTTTAATTAGAGAGGCAGTAGCTTCATTTTAAAGTGCGTAGTTGTTTAAATAAAGTAGTCTATGGTGTTTATTATCCAAGTGCAGCAGAAATTCCATCATCCACGTTGATATAGGGTTCCTATAATCCATGGCGCACTGCGGAGGTTATACAAATTCTCAATAAAATATGCCAGCACAGTGTGCCATGAATTAGGTGATGTATGTATGTTGAACTTTCATACTGTGTAGCCAGCTGTGCTTATCAGAGGTGCAATTTCCTGTGCAAGAAAAATGCGGCACGTGACTAGCGCTCCATTAATCTGCGGTAAATTCTCAGATTGAGGATACATTTGGTTCAAGACCCAAATGATGCAAATCTGCCGTATGGGTTTATGTTAAGGTTTTTCTTTGCATTTTTTACTTGACATCCAAGTCTAATACATGAAAATATCCCTTTTTACTAAACAAATCCACTCACCTGTGTTCACATAAAGCCCAAAAATTGGCACAATAAAAATCCTACCACCACTCTCTACAGCTCCATTTATCCGGTTTGCAACTCCGCTAAGCATTCTCAGTCTACTGCGGATTACAGAAGCCAACTGATATTGTATCGCAGATTTTTTTTATTCATGCTGTATTGCACTTTATAGATGGATGTACCACAAGTTTAACAAATTGAATTAACGTACAACTGTAATTACATCTTTAAATGTTTTAATTCATAAAGCTCTAAACAGATTTCTTAATTTTTTTTCATCTGAATTAGTTTTGAATCAGTGCATCCGTTGTACACTCGGAACCACGAATTGAGACATTTTGTGTCTGCGTTGTGCCATCCAGGAGATGGCAGGACCCTTGGACAGTCGATTCAAACGCACGTCATGCCCCGAGGACCTTCGAGCGGGTAAGAATACCTCTGATAATGCAAACGGCGAATCTCCCAGCATCCTGGATGCATGAGCTGTGTGTGCATGCATGCACAGCTTTTCTTTAGACAACACAATGGGCAGAGGCACTGTTTGTGCTTTGCTGCGCTATGAACCCGGTGACCTGCGTTCGATTCCCACTAATGGCCAACATCGGTGCCACTGGTCCCGGGCCTTGCCAAAGGCAACTCGGCCATAATTTAGTACCCAGCATGGTGTGTAAACATCAGCACTGGGCGGATCAAAGTGGCCGTGGTGCTGGGCACCCATCCCCTCGGGTGCCATGTTGGCATTCATAGGTGGTCGCTAACAGCACTTGCCCCAATGGTCTGTTACGGATATTAGGATGGATATTGTTTTTGAGCAAAATGTTGCGTTGGCTGAGTACTTGAATAGATACATGAATGCATTCATAGATTGATTTATAATTGACTATTTGATGCATGCACTGTGTTCAAATTTTAGTTGTGTATCTCCATTTAAACGCGTAGGTACAGATTCTGCGTTCAATGGTGGACAACGGATTTTGTGAATGAGAGTTCACCATAATGCACACATTAAGCATAAGTGCAAGCAACGAGGCCTGCAATGGGGAGGGGCAGCACTATCAAACGATACACATCTCAGCCGGTGTCGTGGATAGGGGATTTAGAGCTGCTGGTGCCTTGGGGCCACGGCTGAGGCGTGTCGGGCATGAGTGTTCTTTGACCATACTTGACTACGATGGGTGCCCGCTATCCAGTACATGTTCATGTCAAGCCAGTGGCCCCGTTGGAGGTCAATTTTCTACGTGGAATTTTAATGTAACGAGGCGAAGTAATTTAAATCTACAGGCAATGTGTTATCGGTGAGCGTTACACAGCGTTGTTGATTGTTTTCAATGTTAACCTGCACGCACATCTCGCCGCGTCTTTGTGTCAGCAGGAGCTACTTGACGAGCAGCGGCCAGCAGGGCTCGGCCAACCTCCTTGGCCGGACGGTGCAGTTGGCCACCAGCCTGGCAGCGGCAGGGGGTGGCTTCAGTAGCACCGACAGGTTGCACCGGCCCAGTGGGGACTTGCGCTTTGATCCGTACAAGAGCGGGACTGTCAGGCGCTACTGACAGACCAGCTGACGTTGTACTGTATTGCTAGATCCTACTAATTTGTACATTCATTGATGAGAATTTGGACATTTTTCAGTTGTTATTTGCAGTGTGGACATGCCAATTGTGCGTTGGCTTCCTTTCCCTAGAGATAGTGCTTTTAATATTTGCTGCTTATGCATTTTAAGTTTTGGCACAAAGCTTTGTAATTCATATTCTTTGGGTCTTTCGGTGAAGCCACGTAGATAGAAAAATATATAAATATCACTACGTTTCGATCGCAACACAAGCAATCGTCATCAAGTGAAAACATATAGCGGGATATCTGTTGAGGCAGGATGTTATATAGGTTTGAGATGGGTGTAGCCCAAGGCTAAGTGGGTGGGGCTAGATATTAAATTTGCGTGTAAATGTAAGATCGGAGAGCTGATATCTCCACGACGACTAAGCTGTGGAGGTGGCCATTGTATTGAGAGATTAGCATGTCAATGTAAGAGAACCACCGCAACGGTGGCTGTGTTAGTGAGACATTTAGCCTGTTAATGTAAAGACATTTAACCTGGTAATGTAACTAGTGAGTCGAAATAACTGCTAACATCGGCAGGTAGGATGGAAACATCACATCCAGTTATGACTTAAACTGGTGACTAACGTTCTTGCAATGATTGCTCAGTTTGTACCCATCTTCTCGGTTTAAATTGTCTGTGTTTATATATCTGAATGGCTTCATGAACGAATATTTAGTTGATTGCCAGTGGTATGGCAGAGCACCTTCGTCTTGGAAAAATATATTTCGTGTGCCACAGCGTTAAAACAATGATCAGCCATGGCCGAGGTATTGGTCCTACCGTGTTTGAGATTTGCCTTATGTTCACGAACACGGTCCGAGACGTGTCGCTTAGTTATTTTTCTATCTACGTGGCTTTACCGAAAGACCCAAAGAATATTAATTTCTGCAGTCACGCAAGCTTTAAGTCAAGACTTTGTAATTCAGTTTGAGTGCAATGTAATTCAGGTGTTCCTTAAATTAACTTTCTGTAATTGCATTGGCTTGATCATTACACTTAAATTGTACAGCCATACACAACTCATTAACCACAATTAAACCAAGCTTTTTTCCTTCATTCTAGCATACACATGTAACGTTGCTAGTTGTACAATCATTCAAATAAACATTGAGACTTTTGTTTACGTTGTTGTACTACATTGTCTGTTTATTCAAACAAAATTAAATAGCTTACTTTAAAATATTTCGCTTAAAGGGGAAATGTGTTTTCAATTGCTTTCCTGAATCAGTTGCTGTTCCCAGCTGTTGGATGGCTTAGAGAAATTTAGGCGGAACAAAATCACAGACATTGCTGATGCCTTGCCAGCAGGCGGTGTTAATGCCCGAGCCAGGCACAGGCCCATTTTATCGCCAGCGCTTATTCGGCATTCATAACTTGTTGAAACCCGGCATCTCGTCTCGTATTTCTCACCAGCAGAACAGACTAGGATTTGTTTCAATTTGCAAATTCTGTTTCGCTTTTATAGTAGAACAGTAGCCACCAAAGAGAGTACAGTGATAGGTGATGGTTTGTGAAATGGACAGATTTATCAATCTACACTATTCCCTCGTTTATTCGCGAGGGATTCGTTACGTTTCGGACATTCTCGTGACCGGCAAATTTAGCGGATAAAATATTGGCCTATGAAAACCTTTTTTAATCACTTACCATAAATGCATAAATAAGCTATTGAATACATAGAAATTAATACAATAAAAAACCAAGTTTAAAATAGTTTATAAATAAATTTACTTCATCTTTAGCTCTCATCACTGTCATCACTTTCTCTTGATGCAGTTGTGTAGAGTTACAGATGCGATTCGCGGATAGCCAAAATCGCGGTTAGCAAATTAATGAATAACAAGGGAATACTGTCCTACCATTTTTTCAATATTCTGCTTATAACTTAACCAGACTTATTACAAGGGTGAGCAAGGTACCAAAATTATGAAATGAAGCTTTGGTTTTTGAGAGGGCATGAGAGTGGGCAAAAATCTCAGCGAACACCTTGCAAGTCTGAAAGGAAAAGGTATTTGACAAGACCAAAGTGCAACCGTGCACAAGGTCGAAGAGCGTAGTAATTGTACATCGTGCATCTCAGCGAATGAACAATTGCCGATACGGACAGCGAGATGGAATAAAAGGTGCCGTGGTTTTTTTTTACTGAATGTTCAGCCGTTGGGGTTTTTTTATTCCAGCTTTGTATTCTCATTGCATGATGGGGTTGAGCTATGTGACGTGGATGCAAGTCGTGATGGTTGTACCCAGCTAAATGAAGAACAAGAGGAACATTGACATGCGACTTTATCCAGTGTGGAGAATTTGTTTTGAGCGATTTTTCCACCAGGACTGCAAGCTTTCTGCCACAACTTATCTGTGACCAACGTGTTGGTTTAAAAAGATATGGAGTGGAAACCTTAATCTTGTTGTAGTCGTTGAGAGGCATGGCCATTGTGTTTTCCCATGTCAGGCATGATTGTACCAGTAGGTAGTGTGCATGCCCAACACCATAGAGTATTGTATGGTTTGATTTTAAAGAATATTTGAGTTGCACTTAATTTCATTTGGCCGGAGTTGATATTGGTAGCACGTGATGGCATTTGTTGCCAATTTTTCTGTCGGGCCAATAAAATTGAATTGTGAGACCCATATCAGTAGACTCGATGGTTTATCTTTTCCAATTCCAATTGTGCTTTTGATGGCTCGGCCCAGAACTTGCAGGAAGTAATGTGCACCACCTTGTGTTGTAGAGCATCTCTAGGAGATGATAGCGCAGAACGTTGAGGTTGCTTCAAAAGTAATCTACATAAAAGAAAAATCACCCATAATGTTTTTTGGGTTAGATCATGTAAAAAAAACCTCATGGATATTGGTTGCGAAAGTCTACGTGTTAAACCCAAAGAAAAATCACAGCGTGTGTGTATTATGTATTTGAAGCCAAAATCCTGAACAAAAATCTCTTAAGTACAAAAGCAAATCGGATATGATTGGGCTTTCAAGTGCTAATTGGTGACCATGCTGAGCATCACTCGCGACTCTTGAGAACCCAATTTAATCACGGACGGCTGGCTGCCTGGATTCAAATTCGGAAATTTCGACAGCAACGACTCGGCACACCCCTGAGAAGCAAAGTCGATGAGATCTGTATTTGGTGAGATGGTCAGTTTTACTAAAGTAAGCCAGAGACATGCGCCGTTCTTCCACTAATTACTTTTTTTAGATGCCCGATGTGTCCAATTAATGATTGACGTGGAGAGATAGCGTACTTCTACTTAACACGAGCTGATGGTGTCAAATGTTACAAAGCCTTAATTAGAACTGTTTGTACCAGAATAGCCCCCCCCCCCCCGCCAACTTGATAGCAACGCTGGTGGGTGATGTTGATAATTAAGGGCTGCATTACATTCGAGCCCTCCGACTTCTGTGGAAACTGCAGAGAAGTGTCTCATTGGTGGTCTTGAAAGCAATTAGCGCAATCGTAGAACAACCCAAGTCATGTTTTAGGCCTTCAATAAAGAGCTTATCCGACACCACCACAAAGGTGCAATTATGCATCAGCTGTACAAGTTACAGCGGTGCTCGAAAGTTTTGTTGACCAAGCCATCTTAAATTGTGAAACTAATTTTGGGATGAATAACATTGTGTAAGTAAACTTGCCAATCCTACAGTTTTAACAAGAGGCTGCTGGAATGTCTGTCTTTAATGCTCGTGACGTCACTCCACATCGAGCAGCCCCCCGATCGCAACACAAGCGGTCGTTCTGATGACGACCGCTTGTGTTGCGATCGAAACGTGGTTTTTTGTTATTTGCTTTAAACCTATCTACGTGACTTTACCGAAAGACCCAAGGAATATGAATTCCTGCAGTCACAAAAGCTTTAAGTCAAGGTTACGCCCTCCACATGGACCCCCCCCCCCTCATTAATAATCATGAGCAGGTGACGTCATTCCACATCAAACAGCCTCCCTCAATAATAAGGTGACATCCTCCAAATGGACACCCCCCCCCATTCATAAGTAGTGGCTGACGTCACTCCACATGGGGGCCGAGGTGCCTCCTCCCCCCTCCTCGGCGTCAACTTACAACCCTCACGTCACGCGATCTCTGTAACGCTATTGAGACATCAAAGTAAAAAGAACGTCATGATGAACAAGGGATTATAACCTTAAAATGAAATAGGGCTGTGTCACCGCACCCTTACAAAGTGCACACGCATTGATGCAATGAATATCACGTCGCGGTCTGCTTTTCGCTTGTAAGTTTCAGATTTGCTGCAATACACCCGTCCTTAAACGGACAAAAGGCTAGTTTTAGATATCTAGAATTAGTTATAGATAGTTTTGTTCAATTTTAGCGTCGAAAAGCGGTAAGCGCTAAGAGGGTTTAAAATAACTAAAGTGGCAATCTACCACGTGTAGCTTTGGCAAGTCCGTACGTAGTGGTGTTTTTGTGTTCATTGTTTCATGGGGTTGAGATAAAACGACATTTGAGAACTTGATTTGTATTGCGGGTAAGCGTAAACCACCAGCCCAGTGCCACTAATCAGTCTGCATTCATTCAAATGCATTGAATTTGTTTTTAACTGCCAAGTCTTCAGCCGCATAAAATCGCATTCGCTTACTCGGTGACTTGTACAGATCTTTTCATCTATGTTAAAAGCATTTGCATGTTCTATTACAATCTAAAACGATAAAAAAAAATATCTGTGGCAGTGTTATTGGAGAACCCTGTTTAATGGGAGCTAAACAGTAACAAACTAACATGCGAATTTCTCACATTAACATCACTAGACCCAGCCACTTCTTTATGACCCTTGGGCTACAACCATTTCAAACCTTTTAAAACAGTCTGTATCAGCAGCAGACCATGCTTTCTCACCTGATGACGGACGCTTGTGTTCCGCCCAAAACGTCGTGATCTATTTTACTTTATACCTTCGTGACTTTACCGAAAGAACCAAAGGGTATAGTAACAAACTAACTCATTTGCATTGTATGTAGCCCTAATTGACCCCATTTTTCTAAATTATGAAGGTTAATATTGATTCGCTCCCCTGCAGTAATCAACCACGGAGGCCACACGATCGTCCTGAATTCCACGGTCACCTAGTCTCCTGGGGGCACTGCACTTGTTTCTTTTTTTTTTACGATCAGTGGAAACAAGAAGATGCTCGGTGTAGTCGGCACTTTGCTTCGTTCATCATTTTTTTTTACATTTTTAAACTTTGCTTTATGTAAACCCCCACCTCTCGCTCACTCTCTCGGTCACTCTCTCGCTCACTCACTCTTTCGCTCTCTCTCTCTCTCGTTCTGCACGCAGCCCTTCTCGCAGTCCGACGGCCTCCGAGTTTTAGCACTGAGGCAGTGATACGTTTTGTCGCAGGAGGTGTTGAGGTGTTGGCTTCTCCTCCGGTCGGCGAGTGCTCGGAGACTGCTGTGAAGTCCTCCTGGCTCACCTGCTCGCTGAGACAGAGCAACTGCATCTAATCTGTACCGTGGGCCGCTGGGGAAAACTGGCCTTCACAAATGAACAAGTGAAAATGGCACCTCGTCAAATGGGGACTCCCAGGATTGCCATCTGTCTGGGTTTGACCCGGACAGTTTGGAAATTCGTACCCATGTGCAGGTGGCAGGAATTGACATGTTCTGAGATTTGTTACAGGTATTGTGCTCAACTTGGTTGTAGGATACTGCACAGTGGTTTTTGACAGACTAAGACTGTCCGGGATTTGTCTGTGGAAAAAGTGGCATCCCGAGTTACTCCACTGACCCTTCTTGACCACAGTTCCCCAATCTTCCATTGCAAAAAGAACCTGGTTGGTGATTTAGGTGTTTGCGATCAGGGCAGGGAGTGTGGAGGTTGGGGGGGGGGGGGGTGCCGATTTTCAGAACCGGCCTTAGGTCTCCGCTAGGTGGACTCAGCCTCAAACGAGTGCCTTGTGCGGTGGGTTCAACATCGCCACTCGGGAGACAATGTGGTGCCACGACCGCGGAGCAACTCCGCAAGCGCCGCGATTCCCCCCTACCCCCCCCCCCCCGAGCACACACACGCAGCACACACACACATGAAGTGTCCCGGCTGGGGGGATCGCCTGGCACAATGGGCTTTCATCCGAAGGGCCCCTAGGTGGGATGTCCCGCGGTTTCCCGGTGCCAGGAGATTGGCTGACACTCCAAGGACAAATCACATTGCGGCGCCCCTAAATTGGCTTAAATTGTATGGGCGCACCAAGGTTCACCAGGCCAGCCGCAATGAGTCACGCACGACATCGGGAAAAGGGCTGAGGTGAAATATTAAGTGAGAAGTGCAGACAATGAGGGCGGGAGGGAACCTGGCGCCACTGACCAAGTCCACACACCGGGCGTGTATTCGCCACCCGGATGCCCTCCCAGATGAAACCGGCTGAGTCAGGGATTAAAGGATACGGGCGCAGAGACAATGGGCCGAAAGATTACGTAACATAATGCTCCATGTAAGTTCAAAAAAATGTTTGAAAATCACAGGTAGGCGTATGATTGGCTGCGCCGACCCCCACAACGACGGTGGTCGGGCGTGGTGTTGGCCACCCACCTCCTCCTGCTCCGTGCCGGCCTTAATAGGTGCTCGCGAACAGCACTTACCCCAACAGTCCTTTACGGCTACACGGAAGATCTTTGTATTTTTGGAGAGGGGGGTTGCTTTATTTTTCTGCTGTGGTGCCCAGGGATACAAACATATAGTCCCGTACCTTTACCCGACCTTGCATACAATAGCATGCCGATTTGCCAATCACCAATAATTTCAGTGAATCTGGCCCATTCTATAATCTGAATGGGACCTCGTGTGGCTATAAGTGAAAATCGCTACCGTTTTTCAGAGCTCCCTTCAGGCAAAGGGTTCTCATTAAATTCCCGATTTCCGTTTTGGCAAAGAAAATAAAGGTTTATTGTGTGTGTGGGTGAGAATTCTCAGTTTGGCTTTGCTTTATGGTCGTGTGTAAGTGATGTATGCCTTTTGGACATTTATTGCTGCGTGTAATGTGATTACGGTGCTTCGTAATTAGGTGGAGCATTTTTGTGTTTGTTCTAGCGCCAACTTCGTTGCGTAGGTAAATGACCGCAGCGCACCCGACGCGGGGTGCGGTGAAAGACACCTGGGTGTGGAAATGTACGGGGCGGGCCCATGGTGGTACCCGTGAATTTGTCATGGTCGAGGGCAAGCCACCATATGCTGCTGTGAAGCCCGCACGATATCGTTTCACGTGGCCCTTGGCGACTTCCTATGCCCCGCACCCCCAAGTTCAAGATCGTTTTCCACACGCGGTGGTCTCGTGGTTTAGCTCTCCGATGCGACTTTGGGTTGTACCACGTGGTGCTCAGCTCGGTGCCCGACGTTTCGCTGCACGTGATGGGTTTTCCGTAATTGCTGCAGAAGCCTCCCCGCACATGAGAGCTACATTGTGTTGTTTATTTAAATTAAAGCTCAACCCAAAGGCCAATATGCCCTCGTGCTAATTATTTGGTGATGCTGCTGCTACATTGGCAGTGGTACACAAGCACAGATAGCAAAAAACACCTCAACACGTTCGTCAATAACACTCAGAATCTGTATTTAACATCTTTATCTAGCACTGCCTTGAGAACAAGTGTATAATAGGCGACGTTTCGAGCAATGGCCCTGATTCACAGTACATAGAGAAGCCAGGTAGAAATCGTGGATAGTTGGAGACAGCACTTTATCTACTTTGAAGTTTGATTTTAAAAAATATATTTACATATATTTCCCTATTAATAGTGTTTACATTATCCATTACGTGATGCATTCCTGGATTGACTTCACCTTTCAATATAATTCTTATTTTTTTAATGCACTTGAAAGTACAGTATGTATGTTGAACTTCTTTCGCACCGTACGTAGTCAATCGTGCTCATGGAGCTTCATGCGAACAATTCGAGTAGCGCCACTGCGATGTCGCTGCCTTACCCCTCTTCAAGTCTCGACTCGAGTCCTTTTCCTGGTGCCCGTCGCTGACCGCCTCTCTAATAAATAAATAAATGTGCCCATTGTTTCTGTGCAGCAGCGTCTTAGACGCCTCTCCAGTACCGTGGAGTACATGACATTGTATTTTATTGGCACATCCCACCATGGCATCGATACGGTGTCGTAAATTGAGCACTGTTATAAATTGCCTCGCAAAGATTTTAAAGAATTTTTTTTCTCCGTACACGAAGCTTCACACTGGTGTTGCGATAAAAAGACAAAGATCCCCCGTGTAGCCTAAACAGACTGTTGGGGCAAGTGCTGTTCGAGAGCAACAATTAAGGCCGACGCAGCACCACGCCCGACCGCCTTCATCTCCCCAGTTGCGATGTTTACACACCCCACCAGATACTCATTTGAGGCTGAGTCGACCTAGGGGAGGCCCAGGACCGGTTCAGATCATCGTCACCGGTGTCGCCCGTGAACGGGAATCGAACCCGGGTGGCCGTGTCCATAGCGCAGCGCGGTCACCGCGAGACGACCACTGCCAACACCGACACACACACACCCCTCGTGTACGCAATGCGTACATACGATTAGAATGTTCGTTAGGATTGTGTAAATTGTTGCAGTATAAACTGGTCACCGCCTATGATGATTACACAGCATATATAATGGAGGAAAAAATTGAACAATTAAGCCGTAATGTGTACGGTCTCGTCAGATCTCTGAAGCCAAGCATTCTCTAAATTTTAATTGCTTTAACTGGTGACTAACGTACATACCAGGTGATGTAGGCCGCTGCGTTGCTACGAGGCGAGCAGCAGAGGGCAGTGCAGCAGCAGCAACAATCCACTGTTGTACTGCACTTCCCAGCTCTCATCTATGCTCCCCGCCTTCACCCAACCCTCACCCAACAGCGTGGCGATGTCTCGTTCAATCATCCAGCGGTGGTTCGACAAAGAGGGCTGCACATTGTGCACGATGTCTCTGCTCCCTTAGGGTTTAAACGGCCGGAGGTTGTTACGCGGCAGTGGTCAAGGGAATGGCACTGAGGCTGTGTTTGTTTTATTTGAAGGGGGAAAAAATGCCTTGAGACGATGGCGCTTTGGAATTCAAGAGATGCTGTGGGTGACGTGCGGAGGCTTGCACGGGCACGCGAGTTGGAGTGGGTGCCGTTCCATTCTTGCTGTCGCATGAACACGGCTCGTCTCTGTTATGGACAGCTCGTCTCACGATGATGCTCGCTGCAAGCGAAGTTCAATAGTGCGGGCGGAGAGGGAGAGTTGTTTATGGTGCTCAGGGATAGAACGCATCAGAGAGGGCATCGTCAGTGGGTTGATCACGGCTGTTTATGAATTCTGTTGTTTTAACTCTTGTTCATCTCAATGCGTTTGCAGAATTTTTTTCAAATTATTTGAACACGAAAAAAACAACCCTTCGCCGTTCTAACAGAATCAGAATCTTCATTTATTCTGGAGGAATTTGATGAGTTGTGAAGCTCTTTTTTACCAATGTCCAGTAGGGGCTGGTCAGCATCAACGCGAGTTGTACTTCAAGTCATTGAAGAAGGCACGGGCCTCGCTACGCAGCCTCGGCTGCAGCCGCCTCATCATCATCATAAACAACGTGTGCATTGTTGTCTGGAATCCACGCGTCATCCGCCACACTCAGCCCGCTCCCACGCCGTGCATCTAATGGGGTTGCGGTTACACAGCAAATCGATGGTGGAGCAGTATCCAGGACACGATGAGAGTTGCATTTGTTGTTCTTGTTAATGTATGTACTGTGTCCGGTTGTCGCCAATATTTGTATGGAAAGATTTGAGGCGGACGCCATCCAGGCATCCACTCTATGCCCGTCCTTGTGGAAGAGGTACGTGGATGACACGTTTGTCATCTGGCCACATGGCCGACCGGCTCTAAACCAATTCCTCAACCACATCAATTTCATACACCCAGGCATCAAATTCACCATGGAGGTAGAAAAGGATAGCATGCTACCTTTCTTGGATGTCCTAATCAAAAAGAGACCAGATGTTTCAAAGGAAAATAACCCATACTGACGCCTACCTAAAACTGATTCCCATCACCATCCATCCCAGAAGAATTCCCTCATCAAAACGCTACACCATAGAGCTCAATGTATCTCTGACCATGAACACCAAACCATTGAACTCAGAGACGTAGACCAAACTCTCAAGGTGAATGAATATTCTGACTACACAATCCGCAAAGCCAACACTCCAACCGTTAGGAAGGAGCCATCTGAGGATCAAATCAAACCATCACCCTGCCATACATAGCAGGGGTAACCAAAAAGATTTCCAAAATCATGAACAAACACAAGATCCAGGTCCGATTTAACACAGTACGTAAAATTCGTGATCTGATCCCATCTGTGAAGGACAAGATTTTTGACATGCAATATCCCGGTATCTACAAACTAACTGTATCTGTGGCAGCAGTTACATTGGGGAAACTAAGCGACATGTCTCGGACCGTGTTCGTGAACATAAGGCAGATTTGAAACACAGGACCAATACTTCTGCCGTGGCTGATCATTATTTTAATGCTGTTAGCTCACACGAAATTGATTTCTCTAAGACAATGGTACTTTGCAAGCCTACTGGCTATCAACAAATATTCGTTCATGAAGCCACCCAAGTGTCACCTTGTAATGACAGGGTGACAGGCATGACAGGGTGACACTTGCTGGCCTGGGAAGGGATTCACAAGTACGGGCACATAAGTAACAACCAATCAGGGAAGGTGGTGTATCTGGGGCAAAGGTAGCAGGTGGGGTTAGCCGAGATACTCCGGGAACCTGCTCGAAGGTTCCACGAGAGGGCGTGGCTGGAGGCGGGGCCTAGCCACGCCTGGGGGATATAAGGGGGAGCGGAACCGGAGCTTGGGGCTCGTGTGCGGGGTCCTGGGTCCTGGCGTGTCGCTGTTCACCGACATCTCTTTCTGTCGTCCGGCCACGTCGAAGATCTCCTGCGTGGTTTCCATCGCCGTCATTGTCACGCCGCCAGCCAGCGGCGTAGCCGAGTGAGGGCGAGGAGACCACCGCCAAGTGATGGGCTGTGTGTAGCCAGTAGGGACGTTAATATCGAGTGTTGTACTCAGTGTGAGGAACAATAAGTGTTGGACTGTGTTGTGCCCAATGTGAGTAATAAAAGAAGAAGTACCCTCTGCATGACGTGTCGCGGAAGTCGCTCATTACACATATATACAGACACAGACAAAATTTCAACAGAGAGGAAGGTTATCGACTCAGAAATCCTTGGAAAGATGTCATCAACCACTTTGGGCCATGACTTGACTTGTGTTTTCTTGTCAATCAACCTCCACCGTCAGCAGTGTGGTGTGTGGAGCGGGGTGCAGGGATTTATTGGCGGCCCTTTGCTGCATTGGCATTGTTGCTGCATTGGCATTGTTGCTGCATTGACATTGCTGCCCCGCCCATGTTGTTGATGCTGCTGATACACTTGGGCTACGCCCATCTCCAAGCCTTAATAAACAGTTTGCCTTTAGAGGCTAACCCGTTTTCCTGATGACGAACGCTTGTGTTGCGATCAAAATGTCGTGATATTTTTATTCACTTTATAATTTTTTTTTATATCTACGTGACTTTACCGAAAGAACCAAAGAATATGAATTCCTGCAGTACAGAAAGTGTTAAATCTAAATTTGGTCAGCAGGAGGCCGTGGGTTCGATCCCGGACTCTGACGATGCCTGCTGTATATTTGGAGTCTGCGTGTTCTCTCTCCCTATGGTGGCGTGGATTTTTCTCTGGGTCTTCTCGATTTGCTCGCCACCCCCCCTTCAGCATTTAGAAAAAAAACGCGTTTCGATCATTTGGCTAACTATGCCGCTATCATTTGTGACCAGGTCGCCTCTGAAAAAGACAATTGCTCAGTGGGCTTTTACATGGTAAATGGCATCGTGAAAAAAAGTAATATAATTAATTATTAATAATTTCGATTTATAGTGTCCCTTATCAAGTGCAGTGTGGTAAAACAGCCGAATTTTTTTTAACAACCATTTCTCATCCAACATTTGCATCTACACCACGCTGCCATTCACGATGAGTGAAGGCTACTGCTGCTACGCACATTCTGTTGTTGCAGATCTCCAGGCGCAAGTGTGAGCGAGAAGACTTCGCCAATCGCTGGCATCTGGCCATGACTAAGGATGTTGGATTAATGGAGTCGCGGATTGCGTGTCTTTGTGTCTATAGCCCACATTCCCAGCCACCGCATGCCCAAGTGGCTTCTGTTTGGCCGGATAGTGGGGGCTAAACAGGACGCTACTGGGCAGTTGGAGGCAGTCGCCTCAAATAAATAACGGAGGGCAGGGGAGTGACGCTCACAACAACGAGCAAGGCGCCAGGTGGCTAAAATACAGCGAGGTGGCACAGGAGGTAGCATACACAGCTGGTGCATCTGGCAGTATTCTCAGTAAACCCATGGCATGTGGGTTCGTCCCGTAACCTGCCAGTAGCAAGCCTTCGACACTTGATGTGGCCTAAAAGTGCACCTAGCTTGACAAGCGCCGTAGGGATGTTACCACCACTTAGTGGCGAATGGTGGTGTAGAGTAAAGTGGAGTATGTGAGGTATAGTGTAGTGTAATGGGAAACGCGGTGAGCTTGTGGTGAGGCTGCAGTGAGTGTGAGTAAGGGTGAGTAGAGGGTGTAAGCCTCTGTATTTACATGTAATAAGATCATTGTGTTCGATGGACTGGCAACCCCTTCCACTTTATTCCAAATAAAGCGAATGAAACAAGCTTGTGCTTCAGCTGGAATCCCCAGGGGAAAGGCATTCATGACGTCTTCTGGCCAAACACTCTCTCGGGGTTCCCTCCAGATACAGCAAAAGAACCATTACAGGCTGGCCACGTTGGATGTACAAACGATCACTGGAGGAGTGGCCGCCATTCCTCTATCGGAAGCTGGACCGGTACCACCTGGACCTCTGGAATACACGAGGTCCAGTGGACTGGTCCTATGTAGGACCCCATTCAAACTCAGCGTGCCCTGGTCTTGGCTAGTTTATGAAAGTTGGAAGAATATAATATCTTGCTACTGGGGTTGGCCTTCACAGCTGCTAGTTATCAACATTCGATTCAACAGGCTGGTGATATGGATTATCTTTGTCTTTGTGGGGAGCGGTGGCGCAGTGATTAGCGCCCTGCGCTACGAACCCGGTGACCTAAGTTCAATTCCCGTTCACAGCTAAGACCAATGATAAATATCTGAACTGGTCTTGGGCCTCCACTAGGTCAACTCAGCCTAAAATGAGTACCCGGTGCGGTGTGTAAACATCAGCACTGGGAACATAAATTTTCCGGATGCGGTGCTGGCCACCCAACCTCTCGTGTGCCGTATCGCCCTTAATAAGTGCTCACTTAATGCACTTATCCCAACAGTCTCTTGGGATATTTGCATGTCTGTGTGATGATGTGTTGATTTGTTTTTTCTGGTGACCCATCAATCGCTCGTGACTCCAGCCATGACACGGATATTTCATGACACCGAAACTATCAGTCTTGGGTATTACAGTCCCTAAACGTAACCCCTAACCCCTATTCCTAATCCCTAAAGCCTCGACTTACCCCAAACCCTAACAACTATGTCTGCACCTCTGATTAGCACGGCTGGCTACGTGCCGTGCGAAATAAGTCCAACATACATATGTAATATGAGGATGCACCCGGGGGGTAACTGGGCGATGGTGATAGGCTCTGCCGGCCTCAGCTCGCAGCCAATGGGACGTCGAGCCAGGGGCATAGCCCTGTGGCTGCATAGCAACATCTGGAAGGTTCCAGGGGGTGAGGCTGATGATTGGCTGCGTGGTATCACGTGGGCCAGGTGTTATAAGGGGTGGAGAGAGACAGCTCGGGGTCAGTGTGGAGAGGGGCTGAAGAGAGACCACGTCTGTGCCTCCGGCACGCCAGCGGCCACGTGGCAGGCCGGAGGCTGTCTCTCACACGCCGTCAGCCAGCGGTGTGAGGGAGCGAGGAAGCGAGCGAACGCCACGCTCAAGGAATGGGAGTAACGGGGAAAAAGTAACCCAGCGTGTGAGGGAGCTGTGAAATGAAGAACGAATAAAGAAAAGACAAAAGACACGATATCGTCCGGAACGGATTTATTACACATATGTAAGGATAGTACGGGGTGATGTAAGGACAGTACGGCTCCCCGTGGCCATGGTTACTTATTAATGTAGCGGGAACAGATTGGGTCACGTTAGGGTAATGTTGGACCGAAGTGGTTGCTAATAATGATTGATGCTACAAGCTTTGACAGGATAGTGTAAGGCAGGCATGTCGAAAGTCCGGCCCGCGGGCCAATCACGGCCCGCGGTCAGATTTCATACGGCCCGCAGCTTCGGTCTTATAAATCATAAAACTTTAAAGATGTCATTTCTCCTTTCACCACACGGTGGCAGCACTATTCTAATTCTATCTGGTTCTGCATCCGTGCCGCAAACCCTTCTTGAGTCATTTCTGCCATGGCGACTGCAAAAAATGAAATGCGGTCATTCGCTAAGAAAACGCTGAGCTTATTCAGCTCCACATATTTGTGTGAGCAAACATTCTCAGTCATGAACTTAAACAAGAACCGATTGAGGTCAAGGATGAGTGACTCCCACTTGCGTGGCATTTTACGCATCTCAACCACTGCCCTCAAGCCAGACATGGTCTCTTTACTGAAATCTAGATCTCAGTATCACCCTTCTCATTAGTGTCAGCAAGTTATCTGTTCCTTGATCAATCTGAAATTGAGTGTTTTGAACGGTAACATCTGTCACTATTAACAGTGAAAAGCCTAAAGCACACTAATGCACTTGGACCTATGGCACTTGTTTAATTAAACTCTTGAATAATATTTGGTTAAAACTGTTGATGTTATGTACCTGTAGATGTGACACAAACTATTGCTTTCTGAAAGATCTTGTAAAAGACAAGGGCAAAATTCACTTGATTTAAAGTTTAATGATAGCAGACCACGTTGCATTACGTATAACTCCTGTTTAAAATGTTCATGAAGCAAAGATATTTAACTCATGGAAATTTAAGGTATTCTATACAGTTTGTTCAATGTTATCTGACTGAATGAAAGGCAGAATTGTGTTTTTAGAGTTGTTCACGTCTGCCTGAGTGGCTTATATTTGCTTACATTGTCATTTGACAAATAAAGGTAATTGTGACAATGAAAATTGTTTTATAACAGTGTGTATCTCCACATAACTTTTGTGGTAAAAAAAATGTCAAAAGGAACTATTGGCCCCCGGGCATCTTCACTTTATCAAATGTGGCCCTCTTTGCAAAAGGTTTGGACATCCCTGGTGTAAGGGGAAGCACGGGACCTAACGGTCGTAAATTGTAATAAGGGCAGAGACAAGACAGGGCCAGGTGCGGTGAGAGAGAGTTCGGGAATAGGGGCGTGGCCGGGTCGGGAGGGGGATAAGAGCCGGCGCGAACCGGGGCTCTGGGCTGCTGTTGTGAGGGAACTGCCGTCGCCGTCGTCACCTTGGAGTGGGTCGTCTTCATCATCCTGGAGTGGGCATCTTGTAGTCTTGGAAGGCTTAGAGTTATGTTGTTTCAGAATAAAGTTATCTAAGTTACCCAAGTGTATATAGTCACTCGCGGTTACTCGTTAAGTTATCAGTGAGTCGGCGGACTTTATTCATAATAAATATACATATAACTGAACAAGACAGTGTCTCTGAGAGCTACATTACACATACATAGATCCCAACACGAACACTTTAAGAAGCGTCATCCCTACATAGAGCAATTTCGTCTCCCCTTTACGTCGTTTCGCAAATATGTCGCCACTTGATTGATCCCGCGACTACCTCATTAGCATCGCCTCAACCCACACTTACGTCGCTGACAGCATCATTCGTCCTTTCTCGTATCTGTCGCCTCAGCCTTTGCCTCCACCTGCCCTGGTAATGCTTCGATTGGCGTCTTTTCGATATTCGTTGTGGCACCTTTCAGAAGCGCATCCCTGACATAAGCAGGGGTGTAATGTTACAGTATTTTATCAACTGAGAGCTGGAAGTGGAAATTGGGAAGGGCCGCAACTGGGTAAGTGCAGCCCAACAATTTATCGTGATTGGACACATATCGAACCAATGATTGGATACAAACCTAAGGGAACATTCGTGCCAGAGACTCGGGTTCTCTACCCATACCCACAGCGTCAGCAGTCGCTCCCATTTCACAAGGCACAAGGAGCTCAAGTGCACAAGGCGCATGTGTTAGTCTCAGGCGTCAAGGGGCGTCGCTGCCCAATGAGCTGTTGGGTTTCCGTGTCTCTTTGATTCATGCCCAGCACCACCATTCATTTGCAAGCTCGGCTGAGGGATTTCCCCTCCCCCAGGACCTCACAGAAATGCTCAGCAAATCTGCAAACCTGTTCCTGGGGGTCGGAGATTGGATCACCGTTCTTTCCCTTAATGATGGTAATAGTTGTAGCACTGCATGTTACTTTTTTTATGTAATTAAAGAGCGATTTGTTATCGTGGGCCATTGAGGCAGACTTAATCTCCTCGGCAACCCGCGACCACTAACTAGCCTTGCAGCGCCTCACGGCTCTCCAAACCTCCGAGCGAAGACTGCGGTAAGCCTCATTCTCCGACGTGGGATGCTGTAGACGATGAGAGCCAGCCTGAACACCTCCTCTGTCAGCCAGCGTCTCTGAGGAGGTCTGGACCATGTACCCAAAGCAGCCATTGCAGCTGCATGAGCCACAGTCCTAAACCTCGCCCATTTCCCCTCGACATCAGGAGAAGTGGGGGACGATGCCAACCCCTGCCGCAAGCGATGATTAAATTCTCGCTTGTAACTTTCATCAGCTAGCTGAGACCATGCCACTATCGGTTTGAATGGGGTCCCGGGTGTACGCCCACCACCGGAGTGGAAGATGGTCAGTGGGCAGACCAGCTCCACTGTAGGTCCTGGTGTCAAGGACATGGGCCCGCATCCGTTGTTCCGTCACTATGTAGTCCAGCAGATGTTCTTGCTTGGACCTGGCATGTATGATGTTGTGTGGATGTGCCGATGCTGGAAGAGCGTATTGATCATTACAAGCCCATGGGCTGCACAAAAATCGAGCAGCTTCCTACTGTTGTTATTGAGCTGATCTGGCCCATGTCTTCCAATCACTCCAGACCAGGTGTTAGCATCATGATCAACTCGGGCATTGAAGTCACCCAACAAGATGACTTTATCCCGAGGGGCCACTTTAGCCAGCACCTGTGACAGGAAGTTATAGAAGGCATCAGACTCATCGGCCTTGCCTGTATCTCTCCATGGATGTTCGTCATCGATGGGGGCACAAGTACCCATGACCACCACTCCTCGCCTCTGCGTGATGGGAAGGTGAGCCCAAAGTAGCCTGGGGCTTACAGAAGAAAAGCCACCCCCTATTATTTTGCAGTCTCTTGCCTCGAGGAGAGGACTGTCCACCCCTCATGGTGGCAGGAGCCAAAGCCGGTCCACCGGACCTCCTGAATACCACAGAGATCCAGGCGGTACCAGTCCAACTCCCGACAGAGGAGTGGCAGCCGCTCCTCCGCAGTGAGTGTTCGAACATTCCACGTGGCCATCCGAAGTGGCTTTTTGTTGTTTCTGGAGGAGCCCCGAGGGTAAGGATTCAGTCTCCTGGCTCCGCCAAATTGGGTTTGGCCAGGAGACGTCATAGACGCCTGTTCCCCCCCGGGGCCCCTGGCACAAGCTTAATACATTTTTTACATCGTAGTTTAGTGGTAGTTAATTGAAGGTGGAGGGATTACCAGCCCCTCGCACCCGTCCAGAGCCCCCATTTGGCCACTGTGATGGTTACAAACGCAATGAAGGGAAAGGCCAATCTAAATTGGCAATCCCCCCATGGCACTGCCCACCACAGCGTTGCCATCCGACACCACGAGGTGGTAGGCGGTTGTTTTTGCCGGACTCATACACATACATACACATGCATACATACGCATACATATATATTGCAGTGCCAATGTAAATTTTACACTGGTCTTTTAAAACCCTTTTTGTATATTTGGAGTTTGCATGTTCTCCCTGTTGTATATATGCCTTTTCCAAAAATGTATATTAAGAGTGAGTCTGCATATTTTTTGTTGTTGTAACAAGTTTGATCTGGGTGTAGCGCTGGAGCACGGAGGGGGTTGTCACCTCACCCCTCACACCCCGCTGCCTCTTGCCTCGCCACACAAGTGTAATAACACTCTTGGAGACTTCTGGAATCCGTCTTTTATTCACTTAGGGTACAATTACTTCTCGCTGCTGATAGGCAACGTGAAGTGGACAGATAGACCGAGAGAGACGCACGGCCACGGGGCAACTCGGAGCCCCGCTCCCGCGTGGCCCCTTCCTCCGTTCGTTCCTGTTCTGACCACGTGTCGTTCCTCTCTACCCCTATTTAATACCCGGGTCACGTGGTATGCTTCAGCCAATCCTCGTTAGCCTGTATCGAATCTTCCAGGCTCCCTCGTCAGCTCCCGGGACCACGCCCCTGACTCATCTCCCCATTGGCTGAGGCCAAAGCCAGCAGAACCAATCTCCCTAGCTGTCACCTCTCCATCACGTCAGGGCCATGCCCCCAGGCTTCCCCCCATTGGCTGTAAACCAGGACCGGCAGAGCCAATCACCATGACGAGTTGTGATATGTCAGTGAGCCGGATATAGGCTCATATTACACAAGGGACAGCTGGAGAAGGTAATAAATGTAATAAAAAAAACGCCGGTGCAAGGGGGAGGGGGCTAATGAGATTCTGCGGGAAATTCCAAACTGACTCCAAGAAAAGACCAATAGGACCCCCCCCCCTTTGCAGGTTAATTGCTGCAGAAAATAAAATTGTAAAACTGGAATAAATTAGGGGCAATTAAAAGCATCTGCTTCCACAGATGACGAGATGGCTGTAGGGAGGAGACAGGAACCAGGCCTTGATGTGACTTAACAATTACTTCAATAAATTAGAACAGACACACACACACATGCACACCGGACAAACAGCTGTACCCATAGGCTGAGAGCGAAATCAAAAAGGAATTTCGGTCCTTGTGAGAAGGCGAGCCGAGGTGGGAGATTTTCGAATATAATGAAGGAGCCGAAACATGCAAGTCAGGACTGCGAGTGGCAGGATCCGGGGTATGGCCTCGAAATCAACCATGGGTGTCGTATCTCGCAGAGTAGAGGGGCGATGTATTGTTAAGTGCTGAGTTCAGCACTGACCGACAGAGTATCGCTTAAATTTAATTCTACATCTACCTTTATGTTTTGAGTCGCTTGCAGAGTTGAGGACTGCGATAAGTTGTATTATGCTAAGCTATACGAGTTGTGAGAAGTTAAGAGGTATGCTAATACAATTGATGAGTTTTGGGAGTGAGTGATCCAGCCTACACGCAACCTTCAAGTAGGTGCCCTCTTGGAAGAAGGACGGAGAGCACGAAGAGACGGACGGCGCCGCACACCGGCAAGGTCGAGTCTACGAGGATCAATGGAAATTGAGTCTTGCAGTGGCAAGCTCCGGGGGTGGAACTCGCAATCAACCATGGATAAATTTCGATTTAAAGCTTTCGTGACTGCAGGGATTCATCTTCTTGGTTCTTTCGGTAAAGTCACGTAGAAGGGAAATAATAAAATAATAAAAATAAAACCCAGCTTAAATGAAGTATTGGAAATGACGGCGGGAAACTCCTTGACGGGTAACACACTTCTTTTATTAAATCTTCGCTTATCTCGATACAACGTGTAGTCTCTATTCTTCCGCGTACGGTCACCAGACACCGGTACAACTCGTAACCTCTTTTCTTCTTATAACACACCGTACTGAACTCGTGTAGACTCCAAGCCTCTGGCTACACACGCCTCACTCGTTTCGTGTAGACTCACCTCGTGTAGACCCTATGCCTCTGGCTACACACACATCACTCGTCTCGTGTAGACTCTTCTCGTGTAGACCCTATGCCTCTGGCTACACACACATCACTCGTCTCGTGTAGACTCTTCTCGTGTAGACTCTTCTCGTGTAGACCCTATGCCTCTGGCTACACACACATCACTCGTCTCGTGTAGACTCTTCTCGTGTAGACTCGTCTCGTGTAGACCCTACGCCTCTGGCTACACCCATATCCCTCGTCTCGTGTAGACTCTAGGCCCCGGCTACACACTCGGCATGCTGACACTGCATGCTCACACTACCCCCGCCTCTGGGTTACACAGAGTCCCGGTCCTCGCAGGACAGCGAGACTAGGTACCGCAGGGCCCTGGCTCTTCCTCCCGTCTTCAGTCTTCGCTGGTTACACTCTCCCCGTGCGCCTGTGCGCATCCCCTTATATAGTCGTTCCTCCCGGGAGACAGAGCGGATGCGGACCTCGATGCGAGCATCGCTTGTTAGTGAACCAATCACAACGCGCTATCTCTATGATCCTTTTTCCCCAACGCGTGTTTTCACTCACCAACCAATCACGCCGCGCTGCCACTCGATCACTCCCACACCAGCACGTCACCGGCACCCAGCCAATCAACATCACACAACCCACGATCCCGCGCTGACCCCTGATCCCTCACTGTCAGCGCGCGTCACCACACACACATCCAATCACAACGCACTGGCACCTGATCGCTACCCCAGCGCGTATCACCACTACATCACCCCCCCCCACATAGCTCGCAGCCGTCCCGGCTGCTAACCAACAACCTCCCACATCGTTAACACAACAAACCCCCCCCCCCCCCCAGTGTGCCCCGTAACACAACAACAACACAACAGCAACCTATGTACAATTTGACAATAACCGCAAGAAAAGTTAACAATACCACACACAACACCTTATATAAAAAACTATATACAGCCCGACGAACAACATAATAAAAGCGATTTCTAGAAAACGAACGCGCCCCGCGTCTCTGCAACTAACGAAGTGACGAGGCGCTCCCACTGCCTCGACTCCTCACGTGGCAGGTCAAACAAAGTAGCGCGACCTGGCGCGAGTCCGTCTGGCCGGTCCGTCATACGGGACGGGACACTGACGACCGTCAGGCGGCTCCGGCTGCTCTAGACGGCGTGGAACGGGCCTGAAAGGCCCGGCCCCGCCGCGAAGATCCGGCCGCCGGTGGTCGGCAGCTGTCAGTTCCGAGACACCTGGGAGCAGATCAGGCGGAGACATGTGAGGATCAGGCAGAGACATTTCCCCCTTTGGGTCGTCGGTCACGTCACATGCTCGGCCCTCACGACACAATGGGAGGCCATATGGAGGCGAGAACGGTTTCAGTCGGGAGGGGTGGACGTACCACCGTCGTTTTCCCCCATTTTATCTGAACGCACTGGGGCCGTGCAACGCGCACGATCTCCACGGGCCCCCGCCATGGCCTCAACAATTTAGGCGACGTAGCCAAGGGCGCCTGAGGGCAATGCAGCCAGGCCCTGTCACCCGGTTTCCATTCGTGCACGGACACCTTCCGTGCCCGCAGTCGTTCGTTAGCAATTTGGCGAGCCCGCGAATTAAGCCGTGCGGCCTCCCTTGCTTCTGTTAGCTTGTGAATATTGAATTTAATATGTTCCGCCAATTTAGAATTGGTTCGTGGAGCGGACAGGCCAAGCTGCGTTTCCATGGGCGGGTCGGCTTCCCGACCGTACATCAAATAGAATAGGGAAAACCCTGTCGCTGCATGGGGGGCCATTCTGTACGCGGCAAGGACCCCCGGGACCTGCAGGTCCCAATCTACATGTGCCTCACACACCTGCTGGCACAGCATAGAAGTCAAAGTCTTGTGAAGTCTTTCCACCATCCCGTCTGTCTGCGGGTGGTACGGGGAGGTACGCACCTTTTTAGTACCCAATAAATCGCACACCTCTTGCAACAATTTACTCGAAAATTTTTTACCTTGGTCGGTCAGCAAGCGTTCGGGAGCCCCCTTGTCCAGGACATAGCCCTGGACAAAGGCGTCCGTCACAGCCGCTGCCGACTGGTTGGCGAGAGGCCACGCCATAGGCCACCGGGTGAAATATTCGACCCCCACCAACAGGTATTTATTCCCTCTAGGCGTGACTGGAAAAGGCCCCAAAATATCGAGTGCAACGAGCTCGTTAGTGCGCGAGACCTGAATCGATTGCAGCGGTGGATTAGTTAGCACGGGCGGTGGTTTCCGTCTGGCGCACTCAACGCACCCCTTCAGAATATTTACCACGTCACTCCCCATTCCCGGCCAATAATAGTCACGCTGAAGCAGGGCAAGCGTTTTGTTTACTCCCAAATGCAAGAGGCGTTCGTGTGCGGCCAAAACAACTTTCCCCCTTACAACAGAAGGCACCACCAGCGCGTGCCGCCGGGACAAACTGTCCCATCTCATCAACATGCCCTGTTTAAGTACGTAGGAGCCAGTTCGCTCCTGGTCCTCTTTAGGACCACCCACCCTGCGGCGCAATGCTAGCAGGGAGCTGTCCGCCATTTGGAGGCGGCCCCACTCCCCCAGCGACAATGAGAGCAGCGAGTCCCGATCCTGATAGGTAGCGGGGACATTGGCGCGCCCGCAGTCGCAGCCAATGTCCCCTTATCTTCCACAACCGGCGGTTTACAGCGCGCCGATCCCGATAGACACGCACATTTCTGACACGGCAACAATCGCGACAGGGCATCGGCATTTGTGTGTCGCAACCCTTTACGGTATGTGGTCGTGAACTGATAGTCTTGGAGGACTTCCAACCACCGTGACAATTGGCCCGAGGGTTGGGCGACCCTCAATGAATACTGTAGCGCCGCGTGGTCCGTCCGGACCGTAAAGTGACGCCCATAGAGATACGGTCTGAACTGTTGTACAAAAAAAACAATGGCGAGCAGTTCACGACGGGTGACGCAGTAGCGCTGCTCAGCCGGAGACAACACCCTGCTACCATAAGCGACCACCCTTTCGACTCCCCCAACGACCTGGGACAGTACCCACCCAATGCCCGTGTTGCTAGCATCCGTGTCTAGCAAGAAGGGACTCGCAAAATCCGGATAACGCAAGGGTGGGGCACCCACCAAGGCGTCCCGGAGGGCGCAGAACGCGGCCTCCTCTTCCGGTCCCCATTTGAACTTCACACCCTTCGCCGTGAGAGCGTGCAAGGGTTTTGCAATAGTGGCGAAGTGCTCAACGAATCGGCGATAATATGAAGCAAACCCAATGAAACTGCGCACGTCTGCAACCGACGTGGGTGTCGGCCATGAACTGACACAGTCCGTCTTTGCGGGATCGGTAGAGATCCCCGAAGAGTCGACAATGTGACCCAAGTATCTAACGGACTTACGAAAAAGGTGGCATTTGGCCGGTTTAAATTTCAATTTAGCCGATCGCATTCGCAAGAACACCCCTCTCAATCGCTGGAGGTGTTCCTCAAATGTTTTACTGAAAACAATGACATCGTCAAGGTAAATCAAGCACGTCTCCCATTGCAAGCCTGACAAAACCAACTCCATAAGGCGCTGAAACGTCGCTGGAGAGGAGTGAAGTCCCATGGGTAACCGGTTAAACTGGAACAGGCCCCCTGGAGTCCGAAATGCTGTCTTAGGTTTAGACTCTTCGTCGAGTGGCAACTGCCAGAATCCCGATAACAAATCAAGAGTCGAAAAATATCGCGCACCAGACAATGCATCGAGGGACTCGTCCATCCTGGGGAGCGGATACGCGTCACCCACAGAGATCTTATTCAGGCGACGGAAATCTACGCAAAATCGCAAGGAGCCGTCTTGCTTCTTAACCAGCACAATGGGTGCTCCCCACGGACTGGAGGAAGGCGAAATAATGTCGGCTTCAAGCATATCGTTAACGGCCGACTGAACATGTTCCTTTTCAGCAGGACTCAGCCGGAAGGGATTTAACCTGACCGGTGCCGCATCGCCCGTGTCAATGTGGTGGCGTACCAAATCCGTACACCCAATGTCATATTTATGTTTACTGAACACATCAGAAAATTCCATTAGTAACTCGCGCAGCGCACCCAACTGCACCCCTGACAAATCGTCCGAGCCCGCGCACAGCAAATGGACCCATTCAAGGTCCTAGCTTGGTTCAATATTCTGCGTGGGGCTCGGATCAACATGCGCAACCAGCCGCTCCTCCGCAGGAACCCGCGCCGCGTGAGCCAGCACGGTACCCTGCTGAATGACGGCTGGCCGCGATCCAGCGTTTAAAACCATCACAAACGGATCCTTGTCCGCCCGAACCAAAGTGTGAGCCACCGACAAATCGACCCCTCCTACAGCCCTGTTAGAAGGACCCAAAAGCATGCCTTGTTCCGAAGTCCCCTCCACCCATGGTTTCCTTAACCGGAGGGGAATTAACATCTATGAACCCGGGGGCACGTGCATGGTCTGCGTCGCCAATGCTTGTATCGTGGCGCACGCCGTCCGAATCTCAGTAGGGCTAGTCAAAAATGAAATGCGGCGACCCGAAGGTAGTTCAATGCAACGCTGATCGATTAGAATTTTAATGGGCATCTTAGCCAAAAAATCAGTGCCCAATAGACAAGGAACCGCCAAAGAAGACGAAACAAAAACGGGTCCCGACAATTTGATATCACCAATGCAAATGGACGCCCTAATCTGACCGATAATGCCCAACGATCCCCCATTTGCGGCGAAAAACGGCACATCCACTGGGAGCAGTGGACGGCACTGGACGGGAAGAATGTTATAAATGAGGTCAGATATAATAGTCGCCGACGCCCCGTGTCCACCAATACCCTGACCTCTACCCCATCAATAGAACCCGCAACGACGGATGAACCCGCTGAAGCAGCCACAATTCTATGTCCCAACTCCGACCACTCAATGTCTCTCCGGTCCCGGCCGAAACCCCCTCGCCGTACCGAATCCCCGAACCTTAACCGGCCCTCTTCCGTCGCTCCGCGACGGCCCATGCGTGTCGAGTGTGTGGGCCGAGCATGTGAGGTGCCGCGACTTGCCGGGGTTTGTAGGGATGCCTTGGGGCCTTGGTCGTCGTCCAGCCGAGATCCTATGGCGCGCTGACGGGGAGCGCGGCAACCGGACGCCACGTGGCCCCGGAGGCCGCAGTTGTAGCACGTGATGAGGGTCGTCGGTGATCTCGGTTGCTCCAGCTTGCGGGTCGATCGCAGAGGCGACCGACCCCCCGACCTCCAGTCCCCCGGTCGTCCCGCGGTGAACGCCTCCTCTCGCGGACTGACGACTTGTAGTTCGGTGATCACCGGACCCGGAGTTGAGGCCACAGCAGCGACTGGTTGCGTTGAAGGGCCTCGTGCGCTTGTATACTCGTAGCGACCCGTAAGGAAGAAATGTCGATCTCGTCGGCCGTGTTGATGGGGACCCCCAGGTCCTGTGCCAACTTAAGCAGCTGCTCCAAAACCATCGCATCCTGGCCCTCCTCGTCCATCCGAGGGAATGCAGCATCGGCGAGAGCCAGCAACGCCGTGCGATAGGCGAGCGCGGTCTCCGTGTCCGCCTTCCGCCTCGCATAAAAATGATGGCGGCACGCCAAGGGAGGTCCGTAGACCCTGGCCATGAGACCCAGCGCTGCCTTAAGCGTGGATCGGTCCGACCTCCGAGCCGACATGAAGGCCGCGAGCGCGTTGTCGTCCAACATGGCAGGCAATGCCCGCAGCGCCGTAGCATCGGACCAGGCCGACATCTCCTGATGCGCCAAAAACCTGCGCTGAAACTGGCCCCAGTCCCCGCCTTCCGCCTTGAAGGCTGACAATGCGGGGAGGCGCTGTTGAAAGATGAAGTCGTCCTCTGCGTCGTCGTTCCTTCCCGCCGCGCCGTCGGTGTGTAAGATGGCGGCTCCAATGGCGGACGCCTGATGGCGGTCCGCAGCGCGCATCGATGACGTAAGATGGCGCGCTTGGAGACCCGCAACCACGTGGCGGTCGCCGTTCCCGCCAAAAGTCGCCGCCGATGAAATGGCGGGAATCGCCAAGTCATTTTGGCGGGAATCTGCAGGGCGACCCTGTAGAATGTCCGCTGCCGTCTCCGCTCCTGCCGACGAGCTGATCTCCGCCAGGATGGACGCGGCGGCGAGCAGCAGCTCCGCCAGACGAGAGTGCGCCTCCCGGAGCACGGCCTCGGTCCCCCGCCGCTCCTCCGGCGCCGCCGGCGGATCCTGCAGCGTGGGCCATTCTTCGTCCTCACCCCCCGACGGCAGCTGGCCCGGGTCGTCAAGGTTGTCCTCGCGGTCACTCCCGTGGGTCCGAACGGTCTTCCTCGTATCCATGCTTGGAAGACAGTTTCACTTCTGACGCCAGTTGAAGTATTGGAAATGACGGCGGGAAACTCCTTGACGGGTAACACACTTCTTTTATTAAATCTTCGCTTATCTCGATACAACGTGTAGTCTCTATTCTTCCGCGTACGGTCACCAGACACCGGTACAACTCGTAACCTCTTTTCATCTTATAACACACCGTACTGAACTCGTGTAGACTCCAAGCCTCTGGCTACACACGCCTCACTCGTCTCGTGTAGACTCGCCTCGTGTAGACCCTATGCCTCTGGCTACACACACATCACTCGTCTCGTGTAGACTCTTCTCGTGTAGACCCTATGCCTCTGGCTACACACACATCACTCGTCTCATGTAGACTCTTCTCGTGTAGACTCTTCTCGTGTAGACCCTATGCCTCTGGCTACACACACATCACTCGTCTCGTGTAGACTCTTCTCGTGTAGACTCGTCTCGTGTAGACCCTACGCCTCTGGCTACACCCATATCCCTCGTCTCGTGTAGACTCTAGGCCCCGGCTACACACTCGGCATGCTGACACTGCATGCTCACACTACCCCCGCCTCTGGGTTACACAGAGTCCCGGTCCTCGCAGGACAGCGGGACTAGGTACCGCAGGGCCCTGGCTCTTCCTCCCGTCTTCAGTCTTCGCTGGTTACACTCTCCCCGTGCGCCTGTGCGCATCCCCTTATATAGTCGTTCCACCCGGGAGACGGAGCGGATGCGGACCTCGATGCGAGCATCGCTTGTTAGTGAACCAATCACAACGCGCTATCTCTACGATCCTTTTTCCCCAACGCGTGTTTTCACTCACCAACCAATCACGCCGCGCTGCCACTCGATCATTCCCACACCAGCACGTCACCGGCACCCAGCCAATCAACATCACACAACCCACGATCCCGCGCTGACCCCTGATCCCTCACCGTCAGCGCGCGTCACCACACACATATCCAATCACAACGCGCTGGCACCTGATCGCTACCCCAGCGCGTATCACCACTACATAAATATACGCTTCCAAGCCTGGTGGTGTTCATTCAGACGCTGTCTTTCCGACAGACCTGTTCTTCACCTGAGGACGGCTGCTTGCGTTGTGGCCGAAACGTCGTGAGAATTATTTGATAATGTTTTATTTGTATTATTTTATTATTTCCCTTCTACGTGACTTTACCGAAAGAACCAAGAAGATCAACCATGGATAGTGAGAGCACCCAGGCGAGGAGCGATGTGTTGACGAGTGTGAGTTCGGCGCTGACAGACGAAGTATCGCTGAAAGTTATTCTACATTGAGTGTCAGCTCCCAGCAGCAGCTCAAGCAGGAGCCCTCCTGGAGGAATTGCGGGAGACGCACACCAGGGTGCCCGCACGAAGCTGGCAGCTGCAGCCAAGGGAGAGAGCACAAAGCAGTGGAGAGAGCATGACCAGCGCAGCCAAGAGAAAGAGTGTCGGCGCTGGCGAGAGCGCCGGGTGTTCGACACACACACATCGACGCAGACGGAACTGAGACAAGTGTGAGGAGCGGCAACCAGCGGACGAGCTGCGAGCGCAATCTGACGACGGCATCATCGCGCATGGGCACCGCCGACGGCGAGCATTGTGCCGACTCAACAATCACCCAGCAGTGGAGAGAGCAGGCGCAGCCAAGAGAAAGAATGTCGGCGACGGCGAGAGCACCGTGTGTTCAACACACACACACGCCGTCCCAGCGGCCCTGCTGGGAACTTGAAGTTTTTTCGGTACAAGTGTAGTGGTGATACGCGCTGGGTGTGTACGTCATGTGCCAGCGCGTATGTACGTGTGTGTGTGGTGACGCGCGCTGACGGGGAGGAGCAGGCGTCAGTGCGCGGGTGGGGGTAGTGCTGCTGATTGGCTGTGTGCCGGTGACGCGCTGAGAGGGAGTGATCGGGTGGCAGCGCGGTGTGATTGGTCGAGGAGTGGAAACACGCGCTGGGCGGAAACGGATCGTAGAGATAGCGCGTGGTGATTGGGTAACTGAGGAGCGGTGCCGACGTTGAGGTCCGCATCCGCTCCGTCTCCCGGGAGGAAGAGATATATAAGATGATGCACAGAGGAGTAGAGGGCAGAAGTGGAACCATCTAAGAATGAAGACGAAGGTGCAGAGATAGAGCCCGGAGAGGAGAGTAATGGAGAGGAGAGGAGAGTAATGGAGAGTAGAGGAGAGTAAGGTATAAGTGTGTAGCCAGAGAGAGAGAACGGTCTACACGAGCTGAGTAATGTATAGTGTGTAGCCAGAGAGAGAGAAAGGTCTACACGAGCTGAGCGATGTATAGTGTGTAGCCAGAGAGAGAGAAAGGTCTACACGAGCCGAGTATGCATACGGTGTAGCCAGAGAGAGAGAAAGGTCTACACGAGCCGAGTATGCATACGGTGTAGCCAGAGAGAGATGTAAAGTCTACACGAGACGAGTAAAGAGTGTAGCAGAGGCGTAAGGTCTACACGCGACGAGTGAAGAGTGTAGCAGAGGCGCAGAGTCTACACGAGACGAGAGAAGAGTGTAGCCGAGGCGCGGAGTCTACACGAGGCACAGAGAGCCAGCAGCACAGAATCTACGAGAGTCGAGAGAAGCGTAAGGTGGAGAGAAGAGGTCACGAGTTGTACCGTTGTATGGTGACCGCATTGTGAAGAAGAGAGGCCACGCGTTGTATCGTTACAAGTCAAGATTTAATAAAAGAAGTGTGTTCCCGTCAAGGAGTTTCCTGCCGTCATTTTCCAATACTTCATCTGGCGTCAGAAGTGAAACGGGCTTCCAAGCATGGAGACAAGGAAGACCCGTAGGACCCAAGGGATTGACCGCGAGGAAAACCTGGACGACTCGGGGCCGCTGGTGGCGGGGGGCGAGGAGGAAGACTTGCCCACGCTACAGGATCCGTCGACGGCGCCGGCCGAGCGACCGGGGACCGAGGCCGTGCTTCGTGAGGCGCACTCCCGACTGGCGGAGCTGCTGCTCGCCGCCGCGTCCATCTTGGCGGAGATCAGCTCGTCGGGAGGAGCGGGGACGGTGGGGGACATTTTACAAGGTCGCCCCGCAGATTCCCGCCAAAACGAATGGGGGATTCCCGCCATTGCGCCTGGGCCTACTTTTGGCGGGAACGGCGAGCGCCACGTGGTGGTGGGTTCCCAAGCGCGCGCATCGACGTCATCAGCGCGCGAGGGGGTCCGCCATTTTACGTCTGCCACTGGAGCCGCCATCTTACACACCGACGGAGAGGCGGAGAGGAACCACGAGGCGGATGACTTCATTTTTCAGCAGCGTCTGCCCACGTTGTCAGCCTTCAAGGCGGAAGGCGGAGACTGGGGCAAATTTCAGCGAAGGTTTTTGGCGCATCAAGAGATGTCAGCGTGGTCCGATGCTACGGCGCTGCGGGCGTTGTCTGCCCTGCTGGACGACGACGCGCTCGCGGCCTTCAGGTCTGCACGGAAGTCGGACCGCTCCACGCTGAAGGATGCGCTGGGTTTGTTGGCCAGGGTCTACGGACCTCCCTCGGCGTGCCGCCATCATTTCTACGCAAGACGGAAAGCGGCCACGGAGACCGCGCTGGCCTATCGCACGGCGTTGCTGGCTCTTGCTGATGCTGCGTTTCCTCGGATGGACGAGGAGGGCCAAGACGCGATGGTTTTGGAGCAGCTGCTTAAGTTGGCGCAGGACCTGGGGGTCCCTATCAACACAGCTGACGAGATTGATATTTCTTCTTTGAGAGTCGCCACGAGTATTCAAGCGCACGAGGCCCTACAACGGAAACAAGGAGTTGGTTGCAACACTGCTGTCGTCGCAGCTCCGGGTTCGGTGGTCACCGAACCCCAAGTCGTCAGCCCACGAGAGGAGGCGTTCGCCACGGGACGACCAGGGGACTGGAGGCCGGGGGCTCGGTCGCCTCTGCGATCGGGCCGAAAGTCGGAGCAACCAAGATCTACTCCGACCCTCGTCACGTGCTATAACTGCGGCCTCCGGGGCCACGTGGCGTCCGGGTGCCGCGCTCCGCGTCAGCGCGCCATGGGTGCTTGGCTGGACGACGACCGAGATCCCAAGTCATCTCTACAATCCCCGGCAAGTCGCGGCACCTCACATGCTCGGCCTGTTTATTCGGCACACATGGGACGCCGCGTTGCGGCGGAGGAGGGCCGGTTAAGGGATTCGGTTCGGCGAGGGGGGTTCGGCCGGGACCAGGGAGACATTGAATGGGCGGAATTGGGGCATAGAATTGTGGCTGCTTCGGCGGGTTCGTCCGTTGTTACGGGATCTATTGATGGGGTCGAGATTAGGGTGTTAGTGGACACGGGGGCATCGGCAACTATTATATCGGACCTCATTTATGATATTCTCCCAGTCCAATGTCGTCCGCTGCTTCCAGTGGATGTGCCATTTTACGCCGCTAATGGGGGATCGTTGGGCATTATCGGTCAGATTAGGGCGTCCATTTGCATTGGAAATATCAAATTGTCGGGACCCGTTTTCGTTTCGTCTTCTTTGGCGGTTCCGTGTCTTTTGGGCACTGATTTTTTGGCTAAAATGCCCATTAAAATTCTTATCGATCAACGATGCATTGAACTGCCATCGGGTCGCCGGATTGCATTTTTGACGAGCCCTACTGACATTCGGACGGCGTGCGCTACGATACAAGCGGTGGCGACACAGACCGTGCATGTGCCCCCGGGTTCACAGATGTTGATTCCCCTCCGGTTGCGGAAACCATGGGTGAGGGAGGCTTCGGAACAAAGTATGCTTTTGGGTCCTTCTAACAAGGCTGTCGGGGGTCTTGATTTATCGGTGGCTCACACTTTGGTGCGGGCTGACAGGGATCCGTTTGTGATGGTTTTGAACGCGGGGTCGCGGCCAGCTGTCATTCCACAGGGCACCGTGCTGGCTCACGCGGCGCGGGTCCCTGTGGATGATGGGTTGGTTGCGCAAGTGGGCTCGAGCCCCGCGCGGAACGTTGAGCCAAGGGAAGACCTTGAGTGGGTCCATTCGCTATGCGCCGCCTCGGACGATTTGTCGGCGGCGCAGTTGGGTGCGCTGCGCGAGTTGCTCATAGAATTCTCTGATGTGTTCAGTAAACATGAGTATGACATTGGGTGCACGGATTTGTTGCACCACCATATTGAAACGGGCGATGCGGCGCCGGTCAAGCTAAATCCCTTCCGACTGAGTCCCGTGGAGAAGGAACATGTTCAGTCGGCTGTTAACGAAATGCTAGAAGCCGATATTATTTCGCCCTCCTCTAGCCCGTGGGGAGCGCCTATTGTGCTGGTTAAGAAGCAGGACGGGTCCCTGCGATTCTGCGTTGATTTCCGTCGCCTGAATAAGATCTCTGTGGCTGACGCGTATCCGCTCCTCAGGATGGATGAGTCCCTCGATGCATTGTCTGGTGCGCGATATTTTTCGACTCTTGATTTGTTATCGGGGTTTTGGCAGTTGCCGCTCGACGAAGAGTCGAAACCTAAGACAGCATTTCAGACTCCAGGGGGGCTGTTCCAGTTTAACCGGTTACCCATGGGACTTCACTCCTCTCCAGCGACGTTTCAGCGACTTATGGAGTTGGTTTTGTCGGGCTTGCAGTGGGATACATGCTTGATTTATATGGACGATGTCATTGTTTTCAGTAAAACGTTTGAAGAACACCTCCAGCGATTGAGAGGGGTGTTCTTGCGAATGCGATCGGCTAAGCTGAAATTTAAACCGGCCAAATGTCACCTCCTTCGGAAGTCGGTTAGATACTTGGGTCACATTGTCGATTCTTCGGGGATCTCCACCGATCCCACGAAGACGGATTGTGTCGGTTCGTGGCCGACACCTACGTATGTTTCCGACGTGCGTAGTTTCATCGGGTTTGCTTCTTATTATCGGCGGTTCGTTGAGCACTTCGCCACTATTGCAAAACCCTTGCACGCTCTAACGGCGAAGGGAGTGAAGTTCAAATGGGGACCGGAGGAGGAGGCCGCGTTTCGCTCCCTCCGGGACGCCTTGGTGGGTGCCCCACCCTTGTGTTATCCCGATTTTGCGAGTCCCTTTTTGCTGGACACGGATGCTAGCAACACGGGCATTGGGGGGGTGCTATCCCAAGTCGTTGGGGGTGTCGAAAGAGTTGTCGCCTACGGTAGTAGGGTGTTGTCTCCGGCGGAGCAGCGCTACTGCGTCACCCGTCGCGAGCTGCTTGCCATTGTCTTTTTTGTGCAGCAGTTTAGGCCATATCTCTATGGTCGTCACTTTACGGTCCGAACGGACCACGCGGCGCTACAGTATTCATTGAGGGTCGCCCAACCCTCGGGCCAGTTGTCGCGTTGGTTGGAAGTCCTCCAGGACTATCAGTTTACGACTACGTACCGTAAGGGGTTGCGACACACAAATGCCGATTGCTTGTCGCGGTTGTTGCCTTGTGATGAATGCGCGTGTTTGTCGGAATCGGCGCGCTGTAAACCGACGCTTGCGGGGGAGATGGGGGCACTGGCTGCGACAGCGGGCGCACCGATCGTGGATGATTCCACTGCCTCTCAGGGTCGGGACTCGCTGCTCTCGTTGTCGCTCAGCGAATGGGGCCGTCTCCAGATGGCGGACAGCTCGCTGCTAGCATTGCGCCGCAAGGTTGGGGGTCCCGAGGGGGACCAGGAGCGTACCGGCTCCTATGTACTTGAGCAGGGCATGTTATTGAGATGGGACAGTTTGTCCCGGCGGAACGCACTCGTGGTGCCTTCCGCTGTAAGGGGGAGGGTTGTCTTGGCGGCACACGAACGCCTCTTGCACTTGGGAGTTAACAAGACGCTTGCCCTGCTTCAGCGTGACTATTACTGGCCGGGAATGGGAAGTGATGTGGTAAATATTCTGAAGGGGTGCGTTGAGTGCGCCAGGCGTAAACCACCGCCCGTGGCAGCTAATCCACCGCTGCAATTTATTCAGGTCTCGCGTACTAACGAGCTCGTTGCACTCGATATTTTGGGGCCCTTCCCAGTCACGCCGAGAGGGAATAAATATTTGTTAGTGGGGGTCGAATACTTTACCCGATGGCCTATGGCGTGGCCTCTCGCTAACCAGTCGGCAGCGGCTGTGATGGACGCCTTCGTCCAGGGCTATGTCCTGGACAAGGGGGCTCCCGAACGCCTGCTGACCGACCAAGGTAAAAAATTTTCGAGTAAATTGTTGCAAGAGGTGTGCGATCTGTTGGGTACCAAGAAGGTGCGTACCTCCCCGTACCACCCGCAGACAGACGGGATGGTGGAGAGACTCCACAAAACTTTGACTTCCATGCTGTGCCAGCAGGTGTGCGAGGCACATGCAGATTGGGACCTGCAGGTCCCGGGAGTCCTTGCCGCGTATAGAATGGCCCCCCATGCAGCTACGGGGTTTTCCCCATTCTATTTGATGTACGGTCGGGAAGCTGACCCGCCAATGGAAACGCAACTTGGCCTGTCCGCTCCACGAACGAATTCTAAATTGGCAGAACATATTAAGGTTAATATTCACAAGCTGACAGAGGCGAGGGAGGCCGCACGGCTTAATTCGCGGGCTCGCCAAATTGCTAATGAACGGTTGCGGGCACGGAAGGTGTCCGGGCACGATTGGAAACCAGGTGACAGGGCCTGGCTGCATTGCCCTCAGGCACCCTTGGCTACGTCGCCTAAATTGTTGAGACCGTGGAGGGGACCCGTGGAGGTCGTGCGCGTTGCACGACCCCAGTGCGTTCAGATAAAGTGGGGAAATCGCCGTTGGTACGTTCACCCCTCCCGACTGAAACCGTTCTCGCCTCCATATGGCCTCCCCTTGTGTCGTCATGGCCGAGCGTGTGACGTGACCGGCGACCCACAGGGGGAAATGTCTCTGCCTGATCCACGCGTATTTTCGCCTGATCTGCTCCCAGGTGTCTCGGATCTGACAGCTGCCGACCACCGGCGGCCGGATCTCCGCGGCGGGGCCGGCCCTTTCAGGCCCGTTCCGCGCCGTCTGGAGCAGCCGGAACCGTCGGACGGTCGTCAGTGTCCCGCCCCATACGACGGACCAGCCAGACGGACTCGCGCCAAGTCGTGCTACTTTGCGCGACCCGCCTCGTGAGGAGTCGGGGCTGTTGGTGCGCCTCGTCACTGCGTGTAGTCGCAGGGGCGCGGGGCGCGTTCGTTTTCTGGAATTTGCTTGTATTGTGTTGTTGTTGACTTTTCGTGTTCGTTGTCAATTTGTACATAGTTGTTCTTGTTGTTATGTTACGGGGCACACTGGGGGGTTACGGGGTTTTTTTTGGTTGGCTGTCATCTTATCGTAGCGGTTGGTTGTTGTTAGCAGCCGGGCCGGCTGCGAGCTATGTGGGAGGGGGTGATGTAGTGGTGATACGCGCTGGGTGTGTACGTCATGTGCCAGCGCGTATGTACGTGTGTGTGTGGTGACGCGCGCTGACGGGGAGGAGCAGGCGTCAGTGCGCGGGTGGGGGTAGTGCTGCTGATTGGCTGTGTGCCGGTGACGCGCTGAGAGGGAGTGATCGGGTGGCAGCGCGGTGTGATTGGTCGAGGAGTGGAAACACGCGCTGGGCGGAAACGGATCGTAGAGATAGCGCGTGGTGATTGGGTAACTGAGGAGCGGTGCCGACGTTGAGGTCCGCATCCGCTCCGTCTCCCGGGAGGAAGAGATATATAAGATGATGCACAGAGGAGTAGAGGGCAGAAGTGGAACCATCTAAGAATGAAGACGAAGGTGCAGAGATAGAGCCCGGAGAGGAGAGTAATGGAGAGGAGAGGAGAGTAATGGAGAGTAGAGGAGAGTAAGGTATAAGTGTGTAGCCAGAGAGAGAGAACGGTCTACACGAGCTGAGTAATGTATAGTGTGTAGCCAGAGAGAGAGAAAGGTCTACACGAGCTGAGCGATGTATAGTGTGTAGCCAGAGAGAGAGAAAGGTCTACACGAGCCGAGTATGCATACGGTGTAGCCAGAGAGAGAGAAAGGTCTACACGAGCCGAGTATGCATACGGTGTAGCCAGAGAGAGATGTAAAGTCTACACGAGACGAGTAAAGAGTGTAGCAGAGGCGTAAGGTCTACACGCGACGAGTGAAGAGTGTAGCAGAGGCGCAGAGTCTACACGAGACGAGAGAAGAGTGTAGCCGAGGCGCGGAGTCTACACGAGGCACAGAGAGCCAGCAGCACAGAATCTACGAGAGTCGAGAGAAGCGTAAGGCGGAGAGAAGAGGTCACGAGTTGTACCGTTGTATGGTGACCGCATTGTGAAGAAGAGAGGCCACGCGTTGTATCGTTACAAGTCAAGATTTAATAAAAGAAGTGTGTTCCCGTCAAGGAGTTTCCTGCCGTCATTTTCCAATACTTCACAAGGAACGCTGTACCGTGTAAGCTGTTAATTCAACGAGTGGCAAGAAAACACACACACCCATAACGCGCATATCGGGACTAATAAGATTGTTCGAAAAAGGTATCTTTGTGTTTCGAAAAGGGTTGCCATTCCAAGGTGGTGCGTTAACTATTAGCTGATCGTGAAAAGCATTGTTCTGCCCCTTGAGTTACATGAATACGGTCGTTTAGAAATATTTTAGTCATTCGTTTTCGTTAATTGCATAACCTCAGCAATGAATTAATTGATGACACACTAAATATTTATAAGCATCTATGTTACGAATCTACACACTCACATGAATACTATTGTATTGAGATTTTTCTTTGATCACCGAATCTTGCCCGCGAATTCATTGATGTCCCATTAGCCAATTGATAAGCATCTGTTAGCCGAACATACACACTCGTAAGTATAATATTGTTTCGGGACATTCCTTAATTACATAATCTCACCAATGAACCCATTGATGTCTACTTTTGCCTTGGGCACATGTTTCTTTATTCTTTGGGTCTTTCGGTAAAGTCACGTAGATAGGTTCAAAGAAAATAACAAAAAACTACGATGTTTCAATCGCAACACAAGCAGTCGTCATCAGGAAAAGGGGTTAGCTTCTAATGGCAAACTGTTTATTAAGGTTTGAAATTGGCGTAGCCCAAATGTCAGTAGCATGGGCGGGGCAGCTAATGTTAATGTGAGTGGTGGACGGCGACGGTGGTGGGTTTCCCACCAATTGAAGGGCTGCCAGGTAAAAATTAGCATGTTAAAGTAAGATCGGTGAGCGGCCTCCACGGCAAGCGCGCTGAGGTGGCTATGTTAATGAGAGAAATTAGCATGTTAATGGGAGATTGCAGAGCCGCAACCTCTAGGTCGGCGCGTGAAAGTGGCTGAGTAAGTGTGAGAAATTTAACCTGTTCATGTAAAATCGGAGAACCGAAAATAACGAACATCGGAAGGTGGTAGGATGGGAACATCACAGCCAGTTATGACTTAAACTTGTTGATAACGTCCTTCCAATGATTGCTCAGTTTGTACCCAATTTCTCGCTTTAAATTGTGTCTGTGTCTGTATATATGTGTAGCGCCTGAGATGGGCCACACTTACCTGCAGTGGTCGACAGGGCTCATCAAGGGCGGTAACTGGTACCGGCAAGGGAGTTGCTGCATTGCCAGCCAAAGGCAGGAGGGACTGCGGGGTGTACTGGGATCCCCCGCTGCCCCTCTCCACGGGGGGGGGGGGGGTGTATATAAGCGAACCTCTCCAGAGGTTCGGGGTCCAGTCGAAGACAGAAGCCAGAAGACCAGCCAGCTTAGGACCCTGGACCCCCTAGCCCCGCTGTCCTTGTAAGGGCCGGGGCTATGTGCGGGCCAGTGGTGGGACCCTGGGACTCCCAGCCTGACGCCCTTGTAAGGGCCAGGTCCGAGGAAGCCAGTGGTCTAGACTCGCACCTTGGCCGGGCCGGGTCGGGTTAGCCTCCCCTAGGTAATTCGTAGCCGGAGGACCTGAGAGCGTAGCCGGTGTCAGGCACGCTAGACATAGATTAAGTCCCTAGTCTGTATACGACGGTCTGTTACACGTTGTGCATTATAATAAAGGTGTCACCTCTCCAAGTGTCTCCGGAACTCACTACATATGGATGGCTTCATGAACTAATCTTTGTTGATAGCCAGTGGGTTTGCAAAGTACCTTCGTCTCAAAGAAATAAATTTCGTGTGAGCCCACCGCATTAAAACAATGATCAGCCATGGCCGAGGTATTGGTCCTACAGTGTTTCAGATCTGCCTTATGTTCACGAACACAGTCCGAAACATGTCGCTTAGTTTCCCCAATGTAACGACTGCCGCAGATACAGCTTAGTTTGTAGACGCCAGGGGATTGCATGTCAGGGATCACATCCTTCAAAGATGGGATCAGGTCACGAATTTTATCTACTTTGTTCAATCGAACCTATCTACGTGACTTTACCGAAAGACCCAAAGAATATGAATCCCTGCAGTCACAAAAGCTTTTAAGTCACATGTTTCTTTATCATTGTTCGTATGAATATTGTCATATTATTTTTTTCAGGACTTTTCCTATCGCCGTGTATGGTCGCTCTACTCTGAGAAATTAGCCGATTGTTCTCTTGCTCAGTTTTAACAATCGTAACCATTGAGGGTTAATTGTACGGATAAATGAGTAGGACATCTCCAGGAGTACTTTGTTGACAATTCCAAGCATAAGTATTCACATATTAGAATGTTTTTAGATATTAAAGTAGCTTAACACAGAAGAGTCTGAGTGGTTCCTTCCCAAGTTCATGCATAATAATCTTAATTATATTAGAGTATTTTTAGATATTAAAGTAGCTTAACACAGAAGAGTCTGAGTGGTTCCTTCCCAAGTTCATGCATAATAATCTTAATTATAACAACTGTATCCTGCGGTGAGATCTGAATTTTGAGACCTGACATAAATACACTAAAACATAATCAGTAAAAGTTAAAGCCTAATCGCAAACATTGCATAACTTCACAAAGTTGCACATTTTTCATTGTATTATTACGATTGGTAATACACCCCTGGACAACAAAGCCAAACATAACTAACATCATTGCACACATTTGCATAATTACATACATTAGCATAAATTCATAAAATGACACATTTTTCTATTTTATTTTTATTATTTTTCAAGACACAATATATACAACATCCCCATTGTCGCGTTGATTTTTATCCAGGCCCTTAGGTTTTCCCCTCCACATTTATAAACACGCATTTACAGTATTTGCTTGCTGTATATTTACACATGACGGTAATCCACTTTGTTGAGCTATCATTTTTGGCCAGGTCGCTCAGTGGTCTTTACCTGGTAAGTTTAATAGTTTTAATTCGGACTTGACCTCCAGGAGCCTCTAAGTCCAATCTTCACGCGAAAATAATTAAACTAAGTCGATAAGTGGCAGACTGATGTCCAGTTGTGTCCACAATGATCAGAGGCTAGGTGTCTCAGCCTTGCTGTGCACTGCGTTGCACCACTATCCGAGTAGTTAACCTCACATTCAATAAACCTTCAGAGCCAAACGTATTTAATTAATAGAACGAGGTAAATCTGATGGAAAACACAGCACAAAATACAGCATCTGTTAATACTTGCAATATCGATACAATTAATGAACACAAGGAGCATCATAACATTGTCTTAGATAACATGAAAATCAACAATAGGTCATGGATGTGTGGGGGTCGCTAGCCCCCGAGATCCCTCGCTCGATAATGCTAACGGCCGGGCTAGCATCATCAATCGCCCCCCCGCTGCTAGGTTCCTCACCCGTGGCGTGGGAACCATCGCCCGAGGATTCCCCTCCCCCGCGGGTCCGCGTAGCCGGCATGGCTAATTACCGAGTAGTATTCTGCCCCTCCCTACTACGATACCTCCCTGTCCTAATCGCGCGCCTGCAACCCACACGGAGCGAACGTACGCACGCCCACACACACACACGCCGCTCCGCGCACTCCAACTCAACTCGCGTTATGATCGCGCACCTGTATCGCACACGGGGTGGTCGCACGCACACACACGCAGCTCCCCACGCGACACACTGCTCAACAAGATCACGCGAGACCACGCTTCGCTATTAATGATTTATTATATGCTACCTGCGAATTGATGTGGAATCAGTGAGTCGACGAGGCTGGCCTATTCCACCCAAACCTGTACCTATTCCCTATGTATCGGCTTACGCTACCCTACTTCACCTCCCCACTCACTGTTTGGTGCCCGCGGTGGTTCGCTGCTCCCGGTGCTAACAGCGCACCTCGATGCGTCGCACGGACGTCCGGGTCGCTGGCTGGAGCTGCTGCGGGTCCGCTGGCCTGGAGAGAACCGTCCGATTTCCCCTTTGCGCTTCCCATTTATCCTGATTCCCGGACCCCTACCCCCTTCCCACGCACCGTGCGCCTTCGCTATGCTAATTAATCCTTTGTCCGCGCGGCGTGAACTCCAAACAATGGCACGCGCCCCCCTCGCCCGGGCCAGGCAGCTCCGCGGTGCCTTTGTTCCGCTAATCAATGAGCGACCTGCACGGCGCAAATTCCAATCAATCCTTTTCTCACGCAGGCCCCCCTCATCGAGGTTCATGCGGCGGTGTCCATCACAAAGGCCCGTCGTGGGAAGCTGTGCATGGCTCCTCGCGCGCCTCCCCTCTCCCAATTATTTATACTAATAGCCTTATCCTTTAACTCCCCTAACAATGGTGCCTGCGCGCTCAAGCGTAATTATCCCAACCCTCCATGACTATGCGCAACAGCTCCTGCGGTCCCGCTATTCGTGCTGTCCCGTCCCTCCCCTGCTTGCCCCGTCGACCCGTGGGGGTGTGTGTGGGGGGAAAATGCACCTCAACCGCGGTGGCCGAATGCCCCATGCCGCGACCACACCATATTACGGCTGGTCGCAGCGCCGCGGCGCAACGTAGCACGGGGGAGGTCGTCCAATTCCCTGATCGCCGGAAACCGTGAGAGTTAACCCCGATAGGGGTTTCTCGGATAAAAACCGGTCGGCCAGGTGACCTCCCCTCGGAGCTCTATGGGGGGGGGGAAATGCGTGCGGGTGTGTTCGTGTGAGGTGAGGTGAGGGGGACGCGGGGTTGGCTCCGTTGCTTGGTGGTGGCGAAGTCGGGGGTTTGGGCGCCTGCCGAACGGCTTCGTGGCGGCGGCATCACATATGGACAAGGCACCTACATTAGCACTGCACAGCTACACAAGATAATGAGCTAATGTGTTAAATAAGGTCACATCGTGTAATCACCATACTGCAGCCTAAATGTACAGCGCTGCACATAACACTGAACTGTGGATGAGATACTTCTTCATCCTTGCTCTCAAGATCGCATTATAGTTACATGGGCACAAGTCTGGCTCAACTTATCCAACTATAAGTAACATTCACAACAATGCAAGTGGCAGACTTCGTTGTTAACTAGGCCTCATATTTATCATGACAATTTAACGGCATTATAAATGCATTTACAGCATTATAACGGCAATCCTAACATTATAACAGCATTCCCAGTATTATAAGAACATAAACGAACTTACAGAGAATGCTTCTTAAAGTCACTGAGACGCTATTTGTGCCTCCATTTTGTACTCTTTGTAATGGCTGACACCCTGGCTCATGGCTTAGAGAATCTTAAATCATAACTTCCTGGTCACGTGACCAAACTCAACACCATATCAGGAAGTTCCTGTGTAATCAACACCCCCATATCTGCCATGGGCCAGAACACTAGGCACCTGGGAATTCTCTGCTAAACGATCTCTTCAGTTGACAATACATTCAATGTGTTATACCAAATTAACAAAACAACTTGACAGGAGGTCTGAATACCGATCAAGACAGAGAACGAGACACGTAACAATGCATTGGGGCAATAATTTAAATACAATTATACGCTTATGATACGTGTGTTGAGATGTAATGTTAATGATAATTGGGTAACGAGGGGGCTGGGGGTAGTCTGCACCCACATACACGATGGGCAACAGGTTTACAGGTAGTTGATGGGTGGATTCGATATTTGGGAATTAATCAAGGGTCGTGGCTGGAGCTCCCCATAGCTGAAGCTCCCCGTGGCTGTATATTATGGTGGCTGAAATAAATAATATATAGTCGACAACAGGGGTCGGCAACCTGCGGCTCCGGAGCCGCATGCAGCTCTTTAAGGACTGCTTCGTGACATTATTTATTCAAGACCACCGTCTTGCTGGTCTTGAAACATTGAGTATTTTTTTTACCGATTTCTAAAAATATGGCTCCTCTTGTTATTTTGGTTGCCCTTCCTTGATCTACAGTCTCGACCCTCAACTTATTTCGCATGCATCGTAGCATGGGTGTGACGTGAGGTTGTTTTAAATTCATACGAGTAGAGAATCCGTTGCTCTGGAACGGAAAATAATAGACAGCTGTAATTTTCATACCCTTCTCACAATCCGTCTGTTACTCGGAGCACTAAAAGTAATCTTCTTTTTAAGTAATCATAAAATGCCAAGATAATATGTGTAATGAGATAGTGACATCGACTGGTTGGTAAAAGGTAGCACGGGTACAGGCACCATTATAGACATTATCCACTCTCCAAAGGGGAAGGTATCTAGGCCAAAGGTGAAGGGTAAGGCCGGCTGAGACTGCTGGCCTTGGCGAAAGTCCTCCACACCATTCTTCCAGCCGAAGATGATGACATTTCGTCCCACAAGATCGCTAAGTGCATCCAGGCCCAGCAATTTCTACAATGGGACAGGACGCAGGTGACGTGTGCCGCGTCCTGCATGGCGCCGGGGGCACCTGATGGAGCAGAGCCCGTTCCGGCATGCGCGGTGACTTGGGATGGAGGCGACCGGCGTGACGATGTGGCGCGATGGATGGACGAGTAGCGGCGGCCAAGGTCGTCATCTCGTTCCGGCGGCGGTCGGGTTATCTGCTTCAATTGCGGCCCACCGGGGCATGTGTCATCGGGCTGCCGCGTACCACGACGGCGCCTCCCTGCACCACCACCATCGTACTCCTCCCTACACCCTAAGGTGAGTCACGACGCACTCTACACTTGACCCCTGGCTTCACCTCACCTATCTAGGTGGCTTGATTCACGTCCCGGTCGTGCGTCGGTACGGGGGGTCCTATAAGTGATCGTGATGTTCGTCCGCTCCGACCGGATCAGTGGTCGGACCTGGCCCATCGTGTGGTGGCAGCGACCGCGGGTTCATCTGCCATGCTTGGGTTTATCGAGGGTGTAGAAAGAAGGATGCTAGTCGACACGGGTGCGTCCATCATCTCGGAATTAGTCTACAATATTTTGCCCCCTAAGTGTCGGGCACTAGACCCAGTTGATGCACCGTGTTTCGCCGCTAATGGTGGCTCGTTGGGTATCATTGGTCGGATAACGGCCGAGGTGCACATCGCTGATGTTAAATTGTCGGGACATATTCTTGTTTCTGCGTTCCTGGCTGTTCCATGTTTGCTTAGAACCGATTTCCTGGGTAGGATGCCCTTAAAAATCTGTATTGACCGTGGCTGCTTGGAATTTCCATCCAGCCGTCGTATGGCATTTTTGTCTTCCCCCACCCGGTTGTGCATGGCCAACGCTACGGTGCAAGCGCTTGCGCACCGGACGGTGGGAATCTCTCCCAGCGCGCAGATGTAAGATCCCCTCCGCTTGCGGAAGCCACTCGACTTGGAGGCTACGAAGGACGGAATTGTTTTGGGACCTTCGAATAAGGTCAGTCGCGGACTAACTTTGGTAGTGGCTCAGACATTAGTGTCCAACGACCAGGAACCTTTTATTCAGGTTCTTAACACTAGGTTGGACACGACGGTCATCCAGGAGGGTACTGTATTGGCTTATGCGTCGCCGGCGCGTCCGGAAGGGGGCATCGTTGGGAATGTGGGTGCTGCGTCTTGCACACGACAACCCCGGGACATGGTTGAAGGTTGGATAGAGTGGCGCTTTGTCTGCGGACCAGTTAGGGAAGCTATGGGAGCTCTTGCGTGAGTTTACGGATATTTTTAGCAAGGAGAAATTTGATATTGGACGCACGTCGCTCATGAGTCACCATGTTGATAAGGGTGACGTGGCCCTTATCCGGCAGAACCCCTACAGGCTGTGCCCGGCAGAAAAGGAACATGTTCGGCTGGCGGTTGATGAGATGTTGGCCACAGACATCATCTCACCATCCACCAGTCTCTGGGGAGCTCCGATTGTGCTTACAAAAAAGCACAATGGTAGCTTACGATTTTGCGTTGACTTTCGCAAGCTTAATAAGGTTTCTGTTGCGGATACGTACCCCTTGCCTCGCATGGATGACTCGCTTGACACGTTGGCGGGGGCACGGTTCTTTTCCACCCTCGATCTCCTATCGGGGTTCTGGCAGTTGCCACTTGACGATGCTTCGAAACCTAAGACGGCCTTTTGTACGCCGCAGGGGTTGTTCGAATTTAATCGGCTTCTTATGGGGCTCCATTCTGCTGTCAGCCACATCCCAACGTTTGATGGAACTAGTCCTTGCGGGTCTCCAGTGGGACTCGTGTTTAATATATCTCGACGATGTAATCATCTTCAGCCGCACTTTCGATGACCATTTGGTCTGACTGCGTGCTGTCTTCCTCAAGATGCATGCGGCTAACCTGAAATTTAAGCCACAGAAATGTCACCTTCTCCATAAATCGGTTCGGTATCTTGGCCACATAGTTAACGAATCGGGTATTGCAACCGACCTGGAGAAAACTGTGTGCGTCTGAACTTGGCCGACCCCCACCTCGGTGAGTGAGGTACGCAGTTTCATCGGCTTTTCTTCCTACTATCACCGTTTCGTCGCCGGATTTGCGTCAATTGCAAAACCTCTCCACGCATTAACGGCTAAGGGTCATAAGCTTCATTGGGGGAAGGAGGAGGAGGCTGCATTTTGTGCCATCCACGATGGATTGGTGAAAGTCCCCCCCCCCCTGTGTTACCCTGATTTTTCATTGCCGTTCATCCATGATACGGATGCTAGCAATACCGGGATTGGAGCCGTCTTGTCGCAGGTTATCAACGGGGTGGAGAGCGTTGTTGCGTATGGCAGTAGGGTATTGTCTCCAGCCGAACAGCGGTACTGTGTTACGTGCCGTGAATTGGTGGCCATTGTGGTTTTTGTGCAGCAATTTCGCCCCTACTTGTACGGTAGACGATTTGGGGAGTGCTCCAATATGCGCTCCGTGTAGACCAGCCGTCAGGCCAATTATCACGCTGGCTGGAGATCCTGCAGGACTTCTCGTTCCATGTTACGTACCACAAGGGTTTTTGCCATACAAACGCCGATGCCCTGCCGCGATTGCCAACGACTGGAGAGTGTGCATGTTTTTCGGGTTCCGGGTGCTGTAAACAGGCCGATGTGACCTCGCTCCCTCCTCTCGCGGCGTCTGCCGAGGCGGCGACGGGCGGGCGGCCGCCGGTCCGGTCACACGAGATGCGGTCATTGGGTTGGATTACTTCAGGCGGAGGACGCATCACTGCTCAAATTGCGGCGTCGTATTAGGGAAGCTGATGGGGACGCGGATCGACGCGGCGTCGCCTCGGTCATTCTGCAGGGCGGCTTGCTCATGCATTGGGAACGAGGACTGCGCTGTTATACCATTGTTGTCCCCACTGCCCTGCAAGGTGAGGTTGTTGCGAACCCCTACCACCCCCCACTGCAATCAATTCAGGTATCACGCATCAATTAACTTGTTGCTCTGGACATTCTTGGTCCATTCCCCACTACCGCTCGGGGGAACAAATATTTGCTTATGGGGGTCGAGTTTTTTCACGATGGTCTGTCACCTGGTCGCTCCCTAATCAATCGGCTGTGACTATTCCTGAGGCATTCCTCAATGGCTATGTTATGGACAAGGGTGCTCCTGAACGCCTGTTGACCGATCAGGGCAATAATTTATCTTCTAAATTGTTGTGAGGTCTGCGATTTGTTGGGGACGAAGAAGGTGCGCACGTCACCATACCACCCGCAGACAGATGGCATGGTCGAACGGCTACATAGGACTCTGACCTCCATGTTAAGCCACCAGGTCAGTGAGTCACAACTCGATTGGGACTTACACATCCCTAAAGTCCTCGCCGCTTACAGGATGGTATCGCACGCATCCACCGGCTACTCCACGTTTTTTTGTTGTCGTGAGTCCAACTGAGTCGCTTGTTATTCAGAGGCAACACATTTATTCACATCACGTATATACAAAATGGGTTACTGCCCCTTTACCAGATACAGCTGAGGGTGGTGACCACCCAGCTAACTACACTACACACAGGAGTTACAGCTACGATGAACCGGACCCTCACTCGGGTCCCAGCCACGCGACCCCGGTCCCTCTCAGGGACCCACCTTATATCCTCCCAGGTCGGGGCCGGCTCCGCCCTCAGCCCCGCCCACCTTCGCGAGCGTTCTAGCTCCCTCTGGATCCCTCTCGAGAGCTCTCCCCGGACACGTGATCACCCCCTAGCCCCCCCACCTGGGGGCCTCTCTGTGGACACTCCAGATCACGTGCCTAAGGGGTCATCCAGAGTGCCATGGCCTGGGGCACTCCTGTCCCTGGGCTGACACTCTCCCACTCCCCCTTGTGGGAGCCCGCACTGCACGCCATGCGTGGTGCCCGCGCGATCCCAGCGCTCACCAAGCCCCGCTAGGACTGGTACTACACCCACCAACGGGGTGTACGCGATGACGGTGCATTGTACGCCGCGTTGTGCTAGAGCCGGCCTCACACAGCAACCCACACGGTGCTGTCCGCGACGTAGGGACATCGCAAGCCACGACCCTCCCGGGCCGACACCACACAGTGGCATCCCCGATGTCACTACACATATGGAATGAGTGACTTCCACGACACGTCGTGTAGAGGGTACTCTTCTTTATTCCACGTACGGTACCACACATATGTATTGAAGTTTTTAAAATATATATTCTCCAGGATTCTAAAAATATAGTGGTCAAATTACTGTATTCATATAGGAGCACAAATACAAACGTTCGAGCAATTCTAAATTAACCATGTCAGTCATCTGTATTCATTACTCCCACCTCTGCGGTGTCGCTATCTATATATCTATTATTATTAAATGTTTTCCGAACTTCTTCCGCCGATTCAATCCAACTCAATGTTTATTTGTTACACGGAAAATGCCGGTTAGCCAGTTAACGACAGCAGCCACGAACAATTGAATGATTGTTGGAGTGGAGAGGTGCCCAGCCAGAAGCCAGCCAGGACACTCAAGGCATCGATTATTTTAATACAGTAGTATGATGATGATACAGTATATGCGGAATATAATTGGTTAATGTGACCCCAGCAATCACTGTAGACACTATATTCACCACTGCATAAAATATACTGTATATATATCCTGGACAGACTGCATTTCATGCCAGCTGGCGTTAATGCGATGTTATTGATTTTTTAAAACAGATCTCGTTGAAAAATGTATGCGGCCGTGGCTGCGAAGTGCTCGCTTCGGAAGCGCACTTTGCAATGTATTATGTGATACTCTCGCTTTGTGTCAGAGACGTGACAGGTCTGTCTCCCGTCTTCACATGACAAAGGCAAAGGTTGTGACACGGGTGGCTGAAGAAGCGGTCATGGACCCAGTCAGGGAGCTACCAACGTTGATGTAATTACATATTGATTACATGCAACGGAATGGATGCCAATGAAACAAAATCAGTGAAACATCGATCTACGGTGGCGTATTAACAGAGATTGGTTAAGCGGCCAACTACAGCACACGCCAACACAATGGACGTGTGCTGTAGTTGGCCGCTTGCGCACAACCGCTCCATTGTGCAGTAATTGGCAGTAATTGGCCGCTTGCGCACAATCGCTTCCACGCCGTCGCTCACCCCCCCTCCCTCCCTCCCGATACGTTCCATTCATTGGCTACCATAGTCTGATGAGCTCCCCCCTCCCTCTCCTCCCCCCCTCAACTCGCTTTTAAGGGATTACATCTTGAATCATTGCCTCACTTGATGCAGCTAATCTGGCTGTGACGGTCCCACCTGATGACGGAGACTTGTGTTGCCTCCGAAACGTCGTGATTTTTGTTTTTTATTTTATTTTATTTTCATTAATTTTGACCTACGTGACTTTACCGAAAAAACCTAAGAAGATGATTCCTTGCAGTCACGAAAGCTTCAAATCTAGAATTAACGCGTAATGTTATTGACGAATACGTTGAGGCTTTGGTGAATTTATAATTATTGAGGTCAGCGTTGTGACGCTCCCCCCTCTCCCTCCCGCCTCCTCCCCCTCTCCCGCCATCTCGGTTCACGCCACGTTCATCCCCCCCCACGCCACTCGCCGGTAGAGTCTGGATTATTCTCATTGATTCCCGTTTCAGTTTGAACGACATTGCCCTGCAGCGCGTCGGCTTGTTTAGACGGGGGGGGGGGGAAGGGGGGGCATTGAAAACAAACTCATAGGAGGGGGGAGGGCACAGTTCACGCTGTGAGCCAACCGATTAGGACGGTTGGCTACGTACGCTGAACGTAATGAGTAATCATCTTATTAAGATTTGCTTTTGCCTGTCCGGCATTCTTGCTCGAGGTCTCCACGCCTCTGTTTATATTTTGTACCAACATTTTTTGGCTTTGTACTCCAACATTTAGAAGGGGATCCTTCAGAAGCGTTTCCCTCTCGTCCCGAGACCCTGCACGTACACGATTAAACATATATATTGTTTTATTTAACAGCGTCATTCATGGAAATTGCATCTCAATACCGCTGTAGAATTCATGACGCGTGCAGAGGGCAGCCGCAACCGGTGATACCAACAATTGTCCAAGCTCTTTGGTCCTGTGTTGGGATGTTTGATTGTCGGCCAATTCCACTCTTAACGAGTGTCTGTAACGCGTGGAAGGAAACCGGAGTGCAGTAGCCGTAGATACCCCACGGGGTTCTAACACTCAACCCGCTACAGATGGAAATGTATCCACCTGCTGCACGGCCTGGCAAGTCAGCCAGCAGATGACCACCTCGACGCTCACGGGTTAGGGAGGAAGCTTCACGAGTTTGTGTGATCCGCCAACCCTCGCCTCCCCACGGTGGTGGATAACAGCGAGCCAGCCGTCATCATTGGTGGCTCATGCGGCAGATTTCTTGGCCGGGTCCCGCGTGCTCATTTCGTGTTGACTAAAATCCCTCGCTGCCGTCTGCGACTTTGGTGGCCGAAATCGGTCTGCCACCGGCGAAAAAAAGAGAGCGCTAAGTAGCAGGGTAAATAAAAAAAACGTTCTCAAAATTTACGACAGAAATACATCAGCGGGATGCGTGAACGCTCCTCGTTGTGGCAGCAGCAGGGTAACTCTCCTGCCACTCACCGCACGCGTGTGTCCTCCGCGTGTGCGGTGGCAGAGTAGCAACAGCGGAGTGTTGTGATGCAGCAACTTGCAGCAGAGGTTTGTGTTCGTGGACCATTGCCCATGCCTCTCCCCTCTCATATCACGCTGCTTCTCTCCTACCTCTCTCCTCTCATCCCACTCGACTCTCCACCACGATCTCTTTGCTCCAGCAAGCAGGGCCTCTATTAATCCCCCCTCCCCCCAGTCAAACTTTTCTCAGCAGCTCGGTCGCTTCTTATCTTGTCTGCAACTCACGTGGTCTGCAACTCACTTCCCCCAGCCGTTAGCGTTGTTGACTCGCTGTCCCCTGCGCAAGTCAATAGCTTCCTCTTTTTGGATCTATAATTGTGTTCTGGAAACATCTGTACATGTTGTCCTTCCCCCGCACCTCCGATTATCACGGTTGGCTACGGACGGTGCGAACGAAGTTCAACATACATCACGTCGAACAACAAACATCACGCGGTACAACTCGACAACACATGTATGTTGAACTTCTTTCGCACGGTACGCAGCTAACCGTGCAAATCGGACAGGGCAATAGTCAACTTCCTCTTTCCGGATGCATTTGCGACTGCCTCAATACTACTCTCTACAAGCGACGAGAATACCCTGTCATAAATCACCATCTCTGCCCCAAAGCGCATCCGCACAAACCGTGGCAGATGCGGATACCTGATGCCCAAACGGAACATTTAAAAGTGCGCGACTGTGGTCACCCACAACAGACCGTACAACATGTGTAATACCGTTGAGGACTCTTGGACACCCGGGGTTGAGGCACGACGTATTTAGTAACGATGCAATGCCCGATCCACAAATACGAAAACGACATCACAGCCACACACTCTGCTACTCCTGGCTTTGACCACCTGAATGTGAAGTTCTAGTTGTTACTTTGCATCCACATCAGCCATACGAAAGAAGAATCTCTGCTCCACGCCACTTGCACCAAACCCGCACCGAGCAGCGTGATGAAGCGTGGGTTAACAACCTCCAGGATCCGCTCGCGGTGGGAGCGGCGGGGCATCATCCAGCAGTAGATTGAGACAAACATGTCGTGTCCGGCCCATGCGGCATAAACACGGCCATGACTCGGGATCTTGGCTAAGCGGTAGCGGGCAGGAACGTCCCTCCTAAAAGCGCACGCACGGCTGTGAATTCTGCCACGGCGCTCGCTCTGTGCTCACGTCGCCACTGACTGCATGAAGCCCCCCCACCACCCCAACCGCTCCTCGTGCCCTCACCGCCCCCATTCTAATTCACGTGACCTGCGCGGACGGTTCAATCGATCGCTGCCGAAAAGCCCCGGGGGGGATTGCGTAGCGCGTCGCTCTCCATCTGTGAGACGCGAGGTGATGCCCCCCCCACCGCCCCCCTCTTGGCCTGGGTGGACCCAAACGAAATTGGCAGCAGCAGCGGCGGCAGCCTTCACGCCGGCAGATTTACGCGCGACTTATTGGCAGTTAACTTTGATCGTCCCATTTATCATGGGACGCACGCTGGCGCTTAAATTCTCGTCGGTAAGAGCTGCCGAGTGAATTTTATTTTCCATCCCTCGCAAGCCACCCCGCGGCGTTGGCTCCCCGTGCAAGCAGCCGCGCTCCCCCGCCACCTCTCGACGCACGCCACTCAAATCTCGATTCAGAAAAGCCCTCTGGGCGAATTGTCGCCTTTTACGTTCTCCCGTTTTATTTGAATCTTTGCTTGCGTGTCGTCGTCCCTCTTGCCACGCTGCATCTCGGCACACGCTGGCAATGGGGGCTTGCGCGTTTTACCGAGTAGGTTAAAGAACAAGACGCCGCTGCCACAGACGGGCGACACGAATATTCGGCCGCATTAAATTAAACGGATTGATTTCCACAGAGCGGCTCTTCCGTGGGCTGCGGTTTCGTGCCGCTAGATTTGTTCGGCAAGCGTTGTTGGCACAAATTACTCGCACACGCGGCGATGGGACACTCACAGGAGAATGATCCCGCGAGCCCCCCCAGTACTTTCGCAACGCACATGGTGCAATAATGAATGCGTGCATGTAGAGTGATTGTGCAGCGTGGGAGTGCATGCTATATTTGTTACAAAAGTGTGTGTGTGTGTGTGCACCTTGATAGAGTAGCGGTTTGCGTGCTCTGCTACGAACCCGGCAGTCCGAGTTCGATTCCCGCTCACGGCCAATACCAGTGACGATTCAGATAATCAATACCAGTCACGATTCAGATAATCGATACCAGTGACGATTCAGATAATCAATACCAGTGACGATTCAGATAATCGATACCAGTGACGATTCAGATAATCGATACCAGTGACGATTGAGATAATCGATACCAGTGACGATTCAGATAATCAATACCAGTGACGATTCAGATAATCGCTTCTGGGCCTCCCCAAGATCGACGCGGACTTAATGAGTATATTGGTGTGATGTATAAACATCGTCATTGGGGAGACACAAAGGCGGCCGGGCGTGGTGCTGGTCGCCCACCTCCTCGTAGTGCCGTGCCGGCCTTCATATGTGCTCGCTTACAGCACTTGCCCCAAATTTAGTAACACGCGCTTAGAGTATTTGACTGCTATACATTCCCACATGATAAGCCACTTGGTTGAGCTATCATTTGTGGCGAGGTCGCTTCTGAATAAGAGCTATCGAGCTCAGTGGGCCTTACCTGGTAAAATAATAGTTTAATAATAAAAGCAAATAAGGCTATGCGGGGGATATTTGTGTTTGTGCACCTTGCAGAAGAACAATATATCGAGTCGTCTTGCATGCCAAGCAACCTGGCATCCGGCTCTGCTCTGAAGCGGTGGATCCGGGGAGCAGAAAATTGTATTGAATAGTTGTATTTATTAATATAGAGCTCTAATTAAAAACGCTTGAAAATATAAACAATAGGGGACGTTCCAGACAATTGTCCTTCATCATAGCACAGAAGGGTCATTGTCTGTCAAGCTACTCATTTTTTATTTCTTATTTACAAGGCCGTTCTCGTTGAGGAATGTTGGCTTTTTGTCTGTGTGTGTGTTTTTGTGTGCGACTGTGCTTGTACACCACTGCCAACGCAGCAGTAGCAGCGCCTAATAATTGGTATGTGTGGAGAATACACTGTCTTCTGTTTCAGCTCAGGGCCATTCATTGCTGTACGCGTTCACAAGGGAGACCCGCTGTGCAGCATTGCGTTTCACATCTTGCGCAACGGCATTTGACCTTACACGTTTTTCGCCGCTTTTAAACAAACTCCGGTCAAGGAATAAACCTCAAACGCACGGCGGCACGGCGCACACGCAGCTGTTATTCAGTTCCCGAAGAAGCTCCCAGCATGTGGAGCGAAACGTCTGACATCGCGCAGAACGAGACGCGGTACGACCCCAGCACACAGCGGAGAAGTCAAACAGGGAGCGGAGTTTACAAGAAGCATTCCACAAGCTGGCAAAGTAGAGCAGTGAGTCTCAACCATTTGTTGGCTACTGCTGTTACCCCCCTTGTTGAGTTTAGTTCCAAGCGAGTACCCCAACCATGGTTATGAGAAATGAATGTATGAATTAATGAACATCAATATTTTAACCGATTGTCCATTTTTTTATTTTGTCAGATTCATACATGATTATTCACATTTATAAATCACATCACGTACCCTTTGGGACAATGCCACGTACCCCCAGGGCCCCGCGTATCCCCGATTGAGAACCACTGAGGTAAGAAGGTCGATACGTTGCATTGACGTGGTGAGACAGACCCCGATGGAAAGCAGCGTCCACCACGGAGATGGAGCGATGGCACCATTTCGCGTGCCGTGCCAGGTGGATTGTTACAATGCCAGACCATGAGAGGTGGGGGGAGCGTGGGGAGGCCCTCATCCAGCAGGTGATTGATCATGGATAATGATGAGGAGGAGGATGAAACACACACTAGTCTTATCTTTGGGACATTTTCGCCAGTATTGAAATGATGAAATAATACGAAGAGACTTTACCCTTCTGGCAAAAAAAACAGAAGGTGTTAAGATGTTCAAACACCCAATGGATCTACCTACTGCAAGGCATCAAGTCTGCATTCACCACACATGCTTGCAATGCCTTTGCACTGTTTGCCTTTTGGCGCTCTCTGCTCTAACACTGGTTGGGGACAAGGTCGTAACGAAGGCTGCTGGCTCTGGTGTAGGCAAATCCGCTTCAAAGACAACGCGTACATTATTAGAGTGTCTTCTTGGTTCTTTCGGTAAAGTCACGTAGAAGGGAAATAATAAAATAATAAAAATTAAACATAATAAAATACAATTCTCACGACGTTTCGGCCACAACGCAAGCAGCCGTCCTCAGGTGAAGAACAGGGCTGTCGGAAAGACAGCGTCTGAATAAAATGTCTCATGAGGACGGCTGCTTGCGTTGTGGCCGAAACGTCGTGAGAATTGTATTTTATTATGTTTTATTATTTTATCATTTCCCTTCTACGTGACTTTACCGAAAGAACCAAGCAGATGAATCCCTGCAGTCACGAAAGCTTTAAATCGAACATTATCAGAGCGTGTTTGTTTGCATGCTTTGCCACAAGTACGTGTGGTTAATGCAGACTTGACGCCTTGCAATAGGTATCTTGATGGTGTTTCAACATCTTAACACCTGTTTTATTGCCAGAAAGGGCAAATATACAGTCGTGCAATGGCTTGCTCATGGTCGCTGCTGGCGGAAGAGTCTCCACTAGAGAGAGCTCTAGGCAGCCCCCGCCCCTCCTCACCACAATTGGGTATTTGGCCTACTCTTCCACTCTGGCTAGTACGTCTTGGAAGATGTTGGAGTACCCACACTTTACCTCGCCGTACCCATGGTGGTTAGCCCATGTATGCTCTGTACTGTTAGGTGTACAGAGGGGATAGGGGGGCAAGGGGATTTAAGCAACTCTCCCCATCGGTTCAATTGCCGAGATATCGAATCGAACCGGTGACCTCTGGATTGCAACTCCAGTGTGCTGACCCATCACGTAACTTTGGCAGCATTCCGTTATTGGTGTGCTGTGCGTGTGGTTGAACCCGTATCACTCCGCCAAGGAGTACACCCACTCGCTTGGTAAATGGATGAGCAAACGAAAGACAAAAATCCCCTGTGTAGCCTAAACAGACCGTTGGGGCAAGTGCTGTTAGCGGGCACCTATGAAGGCCGGCACGGCACACGAGGGGGTGGGTGGCTAGCACCACGCCCGGCCCCCTTTGTCTCCCCAGTGGCGATGTTTATACACCGCACCAGGGACTCCTTTGACGCTGAGTCAACCTAGGGGAGGAGGCCCAGGACAGGTTCGGGTAATCGTCACTGGCGTTGGCCGTGAGCGGCAATCGAACTCGGCTCGCTGGGTTCGCAGCGCAGGGCACTAAACGCTGCACTGCCACGCAAACGCTCGCTCCACCGACCTGCCCAGCAGCATTCCACTTCCACGACAAACCTCCCGTTCGCTGTCTGTATGTGCAGAATTCGCTAATGATCTGTACAATAACGCGGGTGAATTCCTCGGGGTATTTTGCGCGGCGCTTTGCACGAGCAGTGGGTAGAAGGCGGTCCACAAACAACGAAACGCCGTGGGGTATTCATTGCGCACGGGGTATTTTCTGGGAGATTCCGGTAGAGACTGCAGTAGAGTCACCTTCATAGTAGCCACATCCGTAGCGAGAGGGAGTACAGGATGTGGTGTACCCCGTGTGGATATATTTTCCGGGTCGCCGACTGAATAAGACAGAATAATAATCTTTATTTAGACTGCAAGAGGAGGAATCCGATGAGCAATGAAGCTCTTTTTCACAGATGTCCAGTATGGGCGGTTCAGCAAGTTACAACAGAAAACGATACGAAACACGGGATAGGATTGCAAAATAGAGAAAATTACAAGCAAGTAGCTAAATATAAATGGGTCACAAAGTGATTAATTAATTTATTACATGAGTCCGATTGATCAAGTTTGTGCTAGGGAGCATAAACAATATGAAAAAAGTCCCAGACCACACCAAGACAACACACAGCAGCAGCAGTCCCTCAATAACATGGCACGTAAACATTGAACTATCGATACACAGGTAAAGTTACCACTCACATTAGACAGACCGAGAACAAGAGGCAATAGTAACATCGAGAGAAAGAGAGAGCGAACACACTCCCATGTGTTGCAATAATATCAGCGGCCATGGAACTTTGGCCATGTCAATGCAGACGTGTCCAGATGGGGCTGTCTTGTTCACTGACCTCTCAGCGGCCGTTGAGTGTGGCCGTGCGGTAAATGATACGTGGCCGCACTGTGACCCTTGGCCATTTAGTCACAGCTCATACAAGACGTACAAGGAATACATTAAGACCGTGTGTAGCGGTGTGCCTATGGAGGGCAGCTAGGTGGGGTCATTGTTACGATGACCTTTCTCGTCATTTAAAGATTTGACTAGGAATTAAGAGTCCTCAGGACAAGCATACATAACTTATAGATTAGCTGCTTAACTAGACAGCTCTGTACGGTATACAGATCTATCCGTGGAACCAACATTCATGGTCCTTCATAATACAGTTTATTTTTGGGTTAGATCGCGTAACTATATAAAAGTGTTGTTAAACCCGCCACTACCCGACACAGCCAATGAGTAAGGCTTATCACGCTAACAGAACATGCCAATTCGTTACTAGTGTAGTGGCATAGCGTTGGCTACAGGCGAAAAATGGAAACTGCGGTGTACGGCAGTACTGAAGTCAGCAGGCCACGATAGACACGAGAGGGGGACATCTAGGGGGCAAAGGTCACAGAAGGGGCCCATCGCCAAGCCTCGGGAACCCGCTAGTAGGTTCCAGAAAGGGGGCGTTGGGCGGGGCAGAGCGAGGCCACGCTGAGAGTATAAGAGGGGGGCCCTGTGGGGGACCTCGTCGCTGTGTTGCTGGAAGTGGGAACCCTGTCGTGCTGCTCAAGTCCATCGTCGTCACCATCTCGTTGTGGTCACCATTCTTCTCGTCGTCGTCTCCGTCTTCACCGTCCCGGGGCGCTGCGAGTCAGACAGCCCACCAACAGTTCTAACTAAGTAGTGCCGCCGATCACAGACGGTCTTAATAATAGTGTGCACCCACGTAGGGTGTTGTGTGTGTTATCCCGATGGTGCTTGTTAAATAAAGAAGTGCCTCCAAGTCTTACGGTCTCCGAGTTGAGTCACTACACTAGTACAGCACACCGGTGTGTTGGAGAGCAAAGCCATAACATTTACAATCTGAGTACGACGTTTCGCCAGTAATTGCAACTAGCTTCATCAGGCGACAGCCAGATTTGTGGCTATTGCCTGATCTAATCTGGCTGTCGCCTGATGAAGCTAGTTGTAATTACTGGCGAAACGTCGTACTCAGATTGTAAATGTTGTGGCTTGGCTCTCCAACACACCGGTGTTGCTGTACTAGTGACGAATTGGCACGTTCTGTTTATTTGGAAAACCTTGCTCATTGACTGTGTCGGGTGGTGGCGGGTATAACGACACTTTTGTATATTTATGTCATCTAACACAAAAAACTCTGTATTATGGATGATCTTGGTCGCGAAAGCCTACGTGTTAACATCCATGGTTCTGTCCTTCGGGAGAAAGGACAATTATTTAATGCTCGCTGCAGCGAGTGGCTTTGTGAGGCTGTTAGCGGTAATGTATTCTTACGTAACGTGGCACTTATATACGCAGTAAGTGTGAATATTATGACTGTCGTTGGTGTGGATCTTTCTCTGACGGCATGTGAACGATGTCACCGGCCCTCCCTCCCTGCCTCCAATCCCGCGGTGTGAACGAGTCGTAGAGGATGTCGCGTGTTTTTGGATGCTCGCGGGGGACAACACGCGCAGACGCAATGACACACACTCGCTTGCTTCATGGCACCATACAAAGACCCCCCCCCCACTCCCGTATGGCCTTGACAGATTGTCGTGCCAAGTGCGAGAACTGAAAAGGGCCGTGCGGCACGGCACACGAGGGGGTGGGTGGCCTGCACCAGGTACTCATTTGAGACTAAGTCTACCTAGGGGAGGCCCAGGACCGGTTCAGATAATTGTCATTGGTGTTGACCGTGAGCGGGAATCGAACTCAGGTTTCAGGGTTTGTAGCGCTACGCGCTAACTGCTACACTACCGCTCCCCACACTCTCACACAGACGCACACACTCCAATCACCCCCCACATAACATAACACTGCCCACGTGTATTGTCATATTCACACATAGAATCCATCAGCATACATCGTTGATTACACTGTTATACTCTGCTGATACCCTTGTGTATTGTTATGATTACATTTCACTGGACCCTGGCACACTGAGCTGCACGCACACACATTTACCCACACAGAATACTCCATAATGTATCTGCATTAGCATAATTCTATATACACCGCACAAGCAATCATGATTCATTATATCATACTCTGCTGATATTCTTGTGTAGTATTATTATTACTTCCCATTAAGCCCTGGTACACATGCGCACACTCTGACATAGACGCACACACGAAACAATTAGCCCACATAAACATTCCCATGATCCGCATTAGCATGATTGCAGATATACTGCACAAGCATGCATAATTCATAATATTAAAGACCGATAATGTTTTCGCACATACACTTGCTGTGTGTGTGTGTGGTGCTGTGTGTACCACACACATGCACACAGGACTGGGGAGCGGTGGTGTAGCGGTTAGCGCGCTGCGCTGTGAACCCGGCGGCCCAAGTTCGATTCCCACTCACGCCCAACATCAGTGACGATTATCTGAATCAGGTCCTAGGCCTCCCCTAGGTCGACTCAGCCTCAAATGAGTACCTGGTGTGATGTTTAAACATCAGCAATAGGGAGACAAAGGCGGTCGGGTGTGGTGCTGGCAACCCACCCCCTCGAGTGCCGTTTCAGCCTTCATAGGTACTCGCTAACAGCGCTTGCCCCAACAGTCTGTTAAGGCTATAACGTGAGATATTGGTCTTTGTAAGCAATTTCACAGTACGGTTAGTTATGGAATTGCAGACAATAGCTTCGGGGTTCGATATTGACAAACAAGCGTTGTGATTTAAATGGTTAGGACGGTACCATCTCGTAGTGTGTGAGCGAGGGTTGTTGCGGGGTTGGGATTAAGCCACTCTGGCTTTCCTTCTGCCAACTGTTCCCGCCGATAAAATAACAGGAGCTATTCCAGACGCAGCGTGTGAGTGTGTTTGCATGTGTGTGTGTATAGGTGAGTCACATAAACATTATTAACTAGCGCTGCGGTTCCAAGAAGTGGACGTTGCTTCGTTACGAATTCATCACTCTCCTCTCGTCTTCTTTCTTGGGTACGGCTGCTGATGTAGATGGAGAGCAACAACTACACTTTCACATTCAGGTGGTCAAGCCAGACAACCGCGTTAGGAGCAGCGGAGAGTGCATCGCTGTGATGTCCCCTTCGTATTTGTGGATCGGGCATTGCGTCGTTATACGCTCGTACGGTCTGTTTTGGATGACCACAGTTGCACACTACCGAAGAATTTTATTTATTAATTTTTCATTTGTGCATCAGGTATCCGCATCTACTGCCATGGTTTTTGCATGCCTCACTTGATACAGTAAATCTAGCTGTGACGGTCCTACCTGATGACGGAGACTTGTGTTGCCTCCGAAACGTCGTGATTTATTATTATTTTTCTATTATTACTTTTATTAATTTAAATTTTATTTTTTACCTACGTGACTTTACCGAAAAAAACCTAAGAGTATGAATCCTTGCAGTCACGAAAGCTTCAAATCTAGAATGGTTTGTGCAGTGGATGCGGTTTAGGGTGGACGACGAGCTTCGTGGAAGATCAAACCCAGGGATATGTTCTGTTGGGTCTTAGTGGAGCACGTGGCCTGCAATCCAGCACTGTGGAGGCAGCGAGGGTTTGTGGATAACACACACAAATATTGAGAAACTCCCTTCCCGTGGGCGTCGAGGAGGTGTCATGCCCTGGCTCGCCATGAGAAGGGTAGTACAGCAAGTGGACTAATCGCCATCTGTTTCCATCTGTACAGAGATTGAGTGTTGCCCCCTCGCGCAAGGCGTGGGTTTTATCAGAGCGCTCCGCTTTCCTCCCACTTGTATAATAAACAATAATCAATAATGCGCTAAACACATCTTCGATTGAAATCACAATGCCGTACCCTTCTGAAAAATGTCTTACGACTCAATATGGCAAGCCTGATACACATTCCTGTGGAGGGAGCTGGTAGTAACGTTGGGTTGCTCGGTCAATGGCCAGGGTCAACGGCGGCGTGGTGTATTCTGCAAATATGCCCGACTGTGAGGGCGGGCACAAGCCGGCGTGAGTAGGTTAAACGTTGAGTTTTATAAGGGCACCACGGGGTGACCAGCCACTCCCCACCCAGCCCCACCCCTCCCACCCCCCACCCAGCCCCACCCTCCCACCTAGCCCCTCCCCACCCTCCCCACCCAGCCCCTCCCCACCTTCCCCTTTCCACCCAGCCCCTCCCCACCCTCCCCTCCCCACCCAGCCCCCCCCACCCTCCCCTCCCAGCCCCACCCTCCCCACCGAGCCCCTCTCCACCCTCCCCTCCCCACCCAGCCCCTCCCTCCCCACCAAGCCCCTCCCCACCCTCCCCTCTCCACCCAGCTCCACCCCTCCCATTTTTGGATGGACGGACGGACAAAATAATCCTCTGTGGGCTGGTGTGACCAGGAGGTTACTACCAGTATAAATACGTAAATTATTATACTTGATTAGAGTGTGACGCGGCGGGCCCAGAGAGCAGCAGCTGACATTCGTGCGAGTCGATATTGTGCAGCGACAAGCGCAGTAGCGAACCAGAGGTCTCATAAAAAAAAGTGTTCACGTTGCGAGCGACATCAAGGGGGTGGAAGGGGGTCAGAGGGCGATTCAGTGCCCAAATCTTGGATTTCTCTCTCGTAGAAGCCCTCCCCTTGTTACTCATGGACGCGTGACAGGTCCTCCTGGGTCAGTCGCCTCCTCTGTTGGGCGTTGGGCTGGTGAATATCAAAGCGAGGTGTTGCTCAAACCCAGAGGATGTTTAAATGTTCCTTCCTAGTTTGCTCGCTGGCTGTTGGGTGTGGTTCCTGTGACTGTTACCATTATCAGAGTTGTTTTTTTTGTTTGCATTTTGACTGCTTGTGTTGTGGTTATTGCAAACATGATGCCTTGTATAAAGGTGTCAGTGTTGTACCAGTTTAAAGGGTAAAAACCTACTACTATATTTTGCCACTGGTAAAGGAGGTCTCATAGTGTAAATGCTTACCCCGAGCTCTCAATACTCTGATAGTGCACTGTATTTGAGTTGTACGCCTTTTGGCGTCATCTGGTCCAACACCAATGGAGACTAGGCTCTAAGGAAAGCTGTCTCGGGTGTGGACCAATCAACTTCAAGGAGAGTGCATATCATTACCATTATCAGAGTTGTTTCTTTTTGTTTGCATTTTGACTGCTTGTGTTGTGGTTATTGCAAACATGATGCCTTGTATAAAGGTGTCAGTTTTGTACCAGTTTAAAGGGTAAAAACCTACTACTGTAACAGGTTGGTTGGTGGTTTGCTGCTGCGGCCTGTTGCCCCCGGCTGTTGCACGCCTGGGACCAACCACCGTTGCACAATTGTGGTGGCCACGTTTCCGCTGTTAGCTACGGGGCTTCATTTCTCACGGAAACATTTTCTCGGTGGCCCGATCACCGCCCCCCCCCCTTTTCTTGAGTGTTATTTCCTTTGTGGGGGAGTGGCTATACTCGGGAGATCAGCCCAAGACAGCTCCGGCTGATCTTTAAAGGTGCATTTGAAAAAATTAGATACTCCTACTGATGCTCCTGCTGATTGTGGAGTGACTCATTCAGCCAGCTATGGCTACAGGGTTTGGTGGTACATGTTGTTTATGTCGTTTATTGTGAAATTTCGGTCACAGTTCCTGTGCTCACTGTTACATTGCTTATGGCTTTATTTTGGTGATTTCGAAAAGTTTTTTGGTTTGGCCATGTTTGTTTGTTGTAGTACGGAGTTAGAATGATGGCTTTAATCTAAGTTGTCTTGTGGTTGTTGCTGTTGTTTGACTTGCATCCCACTGGGATTTTTGCACAGCGTTGGTGTACGGTGATTTTTTCCTGGAAGACTTTGCAGTTTTTTCCTGGATTTTTTTGTTTACGCATAGTCACTTTAAGATGTTTTCTTGTTCATGTTTTTGTTTTTTGTTTGTTTCGGTTGCACCCGATTCAAGAGCGATCTCAGACGTGGATCTCGGTCTCAAACTCTGAACCATTTACGTCTGTGACAATGGGTACGTCTACAAGTGAAGCCTCCTGTGTCGTCAGCGATGGGGAAACAACGAAGGCAGTTAGGGATGTGCCCTCTTGTGTGCTTACCAGTCTTAATAGGCACTCACAGTACATACTGTACAGTAATTCGTCATTCGGATAAATCACCACGTCACAGATAATCCCACCAGCATGGTATAAATTCCACCCACCAGATTTATCGCAGAGCTGTCATCCCATGTATTGCCATTCTGATCCCAGAGAGGTTTGAGATGGCATTGTCTTGAAAGTAAAATACTACGTTTTCTGAATAGTTTGTATTCTTATTAAACGGGGGAATTGTAAGAGGGTGTGTCGGTAACAACATTTAAAGTCTTACTGTATGTGGCAGTTGTGGGGCATTCAAAACAATGGGGTAGGATTAAAGTAAAGGTGAGGGGTGAGGGTTAGATGCCTTCCAAAAGGTGAGGATTAGATTTCCTCCCAAGGGTAAGGGTTAGATGTCCCCCTAAGTACGGACGGCAAGCCGATCAGCTGGGAATCATCATTTATCTGGGGACAATGAGTGCCTCGGGGGAAGCTCTATCTTGTGACACGGGATATCATGTGGGATCTTTGTTGTTTTTTTTTTATGGCCGGATTCGTGCTGCTGCTGCTCGTGTAACCAACAGCGGCATATTTCCTGTTCACGGTTTCTTGTGCTATCGTTGTAGTGTATCGGCCATCGTCAGGGCCGGAATGGTTAATCGACGGCTATTTGATGAACCCGTCACGAGTCACGGTCGCGACTGGTTTCAAGATGAGTGTTTGTTCTTCGTTTTGCTTTGACGTCGCGGTAAATGTTAGAGGCTTTAGTGGCTACAAGGACGACGGCGAACCCATTGCCTACGTGACGGACACATCATCGACAACACCGAGTGTGAGGCCCGTGCTTAAGATGCATGGCAAACTTAAGAATCGAGATCAATAACTGAATGGATGCATCGTGATGTGTGCTGCCGCCGCTGCCGCCGTGTTGCAGCTCGCAGCAGCGCTGGAGGGGGTGGTTTGGGGTTTTAACGGAGAGATGCTGGCTGGAGTTCATTCCCATGTATGTAGTACATTACTTCCTAGGCAAAGACAACGATCCCCCGTATAGCCTTTGCCAGCATGTTGGGGCAAGTGTCGGTTAGCGAGCACCTATGAAGGCCATCACGGCACACGAGGGGTGGGATCGCCAGCACCACGCTCGGCCGCCTTTGTCTCCCCAGTGGCGATGTTCACACATCGCACCAGGTACTCGTTTCTAGAGCAGTGAACACACACACACAATGTTTCAAGTATCGTTTTTTTTGTGTGTTGTTTTGCTGTTGTAACTTTCTGATCGACCCAAGCTGAACATCTGTGAAAAAGAGATTGATAGCTCATCGAAAAATCCTCCTGCAGTCGAAATAAAGATTCTGATAACACATTCCTGCGGTGGGAGCTGGTAGGAACGTTGGGTTGCTCGGTCAATGGCCAGGGTCAACGGCGGCGTGGTGTATTCCGCGAATATGCCCGACTGTGAGGGCGGGCACAAGCCGGCGTGAGTAGGTTAAACGTTGAGTTTTATAAGGGCACCACGGGGTGACCAGCCCCTCCCCACCCAGCCCCATCCCTCCCACCCCCCACCCAGCCCCTCCCCAACCCCCCCTCCCCACCCAGCCCCTCCCCACCCAGCCCCTCTCCACCCAGCCCCACCCCTCTCATTTTTGGTGCCACGACGGACGGACGGACACAATAATCCCCTGTGGGCTGGTGTAACCAGGAGGTTCCTACCAGGATAAAGTGTTTATATTGCACCTCCGTTACACAGTATTCATTACTGGCGGTTTGCTGATGTGTCGGGAATTTCTGCTGCAAACAAGATGAGTTTATGAGGACATTATATTCAGCCTGTGTGTTTATGTTTGTGGTGTGACTGGAAGTGGATTCTGTTACGAACTCGGTCGCCTGAGCTCGATTCCCCGTTAAGACTAAATATGGGGCCGTCCATAAATGACGTCACGCACCTAGGGAGGGGGGGTCAGACATTTGTGACAATGTGTGACGAGGGGGGGGGGGTTGAGAAATGTGACGTCACATAAAAATGCGCAACTTTAAATGAATATAGACAACACGTTCTACTTGATTAAATGGACTTTTTAAAGAAATGTTTTCTCCTACAACATCAGAGTGCAGCGCCACATTAAATACGCACTACAATGACAATAGTTTAAAGCTATTTGAAGCATGTTTTAAAAAAAATTGGGGGGGGGGGCAGAGCTTTGTGACGTCATATTTGAGGGGGGGTCTGACTTTTTTGTGACGCCGTGTGACCAGGGGGGGGGGGGGTGGTCAAAAAGCGTCCAAAATCGCGTGACGTAATTTATGGACGGCCCCATACTGTGTCAGTATCAAGTGATATCGGAACCGGTTGTGGGCCTTCCCTAGGTTGACTCAGCCTTAAAGGAGTACGTAATGCATACAAACCACGCCAGGTACTCATTTGAGGCTGAGTACGTGGTCGCGGTGTGTACACATCAATATTGGGGAGACAAAGGCGGCCAGGTAGTGTGCAGATCACAGGGGAGTCTTTAAGGCCAACACGCGTGCCGCGTTTGCCTGAACAGGTGCGAACACCACTTTCTCCAGCAGTCTGTTAAAGGCTACACAAGGGAGTCTCTATATTTTATGACAGTCTTGAGTGCAATGATATATTCGATGTTACTACTGTACGGTATGCACTTAAAATCTAATCTCGCCCAGTGGAGTTTTTTTTAAAACAAGGTGTTCTGGAAGATTTTGCTGTTTTTTCCTGGATTTTTCTGTTTGCGCATAGTCACTTTAAGATGTTTTCTTGTTCATGTTTTTGTTTTTTGTTTGTTGCGGTTGCACCCGATTCAAGAGCCGAATGACTCACAGGGCTATACCTAATAAATTAAACTGAAAAAATGTCGACTTTTCGCTATCGCTGATGTCGTATTGGTCTGATTGTAAGTGCAGGATGGCTCTGGGCGTATGCATGATGATGTTGTACGAGCGCACTGCCACTATGAACCCGGCGATCCACATTTGATTCCCGCTCGCAACTGATCCGGTCGTGGGCCTCCCCTAGGTAGACTCAGCCTTAAATGAGTACTTGGTGCGGTGTGTAAACGCTAGCACTGGGGAGACAATGACGGCCGTGCATTGTGGTGGCCACTCACCACCCCCTCGTGTCTTGGGGTTCATAGGTCATTGTCTCTGTCTTGTACTTGTGCATGTGCGTACATGAGCTCGTGACTATGTGAGTAGGGGCCGTTCATAAATGACGTCACGCACCTAGGGGGGGGGGGGGGTTGAGAAATGTGACGTCACATCAAAATGCGCAACTTTAAATATAGACACGTTCTACTTAATTAAATATACTTTTTAATAAATGTGTTCTCCTACAACATCAGAGTGCAGCGCCGCATTAAATACGCACTACAATGACAATAGTTTAAAGCGATTTGAAGCATGTTTTATAAAAATTTTGGGGGGGGGGCAGAGCTTTGTGACGTCATATTTGAGGGGGGGTCTGACTTTTTGTGACGCCGTGTGACGAAGGGCGGGGGGGGTCAAAAACCGTCCAAAATCGCGTGACGTCATTTATGGACGGCCCCGTACCCAAATGCGTGTGTCCTAGTGGTATGAGGTGGCTTGTGAGTCAGCATATTGGATGAGTGTGGGTGTACAGGATGTCGAGATGCACGTAGCTGCTGGGCAATTCCAGTGTACTGTAGCTTGATAGGGTTACGGATAATGTTTTACTTTATACAACTCTTGTCAATATTTAATGTAAGTTAAATCTGCGGAAGCGGGAGCCACTCGGGGTAGGCAGTCACTCGCTCGCTCACTGGCAGCAGAGCCAGACACAAAGGACTGTTTTCTTGGAATTTCTCTCACTTGATACAGCTATCGTGCTGTGACGGTTCCACCTGAAGACGGAAGCTTGTGTTGCCTCCGAAACGTCGTGATTTTTTATTTTATTTTAATTTTACTTTTATTAATTTAAAATTTTTACCTACGTGATTTTACCGAAAAAACCTAATAATATGAATCCTTGCAGTCACGGAAGCTTCAAATCGAGAATAAATGAGTACTCATCGCACAGATGTATAAATTGAAGACTCCACATGGCATGCGCGTGTCTTGTGCAAGTCGACCTCGGCATGTGGGTCGTGGGGGTCAGGGGGTCAGGGGCCACCCCTATCATGAGTACAGCGAAACGTCTCTTCGTCCCACATGACCAGGAATTGAACTCAGGTCGTCTCTTAGTTCATAGCGCAGTGCGCTAACCGCTGTATAACAATTCCATCCATACATATGACATTGTATGTAGTGTGCGTGTGTATGAGATGTGCCGTGCCGGCCTTCATATGTGCTCGCTAACAGCACTTGTCCCAACATTCTGCTAAGGTTACACGGGGGATCTTTGTCTCATAGTGTCACACAAAAACAACCCCCAATCTCCTCGTGGTGTCAGACGGTAACACTGCGTGGTGTGTAGTGAACCAATGCCATTGGGGAGAAGCTGACATTAGCCGGCTGATTACACTCATGGCGTGCTGACATCCAGTGGCAAACGAGCGCTCTGGACTCGTCCGAGGGGTTGGTGGGTTGGTGGTTACCCCTCCACCTTACAATTAAATACCAAAGGTGCACGGAATAAAACAAAATCCACGGATATGTGAAGCCCTGAGCAGACACGTGTCCATACCGTTGTGGTGGCAGGGTGATAAGAGTGGTTGCAATAGTTGTGCCTGACAACAAAAATAATTTGGGTTCGATTCCTGACTCAGCCACCTTTGTGTACAGTACAGTTCCTATATTTTCTTCCCCATTATTCATGGGTTTCGTTCGGGTTCAGTGGTTTGCACCCTTCACTTAAAACATACAATGCAAATGCCGTTGGCCAAACATCCCAATGAAAGAGCATCCTTAAGAAGATAATTCAAATTCAAGTGTGGCTTTCCTGAGGAAATAATAAGTTTTTTAACCCTTGTTTTGCTTAGGCAGGAGTCTGAAACAACAATCACTGCGGCTGAGTCCGAAGGAGAGAGAGGCTGACATTTCAGTAGGAGGCAGGGCTTACAGTCGTCACCTTTTCCCACACACACCAAACCCCAAAAACACGTTATTTTCGTCAGCCTAGCTCTATCAACGACTGCAGTTTACTGGAATAAAATTCAACAACAACAATACCGGTCCCATACCTCGGTACCAATCAGTTCCCTGCTACCACCCGAACACAACGCCAATTCCTAGTCCGGCTCAACCCGAGTCGGACCGGTTCTTGTTGAGGTCCGGTGGACTGTCTCTGGTTCCGATGACCACGAACGGTGGACGATCCTCTGCCTCCTCGGGGCAGGATGTCACGGCTCTGAACTCTAGCAATAGTGGAAGGCAGAGAGAGGGGTGGACGCTCACAACAATGAGCAGAAGTGACGGGCGGATAAAACACAGCGAATGGTGTATCTATCGCGTGTTCCTGTTCGCAGCAGCAAGAAGCCCTCAAGGTGCACCTAGCCTGGCACAAGCGCCGCGCAGACTCTGTGGCGAATGGCGGTTTATGTATGATACAGTCAAGTATGGGGCCGTCCATAAATGACGTCACGCACCTGGGGGGTTGGGGGGGTCAGACATTTGTGACGATGTGTGACGAGGAGGGGGGCGTTAAGAAATGTGACGTCACATGAAAATGCGCAACTTTAAATAAATATAGACAACACGTTCTACTTAATTAAATATGCTTTTTCATAAATGTTTTCTCCTACAACATCAGAGTGCAACGCCACATTAAATACGCACTACAATCACAATAGCTTAAAGCGATTTGAAGAATGTTTTATTTTCAAAATGGAAATATGGTTTGTAGGTTGGGGCAGAGCGTTGTGACGTCATATTTGAGGGGGGGGGGGTCAAAAATCGCGTGACGTCATTTTAGGACGGCCCCTATGAACAGTACATGGTGTGTAGTGCGGGTATACCGTCGTGTATACGATACTATAGTGTACAATAACCGCTGTCCATCACTAAGTGGCGGTAACGTCACCACAGCGCTTGTGCCAGGCTAGGTGCACTTTGAGGCCACGTGAAGTGTCAAATTCTCACTAGAAGGTCACGGGATAAACCCCAGGTGTCGTGGGTTGCTTGACTGGCAGATGCACCAACAGGACTCCCCATGCGAGCTACATCAGCAGGCCAACGCAGTTATTGTGCACGTGTACACAGTGGTAGTGTTTACAATACAGATAGTCCCCGAGTTACGACGCTCCGACTTACGATCTTTCGATCTTACGATAGCGATACACCAAAATTGTTGAATAGTTTAAATTTCGCGCGGCAGGCAAACACAGAAGCGTACGATGTTCGATACTATACGATACGTTCAATGCACGTTAAAGTTTTTATAGTAGATAGGATTGTTTCCTGAAAAAACTTTTTTTTATTAAATTGCATATAGGTAGGCTAAGAATTTACCTTGTTTTTTTACTTTACATTTAACTGTGCAATAGAGTATTGTAATTAATAAATACATACGGTATATAGTTTATACAGTACGGTACTGTAAATTGCTCTGTTTTGCTAAATTATCACCATTCTTTAAGACTCCTGGGTAGGCGAGGCCATTTTCGACTTACGATGGGGTCGTCGTAACGCATCTCCATCGTAAATAGAGGACTACCTGTATTTACTATTGTACGATATACTGCAATGTATAGACAATAGTGTACAGAAGTACATTGATACCATACAGGTTTGCATATATTGTAGTGTATACCGTATTGTAGCATGCACGATATATTGCTGTGTACATAGTATATGCACTTTGTACTCTTATGCAGTACACGTGAACTGTGATGTGGCGTGTGTACTGTAGTGTACACAGCGTAGACTCCAGTGTACACAGTGTACATCGACTATATGTAGTGTGGCGTGTGTACTGTAGTGTATACTGTATACTCCAGTGTATATATTATACATAGGCTATCGTGTACTGTATATACTCTAGTGTACACAGTACAGTATACATAAACAGTACTGTGTACACTTTGTGTATACTGTAGTGTACACAGTACAGTATACATAGACTGTAGTGTACACTGTGTATATATATACTCTAGTGTACACAGTACAGTATACATAGACTGTAATCTACACTGTGTGTACTGTAGTGTGTACACAGTACAGTAAACATGTATACTGTACTGTGCACACTGTACAGTATACATATATACTCTAGTGTACACAGTACAGTATACATGTACTGTAGACTACACTGTGTGTACTGTAGTGTACACAGTACAGTAAACATATATACTGTACTGTGTACACTGTACAGTATACATATATATTCTAGTGTACACTGTACAGTATATAGACTGTAGTGTACACACTACAGTATATAGACTGTAGTGTGTACACTGTACAGTATATATACTGTAGTGTACACATTACAGTATACATAGACTGTAGTCTACACTGTGTGCACTGTAGTGTACACAGTACAGTAAACATATATACTGTACTGTGTACACTGTACAGTATACATATATATTCTAGTGTACACTGTACAGTATATAGACTGTAGTGTACACACTACAGTATATAGACTGTAGTGTGTACACTGTACAGTATATATACTGTACAGTGTACACAGTACAGTATATATACTGTATATAGATTGTAGTGTACACAGTACAGTATATATAAGCTGCAGTGTGGCGGTGTTCACAGCAGCGAGTGAATCGGCGTGCGCGCGCGCCCGGCACTTCCGCGATTACCCCCCCAACCCGCCCCGCCCCCCGAACCCCCCCGCCCCGCCCCCCAACCCCCCCGCCCCGCCCCCCAACCCCCCCGCCCCCCTCCCCCACCCCCCACCAACACCGCCCCCGCGTCTCGCCGTGCTCGCATTGTGCGCGAGTCTCCGCGTCCACCGCTCTCCTCCTCCTCTCCGTCTCCGTCGTGTCCGCAGCCCGAGCGAGGAGGCACGGCCGCCCCCTCTTCTTGACAGCCACAACGAGGAGGCGGGGAAAACGCACGAACACCGTGCCGGACCACAGGTAGAGAGACAAACACGGAGACGAGAGATCAACAACAACAACAGCAGCAGCAGCAGCAGCAACAACAACAGCAGAAGCGGAATCACCATGTCCCGCCTGGGCTCGGCTCTCCGTGCCGCCGCCTTCATCCTCGTGTGTGTGGCCGTGCTCACGCCCGCGGTGCACGGTGAGAGAGTACACGGACAGACGAAGCAGACACGGACAAGGGGACAAAGGGGACATGGACACTGGGACAATGACAAACATCCACCCCCCCGCCCCGGGTATGGCCTTAACAGACTTTTGAGACGACAAGTGTTGTTAGCGAGCACCTATGAAGGCCGGCATGGCACACGAAGACAGAGACACACACATGGACACTGGGACAAATTGACATGAGGATGCAGACACATGGACACGACCACATGGACATGATGACACAGACATATGGACACGTTGACACGGAGACATCATCATCATCATGGGATACTTGGGGACACATTGGCACTTAGACATGAGGACATGCTGCTGCGTCTGGTCCGTGCTGGCAACACAACACAGGGACGACGCGCATACATGGGGACACGGGGATACGGGGACATGGGAATATGGGGACACGGGGATATACATGGGGACATGTGGATATACATGGACAAACGTGGATATACATGGACGAACGTGGATATGGGGACACGGGGATGTAGGACCAACATACATGGACATCGGAACACATGGAACACTTGGACACGCATGTTTACACATAAAGGGACATCTGAACACAGAGGGGTACTTCTATATTGTATAGGGTTTAATGAATACACTATATGGACACGGAGGTAACATCCATGGACAGGTATACGGACTAAAGTAGAGGGACACGGGTACATGGACAGGGGGACACAGATACAGGGACAAGCGACACGTTACGGGAACACATAAACACAAATATGTCAAGGGTATGCGCATAAAAAGCCACGGGCAGGGCCACATAGACACGAATACTTGGACAACGACGTGGACAGAATGAAACTGAATTATCCTATCTGTGCATCCTATGGTATAGGGCACACATTTTGCCTAAAATTCCAGACAAATCTTTTCATGATCGCTTGCGCGTCGTCAGTGTACCTGTTACAGCGTGTGTACTCCTGTTCCGTGACTTTATCTATCCCATTAGACACTGTGTAATGTTTGTGTATAGTACTGTTGTGTATTTTACTGTGATCGAGCTGTGCATGTGTCACCAATGTTGACAACTGGTGGGAGTTCACATCAGCCAGGCTTGTTTGTGTGGAGGTCAGTATCAGGATTGTGGAATGATGATACCATTGTTATTGATGCTCAAGAAGCCATCCACCAAAGAGATGGAATGGTGAAATTGGCTGGTACTAGGTGAATTATTATATCGCAGTATCGTGAGAGATGGGGATGGCTTGGGGAGTCTTTCCTGCCAGCATTGGATTTACTATGGCTAATGATGATAATGAGCATTATTCAATCAAGTCTCCCCGATTCTCGATCAGAGCTGGAATCAATTTTAAAGTGTGTAATTCGTAATAAATTGCAGTCGCAATGTTATTGCAATCTCAGCCAACAATGCTACTTTAATTGTAATTGCAGTACAACTTAGCCCATGGCCTGCTGATCCGACAATCGCCGTAACAGATTACTGATGCTCGGTTTGATTAATCGACCAATCGGATAACATGACAATGGTTGGAAGAACAAAAGTATCACCTTTATTCCCACGTGTGCCGCCGGATGGGAGGTGATGGGCCGGGCTTGGTGACTCCATCAATACCATTTGTCGCCATCAATCGACTACAATATTTAATCTAAGAATTGATTGAGTGCACTATTCGTCTAATATATACTCAAAATCCATGGCCTGCCTGAAAATGATACTGGTGTGCAGTCAGCTTTTGAAATCCCCTTCCCATTTTAAACCACCTTCCCACATCCTGGACCAACCACTGTCCAGTATTTATAGGGTTGCATTCATGACGTGTAGAAATGGGCTACATAAACCTGTCGAACCGAGTTTGATTGCCCACCATGGCTAACATAGTGGCGACTAATAACTGAACCGGTCATGGGCCTCCCCCTCCCTCCACTGACCAGCTTTAACCAGCACGGGGGAAGCATGGTCAAATAACCCCCACGACTGATGGGTAAGTCTTTATCCGGCAGTGGATTAACCAAGGACCCTACATGATTATTTTTACTATACTTTATTTATATTATGTTTATAAACATTGATTTGTTTTTCGCGATGCTTTTTGTGAATATGTTGTGCCATCCTCTGCACTGACATTTTGTGCAATATATGTAGAATATTTTTATCCCAGGTTTTCTTTCCAAAAGAGGCTTTTCTCACCGGGCTCTTGCCTGGCTATCAGGTCCATGTGTTTACAGTAATTTGAATAGCAAGGTTAAGTGTGAAGAGTTCATCAAAGCCACTGGCACGTTGATCTCCGCTCCTCTACCTTGGCTATCGGTGCTGTCAAATATTCCTCCACCTGCAACCCGCAGGCTCATCCGATGTCTGCATGAATACAACCCTGCTAGAGGCAGCGCACATCTACCCATCCACCAAGATCTCGTAAACATACCGCAAACTAAACATCTGCCTCACAAGCCATTCTAGCAAACGGCTGGGGGGCTCATCAGCTCAGGATTTGACACTAAACATTGGAGATAACTCTAGACTAAAAGCAATGTCCCGAACAAATATCTAAGATTGGATCCCACCACTGAACCTCCTGGTGCCAACCTTCCTCCAAAACAATGGAGCATTTGACTCAATCGCATTCTCACAACCCAGTTAGGCTCACCACCTTCACAAGTGGAATCAAGGGAAGCCCAAAATGGAACTGCAGCGACTCTGACCAAACATTAGGGCACATTGTGAGTCACTGTCACCTTCACGAATTCAGCAGACAGAGCATCAATTAATTCAGCCTCACCTGCACCCATTTTGTGGTTTAAAACTTGTATATGGATCTTTTATTGCTATTCACAATTTTTTAAGCAAGAAGATTAAAGCCATTTCCATCAATAAACCGCACACCTCGGCCACCACTTCTTGAACTTCTAATCCAACTGCTGCTGCTACTGCAGTCGTTGCCACTCCTCCAAGTTCAGTTTGGCCTTAATTAGGGATCATGAGTGGCACGTGTGCACATGAACAGACCTTGGTCAATCCACTGCTCAACAAGCACCTGTATCTGCTCTGAGTGTTACACTTCATTCATGGTCTGAGACTGTAAAAGCGGACCTTGGATTGTGACTAGCCACGGCATCTGACAGATGGAAGGAGGTGGTGCTGAGGCGTGGTAGCATCAACAGCACTGTACACGATTGTCCTAACACTAGCCTTTTGCCCGTCCAACGACGTGTGTATTTCAGTAAATTTGAAACTTGCAAGCAAAACGCAGACCGCGACGTGATATTCATTGCATACATTTTTGTGCAATTTGTAAAGGCGTGGTGACACAGACTTATCTCATTTAAAGGTTATAATCTCTTGTTCATCATGACGTCCTTTTTACTTATATGTCTCAATAGCGTTACGGAGATCACGTGATGACGTGAGGGTTCTGCCTTTGTAGTGAGGGTTGTAAGTTGACGCTGAAGGGGGGAGGAGGCGCCTCGCCCCCCACCATGTGGAGTGACGTCACCCGCTAATTAATATTAATGACAGGGTTGTCCATTTGGAAGACGTCACTTCATTATTATTAATGTGGGGGGCTGTTCTATGTGGAGTGACGTCACCTGCTCATGATTATTAATGAGGGAGGCTGGCCGACGTGGAGTGACGTCACGCGCGGGACACACAGACATGCTTGGCTCACTATCGTAGTAAATTGACCCCAAGGGCATCCTCAGCCAACTCGATAAGCTGCCTCTAAATCGGAGGTCAATGTGGAGGTCACACCTGTTTATTATGAGGGCATAGGCTAAAAAGATCGCCTTTAGAACAACGGTTCTGATTGGTTGTGGCATTTGTGAAACGTTGCAGCATCTGCCAGCAGGGTGGCCCAATTGTGGCTTTGCGGTTGGAGGCAAGTGACACCGTCAAACACAATTTTCCTCTCTTCACCCCCTTGAGGGAGTCTTGAATGGGCAAACCAAAGCCATGACCGCAGAAAGTGATGCTGGCACTGCACTTGAGCTTTTGTTTTTGGTGGTGCCTTTTTATAATTTGTTTAGAAATTATAGAAATTATTTTTATATCTGAATCTCACCAGCACGGGTGACCAGTGCTCTATGACTTTTAACCCTGTCGATTTAAACAATGAAAATGCAGCTGACATGAAAAGCAATGAGCTCGGAGGGACAGGAATACAGTGCGGGCCTCAGGTTTATTGTGTTTCGTGTGAAGCGTTTTTGGTTCCTTTATTTTTTTGCCCATTTTGCTTTTGTTTGAATTGACCGCGGGGCAGCGGTGTCCATTACTGCGCGAGAACCAGCCAAGCAATACACGGGAAAGTTTGGTAGCAGAGAGCAATGGGATTTGTTTGTAGATGTTTGTAAGTGTAGGTGTGTCACTTAATAGCTTGGGCTTTGTTGTGTGTGTATGTGGGTTTTTTCTTCTTTACGCTCTGCTGCATGCTTATTCACCCATTTTTTTATTACACGCTTTTATTTAACTCACTTTGTCTGTTGTTGTCGCCGTTGTCGTATCCTCAAATCTTGTAACACAATTTTAACCCACTTCCCAATGTGGTATCGACTGCAAACTTCGTATAATTATGGCTTACTGATGACAATACCATATTCTATCATAAAAAATTTTATCAATCTTTTTACACGCTTTCTATGAACTCACTCTGTCTGTTGTTGTTGGCGTATCCTGAAATTTTGTAACTCAATTTTAACCCACTTCCCAATATGGTATCGACTGCAAACTTGGTATACTTATGTCATACTGATGACAATACTATATTCTATCATCAAAATATATATATATTTGTAAACAATCTTTTTTATATGTTATGTTTCGCCTTGGGTCTAATTGTCCACGCTCAACTAACGTTGGCTGTAAATTACCACGGCCTCTTACGTTATGGCAAGCCTCGGGGCAACTTCCTGGAGTAGTGGAGTTCTGCCATGACTCGTACGGTACATTTCATTAATGCGTATTTTAAAAAAAAGTATTTTTAAATATTACTTATTTATCAGTTATCTACAGAAACAGACTTCCTACACCATAACGGGGGGCGGGGGGGCAACTTATCTGGGAAAGCTGCAGCTCGGTGTTTTTGTGCGAGCAGGACTGGACAAATAGGAAAGTGAAACCGACACCGCTAGGACTAACTGAAGAGTGCTCACGGAACGAAACAATGAAGGCCTCCTTCCTATAAACGTCTCACCCGCACACAAAAAACCGAGTTTATTCTTTACACAACCCATCTGCTGAGCAGCCTTCTGGGAACTGGGAGTGAATCTTATCAGCACCATCCTTTCAACACAAGCAAACGCTGGACTGGATTTGACATTCAATGTCTCTTCATCAGCAGTCAGGCTTACTTGATCCAATTCTGCTGAACTGCCAGATGTTTATAGGCAAGGATCCTTTTTGTAAGAAATGGGTCCTGAGTCGATGTAAAACTATATAATACAAAACACAAAGTAACCATTGTGTTGTTGCAAAGGATGTTAAGTACAAAAAATAATAACCCCGTCCAATATTTCTGTGTCCACCAGATAATTTAAAGATTTTTTTTTATCCATTAAGTAGCATGGCCTTCAGGGAGTACATTGTATCAGCAATAATGATTCAACACAAGTAGCCCTCGAGGCCAACAGGTTCAATTACAACTACGTAGGTTTTTGCTGTTGCACTGTCTGATGAAGAAACTCCCAGCACATGGAAGTGAAACACTGGGTCGTCATCATCATGCTCAACAATGCGCTGTACAACCCAAAAACACGTCGGTGAGCTACAGTATGACATAAGTATACCAAGTTTGCAGTCGATGCCACATTGGGAAGTGGGTTAAAATTGAGTTACAAGATTTGAGGATACGACAACAACAACAGAGTGAGTTAAATAAAAGCGTGTAAAAAGGACACCATTTCTGACATTCCTCCATTCTCTGCCACTAATCTAGTGTAGTTGAACTCGGTGTTGCACATCTGAGAATTCATACGTGACCAAGCCCCGCTTAAATTGAATCATATTTATTGATAGGAAACAGTAAACGTGCAGCGACATTCTATGCGTGGGAAGCCTGAATCTCCGTTTAAATTTAATAAATATCCAATGTCAAGTTTGTTATAAAAAGTCACATTTACAACGGCACATGTCCGACATGCTGGGGGCTGAGGTGTCGGTGGATGTGCAAGGAGGTTGGTTTGTGTGAGTGTCTTTAAAAATTGCCAGTTACACCGTCATGCACAATTAGGTCCCAGGACAAAAAAAAGCGGAAAATGCCTTTAACACGGGAAATGCTTTACCGTGCTTTCGAAGCAAGCAAGTGTACGCTATATAAGTACACATTGCTGTGCGTGAAAAGATTGGATTTGTGAACATCTATAGAAAATAACGGTAACACAAAGTGCAATTACTGCTCTGCGAGAGGGTGGTTAATTGCTCTACTGGCGGACGAGATGTAACAGGCTCTTGATTGGACTGTGTTAGGCCCTCATCCTATTGCCAGGCTGCTTTAGACTGGCTTCCCTCATATTGTTCATCGTCGTGGGGGATCCTCTTGTCCTTAGACATCATGGGAAGGTGGTTAGTGGCGTGGTTAAACTGAGGGAAATTGTGCCGATTGTTGCACTTGAGGATTTTTGCTTTAACTTCTTGATGTTGCACACGCTATCCAACGGATAGATGTATGTTTCCTGTTGTTTGGGTGAGGAAATGAGAATAACTGGCATTGGTTAGTTTACCGAAATGTATACAAAACCAGAGAGTGTTTTTCTTTCTGTTTAACAAGATATTTTATATGCCAGGATGTCAAAATATAATCTTTGGTTTTTTCGGTAAAGTCACGTAGATAAAAAAATATAAAATAAAATAAAATGAAAACAAATAAATTAAATCACGACGTTTCGGAAGCAACCCAAGCAACCGTCATCAGGTGTTGACTGCTCCAGCAAATTTTATTTTCTATTTTTTATCTACGTGACTTTACCGAAATAAACAAAAGAGTATTGGTCCTTGCAGTCACGAAAACTTCAAATATACGTCAAAATATAATTTAAAAAAGTGAGCGATTTCACATTCAAATGTGCATTGAGGCATTGCTAATCTGATATTAGCAGCCCTGGGCCAACAGCGGAAATTCCATATTCCTATGACAGGAGCAAGTCTATGCATATGATAATCACTATTGACTTCCCCCACAATGTGTTACTCAATTTATTTACCAAGGAGAAGTGATGGGCTCAGTCGATCCCCAATCAAGATTTGAACTCGCAGTCATCTGATTGCGAGCCGCCCGCTCTAATGCTGAGCCAGCTGGCCCGTGAAAAGAACTGATGTATCTTTTTAATTTCTTTGCTTATGACATTTAAATCGCGTGATCCAGCAAGGTTTGATAACTCGTTTGCAGTTTATTGCCATAGCAGCATGTGGTCTCAAACACCACTGCCAAGAGAATATATAATCACACATAAGCACAGGTTTTAAGTAACATTGGAGTAAAAGCAATAGCCTGTTAACATCAATCACTCGGAATTATTTCAATGTAATTGATTACTTTTTAGGACCTATCACATGGCGTGGAAAGCGGAAACAGGGATTAAGACAGCTTAAGCACGGTATCAATTAGAGGGTTTCCAAAGACAAGCGGATGCCAGTGTGGTGTAATAGTTAGCACCCTGAACTTGAAATCCAGAGATAGCTGATTAGACCTCCTGGCCAGAGATAGCTGATTAGACCTCCTGGCGCTGTTCGAGTGTGACTCACACGTTTCGTGCCATAACACCGCGTGTTGTCAGCAAGTCTTACGTTCCGTAGATGCCACTTTGAGAGGTGTGTTCGTAGGATTGGTCATGAGCCAGAGTTTAATTGTTAGCCGTGTCACGAGGATTAGTAAATGTGAACGGTGCTAATCCTGCTGCGTAATTGAAGCATTCAGAGTACCATTCATTCCACGCCTTGAAATTATTTGATTTGTGTACGCAAGTTAGAGACATTATTCTGACTGATTGTTAATCGCGTAGATTTCTTTGGGGGTCTAGCGTTGTGTAGGTACGGTGCCAAATTCGAACTATAACTGTCCAACACCTGACAGAACCAATCAAATAAAGTAGTCACGTGGGTAAATATGCTAATCGAGTGGGTTCGTTAGCAAAATCTGAATATTAAATGCCAAACAAAATTGTGACATTTATAAAAATGTTGCTGGGTTGTGAAACCCTCCGTGTAAAGATCATCTTGACTGTTAAGAAAAGTAAGTGGGCCTGGGCAGGACAAGTCACTTGAAGGGAGCCTCATGACACAGTGACGAATAGGTTGAGAGTGAACTTGTCCACTACATTAACTGGTTTTTAGGACATTCACTGCAGAATGTCCTGCAGAGCGAATGTCCAGCAGAGCGAATGTCCTCTCTATGCAATGAGCTGGTGAGCACGTGTTGGATGAATTGTTGCATCGTAGACCGTGAGAGATGGCTGTGTCGCAGATTGTTTGAAAATAAAAACCCTGACCGTGTTGTCGGTGGCCCTGTGCGCTCGCTCCAGGCTGGTACGGAAACCCGTTGGGTTCGTTCATCCGGCACTACGAAGGCCTCTCATACGACAGGGATGGGCTGCACCAGCGGCACCAGCGCGTGCGTCGTGCCACCTCCCACCCTGACACAGAGCTCCACCTCGACTTCGTCGCGCATGGACGGTACGTGACCCCCACCCCTCGCCACCTACCCCCCCCACGACCTTCTTGATGCTCTCTCCGTGACCTCCAAGCGCATTATGTGGACTATCGTGCGTCACGCCGGTGCCTCCGAGTGCCTCTTGTAACCTCGGTATGTTGTGTTGAAACCTCAGTATGTATCCTGCGGTCTCCCTGTGGTCTGAGCACACCTTACCTTGCCCCTTCCGTGACCTCCATGTGCCTCTTTAGACCTTCCCATTATCTCCACGTGTTGTGTAGAAAACCTCTTGCATTTAGATGCTGTATACATTGGAGTAGATGTGTTGCGTATGTGTGACTTCCTCGTCCTCTGTTTAGACTTCTCCCATGTGTCCCCGACTTTTGACAAGAATGACTGCAGTAGTTTTTATCACTGTGTACCCACCACATGCTTAAAAATAGCGCCGGTTAATTTGAAATTCTCGTACTAAATATAATGAGGAAGTCCAATTTGGGCTCATTTTCACAAGTCCATTAGAGTGCAAGTATTCAGCTTATTTTTCTTAAATATGTTTTACCTTTTATTAATTGTAGTGACACATTAATTTAGTAAATCATACGTTATTTTTGGCTGAATCTGCTTGTAGTATTTTATTGGTCAGGGCTTTGAAGGCAAGCATTGCTGGACCACGCAGAGACTCTATATTAAAACAAAATTAGTGACTTGCTTACCTTTCCTATACTTTGCACTTCTATCGGTGTTTGTATTGTTTGTTTGTTGTAACTTTCTGACTCACCCCTACTGGACATGTGTGAAAAAGAGCTTCATAGCTCATCAGATTCCTCCTCCAGTCTAAACAAAGATTCTGATTCTAAAAGATTCTGAGATTTGTGAAACTCCCAAACGCCATTGGGCTGGGAGATGGCCAAGATATTGTAGTACAGAAAATGGATTTGTGAATTAACCTGTGTGGATATTTTGAGTATAATCCACCGGCATGCTCGGTGGGGTTTTACCCCGAGTATGGCCGGTTTCCTCGCACATGAAGCAAAAATATCTTTAACAAAATAATGAGGCAAACATCCCTCTGCAGGACCCACGTGAGACAGTCTTGAGACCCCGGGGGGACTTCCTGAATACATAAATTACGTAAATTGCATTATATGTACGGTATAAAATAGATAAGCAGCAGATATGTCTCCCCACAATAAATCTAACTTTTTTTTGCACGCAGCCATCAGCCCCATGACCTCCTGGTAGTGCATAGTTTCATCGGCATTGATTCAAAACAAGCAATCTGTGGACCAGTTTTTACACACGTCAGACCTTGCTTGTATCAATGCTGGTGAACTGCCAAATATTCTCGTTAAAAGCCCTTTGTTTAGGAGTATGGGCCCTTGTGTTACTGACAAGGAGGCGGTGATGAGAATACTGTGAGGTTAAGGTCTGTCCGATTGAACGGAGCGAACCCCTCAAACGCGGCGGGGCGGGTGTAGCGTCTGCAACTCGTCTTGACAGTAACGGTTGGAGCAGCTTACACAGCAGCTGTGCAGGTGCTGAAATGCATATTTAGGAACAGACGTTTCAAAACAAGGCTTGTGTGTTATTGTTGTGTAAGCGGTCGTTAAGGCTGTAATTCCAAAATGAAATTAAATTGATGGGCCCTGCTGTTCACTCTCCCCAGAGTCATCAGGGCTGCGTCTGCCGTGGCTAAATTTGTGTCACCGGTGCTGGTTTCATTGTGCCGACTGCAGATTAATAATTGCGGAAACGTTCATTGCCTTTTTCTTTGTAATATTCCACAAATATCCCGATTGTGCTATCAGTGTGACAAGACGAAGTATCCATTCAGATATCTCGCAAAACAGTGCATCTCTTCATGTGAGAGAATGGCCCACAGAAGCAGAGATCACAGAGCTACCTCTCAGATCCTGTCAAGTGATGCTTGGTCCACACAGGAAATGGAAGCTCTTTCCCACCCGCTCTGCAGGGAGATTATGGTTCATCACATGACAGTCAAATTAATATTTTTGTAATTCTCACGCAAGAATGTATCTATATTAAGTGCAGAATCAAATGTTATGCGATGGCTTTTTTTCTGCTGTCATTGCTGAACAGGCTAGGCTGTCAACTTGCTACGCTTGAGAACCCAGTTTAATCATGGATGACTGCCTGGATTCAAACCCAGAATCTCTGTGGCATTGTGCTAATTTGACTTTTAAGTTGTTGAGATTTATATTCTTGGTTCTTTCGGTAAAGTCACGTAGAAGGTAAATGATGAAATAATAGAAATATTAAACAAAAAATTATTGCTGTGGATTTCACACCTGATGACGATTGCTTGTGTTGCAGTGGAAACGTCGTGAGAATTGTATTGTTTAATATTTTTATTATTTTATTATTTCCCTTCTACGTGACTTTACCGAAAGAACCAAGAAGATGAATCCCTGCAGTCACGAAAGAAGCTTTAAATCGAGATTATTTTATTATGTTTTATTTTTATTATTTTATTACTTCCCTTCTACGTGATGACTTTACCGAAAGAACCAATAAGATGAATCCCTGCAGTCACGAAAGCTTTAAATATAATGATTTTATTATGTTTTATTTTTATTATTTTATTATTTCCCTTCTACGTGACTTTACCGAAAGAACCAAGAATATGAATCTCTGCAGTCACGAAAGCTTTAAATCGTGAGAATTATTTTATAATGTTTTATTTTATTATTTTATTATTTCCCTTCTACGTGACTTTACCGAAAGATCCAAGAAGATGAATCCCTGCAGTCACGAAAGCTTTAAATCGAAATTTTATTGTTTTATTTTTATTATTTTATCATTTCCCTTCTACGTGACTTTACCGAAAGAACCAAGAATATGAATCCCTGCAGTCACGAAAGCTTTGAATATAATTATTTTATAATGTTTCATTTTTATTATTTGATTATTTCCCTTCTACGTGACTTTACCGAAAGAACCAAGAAGATGAATCCCTGCAGTCACGAAAGCTTTAAATATAATTATTTTATAATCTTTTATTTTTATTATTTTATTATTTCCCTTCTATGTGACTTTACCGAAAGAACCAAGAATATGAATCCCTGCAGTCACGAAAGCTTTAAATATAATTATTTTATTATGTTTTATTTTTATTATTTTATTATTTCCCTTCTACGTGACTTTACCGAAAGAACCAAGAATATGAATCCCTGCAGTCACGAAAGCTTTAAATATAATTATTTTATTATGTTTTATTTTTATTATTTTATTATTTCCCTTCTACGTGACTTTACAGAAAGAACCAAAAATATGAATCTCTGCAGTCACGAAAGAAGCTTTAAATCAAAATTGTTGAAATTTATTCTGGTGGCTTTCTCATTTCTAGTTTGGAGAGTGGGGGGGCGGTTTCTGTTACGTTTTTAGTTCTCACGAAGGTTCGGAGAGTGCAACGCACAGTCAATCCTGCCTGATCGGCTCCTGAAATTTTAATGTGCGAGACACAACGCTGCAGTGTGTGACCTTTCATTCCAGAGCACCTTGTAATATAACTCTCTGTTCTCCTTGGGGAATAAGACGAAATAAATGTTTTACAGTGAACCTTTACACATAATTTGCAAGCTCATGTTAAGCTAATAGATTGTCCTGTCTGCATGGTAGCCGTGTGGTTGTGAGGTCACAGCGCTGCGCTGGCTGCGCTGAGAATCTGGGGTTTGGATCCAGGCTTCAGCTGCCTGTGATTAAACGCGGTTTGGTTGAGCGAATCGATAGTCTCGGCTCGGTCACCTATGATGGCGCAAAACAAAACAAAAAACATCGTATTAAATTTGGTTCTGCACTTTGTCTAAATTCCTGCTCGGAGTTAATATCTTGGTTTGACTGATATGTGAAGAACATTACACTCATATGCAGAGTGAGTGGGAAAGTTCTGCCCCCTACAGCATGGACAAGAGGCGACCTAAATGGATATCAGAGGTAGCTTTGTAATATCCAAATCTATGGGAACGAGATATCCATTAGGAACTCTTGAGAGGACCGAATGGTTACTTCGTCTCTTGACATGAAGCCAATAGCACAATCGGGACACATTTAAGGGGTAACGAAGGCAGTAAGTATGGAAACAATTGACAATGGAGTGGACCGGCATATACCACGTTTGGGTGGGTAGGTTTGTGGGTGGCTGAGTGGGTGGGTGGGTGGATGTGTGGGTGAGTGAGTGAGTGAATGGAAGGATGGATGCATGGGTGGATGGATCGGTGGATGGATGAGTGAATGAAAGGATGGTTTGATGGGTGGGTGGGTGTACCTCTGCACACACTGTCCATCAGATAGCATGGAGCAGATTAGTGTAGACACTTGTATACGAGTTTGCACGACTTGTAATCATTTCTTTGTTTAATTGGCAGCAGTATCGACACACGAAATACATCTTTTCTTCTTGTCCCATCCAGCCCTGTTATTGAGGCCACTGGGTACAAGAACTTCGGTTTGTGGTTTGTGGTCCTCTACTGTTGACGATCTTATCCGTCTAACAAACAAGTCGTTTAATTCAGCGGAGGGGGGGGGGAATACAATGCCCGTCTGCATTTAAGAATGTTGTGGGTAGAGAGACTGCTTGGGAGCTCCACTTCCCATGAGCGATAAACGTGGGGAGGCGAGCGAGCGAGCAGCAATGGCGATGGTGGCTGACATGTGACACGTCCCCTGGTCGGTGGTGATGGGGGATGGACGCTTCATAGCTGCCTCAACTAAACAATTTTTATTTTACCAGGTCAAGCCCACTGAGCTATATAGCTCTTTTTCAGAAGCGACCTGGCCACAAATGATAGCTCAATAAAGTGACTTATATGGATATTTATAGTAGCCAAATTTGGTTGGCTACCTACGGTGCGAAAGAAGTTAAACATGCATACATGTGTAGTGACTGACTTGTAGACGTAACTTCTTGGAGGCAATTTTTTTTTATTAAACACCAAGCACACACCCTACACTTTACACACTTCGTCTCTCGCTTAAACGCATCTCTACACTGGTTGCTAGCCTACAACGCAACGCTAGCCGTCTGACACTGACGGCGCTGAACTAAGACAGCCAACTACCGTCTAGCAGCGCAATTATCAAGTGACGACGAAGGCACGAGACGACAGCAGCGAAGGCGACGATCTTCAAAAGCAACGACGACGATGACGACGGGGATCACACTCCAAACGACGGCCCCGATCTCCCACTTGGGGTCCCCTTTTATCCTGTTCGCGTGGCCTCGCTGCGCCCCGGCCACGCCTCCCTTCTGGAACCTACTAGTGGGCTCTCGACGTGTCCCTTCCGTAATCTTTATCCTAGATCCCTCTTGGGTCCATCACGTGGCCTGCTGTCAATCAGGGCTGCTTCAAGCTGCAGATCCCCTTCCCTGCCAGCAGCCAGCGCTATGCTACGTAGTGACCAATTCTATGTCACTACACATGCGTTCTAAAATTGGAGGGAAAAACTGGAGGTCCTGACTCGACAAAAAGCCAATTACAACCACAGAGTGTGTGTGGCTCGTTGTAATTTTGCACCTTGATTGAGAGACAAATTCCGCAAGGTTCTCTCGCTGTCGGGCATCCGTGAGTTTTCCCACATCCTGCCCGCCCTCTGTGGCCCCGCTCAGGAGCGGAGTGAAGATTTCGTTTGAGCAATCACCATTAACCACAAGACAGGAAGTTTCCCACTAACGTCTCGATTGAATTTTTTGATTTTTTAACCGGTGCACTGTATTGCTGGATTATTGTTTATTACGGTGCCGCTGCGAGTGAGTCAGTCTGCCGAGCATGTCGTGGGTTGTCTCCATCACTCCACTCGTTTAATTCTAGATTTGAAGCTTTCGTGACTGCAATGATTCATACTGTTAGGTTTTTTCGGTAAAGTCACGTAGGTAAAAAATAAAAATAATAGAAATAAAATACTAAATCAAAATCCAAGAGACAAGCTCTTAAATACAAGTTAAGGGGGAGGGGGGTGAGGGGCTTATCTGAATGTGGAAGCCAGGGAATGGCACGGTGGGGGGGGGGGCTAAAAGAGAACAATGGTGCACATCGACTCAGGGTTGTGGCCGGTGTTGGCTGATAATAAGCATAAAAGGAAGCAGTACTGTTAAACGCTGGGGATGTCAACACTCGGTAAAGTAGAATAGTACCTGTCAAATAAGATTGTACAAATATGTGTAGAGCTTGTCTCTTGGATTTTTCCTCACTTGATACGGTAAATTTAGCTGTGACGGTCCCACCTGATGACGGAGACTTGTGTTGCCTCCGAAACGTCGTGATTTATTATTTTATTTCTATGATTATTTCCATTTTTTTTTACCTACGTGACTTTATCGACAAAACCTAAGAGTATGAATCCACTCGTTCACCCAAGCAAATCTCGCTGAGTCTCAACACTCGGTTTCAGGAGGGTCCTACTCGGTTTTCGCCGTTGGCGGCGATGTTGCCTTTGTGTCATCCCAGTGGAGTCATTGGCAGGTAAATGTGTTTAGCATTGAGATGTTTGGCCAAAACCAGGAAGGCCTCGCTAAGTCTCAGAGATGTTTTTCGGGAGGGTCCTCGAATGTTTCGTCCAATTTCAGCAATTCGTGTTTTGGCTTCACGTGGGAGGAGGAAACTGAATTGCCCGGAAAAAATCCATGCTTACGTGGTGGTAACACTCAAAGCTCTCCACAGATATATTCAAGAATCCATTACCTTATTTCCATGTGGTACAATGAAGCAGAGTACCCGGAGAAAACACGTCGCAGTTACGAGGGGGTAACACTCAAAGCTCCACACACGTGAGTCCTTGTCCTGGTGTTCCCCTATAGGCAATCTCCCATCCAAGCTCTAACCAGTCTCAACGCTGCTTAACTTATGAGATCTGAGACCTGATTGAGATCGGGCTCATGCAGGCCGATTCCGACGTAAGGCAAGGTGTGCCTGCTGGCTCCAAATAACAAACCAGGATGGAAGCCACCTCTCTCTAACCGGGTCGCGCTCCCAGCGTGTGTGTTGGTTGTTTTTACTTCTCGGGACAGTTGCTGTATAACAGGAAGTGTCACGCCCGGCTTTGTGCGCTGTCGTGCGTGCGTGTGGGACGAACCACGAACGGTTTTTGTTTTTTTGTCCAGAGGAGGGAACCACCCCCACCGCAGCCAATGCTGGCGCTGAGCCATGGAAAGCTGCCAAGCCCACCGCATAGCGTTTCTTCCTTGCTATCTTTCGCGCAACACTCACGCAGCAGCGGGGTGTGGCCCTGAAACTATAACCAGCGCTAGAAAACCAGCAAGGCTGTGGATGTTTAGAATAGAGCTGGGAATTTTGTTTTCGGTGTTGTGCGTTTTGTAGAATAATGTTTTTTTATCGGGTGCGTAACAGTATGCGGAAGCTACCTGGCCTTTCACTCCATACGAAGCTATGGATGTTCTAGGCCACAGTCATGCCCTCACTTGTGTATGCTTGTGAAACGTGGACTCCTTTGAAGGAACGTTTGCGCCGGCTTTATACATTCTGGTTGGCTTTGCCTACGATCCATCCTTGGTTTAACCAGACTGATTCTTTATGATAAGCTTACAGTGAGGCCCTCCGGAGGCGAGGTTGCATAGGCTGAGTCATGTAGCCCGCATACCCAGCCACTACATGCCTAAGCAACTTCTGTTTTGCCCAAGAGGGGGATACATGGGTGTGGCATGGGCTAGTGAACAGATAGATGGGCTGATGTGGTACAGGAGGATGTGGAGCTGATTTGACTTGCTGCTGACTACTGTACTTGATCAGCTTCAGTGGAGGAGGCTCGTGAAGGACGCTCCTACACAGTTGGAGGCAGGCACCCTCCGAACAACAACAGAGAGGGTGGAGGAGGGACACTCACAACAATGGGGCGAGTTCCAGGTGGATAAAATACAGCAAGTTTGCATAATAGGGGGCATAGGGAGCTCAGTGATCTCATTCAGTCAATCCATAATAACTGGGTCTGTCCCATGACCTGTTGGCGAGCTTTCCTTGCTTCACGTGGCTTCAAGGTGCACCTAGCCTGGCACAAGCATTGAGGTGACGTCACCGCCACTTAGTGGCGAATGGCAGTTGTTGCATGGGGAGTGGTAGTGTAGTGGTGAGTGCACTGTCCTACGAACCTGGAACCCGGAGTTCAATTCTGGGCCATGGCTAACATCAATACTTAGTGATTATTTCATCTGGTTGTAGGCCTCCCCAAGGTCAACTCGGCGTTAAATCAGTACCTGGTGGGATGTGTAAGCATCAGCATTGGGGAGACGAAAGGTGGCCAGGCGTGCTACTGCCCACGACCTCGTGCGCCGTGCTGGCATTAATCGGTGCTCGCTAACAGCACTTGCCCCAGCACCAGTCTGCATGGCTATAGGGTGATGTTTGTCTTTGTAGTGTTTGCGTGCCTGTCTAAATAGGGTGCTTGCGAACAGCACTTGCCTTGCACACACACAGTTTATATTAGCTACATGGGGGATCTTTGTGTTTGCACATGCGAGTCATGGCTGTGATGAAAGCGAGGGGTGTGTCTGGTGGGTGTTTTACCTTTGGACGCTTGTGCACACAAAGCCGGGCGTGACACTTCCCGTTGCAGTGAAATTGGACACGAAACTATTTTTTATTTTACCAGGTAAGGTCCACTGAGCTATGTAGCTCTTTCTCAAATGTCACCTGGCCACAAATGATAGCTCAACGAGGTGGCCTATCACGTGGAAATGTATAGCAGCCAAATACTGTAAACGCATGTTGATTCTAAATGTGGAGGGGAAAACCGGAGGACCCAGAGAGTCATTGGCCAGGAGTTTTGTTTGTAGACAGGCAGGAGCAGCCACATCTTCTTGTATCTGGTGGCATCGGCCAGAGTACGCGCGGTCTCGTTTAGATATGAGAAGCTAAGCAAGGGTATAGAGCCTGGTTTTTAATGCTTGATTGTAAATGAAAAGTAAAACAGTGATGCAAGTCGGTGTCTCCTCGATCAATTGTGAGTGGTGGCTCCTCACCAATTGATTTTGTTTTTACCTTTCGATTTAAAGCTTTCGTGACTGCAGGGATTCATCTTTCAGAGTCTGAATGGACTCTGTCTTCTCGACAGACCTGTTCTTCACCTGAGGATGGCTGCTTGCGTTGTGGCCGAAACGTCGTGAGAATTATTTTATTATGTTAAATTTTTATTATTTAATTATTTCCATTCTACGTGACTTTACCGAAAGAACCAAGAAGTTGTTTTTACCTTCCTACATTTCTACAACTCTGATGGCATGATGATGACATTGGTGATAGAAAAGGCAATGATGTTGACAATCATGACAGATTTTCTTTTGTTATCCTGTAAATGTACACTTTTTTAACCAGGAAAGCCGTACTGAGTCTCAAGAATATTTTCCAGGAGGATTCTGCAAATTTTTTGCCTTTGGTGGCGATGTTGCTGCCCTGTGTAATCCCAATTGAATTGTAGATTTTTGTTTTGTTAGGATTGAAGGAAACAAGAGAACCCAGGGGAAGCTCATGCGGATGGTGATCATGATGAGGATGACGAATGGGCCCTGGCCAGGATATGAACTCAGGTCCTCACTCCTGAGAGCACAGGGTTGTATTGCCTGCTAAACCACTATCCCCAGCAACGCTACGCACTCTATATAGTGGCACACGTGCACTGTGTCATTGGAGAAATTCTGCGTAAGCATTTTTGATATGTAATTAAATGAAGGTAATTGGAGCTCAAATGCAGTGTTAAAGGTGGCACGTGACCATGCAAAGGTGATGTGGCCGACATGCAATTCAGCGAGCCCGACCTTCTCTCTGCAAGTGCCACGTTTGGGCCGAGCTTTTCGACGGAGCTCACGGGCGCTTGAGCGTACGCGGTAAAAATAGTGGCAAACAGTCATGGCGCCAGCTTGACGTGACGACTGTGGGAGTCTTCGCACCCCGGCTAATGGCCTCCGAGCTCGTTAGTCCCGTCAGCTGCGCGAGCGTCGCCCATCATCTCCGCTCCCCCTCGCCCTACGCCGCCACCGCCCGCCGCGTAGCTTACGTTCTTCTTCTTATTAATAATAACGTTCTTACAACGTTTTTATTATTACTATTATTACTATTATACGTTCTTATTATCCCTTCTAATTTTATTACTATTTGTGTGTGCGCCATTTTCTTCTTGCACATTAAGTCCGCTTGCAATAGGTGGAGTCTGCGGTGTTTTGTTTTTATTTAAATTAATGTTTTGTTAAACATCCCTCAACTAACTTGTTTAAGGCATTAAGGCCGCCCTCACAGTTGGACATGAGATTTACTTGACTGAACCGAGAGCCAAAATACCGGCCATTGGGGGATCCAATTTATCGACCCTCCAACCAGCGCTGGTTTGGAGGTCTTTGGGCTCTGCCTTGGGTTCGTAATAGGGGGGCTGAAGTTAGGGTCCAAAGACATACAAGTGTGAGGGGAGCTAATGATCCGATTCCAGGCCTTCCCTGCAAGTTTTGTTATTCTGTGGTCCCCTACGGACAGCATCAGTTTCGGTGCATCAGCAGCACAGAAAAGTATCAAGTCCTGACCCATGATCCTTGTTTTAGCCACCACAGAGCGGTGATGATTATGATTACAGGGATAATGTTTTCATTGTTGGAGTATGTGCAATCAGAGCTGTGTGTGTCACTGATATGATGTCCACTAGGCATATAATGATTAACTCCACGCCAGCCATTCGATTAATTGTCACGATTTGGAGTCGATTCACGAATTTATAATTTTTTATCGCAGTATTAGCATCTCGTTTGCATTGTTTCTTGTTTTTAACACAATTTTTGTCTTTGCTTTAGCAAAAACGGTTACATCAGCGCACCATAGCGTGCATATAATTTGCTAAAAAAAATCGTCATGTATAGATTCTCACACGCATGATTCTATGCACACATCGTGAGCGCAAGTTCCAGCCAACTCGATGAATCACTGCACACGCAGTGCCCTCACAGTTCGGGCCGCCCCCCGCTCATTCATTCTTACCCTGAGCCCTACCGAGCAAGGGAAAGTAAATACCCGTGCAAGCAATTACTACAACCCCATGTCTCTTAATGCCGGCCTTTGCCCTGCATCATCGATCAGTGAGAACCTTTGCTCTGTGTGAGAGTGAAAGGAGAGAGAGGTTAACAGGTAGAGGTAGCTGGTTTGCTCGGAATCCCCCTGGGTGCCGAGTTGGTAATCGCTGGAAAAAAAATGTAACCACTGAGTGCAGCTTTCAACCGCAAGTCTAAAGTGTAGTGAGCCGACGGTCTAAGCCCTGTCACGAGTAATTGCACGATTAAATAATCAGTGTACTTTTTATTTTCCCATTTATTCCACTTTTTTTTTAATCCAGGAAAGCCTCAATGAGTCTCAAGACTGATAATTGGTTTTTTACCCTTTTATCTGGCCAGAAAACTGACAACTTTTTTTACGAGGAGTCATGTTTGCATAGACCACAATACCTGTAGTTATAATGCAAAAAAAGACATAATTCTGATAATGTCTGCACTGTCCTTTTGCATTATGACTGCAGGTATTGTGGTCGATGCAAACATGACTCCTCGTAAAAAAGGTGTCAGTTTTGTTGCCAGATAAAAGGGTAAAAAGCCAATTATCATATTTTTTACTGGCAAATGAGGTACCAATGGTGTAAATGCTTACCCCGAGCTCTCATACTCTGATGGTGCATTGTCTTTGAGTTGTGCGCCTTTTGGCGTCATCTGGTCCAACCCATGTGAGACTAGGCTCTAAGGAAAGCTGTCTCGGGTGTGGACCAATCACCTTCAAGGACAGTGCAGACATTATCAGAGTTATCTTTTTTGTTTGCATTATGACTGTAGGTATTGTGATCTATGCAAACATGACTCCTCGTAAAAAAGGTGTCAGTTTTGTTGCCAGATAAAAGGGTAAAAAACCAATTATCATATTTTTTTACTGGCAAATGAGGTACCAATGTCGAGTCTCAAGACTGTTTGTTAGGGTCCTGCCAAGTTTTTGCATTGAGGGCCGACGATTGCAATGTAAACTAAACTATTTTTTATTTAACAGGTAAAACCCACTAAGCTTTCTGGCTCTTTTTCAGAAGCAACCTGGCCACCAATGATAGCTCAACAAAGTGGATTATGTGTAAATGTATAACATCTAAATAATCTCAATGCATGTTTCTAAATGTAGAGGGAAAAACAGGAGGACCCGGAGAAAAATCCATGTGTCCACGGAGAGAAAATGCAAACTCCAAATATATAAGCGTCGGGGTCGGGATCGAACCCACAACCTCCTGTATACCTGGCGAGGAAGGTGACATCTCGCCACCAATTGAGTAATTTTTGGGTATTTTTTTAAATTTGGACTGGGACGCCGGGACACTACTCGTGCGAATTACGTCACGGTGATTTTTAACGCAGCTGTGAAGCAGTAGGACGCATAGTATTTTTGAGATAATTTTTACCGCAGTATTATTCACGGTGGCCGCTAGACTCGAACCACAAATCTTTGCAATAAGCGGCGAATGCGCTACCACTCAGCCACGTTAATTTGGCATGTTCTCGCTCTGACAATTAAAAATGCATGCCTGACTACCACGCGACGAACATTTACAAAGCAGGGCGAGTGAGAGAGTATGATAAGAGGCAATTTAAGGGATCTTGGAAATAGTTCTGTGATGTCATCCTCCAAAGGCAGATGTCTGGCACATGGTGATGCACTGTTTTGTTCAAGAGCACCAAATGGAAACAATTATGAAAATCGTTTGTTCTGATGTAACCATTAATGTGTGATTGTCTGTCTGCCTGTTTGTCTCTGTGTGTCTCCTTGTGCGTGCGTGTCCATGTCTGCATCTCTACATGCGTGTGACTGCATGTGTGCATCTGTGCATGTGTGCGTGTCTAAATGTGTTTGTGTCTGTGTGCGCGTTTATGCATGTGTGTGTTTGCATGACCATGTATGTGTACACTCACACGTGCGTTTGCATGTTTGTACGCATGCGTGTGTGCATATTTTCCACCTTCGCTTGTCCGTATGTGCGTGTGTCTGCGTGCGTGTGCATGTGGGTAGTGGTGGTATATTGGTTAGCGCACCGCACTACAAACCCAGCAACCTGATTTCGATTCTCCCTCCCGACCAACAACAGCGGTGAATATTTGAACCGGTCCTGGGCCTCCTCTAGGTCGACTCAGCCTTAAATGTCTACCTCGTGCAGTGTGTAGAAAACATCAGCACTGGGGGAGACAAAGGCAGCCAGGCGTGATGCTAGCCATTCCCCACCCCCTCGCGTGCCGTATCGACCTTCAAAGGTGCCACTCGCTAGCAGCACTTGCCCCGCCAGTCTGCAAAGGCTTATAAGGTGGAATTTTTCTCTTTATCTTCGCATGTATCTCAACCCCCGTGGTGGAGCAGGCAGTTCAACTTGCGCATGAAGCGGGACACATCGATCTTCTCCGACGACTTCTTCGTGGAGCTGCCGACGGGCGAGCGGCACGACGACACGTCGCACATCTACGCCGGGAAACTCCACGGTGCGGCTCCCCCCCACATCCCCGTGGTGGTGGCGGTGGCAACGGCAATGTCACCGTCCATTGCCTGTCCTTTGTCTATAGCCTGTGTGAGAAGGTCACGATAACTCTTGTAAAGGTGATCGAATATACACGGTAGTTTAGTTGACACTTGCTTTGCTATTCGGGACTCGCCCGATAGAAAGCCGGACAAATTTACAGAAGGGTTGCCCAAAATTTGGTGGTTCAAACGGCACCTGATGGGTCAGCCTCCGATTAGCACGGTTGGCTACGTACAATGCGAACGAAGTTCAACATGCATAGAAGCCTTGTCCGTCGCCAAAGACGATGATGTATGATGTTATGGGACATCACACACTTCCAAGGACGCATGTTGAAAAGTTTTGCAGAATCCACGCATATGCATGCTTTTTCTTTTTGGTGTTTTTGTCTGCTCTCCCAGTTGTATCCCAGTCGTGCTATTGTTTCATCAAGCGAGGTATCCATTCAGAGCCAGTGCAACCCCTGGTGTTTGAGAACGGCCCACAGAAGCGGATATCACAGAGCTACTTTTGAGATCCCTTTAAGTGAGCTCGAGTTCACACGGCCTAAGGCATCAATTCCCCATCTACCCTGCCATAGTAAGTAATGTTTGGTGCATGACAGTCAAGTAAATATTTTTCATTCTCAGATCTTGACTTCAGCTAAATTACATGCAGCACCAAATTTTAATAAATTTTGGTTTTCTTGCGTGCAGTCGTTGGTGGCCGCGTTGAGGGCTTCAACTCGCCGCCACGCCCGAGAAGCCAGTCTAGCTACGGCCAGCTGCTGTTAAACGAAGGTGCAAAACGAGCAGCCCTTATCGAGCAGCTGCCCACGTGGGTTTTATGTCCTGGGCTGTCCCACATGAGACTGAAGCTTCGATAATGACAAAAACAACGCTTTAAAGGCATGGCCATCGCCGCACTGGCAAATATGAAGGCAACACCTCGGTGGTGACACGAGAGGGCATCTAAATGCTGTCCGTGGATGGTGAGTGGAGTGGGGGGGTGGCTGGGTAGCTTTTTGATTGGGCGAGATGGCGTGCTTTGAATAATTGCACTTGTAGTTAATGACACTAATTAATCAGGAGCTGTTATTCGTCATTCAAGTCAATGCATGTTGTCACCTTAATTGGCAAATGCCACTGCCCGTTGACCTCTTATAATAATTGTTAATTGAACAGCGACAAAGTGGTTTTTAATTAGAGTTTGGAGAGTGTAGCATAGAGTGTCTCACAGAGTGTCCGATAATATATTTAGATGGGGCTAAACAATTTCCCGTGTGAACAGATCATACATTTGGATTGTTGGGTGTGCATGGGACTTGTATTTGTGGCCTAGGGCAGGCTGCCAAAATTGCCTTGATTCAGATGTTTTTGTTCTCTTTGATCATCTTGGGAATTTTTTTCACTTTTCAGAAGTAACATCCGAACAGCCCTGATAAAATCCAGGATTTGGCTAGTCCAGGCTAAAGACCTTTATCCGCTGCCTATGACTGATTTTTTCTCTCTCTATGAAATGAAATGCGCACACTGTTTCTATGCATCGTCTTGAGATTTAGATGTCGTGTAAATCCACATTGTTTAGTCGACTTGTATTCCTTTGAGAGTCTTGAGTTCTTGGGCCAAGCCCGATACGCGGAACTGGAGCAGGGACTAGACCAGCGCGGTTCCGACTCGCCGTGGAAAGGATGCACTGAGTAAACGATATGCGGAGTGGGATGGCTGTCAACGTCATCGTGTGAATGCCGATGTTAAAAACGCGAGGAGGTGCAGCAGCAGCAGCAGGAGCAACGCGTGTGGCTGTGTTGATAAAAGAGGAACGAAGGTTCGTGGAAAGAGGTCCAAGATTTCAGTATCAAGAGAGAAGTTCAGGTCATGTGCAAAGAGGTTGTTTCGCGTTACAATTTCCCGTCACTTTAATATTCTTAGCGCAGCCGCAGTTCAAGAATCGGGGTGTTTAAACGGCATGATACGTCTTCTTCTATAAATAAAATATTGCAGCCAGTCTCCTGCCAGTTCCACGAGCTGCTCCCGGTTATGTTCTAATTACAAGTGTTCTTGTCTCAGTTTTTTTAATGAATCTAAATTAATAGATGTTGACGATAGTTCTATGCAGTATGCACAGTGCTCGAAATTGTTATCGCAGTCTTCGTCCAGACGACAAACCTGTGAAATGTTAGTCACTTCTTAAACTGTGGATGTTATTCGATTAGTCTCGTCGTCTAATCCAGCCAAACCTTTAGTCAAATACTCTTCGGCATTAACCTCATAAGAACATCCTCACAAGGCCGATCAACACATCTCCTTAAGAAATGGAACATTAAAGACGAGCCACAATAGTGCGATTGTGGCCATGAAACCCAAACTATAGTGCCTTGTAGTAAATCATTGTGGTCTGCACTCCTTCAACGAAGGAGGAACAGTAACGCGACGCAAACTCTTTCCTGAACCCCTCTGGACATGGCCAGCAGCCCTCGACATTGTCAATCCTCGAATTCGTTAAAAGTGTGCTTATGAATATAGATAGCCAATGTTTGGTCTTCCTAAGCGCACCAAATTTTCTAATTCTGCGTTGTCATTCAGACTCGTTAGGCTCATCTCGTCACAGTCATAGTCATTGTGATGCTTGGTGATTTTCATCCTCTCGTAAGTATCATCAATTGAAATTAGAAGAATCCGTTGACAAATATTTTCGCCGGATTTTTTTTTTTTTACAACAAAATACGTTCCGAGTCTGTGGGCACCAGTTGTCCGGTCGCGCAAAGCAGCGTTCGTGATAAGCCGCCTCAGCTTGTCTTGCAGGGCCGTGTAAGTTTACGAGGAAGATCACTTTACTTTAGACGCCACTCAAAAAACAAACAGCTCTTGTAGATACACAGCAAGAGCATCTGTGCTGGGCCATCCAACTTAAGCTTGTGTTAATAAGAAGGTAGGCTCACAGTAGGGGTTGGGTCAGACCTTGTCCAATCAGCTCTGAACATAGCACAAAATAATATTTTTTGTAGTTGTGGAGAGATTCAGTGTAATAAAATAAAATAACAAAAAAATAAGCAGACAATACACCTTCACATATCTGTCCCTCTACACAAAAACTATTTTTTTTTACACATCCCATCAGCCAACACAGCCTTCTGGGAGTCCGTAATTTCAGCAGAATTGATTCAAGACAAGCACACACTTGACCGGTTTCGACATTCAGGATCTCACCAGCGAAGTCGGGCGTGCTTGAAGCAATGCTGGTGAACTGCCTGATGTTTATAGGGAAGGAACCTGTCAATGAGCATAGCTCTGCTGATGATACGAATTCTCATAACAGCGGATTTGGAACACAGCCTTTTATTCTACAATTAGTTTCACTTACAGCCAGGCACTTTTGGTGAACATTAGAGGCGTAACAATTCACCCCCTCGTACCCAAACAATTTAATACATTTTCCCGATTCACGTTCACGATTTGGTTATATAACTTGACACATTTGTAGCAGCCATTATGGTTAATCTTAATCCTGTTACAACCGACATACGGTATGCGACTCGAACATTTTTCACGATTAAAGGATCTGTGTATGTCTGTTGTAGTGCGCATTGCATTGTCCTGGCAGCCACTGGAGGTGCTAACTCGTTGCGGGTTCTTTTGCACACAATTCAATGCTGATCGACGACCAGATCCATTGTTGCACCTTGAGTAATATAATCAATGTGGAATTTCACACTGACGACAATGATGACGACGATGATGATGACTATGATGATGGTGATTTTGGTTTCCACACTCCGGAAAGAGTAATACCGTTGTGGCTCGGTGCATCTTTCTTTCACGTAGCAGCACGGTGAGATTTACAGCGGCCTTGGGACGCCGTGTACCGCAGGTCCCCATCCCACGCACGCCCCAGCGACTGCCACCGGCGTTGCGATGCCTCCACGCCCGGCAGCAAGAGGGCACGACCCCATTAGTCGTGAAGTGGGGAATTCAAATAGAATTTAAGATGCTCTTTCTGCGCATGTTAAAGCTGTTGTGCTCAACGGTTGTGTTTCTGTATGTGCGGGGAGTGGCGGTGCAGCGGTTAGCGTGCTGAGCTATGAACTAAGAGACCCGAGTTCGATTCCTGCTCACGGCCAACACCAGTTACTATTATCGGAACCGGTCATTGGTCTTCCCTAGGTGGACTTGGCCTCAAATGAGCACCTGGTGCGGTGTGTAAACATTGGCGCTAGGGAGACAAAGACGTCTGGGCATGGTGCTGGCCGCCCACCCCCTCGTGTGGTGTGCCGGCCTTCATCGATGCTCGCTAAAAGCACTTGTCCCAACAGTCTGTTATAGGATATATGGGGATCTTTGGTCTACGGCAGTGGTTCTCAACTTGGGGTATGGGGACCCCTGCGGGTACGTGAGTTGATTTATATATGTTGTGAAATTATATCATACATGAGTCATTGGTGAATAATTATGTATGAATCTGCCAATATAAAATGACTACAATAGAATTTAAATCAGTATGGTAACTACGAGCGATATAAAATACCTTTCTAAACTCATTGATCGTAAACAATGTGGTTTTCAAGAGTAACCAGCTAGCAAGTGATGTCATGCATGCAGAACGTCCGTTGAATTTAGTTTTATTCGCTTGCAATTACTAGCAGCTCGTTAAGATACCTCACAAAATGGATCACGCGAGGGGGTACCCCGCTTGAAACAGAATTCAACAAGGGGGTAAAGCAGCCAAAATAACTAAACTAAAACTAATTATTTTTTTTAGAGCAGTGGTTGAGAGCCACTGCTCGACGGCTCTCCGACGAGCGTTTTCAGGTTGCGCTCCTCGTGCCGCTGGATGAGATGAAGGACGATTTTGCTCCACGTGCTGGGGAGTTTCTTCAGGAACCAGACGGTTCGGTTCCGAAAACTCCCAATTGGAAGAAACTCCCAGCCTATGGATTGAAGAAAGTCAAATATCATGCCGAACAAGAACCCAGAATCAACCTTAACACACATTAGAGAGCTTAGGGAGGGAGATTTGTTTGCAAATAGCACCAGCTGCGGATCACTGGCTCAAGCGAGGTGGCCACGAGGTGGCAGGAGAGCAAAAGGGTTCTTGAATCCATCTTTGTGAATGTGTCTGTGTCATCCCCTTGCATGAGCAGTAGGTGTCCCCCTCGCACTTTTGTTTCATCCCGAACGCATAATGGAATTGGCCACACCAAACACTCCTTGATTATGGAATTGGCCAAACATCCCATTTTATTCAGACTGCTCTGCAACAGTCTCAAGTTTCTGTGATGATCTGTTATCGATAACACTGCTCCAGCTCAGATAATACAGATTAGGCTTCGGTTTTAGACAATTGGCTTTTTTCAGTAGAAAAACAGACATTTCCTGCAACATTAGTCCACTCGATGTGATTCTGTTTTTAAGTTAAAAGGCCACTGTCTCCACGCTTCACTGGGCATTGGATGGCCCTCAGCCTCCTTTGGTGGCTCTCGACCATAGTGGAGATTCCACATTCATGTGGCAAGAATTATAGTGCTGCGCTTATGCTGCGCAGTTCTCTCAATGCGTTCCCGGATTGTACTGGCGTGTTGTTCGGCGCGGTGTCCGACGTTTTGCTGCATGTGTCAGGGGCTTCTTCAGGAACATAACTGACCGTAGTGGGAACAGAACTGAAGAAGCTTCTGGCACGCGGAGTGAAACACGCTGGCACAATCCAGAAACACACGAGAGCGCGAACTAAAAACCTCGCAAAGCAGTCGTCGTTCTACAGCTTCGAGAGAGACACCACACCAGGTTTGAACTTGTGCCCTTGAACTTTAACCTCTGTCCCGCACGGCAACGATGCCGGCTCTTTCAGGCGACGCGGCGGTGAACGTACGCGAGCGTGCGGCACTGCTGCCCCCGCTGCCCCGACCCCGACGCCCTGACCTTTACCCTCTCACCCCCCCCACCCGTCCCACTGCCGCTGCTGCCCCCCACCCCCCGCTCCCCCCCCCCCTCGCAGGAGAGAGCGACTCGTTCTGCTACGGCAGCGTGCACAGCGGGCGCTTCGAGGGCTTCATCAGCACGCGGCATGGCACCTACCACGTGGAGCCGTCAGAGCGCTACGCGGCGCGCGGCAGCATGCCCTTCCACTCCGTCATCTACCACCAGGACGATGTCGGTGGGTGCCCACCGCTACGGCCGCCACTGCTGCTGCTATTGCGCCGTTCGAACTGGCTGTCTGCTGCATCTATGGCCGGATTACCACCACCACCTTCCTCCACAGTAATGCTAATCAGGCGTGTTCCCTACTTTGTCTGTCACACTCCGTGTTTAGTTTCGACTGGCCCATCACATGAGTGTGGTTGAGGAAGAAGGGGTTGAATGTGGTGGAGAGAGGTGGTGAGCGTTTCATAGAGAGGGGTGAGTGTGGTGGAGAGAGAGGTGGTGAGCGTTGCATAGAGAGGGGTGAGTGTGGTGAAGAGAGAGGTGGTGAGCGTTGCATAGAGAGGGGTGAGTGTGGTGGAGAGAGAATTTGGCAAGCGTTTGTTGTGGGGTTTGTTCCAGTCAGTTCTGTAGTTTCAGTATTTACCGAAACAATGTTGCACAGAGCATCAGCCTTTTCTGAGAACTCGCAAAACAAACTGCGCTTGACTTCCCTATTTAAAAAAAAAGACAATCCCTCGTGTTCTTTTGGTTTCTTTTTTAAAAACTGGCTGAGTGATTCAGATGTCAGACGCCGAGCTGACATCACTGAGAACCTGGGTTTGAATCCAGACTGCCACCTGTATTAAACATAAACGCTATTGCATTAAAATTGGATCTGCACTTAATTCAGCTAAATTTACTGGCATGTGATAAACGGTTTGGTGTCAGGATGGGTAGGATAAGTCTGCCACCTTACTGTGTGAACCAGCAGTCATTTGTAGAGATCTCGTTGGTAGCTCTGTGATAACCACTTTCATGGGCCGTTCCCTAGCAGGTAAAGTCTCATTGCTCTGCGAGAGTTATAAATGAATTATTTGTCCCATGACGCTATTAGCACAACAATCAGAATATAATTAATTGGAGGAAAAAACGATGGCACTTTGTGTGCTTGTTTCCTCTTGGCTGAGCTATCATCAGAGACTGGAGAGCCACCAACCTCTTTGGTTCTTTCGGTAAAGTCACGTAGAAAGAAAATCAATTAAATAATAGAGTACGACGTTTCGATTGCAACACAAGCAACCGTCATCGGGTAGAACTAAATTTGAGAGAGAGACAAAACACAGACACGGAGACGCACAGAGAGAAACACAAGCAGAGAGAGACAACACAAAGACACACAGAGAAAGACACACAACATAGACACAGAGACACACAGACAGACACACAAGCAGAGAGAGACACGCAACTTTCTACGTGACTTTACCGAAAGAACCAAAGAGTAATTCCTGCAGTCACGAAAGCTTCAAATTAAGTTTTTAGACACCAACCTGCTTAGGATCAATGTCACACTGGCACTGATGATGCTGCTGGTGCTGCTGCTGATATGTGTGACTTCACAGCAGAGCTATCGCGCGTTCCCCTGTGAATTTGGGAATTATTTATAAGAATTTTGTTGTACACCCCTTGGACTTGAATGTGCGACATGGTGTTTGAGTCCAGTTATTATTTTTTATGATTTACTTCAGTCTCCTTCCCATGTGATTTTCATATGGCTGTACTGCGAGGGGCGGTCATAAATTTGAGGACGTACAGATCAAAACTAACCCGCTCCCTCTTGCTGAGCCTTTTGCTAAGTGTAGTAACTGCCAACATGCAAACAAGCAGAGCATGCGTGTGGGATGCAATCGGTTTGTAAAAATAGCAGTCTAAAATTAGCCTCTTAATTCAGTTTGACTTAGATTAGAATTTCGGTTGCCTTATTTAAATTTAATATTGTGGTGGTTGTCTTGATGTGTGTTTATTTTAAAGAACTGTTCTGGACTCTGGGTTTAATTATCACTGTTTCCTCGGACACACAAGCAGAAGGACGAACTCACTGGGAGATGGACAAACTGATGGTCACACTAATTAACAAACAGATGAACTGATGAAGACACTTAATACAGAAAGCATGATTTTGACTTCACCGTACCACACGGACCATCACACTGAAATATGGTTGACCAACCGCTATGACAGACACGGCGTGGGGAGGCCTTCCAACAGTGGATTGACAAAGGCCATATTATGAATGTTTTATAGACAGTTCCACAAATTAGGTAATCTCACAATACAATGTTTAAATCGCCTTCATACGCTAGGGGTGTAATTGTGAAGGTGATTATAATTTTGGAGTTTAAGGCTTATTTACAGAATCGGTTGTTAGTTCGATGCAAACAAAAAGACCGAACTCGCCATCACCATCAGTTTTGTCCAAGCGAATTCAATACCATGGATATTTTATGAGAATTTCTCCCTTGTAAAAGAATGCTGGACCCATTACATCTCTGTGAATCACACATTCCTAATTGATGGACATACTATGATGACATAAACATCCCATTTCATGGTTGTGCTGAATGATTTAGCTACAACTTGAAACTGTCTGAAGTGTGCGTCTATAGTCGCAGAACTGCCCGTATGTAAAGTTTCGGTACGTCTTTCTCCGTCATATGCTGTCTTCCTTTTGGGTGTCTTTCGCCTAAAGGTGTTTGAGAAAATAATGAACATGGCTCACTGAAATCATAAACCATCCATTGAGACGCACGATTTGGCCAAAGTATCACGGACGTAAAAGTAGAGTTTAATCGGGGAATTGTTAAATGGCTACTATTGTTGTACCATACTTCTATACCCCCACATTTATGTTCCCCACATTCAACTTACGATTAATTATGCATGATGAATAAACAATGGATTGACAAATGTCTGTAAATGATAATGATTATGAATATATTTCATAAGAGCGTGTGTGTGTCTGTCACGTGTGTGTGGCTCGATAACAGCACTTGCCCCAACAGTCTGTAAAGACTATAGGGGGAATCGTTGTCTGCATACATACGCGTGCCTTGCCCTTTGGGTATTGTTGTTCTCACAGAGTTTCCCGACAAGGTTGGCTCGCACGCCGGCTGCGCCAATAAATCGGTCTTCGATCAGATGCAGCGCTACCAGCGGCCCAAGGGATGGGTGGCCGAAGAGCAGGTGAGAGTACAGGGTGGGAACGGACAGACGGACCGATGGACAGAAGGATGGACAAACAGACAGAAGGACAAACGGATGGACGGACGGACGGAAGATCAAATGGACAGAAGGACAAATGGACGGCCCAACAGATGGACGAACAGACGGGTAGAGGGTTTGTTCGTTAGCTTACCGGTGAGCTGAAATAATGAATTTAGCATTTAAAACACACTTGTCACAATTTCATATGTTTGGCTGTGCTGGGTGCTGGAAGGCTCACATTGACACAGATTTGCTCAGATCATTATGTTGCCTTTCCCAAAAGTCAATTATCAATTGTAATATTGGCTGGGAAAACCGACGCATTAGACCCTATGTCTCACTGTCGGTGGAAGTGTGTGCGTGCATTCTGCAGTAATGGGGAGCGGTCGTGTCGAGGTTACTGCTATTAATTTGGCCATCGGAGATGATTCCCACTCATGACCAACTCTAGTGACGATTATGTGAACCAGTTTTGGGCCTCCCCTAGGTCGACACAGCCTCTCATGAGTACCTAGTGTGGAGTGTAAACATCAGTACTAGGGAAACAAAGGCGACCAGGCGTTGTGTTGACCGCCCACCCCATCGTGTGCCGTGCTGGCCTTCATAGGCGCTCGCGAACAGCACTTGCCCCAACAGTTGTGTGTGAGGCTATTTGGGGGCTCTTTGTCTTCTGCGTTCTGTAGGCCAGGGAACTCACAAAATCCGAAGCCGAGGCCCTGAAACGGCGAAAGCGCCAGGTGTCGCCATCCAAGAACACGTGCCTCCTCTACATCCAGACCGACCACATGTTCTTCCGCAAGTACGGCAGCGTGGAGGCCGTCACTGCCGAGGTGAGTACATTGCTCGATTTCATGATGGTCACCATCGTCATCAGCCACGGTCAATGCACTGCTGGATGACGGCCTACCCAAGCCTGTCGCCAGCCCTCATGGTTCCGCGATGCAACGATAAACTCAGCACCTGCGCACGAGGAGATCTCATCGCTCCTAAAGAGCACACAACGTGGGGTAGTTACATCATGTGCATAATGAGGAAAATGTTTTTTTGGAGTGCAACTATTGTCTGGGTTCGAGATTGTTTTATGGGATCTTAAGAAGGGATCTAAATATCTTAAGCAGTTTTGTGGTACCCACTTCCATGGGTTGTTTTCTATCACACGGGGCGATGCCTTGCTCTGCTTCCCGTTGTTTCGTAGTCGTTCGGAGTTGCCAGCTTTACTAATCCCTCTTCGGCCTTATCCTTGTGCTCAGATAGCGAATCACGTCCAGGCCATCAGCCAGATCTACCGGGTCACCAACTTCGACAACATCCGCAACATCAACTTCTTGGTGAAACGCATCCGGGTGAGGCTCACGCACACAAAAACAAAACAAAGATCCCCCGTGTAGCCTTAACAGACTAAGTGCTGTTAGCGAGCAGACACACATGGGCGCCCCTCACCCTGTTGGATCGCTCAGCGACACCGCAGTCGGAACTCGGCGCGGCCGACCGGCCGATCTGCGTGGACGTGGAGCGGTGTCCCCCTCGTACGCGTGGCTTCTTCTCTTCTCACGCCCCCCCCCACCCCTTACCCGGCTCTAAAATGGCACTCACGTCCACCACACTCCGCACCGCAGGTGAACACCACGGACCACGAGAAAGACAGCAGCAACCCCTTCCGCTTCGCTAACATCGGCGTCGACAAGTTCCTGGACATGCACTCAGAGGGCAACTACGACGACTACTGCCTCTCCTACCTCTTCACTGACCGCGTCTTCGACAACGGCGTCCTCGGCCTCGCCTGGGTCGCTTCCCCGAGTAAGCGGCGCGTTTTGTTTTGTTCCACTTCTGTCTTCCGACCTTTAACCCCCGCCCCCCACCCCGCGTGCTCCACACAATTGAATATTGATTGTTGCACACGCAATGCCTGCGAATGATCGCACGCGTGAGAACGAATCATTGTCTGGCGTGTTTGTGCCGTTGTGTTTAATTGGGTCTCATAAAAAAGCATGCAGCCACTAGAGGCGCTACATGGACCATAATTTCAAAACAAGAATTTAGTTATGACGTCCAAACTAAGACAGTTTATTCAATCGCATAGAAGATTAATCGATAGATGCCTGGCAGACGCACGTTTGCATCTGCAGGTGTCGCGTAGTGCATCCCTTTGGTTTGTATTATTTCTTTGTAAAATCCATAGACACACTTCCACTTTAAACTTGCACTGAACGGCAAAAGGAAGACAACAATTCTGAGGCCAGAAACTTCTGAGGCCGAACATTCCAGCGGTGTGTTCGCATGTGAAGCTTTAATCTGCCCGCCGTTAAGCAATTCCTCTTCACGGCGAGGTGACAGCTGACGGACAGGCCCGGGCGAGGAGGTTTGAAGCCTAGCGGTGGTGAATCAATCCCAGCTGTTGTTGCGGTTTTCGTTGCTGCGGCATTTGGTGCCTTTCCCCAGTGTGGTGGGAGGAGGGGTCCCACCTGAGTTGGTGCAGGTGACTCCTTGACATTTTGTGTGGGAGGCTGCAGGGGCGGTGGCAGTTTTGGTTCAATCAGTTTGGGCCTGTTTGCCGTGGGAGGGGTGGAGAGGGAGCATTTTCTACAATATAAAAAAAATCTTATTTTACGAGGTAAGGTCCACTGAGCTGCATAGCTCTTTTTCAGAAGCGACTTGGTCATGAATGATAGCTCAACGAAGTGGCTTATCATGTGGAAGTTTATAGCAGCCAAGTACTCTAAACGCACCTTTCTAAATGTGGAGGGAAAAACCGGAGGTCCTGGAGAAAAATCCACAAGCATGCAAACTTCAAATATACAATCTTAATTTTAGAACTTTCGTGACTGCAGGAATTATTATTTGGTTCTTTCGGTTAAGTCACGTCTAAAGATAAAATAATAAATTAAATTAAATAATATAATACGACGTTTCGATTGCAACACAAGCAATCATCATCAGGTATAATGAAATAGCGACATAAAATCTAACCAGAAAACTATAGACAGACATATTAGCAGACAGATATCACCAAGATACATAGCGGGAGCAACACAGGTAACTGTGTTGTATTACATTACATTTCGATATTTTACTAGGTTATTTAATTTTAGTGTGTCCTCCTGATTTTCAGGCTTATTTGCCGTGCAGCACCACGTCTGTTGACCACTCATTGATATGCTAATTTTTTCTCTAACCCCCCTTCCTTCTCTCTGCCTCCGCCCCCCCCTCTGTCTATTTAAGGCCACCCCACTGAGACGATCACCCCTCTCTGTTACCTGTGTTGCTCCCGCTATGTATCTTGGTGATATCTGTCTGCTAATATGTCTGTCTATAGTTTTCTGGTTAGATTTTATGTCGCTATTTCATTATACCTGATGATGATTGCTTGTGTTGCAATCGAAACGTCGTATTCTATTATTTAATTTAATTTATTATTTTATCTTTAGACGTGACTTAACCGAAAGAACCAAATAATAATTCAAATATACAGTTGTCAGGGTTGGGATCGAACCCACGACCTCCTCCATACCAAGCAAGGGAGTTAACAGGAGAAACACGCGGATTTCTCTCTTTCGGGGGGGTTGCGGCGATTACAGAGGCGACAGGAATTTGAAATCTGACTCCCGTGCATTCGGCCCCGTGAAGCCGCAAAGAGGTTTGTCAATCCTCCGTGGACTCCTACACCGTACTGTAGGGTGGGGGAAATGCTCAAGGGCGTCCCACAGCTCGAACTGTAACGAGCATTAACCTTTGCTCGTTTTTTTTACGCTGAGAGCTCGAAGTTTTACAACCCAAGGGTTGGGAAATTCTTGCTCAGAATCAACTCAACTTCACCAACTCCTTGACCTTAATTTGACTGCGATATAACAATTCCATGACAAAATACCCAGGGGTGTCTTACATGGATGTCAAACTGAACGTAGTGCACTGCTGAGGTTGTCTGTGTAAAGAGCTTCATAGCTCATCGGATTTCTCCAGTATAAAGATTCTGATTCGTCGGCGCAACGAGATAAATACGAGAGTTTGGGCGCGATTCCTGGTGGCTACAAAGTTGCCGGCAGGCGCTCCTTCCATTCCAGAAAATTCTAAAATTCCTCAAAAGCCCAATAGAAACTTTGCCTGCTCTTTGTTTTGTCCACGCTCCTTTCTTTGAAAGGATTTTCTATCGACTAAACATTTCACAAAGGTCACGTGAAATGTTTGATTTGTGCACCCTTTTAATGGTTTGAATTATAATTATTTTTAACTGGCTCTGGTGAGGGCGGCGTGGCAGCAGCACTACGTGCCCTCACTCGATTGGCGGGCGGCATGGGCGGCGCTGCCCTGGGGCCTGGCGGGGGCCTGGCGGGACGAGTTTTTTCCAGTCCATGGCACCCTGGCACCTGCTCCTGAAATACCTGCGAGAGTGCGCGTGGGGTCGAAGCTTACCCTGGCTACCTACGGGTGCCGCCACCTCTGCTGTCTGCACGCTTCATTGGTGCCAGCGCGCGTCGCGTGGAGCGCACATCGTGGCGAGGCCGTGGGTGCACTTGGCGGCGTGGGGCGTCGGTGGTTTTTCCTGACAGTGCGTGCGGTTCCATATTTTGTGAAGTCGCGAGCGCGGGAAGGATACACGTGCTGCTCTGAGACTGACGTGTACATTTTATTTGCAGTGAATGCTGTAAGGAATTTTTTTTTAATTTTGCCCAAAATTACGACTGTTGGGACAATTTCCGTTAGCGAGCACGTATTTAGGCTGACACGGCGCCCGAGACGGTGGTGTGTTTGGCATCATGCCCCGCCGCTTTGGCTCCCCAATGCGACCTAAGGAAGGTCCAAGATCTGTTCAGATATTCATTACCGGTGTTGGCCGTGAGCTCGAAGGTAGCGCACGCACGTGTACACACGTCGGTACACCCCAACTCCTGCTACTGCAGTCACCTGTACACCCGGATACCTGCACGAGTCCACACACAGCACACTGCACTGTGTCCAAAACAAAGACAAAGAAGCCCCGCATGGCCTTCATCACTCCTGTTAGCAAGCCGCTTTGAAGGCCGAAACGGCATACGAGGGGGTGGGTGGCCAGCACCACACCCGACTGCCTTTGCCTCCCGAGTGGCGATGTTTACACATCACACTCGTTACTCATTTGAGGCTGAGTCGACCTGGGGCAGGCCCAGGACTGGTTCACATAAACCTCACTGATATTGGCTGTATGCGGGAATCAAACTTGTGTTGCTGGGTTCATAGTGCAGTACACGAACTCCTACCTACGTGTATTCACACCTACGCACTCATACATAACGTACACATGGACGCGCATACCCATCATACTCACCGACGGCCAACACCGCGCATACGTATGTCTGTTCACGCAGAGACATTAATACGCATGAACAGACACCCATCACTGATACACAGCCGATGCTCGCGCGCATTTGGGCAAGTGCTGTTAGCGAGCGGCTATTAAGGCCGGCACGACGCACGAGATGGATGGGGTGGTGGGGGGGGACAGCAACACGCCGCAATAGGTGCTCACTTAATACTCACTCCACCTATGGGATTCCCAGAACCAGTTTTGACATCAATCGCCACGAATGTCAGCCGCTAAGTAAGTAACTAAGCACATTTATAAGCACGTTATCACGAGTGCGTTCATGGGAATCGAACTCGGGTCGGTGGGTTCATAGCGCAATGCGTCAACCACTGCTCCACCACTCCCCTCAACACACACAAAACGTGTCACCACAGCACTTGGAAGTTTTGAAGGCTTTCTGGCAGGAGGTCACGGGACAGACCCAAGTGTTATAGGTTAATTGACTGAGACGACTGACAGATGCACCAGCTGTGCTCGCCACTGTGCCACCTCGCTGCTTATTAGCCGCCCGGCGCTCCGCTCGTTGATTTGCGCATCGTTCCTCTGCCCTCCGTTGTTGTTGGAGGGCGACTGCCTCCAAGCACACGATTCCACGTGGACTGTCCTCACTCCAGTGTGCAAAGAGCCAACAGCTCTGATTGGAGTCGGAATGCACGCCCTGCATGTGATCGAACAATTAAGGCATTTCTCATTTACTCGCTAACCATGCAGGTTTAATGAGTAACGTGTGAGCGCCGTGCACGAGGCTCCTCCGCCGTATTTTTAGCATCGCGGTCGTTGGGCAATCGATGGCGCGGTGTTTAGCGCGGTGTGCCGGCACGTGTCCCGTCTAGGGTTGCCACCTGTCCTGATTTTCCCAGTACGTCCTCAATTTGAGATAGCTGTGCTAGGAAAATCTGGAATTCTTTACTGGAATATTAACATTTCTGGGGTGTTTTTGGTCAGTGGTTTAACAATAATAATAAACCACTGCATTTACACGTCATTCTCCCCTCTTGAGAGATATTTTTCCTTTCCTTCTCTTAGTGTGTTCCGGTTTTGTTTGAGCTTCGGAGGTGGCGACCCTAGTCCTGTCAGCTGTCCGTGATGTGGCTGGAGCTTGCGTTGTGCGGCACACGGCTATGACGTGGGAGGCATCGGGGTATGAATGTTTCCATTGCACGCGGGCGGGCAGACGCACGGACGAACGCGACTGTCCTATTTTTGTTGTGGTGCCCACGAGGGCAGCATTGCTTGCAGTAGTGTCGTTTGTTCCGTCAGCCTCAAAGCGCTTTAGTTTTTTATTTTCAACCAGTTTAGATTTGTCACGAATGACGCGCGATTAGAGGATGCGTCGCGGACGCGTGTTTAAATTTTATTTACTCGTCTGAATATTTGTTTAGGCAGTTGACAGCACAAGGCCTAAAGGGCCGCAACCTCAAGTGGCCAGCCACAAACAGCGCTGTCAAGGTTGTCAGAGATAAGAGTTAACACACGTGTGTTGTGAACGTGAAAATCGATTGTAATTGGGTTTTATTCCTGCCCACGGCTAACATCAATGGCGAGTGATGTCTGTACCGGTCCTGCCCTCCACTCCCCCACCTTTTCACCAATCTGCGCTGACCGACGGAGTGAAGTATGGCCAAACAATCCCCACCACCGACACCGTGCGGGGAAGGCACTCATCCAGTAGTGGAAACACCGAGAGCTGCACATTATTAAATTATTACTACAAGGAGAGAGCTTCACATTCAGAGGCACACAAATGCATTGAGACATTGTGAGTGCGATCTGTTTTACATAACTAAGAGTGTATATGGCTCTGTCGTAGAATTGGAGAGGCCATCTCTGCCAAACCTTCACAAAGTACTTAGGCCAAGGTCTTGCCCTCTCAGCTGCCGGTCAGGCTTCACAAGAGTTGTTTTTTATGGGTTTGGCTTCGGGTAACCCACTTATTGGAAGCCGGTAATGCGTGAAAGAAACACTCAACCCCAGGGTCATTTTGGCATTATTCCAATTAGTCGAATAACGGGGCTGTATTTTTTGCGTCAGGCATCGGACTGTCACCCAGAGGTCGGTGACCAACGTGAATACCTAAAGCCAGCCGGTGGTGATCACGAAACTGTAAGAGCAGACTTGTGGAGGTCAGCTGTCCGCTCCGCAACTAATACAGGATCTAACGGAAGGCAGGAAGGAAGCGATGGCGAGGCACGGTGACATCAATGGCAGTGGCCGCGATGACGTCTGCACCTTGACGTGTGAACTCCTGAAGCCGCCATTATGCGCGCGTGGTTATGTTGGTGGAGCCTCGTGTTGACTCGGCGAGGATCTTTGAGTGTTCCCCTCTCCTGAGTGTTCCCCTTTCCTGAGTTTACACTCTCCAGAGTGTTCCGCTCTCAACGGAGAGCTAATCCCCACTGGAGTGGTCCACGGAGGGAGTTTACTGAGCCGTGCGGCACCGCTGGGTTTATCCGCAGCCGTTGTGTGATCCTTGAGATGTCATGTTCAGAGTCACAGTTCGAGTCAAGAGATGATGATGTTTTTTGTAACATTGTGGTGAATGTCGGAGCCTCCGGCTGGCTTGACGGATCACGTGGAAACGTTTACATACAACGTAGAAGAGAACTCGTCTTTTCCGTTGTGATACGGTGGACGTATATCGCGGATCCTGTCATCGGTGAGGGTGATGCACGAACTTGCTCCACTTATCCACGGGAAAAAATCTTGGAAAATTAGAGTAATTTGCTCCTCGACCCGACTTATCCGTGAAATATTTGTGAGTAATTGGACACTTTTCTGAAATGACTTATAGGGTAATTTGTGGATCATTGGATGCATAGGGCCACCCATAATAGGAGTCGTTAATTATTTGAAAAGCAGCAGTTTGTACACGTGAAATACGATGCTTTTAGTTTAGTTGTTCTCCGATGTGTTTTGGAGTCGTACTACTTGTTGTTCGGCACAATGTCCGTCGTTTCGCTCCACGCACCGGGAGCTCCAGTTCTTGAAAAGCGATACAGCACAACGGCGGAAACCTCCGCGGTAAGAACCGTAAAGGAGATGGTGAATCGGCGAGTCGTTACAGCCCCCTCGCTGTTGGCAGCCGTGCCCATTTTGGGAGCGTGACACTCGTGGACTCGTGCGGCCCTGGCTGACGTCGGTTTCCACAGCAACTGTTCCCTCTCCCTTCGGGGCATCCAGGTGTACAGTAGTGGGAAAAGCGTCGCGGAGGCCAGAAGTTGGTCAATGTATAATCTGGCAGCAGAGTTGTTTGAATAAAACATGAACTCAAGGCTAAAGGGAAAAAAAGTCCGTCTCTCTAAGAAAATCCCGCAGGTGTTATTTTACTCGTTTAATTCGTCAGCGTGAGTGGTCTTTAAACAAATAAGTAGCTAGAAACCCTGTGGGTATTGTGACACGTGCACTTGGAAAGAAACGCGGGCGACACCCGGTTTAAAGCATAATACATTAATTAGTCCACGAGTGACGTTGCTGCCCTGGTGTGCCCGTCTTTTTGCAGCACGTGGCATGTCCGTACAGGACATGAGGTCTCTACGGATAAACCAACGTCACAGCCGTAGGTAAACAAAAACAAGAAAATATGAAAGGAATTTGCAAGTTGCTGTCTTCCAACGACCACGGCATTGCGAGCTGTGGCAAGCTGCGAGGGTAGGGAGCCTCCTTCTTTCCTCCTGCCTCGTGACATAAACTTGGCCACGCTAACCAGTCTGGGAGGTGATGAACAATCAGCAGCGGCGTGAATATTGGAAAATCGAGATCGATCATAGAATTACTTGCGGCGCAGCCAATGGGGGAGTCCTTTCTAGTGGGGCTAGCGGTGGGGTTTGCGGATCCCCCGGTAAAGCAGCTCTTGGTAGAGCATTGAACGGCGGCTTTGGCACTAACGAGCGCCCACCCGTCCTTCGCCGTGTCCTCCCATGGCACTCGTGCTGGCGGTGACTTTGGTGTAGGTGACCGCGCGCTTGGGCACGCGGTAGGGAGGGGCGCACGCGTGTCCGTAGCGAGCAGCGCTGTCACATGTATGTTTGGCGTGGGAGAGAATGCCGGTTTATTTGTGTGCGCACAGCCCCCGTGACTTTGCGTGCTCGGTCGACGGCGGTTGGAGGGTTCTGGGAACGGAGGAGGTGTGCGAGGTAGGGGTGGGCGGGCGGGCGGGCAATGAGGCTGCGTTGGTTTTTTTGAGACGTGGAAGGCGTTGGTCACCCTCACACCCACGTCCGCTCACTACTCCCGAGTGGAGGTTGCCCTGTCCTACACTCCGCGCCACGCTGTTGGATCCAACTGAAATGCCCAACTAGTCCCCGTGCCGCCGCCACGTTTCAGCATGGGGCCGTGCGTGCCGGACCGAGAGGGACACGCGCATCAGGCGAACGATCGCGAGGCATTCTTTCCTCTCTCCCGCGTGTCGCCCCGGGGAACGTTTAATTCGCCCCGTGGGTCTGAATCGCAGCTCGGCAAAGCGTGCGTTGAACACGAAGGCTATTACGGCCCGGGAGGGCTCTGTGTGTGCACAGCGACCGCCGCTCTCGCGCCAGCAAGAAAAATAACGAGGGCAGTTTTTTTACTCTCCCTCCCACCGTCTAGAGAATTTGCTGACCAACTTTGCAGTGCACGAGTTTAATTTACTCTCCCTTGTTTGGCGTGTGATTGTGCGTGGTTTACCACCCCCAACGTTTGATCTCTGTTTGTCTTGAGCCATTGGGGCTGAGTCGATTATATTAGCACTGAATGTTCCGGCCATCCCGTGTCACGAGCACAGATGAAATGGGAAATCCAAAGAGCACTCCTCCCCCACCCCCAGACTGCACGGCAGCGCGCGGTTGAACACCCACGCAGCTACTTCACCACCACGGCCGTCCATCCTCCAGTTCATGATTATTGACACGGCGCCCACGCACAACCACAACTTTACAACCGCAACCATTTTAATAAACCCATCGCCTGGTATGCAGGAGATCCTGGGTGCAAATTCCTGACCTTGACACCCATTAATTTGGAATTCACGTGTTCTCTCCCTCCCCGTGGTTGTGTGGATTTTTCTCCGGTTCCTTCTGTTTCCCCCCCCCCCTCCTCCATATTTTGAAACATACTTTCACACATGATGATGTACGCCACTGTCATGAGCTCATATACAAAAAACGACAGTTCTTACAATCTCTCTCACTGGTGAGTATTGAGATATTGGTGCCAGTATGATGGCTCTGTTGCGTTGCTTTCCGGGTGAGGGGAAATGCAGGTGAGAACTGGAGCGCTGAGATGTTTCTTGGTTGAAACGGTGAGTTCTGGATTACCCAGCGTGCGTGACGAGATGCGTAACCGGATTCCGGCGTGACGATGCGTGCGTGCGTGCGCGTTCGTCTGCGTGCGCGTGAGCAGGCAGCTCGGGAGGCATCTGTGAAAAGAACAAGGCGTACCCGGACGGCCGACGCAAGTCGCTTAACACCGGCATCGTCACGGTGCAAAACTACGGGCGCCACGTGCCACCCCGCGTCTCCTACATCACCTTCGCCCACGAGATCGGACACAACTTTGGGTCCCCGGTGGGTGCCTTCCAGACGCACCCGCCCCACCCTACACCCCCCCCCCCCACCCGTTTTTCCCCAAACAAAGGATTTGGTGATACTGCCGCGTTAGCGTTCGTAGTATCGGTTCACCATTGCAAATGAGGCAGCTATCCTGATTCCTGAGTTCGCATCTTGTTTAAAAAATAAACTTAAACTAAACTTGGCAGTGGCTTGCACAACGCAAATGACAATAATTGGGCAATGGCCCTTGATAGGAAACCCATTGCCCAACACATTTCCTATTATATATTTTTATTTTATTTTAAGGAAGTTCTATTAACAATGATCTGAAACGGTCCTGGGCCTTAAATGAGTTCCTGGTTCCATGTGTAAACATCAGCATTGGGGAGACAAAGGCAGCCGGGCGCGTGTGCTGGCCGCCCACCCCCTCATGTGCCATGCCAGCCTTCATAGGTGCCTTCGAATGGCACTTGCCATCGGCAGTCTGTTAAAGGCTACTCGGGGGATCTTTGTGATCTTTGTATTTGCGTGCGAGCAGCACGACTCTGGCCAGCAATGCACGCCGGGCGAGGGCACGCTGATCAGCGACAAGGGCAACTTCATCATGTACCCCAGCGCCACCAGCGGCTTCAAGGCGAACAACAACCTCTTCTCTCCTTGCAGCATCGGAAACATCAGCCGAGTGCTCGTCGCGCGCAAGGACTCCTGCTTCGTGGGTGCGTGGGGAATGGTGTGGCCAGTGGCGTAGGGCGGCCACAGGCCATGACGAGTCTTTCGTGCGAGTCTCGTGAGAAAGTGCTGAAGATGAAGCCATTGCCAACGCTTTCCAGCTTCTCAATTGAGTCTGTGGCAGAGGTCGCAATCGGGTACCCGATACCCGTACCCTATCCAATACCCGGCTACCTGTACCCGGCCGGGTACGGGTACGGGTAGGCCGTGAGTCACTGGTGAGTAACCGTTTGTCACTCATTTCCCAACGTCTTGTCTCTTCTCACAATTCAAGTTCCTAGAATCAACCCACCCACGCCTGCAACATGGCTTCATCCCAGAGGTCGCAATCGGGTACCCGTACCCTACCCGATACCCGGCCGGGTACGGGTTGCCGGGTATCGGGTAGGGTAGGGGTACAGCTACCCATTTGCGACCCTGGTGCGGCCGGGTACGGGTAAGAAATCAAAACCCGTTTGCGACTTCTGGTCTGTGGGTCTCAATGTGGGATCTTGGGGTCTATGTGAAAAACCGCTGATGATGCAGCCCCTACCAGTGCATTTTGGTTTCTCATTGGGTCTCTATGCGAGTCTACGGATCTCTGTGCATCTATGGGTCTCCGTGTGAGTCTATGGGTCTCAATTTGGGTCTTTGGGTTTCTGTATGAAAAAGCGCTGATGATGAAGCCACGTGCATACATTATCACCTGAAAATCTCTGAGAAAACCCAAAGCGGCATTGGAAGCCTAAACCTGCAGCCACGAGCGGCCGATGGCCGTAGCGTCGCCGTGTATCGTACGAGGACGTCGGTGGCGAGCGCGTGCTTAATACCTCTGCGTGCGTCTGCGTGTGCGTCCATCTGCATGTGCGTGCGTGTGCGTGTGCTCAGAGTCGAACAAGCCAATCTGCGGCAACAGCCTGGTGGAGGAAGGCGAGGCGTGTGACTGTGGCTTCATGGACCAGTGCAATGGAGACCCGTGCTGCTACCCGGCCGACGACACAAGTGGAAAAGGTTGCCAGCTCAAGCCCGGCAAGATGTGCAGGTGCGGGTCAGGGTGGGGGAGGGGAGTGGGGAGGGGAGTGGGGGGGGGAGCAGGGGGGGGAGGGGTGTGGGGGGGGAGCAGGGGGGAGCGGGACCTCAGAGCCGTGTACCCTCTCACTGTTGGGCAAAGCGCTTTTATGGTTGGCACGGCATGCGATGGCACACTCGCGAGCAAAAACAGGAACTTCTCGCGGCCAGACGAGTGGCAGCGCGAGGTGGAGAGGGCAGCTTGGGTGAGGGTGAGGAGAGATGGACACTGCGGGGAAAGGTGGAACGTGCTCGCGGGTGGTGCAGCAGAGTGGAACAGGAGGATACGTGGTTTGAACAATACGGCAAGACAGAACAGCAATGACAGGTGGGGCACGGCATAGCGAGGTGGAACAGGTAGGAGGGTAGGGTGTCAAAAGTAGCTGCAGGGTGATGAGTAGCCCCATATTTAAGAACAATAATTTACTTATCCAAGAAAGAGTCCAAGTACTCTTTTTCAGGAGGGTCCTGCATTGGGTTTTTTTTTATTTTTAAGCTGTTTTCAGCCAAGAAACGATGTGTTTATAGAAGTGGGAGGAAACCAGAGGGCCCGGAGAAAACCTACACGTGCGTGGGGGCAACACTACATCCCCGTACAGATGAAAACAGATGAGGATTAGTCCACTTGCTGTACTGTCCTCCTTGCAAGCCAGGGTATGGCGGCACCTCCTTGACGCCCACGGGAATGGAGTTTCGCAACATTTGCGCGGTGATCCATCAACCCACGCTGCCTCCCCCAGTGCCACTTGCATAGCCACCACCGCCCGGCTGTCGGGTGTGATTGTGTGCACTTATTGTGCAATCACGCTCTACATATATAACAAACCGAAAGATAACAAACCGATGTTGCAAACAACGGAATTTACAAGGCGATGGAGAGTACTCGCGATAAGCGCGATTCACAACTCAATTTCACAATGAATGTTTACAGTGATAAGGGCAGTTCCAAATTACATCTCGTCACAGTGTTACTAAAAAACCGTTACGCGAGCTACTGTATCCATCGGTAGTCCAGATAAAGGTAACGTGCTCATACTATGCGGATATCTTCACTGATACTATGGTAATACGATACGATTACTCATACCACACGAATCATCATCAGCCATGATCCATCCATTGCCGGATGAAGGACTCTCCAAGCCGTCCCCATCTCTCACGGTTCTATGATGCAGCAATCCACCTAAAGTTCACGGGTTGCTTTCTTCGCTCTGTCTCTATGGTAGACATCCTCTTGGATAATTATCCAAGGGAGGGAAGATGTGCCCAAGATAATTATGGATAATTATCCAAGGGAGGGGAATATCACACCTTTACTCACCCCCTGTAACAACCGTTACTGACGCGCGCGGTAATATCCGCACCAGTTCACGACATCAGTGTGTGTATATTCTTGGTTCTTTCGGTAAAGTCACGTAGAAGGGAAATAATACAATAATAAAAATAAAACTATAAAATTCTCACGACGTTGCGATTGCAACACAAGCAATCATCATCAGGTGTGAAAACCACAGCTTTTATTTGTATTATTTTATTATTTCCCTTCTACGTGACTTTACCGAAAGAACCAAGAATATGAATCCCTGCAGTCACGAAAGCTTTAAATCGAAAACTATAAATCACTGTGTGTATTTACCCACGCGGTTTGCCAGTGCCTGACACCCACGTCTACCCCCACCCTAACTGCCATCCTCCTTGCCGCTGCACAGTCCGACCCGGGGCCCCTGCTGCACCCACGATTGCAAGTTCCGTCTGCGCAGCGACGAGTGCCGAGCGCCCACCGAATGCGCCAAGGAGGGGGCGTGCAACGGCACGAGCGCTGTTTGCCCGGCCTCGCAACCGCAGCCCGACCTCATCTTCTGCAGCAATGAGACGCGCGTCTGCAAGGGCGGGGTGAGCGGCGCCAGGCAGCGTGTCGTTCTGTGCGTCGCAAGGCCGCCACGGCCATCGTCGGGGATGCTCGCAGCCGCGGCTAATGGCTCCTGCCGCGGCGAGCTGGGCGAGGATTTGTCCAAAGAAAAAATAAGTCTTTTACCCTTTTTCGGCGACAACACAGGAGCCACGATGGCGAGATTTTAACTACCCCACCTGTATTGTTGAGCAGTATGTATATTGAACTACTTTCGCATGGTACATAGCCAACCGTTCTAATCGGAGGTGCGTATACAGGGGCTCGTAGGTTCGATCCTGACCCTTGACGCCTGCTGTATATTTGGAGTTTGCGTTTCTTCCCGTGGTCGCGTGGATTTTTCTCCGGGTCCTCTGATTTTTCCCTCAATTGAGCTATCATTTGTAGCCAGGTTGCTTCTGATAAAGTGTTATATAGCTCAGCGGACCTATCCTGGTAAAATAAAAATTGTCAAATAGTACTCTTTGGTTCTTTCGGTAAAGTCACGTAGAAAAATAATAATAGATCACGACGTTTTGATCGCCACACAATCGAAACGTCGTGATCTATTATTATTTTTCTCCGTGACTTTACCGAAAGAACCAAAGGGTATGGATTCCTGCAGTCACGAAGGCTTCAAATCAAGATTAGTCGAATGGTAGTTTAGTTAAGATGTTCAAACACTAAACAGACACCCATTGCAAGGTACCCAGTCTGCATTAACCACACATGCTTGTGGTAAAACATGCAAACAAGCGTGCTTCGGTAACAATGTGACACATTGTCCTTGAAACTGCTTGGCCTACACCGGACAGCCTCCTTTATGGGCTTGTCTCATCGGTGTTAGAGCAGAAAACGCCAAAAGGCGAACCGCACAAAGGCGATGCCAATATCCAAGCATTAATAGCTCGGGTTGAGCAGTCATATCGATGGCAAACGGGGTCCCGTGGAGGATTTGTCCGTTGTGGTCCGGGTGCGTGCGAGGGTGGCGCGGTGCCAATGCCACGGGTCACAGGGGGGGCTGGGAGTGATGCGCCGGTGATCCTCGCTGGTACGGCGCCCGTGTCGAAGATGATAGTGATGGTGGTGCTGAAGTATCGCGAGTGATGGTGGTGCTGAAGTATCGCGAGTGATGGTGGTGCTGAAGTATCGCGAGTGATGGTGGTGCTGAAGTATCGCGAGTGATGGTGGTGCTGAAGTATCGCGAGTGATGGTGGTGCTGAAGTATCGCGAGTGATGGTGGTGCTGAAGTATCGCGAGTGATGGTGGTGCTGAAGTATCGCGAGTGATGGTGGTGCTGAAGTATCGCGAGTGATGGTGGTGCTGAAGTATCGCGAGTGATGGTGGTGCTGAAGTATCGCGAGTGATGGTGGTGCTGAAGTATCGCGAGTGATGGTGGTGCTGAAGTATCGCGAGTGATGGTGGTGCTGAAGTATCGCGAGTGATGGTGGTGCTGAAGTATCGCGAGTGATGGTGGTGCTGAAGTATCGCGAGTGATGGTGGTGCTGAAGTATCGCGAGTGATGGTGGTGCTGAAGTATCGCGAGTGATGGTGGTGCTGAAGTATCGCGAGTGATGGTGGTGCTGAAGTATCGCGAGTGATGGTGGTGCTGAAGTATCGCGAGTGATGGTGGTGCTGAAGTATCGCGAGTGATGGTGGTGCTGAAGTATCGCGAGTGATGGTGGTGCTGAAGTATCGCGAGTGATGGTGGTGCTGAAGTATCGCGAGTGATGGTGGTGCTGAAGTATCGCTCGCGATGGTGGTGCTGAAGTATCGCGAGTGATGGTGGTGCTGAAGTATCGCGAGTGATGGTGGTGCTGAAGTATCGCTCGCGATGGTGGTGCTGAAGTATCGCTCGCGATGGTGGTGCTGAAGTATCGCTCGCGATGGTGGTGCTGAAGTATCGCTCGCGATGGTGGTGCTGAAGTATCGCTCGCGATGGTGGTGCTGAAGTATCGCTCGCCTCCCTCTCCGCAGCAATGCTCGGGCTCGATCTGTGATCGGCACAGCCTGGAGGAGTGCTCGTGCTCCGGGGAGAGCGTGGAGGAACAGTGCCACGTGTGCTGTATGCGCAAGGGTGAGCGCCACTTCCAGCCCCATTTCATTCATTCGTTCTCTCGTTAATTTTGATCAATGTTTTGCTTGACCTGATGGCTCAAGTAAAATTTCCACAGTGACGACCTCCACTTCCATTGCCCCCACTGCTGTGGCACACCGAAATGCAGTTCGTGATCAGTGCATCGTGAGCTGGCGGTGTCCTGCTCACGATCAGCACAACAACTTTTATTTTGACCACCAGCATCACGGCTCCCATCACCGACACCACCGGCACCAACCCTGTCACCACCATCACCACCAGCCCCATCGCTGATGTACGTACAACGAACAAAACAAAGATCCTGAGTAGACCATGGGAAGGCACATGACCGGTTCAGATAATCATCACTCGTGTTGGCCGTGAGCGGAAATCGAACTTGTGTTACTGGATTCCTAGCGGAGCACGCTAACTGTTACACTACCGCTCCCCACGTGTCCATACGCACACATTCACATACCTACACCTACGTGTATTCACACCTATGCACTCATACATAACATACAGCGCGCTAACCGCGACCGCTCCACGCGTGCGTGCGTGCGCGCTGCAGGAGACCCCAGCTCGTGCGCCAGCACCAAGGCGGATGTTTGGATCGACTTCTTCCACTCGAAGGAGCTGAAGCTGCAGCCTGGCTCGCCCTGCAACAACTTCCGCGGCTATTGCGACGTCTTCCTGCGCTGCCGCCTCGTGGACGCCGACGGGCCACTGGCACGCCTCAAGAAGGCCATCTTCAATCCGGAGCTCTACAAGTCATTGGCGCAGTGGGTGCGGGTAGGTGGAAGGCCCGCGCCCGCGCCCGTCCCCTCTTCATCGCTCGCTCTCCCGCTCCATGGGGGGCGCCGCCGCGCGTTGGCTGGCGGTGCGCGTATGCTGCGGCCTGCAGACCCTGTCCCTGATCCGGTCCCTGAACCTGTCTCTGATCCCCCAACCCCCCCCCGTTGGACTCCGTTAGGGTGCGCGTCGCTGCACCGACAAAACCCAAATCCTGAGAAACAATCTCGCCACACTCGTTAACAGGACCCTGCGGGATGGGCTGGTAGGAATAATACTAATACCGGTACAGGGAAATCGACCGCACACACACGCGCACACACACACGCACATACGCGCACACACGCACATACACGTACACACGCATACACACACACGCACACACACCGCACGCACACACACGTACACACACATGCACGCACGCACACGTAATGAAGTTGTGTTGCTACGCTTCCAGTTCGCCGTGAATAACGATCCGAAGCCCAATAGCGCCCATTCATCACGTCGCTCGAGTGGGCCGGACACGCACACACACGCGCATACACACGCACACGCACGCACGCAAACACACACGCACACACACGCGCATACACACGCACACGCACACACATACACACACGCACGCGCACACACGCGCACACACACACACACGCACCTCTCACCTGCAAGGCAGCGGTCGCCGCTTCTCCTCCCACATCTCTCGTCGCGTGCAAGTTTGTTTTTATCATCAATTCCTCCTCCACCCCTCCCCGCCACTGTTCACCCACCAGAATAAATGAGTTCGCCCATAGTCAGTCGATCAAAAAGTTTCGCCGTGAGGCGCCGGAAGCGACGGCCATCTTGTTTAATTCACAGATCGCAGGGGGAACGGGCGGCCATCTTGTCGGACAGGGTCATGCCAAGTGTTTGCAGTAGGGGGCGATGTTGATACACGGACGGACGGACGGACGGACGGACACATTAATCTATTGGTGGTCTGGTCCACTTCGTTCCTACCAGTATTACTGCAGCCTTATATCACACGGTACACTGTGTGGTACACGGTGTGCCGCCGTGTGGCCCCGGGTCAGGTCCAGCTGAGTGCTTAGGGATGGCATCCAACCCCCGGCGCAAGGGGCACAGTGCGGAGCGGTCTACAGATGGGCCAGGGACGGCCTCACGGCATCGAAGCCAAAGCAAGGTCAGGGTGGCACCGTGCTCGGTGATGCCCTTCTGCGCGGTGGCAGTTCCGAGCCAGCAGTTGAAATTCACATTCCTCTGGCAAGGGCTGGGATCCAGCCCTATCAAATAATTATTGGCTGGGATTTTTCCACCGAGGGCTGCAGCCTCACTGGTGGATTTAGTTAAACTGTGGATCAGAGGCCGCTTACATTATTATTAGATTGTTGCACAAGCCCATAGAGATTGTCGTTAGAATCGTTATCATTTGCTTGCTTACGTGAAGTATAGACATTTAGTTTCCCGGTTTTCCACCTCGCTTATTAGATAAATGTAATTTATTACAATTTTACTTGTTTGAAATATCGATAAGCAACGTAACTATATGTACGTAATTCCGAAAACTGGATATAAGTACAACACATCCTTTATTTTTGGATCAATAATTAGCATTTAGGAATCCAGTAGTAACTTTAGAGTCTTAATTAATCACACGTAACTTCATCGATTGCCAGTTCTCATTGGGACTTCACTGCACCCAACACCAAATGGCGAGAGAGAGAGAGAGCTGTTCAGCTCTTCCTAGTGACTACACGTGGCCAATTTTGATTCGTTCCGTTATTCTCCTACTAAAGAGTAGGAACGCATTCATCAGAACCAAGTCCTCCGAGGAGATGCAGCGGTGAAATAATTTTGTGTGTAGGGAGTTGGGTAGATCTTTACATCGCAAGGTCATGAGAGGCGGCGACAGCGTTGGCTTGCGGAGGCCTTCAGCGTGGATTGTCCACCAGCTGATGATCACGATGATGATGGTTTCTTCTAAGTATGAATGGAACCCCGGCGCGTGCGTGCTATTGCTGCGGGTGTGCAGGATCACTGGTGGGCCGGCGTTCTCCTGGCCGTGGCTCTCATCATGCTCATGGGGGGCTTCATCTACCTGTGCAGCAAACACACGCCAAGCAGCAACCCCAACCTGCCCAAGCATAAGGAGCTGCCAGGTGAGGTCGCACGGCCCCCACCGCCATCCAACCTGAATGACCGCACGAGGGTTAGATGTCACTGGCTGTGCACCGTCCCTTCTCGTTTTATACGTCTGCTCCTGCATTCTCGTCGCTGAGATGATCCTGTGACCCCCCCCGTGACCCCTGTACTTTCCGTGCCAGGCGTGTCGACATTGCGAAGGCAGCAGAGGCAGCGTCAGGCGAGGAGCCGCAGGCCCGACGGCCAGGAGATGCAGAACTTGAGGCGGTGATGGCGGCCGAGCAGGGGGGGGTGGAGGGGGCGGGGGGGATGTGGTTTGTTGTGGGTGGGCGGTTGGAGGAGGTGGGAGGCCAGCGGCAAGGAATGGCAGCAGGAGCAGGAATTCCCACCACTACGCCTACGGGAGTCTACGACAATCACGGCTCCTGCGGTTTTAGGCCTCGCTCACTCCTGCCCCAGGAGGATCGTGTGGCCATGTGGCCGTCCAGACTCGATGCTCCGCTGAGGGATGAAAAGAGCATGGACCGGTCGACAGGAGGCTCGGTTCTGATGATAATTTGACGCCTGCGTAAGAGCGCTGAGCCAGCTGCACACGCACACACAGACACGTATATATACATACGGAATTAGACAGAAAATGTTACGAGCGATTGGTTTCGGACTTAATTTGGTGCATAGACACAGAAAACTGCTCGCCTGCGTCTATAAAGAGAAGGCATTCCATGTGCGGTTTAAGAAACAGCTACCAAGGATAATTGGGCAAAACCTGTGGTGTCGTTTCTGAATCGCTACACAAGCAAATGGTATTTCTGCTGCTGGAGAAGCCTCTGAAATGCCCCTAAAGTGCGCTGCTCTGTAGCATAGCTGGGACATATGTAAGAACTCGAATGGGTTAGCGTTTGGCTGTGGTGGGGGGGATCGGTGTTATGGGGAGGCAACCAAAGACTTTGTAACGTATGTTTAATACTGGGCTTTGCACAAGTCCGGTGGCAGTTTCACACCCGGCGTGGGTATCCGTGTGCCCCGATGCCTTCTGGGTGGAACATCAAACCAAGACCTTCGCACACATCCTCCACTGTTGCTTGATCCGAGAATCCCGGTTCCGCACATCTACTGGTTTAAGTGGCTCTTCCTCTTGTCGGCCCAGTGGATGCGGCCCGTTTGTCTCACACAAAGAGACGACGTCGGCACCGTGCAAAGGAAGCGTCGCACGCAGGCGAACCGCCGTGCGAGAGGGACCAAGCACGAAGTCGATTTCAGCAGACATCACTCTCCCTTGCTCAGCAAAGCGAGGACCTGTTTATGCACTCAAATGCAGCGTTCGCTCAGTCCGTTGGAAATGAGGCTGCGTTTTGGTGGAACTGTCTGTTTCACTGGCCTCTGTTTTGGCGTTCGGCACGTGGTGTGCGCAAGCGCGGCGCGCATGGTCTCTGTTTAAATGATGCTTCAATTTGCTGAAGTGCCTAGAAACTGACTGTTTTTAATTTGTCCAGACAACTTGTGCTGCATTTGCACAACAATTTGTATCGCAACTGCCCCGAGGCCACAGCGACCCCAAGAATCTGCATTCCCAGCCCCATCATCATATTTCCCATTTTATCTGAGCTTCGTTTCAGCCCAGTGTGCAAAAAAAGTATAAAGAGGGGTAGATTTTCTTCCACACCCAAATTTGGAGAAGTTTTTTTTCTCTATCTATAACTGGCAAGAAAAACCAAGCCACTAACAAATGTGTACTCTGCTTGTTCTAAGGTATCATATGGATTCCTCAAGAAATGGGATTAGCTCTCGCTAATCTTATCGCTTTTAAAGCAGACGAGGTTAGTCTTATTTTTTACTGCTATTGATTAAAAAGGGACACGTACCGTGCCGCATCTGCAGCGATGAAATTGTAACGTGAGTGGGGGGCCTAGAGATCAGCAGGGGGGGGGGGGCGCTCAGCCTTTTTAAGCAACTTTTATTTTTAATAAAAATAAAAGTTTTTTGAGCTACTGAACTGTGTTTTGACCGAGCGTAGCTGGTACACTGACAAGCAGAGCTGTGCGTGTTTAACTTGTGTCGTTTATCATGCCACATGCATTTTGCGTTCTTTTATTCGAGCGCTAAAACCCCCACATGATGTTTTGTGGTCCCCCCCCTCGTCCTTTTCTAATTTACTTGGCGTGCTCAAAAACGTGGTGACGAGGGCCTGAAGTGATGAAAACATCGCCGATATAATCGTTCTGACACGTCCATACTGGACGTCTGTGAACAAAGAGCTTTATAGCTCATCGGATTCCTCCAGTATAAATATTTTGATTCTGAAATTGTGGTTTATGAACCATCGGATTATTGCACCACGGGGTTATGGGTACTTACAAATTATTTTAATTGATTGCTCGCTCGTGAAATATTTTAATATTTAGGCTCCCGGAACCTCTCCAGACTGATCTGAGAAACTCTCCATTCGCCACTGCTGTGGTCATGCACACTCTATTTCCGTTTACCGTTTTTGTAAAAATATTGAACCTATAGAAAAAATAGGTTTGCGTTCGAGGCCCATTCATTCCATGTTAATGTATTGCTACTGACTTTTAAGCTGTGGGGTATTGTGTGAAAATGCAGAGGTGGAGATTTGAGGCTCAAAGTGGAATTTTTTGTACGTCATGAACGCTACCATCAACGGAGAAAAGTTTGCAGGGGCTGGGACATATAATGGGACCCGAAAATAAACAAACGACAGAAATGTATCTCGTGGGTTTTAGTTTTTTTTACCTATGGTGCTGTGTAGCCTGAACACCTTAAACCGCCGCGTGTATTAAATGAGTTGAGGCCTGTACTCTGTAAATAGCGACGGCTTGCGCTAAAGCGCATCTGTATGGCTTGCACTTATTTTTTACGTTTTTATTACTCTAACCAACGCTTTTTCTTACGTCCCGAACTCCAGTGTAAACTGTTTACCGACATGGCTTTGTCCACTTTTTTTCCATTCTCTGCTTTTTACTAATCTATATTTTGAAACGTTCACGGATGTGCGATTTGAAATGACAAATAAAAGCCAACTGCTGGCTATCAATGTTTTTTCCCCCCTATGTTAAATGTTGGCACCTGTGTCATCTACGATTAAGCTTAATTCTCCCCGCCACTTGCTACCGTACTGCAAAGACAGCAGTCAGCTATGATATTCTTTGCGCTTGTGAATAGTGTGGTGCGTGTGAGCACCTCTCGCTGCTGATTACGGACGCAATGTAAAAGCCGATGCGTTTCAAAAGCGTAACGTTGCATCAGAAGACATCCGCAGGTTGGATTTTTAAAAGTTTTATTTTCAAAATGTTACATCTACAAAAATACAGGATGCAAATTACCCGCGTATGAATTAACGTGGGCAGCCCTTCACGGTCAACTAATGCAAGTACAAGTATACAGTATGTACAAACGGCAATAACTTAAGTCCCAGACTTTTTACAGCACGAAACATAAACAGCAGTCCTCGGCGCAGTGCTCTGTGCAATGTGCAAAATGTACAACCGTGCAAAACTGAAGATAAATCGTAACGGAAAGGACCGCCAAATTCTTTGTGTCGCAACACCAAGCGCCCGTCACCGCTGCTCGTCCCGATTGGTGTAAACGCGCAAGGCAAAGTCTCGCACCACGATGGTTGCCAAGTTTCACTCTCGTGTTGCCTCTCTCCGTAGTGGGTTTTATTTTGGCTGCATTTCAAAGCTGGGTTACATCTTTGGCTGTCGCCCACCGGCTCTTGAGGACTACGGCTCCTGGCGTGTGGCCTTCAACCCCCCCTCCCGACCCACGTGCCACCACCACCGTCACCCACGCCATGCCACTGGCAGAGAAATTGCGAGAGGAGCCACTTTGGTGGCGTCGCGACACCCAGGATCGCACCGATAACGAACCGGCGATCACGTTCGGCGGTGGCGGTGAACTCAACTCACGAGTTGAAGAATTTTTACGTTTGAAGTCCTGCCAGTCAGTGTGTGCCACAGGACGGAGTGGTTTTAAGGGACAGAAGTTATATTTTACTGCAAATACACAACAACAACAACCCTCAAGCTATTACATAGCGATGCGTTTGAGTACCCAACTCTCTCAGGGCTGAATGAGCAAGATCTTGGATCCCTGCCGTCACGGACGTGCCTGAACATCGCAGGTGCGCCGCTGACATCAGAATGTCGAGAGACCGCGGTCAGGGCTGTCCCTTAGCTATTCAGTTCAGAACGCCGTGTCAACACTTGTTCATATAAAAAAATAGAATCTTAAGAAAAATATATTTACAAGGGAGGCTAACCGGAGATTGTTTATGGGAGGTGTATGTTCGCTCAAATATCGACACTCTTAATTGTTATTGTGTACACTACACATTTATGCCAATGAATAATCTGGCAGAAGGTAGTTGGCCAAGGGAAGATATGGTTACATCAGTGGCATTTACCATGATGACCTCTGGACTTAACTCTGGTAAATGTTTCGGTTTGACGAAGTGAAAGGCAATGCCCACAGACCAATACAATGTTTGTAAAGATGTGGAATAAAATTACACCGAAGAATAAGACAAGATAAAACTCGAAATGCTTTACCATGACTCCAGCTAGCCACGGTCTTAATTTCAGCTGGGGATCTTGGGTGTCGCGTCCCGGAAAATATTTCAACACCTGCCACACCGCACCCAGTGTAAATCTTTTAACTATATATCTGCGGCGAACTTCCAGTCTTGACGGCCAATCTGGAAAATATGCGTTGAGAAATAAATCCCTGGACGAGCCGATCACGTGGGGGTTGCAGCGTGGTCTCAGCGTCCGTGTGGAAGGCACGCAGCATTGGGAACACGCCTTAGATAGGCCGCACACATCACAGTTACATTTGACACAATTGCGATGTACAAATACGCGCACATCCTCCACGCACGCACGCCGGGTCGCTTATTTTACGCGCGACGCATCCAAACAAAAAAGTGACGAGTGAAACAAACATTTGTGCGACCCTCATCTGGACGGAGCGCGGTGTGGGGATTGCGAGGTCCAGGCTGTAGCGTCTGTCCGCGCGTTGTTATTCAATCGCCATTGATGGCCAAGAGGCGTGCGGATCGGGCTCATCGCGCTAACAAATGGAACCCGTTCGCGATTGTGCCGAGCTCGTGAGCATGAACTCGCAGTTGGGAGGTCCTGGCGGGGGAGGTTGGAGGTGAAGCAGGGTCGCTAGGTGTCCATGCGCCGTGCGGTCCCTGCTGCGACTGGACGTGGGGGGTCGGGGTTCATCCCTGGGGAGCGGCGAAGTCGGGTGTGCACCGAGCCAAGAACTGAAGGCACTCGTCCGTTGTTTTCTTTCTTGCATTGGTCCAGTTTCTCTCCCGCGGAATTCTCCATCAGAATTTCATTCGTCCCGCTTCCCAACGGAACTGGAAAAAAAGAGGGACGGTAAACCTGAAGTTATATAGAACTGAAGGAGAGTGAGAATCATTGGAGACATCTCTTTAGACAGCTTTTTGTGTTTAGCTTGTTGTCCTTCCCCTGCACCTACAATTATGGTTGGCTGCGTATGGTGCGATAGAAGCTCAACATACTTGCATCATAAGGATGCTGCTTTTAAAGGGGACGCTGTCTTTCCGACAGACCTGTTCTTCACCTGAGGACGGCTGCTTGCGTTGTGGCCGAAACGTCGTGAGAATAATTTTATTATGTTTTATTTTTATTATTTTATTATTTCCCTTCTACGTGACTTTATCGAAATAACAAAGAAGGTGGGGGGTTGTTTTGTACTCATGCAGAAGGCAGCATGTTTGTTGGTAGCAGTGGTGAGAGTGGGTTGCGAAGATTATGATGATGACGAGAATTCAATGTTGATCAAACATTTGCCGAATCCTGATTTAGTACCCAATAGTTTAGTCACCTGTTCACTCCTCAATGTCACGCGCCCCTAGCGGTGATGAGTGGACATGGGTGCGTTGCCAGGGCGTGCAATCTTATTTTTACCCAAAGCTTCTCTTGGAGATCCACCCGTCGGGACACTTGACGAACACCTCCTCCTGGGAGGGCTTCAGGTCCACGGTGTCCTGGTCTTTGGAGCAGAACGCCATTCTATAAATGATAAAAAATCAACGTCCCCCGTTAACTCACGCCGTAGTCAATAGGCCAGTGTTCTTCAGTGCAAGGCCCGTGGGCCACTGGTGGCCCCTGGTGGCCTTCAGTGTGGCCCCTGACAGTACACAGAGTGAAGACATCCCCCATCATCATCGTGCTGCTGTCAAACCCAACAATGGTTTCGAATGTGTGGCAGCCCTCACACTGACGATTTCTTATTGGTGAAATTGGCCCCCCTCTTAATATTAGTGAAGAACACTGCAATAGGATTTCAGTCGGGCACCTTCGCCCTCACAGCGACTAATTTAAGTAACTAAAACTGCGACCTCCGACTGTAATCCAGTGAACAATGATGTTATCTCTCTACTTCAGAACGGAGATTACCTGAAAAAATAGCCTCTTGTATATTTTTATTCTAAGGCAGCGCTAATGAAAGACACGTTTTGTTTTTTTATATGTGCTTGAGCATCGTGGGGTTGGTTTGGGATGATCGCCTAATAGCGAGAGATGGGGCCGGCGGGAGATGGGGCCGGAGGGAGATGGGGCCGGCGGGAGATGAGGAATCCCAGAGACTGCAGAGAGCTGGTGGCCTTGGGTGGGGTGGAGTAGGGGGCAGCCATTGTACTGCCCCCCCACCCCCCGTTATCCTTCACAGACCTCATGGCTACTTGCCTCCCCCTCCCAACTTCAAAGTCACTCCCACTCATCTATGCAGTTGGAGACCACTTACAACTGAAAGCTTAGGGGGTTGTGGATCCACGGAGCAATTTACATGGTAGGAGCGGCACTTAGCGCCCGCGTCGAGGGCGGCATTCCAAGAATTCTAATTTACAAAGTGGCTGTGATGCGTTCCGCAGAACCGCCAGCCAATCGGGCGCCAGCGAGGCGGATCCTGAAACCGCACCGTGGCGATGTGAGGGGCAGGATCTCGACGTCCAGCGAACCGTGCAGTTTGTGTGCTTTTTTTCACGTTGCGGCGTTGACGATTTATTTTGTGAGCTTCCATCGCGTTGATGTTCGCATTCGGCAGAGTCTGTCACGAGCCTTGCCCGCGACAGGCCGAACGTCATCCGCTTGGAGCCGCGTATCCCAACTCCATTCCCCCTACCCCCACTCCGCATTCTGCCTTTCCATGCTTTACCAATTTCTACTATTCATATGCAAATCAAGTCCATAATTGGTTTCTTTTGGGTCCGATCTTGTGGAATTAAGCCACGGCATGCACACTGCTTGCACCTGACGGTGACCACGGGAAAGCTGCACCGCAGTTGGGGGCTAGGCCGGTCGGTCGGAGGGTAGGGATGGAGGGGAGGGAGGGGGGTGGGGTTGAGGAGAGCGAGCCGGAGGGTTGTGAAGACAGGCAGGGAGGAGGGAGTGTTGAAGAGTGAAAATGGAGGGAGAAGGAGAGGCTCACTTTTTCTGGGTCTCTCCGCACTTGACGCGGATCTTGCGCACGCGGATGCTCAGGCCCGAGCCAGAGTGGTCCAGGCCCGACCACGTGCGCATCTTGTACCACACCGACTGGTACCAGTTGTCCGACCTCTCCCACTTGAACTTGACCTGCAGCAGGTCGCCCACGTCCTGCTCGGTGTACACGAGGAAGGAGTGCGTCGTGTTGGGCTCCATGCTGTCCTTCCTGCGCGGACACACGGGGCGGCCCTCACTCAACATGGCCGCGACGCCTCACCGCTCGCGCGCGGCGCCGAGTCATCTCCGTGTAAATGAGCGTCGGTTCGTTGAAATATGTGTACCCCAGGAAAGATAGATTCAGCGACGAACATTTGTAGTGTGTGTGTGTGTCCGCCACCCTGCCTCCACCCCCACGCTCCCGCTCACCACCCCGCCTGACCATGGGAGGTTATATCTGTTCCCTGCCTATTTACGGTTGGGGTTACGGGCAGGTCAAGGAACACTGGTCACAACGAAAGAGATACGTTGGTCAGGACAAGAGTATCGCCAACGAGAAAGGAACAACATGTTCAACTTTATCTAAAGCAAACCGAGCAACTCTTTCAGAAAAAAGTTTGGTGAGTTGCCGCAAAAAAATAAGCTTTCGGTTGCAAATGCGTGGATATAGACTCACGCGCAAAGACTGACTTCGCTAAAAACGAACACATAAATATTCCGAAGGGTAAACCGATATTTCCAAATGTCGGTTCGTGCGGGGATCGGATTTTAGCTGCGAGCGACTCACGAGACGATCTTGAGGTCGTGCGCCTCCCCCGTGGTGCCCAGCAGAGACACGGAGAGCCGGGGCCGTAGCTGCTCGATGTGGACCTGGCTGGTGAAGTGGATCTTCACCTGGTAGTGGAACACTGCCAAGGGCAAGCACAAACACACGGCACGGTGAGCGGCGATGTGGGGTGGGTGAGTGGGTGCATGGGGTGGGGTGGGTGGGGTGTGTGGGGTGTGAGGAGTGGGTAAGGTTTGTGGGGGTGTGGGGTTGGTGCGTTGGCCGAGTGGGTCAGTTAACCCATGGCACCTGGGTCTGTCCCGTGACCTGCCAGGGGGTGTTTGATACTTCACGTGGCATTAAAGTGCACGTAGCCTGTCACAAGTACCGTGGTGCTAACCTCCAATTAGTGGCGAATGACGGGTGTATATGTGGGATGTGTGGGGTGTGCGTTGAGTGGGTGTGTCGGGAAGAGGGTGGCATGTGCCCTGGTGATAGTGCCCACTGCACTGTGCAGCTCTAATCATACCACGTGGCAGCAGTGAAGTGCATCGTTGTGTGCGCATCGCGTGGCTCAGTGCGGCATCTTCGGCAAGCCGTGTGTTGTTGCAGGCCTTGCGCGTGCGCGCCGCACGGCGATTGTGTACATGCGCTTGTGCGCGTGTACCCGCGCAACATATTGCCCCGTACGCGTGTAGTGCACAGCACGCCCCGTCTCTCCGCGCGCGCCGCCCGCACCTTTGAAGGGCATCCCGCCACGCGTCTTGTGGAACATGCGCGTGCTGCGGCGGGCGCGCACCCTCTCGGCGCCGTAGCCCACCGCGCTGCACCGGTGCTTGCGGCAGCTGAGGCACAGGCCCCGGTTGAAGCGATCTGAGTCAGTGCAGCGGAACGCCGTGGGCATCTGCTCCGTGTGCAGCAGCGAGTCGATGAAGAGGTGCACGGAGCGCTCGTGCTCGCACTTGAACGCGTCCGTGAAGCCTGCACCGTGGCGCCCACGGATGATGGTGCCAGAGCCGGGGGAGGGGGTAGCGGGGGATGGAGGCCGGGGGGGGGGGGGAAGACAGAGGAACGTGAGAAACGACGAAAATGCAACGATTGTTTTTCTGTCCTCGAATCAAAATGCCCTTCCTGGTGTAGCGCAGGTGGTAGGCGATAAATATTTTGTCCTGAATGGTTTATTTTCTTTTTAAATTCATCGTCTCAAAAACAAGAGGGCACAAGTTTGCAACTTGTGGAGGGTTGTGGCAAAGACCGATTCATCTAAGGGCGCGGGTTCACGCTGATCGTGTCGGTCTGCCACGTACTCTGCTAGCGCTGAACTTGCGCTCTCGAGCCGAATCTGGCTCCAAGAGGCTTTGCTGCATAGGTCGTGTTGCATTTAAATAACGCAAGCCAGCGAAGAGGATTCCGTGAGCTAAGCTCCATTAGCCAGAGCTAGTCCATGACAGCCTTCACGCCAAGTCACCAAAAAACGCCAAAAGAGGCACTAGATAGACCTTCCGAAGTCGTCAAAAATTGTCACTGGAAAACGTGCCAAGCATTACGCGCAGTACACTAATACAGGATCCTCAATACGCACTCGCATCACGTGCTCGGCAGTGAAAGCCGCTCGAATTGCGACAACATTTTGCCGCTAGGCCGAAACCGGCCACAAAATGTGGCAAACGTCGCTCCCCTTACTCAAGAGGCCGTTTGACGCCAATCCCCCGAACACGTCGCGGATGTCGCAGCCCGGCTGGTTGCTGCCACCGTTGGGATAGACGTCGAGGTGGCCCACGGGCTGCTTGATGCCGATGCTGAGGCCCGGCGAGCCGCGCGTGTGAGTGTGCAGCACGTCGACGAAGCCCGCGTCCTCGGGGGAGAGGCGCTCGGCAGACTCGCGGCCCTCGAACGTGGGGCCCGCCGGGTCGAGCCCTACAGGGGGGGGGTACGCGGCAACAACGCACGCTCAATCCAACGTCGTCATCATTTGCGCGTATGCATGTTGAACTTCTTTCGCGCGGTCCGTAGCAAACCATGCTAATCAGAGGTCATCATTGTTATCATCAAACATGGTCGCCGTCTCTCATGCCCCTGCCTACCCTCTCCCCTATCATTTCACTCCACTCCAGCCCATGCACTCTCCCCCCAAGTAACCAGGGCTTTCTGTCGAAGCCCTCAGTGGGAGGTCGTCTAGAACTCCCTTCCCACAGTCATCCGTGCTGTCGACTCCCTGCCCCTGTTGCATTCCAGTCTCAAGGTCTCCCTTGCTATTCTTACGCCCACGACCGAATGAATGCCTCTCTCTGTGTAGTACAAGTCAGGCCCAATGTTTTTCTGTACACTCTCTTGAGATGCGGTCACATTTAGACACCGCTACATAACTCCAAAGTGGATTGTTTTGTATAAATCCAAGCACGTTTCGGAGCGCCATAAAACCTTGATGCTCCACATGGTGTTTGTTAGCCCAAGGCTAAACTCGGCACCGTGGAATCCAATACATCTGCATGGCAATGGCCGTTCAACATGTGCAGACTCGCAGACAAACATTGAAGAAGACGTGCATTGCAGTGGGGCGGACGACTGAAGTTTGCACACACTTAGCAAACAATACGAGCCCTGATCCGAACCAGCTAGCGACTAACACGAGCTCTCCTGATAACCATAATTAGCTAACCGGCCACTACTATTAGCTCTCTCTACCTTTACCCCTGACCAGCTTCCCAGCCAGCCACTATCATTAGCTGTATTTGAGAACCAATAACAAACTAGCTCGCCAGCCACGAGTACTCGCCATCTGTTTGACCATCACTCTGGCCAACCAGCCACTAGCACTCGTCATCCCACTGATCCCAACTGTACCCGGCGATCCAACCGGTCACATGTACCAGACCTCTCATAGGCCCTTTTCTCGATCGACAAACTAATTTCTTGAGAACTGCTTTTTATGTTTAGTTTGTTGTCCTTCCCCGCACACCTCCGATTAGCACGGTTGGCTATGTACTGTGCGACACATTGGATATCGATATCAGTCCAAGGTTGTGCTTGTATTAAACCAATGCTGCAGATTAAACAATAAATCACTTCCCAGAAGGCCGTGGTGCTGATGGGATATGTAAACACATATATGTGTCTATAATAGAGGTCCATAATCGAGTTTTTTTGTGCACTTGTATTTTGTTTATGATATGGAGTGACAAATGAAGGAGGCGAACTGTCGGCTCGTTTCTGGTTCGTCTATCACTCTCCGTTGAGTTTTTGACGTCTGCGGGGCGAAGTGTACGTGCGTGCGTGCGAGCCGTGCCGTGGCCGGGAGCGCACTCACCCGTGATACGCCCCAGCCTCGCGGGGTTCCTCATGTGCTCCCCAGCGAACCCGGCGGCGTGCGCGCCCAGGCTGTAGCCGATGAGGTGGACGTTCTCCAGCGGGTGGTTCGAGGCCTCCTGCCGCCCACATCGCGCACACGGGAAACCTCCGATTAGCGCGGTCGGCTACGCACTCCGCCAAAGAAGTTCAACGTACGGGGTGCGGTAACACTAAAACGGGCACAACACTGCAAGCGCTCGGTCATGCCACTGCTGGCGGAAGGGCCTCCGCTAAACTGAGAGCCCCTCTCAGGGTGCCATATTGGCCTACTCTTCCACACTGGCTGGACCTCTTGGAAGAGGTGGGAGTTACCAACACTTTACCCCTCCACCGTACACAATCTGCCGATTGATTGTGGTGTAGCTATTTATAATGCTGGGTGGACAGAGGTTCGGGGTGATTCAATAATAGACTCACATGGAGATCCGTAGGATAATATAGAGACCTATAGACTCAACTAGACACCTGTAAACTTACAGAGACTCACAGGCTCGCACAGAAACCCATGGACTGACATATGGTGAGAGAGAGAGGCGTTTTATTTTACTAGTTAAGGCCCACTGAGCTATGTAGCTCTTTTTCAGAAGCGACCTGGCCACAAATGATAGCTCAACGAAGTGGAATCACGTGGAATTTTATAGCAGCCAAATTCTCTCAACGCATGTTTATAAATGTGGAGGGAAACACCGGAGGATCCGGACAAAAATCCACGTGACCACGGGGACAACATGCAAACTCCAAATATACAGGTGTCTTTGTCGGGATTGAACCCACGACCTCCTGTATACCAGGCGAGGAGACATTGATTGGCAAGTAGGGAAATTTAGACTCAAGGAACAAAATCCCCCCCCCCCCATCGCCAGTTCTTCCACCTCCTCCCTTCTCTTCATAGCCGGGTGCCGGACCCATCTGTCCTGTCGACCCAGGAGCAGTTGCACTGCCTGCACGCCCAGCAAGCTCCGCCGTCGCCCCTCACCTCGAGCCATTCGAGGAAGATGGCGACGTCGCGACCCACGACGCGCGTGTTGGCGGCCGCCACGGGGTAGTGCTGGTGGGCGCGGTCCAGCCAGTCCAGCACCACGATGTTGGCGGCACTCTCGCGCGCGTGCAGCGCGCTCACCATCTTGCTGATCCAGCCCTCGAACATGCCGCTGAGCTGCGCATGGGGGCACGCGGGGGGCGTGTGGGATATGTCGGTGGCATTTAGAGGAACAGTTTGGAAAAGGCTTCGACTGGTGTTGCACAGAAAACGCTTTGGAATGGTGGTGGAATTCTCTTGCTTTATTGTACACATTCAAAGTCAAAGTGATGTCTTGCCCAAGTGCCATATTGCGGCATTGGTGCGGCATCTCCTATTTAAAGCACTGAGCGAGTGGTGTAAATTCCACATCGATACGTAGGACGATCGCTGTGGACTTCTCCCGCAAAAGCGGTGCTCCAATTATTTACCGGAGAGGGATGATTGGCTGAGTCAACCACCCCAACCAGGGTTGAACTCACACGATTATCGTCTAATTCTCGAGGGGTACGACGCAGTCAATGTGAAATAAACTTCAGACAAATGTTCAACGCTAAACAAAGCGAGTAGCAATAAGATCTGCTTTTGTTTATCATACATTCTGCTCAAGAGCTCATCAACCGGGGTGAAACTCACCAATTGGCAAAGGGGCCAAACTCAAGTCCCACACAGGTGGATTCAAGTTCCCGTTTCTGTACTGGCCATCTCGATCCAAGTACTGACCTGGCTCAGGCCTGCCTGTGCGTGTACTGGTGTGCATGCTGCCGGAGTGGGGCGAGCACTTCTTACCGTCCAGCCGTGGATGATGAGGAAGGTTTTGGCGCTGGGCTGGAATCTGCATTGAGTGAGCGACTCGGGCTGTCCTGGCACCAGCTGGCAACCTGGGCCCTCCGGTTCGTCCGCGCTTCTCAACTGGAACCGGCTCCTGATGGATTCCAGCTGGGGCTCCGCCGTGCCTGCGCGCAGCACGGGGTCGATCGTCACCGATGGGCGGCGGCGGGGGCACAGCCACTGGCTAAAAGCGGGCGTTCATAACAGGGGGAAGCTCTGGGCAGCACCGTAGCGAGGGCAGCGGGGGGGGGGGGGCAGCTGTCCCCGGCACCCCACCCGAGGAGGGGCGGTCGCCCGAATGTTTAGCCGAATTGTGGCACACGAAGCGAGCAGTCGCGGCTGGTGCCCCAGATGGTTGTGGGGCGGTGGTGCCAGCGCCACAACAATCCAGGCTGTGGCGTCTTCCCCCTGGGTTTCACATGCGTAGCCGCCAAGGTGCTGGCTCTTGGTAGAGGGGGCACCAAGATGTGAGGGCGCAGAATAGCGATGCAGCCCCCCCCCCCCCCCCGAATGTGATAGGACATGTGATTTATGAAACGTTTCTTTATAATCACTAGGTTTTTCCATTCAGTTATATTTTTATTGTAAGTGTGCGTAAAAAGTGAAAAAGGTAAATTAATAGCAGTAAAAGTAACATGTAACAAAACGCATGTTGATATAATGAAAAAAAAACAATTTAGATTTTTCTTTGCTGTGGTTTTCACTCCGAATGATGATTGCGTCTGTTGCAATAGAAACGTCGTGAGAATTTTATTGTTTTATTTTTATTATTTCCCTTCTACGTGACTTTACCGAAAGAACCAATAATATAAAAAATAAACACCAATTTTATAAATTCAAACATCAGAACGTTGGTCGGGACGAAAGCCACCACGATTGAAAGTCAACTGGCAAGGAGATATCGGTGAAGGGCAATGGTCATGCCCCAACAGCCCAAAACGACTTGAAGGCTAACGACAGTTCATACGTAGATGAGTGAGTGTGACGACGATCAACGGGTGACCAGGTTACTTCACACAGAGAGGTGCTTCACAATGAAATCAGAGCTAAGGACAGCAGAAGGAAACTGTGAAGCGGGCGGCTATTTTACAGAGGTCATGGGAACTCTGTGGCACCGCATTACGGCCCTCGAAATGAGGGTTAGGGGCGGTCAAGCGTTCGGCAGCGCTTCACCCGGCGCTGCGAAGGTGAGACAATGGGCATGCGCACTCGGTCGTGGAGAAAAAGTTTAACCCCCCCCCCGCTTGGGAAGTGGATGCCCGCCCCCTCCAGCCATTAGTGGCCCAATGGGATCCTCTCGTTTGCCCTGTCCCCGTGAGTTCTGTGTCATCGCCGGAATGCGGCCCTCCCAGTTTTGAAAGTTTATCCTTTTGAATCTCGAATATCGTGGGGATGGGTTTCATTCAGCGTCTTGTGGCACCTACTGAAGTTACCAGAAGCTCGCCAAACAAAGTCGAAATAATGTAATAATAAAACATTATAACCAGATATGAGCCCATTGACACTAACAGTCTCTTTTTGAGATGTGGGTAAAATAATCAGTGTTTATAAAGGTTACAGCTATGGTCAAATACATCAAATGTATTACATATCGATCGGAAAGGGCATGAAATGTTCCCTTGTGGCCACACAAATTTGAGACCTATCTGACGGCCTGTACTAAATTTGTCGCGACCCTCTGATCCAGGGCGATACCACAGCGGTGACGGTGACAGCTCTTGGCATCAATCTCTGGTTTCTCTTCAATCTCTGGTTTCTCTTCAAAGCGAATCAATCTTTCGCCTTTTACTAAATATTTCCGTGGATGTTCTGTTTGAACATAGTCACATAGTCACTTTAAGATGTTTTCTTGTTCATGTTTTTGTTTCATGTTTTAGTGTTTTGTTTGTTACGGTTGCACCCGATTAAAGAGCCGAATGGCTCACAGGGCTATGCCAAATAAATGAAAACTGAAACTGAACTGCTGCCACCACCACCACCGCCACCGCAGGGCACGGGGGGGGGGCATCCCGTGCCACGTGAGTTGACTTGAAACTGCTGAGAAGGCGCGGCGAGCAAATTGAGCGAGGGGGCGGCGGCGTAACCGCTTGCGGACCTCACGTTTGGCCGTGAACACAGCCAACACGAGGCGTCCACAAAGGAAGCTCTTGAGGGCCTGGTCAAACAGTCCGGGCCAATGACCCCAACTTGATGGTGGCTATTTACTCTTTACAGTCGCACAACCTTCAGAGCTCGTCTACCGGAGACCACGGGGTCAAGCGTAGATATGACGGCCACAAAATAAAAAGCGGTTTTCGCCACTGCGGCTCGTAATAAACCAAGGGTCACGAAGATTATTGCAATGGTGCAGCAATCTTAAGAGGTGACGACCAGGTGAACTCGGTTATTCTGGCGTCAACTCTCTTGACCTCTTGAGAGTGAAGCTCGCACCTAAGCACAAAGACAAAGATCCCCCGTGCAGACTTTTTTTTCCAGACTGTTGTGGCAAGTGCTGTAAGCGAGCACCTGTGAAGGTCGGAAGGGCACACGAAAGGGGTGGATGGCCAACACCACGCCCGGCCGCCTTTGTTTCCCCAGTGCTAATGTTCACACTGCACCAGCCTTGCGTGTTTTGGATCGCCCACGTTCCACGAGGTTTGGAGGGAATGTGAGAGCCAGATTAAAAATATTCTATAAACGTAGGCGCAACACATGTCGGATTCACCAAAGAGATGCTTTCAAAACTCAAGTTAATTTCCATGCCGTCTGTTTAGAGGAGTCTATTGGTCGTCATTACGGTCCTCACGGAATCATAGAATTGGCCGAGCACAACTGGAGGTTGCAGCAACTCTTACTCGGAGCATGAGGATGGCTCCCTGTTGGACTGCTCCGGGTGGGGATGCGTTCAGACTTGCTGGGTATAGTAACAGTTGCGCGGTTACTGCACATTCCAACTGTTTAAGCCACACTTGTTAAAAGCTCTGAAGCTTCAGAGATTAATAAACTCCAGTGCTACCAAATGGCCAGACGCGATTTAATGCTCTCGTATATCATCTGTGTGTGTGCCAGCTGCCTCCGAGTGTCCCAAGCCACGTACGCGTGTGTGTGTTCAGGCGTGTCTGATCGCTTAAAGTCTCATTTGAATATGCATAATGGCACTTGACAAAGTTATCGCCTTCCATTCCTTCAATGGGCAACGGTTAACACAAATCTAACGAACACGGAGAGACAACGTTGCATGGAAGGTTGCTTGTGAGAGTGAATGTAGCAACAGCAGATTGCAGCAACAGCAACAATAATGATGATGATCAGTTTATCGAGCAAGGTCTCATTCGGTCTTTGACATTTAGTCATTTCATTTTTAATAAAATATTTCGCTTCGTTTGAGATGAAACTTTTGACTACCCGGAGCAAGAACCCACCACTCACGAGGGAGTAACGCCCCAGAAAATTCTGCACAGATGGATTGACAACAACACTCATCGCGGAATTATTTTTTGTGTTTCTTTGTAACAAAAAAAAATAATTTTTTAAAATTCTCGGTGTACGGATGAGACCGCTTCCCCATGCGCTCACCTGGTGCCAGCGATCTCTGCACGGTGTCATTGTGGGCCAGGCCGCGTGTGCCCAGAGACGCAACGCAGATCCACACGATAGCGACTGCTCTCAGCCAGGAGTTCATCTTCTGCTCACCCCCCAAGTGCAGTCGAAACGTTTAAGGCGACGCTGCCGGCGCTGCTGCTGCTGTGAATGAATGTGGTGTTGTTAAAAAAAAAACTAAAATTCACTTTGTAACGAAGTGCTTCGCGAAATAATAAAAGCACGCACGTATAAATAAAAAAGTAAACGATAAATATCTGCAAACTTATACGGCTGTGGATTTTAGCCCGTGGCTTTGTGTGTGTGTGCGTTTGTATCCTAACAAAATTCAAGTTTGTCCGCTTCAACCGTCAGCTGTTAGCGCCAACCGGTCTATTGAAGTCTGTGGGCTCTCTGTGTTAACTTTAAGTAGCGCCTCCCTGGGGACTGCTAGCGTGTGGTGTGATAAATTAGCATAATTTATAGCACACACACCCCTGAAAGCGGAGCGCTCATTGGACCCAGCGTGCATGACCGCCAGTAACCCTCAGCGGCTGTCAAGGTGGAAACTGAGAACCACGTGCCTTCGAGGATTGTCTTACCAAAAGATTTTCACCTTTCCATTGACCCACACGTCCGTGCGTTTGCCAATGTGTTTAGTGCGTGTGTACACGTGTGTGTATATATAGACGGACACTGCATCAAGGAAACTATTTGATTTATTCAATCGTGATGTGCGCAGGCAATGACGTTCTGTTCACAGCGAAACTGGCAACCGTTCTGTTCTCTGGGCGAACTCTTAGTAGTGATCGCCGGTTGTGGACTTAGGGCTGAACGATTAATTGATTTCAAATCGAAAACGCAATTTGAAACAATACGTACTCTTTGGTTTTTTCGGTAAAGTCACGTAGGGTAAAAAATTATAATAAAATAAGTTACAGATTAAAATAAATTCAATCACGTCGTGATTGAATTTATTTACATTTTTAACCTACGTGACTTTACCGAAAAAAGCAAAGAGCATGAATCATTGCAGTCACGAAAACTTCAAATCTAGAATTAAACAATACAATTAGCAAATCTCAAAGGCTGCGATTTTTTGCAATTTGAAAAGTCCTATTACTTTCTTATTGGAATTGTTTTATTTTTCATTATTATAACTTTAATTATTTAACTTAACAATTGTTCTACGTTTTATTGTTCTATTTTAATTAAAACATTTTAATAAATACACGTTGGAAGCAATTAATCTATTTTAAGTTCTCATCCTTGCATTGGAATATATATAGCAGTTCATATTTTGATGGTATCACGTGGTAATGCTCCATCACATGTTTTAAATCTATTACACAGTGAATATTGAACTGAAGCTTGACTTATAAAAAATTCAGTCGCAAATCAAATCGCAATATCTGTCTGAAAAATCGCAATTAGATCTTTTCCCCAAATCGTTCAGCCCTATTGTGTACGACGCGTGGTGAGATGGATCAACTCCCTTTGTGCACTCGCTTTGCCAATGGCTTTGCTCTGCTCACCGCTGAGTGATGGGCAAGGCTGTCTTGCAAATAACTCTGTGCGAAGGGATTGCGGGGAGCATGTTTACTACAACATTGAGTTCTGATGTGAACTTCGCGAATAGGTTTTTGCAGCCAATACTATATAGATCGCAATGGATGTTAGAGCACCACAGTCTCGCACGGCATCGCTCTTTGCTCCAGGGATGGATTTGCTAGATCAAAAATTAATTCGGTTTTTCCTTTGTTGGGCTTAAACGAATTATCCATTACTTATAGTAGTAGGGTTTTACCCTTTCAACTGGTACAAAACTGACACCTTTATACAAGGGATCATGTTTGCAATAACCACAACACAAGCAGTCAAAATGCAAAAAAAAAGAAACAACTCTAATAATGATATGCACTGTCCTTAAAGTTGATTGGTCCACACCCGAGACAGCTTTTCTTAGAGCCTAGTCTCCATTGGTGTTGGACCAGATGACGCCAAAAAAAGTAGTATCCATGACTTGTTTTAACCATAGCTTTTAAAATGTGGCTATTTACGGTGCGAAAGAAGTTCAACATACGTACATATGTGTGCTTGTTTGGGTGTACCTATAAACGTGCCGCACGTGCACTCAACTCCATCCACCTAACAGCAGCGATGCTCACAACGTTGATATTCCCTTGTCACCGTCAAACCATGAGTTACGAGCCAGCATTGACGGCAACGCCATTGAACTTCTCACTGCCATTGATGAGCAATGTCAGTGGGGAGCCGGGACACGCCACGTGATCTCGAGGAATGCAATGCCCTGCCAAAGTGGAAATGTTTCTGTTGCTACATTTGCACAATTCCAAACTTCAAGGAGACCTCCCCGGGTTCTGTTTGTATCCGCATGACCATGCAGAACTGGACCGGACTGGATAACGAACCCGTAACTTTGCCGGGGCGACGTAACGTGACCAGGCTGTAAAAGAAGCGCGTGATGGTGATGATGGTGCTGCCCAACTCCCCCCGCGCTCCCCACGATGACAACACCACGCACCCCCCCGCCCCGTCACCACAAAGCAACCCAAAGACAAATATCCCCTCGTGTAGTCTTAACAGACTGGTGAAGCAAGCGCTGTTAGCGAGCAGCACCTATGAAGACCGGGAAAGCACCACCAAGCCCCCCCCACACACACACACTATTATCCAACTGTTTAGCATATTACACACACGTCGCCAGCCCAACACACAAAAGACAAAGAGCCCCATACAGCCCTAACAGATTGTTGGGGCAAGTGATGAAGGCCGTCACGTCACAAGGTGTTGGTTGGGTGGGTGGCCAATGTCACGTCCAGCCGCTTTGTCTACCCAATGTTGGCGTTTACCCACCGTACCAGGTGCTCATTTAAGGCTGAGTCGACACGGGGGAGACCCAGAACCGGTTCAGATAATTGTCATTGTTAATGGCCGTGAGCAGGAATCTAACTCGGGACGCCGGATTCGCAGCACAGCGCGCTAACCACGACGCTACCGCTCCCCACATCCACACACACACACCCTCCTCCACCATCTCCACAGACCCGCACCCCCCTCCCCACCAGCCACACACATCCCTTCCTCATTTACTTGATACAGCAAGCGTGCTGTGACGGTTCCACCTGAAGACGGAAGCTTGTGTTGCCTCCGAAACGTCGTGATTTTTATTGTATTTTTATTTAACTTTTATTAATTTTAATTTTTTACCTACGTGACCTTACCGAAAAAACCCAAGAATATGATCCCTTGCGTGGACTGTGAAGAATGTTGGGGCCAGCGCGCTGCTGCCAGGCACGGACTATGACCGTGAGAGAGCACGCGTGAAAGACGGTGGTTAATGTTTACACGTTGCGCCAGGTACTCGTTTAAGGCCGAATCAACATTGGCTGGAACTCGGGGTAGATCTCGAGATTTTGCTCGACACTGTTGTGGAGTCAAGCTGGCCGAGATCCCAGCGCAGTGCGCCAACCACTGCACCACCGCTCCCTGGAAGTGACCGCCACGTGGCCCCAACACACGCGCACACCTCCCATCCACACCGTGACAACAATCGTCAGTCAAGAACACCTTGGGACAGGCTGTGAGGGCAAGTGCTGTTAGCGAGCAGGTGTGACTGGCGGAACGGTACACATTTGAGGTGGGTGGGTGACCAACAACCACGCTTGACCGCCTTTGTCTCCCCAATTCTAATGCCTACACACTGCACCAGGTACTCATTTAAGGCAGAGTCGGGAAGCCCAGAACTAGTTCAGATCTTTGTCATTTCTTTGTGTGCAGCGGGAATCGAACTTGGGTCACCGGGTTTGTAGCGGAGCGCACTAAGGGGCCGTCCATAAATGACGTCACGCACCTAGGCGGGGTGGGGAGGGTCGGACATTTGTGACAATGTGTGACGAGGGAGGTGGGGGGTTGAGAAATGTGACGTCACATCAAAATGCGCAACTTTAAATATAGACAACACGTTCTACTTAATTAAATATACTTTTTAATAAATGTTTTCTCCTACAACAGAGTGCAGCGGCACATTAATTACGCACTACAATGACAATAGTTTAAAGCGATTTGAAGCATGTTTAATTTTTTTTTGGGGGGGGGGGCAGAGCTTCGTGACGTCATATTTGAGGGAGCGGTCTGACTTTTTGTGACGCCGTGTGACGAGGGGGGGGGGGGTCAAAAATCGTAAAAACTCGCGTGACGTCATTTATGGACGGTCCCTAACCACTGCGCGCCACCGTTCCCATACAATAAAGTCACACATTCACCCTCCCAACCCCGCCAGCTACACACACAGACCCATTCATACCCCTATTCTCACTTGCCACGCACACACTTCCATCACGATACACATAAATGTATAGATCATCCGTATAAACTGAGGAGACTGTTGGGGCAAGGGGCCGTCCATAAATGACGTCACGCGATTTTGGACGATTTTTTACCCCCCCCCCTCCATCGTAACACGGCGTCACAAAAAGTCACACCCCACCTCAAATATGACGTCACAAAGCTCTGCCCCCCCCCCCCAAAAAAAATAAAACATGTTTCAAATCGCTTTAAACTATTGTCATTGTAGTGCGTATTTAATGTGGCGCTGCACTCTAATGTTGTAGGAGAAAACATATATTAAAAAGTCTATTTAATTAAGTAGAACGTGTTGTCTATATTTATTTAAAGTTGCGCATTTTAATGTGACGTCACATTTCTCACCCCCCCCCCCTCTCGTCACCAATTGTCAGAAATGTCTGACCCCCCCCCCCTAGGTGCGTGACGTCATTTATGGACGGCCCCCAAGTGTTGTTAGCGAGCACCAATAAAGGTCGGCACGACGCACGATAGGGTGGGTGGCCAGCACCACGCCCGGCCGCCTTTGTCACACACCCAGCCACACACGCATTCCTACACATACGCTGACTCAAACATTACACCCTCACACACACCAACCACCCGCCATTCGCCACGAAGTGATGGTAACGTCACCACGGCGCCTGTGCCAGGCCAGGTGCACTTTGAGGCCAAGTGAAGTGTTGAAGGCTCGCAGACAGGAGATCTCGGGACAGACTCAGCAGGTGCCATGGGTTGGCTGACTGAGATGATTGGTAGATGCACCAGCTGCACCCCCTACTGTGTCATCTTGCTGCATTTTATCTGCCCGGCTCTCCATTGTTGTGAGCGTCGCTCCTCTGTTCTTCGTTGTTGCTGGAGGGCGACTGCCTCCAACTGCCCAGCAGCGTCCTTCACGAGCCTCCTCCACAGATGCCGATCTGGACACCGCTGGTACCAGTCATTGGCAAGTCCACTCAGCTCCACATCTTCCCGCGCCGCATCAGTCCATCTCGTGTCATGCCCGTTTAGACCCGTCTATGCGGCCAAACAGAAATTGCTTGGGCATGCGGTGGCTGGGCATGCGGGCTACATGACCCAACCAGCGCAGCCTTGCCTGCCGGAGGAGCTCACTGATGGGAATGTGTCCAGATATTTCAAAGATTTGTGAGCTCGTCACACAATCCAGCCTGGTTAAACCCAGAATGGACCATAGGCATGCCAGCCTGAATGTTTATAACCTGCGCAGATGTCCCATTAGAGGGGTCCACGTTTCACAAGCGTAGAGAAGGGAGAAGGCCACAGTCATACCCACACACACACATACTCCAAGAACCACAAACACCTCTAGCCACACATTGCATAACCCTCAGACCCACACACACACACACACCCCCACCCACCGCCCCCTATTCACAGAAGCCATTCTAAACGGGCAGCAGCCTGTGAATGGGGTCGCTGGGAGCCAAGCGACAACAAAAATCAAAAGGGCCGTCACCATCATGGGATCGTGACCTCTTCAAGCTCAGTGGTCATGGGATTTGAAGGCGTGGGGGTTACGACATTGTATGTCAACTCCACCACAATTGCTGTTAGCGAGCACCTATGAAGGCCAGCACGCCACACGAGGGGGTGGGTGGCCAACACCACGCCCGGCCGCCTTTGTCTCCCCAGTGTTGATGTTTACACGCTACACCAAGTACTCATTTGAGGCTGAGTCAACCTAGGGGAGGCGCAAGATCGGTTCAGATAACCGTCACTGGTATGGCCGTGAGCGGGAATCGAAATCGGGTCACCGGGTTTGTAGCACAGCGTGCTAACCGCTACACTACCGCTCCCCACATCATTATAACCAACATCAATTCCACCACTGCGGCACAATGGAGAGTTAAACACTCTCCAGTGTGCGACTGTGGTAATCCAGAACAGACCGTACAACATATAACGACGCAATGCCCGATCCACGTCACAGCGATACACACCGCTTGCTCCTGACGCTGTTATCTGGCTTGACCACCTGAATGTAAAATTGTGGTTGTTTCTCTGCGTCTACGTCAGCCATACGAAAAAGAAGAATTCCACCACCACTACTGTCGTGATCATTACCACCGTCAACCTCATTACCACCACAATTATCACCACCACCATCTTCACAATCACCACCATCATCGCTTCCATTACTATCACCACAACAATCGTTACTATGACAACCGTCATCATCAATACCACCACCTTAACCATCATTATCTCCATCATAAGCATGATCATCATCACCAGCACCACATTACTGGCATACACGCCTTAACCATCATCACCATTATTGCAACTGTAGTGGGTTCCACGGAGACACACACTTGACTTTGGAGGCAACACGTTTATTCTAAGACCACAACAGGGTAACTATATAAACGTACACGGGATAACGATATAGGTGGTAACTACCACGATTAACTAGACCACAACGGGGTAACTACATAACCGGGTCAGGTCAGTAACACACTGCCTGACCCACGATGCCGAACGTGACGACCGAAGATCGAAGAGACGTAGCACGGCGGGTTCCATTTCACAAAACAGCCTCGATCAGCTCTCGGGACCTCCCTTTTATGCCCCTGAGGGTGGCCTGGCTCCGCCCTCGGCCACGCCCCCTTCTAGATCCTACTAGAAGGTTCTGGGCCATACATCACGTTCTAGATTTGAAGCTTTCGTGACTGCAAGGATTCATATTCTTAGGTTTTTTTCGGTAAAGTCACGTAGGTAAAAAGTCACGTAGGTACCTACGTGACTTTACCGAAAAAACCTAAGAATACATACATCACGTGTCCCTATCGCCACCTTTTGGCCCCCCTCATTATCCTGTCCTGGTCACGTGGCCTCTCGGGTTCACCTAGACTGTCACGTCCTCAACTGCCCTCTCTCTGACTGTCACCAGAACCATGCCCCCTAGGGCCCCCTTCCATGCCATACATATTCTGGTGCCAGAGAGAGGCTCTAACACGCACAGTTGCACTCTTCTCTCAGTAGCTGGCGCTAAACGCCGTAGTGACCCAATATACGTCACTACACAACCACTGTGGATAGATAAGGTCACAATAAAGAACTGCGAGTTCAAAGGTGGCCGGGTGGCTCAGAATTGCGTTTTAAATTAATTGGGTTGATGATATCAATCCGGTCACCAATTTGCTCCTGAACTTAATTTGGCTCAACTACAACTTTGAGAATTAAAACAACGATTTGACAGTAATGCAACAAGCATTGCTCCCAGTGGCAGAGTAGCTGGGAAAATGATGCACGCTACTTTGTGGATCAGAGTTCACTTGAAGGGATCTCCGAGGTAGCTCTGTGGCATCTGCTTCCGTGGTGCCGATCGTTCAGGAAACAGATTTTGAAAAAATCGGAATTAATACTTTGTCGCACGTTATTGTAGCGGACACTCTCACCAACACGCCGAGACAAGTCATGGTTCCAGTCCTATTATTCCAACCTCCAATACACACAGCTCTCTCCTTCATCCACATCTCTCTCATCCCCCCGTAACTTCTCCGACCATCCGCTCTCCCATTCCCTTCTCCTCCTCTCATCCCCGTCACCACATTTTCAGCTACCAATCACATATCGTCACATCTCGGACCGTGCCTCATCTCCCGCCACTAATCACAGATGGTAAATACCGCGCGGTTACTCCCGGTCAAGTAGGTGCAGGGATTGATGCCAGCGTGTACGGGGTAGGGAATGATGATGTCATGGGGGACGCTATGGAGGACCATTAAATCATGACAGTGATAGCACAATCATAATTAACTCGCTTTTTTGCCCATCCAAGGACGGGTGTATATTGCAGTAAATCTCAAATATTAAATAGAAAAATTGTTCAGCTCATGATTATTAATGGAGGGGGGGGGGATTGCCCCATGTGGAGTGATGTCACCCGCTAATGGTTATTGGGGAGGGGTGCGGCATGTGGAGTGACGTCACCCGCTCATGATTATTAATGAGAGGTGGGGTGCGGCATGTGGAGTGCGCGACCTTCTTGTGCGTGAGTGTAAATTTCCACGCGGGCATGAATATTAATGAAGGGGGGGGGGCTCTTTTGCAGTGACGTCACACACGGATGTAGCACTGTGCTGCGTACATTTATTTTTTACCGTCACTTTCTGTAAAGAAACGTCACACTTGAAGCGACTTTGCGTAATAAATTATTTAATTCAGCTCGACCTTACTCTGCGTTAGTGTAAAAATCCACCCACTCATGAATATTAATGAGGGAGGGTGGGCCTCATGTGGAGTGACGTCACGCGCGGGACGGACAGACATTTCTGCATTGACATGCTAATCTCTCACAATACAATATCCACTTCCACAGCCTCAGGCACCCATTTCAGGCCTATATAAGACCTTGTTTCAGTAGCTTTCTCTCTCTCACTTGAAGACGGTCGCTTGTGTTGCGATCGAAACGTCGTGATCTATTAATTTTCTATTTACGTGACTTTACCGAAAGAACCAAAGAGTAGGTAACTCGAGGAGCGGGGGGGATAATACTAAAACAACGAGTTTAACACGTAGGCTTTCGCGACCAATATTGTTCATAATCAACGATTTTTGGGTTTAGATCGCGTTATTTATAAATGTGTCGTAACCCTCCACCACCCGACACGGCCAATCAGTAAAAAAAGTGTCACGTTGACAAAAGACAAATAGTTCACTGCTTTAGCCCACCGGTGTGTTGAAGCGTGAAACCACAACATTTACAATTTGAGTACGACGTTTCGCTGGTAATTGCATCCAGCATCATCGGGCAATTCGCCAGAATGGTGAGGCTCTGCTGTGTCTCCCGTTCTTATATAGAGCAGCAGCAGGGTGACGTCATCATTAACTCATTAACTCATCAGGTGCAAAGATTTGAGGGGGGGGGGTTATTGTAATTATATACTTGATTAGTAATAAGGCTATTGTTACGATGCGAGTTGTAGATTAGTAATCATTTGGAATGTGTTCTATTGTGATTATGCTACATTAATAATCAGTTAGTGCTTGTTTCCCTTATAAGGAATTGTAATGCATCTTATTTAATAATACGCTTCCAGGCCGCACTAAGCCTGTAGCTGTCTGAGCGATTAAAGTTATTTCTGTTTCTCTCAATCTCAATGGATTCTCTAATTAGTCTTTGCCAGTAGTAACTAGTTTTACACAACACTTCAACGTTGTCAAAATCAATTGAGTGTCCCTGTTGACAAGCATGTTCTGCCACTGCCGACAGTTGTGTTTGCGATAGTTTAATATTTCTCTGGTGTTCTTTTAGTCTTACACTAACGTTACGCCCTGTCTGTCCAATATAGCATCTGCCACATACACAATTAATCCGATATACACCTTCTGTTGATAATTTAGGTAATTCGTCTTTAGTGCACGTTACTAATTGTTGAATTTTGTGTACTGTACCAAATCTTACTGTAATGTTTTGCTTTTGCAAAACACGGGCTAATTTGTCAGTTACTCCTGAGATAAATGGTATTTTTATTGTTTTAATAATCTGATCGCTTTCAGCAGTGTTGCTTTGCGATCGTGATTTGGCATTTAGTGCTCTGTTAATTTGAGCATTATTGTAGCCATTCTGTCTTAGTGCTTCTTTAACATGTTTAATCTCTCTCACTAGACTTTCATCATCTGACACTGTTTTAGCCCGATGTATGAGCGTCTTGATTAGAGAGGATTTCTGAGCTGGGTGATGATGCGATTTCGCATTCAGATAGGCATCAGTGTGCGTTTGCTTTCTGTAAACGCTGTGTGTTATTTTACCATTTAGGCCATGCCCAAGTAAAATATCCAGGAACGGGAGTGTGTTATTCACCTCCATTTCCATGGTGAACTGAAAAAAATCGTTGATTATGAACTAAAACAACGAGTTCAACATCCCGTCGTGGGTTGACTCAGGCCTTCATCCCTTCAGGCTCAATACGGCCTATTAATTGAGGTCTACTTGAGTAGGGAGACATCAACTATTCCACCAGAATTTAGCTGGGCACAATTGATACTGGACATTTGTGGAAATAGTTTCATAGCTCATCGGATTCCTCCAGTCTAACCGTGGTGTTGGCCAAGATGTCCATCATCACCACCAGTCCAATATTGATACGCTGTATTGATGCATACATTACATTGGCATTACTTGTATTTTATTAGGATGAGTGTTATCGTCATTTACATATTTGAATTAGTCATTAGAGTGACAGACGTTCGTAATTATTGAAGGCAGATTGGAAGAAATATCTGCAAACAATGAGCATAAGAAGCTATCATAACAGAATCATAGTGCAGACTGCAAACTAAAATATGGATCGGTGTATATTGGTTACGAACCCCCACGTGCACGAGTTAATGCGGTAAGGCGTCGTCCATAAATGACGTCACGCGATTTTGACGATTTTTGACCCCCCCTCCCTTCGTCACACGACGTCACAAAAAGTCAGACCGCCCCTCAAATATGACGTCACAAAGCTCTACCCCCCCCCCCCCCAAATAAAACATGCTTCAAATCTCTTAGAACTATTGTCATTGTAGTGCGTATTTAATGTGGCGCTACACTCTGATTGTTGTAGGAGTGTTGTTATAACAATTAGTGTTGTTATAACAATTAGTGTTGTTATAACAATTCTAGATTTATTTGAAGTTGCGCATTTTGATGTGACGTCACATTTCTCAACCCCCCCCCCACTCGTCACACACCGTCACAAATGTCTGACCCCCCCCCCTAAATGCGTGACGTCATTTATGGACGGCCCCGAACACCGTTTGTGTGAGCGCCGCTCCTACGACGCCCTCTAGCGACTGCTGCACCTCATCCGAACTCCCTGTGACGTAGCCAAAACGTCTGCTGTCTTTAAAATATTAAAGCCCACACGGCCTGTAACAATTCCTATGCAAATGAATACCAGTGTACGTGAGTGTACGAGACATGAACATTGATCGCATGAGTTTTAGTCTGTGCTTCTTGAGTTCAGAGTTGGCTTTGATTCATATAAAGTAATACAAGCATTGAGATCACAATACCATTACCTAAAACCTTTACATGTTACTCACATCTCGCATCCCCGGTAGCTTTTTGTTAGTGTCCCGGCATCCCAGTAAACATGCAATGTTGGGCCAAAGTTGGGATATCTGCTTAAATTCGCTTTACACGAAAAACAAACTTTTATGTCTGGCGCTCCACCATAGTACCCCAGTGACATTGCTGTTGACATTTAATGTGTGGCAACGTGTTATTGATAAATGTTGAGGGGTATTTGTTTATTTGTCGGGCAGCCTGTACCAAAGAGACATTTTTTTGTATTTTACCAGGTAAGGCCCACTGAGCTATGTCGATCTTTTTCAAAAACGACCTGGCTATCTAAAATGATAGCTCAGCGAAGTGGCTTATCATGTTGAAATTTATATCAGTCAAATACTCTAAACTTATGTTTCTAAATGTGGAGGGTAAAACCAGAGGATCCAGAGAAAAATCCACGCGACCATGGGGAGAGAGACACGCAAACTCCAAGTATACAGCAGGCGTTCGAGTCGGGATCGAACCCACGACCTCCTGTATACCAGGCGAGGGAGTTAACATCTCCTAGCCACCGTGGCCCCCGTGAGCCCAGGGGCTGTACAGTTTATAGCTGCAGGACAAGTTGCGATGTGTTGTGTACAGCGGAATGTCGTTTGTCAAGCATAATATTTTGATTATGCTCGAATTTTAAGTAATCATATTCAAGTAAAACAACTTGTAAACCCAATGGTCGCGCCCTTTGCGTGTGGATAATCTGAAATTAGTCGTAAAAAAACGACTTCAGTTTCCATATATTGCAGATCAATTATTAAATTAAATGGGAATTTACACAATGTCCACTTTTGTCAACCCATTGCTGTATGAGGGCCTACCCGCAAGGTCCGGGTCGTTGGGGCAGCCGGGGTTTAATTGACCAAACTTCCCAATCTCTTACAACAAATAATCTGGATCAGGTAATTGGTTTTTAACCCTTTTATCTGGCAACAAAACTTGACACCTTTCTTTACAAGGAGTCATGTTTGCATTGACCACAATACCTGCAATCGGAATGCAAACAAAAAACATAACTCTGATAATGTATGCACTGTCCTTGAAATTGATTGGTCCACACCCGAGACAGCTTTCCTTAGAGCCTAGTCTCACATGATGTTTGACCAAATGACGCCAAATGGCGTACAACTCAAAGACAATGCACCATCAGAGTATGAGAGCTCGGGTTAAGCATTTACACCATTGGAACCTCCTTGCCAGTAGCAAAATATGATAATTGTTTTTTACCCTTTTATCTGGCAACAAAACTGACACCTTTTTTTACAAGGAGTCATGTTTGCATTGACCACAATACATGCAGTCGGAATGCAAACAAAAAAAGGCGTCAGTTTTGTTGCCAGATAAAAGGGTAAAAAAGCAATTATCATATTTTGCTACTGGCAAAGGAGGTTCCAATGGAATCTGGATCAGATCAAGAACCCCGTTGCACTCTCATCAACTCCAGCTTCCATCGGAGTGCTGTTTGTGCCTGGCCGCTGCACGTGGTAGGCATCTCTCTCTCTCACTACTCAGCAACTGTTTTCACACAAACAATACAGACAGAAACCATTGTAATACATTTACGCTTTTAAGTTTAGCTGTACATTGTGAATACGAAGTACATGGGTATATATATAGTTACATGCTATAACACAATCAGCCATAGATCGGGAGGGGTCGTGGTTCAAGCGCGGGGTCAGAGGTCGGCAGGAAGCGCGCGGGGTCAGAGGTCGGCAGGAAGCGCGCGGTGCTGGCGGCGATGGCAGCAACGCGGCCTCGATCCGCTGCTGCCCTTCGCTCTGCTCAGCTGCAGCTGCTGCTGCCCTTGCTGCTGCCCTCGCTGCTGCTGCTTCCTGTGCCCGCGGACGGCACGGAGCTCACGTTCGAGCTGAAGGACAACGCGAAGCAGTGCTTCTACGAGGAGGTGCAGCAGGGAGCGCGCAACACGCTCGACTACCAGGTGCGATGGTGGCGGCGTGGGCTCGTGGTGGTGGTGGCTGTTGTGGTGGTGGTGGTCGTGGTGGTTGTGGTGGTGGCTGTGGTGGTTGTGGTGGTGGTTGTGGTGGTTGTGGTGGTGGTGGCTGTGGTGGTGGTTGTAGTGGTGGTGGTGGTGGTTGTAGTGGTGGTGGCTGTGGTGGTTGTGGTGGCGGTGGCTGTGGTGGTTGTGGTGGTGTGGCGGCGGTTGTGGTGTGGGGAGCGGTAGCGTGGCTGTTAGCGCACTGCGCCACGAACCAGACGAACCGAGTTCGATTCGCTGCTCGTGGCCACGAACAGCAGTGACGATTATCTTTGAGCCGGTCCTGGGCCTCCTCCCCGAGGTCGACTCAGCCTCAAATGATTACCTGGTGCGGTGTGTAAACATCGCCACTGGGGAGACAAAGGCGGTCGGTTGGGGTGCTGGCCACCTACCCCCTCGTGTGCCGTGCCGGCCTTCATAGGTGCTAAAACAGCACTTGCCCCAAGAGTCCGTTTAGGCTACACGGGGGATCTTTGTCTTGGTGGTGGTGGTCGTGGTGGTGTCACTTCAGAGGGAGTTTTCACTCCAGATGATGACGATGGCGATGTTCCGCGGGTGATTTTCTGTAAGGAATTAATGGGTTATGAGTGGTGGTGGTTGTGCTGAGGGTGGTTACAGTGTGTGAGGTGTGGAGGCTACTCCAATTTGATGTACGTGTGTGGTTGTGAGATGAGATGTCTTTGTTTGTTGCTTATCCAGGAGGGCCGATCGAATGACACATTTATCTGGCTTAAAATCTTGATTTGAAGCTTTCGTGACTGCAGGAACCATACTCTTTGGTTCTTTCGGTAAAGTCACTTAGGTATTTTATACCTACGTGACTTTACTGGCTTAAAATGTCAAGTGTTAAATATGATTCACAATAAGTTTCTATCGCAACGCCCATACGTTTTGTTATTTAGCAAAATCCCAAGATGGGTTTGTGAATCGGGTATCTCGTGTCATCTCCCGATTGGTAGATACTGGTGCAGTGCTGTAGACTTTTGTCACCGCATGTAAAAAAACATTAATGTTATAGCGTCGCTCATAAGCAACGCAATGTGTGTATAAATTTACAATCCATAGTTTACATACAATGCTTCGGTTTTACTTGCTAAAACATTACATTCAATGTTCAGGCCTAGAGGGCCTGGAAAGGCAATTGGCAGTTCCTAAGAAGGCCAGCTTGAACTAGGCCATTGTGAAACGGTAGCCATGAGGCACGGATTCAACTGGCAGTTGAAACCTGTCACTGGAAGGTGTCGACACTTGCTGCCCGCTTGTGGCATTTCCTATTCACCGTTCTTCGTTCATGTTTCTGTATCAAGAGTTGTACTGCACATTTGAGATTCCCCGCAGGGAGCAGTGCACCACAGTGTGTTTGACAATGATCCCGGGGGATGTCCCACAACGATGTCGCTGTCTGTTTGTGCCTACTAAGGGGAAATACCTTTTACGTGCTCTGCAAAGAGCGTTCGTCACATGTCAAATGGATATTTTTGTCATTTCATATGTGGTGTTCTCAGTTGTGTCTCGAGTGTGCTATCAGCGTCAAGTTATGAGACGATAATGTATTTGTATCTCCTCTAGAAGAGTCCATGAGCCCATGTTAGAGAACAGTCTGTGGAAGGAGATGTCACAGAACTGCTCTTCAAATGACCTTTTATCCACACTAGTTGGTAGAACTTGCGCCAAAGAGTGATGTTCATCACGTGACAAACCAGTATGTTTAATTCTCAAGAGTTGGAATTTATGTACGTTGAACTGAAAAACCCAATTTAATATGATGTCTTGATTTGAAGCTTTCGTGACTGCAGGAATCCATACTCTTTGGTTCTTTCGGTAAAGTCACGTAGGTATAAAATAAAATAAATCATGACGTTTCGGGCGCAACACAAGCGTCCATCATCAGGTGGGAAAGCGTGGTCTGCTGCTGAGGCAGACTGTTTTATGACCTTTGAGCTACACCCATTTCAAACCTTTTAAAACAGTCTGCCTCAGCAGCAGACCATGCTTTCCCACCTGATGATGGATGCTTGTGTTGCGCCTGAAACGTCGTGATTTATTTTATTTTATACCTACATGACTTTACCAAAAGAACCAAAGAGTATTAATGTGGTGTTTTTTTTTGTACAGCCATAGGTGATCAGGCTGCGACCATCAACATCACTGCACTTGAGAACCCTGTTTAATCACAGCAGCCTGGACATAAATCCATAATTTCAACATTGCCAACTCAGCACTGTGATCCTTGAGCCTCCCACCCTCTTAAAAAAAATCCTTATTTTAATTCTTGTATTATGGGTTATGGTGCGGTTCAATGCTGACCCAGTTGAACCTGTCATCTCACTGAACTTGTGAATTTGATTTAATCACATGCAGCTGAATCCCCATATTCAAACCCATGATTCGAGAGGTGCCCATGTCATTACTCTGACAGTCAGTCTTGGATTCAAAACCAGGACCCACAAGGCCAAGGTGGTCAAGGGAAACATCCATATGGTCGAGCTGAGGTCAAGACCAGTGTCATGGCTGGTTAAGTACCACAATTGCCTTATATCCTATTTAAATCTGTGTCAAGGGATATCTTCGATTGAGATTTTTATGAATATGAATCCTCTAGGTTTAAGCTGTTGTCAAGGCTGGGTGCCTTTTAAGTCAGTTCTCGGACTGAGGCGACTAACCGCAAGGCCAAGGATGGAAGCTGAGAAAAATTCTCGAGCCGGCCTCGAGAAAGCGAAAGACCGGTGCGGACCCAGTACCGCTGACATTTGATTGCACGTTTATTTGACGCAGGTGATCACGGGCGGGAACTACGACGTGGACTGCCGCGTGGAGGGGCCCACCGGCGAGATCCTGTACAAGGAGATGCGCAAGCAGTACGACAGCCACGTGTGGACCGCCGAGAAGAAGGGCATCTACGCCATCTGCTTCAGCAATGAGTTCTCCACCTTCAGCCACAAAACCGTCTACTTTGACTGGCAAATCGGGGACGAGAAACCCGTGGGCAAGGCCAGCACCAATGGAGCAGTCTCACTCACACAGGTGACAGCTGTGGAAGGCGACGTTCGTTAGATGCCAAACAATTATATTTCCTCAGCCTTCGCGACCCGATAAGTTGTCTTAATTTTGAATTACAAATTTATAAAAAATAAATCTGTTCCAGTTTTTTATGTTTGTATTCGATCGTCATCAAGGGCTTGTTTGTACTGTCTTGTATTTACTGTCTTGTTCTGTACATCTAGTCTTTCCTGTTAGTCTAGTTCTGTCCATATTGTTTATATTTGATCATTCTGTCTTGTTTTGTTTGTTCCATGAGCCTAAAGTAAACATTTGCATAAAACTTTCCTATATTGATAACCAGTTCTTGCATGCACGATGTGCTTTTATCTTGAGTGTGTGTGGAGGCAGTGGGGTAGTGGTTAGCTCCACACAGTCATGCCCTCTCTTCTCGATGCTTCTGAAATGTGGACTCCCCGAATGGAACATCTGCGCCGGTTAGAAACATTCAGGCTGGCCTGCCTACGATCTATCTTGGATTTAACCTGGTTAATGACCGGACACAGGAAGACTTCTTCACATTTCTGGCAAATCGCCTAATGAAGTTGGTTGTAATCACCAGCGAAACATCATACTCAAATTGTAAATGTTGTGGGTTTACTCTCCAACACACCGGTGTGCTGAAGTAGTTATTAATTGAAACTTTTTGTTTATGTGACAAACTTTACTAATTGGCTGTGTCGAGTGGTGGTTGGTTAACGACATTTACGTTTACACAATCTAACCCAAAAAAAACCTTTATTACGAGGTTCATGAAGAACATTACTGGGTAGTTGGAGGCAGTTTCCCTCCAACAACAGCGGAGGGCAGAGGAGCGACACTCACAACGAGCGGAGCTCCAGGTGGCTAAAACACAGCAAGTTGGCACAGTAGGGGGCACAGGTGGTGCATCTGCCAGTCACAGGTGGTGCATCTGCCAGTCATTTAAGTCAACCCATGGCACCTGGATCTGTCCCGTGTATGTATGTTTGTATGTTGAACTTCTTTTGCACAGTACGTAGCCAACCGTGCTAATCGGAGATGCGGGGGAAGAACAACAAACTGCGACCTTCCAGCGGGCTTTCAACACTTCACGTGGCCTCAAAGTGCACATAGCCTGGCACATGCACCATGGTGACATTACCGCCACTTCGTGACAAATGGCAGTTGTTGTTAGGTCTGAACCTGTTGACTTAAGTTTAATTTCTGGCCATGGAAAACACTGGTAACGAGTGATATCCGAACCAGTCTTCCCCACAAGGATTTCTCCGCAACTCTGGCTGCCGCCTGTTGATGCTGGTTGTAATTACCAGCGAGACGTACTCGAATTGTAAATGTGGGTTTACTCTCAAAACACCGGTGTGCTAAACTAATACCGAATTGGCATGTTTTGTTAACGTGACAAACCTTACTAATTGGCTGTGTCAGGTGTTTGCAGGTTTAACGATGCATTTATATCTACGCAATCTAACACAAAAAACCTATTATGGGCAGTCTTACCGCTTCAACAACTCCTGCGTGGTAAACTTGAGTAAAAAACCAAACCCCGTGACGAACACGGTGGATTGACAAGGGGGCTGCAAAATCTTGTGCATAATGAATTGAATATATTGTCACATACTCTTTGGTTCTTTCTTTGTTTTATTTTAATTAATTCTAACTACGTGACTTTACCGAAAAAACCAAAGAGTATGGCTTCCTGCAGCCACGAAAGCTTCAAATCAAGATACTGTATTGTCACATTTCTAACATTAAACAGAAAAAAGTGTCCCCAACTATGCAATCATTGTGCGCATTAACCAACTGTATGTGGCTATCTGGTGCTCGTGCCACACTTAAGGTGTTGGGAGTGCTCATTCTTTTTTCCAACTTTTTAGTACGTGTCTCCTAAATGTTTAAAGCGCTGTTAGACACATCACACCAACGTTGTAGGCGATTTAATGATGATTAAAATGAGACGTGTGCGAATGCCGGGTTATTATAGATTAATATTATTGACAATGGAAAAATCTACATTTTCCCGAAGGGAACATTAATTATGAAAATGATTTGTTCTCTTGTGTAACCAGCACGCTTCATGAATCGAATTACACTCGGAGACAGAAAGAAGAACATATGGAGCGGAGAACAAATGCAAATTCGAGGCATATTGTTCAATGTTAAGATATCTGAGCTAGGGCAAAAGGTGTCAGTTTTGTTGCCAGATAGAAGGGTAAAGAACCAATTATCAAGATGATGGCCAGTTGTTGAGACTCAACAGTGGCAGCCAAAAGAGGAAATGCATCTAACAGCATATCCATTGTGGAAATGGAGCAATAAAATAATCTGTTTTGCATATGCTCGATGGATTGTTGCATCGGGAGGCCATGAGAGATGGCGATGACTGGAGGAGGCTTTCATCCAGTCGTGGATAGGTCGCGGCTGATGATGGTCCCATACGTGTGTTTATGCGTGCACGTGTTTTTCTCACTTCCCTGCCACCCCGCCTGCCCCCCACGCTACAGATGGAGTCGGCCTGCGTGACGATCCACGAGGCTCTCAAGTCGGTCATCAGCTACCAGACGCACCACCGGCTGGAGGAGGCACAGGATCGCTACCAGGCGGAGCACCTCAACTCGCGTGTCACGCTGTGGTCGGTGGGCGAGACGCTCATGCTGCTCTCCGTGGTGGTCGGGCAGGTGATGCTCCTCAAGAGCTTCTTCGCGGACAAGCACACGGGCTCCTCGCGGGTCGGCCTCTAGCCCCGACGCGGGGCAGTGCACCGCTCGCTAGGCCGCCCGCACCATTTTGTAGCCCAAATGGCTTATTAAAAAGGTTAAATGTAATGGTAATTTTGTTAAATAGGTCTTTTTTGGAGAGCCAAAACATGCATTTTCCAAAAAATAGTTGGCTGTGCTGTTTAGCGCTGCTTTTGTTTGGCTGTCGGCCTGCTTTGGAAACTAAGCCATTGGCTTTGCTGAAAGGTCTGCAGAAAATGTAACATGGGTTATAGTGGTGTCAAAAACTAGAAGGACCGAGTGTGTGTGGTGTAGAGAAGCGCTGATGGTAATATTCATCGCAGTGCCTCCCATACCATGATCTGGAGGCACATTTACGTAAACACCAACCGAATGGGATAGAACGTGGCTGCTGTGGAATGTAAAAACGTGTGTGTTGTAGTCACGGCACAGCTGTTGCATTTACTACTAATTTGTGTAAAGGATGGCTATAAATGTCACTCTGTTTGCACTATTTGCTGTTCATCTTACATCTTGGAACGTTGACCCACTGTTTAAATTTTTGGCTGTGAGAAGTCAATAAGTTATTATTTAGAGGTTAACTTAAACAAATATTTATGTTTGCATTTTAAACATGCGCAGGACTCCCTCGAGTTGCCAGCCAGATGCTCCAGTTAATAAAGTTGTATTGGCTAAAGATATTGGTGGACAAAACTTTCGTTTGCAGTATATTACCAGCATGTTTTGATTTTGTTGCCAGGGTTGTGATATTAAATGCTTGTATTTTTTGGTGTGTTCTGTTTTACATAGTTTTGTGAGTGTGGAATTTAGCGGTTTAATATTGATGTATTTTAATTTGGTCAATGTTGTGTTTTCTCTGTGATATTTTGATAGGAAGCTTTTATTTGGATTTGATTCGCGGACAGATTTCCACTTGCTAATTTTCCCGGTATAATTCCAAATTATGAACGTCGCTTATGTAATGAAATTCACATTTCAGACAACAGTTTTTACATTTCGCATTTGCAATGTTGACATTCATCAAAGGTTTGGCTATATTGGCGAAAATCTGACTCATCTTTCTGCAAAGCATTGTGACCTTTTTATCAAATGTCAACAGCCCTAACACGACCTTAAAAAATGCTTTATTCTGTTTCATATGTTTGGGTTTTGATCACAGCAAAGGTCACTCTGCTGCTCCTTGCTACTGAGAGAGAGCTCATTGTACTTCGCAGTCACCTTTGATGTTTGATGGCATTATCATGGCCATGGCTACAGTGAGTGACCCAGGTGAATTTCCTGGTGAATTTGGTGAAACCGGTAATAAAGGTGCTTGTCAATGGGCGTTACACTCCTCCTGTCAATCGGCCGTGGAATGCAGAGCACATTCACCAGGGTCCAAGTTGATGAATGAAAGAATACATTTTATTGATTTAAAGCAAGGGTTATGTTTTCAAGAAAAATATCATATCTCATGATAAAAAAAAAACCTGGATCTTCGTCCACCATCTCCGAAAAATAATATGACACGCTCACCGTATATAAAAACGCTAGTTGGTTGGAGCGTGTGGGTAATGTTTAAATATTAAATATGTTCACGTTAACACATCAGATGGCTTGTGAGCGACCATTTGCTACACTAATCAGCTGGGGCGAGTTAGCACCCAGCTTGGATCTCCACAAAAGGGACAATTAATTGCGAAAGTCGTTTAAGAGTGTTTTTTTGGCTATTTGTGTTAAATAACTCTTTTGGTACTGTGCAGTTACTGGATGCTGCTTATGTAGCATACATAAGCATCTTAACCACAACAGCATTCATTGTTGCCTCCAACCCAAACCCATGCTCAAAGTGCACCCTGACACAAGTCCAGTGTTAGATGCCCTCTAGTGCTCAGACATCGAAAGCATCCCGAAGAAAGACATCTGGGCCTAATTGGGTTGAGGTTCATCTCGAGTGTAAGCCCAAATATCTGTTGCACTGTCGAGCTGAGCAATAAGATGCAGTGTGGTCAATTGAAGTACTGTAAAATGTACCATGTCAACAGATAACTTGTGTACTGTACTCTCAGAGCGCAAGTAAAGTTTTGACACTTCTATTACTGTGTTAATATGCTTTATTGGTCTGCTGTGTAAAATATACTTAGAGTACACACTCAACAAAACAGTACTGTCATTGTTAAACACAATCCATACACTTAGATATCCAAGACCAAAGACCGTTAACATGATTCCGATATAATTTTTAGCAAGATTTATAAATAACCTACTTGTGTTATTCATTTTAAGTGTTTCCAACAGCTCTGCCCAGACCCAGCTTTCAGGTTAACTTTTAGACCCAATTATCGTTTCATGGGTGATTTGTAAACCTGTGCCCTCGGTCAACAAAGTGCCTCGTACAAAAACAAAGTTCCTTCTACACTCTCGCATCTCTTCCAATAATACACTAGGATACCGCATTGCACAGTCCCACACGTTCCCAGCACAGCATCGCACCCCTTCCCTTTTCTCTCAATAGCCACGCATTTTACATTTCGTATGCGAAGATATCTTTTAAGGTTACAGAAGGATATTGCAGGGGTGGTCACGTTTCGTTCCCGGATTCAAATCGGGAGTTTCCTAGTCACCAGATCCATCTCCGTGCGTGAGCAGCAGCTTCATCTGCTCCACCTGCATGGAGTGGCGCCTTGGGAATTTTTTCTTGCCCTTCACCTCTTGGTGGCTCGGCGAGCAGGGCAGCGTGGGCACCCCAGGTTTGACCGAAATCTGCGGTTGTTTGCAAAATCCCGGGGTTGCCTCGGAGGCGCTCGCACTAGCAGTTGGAGTCACGCTGATGGGTATAGGAGGCAGGATACTGGGCCGACTGTGCGACAGTTGCTCCATAAGGACGTTGGCACCACCGGACCCTCTGCGCTCGGTGCTCGCAGCGACCAGAGACATCTGTTCCGCCGGGAACCCAACTCCACCAGACCCCCGCCTCTCGCCGCTCGCTGGAGCCATCGGTGGCCACCAGCCATCAAGCGAATCACGCGAGCTTGACATGTGCCGTTTCCTTTGCTCCATCGCAAACCTCCCCGCCAAGGTATGTACTGCCATCGGCTCCGCCTGCAACTGCGTGTCGGAATGGTAGTGGTTAATGCCCAGCTGTCTCTGCCGCAGGATTTCTTGCAGGCTGCACACGGGTGGAAGCGTCAGCGTCTCTGTGAGTTCTTCCATGGGAAGGGTGTTCCTTCTCGCCATCTGCGGCGACCTGTGACACATGGACGACGCTGCTCTGCTGGAAGGTGGCCGCCTCTCGGCCGTGTATGTGCCCAGAAAGGTGTCGTCCGCCACATCCATGCTGAAGTGTCTGGCGAGCACGCTCGACCTGCTCGTGAGCAAAGAGCTAAAGCTGGAGGAGAATTCCTCGTCCAGAGACACGATCGCCTTCTTTACGTCCTCGCCATGAGCCACTGTCTTTTGTAGCTGCGGCAGCAGCTTGGGCGTTCCGCAGTGCTTCGGTGTACCCTTCCTGCCGCAGACGCCGGCTGCCGGGAGGCTCATCAAGGACTCGTCCTCCGTTGCGGTGGCCAGCGAGTTGGAGAACGTGGGCCGCAGCTCGATGTCGGAAGGGGACATCACCGGGGCGAACCGATCGTCAAAGTCGGCGGGCGAAGGCGGCACGTTGAGGTACTGCTTCGTGGTCTTGCCGCCCGAGGCCGACTTGTCGGTGGTGATGATGATCACGTCCTTGCCCTTGGCCTTGCAGGCGTCCAGCAGCACCTTGAGGGTGTCCTTGTCGTCCGTGTTGATGGCGTAGACGAGGGCCGAGGCTCCCGAGCGGTCCTCAAGGCTGGGGTCGGCGCCGCCGGCGAGCAGCAGCTGCGCCAGCTCGGCGCCGGCTCCGGCGATGCACGCGTGCATGAGCGCGCTGCGCCCGCACTTGTCCTGGATGTCGGGGTCGGCGCCGTTCTCCAGCAGATAGGCCACCATCTTGGCCTTGGCGGCGCTCTGCGCGTCGGCGTGCCGGCTCGTGCAGGCCACCATGAGCGGCGTCTCGCCACGCTCGTTGCTCTCGTTGATGTAGGCGCCACCCTCGAGTAGGAGGCGCGTCAGGCGCAGGCGGCCGAGCAGCACGGCCCTGAGCAGGGTGCTGCCGTCCGTGCGGATGCCCCCGCACTCCTCCATGTTGCTGCAGCCCCCCCCTCGCCCCACCCGCTGGGATTAGTCTCGCTGTGCGGTGGCCGGGCCGATGGGTGTGCGTGTGTTGGTCGCCAGGAGTGAGCTGTATCGGGGTGGGTAGCTCGCTGTTGCGGATGATAAAAGCAGCAAATATGCATGTGAACAAGACCGATGTGTGAGTGCAAGCCACCGTCATGAGATCATTTACACATCGTCATCATCACAATCTATACATTTTCCAGAAATGTGTATCATCCATCCATTGTCTGTCAATCACCCATGATCCATCCATTATCCATGATCCACTCATGATTCAGCAATTGTCTGTCATCCAGCCATTACCCAGCATTCATCCTTTATCGAGCAATCATCCATCCATCATCCAGCAATTTCAGTAATAATCATCAAGCATGATCATCTATCCATTATCATCTCATCACAATCATCATTAAATATAAATATGATACTAAATAGTTGCTTCAGGTGCCAAGACACAGTATTCCCCTTTAAATGTTCAATGCTTTGAAACCAATCTCTGACCTTTAACAAACTACATAAGTTTAATAAATCGCAGTAAAATCTTAATCACAGTGAAATAGCACTTACGTGGCTTAAACATGTTGGCTATTTTTGGTCATTTATTTACTGTTCATGGTTAGCTTCTTAAATTAATATTTATATTACATTCATGCTTAACTGTCTTTCACAAAGTCATCACGAGATTTAAAAACATATTTATATATTGAACCTGAATCAACAGTCATGACAGAGGAGGGCACGTGACCGTCGTGCGAGTGAGGCTTTGCATGTCCAGGGAACGCGCCCTCTGGGTCGTTCTTTCTCCCCAAACAGGGGCTAGTTACCCTTTCCTGTTCCGAGACGTCTGCAAGTTGTAGGGTGGGTTGTCCCGTTCACCGCTGAATCTCAGAATGCGCTAGTGGTTCAGCTTTAATTGTATTTAGCGAGGCATAGCACCGTTATTTTTAAAGACATTGTACTCACCGTAGAGAACTGTAGCGACACGACCGCACTATATGATAGCTGGAGCCAAACTGTGCCACACGCCCTCCCCCATGGCCTTGTGGGAGCCTCGGTCCTGATAAAGTTGTTTTATTTTAGTTTTTTTGACGAAAAACTGATGACATACGTCATCGCAACGGGAAAGGGCATGGTGTACCGGGTTCCATTTCTAACCAAGGATGGGGGTTGGGGGGGGCATCACTAGATTTCGAATTAAGCCATTGGGATCTGTAATTAGTTTATTAGCAAAACCGCATTGTGGAAAAGCAATATTTTTTGACAATTTTATACGACGTTTCGCTGGAGATCACATCCAGGATCATCGGGTGACATCAATAACTCAGCTCCCACGCCAGAGCTGAGTTTTGCTAATAAACCCAAATTTATTGGCATATTTTCCCATTATGTGACAGCTTTATTTGATTGGCTCTGTTGGGTGGTGGCGGGTTATAGTTAAAATTTGAAATAATACCTCCATAACGCTCTAACCCACTAAACACTAATTATGAATCATAATATTGAAAGTGAACGTTTACGTATAAAATTAAGCCATTGGGGGTGGATATTATAAAAGTTAAAATAATTCATGAGCAATAATTATAATCACATCCTGGTGGGCGTGTGATCAAAACAGTTGCACATAAGCTCGGCAGCTGTCCAATATAAACACCATCTTCGTATATCTAGTTTAAATCGCCCATTGGTCACAAATAAAATAAAAACATTAAAATAAAAATCGGATAACATGTTTCCTTTTACAGCGCAACAAAAACGAGTGGCCTCGGTGGCCAGTCATGCACAGCCAGGCTCTCTGATTAGCCCTAATTTATTACATTTGGAGATAATTTAAATGGGAAAGGGCCAGACACAGCTCTGCGTGGTGTGTGTGGAGTGGGTGTGTGTGTGGTGTGTGTTTGTGTGCCCTTTCTGTGTCCTCGTGCAGCCACGGTCACCACTTTCGAGTGGCCGACTCGAGTCCCCAATTCGCTCGCTGTGAGTCTCGGCCACCGAGTTTGGCAAACATTGCACACACCTACGCGCTGTTCTAAACACTCTGCGCTCTGTGGGCCTGGTTTAACACGTACGATATTCTTTTTCTCATGCTTTTTATTGCTCATTCGTGCCAACATCTTCATTACCAACGAATGCGGAAAGACTGCCAAGACCGTGTGTTTTTGGCTGTTTCAGCTATTTGTGAATCTGGCCACGGGAGTGAACATGTGTAAGCTTGACAGATGTGACAACCAGCAGTAGTTCCATATATAAATCGTGATATCGTGTGTAAGCCTGTACAGGGAACCCTAAATCTCACGTTTGAATCATCACGATACGGCACATGTATTGTCTACCTTTATTTGGAGCAAATAGAGCTATGCATTTCTCAAACTTCACCTTACAGATATTGTATTAAATATCATGCACATACACAGCTCCATAATGTCTGGGGGTGGGAACTGTAGGTGCTGAAGGCTCAACCTTCTTAATTTGTTATCGTCAAGTCAAAAATCGTTGGTACAATAATCCAACGCCAGTGGCAGTTTATCCTCAAAGTTTGCCAGGTCGGCGATCACCCATATCCATAAATTAAATGTGCCCGTGCATGTCTGTTTTAGTGAATCGGCAAACGCGGACTCATTCTGTAAGTGTTTGCAGTAGCTCTGCAATAATTTGAGGGGAAATGACAAAATGTAAACAAAATGTAAACATAGATCAAATCGTTACTCGTTCTGATGAACGTTTTGCATTTGTTTAAACCTGTTTAACATTGCCTCTGTCGTGCCCCTCCCCCCTCCGTTTTTGTAGAGCCCCCCGTTTAAGCAAGCTCATACAACAGGATTGTACATCCACTCGAATCTGCTGGTGTGTGTGAGTTGTATTGAGTGCTGTAAGTGAATAGGTGCCGTTACCTGCTGCCTTGTGGGAGCCGGTGCAGGGAGCACTCGCTGGAGGTGCAGGTGCCCAGCGCGTGCCCCGCTCGATGTGTAGCGAGACCACTCGCCCAGCTGACAGCTCACGGTCTAACACCACATCCGTGATGAATAATAAATATACCCACCTTCACACGCTGTCACGATAGCGCTGCCAGGTGATGACTGTGGGTGGCGGGAAGGGGCTAAGCGTATCAACGCGACACACGCTTAAACCGAAGACAGCCAATTAACCCATGGCCTCACTCAGCCCACAAACTCAAATATCTCATGGCCTCAGATAACCCATGGTCTCACTCAAGTAATGGCCTCAAACATTTAATGCCTTCAAATAACACTGCTCGAATTAATGTATTACCTAAAATATCTCAGGGCTTCAAATAACCCATGGCCGCACGGAGCTAACGGATCTAAATATTTAATTACCCTAATTTACTCATTACTTGAATTAACAGCGTGAAATATTTCATGACCTCAAATAACCCATGGCCTTGCTCTGACAATGCCCTCAAATATTTAATGACCTCAAATTACCCATGGCTTGAATTAAATCTCTACCTACAGTATTTTATGACTGCAAATATCCCATCGTTTCATTCAAACACAAACTCAAATATCTCATGGCCTAAAATAGCAGATGGTTTTACTCAGGTAATGACCTCATAGAGTTAATGGCCTTAAATCAGAATGGCCTCAAACAACTAATGTCTGAAATTAATTCACGACGTAAAATATGTAATGGTTTCAAATATCCAGGTTTTCATTAAATTCAAAACTTAAAATATCTCATGGTTTCATATAAACCATTGCCATACTCGTGTAATGGCCTCAAATATTTCACAGCCTCAAAGATTTTTTTCTTCGATTCCTGACCTAAAATATCTTATGACCTCGAATAACCTGTGCCCTCAATTAATGGCCTCGTGTCTTTTGGCCTCAAAAATCCATGGTGTCTCAAAACCTCACTGAGATTCATCTCATAGCATGGCTCCATTCATCTGCTGTCCTCAAGTAATCATCACCTCCATCATTTCACGGTCTCATGGAACTCAATATTTCCTATAACCCACCTCGCCCTTTAACGAACGATCTGAAATATATACCTCTTGCACTATTGTTAGGCCTGCTTCGGTTTTTTAATTTAGCCAACGTTTGCCAATATGGCTCCCTAATTTAATGGGGCATTATCCACAATCCACTCAAATCCCTGTGTGGGTGGATAAAACGAATACCACTATTGGGAAGTCAAATGTGGTTGTCCTATGGATATACTCGCCCAACCATAGGAATGTAGAATTTCTGCCAGTAACTTCAGAGCTATTAACGGGATATAAAGCACCAATTCCTCAATGTTCATTTGAGTAGAACACAACTGATTTTTGTGTTGCAAATAAACACGGTTTATCTCCTTAAGACCGGAAGCAGGTGGATTGCTTCACTATTCTGGAAAATCGCCCGATGATGCTGCATGTAATTACCAGCGAAACATCGGACTCAAATTATAAATACGCTATTGGTTCTTTCGGTAAAGTCACGCAAGGTAGAAAAATAATTAATAAATCACGACGTTTCGATCGCAACACAAGCAATCGTCATCAGGTGAACAAGAACGGGCTGCTGCAACAAGAGGTTATATATAGGTTTGAGGTGAGTGTGACCCAAGGGTAAGTAGGCGGGGTCAGAGATGGAAAGGAGCCCCGTCGCCGCACGCACGCACAGCAGCTGCGTCAAAGGGAGAGATTGGCATGTCAATGTAAACGAGTTTAATGGTAAGATCGCATGTCTGTGTCAGAGGACCGGGGATAGCGCCACCTCGTGGGCAATACAAGCTGCGGCATTAGCTGCTGCACAGTGAGAGGCCAGCGTATCAACCAGAGGTGTGGACTCGAGTCATGTGACTTGGACTCGAGTCAGACTCGAGTCATGAATTTGATGACTTGCGACTCGACTTGGACTTGCATAACAATGACTTTGTCCCACCTATGAGATGTGGACTCGAGTCATGTGACTTGGACTCGAGTCAGACTCGAGTCATGAATTTGATGACTTGCGACTCGACTTGGACTTGCATAACAATGACTTTGTCCCACCTCTGGTATCAACGCAAGAGAACCACCGTAGCAGTGGCCGTGCCAGTGAGACTTACAGCTTAATAAACAGCGAGAGCTACCGTTACATCGAGGCAAAAGGGAGCAGCGGTAGCTATGTTGGTGAGACCTTAGTCTGTGAATGTAAAGACATTTAACAAGGTGATGTAATTCAGAGTCTGAAATAACAGATAAACAACGGCAGGAAGGATGGAAACATCACAGCAAGTTATGACTTTACCTGGTTATTGACATCCTTCGAATGAGTGCTCAGTTTGTACCCATCTTCTCGGTTGAAATTGTGTTCGTGTTTATATATCTGGATGGCTACATGGACAAATCTTTGATGGTAGCCCGAAGGTTTGCAGAGTACCTTGGTTTTGGAAAAAACAATATCATGTGAACCCACCGCATTAGAACAGTGATCAGCCACGGCAGAGGTATTGGTTCTGCCGTGTTACAAATCTGCCTTGTGTTCGCGAACACGGTCCGAGACATGTCTTAGTCTGTAGACACCAAATCAAGATTGAACCGCCTCTACGGGGAGGATTTCCACACAACTCAGATATGACTTCAACCGAGAAGATGGATGCAAAATTGAGCAACCTTTGGAAGAACGTTGATCAACCAGGTAAAGTGTTAACTGTTGTGTTGGCCCACTCTCTGAGTTGCATTACATTTCTAAGTTTGCTAAGTTTTTTTTCTCTCTATCACCTTGTTCCCTCTGTAAATTTCACCGCCACCCTTTCGCCCGTTACGGCAGCCCCTACCCTCCCTGCCCCCCTCGGATTAGCCGACGTATGCTCGCTCTGCGATCTTATATTTAATTGCAAATTCCATCCCTATCCCCGCCTACTTACACTTGGGTTGTACCCACCACAAACCTATATACCCTTTGGTTGCAGTAACTCTCTCGCTACATTCCTCCTGCCTCAGCAGTCCCGCCTGCTGTATTGTTTCACCTGAAGACGATTGCTTGTGTTGCGATCGAAACGTCGTGATCTATTCGTTATTTTTCTACCCACGTGACTTTACCGAAAGAACCAAAGAGTATGGATTCCTGCAGTCACGAAAGCTTCAAATCAAGATGAATAATATTGGTCGTGAAATCCTGCGTGTTAAACGGTCAATCAGGTTAATGACGGTTCAAGACACGGGCTGCATTCAGTAGCGCCCTCTGCTGTATCGTTGAGTATCTCCTTCAATGTACCGTGTCCTAAATCTTGACTTAAAGCTTTCGTGATTGCAGGAATCCATACGCTTTGGGTCTTTCGGTAAAGTCACGTAGTTAGAAAATAAAATAATAATAAAAAATCACGACGTTTCGATCGCAACACAAGCAATCGTCTTCATTAACACGGCCGCTGCTGCGAGAGCCATCTCACATTGACATGCTAATCTCTAGCAATACAATGGCTTATTTAGTCCCGTAGTCGTGGGGTTACGTTAACAGATTGACATGCTAATCTCTAGCAATACAATGGCTTATTTAGTCCCGTAGTCGTGGGGTTACGTTAACAGATTGACATGCTAATCTCTAGAAATACAATGGCTTATTTAGTCCCGTAGTCGTGGGGTTACGTTAACAGATTGACATGCTAATCTCTAGCAATACAATGGCCGAGGTATATTCCTTTTAAATTCTATCTCTAGCCCCGCCCACTTACCCTTGGGTTGTACCCATCTCAAACCTTTATAAACACATTCCTGCGGAGGGAGCTGGTAGGAACGTTGGGTTGCTCGCCGTTCCGCAAATATGGCCGACTGTGAGGGCGGGCACAAGCCGGCGTGAGTAGGTTAAACGTTTAGTTTTATAAGGGCACCACGGGGTGACCAGCCCCTCCTCACCCAGCCCCACCCCTCCCACCCCCCACCCAGCCCCACCTTCCCCACCCAGCCCCTCCCCACCCTCCCCTCCCCACCCAGCCCCACCCTCCCCACTCAGCCCCTCCCCACCCTCCCCACTCAGCCCCTCCCCACCCTCCCCACTCAGCCCCTCCCCACCAAGCCCCACCCTCCGCACCCAGCCCCTCCCTCCCCACCCAGCTCCTCCCTGCACGACGGACGGACACAATAATCCCCTGTGGGCTGGTGTAACCAGGAGGTTCCTACCAGTACCATCTTGCTGCAGTAGTTCTCTCGCTATATTTCTCCTGCCTCAGCAGTCCTGCTGTATTGTTTCACCTGCATACGATTGCCCGTGTTGCGATCGAGACGTCGTGATATTTTAAAATTATGTTTCTACCTACGCGACTTTACCGAAAGACCCAAAGAGTACCGTGTCCTCAATGAACTATCGATTATATTGTTCACCCACGGGCCGATTATCCTTGCGGTCGAAAGAAAAAAAATTAAATGTTATTGTTGATGTTATTATGAGCTGCTCCTCACTCGTCGTGGGTCAGCGACCCGGTGCCCACGTGACCCCGAGCACGCAAGTAAACCCTTTAAGGATCAATATAAAAAAACAACGAATTCTGCATCGCCATTCCAAATTTTCCATGGGGAAAACAACACGGTTGCTAATAGCCTCGTTTTCATTCACGCATTGCAATTTTTTTTTATGGTTCACAAAACACGGTCACGAGCGAAGAACGTTGAACCTAAAAAATACGGAACAAAAACTACAAAGTGCGCGAAGAATTGCACCGAGAGACAGAACGCCCAGATTAATTGCGTCAATTAAGAAATGCTTCGAATAAATACGTTAATGGGCAGGATGTTGAGAGGCAATGGCTACTTGCGGAGGGGAGGCCTTCATCCAGCAGTGGATTGACCATGGCTGACGGTGTTAATGATCCGGGCGACCGAGGGGTCACCGAATAATCGAGAGTTGACGGGATTGTGGGGGATGTCACCACTGAACGCCGACTGTGGTTACGTTGAGTTACGTTTTATATAATTTTTGCCTGTAACATCGGCAGTTCAACAGCGACGATGAAACTGCTGGTGAGGCAACGTGTCGAAAACCGGTCCAGAGTTTGCTGGTACTGAATCAATGCTGCTGATTGAAAACATTCCCACAAGGCGTTACGGCTGTTGGGTTGTGAAATAAATAGTTTGAAAGGCAATTGAATGGAAAATATTGGTGAAGCGTACAAGCAAGGTTACGTTCTAGATTTGAAGTTTTCGTGACTGCAAGGTTACGTTCTAGATTTGAAGTTTTCGTGACTGCAAGGTTACGTTGTCCAAAAAAATATTTTGTCAAGAGGCAATGGATGATACTCTTTGGTTCTTTCGGTAAAGTCACGTAGGTGAAAATAATAATAATAATAATAATAATAAATTCATAATAAAATAGTTAACATTTTAATAAAATTAATGAAAAGAACTCAATTAAATCACGACGTTTCGGAAGCAACACAAGCCTCCGTCATCAGGTAGGACAGCCACAGCAAGAACAAATTAAAGAGGCAATGGATGAAGTGGAGTGAGTGAATTATTGAGTTCATTGTGGGGCTATCTGTGGGGAAATGATCTTGACCGAAATTACCGTCACAGGCGGATTGTCAAGTGCTTTAAATAAAACCAGAACCATGATACCGTATTCATCACTCGCCGTCGTTGTGTAAAATGTAACTAATACACAAACAATCAGACAATTTGCCTCCTTCTCGACACTGGGTATATGTCCCTACACGTAAAAAACCAACACATCCCATCGGTGCAGTGGTTCAACTCGCGAGCAACACTGCAGAGGCGGGATTCCATGCAATGGATCGGTTCAGTTTTAAAGTCATCGAGTGTCTGCAGGTTCCTCGTCTGCCCGAGGCTGGAGGCCCAGGCCGAAGAAAGATGACGACGACGACTACGACGACAACGATGATATGATCGATGATATGAAACGTGGACTCTGGGTGGCTTTAAAAAGGGAGCCGTTCGATTTGGTGAAGGAGGCGGCACTCGGCCCAGAGCTGGCAAGGGGCCTTCCATAAATGACGTCACGTGTTTATTGACGATTTTTGACCCCCCCCCCACTCGTCACACGGCGTCACAAAAAGTCAGACCCCCCCTCAAATATGACGTCACAAAGCTCTACCCCCCCCCCCCACAAATAAAACATGCTTCAAATCACTTTCAACTATTGTCATTGTAGTGCGTATTTAATGTGGCGCTGTACTCTGATATTGTAGGAGAAAACATTTATTTAAAAGTCTATTTAATTAAGTAGAACGTCTTGTCTGTATTTATTTAAAGTTGCGCATTTTGATGTGACGTCACATTTCTCACCCCCCCCCCCCCTCGTCACACATCGTCACAAATGTCTGACCCCCCCCCCCCCCCCAGGTGCGTGACGTAATTTGTGGACGGCCCCTAATTAGCTGTGTCGGGTGGTGGCGGGTTTAAGGACACATTTGCGCGATTAACCCCCCCCCCCCCTAAAAATCTGTATTATGAACTTTTTTCCGGCAACAAAACGTACGCTTTTGGCGTCCTCTGGTCGAGCACCAATTGGGTCGAGGCTCAAAAGAAAGCCGTCCCTTGGTGTGGACCAATCAGTTTCAAGGACAATGCCAATATATTATCATAGTGTGTTTTTTGTTTGCATTTGACTGCAAGTATTGTGGTTAATGCAGACATGAATCCTTGTGAAAAGGTTTCAGTTTTGTTGCCAGAAAAAAGGGGGAAACCCCTATTATTATTATTATATTTTGGTACTCGCAAAGGAGGTCTAATGATGTAAACTTGTTAACCTGTTTACCATTGACAGTGCCGATTCCTGGGCACCAATTACCTGCACTGACCAGCGTGGTGAAGTATGGTCAAACGACCCCCACGACAGACACAGGCCTTCATCCAGCAGTTCTGTACAATATATCGTTACTTATAAGACGGGCGTGTAATTAGCCTTTAAGCATCGGCAGCCGTATTGATGCAGTTAAGGGGATATTTAATTACGAGACTATTTGCTTTTTGGATTGCACCTCACGCCGTGTGTAAAGAGGGCCTTCTTTAAATAATCAGTCTCACTTTAATAACAGCAGCAACAACAACGACCTAATCCTGCACCGCATCTTGTTACCCCTCAGGGATCGGTGCGTCGCTCATTGATGTAGGTCGCGAGGTGGCACATGGTGGAGTTGGCATTAGCCATCACCAGGAGATGCACCTCCATGCGATGTACCGGGTGTACTCCTTGTTATCTCTATTTTATTTTATTGCTGTTGTCCTCTGCAGCGTTGTGAGATGCAGTTTTGCACGAACGAGGCTGTGTACAAATTAATTATTGTACTGACCTTCTGGGTCACTGCCCCAGACAAACCCGGCTAATATTAAGCCGTGCTCTTAGCAAGGCCGTAGTCATGGAGTCAACATTGGGGGGGGTCTGGGGGTCCCCCTCCCAGAAAAAAAAATATCAATTTAAAAACGAATTTCCTGCCTAAAATATTAAAACATTCACTAACACACAGGATTGACTTTTTAAAATTTTATTTTATACAATAATGTCTAATGGTGTATTGTATTACATTGCTCTGTTAATTCTTTTTTTTACATTTTCTTGTTTCATTGTATGTAATGGCAAAGATGAGGGATTTATAAAGTACAACCATAACCACAATCATATAAACAAAAATCTTTTTATACCAATATGTTGGGGTGGGGGGGACATTTTGAGCATATTTGAATATTGGGGGGGGGGATGTGTCCCCCCCAATATATATGATAATTACGGCCTTGGCCCTTAGTACTATTTAGAGCTGTCATTCTGCACGGAGCTATGCGTGTAATCCACTCGTACGCAAGGGTAATATCCAGTAACTATGGTTTCTCTCGCACATGTAGCCAAAATCCCATTGATGGAACTGGCCAAACCCCCCAATGTAGCGTGACCCTCCTGAAAATGGGTCCCAAGACTCGGTGAGAATCTTCTGCACGAAGAGACAATAATATCCGAACCGGTCATGTTGCCCCCTTCACTTCAGAATCAGAATATTTACTTTTGCTGGAGGAAACCGGATGAGCTATAAAGCTCTTTTTCACAGACGCTCACCTTCCCGGATTCACCAGCGTGGAGAAGTACAGGATAGACAACCCCAATGACCGTCAAAAATAAGCCGACATACCTCCATATATCTGTGCCTTTATTTATTGCGGTAGAATTTTTCACATTTCCCAATCGACCACAAGGCCTTCTGGGAAGTACATAAGCAAACTTTGGACTGGTTAGGACATCCAGCGTCTCAGCATTGGCAGGTTTGACTGAACCAATGCTGGTGAACTTCCAGAAGTACACTGCACAGTATAGGCACTAAGGACTCTCCTTAATGTTATATGGGTTCTAATTCATGGCAGATGTATATAATACATAACAAAACAATGTTAATTGTGGAGAATATCAGTAACAAAGTAAAGGTGCAGAAATGTATCTCTTTCTTATATGTATGATGACGACCATGTCAAGTTCATTTATTAGGTATAGCCCTGTGAGCCATTCGGCTCTTGAATCGGGTGCAACCGCAACAAACAAAAAACAAAAACATGAACAAGAAAACATCTTAAAGTTAATATGTGACTAAGTGCAAACAGAAAATCCAAGAAATGACAGCAAAATGTTGCAGAAAAAACACCGTACACCAACGCTGTGTGCAATAATCCCAGTGGGATGCAAGTCAAACAACAACAACAACCACAAGACAACTTAGATTAAGGCCATCAGTCTTACTCCGTACTACAACAAACAAACATGGCCAAACCAATAAAACTTTTCGAAATCACCAAAATAAAGCCATGAAAACAATGAAACAGTGATCATAGGAACTGTGACGGAATTTTCACAATAAACGACATAAACAACATGTACTACCAAAATCCTGCAGCCATAGCTGGCTGCATGAGTCACTCCACAACAGCAGGAGCATCAGTCAGAGTATCATAATTTTTCAATGCGCCTTTAAGATCAGCACACTAAATCAAAACACAGGTCATACTTTGCAGCGATCATCCGGAGCGAAACATTTTATTTTAGGCCACTGAATAGCACTGGCAGTTAGGGGTGTACAACTCCTTTAGAGCAGTTTTGAGTGAAGATCTCATAAGTAGTGACTCAAGTTGCAATTTATTGGTAATAGCATTCCAGACCCTGGGGGCATCAATAGCAAAGGCCCTTCCTCCAGTATTTGTACGGCAATAGGGAATGTGAAGCTGGTAAATGAGCGGAGACCTTAGGTCAAATTTGTTCTTTGAAACAGAGAGGAGATCCAGCAGGTAATCTGCGGATTTTTTTGTAAGTACATCGTGAATAAATAAGATCTGGTGCACAAGCCGTCAAACATTGAGAGATGTTAAGTTTGACCCAATGTAGAGATCACAGTGGTGAGTCCTATATGGGCAGTTCAATGCAAATCTTAAGGCCGAGTGATACATTGAGTCAAGCTTTTTCAGTACAGTACTTGGGGCTGATTTATACACGATGTCACAGTAATCAATTAGAGGCAGTATGGTAGCTTTTATCAATTCCAAACGGAACATAGGGGGGAAGCAGTGCTTGTGTCGATACAGAAAACTAATTTTAATTTTTGTCTTTTTCCCAATATAATCAATGTGATCTTCAAAATTCAGTATTGAATCCAGGATGACCCCAAGATACTTATAGATCTTGACTTGCTCTATTTGATCATTATTTAAGGAATGTAATTGGGGGGAAATAACTTCCCGCTTTAGTCCTGGTGAGAAGCATAGCACCTCGGTTTTGCAGGATTTAGGACTAGTTTAAGAGCAACTATCTGATGTTGTAGTTTGTTGAAATCACTCTGGAGCTTAGCAATCACGTCATCCGGAGAGCGGCCAGCGGTAATCAGTACCGTGTCATCTGCAAAAAAATTTACCCTGGAATGATCCAGGTCAGTGCCCAAGTCATTTACATAAAGAGAGAACAAGAGGGGGCCGAGAATGGAACCCTGTGGAACCCCTTTTGTTATCTTAACACTGTTTGACCTCCAACCATCTGTGAATACAGTTTGGGTGCGAGAAAAGAGGTAATTTTTTAACCATTTTACTGTGTTTTCGGAAAAACCGAGGCAACTTATTTTACTAAGCAGGGTGTTGTGGTCTACTGTATCAAAAGCTTTGGACAAGTCAAGAAAAAGACAGGCGCAGTACTGCTTATTATCAAGGCTACTGTAAATGTGATTCAGAGAGTCTGATGCAGCAGATGTGGTGCTGTATTTTTTTCGGAACCCAGATTGTTTTAGATGTAATAGATTGTTGGCGGACAGGAAACTGCTAATTTGGTAGTTCAATGATTTAAAAAAAAATTCATCAACGGGTACAAAATTGAGATAGGTCGGTAGTTATTTGGATCATCTTTAGGGCCCCCTTTGCAGAGGTGGCATTGTTATGCAAGTCCAAGTCGAGTCGCAAGTCATAAAATTCATGACTCGAGTCTGACTCGAGTCCAAGTCACATGACTCGAGTCCACATCTCATAGGTGGGACAAAGTCATTGTTATGCAAGTCCAAGTCGAGTCGCAAGTCATCAAATTCATGACTCGAGTCTGACTCGAGTCCAAGTCACATGTCTCGAGTCCACACCTCTGCCCCTTTGTGAAGTGGACGAACATAGGAATGTTTCCATTCTAGAGGAACTGATGCTTCTTTGATAGTCAGGTTGAAAATATGGGCTATAGGTTTGTATATTAGGTGACCAACAGTTAGTAGAGCAAAGACGGGAATACTACCCGCTTCAGTAGAGGAGGATCCTTTGAGGTAGGACAGTTGTTTCAGAACATTACTTTCGTGGATTGGCTGAAAACTAAATTCGTTTAATGTTTGGATAGGGGTGTAGGAATTTGCATGAGCAGGAGTGACTCCCAATACATTATCAAATAGGGTACCAGCTTCAGAAAAATGAAGGTCAAAATTGTCAACTATTTTTTTGGGATCTGAAAAATATTCCCCATTTCAGTTAAGCTTAACGGGCAGATTATCTGTTTTGGATGCCTTTTCGATACATTTGATTGTTTTCCAGAAAATCCTGGCATTTCCATGTCATTCCAGGAGAGTGGAAGAAAAGTAGGCATTTTTTGCATGCCGTATTTTTTTGACACATCTATTCCTTAAGATCCTGTATTCTAGCCAGTCATTGACCAAATTACTTTTCTGAGCACATGCTCAAGCCTTGTCCCTAGTTTTCATGAGCTTTGTAATCAAAGGATCAAACCATGGTGGACGGTTGCCTTTAGTTTTAAATCTAACCAACGGAGCATGTTTGTTAAGAATTTGGAGAAACGTGTACCTGAAAGTCTCCCAAGCCGTAGTCAGGTTTGAGATATCACAGACCTTGTCAATGTCGTGGGGAAGGCCTTCATCCAGCAGTGGCTTGACAAAGATCGGTAAATTAAGGAATCAGAAACGCAATTTCACGCAGCCACAAGAGGGCAGAGCCGCACCACAAATCGTGCAATAACACACCTGGGCGCTTATTTACAAAGTGTCCCCAAAATGGATCAGCAATCTCACGCCCGTGACCGAGTGGCAGCTTTCTGACAACAACGTCTAAACTTGTGAAATCTCAAAGTGTTTCAAAGTAAAGCGGCTTTAAAGGACAAAAACTTGTCCTCAGGATTTTGGGGCACAGCGGTAGAGCAATAGGAAGGTTTTTAAGTTCAAATCTTAGTTGGGGTTTGACTCAGTCCCGATCATCCCTCAAAGGTCTGTTGGGGAAGTCTAGCAGTGGTTGTCTTATGAGTAGACTCGCCTCCGCCATAGATACGTGAGCGTTCGCCTCGATGCTCTTTGGAGTGGGAAATCGCTGACTGTGTTTTGTGGAGCGGATGCTAATGGTGTGAAGTTAAATGTTCCCATTGCGAGTGTGGATGTGTTCGGGCCACAGTTTCTGGGTGCATCGAAAGTACGCTTGTGTGGTGGAACTGCGTATAAAAACGCCTTATAATTGGCTTTCTACCGAGGTTAGGATTTAGTGAGCCTCAAATTTCATGAGCAAAATTGTTTCTTAGACGACCTGTACACATGAAACCACGCAAACAGACGGACACGCGCACGCATGCGTTAAGCGCGCACGAGACACCCACGCACATGTACATATTCTAATGAGCACATCATAGTGATTAGCATCCTAATGTAATTGTTTATGCATAAAAATACTTCTTTAAAGCATTTTATGCCAATTTCACCCAAACGCTGCAGTTCTGAGCAATAGTGTCGGTTATCTGTTTGGTGAGTTTTGTAGAGATTGGGGTAGTGGCAGGGCTTCATATCTCACTGAATATTTTCCGGGCCGCTGGCCGAATCTTGCCTAGGAGGCACATCCATGGAGAGGTAAACAATGGATGCAGTGTGCTCGGTGCGGATATATTTTTTGGGTCAGACCTGGCTAAAATTAATCTTGAAGTATTTAATGTGAAATTGTGAGAAGAGTACTCAGGTGGGAAAACAACTCGGGCGCATTATTTGTCATCATAGCAAGAAATGGTGAAGGAGCGAATGTGCCATTGTTAACGCATTGGTTAGCACACTGCACTATGAACCCAGTGACCTGAGTTAGATTCCTGGCCACGGGAAATGTGTAGCCTATGGCCGCCTTAAAACTGATCAGACAGCTGGCACCTGGGCTGTAATTTCTGCCGATGCCTTGTTTGTAATCCGTCGCGTATTAAAGTCCGATTACACGATGTAACACAATTTTTGTTCCTGGGTAGTAAGTGTTATTTCCTAATTGCTTATGCCTAAAAAGTATAGAAAATGGCTATTATTCCCCACAAACTTTGCATTTGTGACCAGGACTTTATGTGAACGAAAGACACAAATGCACACGTTTTCTCATTGAAAATAGGTAAATTGCAAACTTTGCTTTTGTGACCAGGACTTTATGTGAACGAAAGACACAAATGCACACGTTTTCTCATTGAAAATAGGTACATTTCAAAATATCACTGTCCTGGTCACAAAAGCAAAGTTTTTTGGGGAATAATAGCCATTTTCTGTACTTTTTAGGCATAAGCAATTAGGAAATAACACTTACTCCCCAGGAACAAAAAAACAATATGTTTTTGTTACATGGCGTTATCTGTCGTGCTGCAAATATGCTGGGTGACTGCTCATCCCATTCTCGACTCCCCGGAGGGCTTCTCAGGCTGAACACAGCTGATTTAGGGACCTTATCTTAGAGGGACCTTATCTTACAGGAGCTTATTGGTCCGGAACGAGCTGGGAGCTTCTTCAGGAACTGAAGCAGCCAGCACATGGAGCAAAACGTTAGACATCTTTGCCGAACAACACACAGCGGTAAAAGCCAAAAACGCAGCGGAGATCTGCAGAGCAGTACAACTGCGAAAATCTAGGCAGTTGTATTTGATGTTGTGTTGCCTTGCCCACATGCAATCGTTATGTGTGTCGTTCATGCGTGGCCCATGCAGTGTCTCCGGGGTGTTAAGGTGAACACATCGTGTGTGCACAGAGCCATATTAACAAACATCGGGGTCCAGTTCAATCTGGTGGAACGAGAGCCCCTAGAAACAAATATACAGACAAACACCGAGAGCCGTGGAGAGAGACGCACTCAAAGGGAGATACACGGCTGTAGAGACACGCACATATACTTATATGTAAAATGTAACGTGGATTTAGATATAGAGACTATGAGAGAGGAGGTGAACACAGAGAGACACGGAGAGAGCACGAGACAAAAAGAGACACGAAGAGAGATGGACACAGAGAGGGATACAAAGAGAGACAGGGACTCGGTAAGAGACGTGATATTGAGAGAGAGAGAGAGAGACATATGGAGAGAAAGAGAGAGAGACACGTCGAGACATTAGAGACCCATGTTGCACATTCACAAACACGGCACTGGCTATGGAAGTCCAGATGATATGACTCTGTTCGTCGTCCTCCCATTGTGAAGATTGCTTTGTCCTCACGACTGTCCTGACTACGGCTTCATTGCGACGCGGGCAACGCGTCGGTTTGTAGATGGGCGCTTTGTAGATGTAACTGCATCGAGCGGGTCATGCGTTTCAATCCTCAGACCCAGTGGAAACCTGTCCTCGTGGTATGTGTCCAATTAATCCATTGTGTGATGGTCGATGCAGACATAGTTTGAGTCCCTGTGGTGAAGCGGTGGCAGCAATGGTTAGAAAACTGAAATTAGAACTCAGAAACTTGAACTAAATTCCAGACCACGACTGACATCAGTGACGGGTGACATCTGAACCGGTGCTGGGCCTCCCCTTCACCAACTTGCATTGACCGGCGGGGTGAAGTATGGTCAAACAACCGCCATGGCCCACGCGACATGGGGACGTCCTCATCCTGCGGTGGATTGACGAAGGGGCGGTAGATTAGTATTTAAAATTTATATTTATTTATATTTATTATTTATATTTATTTAGATTCATTTATATTTGTAAAAATTACCATTGCACTTTCAATATAGTAAGGCGGCTCTGTATTCATCAATATCATTGCCGAACGGTCATAACAATTACTGCACAGCGGCGGCAATGTGGCAAACGCAATTGTCATTGGCACTGGCTCCGGTGAGGGACGAAATAAAAAAAAAACATCAAATGCTTAGCCCCCTGCGTCGGCACGCGGCCACGCTTGTTGGCAAATGCCTGTCCCCTGCATGGCAATTAGCATGCAGATGAGCGCCGGCGTCGCGTCCCCGGCTCGCCTTTGCTGCCCTCACCAACGCTGTCCTTGAGGGGGGGGGGCGGCACAAACCAAAAGCTGTCAAACGCCAAAGATTATAGAGATCCGTCTCTCTCGCGACCTCCGTTCTCACCGTGGACTTAATTTTCCAACTGAATATTTTGCCGCGTGGCTGTGCATAGTGGAGTGGGTGGCACGTGACCAGCAGGAGTAGCCACGGTGGCGAGATGTGAACTACCTCTCTTGGGATACAGCAGTTCGTGGGTTTGATCCCGACCCCGACGCCTGTATAATTGAAGTTTGCATGTTCTCCCCGTGGTCGTATGGGTTTTTCTCCGGGTCCGACGGTGTTTCCCTCCACGTTTAGAAACATGCATTCAGAGTATTTGGTTGCTATACATTCCACATGGTAAGCCACTTCGCGAAGCTATATAGCTCAGTGGGCCTTACCTGGTAAAAATATATATTTTTAAATAGTTGAGAGGTACAGTGGATACGGTGTGCCGGGTGGAGGAAATTTTTTCTGGGTCGCTGACCCCACCAAACTGAGTGGAAGATGTGCTTTGGTTATCGCTGACATTTAAAGTTTGTTTTGTCGTAATGCACTTCTGTGGCATAAGTTGATTGATATAGTGTTGTTATTGATGTTAATACTTCAAATAAACCTGTTGCAATGGACAAGCAGAACTCAATTGAATCTCCACGGAGTTAGAAATGTGTGCTAGTCCATCAGCTTCATCAGCTTTTCAGACCAATTTTATCAAGCGGCATTTGTTTAAACAAACAAACCCCCGCACGGGTTTGACCTTCTGGCACTCATGATCAGCCAGGCTTATTAAACAAATGTTGCTGGATCTACCAGATGTTATTGGCAACAACATTCCGTATAAACTATGGGACCCTGTTCAAATCCAGCTCAATAATATTGGTCTGGAACCCCAATAGGCTGATAGACTAAATCATATATTTATTTTATGTGGAGACACAATGGATTTCTGCTTATATTAATATTTACCCATAATGCACCACAGTAACACGTAATGAATTTGCGTAGTGTCTTGAAATGTCAAGATTCCTACCACGTGAACTAGTGCTTTGCAGGATAATTTTTCAAAGCAACCTCCCAGAATGCATGAATTGATTTTCACCAATAGCCCACAAAATCAATTTCTATTCGTGTCTAAAATGCATATGCACAGCAGGGATAAATTCACACGCCCTTGCCCTAGATGTGAACTGGCATGCCAAAGAGCAAATGACAGATGTGAAGTAGTCCGGCTGATGGTATAAGATGCCTGCGCTGCACTTTAGAGCAGCGGAATCAGTGTAAAAACTAAAAAAAATGACACGCGCTTGCAATTTGCAGTCGTTTAATGGCATCATCTCTGATGTGTCTTTTGTCTTTGCTTCGCATGCAAGTGTCACTAAAAGCTTTGATATTTTAATGGGCCAAATCTGGAGGGAATCATTATATGCCCCTGTCTCTGATCCAGACCCTGGCCAGGTGTAGGCACGAAGCTGTGATGTGTAAATTGCTGTAGCACTCTTGTCGCGAGCGCGGTGGGTGTGGGGCGGAGAGGAAGCAAGCCTCGGCATGCTCTCTGCACCGCAAATGTCTCCACGCTCCCGCTGCTTTGGAAGTTTTTTTTTAAGAAGCTTCCACAAGCTTTGCTTGGCTGCCATCCCCGTATACGTTTTACATAACCTCTTCTTCCTCCTCCTCCTTGCACTTGTTGTTTGACTTGCATCCCACTGGGATTTTTGCACACAGCGTTGGTGTACGGTGCTTTTTCTGGAAGACTTTGCAGTTTTTTCCTGAATTTTTCTGTTTGCGCATAGTCACTTTAAGATGTTTTCTTGTTCATGTGTTTTTGTTTGTTGCGGTTGCACCCGATTCAAGAGCCGAATGGCTCACAGGGCTATACCAAATTAACTGAAAACTGAAACTTCCCCCGTTTATTTCTGTTGCCTTCTTTCTCCCCCTCTTTCTCCACTCATCCCTGGGCCATCATCTCCACGTCCGCTCCACAGTCCTTCACATCCCTGGTTCACAATTTCGAAGCACCTCTCACCAGGCCTGTCCGCCCTGGTGCTGCCACGTTCGTCATCTTTTCTTCTCTCCGATGCAGTTTTCCTCTCTGATGGAATCCTGTCCCCTTAGTCATTGGAGGCGGCTCTCAGCTTGTCTCAGATGGGAACCGCCGTTTTTGCACGTTTGCGTTCCAGCCACAGTAAAACTCGTGCAACTTTGCCTAATTGATTGTGTTATTTAAATTTATTTAAATTCTGCCATGCGAAAGTACAATTTACAAAAAAAATATGTGCATGTCCTTTGTAGGCATGCATTTAAACAGTTAGACTTCTCGACAAATCTGGCTGTCGCCTGATGAAGCTAGTTGTAATTCCTGGCAAAACGTCGTACTCAGATTGTAGATGTTGTGGCTTGGCTCTCCAACACACCGGTGTTGCTGTACTCAGTGGCGTCACTAGGGGGGTGCGGGGGTTTCGGACCGCACCGGGTGACACCAGAGGTCGCAACCGGGTACCCGATACCCGTACCCTACCCGATACCCGGCTACCCGTACCTGGCCGGGTACGGGTACCCGTTTGCGACCCTGGTTCGGCCGGGTACGGGTACGGGTAGGCCGTGAGTCACCGGTGAGTAACCGTTTGTCACTCATTTCGGGAAGGGTACGGGCACCCGTTTGCGACCCTGGTGCGGCCGGGTACGGGTAAGGAATCAAAACCCGTTTGCGACCTCTGGGTGACACCATCAGAGGGCGTGACACCAAAATGACTGTCTACAAACAATTTATGTGCAGTGTTTCAGCAGAAATTTTCTATTTTTTTAAAATAAAAATATCCCTGTAGTTAGTTATAACAACAAAAACATTGTTCGTAAGCCCAGCTTACATGTACAATATACCGACAAGGCTAAAGTTCTATGCTAATTTACTTTTTTAACCTTCTAATGCGCTCCGGTCAGAGCCGTCATTATTACCCAATTACGATGACGCTTCGAGTCACGTGGTTTCGTCTGCACGCGCTCCAAGCACGCGCCGTTGTTTTCGTTACTGCTCGTGTTTTTATAGTCGCTGATTTTGTCAATTTTCTGGTGTTTTAGCTACAATATTGTGGTAATTGGTATTTGTGAACATATATCAATAACTTTTTTGAGAATGAAGTAGTAATTCAAGGAAAACAAGGAGAAAAATCTAAAAAGGCTTCCGCTCCGTTACTAATAATGTAACAAATAATGTTGTAGTTCAATGTAGAAATATTTTACAAAACAATTGTGTTGTTAGTATTCATATAATCTAAGAAATATTACATTTAAGCAATTTACAACTATATGTATCACATTTTTCTATGATTCAATTGACAATTTAAACATGAAGTGGGGAGAAATGCTATGTTTCTTGATACATGTTAAGAAATATAACTTAAATCTTAAATTCAAATTTTTTTTTATCTTTCATTTTTTTTTAAACTGTCTTGCAAATATAGATCTGATTTTAATGTAGTTCTTAAATGTTTTAACTTTTTTTTTACTTCTAATTCTATTGTTTTCTTACAGAATTTTCATTTTAACCACGTGAAACTAAGTAAAAGTAAATACATTTAGGCTGTACGTATGATATTGTAATTTGAAGGTGGAATTTTTATTTTGCTAGTTGTTTATGTCACTACTATTGCCATTACATTCAGTGATATACGGGAATTACGATTTATGAGTATCAATTAGTACAAAACACATTACTAAGGATTCTATATGGTCTGGTACAGGAGGCGGTCCATGGGGGGTGACACTAGTGACGCCATAGCCTGTACTAGTGACGAATTGGCCACGTTCTGTTTACGTGACAACCCTAACTAGTTGGCCGTGTCGGGTGGTGGCAGGTTTTAACAACGCATTTATATATTTACGCGATTTAACCCAAAAAAACCTCTCTTATGGAGGAATTACACTGAGACGCAGAAAGAGGAGCACGTGCATTGCCAACGGAAGTTGAGACGCTAAGTTGACGGTCGGGATACGTCGCTTGTAGGGACGATGACCAGTGGTCGTTACTTACAACAGTCGAAACCAGACGAAGGGTTCGCGTCCGAGAGTACATCCACAAATGAGATGGAGCAATTAAACCAGCTCATGTGGTGGAACGCGATAGGATAAAATCATGACTTAAAGCTTTCGTGACTGCAGGAATTTATATGCTTTGGGTCTTTCGGTAAAGTTACGTACAGTGAGGGAAAAAAGTATTTGATCCCCTGCTGATTTTGTACGTTTGCCCACTGACAAAGAAATGATCAGTCTATAATTTTAATGGTAGGTTTATTTGAACAGTGAGAGACAGAATAACAACAAAATCCAGAGAAACGCATGTCGAAAATGATATAAATTGATTTGCATTTTAATGAGGGAAATAAGTATTTGAGCCCCTCTCAATTAGAAAGATTTCTGGCTCCCATGTGTCTTTTATACAGGTAACGAGCTGAGATTAGGAGCACACTCTTAAAGGGAGTTTAAGGGAGTTCTCCTAATCTCAGCTTGTTACCTGTATAAAAGACACCTGTTCACAGAAGCAATCAATCAATCAATCAGATTCCAAACTCTCCACCATGGCCAAGACCAAAGAGCTCTCCAAGGATGTCAGGGACAAGATTGTAGACCTACACAAGGCATGAATGGGCTACAAGACCATCGCCAAGCAGCTTGGTGAGAAGGTGACAACAGTTGGTGCGATTATTCGCAAATGGAAGAAACACAAAAGAACTGTCAATCTCCCTCGGCCTGGGGCTCCATGCAAGATCTCACCTCGTGGAGTTGCAATGACCATGAGAACGGTGAGGAATCAGCCCAGAACTACACGGGAGGATCTTGTCAATGATCTCAAGGCAGCTGGGACCATAGTCACCAAGAAAACAGTTGGTAATACTACGCCGTGAAGGACTGAAATCCTGCAGCGCCCGCAAGGTCCCCCTGCTCAAGAAAGCACATATACATGCCCGTCTGAAGTTTGCCAATGAACATCTGAATGATTCAGAGGACAACTGGGTGAAAGTGTTGTCGTCAGATGAGACCAAAATGGAGCTCTTTGGCATCAACTCAACTCGCCGTGTTTGGAGGAGGAGGAATGCTGCCTATGACCCAAAGAACACCATCCCCACCGTCAAACATGGAGGTGGAAACATTATGCTTTGGGGTGTTTTTCTGCTAAAAGGACAGGACAACTTCACCGCATCAAAGGGACGATGGACGGGGCCATGTACCGTCAAATCTTGGGTGAGAACCTCCTTCCCTTAGCCAGGGCATTGAAAATGGGTCGTGGATGGGTATTCCAGCATGACAATGATTCAAAACACATGGCCAAGGCAACAAAGAAGTGGCTCAAGAAGAAGCACATTAAGGTCCTAGAGTGGCCTAGCCAGTCTCCAGACCTTAATCCCATAGAAAATCTGTGGAGGGAGCTGAAGGTTCGAGTTGCCAAACGTCAGCCTTGAAACCTTAATGACTTGGAGAAGATCTGGAAAGAGGAGTGGGACAAAATCCCTCCTGAGATGTGTGCAAACCTGGTGGCCAACTACAAGAAACGTCTGACCTCTGTGATTGCCAACAAGGGTTTTGCCACCAAGTACTAAGTCATGTTTTGCAGAGGGGTCAAATACTTATTTCCTTCATTAAAATGCAAATCAATTTATAACATTTTTGACATGCGTTTTTCTGGATTTTGTTGTTGTTATTCTGTCTATCACTGTTCAAATAAACCTACCATTACAATTATAGACTGATCATTTCTTTGTCAGTGGGCAAACGTACAAAATCAGCAGGGGATCAAATACTTTTTTCCCTCACTGTAGATAGGTTGAAAGAAAAGAATAAAAAACGACGAAGTTTCGATCGCAACACAAGCGGTCGTCTTCAGGAATAGGGTGGTTAGCTTCCAAAGGCAAACTATTTACAAAGGTTTCAAATGGGCGTAGCCCAAATGTCAGCAGCCAATGTTAATGCAAGTGGTGGGCAGCCAACCCGACGTTGGTTGGTTTTCCACCAATCAAGAAGGCTGCCAGGTGAAAATTAGCATGTTAATGAGAGATTAGCATGTTCATGGTAGATCGCAGAGCCACAATCGAGGGGTAGTCGTTGCGCAAAGTGGCTGTGTTGGTGTGAAGTTTGTGAAATGGGCGTAAAGCACAACTAACATCGGAAGGTGGTAGGATGGGAACATCATAACCAATTATGAGTTAAACTGGTTGATAACGTCCTTCCAATGATTGCTCAGTTTGTACCCATCTACTCGGTTGAAATTGTGTCTGTGTCTATATTTATGGATGGCTTCATGAACGAATCTTTGTTGATAGCCAGTGGGCTTGCAAAGTACCTTCGTCTTAGAGAAATCAATTTCGTGTGAGCCCACCGCATTAAAAAATGATCAGCCACGGCCGAGGTATTGGTCCTACCGTGTTTGAGATCTACCTTGTGTTCACGAACACGGTCTGAGACATGTCGCTGAGTTTCCCCAATGTAACTACTGTCGCAGACACAGCTTAGTTTGTAGACGCCGGGGTATTGCATGTCAGGGATCACATCCTTCACAGATGGGATCAGGTCACAAATTTTATGTCCTGTGTTAAATCTTGTTTGCTCATGATTTTGGAAATCTTTTTAGTGACCCCTGCTATGTATGGCAAGATGATGGTTTTAATTGGGTCCTCAAATGGTTCTTTCCCAACGGTTGGGGTGATAGCTTTACGGATTGTGTAGTCTGAATATCCATTCATCTTGAGAGATTGGTGTACCAGATGGCTCAATGGGACACTGTCTACAGGAAAGCCACCCATACGGATGCATATCTAAAACCTGACTCCCACCACCATCCATCTCAGAAGAATTTCCTCATCAAAACTCTACACCATAGAGCTCGATGTATATCCGACCATCATCACCTAGCCAGTGAACTGGAACATGTGGAAAACCAACCACCATCGGGTTAGCTGCCCACCTCTTGCATTAACATTGGCTACTGCGATTTGTGCTACGCCCATTTAAAACCTTTATAAACAGTTTGCCTTTGGAAGCTAACCCCCTTTTCCTGAAGACGACCGCTTGTGTTGCGATCGAAACGTCGTAGTTTTTTTGTTATTTTCTTTGAACCTATTTACGTGACTTTACTGAAAGACCCAAAGAAAATGCGATAGGTACATTTAGCGTGACGAGACCGTAGGGAATGGCGACGGCTTAGGGAGGTCTTCATCTAGCAGTAGAGAGATAACGGCCAGTACAAATGATGGTGATGATGTGTTTAGAATCCGTATAAAACAGTGGCGCATATCGACCGTCGTTAACATCTGAAAAGCGACAGGGACGTCCGCTCTCCACGCGGGGTGCGGGGGGCGCGTGGCAGCTGCCGGGCACGCGCGTGGGAAGCCCTGCGCTGTTATCTCTCACTCCGGAGACACCGTGCGTGCTGCTGCGGCCGTGGGGCCGTGAGGCTTCGGGCTCGCTGGAGGTTCAGATATGCGCCGTTCGCGCCGTAGATAAGCGCAAGCACGTCCCGGGGCCCGCGCCGGCGATGGCAGAAAGCGGCCTAGATTAAAAATGTAACGCTTCGTTCCCAGCAGGCATTCACATCTCCTGGGTTTGGTTTTTTGGGGTTTTCGGTTCGTCTTAGCCGAGAAGTAAATTTGCTTTGTATTTCTTTATTTTATTTATACTGCGTGATGGAATTAATTTTACATGAGGTTTTAAAATGTAACAAGCGTGCGCGCTCGGATTTGCACGGATAGAAACAAGTGGGCCAAGAGCTACTGGAGTAGAATGAGTAAGAGTTAAGTTTTGTTTAACGTTATGTGACTGTCTTTTCGCTCTGTTATTTTGTTTCAGATTTGTACGTTAAAACCTCGGTTGCACTTTGTTGGTTTTTAGTTGCTGACCTAGGCCACCATTGCAAAATAGATTTATTTTTTTCGTTCTAATCTCTCCCAAATGTTATCCCAAATTGTGCTCCCAGCTTTGTGTCTTGAGAACACGTATACATTTGAAAGCTTGCAATGCAGTGTAAGGGGCCATCCATTTAGTACGTACGCATGGAGGGGGGGGGTTAACCCAAATTTGTATCCTTGTGTATGGTGGGTCTACTGACAATGTACATACGCATAGGAAACGGGGTGGTGGGGGGGTGAAGCCTCGATAATGATATAATTTGACTACATTGGCCTTCAAATGAGTTAGATAGCCCGGCGGTGGACTATATGTTAAACACGTTAATATTATTCATCCTTGATCGTTTCTGAATGGATTAAATATCGGCCGTTCTATAGGATTCGGGGGGGGGGGGGGGGGGTGCGTCAAGCGTACGTACGCAGGTGAGGGGGGGGGGGTGTAAAAGTAGGCGTGCGTTCAGGGAGGGGGGAGGTCCCTAACCATTCGTGTCAAAACAATGACCAACGGAAGCGGATGTTACAGAGCTACTTCCAAGATCCCCTACAAAGTGACCTCTGGTACACGCACAGTAGGGGGCAGCACTTCCGACTCGCTCCGCCACTGAGAGTGATGATCGTCACGTGGTCGGCTGCCTGGGTTAAACATCCGGAATCTCATATTCTTAGGTTTTTTCGGTAAAGTCACGTAGGTAAAAAATTCAAATTAATAAAAGTAAAATAAAAATAAAAATCACGACGTTTCGGAGGCAACACAAGCTTCCGTCTTCAGGTGGAACCTAAGAATATGAATCCTTGCAGTCACGAAAGCTTCAAATCTAGAATCCGGAATCTCAGCATTCAACTTTTTGTATTATCCCGGATGTTAAGGGATGTTTTTTTGTGCACTCAGTCCACTACAACTTGAGAACCCGCTTTAATCACTGACAGTGGCCTCGATTTGAACTCAGCCATCTCAGCGGCAACAGCGCAGAGCTCTGACCTTTGAGTCACTCGGCCACCCCATTGCAAAAGAGACGTGAAGTATCAATGGGTTTTCACCTGCCTGGTGAAATAAAGTCTGTCTTTCAATCAATTTAAATGGCCATTTTCCATTAAAATAAATCCTTCACATTGACAAGTTTCAGGCATTGTTTATTATGCATTCCATTTATTTACTTGTGTGTTGTATAGTCTATTATATATAAAATCAGTATTTTATTTTTAATTCAAAAAGCACTCTGAGGTGCCTTACAATTTCGACTGCTCACATCTTTCACGTGGCTTGTATGCCGCAATCAGCTGCCAACTGTGAAGCATTCAAAACCACCGACGGTTCTCGTAATACATTTCGATTTTATTTGACTCGAAAAGCCAGGTTTTTCCTATTTGTTTACCCGTCGACATTAACTGTTTGATGTCCAGAGAGGTTCCATCGAGAGGGGCGCCTCGCTCACACGCACACCCCGTGTGCTGCTTCCCTGTCCCCAGTGCTCACGTGGATGTGTTGCTTCGGGTCCTTCGGGTTTTCCCTCCACGTGTATAAACATGCTTTTGGAGCAGTGTTCTTCACTCATTTTCAGAGCGGGGTCCACTTTCGCCGATAAGAAATCATCAGTGTGAGGGCCGCCACATTTTAAACCATTGGGCTTGACCCCACGATGATGATGATGATGGAGGTGTTTTCACATCTGTGTATTGTCGGGGGCCGCACTAAAGGCCACCAAGAGCCCGCCAGAGGCCCGCCAGTGGCCCGCGGGCCTTGCAACGAAGAGCACTGATTTAGGTGATTTACATTATTTGGGTGCTGTACATTTCCACATAAGCCACTTCTTTGAGCCTTGATTTGTGGCCAGGTCGTTTCTGAAAAGGAAGAGCATCGCTCAATGGGCCTTGTCTGGTAAAAATACAATCGTTTAGTTTTATTTACATATATTTTTAGTGATTTTCTTACCTTTCAACAATTTTCACTCCTATCGTGTTTTGTACTGTTTGTTGTTGTAACGTTCTGACCCGCCCCCCAACTGGACATCTGTAAAATCAAAGAGCTTTATAGCTCATCGGATTCCTCCAGGATAAATATTTTGATTCAATTAGGTGATGTCACCGTTGCTCTGCAGATTGTTGCCAGCACCTGTACCTCCTGCAAGAGGTTAGGGTCCAGGGTAAGATCACTTCATTGGTCCCGCTGAGATCCTGGGTTCAAATCCAGCCAGATAGCCGGTTATAAACAAGCTTATCATGTGTAAGAGTTGATTTTCAGCGAGGTCACCAATGATTGGACGCAAAAAAATGGGGGGGTTTTCTTTAATTTGGCAAAATTCCATTTCCGAGGATTTAAAAAAAAGAACATGTTGGTTTGTATTACGTGGCAGGATCGTGAGAGATGGCGATGGCTTTGGGAGGTTAACATCCAGCAGCGGAATGATCGTCACTAATAGTGATTTAAATTTGGCTGCCATACGGTGAAAATCTCTTACAGGCCACGGGGGAAACTGCAGTGCCTTCGGTGTGGATGAGAGGTCAACAGAAAGCATCGTAGAAGCTCAGTGATGTTACTTTCCAACGAACCGACGTACTCCCAGAGAGTTGCAAATTTACCTATCTGTGTCTCTTGACAATGACACGGACAATACCATTGCAATTTGAACAGAGCTAAAATTATATACATATATTAATGTTGTTCAATTTCGATTTAAAGCTTTCGTGACTGCAGGGATTCATCTTCTTGGTTCTTTCGGTAAAGTCATGTAGAAGGGAAATAATAAAATAATAACAATAAAACACGACGTTTCGGCCACAACGCAAGCAGCCGTCCTCAGGTGAAGAACAGGTCTGTGAAGACGCTGTCTTTCCGACAGACCTGTTCTTCACCTGAGGACGGCTGCCTGCGTTGTGGCCGAAACGTTGTGAGAATTGTATTTTATTATGTTTTATTTTTATTATTTTATTATTTCCCTTTTACGTGACTTTACCGAAAGAACCAAGAAGATAATTTTTGTTCAGTTAAGGGACAGAGAAGAGTCCAGCTCATGGAAGTGGTTACTGAATGTAGCAGTAGGATAATGTCTCCTCCAGCCATATCGTCTGTTTGAGACGAGTGAAATTAATTTGTTAGTAGCTTGGATGATCATGTTTTGTGTCAATGCAGACACGTATGTAACCTGTGGATTTCTATTGAATTCATGGGCTATTATGAAAACTGACAAATATTATTATACCTTTGTGAGTTATGACCGAGTTTCACTGCAAGGCACGTTCAATTAATATAATGATAAATGCAAAGCCGTATTGTTTGGGCACAGCTCGTAACAGGGAAGCCAGTATTTTAAGGCTTTATGAGTACCTTCACACGTGTCTGTTGGTTCAAGAGAACCAAAAGGCTGCAGAGCGGTTTAATTAAGGTTCGGAAAAACCTCTTTGATGAACTCGGCCTTAATTTTAAGCAAGCCGAGAAGGCGGAGAAGTAAGTGCAGAATGTGCGGGGGCAATCCGGATGGCAGGCAATGATTATTTTTAATTTGAAAAATGTAATTAAGATGATCTTGACTATTTCATTTATATAAATATAAAAATTGTGTGCAGTGCTCGGGGCATGTCCCCGCAGCTGTGTGAAGTAAAAAAAAAATCTGCAAAACCCCGAGAGATTTTCTTACATTTTATTTCTGGTGGGAATCTAGCAGGTAATTATATCTGCTTTTGCATGAGCATGCAACGTAACATTATTCTCTTAACACAATTCAACAACAATAACAAATGGTGCCTCTCTTGTAACCGAATCCTTCGGAAAGTTAAATGTAATAAAGGTTAAAATAAGATGGTGTCGTTAAACCATAATGGGGGCACGTGTAGAAATAAATGGAATCCCAAATTTAGTTTTACCTTCGGAAATTTTCACGGTTGTGCTGGATAGCACTGACATGTTTTTCTGGTTGCACCGCATGTTACTCGGCACGGTGCTCGACGTTTGGCTCCAAATACTCAGAGCTCCTACAGGAACTTAATTCAGCTATGCAGCACAACCATGAAAATCCACATTCAGTTCCTGAAAATGCTACCAGGACGTGGAGCGAGACGTCAGACATCATGCCAAAGAACACACATTTCACATTGGATAGCTAAAGATTTCGTGGCAAGAACCGTAAACCTGGTTAAAGTCTCGGTGTCTGAAGGCACTGACTGAGAAGGCTCCCCACCCCCATCAATCCCAGCATCTCTCGCCGGTGCCACACGTCGGTGGCCAAGGCTGCCCGCTCTTGGCCTGCTTGTTCGACGCGTCGCACAGCGGCCCTCAACAGCCACAAGGCCCCCTCCGCCTGATGTGGCCGCAGGTGTAGCTCAACAGCACTGCACACCGCCTCTGCTTCACAGCAGACAGGCGTGGTCTAGGCCGTGTCTGCCGCCGGCATCACGGTCCATATTTGAAAGTTACCAACAAGTGACTTAATTTACCCAATTGGGTAAAACCAAATAGCAACAATGCACTCCTACCGGCAGACGATACCAATTTGTTAGCTGTATGTCATGATACCACATGTACGCATTCTTCTTCATCTTTAGTGTACGTGTGTTTCGATGTGTGAGGTTTTCTCAATGTAGGCCTCCTGCTGTTGTTGTTGTTGCTGCTGCTGCTGCTGCCCAGCTGTGGGCCGGACATTCTTGCGTCATCTGCTTCGCGTAGCGGTGGGTGGCGAGAGAGCCGAGGCCTTGGCGCATGCTTCGTGATCTGGGTGTCCCCTCTGAGTGCGGAGGCCATCGCGTGGACGTTGGCCGGGCGGCTGCTGCTGGAGCTGCTGCCCCTGCTGCCCCTTGCAGCAGCCCTCAAGGTGAACACTCGAGGCAGGGTCATTGCGGCGGTGTCTTGCGCAGTGGATCTGATCTGAACGCGAGCGATACGTTCCCAGACAAGACTGTCACATCGGCACGCGGTGTGTGCTCAAGAGTGCCGGTTTCATTATGCACTTAAATGTAAATTGACTTCACTAGCCATGATTTAAGGAAATTGATGTCAGAGAACGGGAGCTAATGAAAGAATAGACAGAGAATAATTAACGTGTGACATGGATAAGTTAATATATGTCACCTCCTGTAGGGTTCTGGCAACAATTAGCACTGACAATTTCACATTCATTAGGCTCTTAATTAGTTGCACGGAGCAGTGCTTGCACATTAATTTTTCTCAACTTGCCAAAAAAATATTTCAAATTACAATTGTCTTGCCATTGCCAACCTTTAAGGGGAGATCCGATTTAGCCTTTTCAACTGTCACATTGCTAATGAGCAAAAATTAAAATGTTTAATTAATTTCTTGTTTTTTTTGTTCTTTCTAAAACACGATTGGTAAATTAACGTATCGCAGTGCGGTGGGTGGTTTTTTTGATGTTTTCGCTCAGTAATTAACGGACGACGAGTCTCGCGGTCGACAAACTCACACGAGTCAACTCGTGGAGCGGCTGTCGTCGCCGACGTCCGCGTTCACTTCGGAGCACGCGCGGCACGAAACGCGAGCGCGCCCCTAGGGCAGGAAACGCGAGCGCGCCCCTAGGGCAGGAAACGCGAGCGTGCCCCGGGGGTACGTCCATCACGGAGACGGAGCAATGAAAATCATCTCGTGTGCAGGGGCTAGATACGATGGTTTGCAGCGCAGGATTTTGTGAGGGAGAGAGAGATGGCGAGACGGCTTTGGTGAGGCCTTCATCCAGCAGTGGATACATCAAGATCATGGCAGGGGATGTATTCAAATGTTACCTCCTGTAGGCTGCGAATGATGAGGTTCGCACGGCGCTCGCACGCTTGCGGATGAACTGGCTGCAGTTTGAACTCATGTGTGCAAGTGCGTGGGTGTGTTGGTGTGCATAGGTCGATGAATTCCCGGTGTGGTGTGTAAACATCGCCACTGGGAAGACAAAGGCGGCCGGGCGTGGTGCTGGCCACCCACCCCCTCGCGTGCCGTGCCAGCCTGCATAGGCGCTCGCTAACAGCGCTTGACCCAAATAGTCTGTTGAGGCTATATGACGGAATATTTGACTTTTTGGGGCTGCATACGCACAATTCCTGCACAAACATCCTTGACTCACAGCCAGGCAAGGAGCCAAGTGCATCGCGGGGTGTGGTGGGATGTGCTCGTATGTTTTTACGCTTCACATTTCTCAATTGCGTCGCGTAATCTCATATTCACGAAGGTCACACAACACCACGGGCGCATTGGCGGGCGAATCTCGCGAGCCACCAATCTGATGGAATTGACCCAGCACCGAGACACGGCCGCTCAGATATTCCTGGAGACTCGGGGCGCACAAGGCCACGTAAGGGGGGTCTACTTGTTTACCATCCACAGGGCCCTCTTTGCGGGGCCCTCTTGTGTGTGGGCCTGGGACAGACTGAAACGTTTTGCAACCAGACGCGGCGTGGCGTTTCCGCGCAAACGACGAAGCCGTCCCGCATTTGCCTTCGTTGGTGTTGGTGGTGCCCTCGTGGGCCCATCGTCATTGCTGCCTCACTCCATTATCCGTGGGTAGATTGTATCCAGGCTGCAGATGAACCCTTCACGCGCGCGTCGCTTTCATTCTTACCTTGCTTCTCACTCGCCGAGAGCCTGCCATGTCGTGGACTCATCCTTTTTGTCGCGTCGGCTAAAGCAGCGTCTCACATTAAGTCACATGCTTTGAGTTATTTAGTGTTGATGTGAAGACCGCATAATCCCCCCCTCCTTCCCCACTACAAGTTTCAGAACGTGAGCCAATCAGTGGACTCAATATATATTTTCAATCATAATGAAAATATATATACTGTATATGTACAGCCAATTACCACGCTGGGTCTTCCTCATTGCATTACAGTCTCTAATTATAATGTATGTATGCGTTTTGAACCTCTTTTGCTCCATATGTAGTCAACTGTGCTAATCATAGGTGCAGTCTGTATGTTCATTCAGACTCGTTAAGTTCATCTAGTCACAGTCAGTCGCACTCTCATCTTTGCTGCGTACTCATAGTCGTCGTCACGCTGGATGAGTTTCCGTCCACTCAGAGTCGCCGTTGCTTTGATGAAAGGGCAGCGTTGCAGGACTGGACACAGTTTCATCGCCGTGGCAAATCGAATCTCTCCTCAAAAGTATATTTGAGTTGACGTGGTGAGATGATGGTGACATGGCGACACCGGAGAGAGATGGCGGCTCTATGGAGAGATGGTGACACGGGACAGAGATGGCGGAAAGTCAGCCACCGGTGAAGCATTCAGAGCCGTTATCGCGGGTGATTCGCCAAAGTGCATTTATTAACCCCAGGACTGGCAATTAAGCCATTTCCAGGCGCTCGACCTCGGAGTTTTCGGAGTTTTCGTTGTGACGTCGGTGCTTGCGGTACGGCAGGCGACGTTTCCGCATCGTTCCTGTAACAACACGCGATCAAGGTCAGCCACTCGTGTAACAATCCCCTTCCGCAAAAAGAAACTCGCTCACGTCCTGCCCATCATCATCATCATCATCCCTGCGGAGATCGATAAAATGAATACAGCTTTGTGGGGAAACCAAAAGTGGTTGTCATAGGAATGAGGAATTTCCACCAGTGGATTCGGGCTGCAAATAGGAAATGAGGACTGCCTCGATGCTCATTTGAGCAGAACATCACTTTGACTTTCACCATAGTTATTCTCATAGCTGAATTTGCTCTTTAAAAAGTGCTGCTGCTGGAATGTTTTCTGGCTTGTTTACATGGCTTTACATTCCAGCCTGCGACCTCCTACTTCGCTGCCTTCTTTCTCATATTTCAGCCTGTCGTGACTGGGATACGTTTCACTCTAATGAAGAACTCTGGTCCCTTTGCTGCAGTCAAAACTTTCAATGTATTCAAATATAGGCTATAGTGCGAAACTTGTTATGAATGTTGAATATTCCAAGCAGCCTCCCGCGCTTGCGTTAAAAAAAACCATAAGTGCAGCGCACAAAACAACTTCGGCGATGTCCACAAATGAGACGAACATGCGGCGAGGATGCGCAAGAAGTCACGAAGATTTGTGACGGAGCGTGGAGTTGGTGGAGGAGCGTGGCGTTCGGAGCGTGGAGTTCGGAGCGTGGAGTTCGGAGTGGAGCGTGGAGTTCGGAGCGTGGAGTTCGGAGCGTGGAGTTCGGAGTGGAGCGTGGAGTTCGGAGCGTGGAGTTGGTGGAGGAGCGTGGAGTTCGGAGCGTGGAGTTCGGAGTGGAGCGTGGAGTTCGGAGCGTGGAGTTCGGAGCGTGGAGTTCGGAGTGGAGCGTGGAGTTCGGAGCGTGGAGTTCGGAGCGTGGAGTTCGGAGTGGAGCGTGGAGTTCGGAGCGTGGAGTTGGTGGAGGAGCGTGGAGTTCGGAGCGTGGAGTTCGGAGTGGAGCGTGGAGTTCGGAGCGTGGAGTTCGGAGCGTGGAGTTCGGAGCGTGGAGTTCGGAGTGGAGCGTGGAGTTCGGAGCGTGGAGTTCGGAGCGTGGAGTTCGGAGCGTGGAGTTCGGAGCGTGGAGTTCGGAGCGTGGAGTTCGGAGTGGAGCGTGGAGTTCGGAGCGTGGAGTTCGGAGTGGAGCGTGGAGTTCGGAGCGTGGAGTTCGGAGCGTGGAGTTCGGAGCGTGGAGTTCGGAGCGTGGAGTTCGGAGCGTGGAGTTCGGAGCGTGGAGTTCGGAGCGTGGAGTTCGGAGTGGAGCGTGGAGTTCGGAGCGTGGAGTTCGGAGCGTGGAGTTCGGAGCGTGGAGTTCGGAGCGTGGAGTTCGGAGTGGAGCGTGGAGTTCGGAGCGTGGAGTACGGAGCGTGGAGTACGGAGTGGAGCGTGGAGTTCGGAGCGTGGAGTTCGGAGCGTGGAGTTCGGAGTGGAGCGTGGAGTTCGGAGCGTGGAGTTCGGAGCGTGGAGTTCGGAGTGGAGCGTGGAGTTCGGAGCGTGGAGTTCGGAGCGTGGAGTTCGGAGCGTGGAGTTCGGAGTGGAGCGTGGAGTTCGGAGCGTGGAGTACGGAGCGTGGAGTTCGGAGTGGAGCGTGGAGTTCGGAGCGTGGAGTTCGGAGCGTGGAGTTCGGAGTGGAGCGTGGAGTTCGGAGCGTGGAGTTCGGAGCGTGGAGTTCGGAGCGTGGAGTTCGGAGCGTGGAGTTCGGAGCGTGGAGTACGGAGCGTGGAGTTCGGAGCGTGGAGTTCGTGGCGGAGCGTGGAGTTCGGAGTGTGGAGCGTGGAGTTCGGAGCGTGGAGTTCGTGGCGGAGCGTGGAGTTCGGAGCGTGGAGTTCGGAGTGGAGCGTGGAGTTCGGAGCGTGGAGTTCGGAGTGGAGCGTGGAGTTCGGAGCGTGGAGTTCGGAGCGTGGAGTTCGTGGCGGAGCGTGGAGTTCGGAGTGTGGAGCGTGGAGTTCGGAGCGTGGAGTTCGTGGCGGAGCGTGGAGTACGGAGCGTGGAGTTCGGAGCGTGGAGTTCGTGGCGGAGCGTGGAGTTCGGAGTGTGGAGCGTGGAGTTCGGAGCGTGGAGTTCGGAGTGGAGCGTGGAGTTCGGAGTGTGGAGTTCGGAGTGGAGCGTGGAGTACGGAGCGTGGAGTTCGGAGCGTGGAGTTCGTGGCGGAGCGTGGAGTTCGGAGCGTGGAGTTCGGAGCGTGGAGTTCGGAGCGTGGAGTTCGTGGCGGAGCGTGGAGTTCGGAGTGTGGAGCGTGGAGTTCGGAGCGTGGAGTTCGGAGTGGAGCGTGGAGTTCGTGGCGGAGCGTGGAGTTCGGAGTGTGGAGCGTGGAGTTCGGAGCGTGGAGTTCGGAGTGGAGCGTGGAGTTCGGAGCGTGGAGTTCGGAGCGTGGAGTTCGTGGCGGAGCGTGGAGTTCGGAGTGTGGAGCGTGGAGTTCGGAGCGTGGAGTTCGGAGTGTGGAGCGTGGAGTTCGGAGCGTGGAGTTCGGAGTGGAGCGTGGAGTTCGGAGCGTGGAGTTCGGAGCGTGGAGTTCGTGGCGGAGCGTGGAGTTCGGAGTGTGGAGCGTGGAGTTCGGAGCGTGGAGTTCGGAGTGTGGAGTTCGGAGTGGAGCGTGGAGTTCGGAGCGTGGAGTTCGTGGCGGAGCGTGGAGTTCGGAGTGTGGAGCGTGGAGTTCGGAGCGTGGAGTTCGGAGTGGAGCGTGGAGTTCGGAGCGCGGAGTTCGGAGCGGAGCGTGGAGGGCGGAGCGTGGAGTTTGTGACGCCGCTCACGGTGTGTGTGATCTGAGCCGGACGGGAGACTGTGACTTGTTGTTGGTTTCTAGATCGAAACAACAAAATCACTAGTCTTCCACCCGGCCGCAAGACCAGAGTGGCCAGGCTGCCATGCCGCAGGATCATGCCAGCCAGAGCGAGAGGGGATCCGTCGTCATAGCAGAACCCGTGGAAAAGAGGCGAAGAGAACGGGTAGGGTTGTGCAATATGGGTGCCACGGTGGCTATGAGATGTTAACTACCTCACCTGGTACACAGGAGGTAGTGGGTTCGATCCCGACCCTGATGCCTGCTGTATATTTGGAGTTTCCATGTCTTTGTCCGCGTGGTCGCGTGGATTTTTAATCTGGTTTTCCCCTCCACATTTAGAATTAAAAAGCGTTTACAGTATTTGGCTGCTACACATTTACAAGATGATAAAGCCACTACGCTGAGCTGTAATTTGTGGCCAGGTCACTTCTGAAAAAGAGCTGTGCAGCTCAGTGGGCCTTACTTGGTAAAACAAAAACATATAGTTTCGTTTAAATAGTTTGCCATATCAGTTTTCAACCAACGACATCTTCTGATATACTTGTTCCCCAACGTAATTGCATTTCACGTCATTGATATGCTAATTTTCTCTGCCCCCTCCCTCTCTCCGTCCCCACCCCCCCCTCTCTATATTTAAGGGACCGTCACAGAAACGACCCCTCTCTCTGTGCCGATATGTGTCCTCTCTCTGTGTGTCCTTGTGATGTCTGTCTGCTTGTATGTCTGTCTATAGTTTTCTAGTTAGATTTTTGTTGCTATTTCTCTTATGCCTGATGATGATTGCTTGTGTTGCAATCGAAACGTCGCTATTATTTTAATTTATTATTTTATCTTTAGACGTGACTTAACCGAAAGAACCAAAGAATAATTCCTGCAGTCACGAAAGCTCAAAAAATTAAGATTTCACGTTTTTGTCTTGTTTTTGGGCTCTGCCGTACTTCCACTGCAGTGAAAGATTGTTTACACAGTACGTATCCATCTGTTTAACTCAAATATTTTACTCGAATAATCCCCTGAGATGGATCATCTCATTGGCAAGTGTGCCCAGAATGTCGCTTGACACATACACAGCAAACGCGTATACAGAACAAACATTTTCAATCTATAACCGCAGCTCACTCAGCATGAGCCTGCCATATAGTCTTCTCATCCTTGCAACTTTACGATGTTCGTAACGCACATGGTGACAGTTACAACAAAAAATACTACTTTAACTTTCACAACAGTCGAGGCTTGCTTTAAGTTTCTATATGGGAAAACAAGCATGTTTAACGGCGAAAGTGACCGTATATTTCGCTGTTTTATTGTTTTACGTAACTCAACATATACATAATTAGCTTCATCTCACAATCGCTGAGGAATCACAGACAAGCTGCAAGGCTGCCAGGTAGTGAGCCGGCAGCCAACAATTTCTCTGCAGTTCTCTTTAACGATGTTTTCAGCCAATTACTGAGTGCTTATACATGTGCGAGGAAACGGGAGCGCCTGGAGAAAAACCCACGCATGCCATGAGGCAGCGCTCCTATCCCGCACAGAAGTAACAGACGATTGAAGTCCGCACTTTGGTGGACCGCATGCTGCCGCCGAGTCACGCCGTGGGCGCCGTGATCCCCACGGAAAAGAAGTGTCGCAACATTACTACCACGACTACTATATTTTGCCACTGGTAAAGGAGATGTCTCATAGTGTAAATGCTTACCCCGAGCTCTCAATACTTTGATAGTGCGCTGTTTTTGAGTTGTACGCCTTTTGGTGTCATCTGGTCCAACACCAATGGAGACTAGGCTCTAAGGAAAGCCGTCTCGGGTGTGGACCAATCAAATTCAAGGACAGTGCATATTATTATCATTATCAGAGTTGTTTCTTTTTGTTTGCATTTTGACTACTTGTGTTGTGGTTATTGCAAACATGATGCCTTGTATAAAGGTGTCAGTTTTTGTACCAGTTTAAAGGGTAAAAGCCTACTACTATATTTTGCCACTGGTAAAGGAGGTCTCATAGTGTATTTTGTCATTTATGCGGTCACCCACCAACCCTCGCCTCTGCAGCGCTGGGATGGACGATGCGGTTATCGCGGGGGGCCTTGCGTGGTACGTTGGTGCGTCGCCAGTTAACGGCGACCCCTGCAGGGGCTCGTCGTACTGCTCGCGATGGGGGGGGTGGGGGGGCGATTCAGCGGGAACGGCTCTCTGCGTGCCAGCCGGGGGAACGCGACGCCGGCAGTGAGCGCGAGCCACGGGGATCCTGTGCCGAACATGACGGCCGCGATTTGATCTCAGCAGCGCTTCCGTTTAGAGCGTGCGCGTGCATGCGCGCGTGCGCGTCCAATTTGAAATGTAACAAAGAAGGCATGAGAGCGGCGTCTCGGCAGTGCGCCGGAGCCTTAACAAGGAAAAAGCAGAGAGAGGGGAGAGAAAAAACAACTCAAAAAGAATCTCTTGTCTGAAGCCACTATTATCTTTTGTATCGCAGGCTCTGATGGGCCCTGCCTTCGGTGGTGTTTGAGGCTTTTATGGCCGCATTATTGCGTACTCCGGGGCCCTTAAAATGTTGGATGATTGAGGAGCGGCGTGATTGTTAACAGCGTTCGGAGGAGGAACTGTGGTGCGGAGGCGGAGAGAGGCGGCAGGGAAGTAGAGTCGAAGGAATAAAGCGAAGATCCAGGGAAATAAATAAATTAAGCATGTTTCAGAATGACCACGCGAGGTACGGAATGGAACATCTGAACGGCGCCTTTTGCGGCACCGTCTCCCGTAAGGTCAGCAGACTCTCCCGCATAAATAAATCTCTTTAATAAATCTCTTTAAAAGTGGGATTTGATTAAATCTGCTGGTGCATTAAACCTGCGCTGAAGCAAAGGTCACCGACTTTGCCCAGGAGGTTCAAAAGCGTCTCCCTCTCTCTCCCTGCCTCGCTCTCTCCTTGGCTCTCAAGCTCTCCGTTGGCACAGACAATCTTGCTCCAGAAACTCGATTTCAAATTATCATTCGTTGGTGGCATTATATGTATGTTGAACTTCTATCGGCACCGTGCTTAGCCAACCTTGCTAATCGGAGGTACTCGCATGCAATTCACACGTGAGTACAGCGTCTTGTTAGCAGTACGCTCCTGGGTGAGGGTCTGCCAAACCCGCTTACGAGCCATGAGAAATATATTTTTGTTACCATACTTCACAACGCTGGACAGTGCAGGTTTTTGAAGGTGGTGGCGGGGGTGGGCAATGATGGATGTTCTGCACTGCACTGTACTGCCCACAACGCCGCCTGTGCCTGCCTCTTTCATGGTGGTGGTCACCCACTACCCAGGCGCAACTCCTGCTTAGCTTCTAAGATCTGATGAGATCGGGTGCATTGCGGAGCGTTTGGTCATTCAGAAACATCATGATAAAATGTGAATTTATTGAACGTTTTGGAGAATTGCTGGATAAATCTCAACTAAAAAAATACTGTGGATGGCCGCCGCCTGTTTATCGTTGTAATTACCGTCTGCCTCGTGCTCCCCATGCTATCTTCGTCCTCAAGATCAAGCTATCGCAGTTAAAGCCGTTGATGCCACAGCACCTCGGCAAAAATTTCTACCCTCCTCCCCGCAGCTGGTGCACAGTCGACATGCGGAGCTGCAAGATCTGCCACGACTCCCACCATCTGCTTTTTGATTTTCCCCTCGGTCGCCGGACCCGTGGAGACAATTCCAATGCCTGTCTCGGTAACCGGCTCTCCTTCATCCTACACGCCCGTGCCAAATAATCACAATCCACAACGGTCACGCGTCGCGTTCCCTTCCGCACTTCCATGTTGGCTCGCCACAAAGCTGCCAGCCCTCATCTCGAGTCGCCTGCGCCCCAAACATGACCGTCGTCCCCGGCCTCCCCGGCCAACGTGTTCGCCGGACAACACCCCGCTGATCTCGACAAGGAGCATAAACCATCCTCGCAGCAGCCAGTTTTTCGCAAGCCATCGAACAAAGACGGCCACCGCATCGCGAGCTTTCAGATGCGCTTTTGCGGCCGCCTGGAACGCTCTTCTGATATTAGGAAGCCACTGGAGCTATGCACTTATGAATCTAGTGAGAAAACGCATTTCTTTACAACTGCTTTTCGTATTTAGTTTGTTGTCCTTCCCCCGCACCTCAGATTAGTACGGTGCGAAAGAAGTTCAACATACTGTACATTCGTAGATACTCGCGGGGACTGGCCGGCGAGACGTCACCGTGGTACGGACGCGAAACGAGTCTCTCGCGTCGGGGAACACCGCGTGGATGAGCGCCATTGGGCTGCCAGAGCGACAGCTCGCGCTGCTTGCCAGCGAGACTTCCGCTGGCAAGCGTGCCGCTTCGTTCCTTATTGTCCAAAAAAAAGTGTGGAGGATAACGACCAGAGGCGCTGGAGCGTGCCACGATGTGGGTACTTGCACCGTGACTGGGTGTGTCAACCTGTGATCCAATCTCCGACCCCCACGAACAGGTTTGCAGATTTGCTGAGCATTTCTGTGAAGTCCTGTGGGAGGGGAAATCCCTCAGCCTGGAAAATATCGCGGGACAAAGTGGGGATGACCCTGCTGAGGCTGCGGTACCTCAAATATTGGAAGAAGTCACCCCCTGTGAGTGGCTGGCTGAGGTGCCATCTGTTGAGGAAGTACTGAAGGTGATCCGGAGTCTGAGACCAGGAAAGGCACCGGGCAGAGATGATCTCCCAAGCGAAATGCTGAGGGAGGGTGGCGTTTGTGCACAGACTGCCCTACATGACATCATAACAACAGTCTGGACCACTGGACGGCTTCAGCAGGATTGGAAGGATGCCTTGGTGGTTCCCCTCTTTAAGAAGGAGGACCACACAGACTGTAACAACTACAAGGGCATCTCACTTCTCAGTGTGCCGGGAAAGGTCCTGACAAGGATTACTCAATATCGCCTTGCTAGGTACGCTGAGGAAAGGCTTGCGGAGCCCCAATGCGGTTTCAGGAAAGGGCGGCCCTGCACAGATGCCATATTTTCAGTCCGTCTGCTACAGGAGAGGTGTAGGGAATTCCAACAAGACCTACATCTCTGCTTTATTGACCTGGTCAAGGCCTATGATACCATCAGTAGGCCTGGGCTCTGGGTTGTTCTTCGTGCTTTCGGAGTCCCTGACCAGCTACTCATGATCATTAAGGACCTTCATGATGGTGAGCGGGCCCGGGTAAAATTACGTGGCCGGGAGTCGGAGCCATTCCCTGTACACCATGGGGTGTGACAGGAATGTCCTCTGGCTCCCACATTATTTATAAAACTATTTCGACCGCGTAGTTCGTGAAGCCTTCAATAGCTGTACCGGAGGGATTTCCATCTGGTACAGATACAATGGGAGGCTGATCGATGCCCGGGCGCGGTCAAGGGATGGCTCCCTATTGCTCAACATGTTATGTATGCTGATGATCTGGTAATTGCTGCTCACTCAGAGGAGGAGTTGGAGGCGCTGCTGATTAACCTGGAGCTTGCCACTAAGAGGTGGGGCCTTACCATCAGCTCCACCAAAATTAAGCACAGTGGAGAGTTTCCCATACCTGGGCAATGTGCTCATGACCGGCTCCGGTGTGACAGCAGAGGTTTCACTCCGAATCAGTCGAGCGGCATTATCTTTTCATCGGTTGCGTAACACTGTGTGGAAGCTACCTGGTCTGTCGCTCCACACGAAGCTTCAGGTCTTCTCGGCCACAGTCATTCCCTCCCTTCTCTACGCTTGCAAAACGTTGATCCCCCCTAATGGAACATCTTTGCCAGTTAGAAACATTTAGGCTGGCCTGCCTACGATCCATTCTGGGTTTAACCAGGCTGGATTGTGTGAGGAGCTCACAAATCCTTGAAAGATCTTCACAAAGTCCTATCGGTGAGCTCCTCCGGCAGGCAAGGCTGCGTTAGCTGGGTCAGCCACTACATACCTAAACCTGGGTCTGTCCCGTGACCTCGTGCCAGCGGGCGTTCGACACTTCACGTGGCCTCAACGTGCACATAGCGTGGCACAAGCGCCGTGGTGACGTCGCTGCCACTTAGTGACGAATGGCGGTTGTTGTTGTTGTGCGTCGTGACTGCGTGTGAAAATGTGTGCGTGATAAACCTGTGGCACAGACACAGTGTGTATTCACGACACAGCCGTAGAGTTACGGCTACGCATTGTGAAAATGCTTTCAACTCGTGACTTTTTTCAGCATGATGATAATAATAATAATGTCTTGTTGTCAATCCTCTGCTGGATGAAGGACACCGCATGCAATGTTTGGTCATGGTGCTTGTTCGACCGTACTTCACCACGCAGCTCAGTGCGGGTTGGCCAGGATCAGTTCAGATGTCACGCGCCTTTAAAACTGGCCGTGCCGCGGGGAATGAATCTCAGGATGCTGCCAGGTTTACAGCGCAGTGCGCTAACCACTACTACACCCCCCACCCCAGAGCATTGTGTTGCTCATTTTTAAATGAGCGACACTTTAGGACGGATGGCTACATGTGGTTGGCAACATACGTACAACACGTATTTTTAAATAGCTTTTTTAAGAGTTTTCCTGTCCCTTGTGAAGCATTATTGTCACCTTAACACATTGTCCTGCTGCGGAGGGAGCTGGTAGGAACGTTGGGTTGCTCGGTCCATGGCCAGGGTCAACTGCGGCGTGGTGTATTCCGCAAATATGCCCGACTGTGAGGGCGGGCACAAGCCGGCGTGAGTAGGTTAAACGTTGAGTTTTATAAGGGCACCACGGGGTGACCAGCCCCTCCCCACCCAGCCCCACCCCTCCCACCCCCCACCCAGCCCCACCCAGCCCCTCCCTCTTCACCCTCCCCACCCAGCCCCTCCCCACCCTCCCCTCCCCACCCAGCCCCACCCTCCCCACCCAGCCCCTCCCCACCCTCCCCACCCAGCCCCTCCCTCCCCACCCAGCCCCTCCCTGCACGACGGACACAATAATCCCCTGTGGGCTGGTGTAGCCAGGAGGTTCCTACCAGTATAAAACATTAACACAATATAATAACACCATGTATCACAATTTTTGTTCTTGGGTAGTAACTAGTAAGTGTTATTTCGTAATTGCTTATGCATAAAAAGTATAGAAAATAGCTATTATTCCCCACAAACTTTGCTTTTGTGACCAGGACAGTGATACAGTATTTCGAAATCTACCTATTTTCAATGAAAAATTACTACAAAAGATTTCGAAGTGAGTAGTTTTTCGAGATGGTTCCTCCCCACAGAGAACACGGTCCGCTGTGGCCAGTCCCGCCTGTGGTAGTGCGCCTTGGTGTCTAAATCTTTTGTAGTCATTTTTGTATTACTTTAGTATAAATACATGTTCATTTTGATTCATATGTTTTTTTTTCTGACTTCATGTGAACAAAAAGACACAGATTCGCTAGTTTTCTCATTGAAAATAGGTACATTTTAAAATATCACTGTCGTGGTCACAAAAGCAAAGTTTGTGGGGAATAAATGTTCTGTACTTTTGAGGCATAAGCAATTACGAAGCAACACTTACTACCTGGGAACACAAAAAAAATGTGTTACACTGTTATTTGCGTCGTTGTGGAGAATTGATTGTAAAAATTTAAAAAGCAGAAAATTACCCCTTCTTAACAATATCTTTCTTGCCAAATATATATATATTACACATCTCGTCAGCCATACGGCCTTTTGGGAATGCATCACTTGAGCAGTAACACAAGCAACACTGGACCGGTTTGGGCCTTCACTGTCTTATCGTCGTGCTCGCTTGAACCTCGTCTGGTGAACTGCCAGATGTTTAAAAGGCAGTGGACCCTCTCTGTGAGATGTGGGTGTCCTAGTTTGACACAAAACGATGTAAAACACAATTATTAAAGCACCGTTGTGGAGAATACGAGAAACAAAATAAGTAAGTGGGCAATCTGCCTCCTCCGCACAGCGGTGCGAAGTTTGCTTGGATTTAACTCGCGCTGCTGGAAGTTTGCACTCCTAGGAGGCCGTGTCATTGATGGGAAGTGTAAAAAAAATCGTGAAGGAACGTGGGGAGATGTATGTTGAATTTCTTTCGCACCATACATAGCCAACCGTGCTAATCGGAGGTGCGGGGAAAGGACAACAAACTAAACACAAAAGTAATTTCCAAAGAAATTCGTTTTAAATTTAGATTTCAATGTGCATAGCTCCAGTGGCTTTCTAATGTTGGAAGGAAGAGCGTTCCAGACGGCCACAGAAGTGCATCTGAAAGCGTACGATGCAGTGGCCGTTTTCGGTAAAAGCCTTTTCTTATCTTAATACTGGCAAAAAGGGTCCCGTAAATACAAAGGCAGAGATTCCCCGTACAGAACAGGCTGCCTACTTCTTTTGTTGCTGAAACGTGTAAAGGTTTCGCAAAGAGAGCACTCTGCTCGAGCCGTTGCCATTCCCAGCCCCCCATTTCCCGTGGCATGAAATCGCAGGCCACGAGCACTTTCGTCGTATTAATTTTTTCACGGTGTCTTGTGCCTCGTCAGGTGTTATTCTTTTTTATTATTGTCGAAGGGGTACAAAATGGTTAGGGGGGTGGTCGAGATCAATACGGGGGCGATCGTCGGGACCCGCTGTCGGCGGTGCCTGGAACCTCGTGACGGAATTGCTGGGCAACGACAGCCCTGAGCCCCTGGGTGGGAGCTGTGAAACAAACACAATTTGAAACAATTATTTTTATTTATTTCACCAGGAGTAAGATCCACTGAGCTACACAGCTCTTTTTCAGAAGCGACCTGGCCATCATAAATGATAGCTTAACCAAGTGGCTTGTCATCATCCTGTGGGAATTTATAAAAGCCAAATACTGTAAACCTGACGTTTATTCCAAATGTAGGGAGGGGGGGAAAACCGGAGGACCCGGAGAAAAATCCTCACGGCCACGGGGAGAACATGCAAACGTCAAATTTACAGGCGTCAGGGTCGGGATGGAACTCACAACCTCCTGTATACCAGGCAAGGGAGCCCCCCAATGCACAACATCTCGCCACAGTGGCGAGATGTTGTGCGTTGGGGGGCCGGGCAGCCTGTGGTCAAGTAAACAGACTGATGCACGTGGCACAAGATCGGAGCATTCTCCGGATGTGACCCAGTAGAGGGGAAATAATGGGGAAAATTGAGGAGAAAACGAACAACGTATGTGTGTTTCTGCGTTGAGCTTCTTTCACACCATACGTAACCAACCGAGCTAATCGGAGGTGGGAAGATGATAGGGAAAGATAGAGGATGTTATCGGAAAGGTGTGACATTACGTAACCCTTTTGCATTCCGATGACGTACGTGTACGTCAGTTTTCTATTCTGATTCCGTTCTGATGATGTACACATACGTCATCGGAATTAAACCAGAAGAAAGAATTAAAAAAAACTGTATCGGTACCGAGGCTCCCACAAGGCCATGCGGGAGGGCGTGTGGCACAATTTGGCGCCGGCTATCACAGAATGCGGTCGTGTCGCCCCGGTTTCTATACGGTGAGTACAATGTCTATAAAAACAACGGCGCTACGCTTCTCGAAATAAAATCCACGCTGAACCGCTTGCGCATTCCGAGATTAAGCGGTGAACGGGACCCACCCTGCAGCTTGCAGACATCTCGGAACGGGCAAAGGTGAACGTGGGGAAAAGCCAGATCGAGAACAAATCGACAGAAGGAGACTGAGCACCCCCCCCCCCCCCCGCCTGTAGGCTGTGACTAAGCCATGGCACAGGCAGGTCTTTATTCATTTATTAAAATCCCAACCGCTCTATCGGCGTCGTGGCATGAGAGGAAGTATCCATTCCTCCATCCGTGATGAAGACTCAGTTCACACTGACTGTTTGTTCTCATATTCGTGGATCTTTCGCTAAAGTCACGTAGCAGGGAAGTAATACAATGATACAAATAAAACATAATAAAATTCTCACGACGTTTCGGCCACAACACAAGCAGCCGTCTTCAGGTGAAGACCAGAGCTGTCGGAAAGACAGCGTCATTAGGACGCTGTCTGAGGACGGCTGCTTGTGTTGTGGCCGAAACGTCGTGAAAATTGTATTATATTTTATCATAGTTATTTTTATTATTTCCCTTCTACGTGACTCAAGCGGCCACACAACACTCCTCTTGCGTCTTCTCTCACGCTTCACCACTTTGTAATTCCTCCCTATAGTCTCTTTTCAAAATCTCGAATAACCTTATTCAACTCAAGGGATGTATTAACTCTCATGTTACAACTTCATTCGTGCTGTTTGTTGCTGACGGCTTGGCATCATCGGAATTTTGGTTCTGCGCTCAGCAAGCGTGATAAAAACGATTCATTTGGATCTCCTCTCAGAGCAGTGTTAGATAACAGCCGACGGAAGTGGATATCAGCGAGCAAGCTCTGCAATCCCTTCAGCTGTGCTCCACACAGTGGGGGCAGCACTTCACTTGACCATCCTCTGTGCCACTCTGAGTAATATTCGTCACATGTGGGCTGCTGCCTGGATTCCGAACCAGGATCTCAGCGGTGACAGGTCAGCGCTCTGACCTTTCAGCAGCCCGGCCACCTCATTGCAAAAGAGACGTGAGAGCATCAATGGTTTCTAACCTGGTGAAATCAGGTCCTTCAATCAATCTCGATTTAAATGCCAATTTATTTTTTTCCCATTTAAAGTCAATCATTGGGATGAACAAAGTTGCAGGCGATGTGGGGAGGTCTAGACCTCGACGTATGGGACATGACAAACACTGCTTCGACTGCTTCCGAGCTTGCTCTGGGAGCTGAGATGGCCGTGGGTCCTGGCCGGTGTGGGGGGAGCGGGGGGAGGAGGCACCACCTCGTCGTTTGGTCGCTGGTGTCGCGATCTCCGGCCCGCGAGACGGCGCTGCCGGCAGGCCGGCTCTCCGGTCACCCGCCCATCCGCCCGCCCGCCCGCCCGCCCGCCTTGGCTCTCGTCATACTCCGCGGTTACAAAAAATTATTTTCAATTCAGAAATGTCACTTTTGATTATCACCGGCGCGAGAGCGTGACCGATGTGGTGGGGCCTCGAGCAATATAGCGCTTGACTTTAAATTTGCCAAGGAAGACTTGCGGCGCCGGGAGCCGCCCAGGAGGCAGGGCGGATGCGGCCAAAGGGGAGCGGAGCCCGGCGAAGCGGTGGAAGATGAGTCCGTGGCACGGCGCGCGTGCCCGTGCCGAGCCTCACGGAAATTTGAATGCAGCCTGAGCCAATAAGCACGAGCCGGCCACACCACGGTGCCTGTCTCGGTCGACGGGCAATGGGCACACGTGACCTTTGAATCAACACGACGATATATTTAATGCTCTTTGGGTCTTTGGGTAAAGTCACGTAGATAATGATGATGATGATGGCGAGTCTCCGTGATGGACGTTTGCTCGGAACGAATGTCTGCGGCGGTCTCGACGTGCCGGGGGGGTAGGGGGGGAATTCACCGCCCGGGCGTTGCCGGTCGTGATTGCCGTTAATTCATCGCAAATCTGAATAATTATTGTTTTCACAAACCGTTGCTTAAAATAACATTGTTGTTACGCGTTCTCTTTGCGTCGAAAATGTTGCTGCCGTGCAACCAAATTATAGCTTGTATCAAGGTGACACTCTGGGATATTACCGAGTTGATTTTTTTGTTGCACAGTGCGGCAAAAGATAAAAAAAATAATTGCACCAAATTTCTGCAACCGCAAAGTAACGGATATATTTAAACAAAAAAATTTTAACGCTTGTGAAATAACTCGTTATTGTACTGATTAAGTTTACTTTATTTTTTAATTGGCGCAAAATATATTCCTGCTTCTTCTCAACCACAACAATGATTACGTGCGGTTAGTGCTCCGAAGCCAAAAAAAAACAAGTGAAAATTGGCTCTGTCAAACATCCCAAACGGATGTTCTAATACCCGCTTGTTTATCTGAATTTGCAGATTTTTTTTGTGTTCTCCGCTATTGGGTTGCGCTTTCCAGAGAATCCCTCTCCTTATCGAGGGTCAACGCTGCGATCCCACAACGCCACCGCACGACCCTCAGAGGCTCAAAGTAATTATCGGGGGGCCCCCTTCCCCCCGTCGCCGCCTCCACTCCGTTATCCCGCTAATCAGCTGCTGGCCGCTTATCTCCCCCTCCCCGTGGTGAGAGGGCCGAGGCTTCTGATGGCGGGGCAGGGGGGGGCGGGGGCCGAGGTGGGTGGGGGGGAGGGGTGGAAACGGGGGGCCGTGGAACGCCCGTCTTGGAGCTGGAGGGGACCCCGCAGGGGGTAGGAGGGGCGTAGAGGAGGCGGAGGAGGCTGAGGATCGTGTGGAGAGGCTGGGGAACAGAGGGGAGATGAGAGAGGGGGGGGGTACAAGGGTTTGCCATGGCAACCGGCTTCTTAGTCCTTGTTGCTGATGATGGGTGTTGGTGGGGGATTGGGGAATGGGGCCCTGGGTTGTCTCACCTGATGAGGGGAAAATAAATAAATGGAGGTTGGAGTGGACGCGTGGTGAGGACGGCCTCGTGCAGGGCGACCCGCGCTGCCGCGTGTTTATCCGCGCGTGAGGTCAACGAGAAAAGAAGAGAGGGGGGAAAAAAAAGAGGAATTTACAATTTGACTGTTTCCTTTCCTCGGAGGGCGTCTGAGAGGACGCGTTTGCCCGGGGAGATGGAGCGATGAATTTCAACCGGTGTGTGCGGGTGCCCCGTGGAGTTTTTCACGGTGAGGATCGCGGCAGATTGCGCTGGATGACGGCTGTTTGGAGGGCTTCATCCAGCAGGGGATTGACCATGGCCAGGGGTCGTCAAGCAAAACAACAAGAGGAGCCAATATTTTCAAATTCGCAGTGCACGTGAATTAGAGACGGCGATCCTTCATAAATAGCGGCCACGAAGCAGCAGTCCTTAAAGAGCTGCATGCGGCTCCGGGGCTGCAGGTTGCCAACTCCTGACCATGGTTGATGATGGTGACGTGGTCGAGAGATTCGCGGTTCAAATGGGTCAGCCGCCCTGGTTACTAACACTACGGTGTATTCACCTTACACGAGTGCCGTCTGCTGTACAGTGGATCTTAAAGATTCTTTGACGGCATTGAATTCAGGGTTGGCCACGCCTGTGCCAGCGTAATGGTACAATTTGGCCAAATGTGAAATCTCTCCGCGGATTTGTCAAATGAGAAACGCATCGCAGTTGTCCGCCTCCTGCGAAACAGCTGCCGGAGCCTGTCTGTGAAACATAGCGCCTTCACAATCAGAATAATTATTTGTACTCGAGGAATCCGGTGAGCTGTAAAGCTCTTTTCCACAGCCTTGCGCTCCCAGAATCCCCGCATACCAAACGTGTTCGTGATGAAATTTGACGACTCCTTTCTCGGGTGGAACGACGGTGAAGTTGCTCTGAACCCGGCGATTTCCAGACACGGCCGACGTCAATGGCGAGCGATGTGCGAGCCAGTCCTGGCTCCCTCCTTCACCAAGCTGCACTCACCGGGGTGGTGAGCTGTCATCAAACAACCCCCATGGCCAAAACGGCTTCGGGAGGCGTTCAGTGGATTGATTGATAGATAGAGGGCCTGTACATTCTATTCTTGCACGCGCATCTTGGCCCAGTAAAACAATGGGTTGGACACGCTGTGATAACGAGCACACACGTGGCATTAAGGCTGGTAATTCCCTGCACTCGTATAACCCTTATCATTGTCCATCATCGTCATCACCATCATCGTCATCACCATCATCGTCGTTATCGGGGTGGAGCCGAGGCCCACGTGCTCACGTGCTGCGCTTACGAACCTGGCGACACGAGTGAGACTCCCGGCCACGGCCAACATCAGTTTTGAGTGATGTCCAACCTCTCCCAACCCTTGCGTGACCAGCATGGTGAAGTATGGTCAAACCACCCCCAATGATCGGCTTCAATTAGTGGATCAACAATGAGTCACCCTACAGCCAGCGTTAAGGAGTACGGCATATCATCGTCTCATTTAATTTGTTTGGCGTTTTTCATTTTTATTGACCCACAGGTCGACTTTCGCAAACGAGTCTTCTTCATCGCGGTCCCTTGTGTTCTCAACCGGGTTAAACAAAACCAAATCTTGCAGCGGCCTTTTGTAAGGAAATTGATGTGAACGTACGGGCGAACGCCGCGCGCGTGCCTGCGTGCGTCCGTGAGTGAGTTCAGCGTCAGAGACGGGGGTCGCTCCTCAGCATTGTCCATGGACGGTTACAGCGGTGGTGCTGTTAGTGTTGTTGTTTTTTTGCACTTTACAACAGCGGCTGATATGGGAACGGTTGAGTGTGAATTGCCGGGCTTCTTTTGCAAGTTGCAGTGTACGCATGAGCATCTAAATATAATCGCGTCTAAGAACACGGCGTCCACGAGTGATGCCTTCCGCTGAAAATAAACATTTAACTTGCAGAAAGGTGGAGAGTATTTGTAATTTTTACGTAGCTCTTTTATTCAGAAGCAAACCTGGCCACAAATGATAGCTCAAACAAGTGGCTTGTCGCGTGGCAATGTATAGCAGCCAAATACTCCAAAAGCCGTGATGTTGCTTCTAAATGTGGAGGGTAAAACCGGAAGACCCGGAGAGAAATCCACGTGAGCCACGGGGAGAACATGCAAACTCCAAATATACAGGCGTCAGGGTCGGAATCGTACCTATGCCTTCCTTAGTAATGGCACAGTGAGGAAATCAACCTTTAACCTCATCCGCCCATAACCATGGTAGCAGATGAGGATACTTGATGCTCAAACGTAAAATGGAAACCTCTCCACAGCGTTCTGTGACTATGGTCACCACCCACACAGAACCGTGGAACATTGACCGACTCGGTGCCTGATTCACAAATACGAAGGAGGAGGCATCATTACAGCGATGAATCACCACTCCTTTACTCCCGACGCAATCATCTGGCTCAACCACCTCGATGTAAAATTACAGCTGTTGCTCTCCATCAACATCAGCCGTACGACGTGAGGAAATGAGGGGCGGGGGGGGGCAATGAGGAAATGTACTTTACGTAAAAAAAAACGTTACAACAAAATAATTTGTGTCCAGAATAAATTGACAATTAAACAAAAACGGAAATGGAATTGTCAACGGAACGGCGTTAGTGGTGGTGAACACGCCCGCCAATTCTCTCATCTGCGTGGAACACTGCCGTTAAATATCGGTGCCAAGCTGGCGATTGTCCGCGGAACGACGGTCACCAAAGCGAAGTGAACGTTGATGACTCATCCACGTCGTCGTTTCCACGAGGGAGATCGTTATCCGCCAGCGCTACGCCACGGCCCGTGTCACCTCTTAGAAAATTACTCTCGGGGTAAAATTAACTGTGGGAAGCTGCTGATGACCCCTCTGATAGGGTTGCCACCCCTGAGGTACGAAAAAAAAACCGGGACGTTTGCATCACAGGAAGATGAACATCTCACGATACCAGCAGAGGGGAGACCAATATGTAAATGCTTCGTCTTGAGTGGTGTATTATTATGCACAACTGACAAGAACTGTGATTTTTTTTTGCGTGTTATATCCTGGGAAGCAGATTTCCCTGGACACGCGACCGCCTGAACAACAAGACGAGCTTGAGACAAGCAGGACAGGTGGCAACCGTCGGGTCTGACCACGCCAACTAAAGGCACCCGAGTTCCTGGCGCTCGGAGCCGGGAAAATGTGGGTGCACCGCACCGCACCGCAGACCGCGCAGAGAGAGAGAGAGAGAGCAGCACGGGGCAGCACGGGGCAGGGAAGGGCAGCTCAGCCACTCACCCAGGCGGCTGCTGGATTCGCCGGCTGTCCTGGCAGAAACCGCTGCGCCCTCCTGCACACAGGTGGAGCGAGCGAGCGCAGTGGCGTGTTCCCAATGCGGTCGGCGCAACGCAGATGAGCGGCGACGGCGACGGCGATTGATCGGCGAGGGGGAGCGTCTGTCGGCTGCCATCTCTCCCGATGATGCTGCTCGGGCAGAGAGGGGTGGGAGGATGGGAGCATCGCGGCTGCTCAGAGTGCGTGCGAGTGCGAGTGCTGCGCGTGACTGCGTTGCCTGCGTGTGACGAGCAGTGTGCGCGCACGAAGTCTTGTGCGCGCGTGTACGTGCGGTGGGTGCGTGCGAGATGAGTGTGTGAGTGAGAGTGTGTGTGCGCTCGCGCTATGAGTGCGCGCGTGTACGTGCGGTGGGTGCGTGCGAGATGAGTGTGTGAGTGAGAGTGTGTGTGTGCTCGCGCTATGAGTGCGCGCGTGAACAGCGCGCGCGCGCCTGGCTCTGAGTGTTATGAGCGTGGGCTGCGGTGGGAGCGGTGCGGATGGGAGGGGGAGTTTTTGGGCGAGGGCACTGGGGGGGCGGGCGGGTTCAGTCTGCACAGGGAGGGCGCGGGGGGGGGGCGTTGAGCGAATGGGCAGGCGGTCCGTCAGTCATGCGGGGTGCACGGGATGGTGTGGGAGGGGGCGTTGTGGGGGGGGGGGAGCGGTGGGGGTAGTGGTGGGGGGTAGCGGTGGGGGCAGTGGTTTGGGGGCGTTGTGTGTGCGGGCGAGGGGGGTGTACAGAGTCAGGCACCCGAGAGGAACAAGCCACGAGTCTCGAGTGGGGAGGGCGGGCGGGGGGGCGTTGATAGCAGGGGCGGTGCGCCGGAACACGCGAGGGGACGGCACGCGTCCATCCGTCCGTCCGCTCGCTCTCCTCGTCTCCCGCTAAGCCGCGAGAGAGCACCGGGGGATCGGCGGTCGCCGTGGCGACGACGACGACGGGGCTTGGGTGGCGTGCGCGCGTCGCTCTGCGGTAGCGGTGGTGGCGGCGGTGGCCTCGGCCCCCCTCCCCATGTCGCGCATCAGCGCCCGGCCCTCGCCTGCCCCGGCTGCCCCAGTCGCCCAGGCCGCCCAATCCATCTCCTCTGGCGCACTCCACATTCACTCCTCTTCAGTTGCTGAGAGCGGCAGAGGCTGGAGGCGTGCCCTTATCCCTACCTTCATCTTTCATAACAATACCTCCCTCCGTGCTCCTCTTCTCTCTCTCTAGGGGTTTTTTTTAAAGAAACGTACCATCAGATGTTGCGCTAATAGTCGTGCAAAATAGCAGCCGGGGTTGAGGTTTGTATTTTTTTGGTATATTTCCCTTCCCACACCAATGTGGCTTTACCAATTTTTTTTCTTTTTGCAAATTTTGCATTAGGAGCGTCGTCGCATCGCTGATGCATTGGATGTGCGGGATTTGAATGTATATTGAAGCAAAAAAGCCACTATATATATACCTTTCAAGAACACCTTCCCTGCAGCCGTCTTGCAATCCCACAAATTAAGGATCAGTGTTTGATGCCAGCTTGAGATGCGAGCGATAGCATCTGGCACGTTATTGTGCAAGGAATGAATCTTATTATCGGTCGCTTTGAATATCAATGCGTTATTTCAGGATATGAGATACAGGGCCACTCTTCTGGCCGGCTTAGACTTGAAATAATGAAACAGTGCAGGAAATGCTAACCACTCGGGCGGCGGGAGGGAAGGCAGCAAGGCGAGCGCCGCCGCCGTCGCTGAAGTGGTTCCATCACCGGGAAAATTCAACCTCCGGCTGACAACAAAAACATCCTTTGTAATAATTCTAAAAATGATTAGCAACGTAGATAATGAGGGAGATTCTACACTGTAACGCAGAGCTAAAGCAATTTCCTTTCCTGGGGTTCCAGGCTGTCGAGTTGAGGAGCGATGTTTATATGACGTTCAGGCTGAGGGTTGACGGGTGAGCCGGTGAGCGTCTGAAACCGCTGCCGGCTTAATTTGGCCGCACGAAACGCGAGTGCTCGCGTAACAGCACGCACGCTCCCACGCTTCACCTTGGTGCCCGGCAGTAGAGCGGCTCCAATCACGGAGAGATTTAAACATTTTTTAAATTAAATTTAACGGCGAGTGATCACCTTCCAACATTCGTGCAGGAGCCCATACACAATAATGCGCCGTTAATTTGGAGGTGACGAGGCCACGGAAAGTTATTCCGCGGCCTCAGCTTTATTGAGAAGCCAAGAGTTTTACCACATTAACACCTCGCCGGGCAGCGCGGCTCCTGGAGGATAATGAATGAGCAGATTTGTCAGAGGAAGAAAAAAAACCCCTTGCCGTTTTCACGTGGAGCGCCCGACTCAAGCCACACGTGCGATCGGTGCACGCGGCAGCGGCGGTGGTGGCGGTTGGCCGCGTTTTGGTGGCATGGGTGCCGATTTCTCTGAAATTTCCGCCCCGAAGATGCGGCGTCTCCCTTCGAAGAAAAAGATACAAAACGTCGTCTTTAGCCGAACGCATTCATTGATTGAGGAGTTGAGGTTCACAAGTTCAGATTGTCTCCTGGGCAGTGCTGTCACCATTGTCACCAATCACGCGGAATTACGGACGACTCTCGTGGCACGGAGCTAATTTGCGAAATTAAATACGCGTATGGATTTTACACACAAATCGCTAACGCCTGCCGCGCTGCCGAGCACTCTGCGAGAAGCCACGGTGGGTGCGCGCGCGTGTGCGAGGAGCGCCAACGGTGTGGGCTGGTGCCACTGAATTTCACTTTAAGTTGACTGCCAGAGACACGGCGTGAAATATTTTGTTGTTGTTGGCGAGCTATGTATACACCGCAGCTTCAACAATGAGAGGTATCAACGGGCGGCGAAGGAATATGCTAGCTTTATGCGGAGAGATATTGAATGCGGCTCTCTGAGCGAAAGCTGAACTTTGCCAATCTCCCAAGGGCTTCCTTAATGAATGCAATGAATGCGGCTTAGAGCTTAGAGACTCCCAGCGCTTATAGGGCTGGGAGAGAGAGAGAGAGACTGCAACGGTAAGTTTGTGTACAGGCACAGGTGAAATAGGGTTGTGGGCGGGGCCTTTTTTGTCCACGTTGCCGATGCACTCTGGCGAGAAAAAGCGGTTGTCGGCATGGAAATGGTACGGCCGGCGCCGATTGGCTGAATTAATGGATGGGTTGAAATGTAAAATAATGAATGTGGAGGGGATTAATTAAACGTTAAGTAAAAGCAGGAGAGGATTGTCACGGCAGAAGCGATGAGATGTTCGCGTGCAAAGCGTAAAGAATTAGCGCGAGTGCTTTGTGGTTTGCGGTGGTTGGGTTGGGTTTTTTCGCAGTACTTGTTTTTTTTTGCTTAATTCTTCCTTTTCTCATTTTTTTTGTCCTTGGCTTGCATCTGTCTGCCACGGGAAGATCTAATTCGACGGTGATCGTACAAGATGTGCGCCGTCATGGAGACGGCACAAGCGCGGCGAAAATCGAGATCCCGAGAGAGACGCAACGAATTCTATCAGACGGGCAGAAAAGGCCGGGGCCCGTGTCGGGATTAGAGAGTGCACGGGGAGGTCTTTGGCTCGTCAGGCGCCAGCTCCTTGATTGCTCAAGGTCACTGGAGGCCACATTTCCCTTAATCAAAAGCTCCACCGGGCACAAGAGCGTCCGCGAAATCGACCGGCCCATACAGCGACGGATTCTAGAGCCAGATTCCTCCTCCCCCTGATTGCGTTGCCACCATCTGTGAAGTCGCTTTTGTTAATTTTTTTTATTTCGTATGAAACTGAAATAAAACTTGCCGTGGCTTGTTTTGTGATGCGGCGCTGCGCCCAAGTGACGTGGGGAGCAACACGAGCTGGCTTAAAGCAACATGAGCTGACTTAGAGCAACACGAGCTGATTTAGAGCAACACGAGCTGACTTAGTGCAACACGAGCTGGCTTAGAGCAACACGAGCTGATTTAGAGCAACACGAGCTGGCTTAGAGCAACACGAGCTGGCTTAGAGCAACACGAGCTGACTTAGTGCAACACGAGTTGGCTTAGAGCAACACGAGCTGGCTTAGAGCAACACGAGCTGGCTTAGAGCAACACGAGGTGACTTAGTGCAACACGAGCTGGCTTAGAGCAACACGAGCTGGCTTAGAGCAACACGAGCTGACTTAGTGCAACACGAGCTGACTTAGAGCAACACGAGCTGACTTAGAGCAACACGAGCTGACTTAGAGCAACACGAGCTGGCTTAGAGCAACACGAGCTGACTTAGAGCAACACGAGCTGGCTTAGAGCAACACGAGCTGGCTTAGAGCAACACGAGCTGGCTTAGAGCAACACGAGCTGACTTAGAGCAACACGAGCTGGCTTAGAGCAACACGAGCTGGCTTAGAGCAACACGAGCTGGCTTAGAGCAACACGAGCTGGCTTAGAGCAACACGAGCTGGCTTAGAGCAACACGAGCTGGCTTAGAGCAACACGAGCTGGCTTAGAGCAACACGAGCTGACTTAGAGCAACACGAGCTGGCTTAGAGCAACACGAGCTGGCTTAGAGCAACACGAGCTGACTTAGTGCAACACGAGCTGGCTTAGAGCAACACGAGCTGACTTAGTGCAACACGAGCTGGCTTAGAGCAACACGAGCTGGCTTAGAGCAACACGAGCTGACTTAGTGCAACACGAGCTGGCTTAGAGCAACACGAGCTGGCTTAGAGCAACACGAGCTGGCTTAGAGCAACACGAGCTGACTTAGTGCAACACGAGCTGGCTTAGAGCAACACGAGCTGGCTTAGAGCAACACGAGTTGACTTAGAGCAACACGAGCTGGCTTAGAGCAACACGAGGTGACTTAGAGCAACACGAGCTGACTTAGTGCAACACGAGCTGGCTTAGAGCAACACGAGCTGGCTTAGAGCAACACGAGCTGACTTAGAGCAACACGAGCTGGCTTAGAGCAACACGAGCTGACTTAGAGCAACACGAGCTGACTTAGAGCAACACGAGGTGACTTAGAGCAACACGAGCTGGCTTAGAGCAACACGAGCTGACTTAGAGCAACACGAGCTGGCTTAGAGCAACACGAGCTGACTTAGAGCAACACGAGCTGGCTTAGAGCAACACGAGCTGACTTAGTGCAACACGAGCTGGCTTAGAGCAACACGAGGTGACTTAGAGCAACAAGAGCTGACTTAGAGCAACACGAGCTGATTTAGAGCAACACGAGCTGGCTTAGAGCAACACGAGCTGGCTTAGAGCAACACGAGCTGGCTTAGAGCAACACGAGCTGGCTTAGAGCAACACGAGTTGGCTTAGTGCAACACGAGTTGACTTAGAGCAACACGAGCTGATTTAGAGCAACACGAGCTGACTTAGTGCAACACGAGCTGGCTTAGAGCAACACGAGCTGGCTTAGAGCAACACGAGCTGGCTTAGAGCAACACGAGTTGGCTTAGAGCAACACGAGCTGGCTTAGAGCAACACGAGTTGACTTAGAGCAACACGAGTTGACTTAGAGCAACACGAGCTGACTTAGAGCAACACGAGGTGACTTAGAGCAACACGAGTTGACTTATTAGAGCAACACGAGTTGACTTAGAGCAACACGAGCTGATTTAGAGCAACACGAGTTGACTTAGAGCAACACGAGCTGACTTAGAGCAACACGTGGTCACTTAGAGCAACACTAGTTGACTTAGAGCAACACGAGTTGACTTAGAGCAACACGAGCTGACTTAGAGCAACACGAGCTGACTTAGAGCAACACGAGCTGGCTTAGAGCAACACGAGTTGACTTAGAGCAACACGAGTTGACTTAGAGCAACACGAGCTGACTTAGAGCAACACGAGCTGACTTAGAGCAACACGAGCTGACTTAGAGCAACACGAGTTGACTTAGAGCAACACGAGTTGACTTAGAGCAACACGAGCTGACTTAGAGCAACACGAGCTGACTTAGAGCAACACGAGCTGACTTAGAGCAACACGAGCTGACTTAGAGCAACACGAGTTGACTTAGAGCAACACGAGTTGACTTAGAGCAACACGAGTTGACTTAGAGCAACCGTTTTGATTGAATGGTTGAAATTGCCAACCAGGATGATAGGAGTTGTTCATAAAGCAATATATGTCTGATCAAAGTCCACCTTAAGGAGGTGGTCAACATTGGGATTGTTTTTGAGCCACCACGGTCACGTTACACCAATTTACATCGTCTCAAACCAATCAACACACTCCAAATCAGTAACCCGAAAGCCTTAAAAGGAGAACATTTTTTATAGTCGGTGACATATCAGTCGGTGGCAACTTCTGCTTAGAACATACAAAGGGAATAGCAGATAATAAGGGGTGGAGGCAGCACTTTACACCATGGTACCTGACGAGCATTCAATGTAAAAACGATGTTTTGATTAACTGTTTTCACATTTGCATATTAATAGCTACCTAATACTAGCTGGGTCAGTGTAAGACGAACCCTTCAATAGTCACAAACTATTAGTCCGAAATAAATTCATTTATATGAAAAGTCAAATGATTAACTGCTGCTGGCACATTGCATTTTGGGAAGATTTGTTCTCTTGAGGACAAAGCACAATCCACTTAGCAATGCATTCCTGGGCTCAATCACCATCTCAATGAAAGGAATTCACATCGTCTCCGCTAAACACGGATTCTTCCCGGCGAGTCTAAATTACGTTTACGCGTTTATTGAACGGCGGTAACCTTGCATTAGGTGCTGTCTGTCCGCACTCTCCACTTTTCCATGCTCGATCATTATCCTTCACGGGCGCTGGAGATTGAACATTGGCAACGTCCAGAGGTGGACTTTTATCCAGCAGTGGACAAGACATGGACGAACATTTTTTTTTCATTTACGACGGCGCTTATTCGTGGAACCGAAAGCGCCACAATCTCAACGAAAAGCCGTCGCGTGTACGGCAACGCTCCCCTTGAAACGAGAACGCGGCTCAGCTGGCCATTTGCGCCGAATTTCCACGGTTGATTGAAATGCAACGCTCCTTTTGCTTTGCTGGGAATGTGGCAGAGAGAGAGAGAGAAGGGACGCCGGTAGGGGGGGGAGGTTGGTGCGGTTTGACGTGTGGAGGAGCGCGAGTGGAGACGACGAGAGGCTTCCCAGATTGCTCATCTCCTGACTGACGACCGACGGACGCGGCCACGGCTGTTGGCCGAGAGTGGCGAGTGCCCCTTTCGCGTCGCCCATCAAAGCGGCGCTTCGCAGCGCGTCCCCAAGCCCGCGGCGCGCGTCGTCTCTGCCCCGCGCCCGGTCTCGGGGAAGCGGACAGCTGCGGTTCGTGGCTCGGCCGAGTGATCGAAGTCGTCGCGTTCCGCCTCTAGAAATTTGGAAAAGATTTCAGTCTTAAGACGAAAAAAAAAAGATTCTTGTGCCCAGACATGGGAGAGCTTTGGGTCAGCTGAGCAACAAATTGTTGTCTGTTTTGACGTTTCAAGGGGTACGTGGAGGGGGGAGGGGGGGGGGGTGATAGGCGGCATGGACGATGGAAGCAAAGAGAGACCCCCCCCCCTCGTCCCCCGTGTGGATCTGGCTGCCCCGCCGCGCGCCGCCGAGCGTGACGCTTCACGTCAGCGACGGCACGCGGCCGCTTAATCCTCCAGCCGGGCTGCGCGTGCCAGACGTATTTCACTGCTGAGCGACCGTGACTCAATAAAGAGCTAATGAAATAAATAGTTAACAGCCCTGCATACGCGGGGGGGGGGGGGGTAACCGCTGTCTCTTGGCCCGAATTACCGTTGGGAGATGAAGGCGGCGAGCCCAAGGACGGTGAGTGCCCTCGTGGGGGTCCGGGCTGCGGGCAGCCGGCGAGATGACGACAAAAACAAACTATCGCACGGCACCCCGAGGGCGATATCTAAACCAGAACAGCCTCATCTTCTTGGTTCTTTCGGTAAAATGACGTCGAATGGAAATAATAAAATAATAAAAATAAAACATAATAAAATAATTATCACCAGAATTATTTTATTATGTTTTATTTTAAATAATAAAAATAAAACATAATAAAATCATTATCACCAGAACATAATAAAATCATTCTCACCAGAATTATTGTATTATGTTTTATTTTTATTATTTTATTATTTCCATTCTACGTGACTTTACCGAAAGAACCAAGAAGATGAATCCCTGCAGTCACGAAAGCTTTAAATCGAAACAGAGCAGCCCCCTCGCGAGAAACGGAGGCCCATCGGAGAGACGACCGCGTGTTTGGTTCGGTGTCAGCGCCGTCGCTGCAGCCTCACCACTAAGGGCTAAGGGGTGGAGGGGAAAGTGGACACGAGAACGAATATGTTATTCATTGCACCCAGGGCCCATACCATGCTACTGCTATGTTTGCGAACGAGACGCGAAAATGTGTAAAAAGCACACGACGCAGCAGCATTTCTTTGTGTATTTTATAGAAGAAGCATCGGCGTTTATTGAAAAAATGCATTGTTGTCAATAAATCACCGCCGTCAGGAACTGCTGATGGTTTTTGTTGTTGTTACGTAATGCGCAATGGCCGTTTGCTTTTCGCATTTGCGTGTTGTTTGAAACGTAACGCTTTTCTGGCCGGCGCCGTTATTCTGTTACCATTTATTTTTGCTGGATATTTGTAGATTTGATTTCTGTTGACACCAGCCACCGCTAAGTTACGTAAACTATAAGGACGATGACTGAAGCTGATGATGATGATAATGACAACGATAATAACGACGATGGTGTAAACAGGCTGTATGAATAAAAAAAAACGAGATTTGTAGAAAGGCTTTTCCATCCAACCCATAACAATTCCTGCCACCTCGTGTGAGATGTTAATTGATGTTGACACAAACAGAAGAGAGAGAACGCTGTGCACCGCGTCCTGCAATTAGCGCCTAATTGGTAACGCCGTACGAACTAGCGTGTGTGTGTTTTTCTTTAAATACGCGGAATAATCTGCGGGAGGCCAAGTGCGTGAAACGTCGTTTCCTCGGAACAGCAGCGGGAGCAGCAGCGGGAGCAGCAGCAGCAGCTATCACATCGATTTCCCTCATGGTGGAATTTGAGTGTTACCTTGCTGCGTAGAGCCACACAGATCAACGATGATTAAACCACAGGTGGATTTTTTTTTTTTGCAAATGTATCCATTTGCACCCATGGAACCCCCCCCCTTCTCTCCCTGTGCACCTAACCGTGTGGTAATTACCACGTGCAGGGCTCCCGTGTGCTTGTAAGTGGCTCTGGGTAACGAGGCGTGATCACCGCGTGCACGGCTTAATTACTCGCTGAATATTTTTTTTTTTACCGGGTCGCTGGCAGACACCGAAGTTATCCGGCAAGTGACCAGCGGTGGGCACGGCCATAGAGGGGGGGGGGGGGGCACGTTGGATGCGGTGTGCAGGAGCTAGGCGGATGAAATGAATCCCAAGGCCACGGTGGTGATTGTATTGGTGGGGCACAGAAACGCCCAGTGGCGGGGGGTGGGGGGGCTGAATCCGAGCTGGAGAAGGGGGGATGGAGGGGAGGGATGGAGGGGAAGAGGCGGAGGGAGGGAGGGAGGGGAGGGTGTATGCTGTTTGTAATCATTATAATGAGCAGCTAGGTATCATTCGCGGGTTTTCTTCCGTGTTTTTCCACTCGTGGGACCAAGGCCCTAAGGGGCCGTCCATAAATGACGTCACGCACCTAGGGGGGTTAGACATTTTGAGACGATGTGTGACGGGGGGGGGGTGAGAAATGTGACGTCACATCAAAATGCACAACTTTAAATAAATATAGACAACACGTTCTACATAATTAAATATACTTTTTAATAAATATTTTCTCCTACAACATCAGAGTGCAGCGCCACATTAAATACGCACTATACAATGGCAATAGTTTAAAGCGATTTGAAGCATGTTTTATATATATTTTTTGGGGGGGGGGCAGAGCTTTGTGACGTCATATTCGAGGGGGGGTCTGACTTTTTGTGACGCCGTGTGACGAAAGGGGGGGGGGGGTCAAAAATTGTCCAAAATCGCGTGACGTCATTTATGGACGGCCACTAAGGACGAGTCGCCAGTGCCTGGCCACGACCCAGGCAAGCTTCTGTGACAAGCGCACTCACCGCCTGGGGAGAACCAGACCTGGAGGCACGAGACTGCTCCACCGCTCCGGCATTGAGCGAGCCTCGCAGCGAGCTTGGGGCCGACACGGCGTGTAGAGCTCCTCCGACTTCGTGGTCGCGTTCGTGCATCGCGTCCTCCATCCGCGAGCTCGGTATGCCCTGCTAGCGCAATTGAAGGGGCTGAGCGATTTAAAGATTTTAAGTTGTCGTGACTGCAAGGATCCATACTCTTTGGTTCTTTCGGTAAAGTCACGAAGGTGAAAAAATAAATGAAGGGAAAAAATCACGACGTTTCGATTGCAACACAAGCAATCATCATCAGGTGTGACAACTACAGCAAGAATATTTTTTACAGTAAATTTTTACAGTAATTTTTTTATTGCTGTGGTTGTCACACCTGATGATGATGATTGCTTGTGTGGCAATCGAAACGTCGTGATTTAATTTTTTTTTTCATTTATCTTTTTACCTACGTGACTTGAGCGAAAGAACCAAGGAGTATGGGGCTGAGCGACTTGCGCACGGCGGCGCGTCCACATCTGGAATGGAGGCAGCCCCGGGTGAAAGATCGGTCGTGAACGCCCAGCGCCCAGGAGACGGAGCGATGAAATCAGTTCATGTATGCACGAACGTATGTTGACCTTCTTTCGCACCGTACAAAGTCATCCGTACTTTTCGGAGGTGCGAGGGAAGGACAAAAAAACAAACATAAAAAAGCAGTTCTAAATAAATTAGTTTTCGATCTAGGTTTAAAAGTGCATAGCCTCCAGCGGCTTCCTAATATCAGAAGCGCATCTGAAAGCAAACGATGCGGTGACCGATGCTTTCGGCAAAACATTTTCGTTCTACACGCGCCGACGACCCGTGTCGAGCGACGCACACGCGTGTCATGGTTCAGTGCGCTCCCGTGGTAAAAAAATAGTTTCGCCGGTAAAAAACAAAAAATCGAATCTCAGCGAAACAAAACTGGTAATGAGGCAGCGCAGACGGAGCGCGTTTGTTGTCGTCAGAAACGAGGAGGAGGTTTCCTCCACCGTCGTGTTCCGCTCACGCTCTGCGCGAACAATTCCGCTGCTAATTGCGCACGAAACTGTCGTCGCCAAAACTTGAACACTTTACTTTTCTTTGCCTTTCAAAGGCAGGCCGTGTTCTTGCCGCGCACGGCAGGAAAGATTTGAAAAAAGTGCAAGGCGAATGTTGCCGTGGAACGCGGAGTTTTTTATTTTACGAGATTCGTTTTGTGCTGAGAAATGATTCGTTATTTTTGCTGCCATCGCGATCATCATCGTCGTCATCGGTACCATCAACGTCATTGTCTGATGTATCTACGTATGTTGAACTTCTTTCACACCGTACAAAGACAACCGTGCTAATCGAAGGTATGGGGGAAGGACAACACACTTAACACAAATAGTATATATGTGAGAAAACATACGGAAGCAGTCGGCTACCTAAAAACCCATGGCGTTCCACCCAGACAAAGATCCCCCGTATAGCCTTTCAAAGATTTCTTGGGCAAGGGCCCTTAAGAAATGAGTTTTCAAACTAGTGGGTTCCTAATATTGGCAGGAAGTGCATTGCAGATGACCACAAAAGCACATCTAAAAGCGTGCGATGCAGTGACCGTCCTTTGTTCGATGTCGAGCCCAAAGCCTCTGCGAGGATGACCGGAGTTCGCTTGATGGTTTATGCTCATTGACGATATCAACAGCGAGGCATTGTGGTTTGTTGATGGCAAGCACTTTGTAATTGGCGTGCGGGTGCTGGGCGGATCATTACATTGCAGGGTCGCGAGAGGTGACGGATGCTTGGGGGAGGTCTTCATGCAGCAGCTGATCGTGGCTGATGATGAAGACGACGATGTTCATGGTTGTGCCCCGGGGTCGTACACACGGTGTGTATTCTCGCACAGGTATTGGCACAACGAGGCTTGGAAGGGCTTTGCGTAGCGTGTGGGTAGCGACGCGTGGCAGCGCTGTGCCGTCCTGTGTGCGCCGTGTGTAGGCGTAGAGGAGAGTCCCGGTGGGAGGCTGGCATGTGTGTCCACAGTAATGGGCAATTGATTTAAATAGACGGGTCAAATCAGTGCCAATAATAGGCTCCCTGTCGTCAATAGCCGGGCCAAAAGGATCCATCACTATTTCTCGCCTTTTAAATTTGTTCCTACAAAACGCAATCGATGGGTTTTCGGAGCCGGCGACGTAGCTCAGTCAGTTTTATTTTCCCGTCCTCGCCGCGAGTTTGAAGGAGTGCATGGATTTTCAAGACTTGATTCACGGCCACCATCGGCCCAGGGGCTTTTACTGTTCGCAAACAAATTCCAAGATCAATCCAAGGCATGATTTCAGCGCTCCGTCTTCACAGCGGGTGTCCTCTCGGGCTCGTTTCCCTCCTTCGGCTGACACTCAGTCGCTAGTCTCGACGTGCGGCCATCGTCCCTTCTCGGAACGTGTCCTGCCCAAGTCCGCACGATGTCGACCGACTTGACTACGGACTCCAATCCACGTGTTCCTCCTTCCGTCTCTCTGTGCTATTCCAAGCATGCGCCTCTCCGTGCTTTTCGGCACACGTCTCACAACGTTCATTGCCATCACGATAGATTATAGCATCCTCATTGGCGCTGCTAGTGGTGACGCTTCTACGATCTCTGCCCAAACGCGCCCAGCGGGCGGACGACCGCGGCCAACAATTGCGTTCGCCGGTAATCGGTAAAGCCGAGCGCTTCGGCGATTCGTGACACCTACGCGGAGTGGCACGACCGTGCAGGCGTCGAGATCAGTGGCCCACCGAGATCTCACCCCGGTCCAAACCCTCACATCCACACGTCTCTGTCCACCGCCACAGCCGCGTCACCCTCGCCCCCCTCGTCCCCCCCTCTCCTCCCAGCAGCGCGTGGCCGCGCCGATATCTACGCTCAACCCAGCTGCCACTTCCTTCTGACAGTGACGCATCTGGCAAATCGGATATTTGTTCTGTGGAATTTAAACAGCTGTCACGTTCCTGAGGCGTGCGCGAGGAGGAGGAGGCTGAGGCTTGTCTCCCTGTCTCCCGTAGCTCACACAGCGCTGCCCTGCGCACGTTCCATTTCCCTTTCGCTACCCACTCGAAATGCGACTTTGAAAATTATCTCTTAGATTTCGCCGCCGCCACCGCCGCTGCTGCTGCTGCTTCTGCCTCTGCTTGTGGCGACTGCTGCTGCTGCCGCCTCCTCCGGATGAATCGCCCCCCGTGTGAATTGCACAATGTGTGGCTTCATAGGGGAGTCTTTCATGACGTGTTTGAAGCATCCGGCTCCCCCTCCGTATATTTTATGCTGAAGCCAACACGATCTCATCGCAATGGGAAGAGTCTCACGGAGGCAAGCCGCACGCTGGCTGCTTTTACTGACAAACATCCGTCTTGAAAAAAAAAAGCCTCAACACTGCGGCGGAGTCTGAATTAGGAGCATTTCCAGCGCCGTAAAGGCCCTCCTGGGTGGTAATAAATAGAAACACAAATCAAACCGGCGTATACATCTTCGTTATTCACGCATCGATTTCTGCAACTGTTGTCTATGGGAGGACGTAAGTAGGAGTCATTAGGTCGTTAGCGGCCTCAAGAAGGAGGAGGACGTTATGATGTTTGGAATTTGCGAGGGGGTTGGTGCAGCAGGGGAGGTGCAGCACCACACAAACGTTGCCCATGGGGTTGTAGGCAACTTCCCCGCAACTGCGTCGTGGTAACTTCACACTGCTGCTGCTTTACGATTGGGTTTTGGAGCGGTGGCTCAGCGGTTAGCGCGCGATGTCCAACAGTTTTGCTGCTGGGAGACTCTCCGGGAGCGTCTCGCAGCGGTTGGGGGCGAAACGTCAGACACCGCGCCGAGCGACACACGGCACGACCATAACAATGGAGAACTTCGCCGTGCAATCCACGAAACCCAACGCAGTGGTTCCCGGTCGCAGCCGTCATCAGGTGAAGACGAGGTCTGTCGGGCTGCTTGCGTTGTGGCCGAAACGTCGTGAGAATTATTTTATTATGTTTTATTTTATTATTTTTATTGTTTCCATTCTACGTGACTTTACTGAACACTATTTCAGTTATACCAGGTAAGGGCCACTGAGCTACACAGCTCTTTTTCTGAAGCGACCTGGCTATCACAAATGATAGCTCAACGGAGTGGCTTATCATGTGGAAATTTATAGCAACCAAATACTGTCAACGCATGTTTCTAAACGTGGAGAAAGAGAAAAAATCCACGCGACCACGGGGAGAACATGCAAACTCGAAATCTGCAGCAGGCGTCTGCATCAGGATCGAAACCACGACCTCCTTTACACCAGGCGAGGTAGTTAACATCTCGCCACGTGGCTTTCAGAAAATGTGGCCATGTGAAAGTTGATTCCTGGAGACGGCCACCGGTGACGAGTGACACGAAACATTCCTGGGTCTGGGTGGGTATCTTCGTCTCCCCCCCCCCCCCCCCGCTAACCATCCCGCACCGACCAGAGTGGTGAAGTATGGTTAACCAACCCCCATGGCCGGCACGGCAGGAGGAGGGCTTCACCCAACAGGGACGTGCGTTTGTACTGCTACTCTGTATTTGTATGAAAACTGCACGAGTTGTATTCGTACCAATTGGAGTAACTTTGAATTTTCCAAAACGAGGAGGGTTTCTCTCACGGGATTATGGGTACTGGAATCGAGCCGAGGTGCATAATGGGTACTGGCATTGAGCCGAGGGGAATTACGGGCGCTGGGTGAAGGCATTTTGATTTGGCACCGGGGAGGGACCCGTGTGGGCATCCCACGTGGCGACCAGCGAGTGTGGTGCAGCATGAAGCCTAAACAATTGTCTTAATTATTGACTTGAAGCTTTCGTGACTGCAGGAATTCATATTCTGTGGGTCTTTCGGTAAAGTCACGCAGATAGGTTCAAAGAAAATAACAAAACACCACGGCGTTTCGATCCTGATGACGACCGCTTGTGTAGCGATCGAAACGTCGTAGTTTTATTTTATTTTCTTTCAACCTATATCTACGTGACTTTACCGAAAGACCCAAAGAATATAATTGTTTTAATTGCACGGCTCCGTTCTCACCACAGGGGGTCTGCACGGGTGAAAGACGAGCCCGATTTGTGGTAAGGTAACACGCTGACTTAATCTAAAGAGGCGCAGTCTGATACCTGTAGTGTGGATAACGAGATTAGATGCGATATTGGCGGTGGGGGCGTGGGTGGATCTGCGCTATGTGAGGCCTCTTTAGAATGTCCAACAAGGACGCGTGCCTCCCCCTGCTGCTGCTGCTGCCGCTGCTGCTGCACGTGACGACACCGCTGCTGCTGCTTCTGTTAAATGACCTGGAATGGCCCGATTCGGTAATAAGGATTCCTGCACCCTAATGCCCGGCGTTTTCCCTCGCCGTGCGATCTTAACGCGGTGAAGGCGGCGCAAACCTCACGGCTTCACGCGACGACAATGACAGCCGCCGTCTGAGCGGCTCTGACGCCACCGCGGCCCTTGTGCCAGGCTAGGTGCACCTTGAGGCCGTGGAGCGTGGAGAGCCCTCGCTGCTGGCAGCAGGAGGAGGTCACGGGAGAGACCCCAGGTGCCATGGGGTTGGCTGACTTGAGACGACTGGGAAGGCGACACGTGTGCTCCCCGCAAGGATTGAAACAACACGCGCGGTGCATCTATTCGCGCATTCATTAACGCGGCCTCTCATTTGATTTTGTGTGCGCATTGATTTAGCTAATTAAATATTCCAGCGGGGCTCAGTAGATATGCAAAGGCACATTTCGTGTTGTTGTTGTTGTCGCGTCCCCGGCGGTGTTTGCGGGGTCACGGACCGCGGCTCGGAAGCTCGGCCTTGTCGTGGTGGGGCCACACGGGGGGGGGGGGGGGGGTGCGTTAGTGTCGCGGTTAGCGCGCTGCGCTACGAGCATGGTGAACGGAGTTCGATGCCCGCTCACAGTCGACACCAGTGACGATTATTTGAACCGGTCCTGGGCCTCCCCTAGGTCGACTCAGCCTCAAATGAGTACCCTGGTGCGGTGTGTAAACATTGCCACTGGGGAGCTAAAGGCTGCCGGGCGTGGTGCTGGTCAACCACCATCTCGTGTGCCTTGCCGGCCTTCATAGGTGCTTGCTAAGCAACACTTACCCCAACAGTCTGTTAAGATGATAAGAAGAAGATAAGAATAAGGCTTTGACCAAAGACGGTCACTGCATCGGGCATTTTCAGATGCGCTTGTGTGGCCGTCTGGAACGCTCTTCCGTCCGATATTGGGAAGCCACTTCAGCTACGCACTTTCAAATCTAGATTGAAAACTCGTTCTTTAGAACTGCTTTTTGTGTTTAGTTTGTTGTCCTTCCCCTGCACCTCCGATTAGCACGGTTAGCTACTTACTGTGCGAAAGAAGTTCAACATACATACAATAATACAGAAGGTGTTAAGATGTTCAAACATCAAATAGACACCTTTATTACAAGGCATTGAATCTGCATTTAAACCACGCATACTTGTGGCAAAAAACATGCAAACAAATATGTTTTGATAATGTATCCCACGCGTTGTCCTTGAAACTGATTGACCTGCACCAGAGGCAGTCCCTTGACGTGTGTGTGCGCGTGTGTGTGTTGCGTGTGTGCGTGTATGTGCGCGTGTGTGTGTGTGCGCGTGTGTGTGTGCGTGTGTGTGTGCGTGTGTGCGTGTGTGTGTGCGCGTGTGTGTGTTGCGTGTGTGCGTGTATGTGCGCGTGTGTGTGTGTGCGCGTGTGTGTGTGCGCGTGTGTGTGTGCGTGTGTGTGTGCGTGTGTGCGTGTGTGTGTGTGCGTGTGTGTGTGTGCGCGTGTGTGCGTGTGTGTGCGCGTGTGTGTGTGTGCGTGTGTGTGTGCGTGTGCGCGTGTGTGTGCGCGTGTGTGTGTTGCGTGTGTGCGTGTATGTGCGCGTGTGTGTGTGTGCGCGGGTGTGCGTGTGTGTGCGCGTGTGTGTGTGCGTGTGTGTGCGTGTGTGTGTGTGTGCGTGTGTGTGTGCGTGTGTGCGTGTGTGTGCGCGTGTGTGTGCGCGTGTGTGTGTGCGTGTGTGTGTGTGCGTGTGTGTGTGCGTGTGTGTGCGCGTGTGTGCGTGTGTGTGCGCGTGTGTGTGCGCGTGTGTGTGTGTGCGTGTGTGTGTGCGTGTGTGCGTGTGTGTGCGCGTGTGCGTGTGCGTGTGTGTGTTGCGTGTGTGCGTGTATGTGCGCGTGTGTGTGTGCGTGTGTGTGCGTGTGTGTGTGCGTGTGTGTGCGCGTGTGTGTGTGCGTGTGTGTGTTGCGTGTGTGCGTGTATGTGCGCGTGTGTGTGTGCGTGTGTGTGCGTGTGTGTGTGCGTGTGTGTGCGCGTGTGTGTGTGCGTGTGTGTGTGTGCGTGTGTGTGTGCGTGTGTGCGTGTGTGTGCGCGTGTGCGTGTGTGCGTGTGTGCGTGCGTGTGTGTGTGCGTGTGTGTGCGTGTGTGTTGCGTGTGTGTTGCGTGTGTGTGTTGCGTGTGTGTGCGTGTGTGTGTGCGTGTGTGTGCGTGTGTGTTGCGTGTGTGTGTTGCGTGTGTGTGCGTGTGTGTGTGCGTGTGTGTGCGTGTGTGTTGCGTGTGTGCGTGTACGTGTGTGTGTGCGTGTGTGCGCGTGTGTGTGTGCGTGTGTGCGTGTGTGTGCGCGTGTGTGCGTGTGTGCGTGTGTGCGTGTGCGTGCGTGTGTGCGTGTGTGTGTGCGTGCGTGTGTGCGTCGGGCGGTAGCGCACTGCTCTGCGAAGCCGGCAACCCATGCAGTTTGATACGGGGTCACGGCCAACATCAGCACCGAACGTGTGAACCTGCCTTCGGCTTCCCTGAGGTTGGCTCGGCCTTAATACGCATGTACGTTGAACTTCTTTCGCACCGTACGTAGTCAACCGTGCTAATCGGAGTTCCCGTTGCGGTGCGTGAACATCAGCAGTGGGATAACAGGCGGCCGAGCGCGGTGCTGCCTACACCGGCCCCACCTCGTGCCCCGCGCCGGCCTTCATAGGTGCTCGCTAACAGCACTTGCCCCGACAGCGCTGTGGAGGCTACACACACGGGGGGGGGAACCTTTGCCTCTGTGTGCGCCTGGGCCACGCGGTTTCGCGTGCCAAGGACGCACGCTCCCCCCCTCCCCCGCTCGCCCACTCACCCCGCACGCCGAGCCGCGCTGCGCGCCGCTGAAAAGGCGCGCTAATGATTACAGAGGGAGGTCGCAATGAGTAAGACGACGGTGGTGGTGGTGGTGGTGTAATTGTGGCCACGCTAATTGAGCGGAGGTGCTGCGATATGCGTCAGCTTTCAGTTGCCATGGCAGCCCTCCCCCCGCTCACCCCCCCCCCGCCCCCTTCTTGCTTTTCACGTGGGATGCCGTGGTACCAAAAATATTCCAGGTGCACAGACAGACTGCTGCGCGCTCCTCGGCAATGAGACGCGTGGCTTTCAAAGTGCGGCACGGGAAACGAGGATTCCGTGCACGTGTCCGTGTGTGTCGCTTGTTGTTGCGGGGGAGCGGTGGTGGAGCGGTTAGCGCTCTGCGCTACGAACCCAGCCACCCGAGTTCGATTCCCGCTCCCGGCAAACACCAGCGACGTATACCTGAACCGGTCCCCTAGTTTGACTCAGCCTCAAATGAGAAGCAGCAGCAGCACAAGCAGCAGCACAAGCAGCAGCAGCCAACATCAGCACCAAAACACAAGCAACAGAAGCAGCAGCAGCACAAGCAGCAGCAGCACAAGCAGCAGCAGAACCAGCAGCAGAACCAGCAGCAGAAGCAGCAGCACAAGCAGCAGCAGCAGAAGCAGCAGCAGCCTCCCCTGTGATGTCCGCGGCCTGCTGCTACAGATCAAGCTCGGCTCGTGTTGGCAAATCCCGGCGTCTTGAGCCCAGCGGCTGCTAATTTTCAAAGAGGCTCCCCTCTGTATACCGGGGGCGCTACGCTTGAACATCTCCCTCCCGGGTCTCCCCGCAACACCCACCCCTAACCACCCCCTCCGTGTGTTGCTTTCTTGCAGTGCGATGTGGTCAAGGTGTATGCTGTTGTCGATGGCGTCGTGATGGTGTTGATCTTGTGATATCGGTGCTGCTGTGGTGATGGTGGCGATGCTGTGGCAGTGTTACGGTGATATTTGTGGTGATTGAGTGATGCTGCGGTGATGTGATGGTGATATTGGTGGTACCGTGGTGAGGCTGTGGTGGTGCAGTGGCGATATTGGTGGCGATTGAGTGATGGTGTCGTGGTGTTTCTGGTGATAGCAGTTGTGTGATGCCACATTGGCAGCAGCAGCAGCTACTGCTGCTGTGAGGGCTCTAATTACGGAACCCTTTCTACGAGCATAGCCTCCTCCACCAACACACTCACTGCTCTTACCACCACCACCATGAGCCACGATCTATCCACTGCTGGCTAAAGACCTCCCGAAGCCGTCTATCTGTCACGATCGTGCAACACGACAATCCACTTAGTCATCTGCACGCGAGCCCATTTCACCGCTGCCATTCTCATTGGGTTCACTCGCTCTGCCAGATCTTGATATCGGATTCATGCCGGATTCATGCTTCATGATGCTAAACGGCTCGTGCGTCGACAAGTTGGTAGGCTACAGCTCCCTACATTCACACAACACACAGCCACGTCCACGTTCATCGCGATTGCTATTCTGCCCTTGCTTCTCCTGGACATCTGTGCAGAAGAGCTTCATAGCTCATTGAATTCCTGCGCTCTAGACAAAGATTCTGATTCTGCTTCGTGACACCAAACGAACGTGGAGAAGGCAGTGGCGCCCGTGTTGCGCTTTAGGAGAGTGTGCGTGTCTGTGCGCGCAAGTGTCTGTGTGTGTGTGCACAGTAGGGGGCACAGGCGGTGCATCGGTCAGTCATCTCAAGTCAGTCAACCCATGCCACTTGGATCTCTCTCCCGTGACCTCCTGCCAACAGGCATTCGACACTTCACGTGGCCTTAAAGTGCACTTAGCCTGGCACAAGCGCCATAGTGACATCACCGCCACTTAGTGGCGAAGGACATTTGTGTGTGTGTGCGTGTTACAATCAGACGTAGCTGTTTGGAACACATTCAACAGACGTCGGTTACCTCTTTACTCATGGAGGGGGAGTGCACGCGAGACGTATATTTGGTACGGCGCTTTATTCCCGCCGTGCCACGCACGCAACGCCCTCGTACGGAGCTTCACCGCCAAGAACCGCGGGCTCGCTCCACGGCGCCCCCCACCCGTATCCTCGCTCCCTCCGTTCATTCTCGAACCTTCCAGAAGGTTCTCTGCCAGCTTCTCTTCTTCTCCACCTTCTGTCATCCTTAACCGCCCCTAACCATCCTCCAAATTTCCTGCCTTTTTCCCCAATTGAAGCCCTCGCGCGCCAGCCACATGTCCCGCTTCCCAGCAACTGTCCCACTCTACCGCTCCAGTTGATTTGCTTACGGGGTCCTCCCCTGCACTTACCTTCAGTCGCTTTAATAATGGCAGCCGCAAATGAAAAGGCACGGGCGCAGCCCTGCGATTTGGTTGCTCACGCCACTGCTGCGGGAAGGGCTTCCCACTCGGCGCAAACTCGAGACGGAATTTGTTCGACTCTTGCGCGTTGACCCGACGTGTTGGAAGAGGTGGACGGACCCCCAACACCATTGCCCCTCCGCACGTGACCTGCGGGGCAACTCACTGATACCGCTGGGGTGGAAGCTGTGCGAGGGGTGGGGGGGGGGGGCGGGTTTTGAAAAATGTTCCCCCTTGATGGAATCGAACCGGCGATCTCCGTACTTTAGATGTGAAGCTTTCGTGACTACAAGGATTCATGCGCCTAGGTTTTTTTCGGTAAAGTCACGTAGGTAAAAAAAGTAAAAATAAAAATAATAATAGAAATAAAATAATAATAAATGAAATCATTTTATTTCTATTATTATTATTTTTTACCTACGTGACTTTACCGAAAAAACCCAAGAGTATGATCTCCATACTGCAAGTCCGGGGCGCTAACCATGACACCGTGGAAGCTCAGTTATGGAACTGACGTCTCTGAAGTGATCATTATCGTTTCAGCGTTCTCGTGGAGTCACTGGGGGGTCGTTAGCGGGCTAATTGCCCTGCCACGCAGGTGTGCGGTCTCACGTGGCCCGTCCACGGTGGCGGCCGCGGCGGTGGTCGCCTGCGGACGACGGCTCGCGCTCGAACGCGACGCCTGTGGGCACGCGGGGCGCCGTCGTCGTCGTCGTCGTTGTGACCGCTATTTTAGAACGAAAGGAGAGATGCGGATAGTTCTGTGCCAGCGCGGTGAGATAAAAACGACACAAAAATGCCCCCAAATCACGATGCGCCGTGGCTTTGTTTTGTGCCAACCGAGTGACATTGTGGCCCAAAAAATTGTATTTAGCCAATTTAAGCCACGTGGAACACACGGGCATTATTGGGTGAAGGGAAGTGATTACCAGCCGCCCGCGGATTTTTAATGGGCCTGACAGCTACAATAAAAGCAAGCTTCCATTAATCTGGCCGTGTAATTCTGCTCTGCGGATTTAGCAAATATGTATATGTATATAATCAAAAGGTCACAGCCCACCACTGCCATTACACTCAACGTGTAAAATTGGAAGCTGAGAAAATTATTTCCAGTGTCTAAGCCGTTTGATAAAATGCAAAAAACGTTTTGGATATCTTTTGGGGCATGATAGTTAACTGTTTACGCGATTGTTATGGGCTTTTCTTTAACAAACTGCAGTTTATGTCCAGAATGCGGCAGCAAATGTGAGTGAACTTTGAACCCCAGTGCTGCCACTGTCAGCGGGGTTTTTAGTGGACCGCGATGGCCACCCCCGCCCTCCATTCAAGGCCCGAGGGGGGTTGAGAAAACGTCGTAACACGGTTAAAAATCTAGAAAAATGTATGTTGCATGAAACACTTCCTGGTGCAGGAAAGCCTGTGAGACCTTTCAAACCACCATCAACCACAATACCTTGCTGATCTTGTCAAGGAGCATAAACCATCACCCGACCTCCGGTCATCCTCGCAGCGACTTTTGGCGAGACATCGGACAAAGGACGGTCACTGCAACGCACGCTTTTAGATGCGCTCCTGCGGTCATCTGCAATGCTTTGTACGGTGTGAAAGAAGTTCAACATACGTAGATACATCAGACAGTGACGTTGATGGTACCGATGACGACGACGACGATGATCGCGATGGCAGCAGCAATGACCATAAACAAATTCTCAGCACAAAACGAATCTAGAAATAGAAAAAACCCCGCGTTCCACGACAACATTCGCCACGCATTTTTCAAATCTTTCCTGCTGTGCGCGGCAAGAACACGGCCTGCCTTTGAAAGGCAAAGAAAAGTAAAGTGCTCAAGTGTTGACGACGAGAGTTCCGTGCGCAATTAGCAGCGGAATTGTTCGCGCAGAGCGTGAGCGGCGTAACAGCGGCACGCCGAGTCAGCGGAACACGACGCTGGAGGAAACCTCCTCCTCATCCTCGTTTCTGACGACAACAAACGCGCTCCGTCTGCGCTGCCTCATTACCAGTTTTGTTTCGCTGAGATCTGATTGTTTTACCGGCGAAATTATTTATTTCCACGTCAGCGCACTGAACCATTACACGCGTGTGCGTTTCTCGAGCCGTGTCGTCGGCGCGTGTGGAACAAAAAATGTCTTGCCGAAAGCATCGGAGGGATAATTTACGACGCAGAAATGTCTCTCGCGCCGTCGGTTGCGGTATTGATTAGAAAATAATTGCGCTATTCAGGACGCGATTTCCGACCGCGCTGCGGGGTTGTTCGGCACGACATCCGACGTTTCCCGCTGCATGCTGGGAAGCGACGATTTCAGCGTACGTGGAGCGTTGAACGTCTAACGTCTGTGACAAAACGACACGAGCAGACGTCGCAGTGCCGGAGGGCACAGCCGCAGTGACATCGATGCGGTAGTAATTGTGTCCTGTGTCTAAACCAAACTAAAACTATTTTTTTATTTTACCAGGTAAAGCCCACTGAGCTATACCACTATTTTTCAGAAGCGACCTGGTTGTTACAAATGATAGCTCAACGAAGTGGCCTATCAAGTGGAAATGTATAGCAGCCAAATACTCTAAACGCGCGATGTTGATTCTAAATGTGGAGGGGAAAACAGGAGGACCCAGAGTAAAATCCACGTGACCACGGGGAGAACATGCAAACTTCAGATACACAGGCTTCAGCGTAGAGATTGAACCCGCGACCTCCTGTATACCAGGCGAGTTAGTTAACATCTCCCAGCCACCGTGTCGATCAATGGCGTCGGGTGGTTGGCACGGGGTCCTCGTGCAAGGAGTGAAATTGGGCTGCTGCCCCCCCCCGCCTCTATAACTTCTCTACGTAGTCCGGTCACCCGAACTCCCCCCACTCTCGGTGGGCCCCGGTGCAGTTGCACCGCCTGCACACACTCGCCAGCCGCCCCACTGCTCTCTTGTTAAAACACGCAATAGAAACCTCCGTCAACCACGCCTCGAGGAGTGATCAACTTTGATCTCAACATTTAAAGCACGTGGTTATTAACAAGGGCTTTGATTCAGCGATTGATTTATATCAGGGGTGGTGGGGACGGGGCGTGACCTCCACACAGCCACGGTCACTGCCACTCGCAGAGGCCATCCCCTGGGCACAGGACGAGAAGCCAAGGATGCCAAGCGGCCCACAACTAACAGGCACGATTAAAGTTGCAATTGAGTCAGAGGCTTCTCGCTCAAATCGAAGCAGTGCTCATGAATGTTTCGAACAGCCTAGAGCCAGTGGTGGAAATTCAACATTTCTATGGCAGGGGCGGGTCGCTTCCTAGGATAATCACCCCACAAACATCGTGGTAATTGTATCGACTCTGGAGGGACGGTGGGCTAAGTTAACCCCCCAGCCAGAATGTGAACTCACAACCTTTCCAATTGCGAGCCGCTCACTCAACCGCTGGAGTTGTGACCTGCATTGTGGTTATTGGGTGGGTGATTGAGTGTGTAATTGTGACCTGCAGTGTGGTGAGTGGGTGCGTGTGTAGGTAGGTGGGTGAGTGAGCGTATAGTTGTGACGTAAAAATTATCTGAACCGGTCCTAGGCCTCCCCTAGGTCGACTTAACCTCAACAAAACCGCTAGGGAGACAAAGACGGTCGGGCGTGGTGCTGGACACCCACCCCCTCGTGTGTCGTGCCCTCATTCATAGGTGCTCGCTAACAGCGCTTGCCCCAACAGTAGCAGTGTGGTGGTTGGCCTCAACGAATGAAGTTGAAACTCTGGCCATAATCCAGTGTAGGGGGAGCCACAGGTGCCCGTGAGGTATGAAGAGGCGGCGAGACTTCTCCGAGACACTCCTCGAGGTGTCCACGCGGGGTCCAACGAAGCTCAAGGGGCACGGCCACAACTCAACGGCGCCGGGCGCTCCTGGTGGAGTGAACGCCTTTGAAGGGCCCTTTGCGTCAAACAAAACTGACCCCTCGACATTACGACAACCACGCAAGCTCCGGCTGCGACGTCTCTGGGAGCGGCTCTCTCTCTCAGTCTCTGTCTCTCTCTCCGGTGTGTTTCCAGCTTGAACAAAAGTCGGTTCCTGAAGAAGCCCCCAGCACGTGGAGCGACACGTCGGACATCGTGCCGAACAACGCGCGGTACGAACCGTGAGCACATCGGAAAGCCGCACAGCTGCACAGCCACGGAAACCCGCGGAGCGAGAGCGATGTCTGCGAGAGGGGGTGTTGTTTTCAGCATAATCGGCCACGGTTACCATCATTGTTACTGTCATCCTGACTGATCACACATTGTATTCATTTGGCGAAAACATCTTGCGCTCGAAGTAGCCTTGTGGCTTTTTGTTCTTGTATGCACGACGTTGAACTTCTTTCGCACCGCACGTATCAGCAGCAGCAGCAGGCAGGCAGGCAGGCAGCAGCAACAGCATCGTCAATGTAAACGCGACCACGACCCATCCCGAGGATGCGACGGTGACGACGAAGCAACGGACGCCGGCGCCCATGGATTCTCCGCGGCATCGGGGAGGGAGGCGCTCGCGGAGGCTCTCCCGCTCCCCCCGGGTTGACATTCCAGGCACGGAGACACCTGGCGCCGCTCAAAGCCCCAGACTGAGAGGCGCTATCGTTTCAGCGGCGCTGACATTTAAGCCAAGCAAATAAACACCCCGCCATATGGTCGCGTCCGCGCTAATTTTAATAAACTGCGCCCGCCCGAGGCGCTAAATCCTGCCGGTGATTAGCTGCGGCAGGCACCAAATCAATTAAATGTTGAACTACAAGCTGAGCAGCTGCAGCGTGCGTAGCTCCGAGTGGCTCAGCGTGGCTCCGTGCTGATCGCGTGGCTCTGCACGGATTGCGTGCCTCCACGTGGATCGAATGGCACCACGTGGCTCCACATGGATCGCGTGGCTCCACGTGGCTCCAACGTGGATCGCGCGGCTCCGTGTGGGCTCCGCACGAATCACGGCCTTCCGACCGTGCCGGACGTTGTTTACGTTTCAGAATGTAACGTTTTGTTGCAAAATTTGCCCCGTTGGTAAGATGCGTTGTTGTGTTTTTTTGTGTTGCTGCACCTTTGTGGACGGCCGTGTCGACGCGGCCCGCAAAAGCGCGGCCCTTTAAAAAAATAAAAACGCGAGAAGCGAGCAGCCGAATGAATCGCGGAGAGCAAAAGCGCCGCGTGTGTTGTCATCAGGAGCTCGGCGGCGATTTGTTTTCTAGAAGTCTCTTGCATTGGATTTACTGTCCTGCCCGTAGCAATTTCAATATTTCTCAGTAAAGCCTTAGAGTAAAAGACAAATATCCATTTGAATATATTTAATAAGAAGACAAAAACCACAACTAAACCTCTGATTTCGTTAACAAAAGCACTCTGTCTGCTCTAAGCCGCTCTTGATCGTAATCTGGAGATATGAGGCATCCTCCCATGATCATTCCTCATACACTTAAACATGTAATAATAATGATGATGCAGCCCCATTGTCAATCCTCTGTCGGGTTGAAGGTCTCCCAAACACCCCGTCGAACGTGGGGATTGTTTTGTTCCACCATACTTCACCACTACGGAGCAGTGCACATCGGTAGCTAAGCACCGGTGCAGGCATCACGCGCCTCTGATGTTAGCCGTGGCCAGGAATCGAACTCGGGTTCACCGGTTCACGATGCCACCGTACCACCCACGTCAGGGGGGGGGGGGTAAAGAAAACTCCTCTCATAAATACAATCCACCGAAATCTTTGCTGCCACTTTTTAAGAAATATAAAGGGAAGTGATGTTTTTATTGTTTTATTTCCTTTTTTTCACGACTGAAGGCGAATGTTCCTGGGGCTGTCAACGAGGCCCCCCCACTTTGACAGCTTTGCAAAATAGAAATAAAAAAAACCTCTAAATCTCCCTCCGGTTTATTTTGATTGCAATAATGCATGGCGGTACCACCCACCGGTCCCGAATGTTGTTCCCGATAGTTTTATTTTTTAAAGGTTGCTCATGAATTAAAAAAGGGCAAATGTATCAAAGCAACGCAGCAGAGAGCATGCGCCAGACAGGGCAACCTTTTTAGCCTCCCCCCCTCCTCCTCCTCCTCTCCCCCCGGAGGGGAAGGGGAGGGGTCGTTTAGATTTTGCTGCGGCACAAAGCCAAACATCGCGCTGTCATTTCAGCAAGCGCCGTTTGACGGAGACCGCGTCGTGGGGAAGCGGCGGCGGCGCGGGGCTCCCCAGGGCCCCTGCTGGGAGCCGCGCCGATGGGCACCCGGCGGCTCCTCGCTCCGCGTGCCGTGACATAGACGCGACCGTTGTTGCCGGCACAGATCTCTCAAAGAACGTTGAATGAAGCTCGCCGCCGTACGCGCGCAAAAGCGAAGCCACGCATTTGTGTCTATGGATATTTTTTATAACCAAGCGGGTGCCCGTCGAGACCGCGGGTCTCTCGTTTTGTACCGTGACGCCGCAATTTTCAAAAAGCGCTCTGTGGAACCTGTCGGAACTCAGTCCGTTACCCGACGCAGGAGAGTCGCCGTTAAAAAGCGTAGGCGGTGTCTCTCCTCTTTATACGTCCCGCGGCAAACGTCGTCCCCAAAAAGTGCCGCCGCGGTCAGCTCGTGGGGGTGGGGGGGGGGTTCCTGCGCGCTCGCTTAACGCAGCGCCACGGGGAACGATTCCCTCTCTCGCGCGCGAGCACTCATCCGAGCGAAGAGCGCCTTGCGCACCGGACGAACCCCCCAACACTAACGAGGGTCGCCGTCGCAGACGCGCCCACGTGGCGTCACGCAGGAGGGGAGTGCGCGCGCGCGCGCGCGTGAGTTTTACCTGGCAGCGTGCGTGCGATCCCGAGTGCCCCTCTCTCTCGCTCCGTCTCCTCTCCGGAGTGTTCCGTAGTTCGGGCCCGGCCCCCCTCGTCCTCCGTGGATCGCGTGTTGCCGTCTCCCGGCGGCAAAGCGGCACGAGCCCGCGATGGGAGAGGGCACCGCGTCTGCTGCTCGCCCGCCCGCCCGCCCGCCCGCCGCGGAGACGACTCGAGCACACGCACGCCGGCCCAGCGGGTGGGGGGACGCAGGGACGGAGCGAGAGGAGCGGATCGCGCGGGGAGGAGGTGCGACGTGAGGAGGAGGGAGCGGGGGAGGGAGGCTCGGAGGCGGTGGAGTGAGATGGAGAGGGGGAGAGAGGTGAGCATGAGAGAAGCCGGAGGGCACGGTGGTGGGGTGGGTGGGGGAGACGGTTGGTGTGGGGCTATGAGAGAATAATAGATGATGAAGAGGGGGGGGAGAATGGAGTGGTGGAAGGGAGAATAGTGGTGGAGATGGAGTGGGAGGAGGGGAGGACTGAGTGGGAGGTCGGGGGGTCATGGGGGGGGGGAATGAAGATCAAGAGAGAGAGAGAGAGAGGCCAGGCCGAGAGACCATGAGCATAAAGCATCGCATTAAAATCTCGTGCGCTGATGTCACATCCAGGGTCGCCTTGATTCAATAGCTCATTTAGACGTGCGGCAAATTACGGGGAGCACTCGCCAACCTCGTGGTGTTAGAAATAATAAATAAATATAGCGCATAACAAAAGCTCTTTTAATACACGTACATACTGTATACCCTTAGAAACTTTTGCTGAAAGGAATATCAACCCCCCCCCCCGCCCCACCGAGGAAAGCCAATGTCCTCGCCTCTAAAGCGGGGACTCGATGTATGCGCGCGAATGTCCGCCGATGGAACGCGCAGCCTCCCCCCCCCGGCACCGACCCCTTGGGCCGCTGGACGTAGCCAAGGTCGTTCACGACATTCGGCGGCGGAAATTTCGGTGAAGAGAGACGCGTGCCTTTTGTTTTTGTTCCCACCTCAGAGGGCGACCGTCGTGACGAAGCCCGGATGGACATCGCCAGGCGCGACAACGACTCCTGCAAACCAAAGGAGCAAAGCGTCACCGTCCGTGGAGAGGAGAAATGAACGGGTCTAAGTGGAGGCGCGGACTGGGAGAATTTAGCGGCGTTAATAGAGACTGCGGTGCACTGGTAGAAGATCAAACATGCTAATTGGCTATAGACAAATGTAGTGGTGGTGCTGACGCGCGCCCGCAGTGAGAGATCACGGGGCGGCGCGGGGTGCGTGGTTGGGCACGCGATGTAGGCGTGGTGTTGACGCGCGCGCCGAGAGTGAGAGATTACGGGGCGGCGCGGGGTGCGTGGTTGTGCGCGCTGACACAAGGTGGGAAAGAGGATCGTGGGCAGCGCGCAGTGATTGGTCAACTGGGGTGGGTGCTCTCAGCGACGTCCGCATGAAGGACTATAAAGGGGGACGCGCGGGAGCACTCGGGGAGTTGTTAACCAGTCAAAGACCGAAGACGGAGTTCAAGAGGTAGGCCCTGAGACCCCTAGTCCCGCTGTCCTTGTGAGGGCCGGGGCCCTGTGTGGCTCGGAGGCGAGACTGTGGGACCCGTGGTCTGACGTCCATGTGGGCCGAGACTGTGGGACCCAGAGTCGAGACGGACACCCCGGCTGGGTGTGTTCCGAGAGGCTACGGGGCGTAAGAGCCCGTGTGGGTGTAGCCGGGGGAACCCGTGGGTTAAGGCTGGAGTTAGCCACCCGTGTAATATAAGTTGGTGTTAATAAAAGAGTGTGCTACCCGTAAGGTCGTCTCCCGCCAAGTTCCTACACTACAACTGGCGTCAGAAGTAAACCTGTCTTCAAAAGGATGGATACTAGGAAGACTACCCGTACCCACGAGCGAGATCGGGAAGACGACGGCGTACCGGAGCCACAAACCTCGGAAGGCGAGGACGAGGAGTTGCCGCCGATGCAGCACTTCGCGGCGATGGCCGACGCTCCGCTCGTCTCCGACACCAGCCTACAGGATGCACACTCCCGCCTGGCGGAGTTGCTGCTCGCCGCCGCTTCAATTTTGGCAGAAATCACCGTTTCAGCAGGCGGGAGGACGACTACGAGGTTGGAGGAGGGAGCGCGGCCGGAGGGATCCCGCCAGAATGCGCTTCGCGCCGAAAGTTTTGAAATTGGCGCCATTTTTGAGGGTCCACCATCGGTTGGCGGGAAGCGTGGACACCACGTGGTCGGAGACCTCCACTCTGCACAGCCCGCGTCATCGGCGCACGCCAGAGCTCGCCACCATGCGCCTGCCGACGGAGCCGACATTTTCGTCAACCACAGCGGCGCACGGGAAAAGCATTCTTCGGAGGACGACGACCAGGTCTTCCAGCAACGACTGCCCGCGCTGACGGCGTTCAAGGCAGACGGGGGCGACTGGGGGGCCTTCCAACGAAGGTTCCTCGCACATCAAGAAATGTCGGGGTGGTCCGACACCACTGCCCTACGCGCGCTGCCAGCGACGCTCGACGACGACGCGCTTGCGGCCTTCACATCCGCCCCAAGGTCGTCCCGCTCAACGCTCCAGGCCGCGCTACATCTAATGGCTAAGGTGTTCGGACCGCACTCGACCTGTCGCCACCAGTTCTACGAACGGCGCAAGATGGTTGGAGAAACTACGCTCGCCTATCGCACGGCGCTGCTCGCCCTGGCGGACGCCGCTTTTCCCCGCATGGACAAGGAGGGGAAGGACGCCATGGTGACAGAGCAGCTGCTGGCGTTGGCTCACGACCTGGGAGTCCCCATCAATACGGCGGACAAAATGGACATCTGCTCCTTGGGGATTGCTACAAGTATTCACGCACACGAGGTCCTCAAGCGCAAGCGGACGGTCGTCTGTGCATCGGCGGGGATCGCGGCACCTGCCGCGATGGTCGCCGGGCCTCAGACTGCTACGGCTCGGGAGGAGGCCTTCACCGTGTCGAGACCAGGGGAGTGGAGATCGGGAGGTCGTTCGCCCACACGTTTGTCCCGCAAGCTAGAGCAACCGAAACCCACGACGTCCCTCGTCATGTGTTACAACTGCGACCTTCGGGGTCACGTCGCGTCCGGGTGCCGGGCTCCGCGTCAGCGCGCCACAGGACCACGTCCGGGCGACGACCAAGGCCCCAAGTCGTCCCAGCTAACCCCGGCAAGTCGCGGCACCCCACACGCTCGGTCCACATACACGGCACACTCGGGTCGCCGCTTCGCGGTGGGGGGACCGCGTATGGGTACCGGGGATTCGGTTCGGCGAGGGGGGTTCGTACACGGCCCGAAAGCAGTCGAATGGTCCGAATTGGCCCACAGGATAGTGGCTGCGTCGGCCGGGTCGTCCGTGATAACGGGTTTTATTGACGGGGTTGAGGTCCGGGTGCTGGTGGACACGGGTGCGTCAGCCACTATCATTTCGGACCTTATTTATAACATCCTCCCCATCCAATGTTGACCCCTTTTGCCGGTGGACATACCATTTTACGCGGCGAACGGGGGATCTTTGGGAATCATCGGACAGATTCGGGCGACTATTTGTATTGGCGATATCAAATTGGCGGGTCCTGTTTTTGCATCATCATCTCTGGCAGTTCCTTGTTTACTGGGTACGGACTTTCTGGCTAAAATGCCCATTAAAATTCTCGTCGATCAGGCCTGCATTGAGCTTCCATCGAGACGGCGGGTTGCATTTTTTCCTACAAAAATACGCACGGTTTGCGCGACGGTTCAGGCGCTGGCAACTCAGACTGTACGGGTGCCCCCGGGATCGCAAATGTTGGTACCCCTTCGATTGAGAAAACCCCTCGGGGTGGATGCGGCGGAACAGGGTGTTCTGTTGGGGCCGTCAAACAGAGCTGTTGGGGACCTCGACTTAGCGGTAGCTCAGACCATTGTGCGGGCGGACAGGGAGCCGTTCGTTATGGTTCTGAATACGGGGTCGCGGCCAGCCGTAATTACACAGGGCACGGTGCTGGCTCATGCGGCGCCGCTACCCGTCGATGAACAGCTCGTTGCACACGTGGATTCTGGCCTCGATACGCATCCTCCATTTGAGGAGGGGACAGAGTGGTTGGACTCGTTGTGTGCTGGGTCTAGTAACTTGTCTAGTGTGCAGTTGGGAGCGTTGAGGGGCCTGCTACTCGAATTCGCTGACGTGTTTAGCAGAAACAAGTACGATATTGGCTGCACAGACCTGTTGCGCCACCACATAGCGACGGGTGACGCGGCCCCTATTCGGCAGAATCCCTTCCGGCTCAGCCCAGCCGAGAAGGAGCATGTGCAGTCGGCTGTTAATGACATGTTGGCGGCCGACATCATTTCGCCCTCTTCCAGTCCGTGGGGTGCTCCCATCGTCCTTGTTAAAAAACAGGACGGGTCCTTGCGGTTCTGTGTGGATTTCCGCCGCCTAAACAAAATCTCAATGGCCGACGCGTATCCACTCCCCAGGATGGATGAGTCGCTGGATGCCTTGGCGGGAGCACAGTTTTTTTCGACGCTTGACCTGCTTTCGGGATTTTGGCAATTGCCCCTCGATGACGAATCGAAACCAAAGACCGCTTTCCGGACACCAGGAGGCCTATTTGAATTCAATCGATTGCCCATGGGCTTACATTCCGCTCCCGCCACGTTCCAGAGGCTCATGGAATTGGTTTTGTCAGGACTCCAATGGGACACCTGTTTGATTTACCTCGATGATATCATCGTTTTCAGCCGGACTTTCGAGGAGCACCTCCAGCGACTGAGAGCGGTGTTCCTCAGGATGCGTTCCGCTAAATTAAAATTTAAACCGGCGAAATGTTACCTGCTTCGGGAATCGGTCAGGTACTTGGGGCATATCGTTGGCCGTTCAGGGATCTCTACAGACCCTGCTAAGATGCACTGCGTCAGCTCATGGCCAACGCCAACCTCAGTCACTGAAGTCCGCAGCTTCATAGGATTCGCCTCCTACTACCGCCGTTTTGTCGAACATTTTGCCACCATAGCCAGGCCCCTACACGCTTTGACGGCTAAAGGAGTAAGGTTTCACTGGGGGCCGGAAGAGGAGGCTGCGTTCTGCTCCCTTCGAGACGCCTTGGTGTGGGCTCCCCCCTTGTGTTACCCCGATTTCACGCAACCGTTCCTGCTTGACACGGATGCCAGTAACACGGGTATCGGGGGAGTGCTCTCACAGGTGGTCGGGGGGGTCGAACGGGTGGTCGCCTACGGTAGCAGAGTTTTGTCACCTGCGGAACAACGCTACTGTGTAACACGTCGTGAATTGCTAGCGATCGTTTTTTTTATACAGCAATTCAGGCCGTATCTCTACGGCCGTCATTTTACTGTTCGTATGGACCACGCGGCTCTCCAATACGCTATGCGGGTGGCGCAACCCTCCGGCCAATTGTCCCGATGGCTGGAGGTCCTCCAAGACTACCAATTCACGACGATTTACCGCAAGGGATTGCGGCACTCGAATGCGGATGCCTTGTCGCGATTGCCGCCTCGCTCGGAATGCGCATGTCTTCTGGGATCGGCGCGGTGTAAACCCCCTGTCGCCGTCCCCGCGGAAGTTTTGCTCGCCGCCACTGACGCTCCGGGGGTCGACGCGCCCGCCGCTCCCACGGGGAGGGACTCGTTACTAGCGTTGCCTCTTATCGAGTGGGGCCGTCTCCAAATGGCCGACAGCTCCCTACTCACGCTGCGTCGGAAGGCTGACGCTCCCGGGGGGGGGGAGACGCGGGTCGGTTCCTGGGTGGTCAGACAGGGCCTCCTGATGAAGTGGGACAATATGTCTCGGCGTCATGCGCTCGTTGTGCCATTTGCTATGCGGGGTAGGGTCGTTCTGGCTGCTCACGAACGACTCATGCATTTGGGATTTCACAAAACGCTCGCCCTAATCCAACGGGACTATTATTGGCCGGGTATGGGCAACGACGTGGCAAACATCCTTAAGGGATGTGTGGGGTGCGCCCAAAGGAAGCCGCCACCAATAGCGGCTAATCCACCGCTACAATCCATTCAGGTTTCGCGCACGAACGAACTGGTTGCGCTCGACATCTTGGGGCCCTTTCCCGCTACACCTAGGGGTAATAAGTACCTGCTGGTTGGCGTAGAATACTTCACCCGATGGCCCATGGCATGGCCACTCGCCAACCAGTCGGCTGCGGCAGTGGCGGACGCCTTTGTCCAGGGCTATGTTTTGGACAAAGGCGCCCCCGAACGCTTGCTGACGGACCAAGGGAAGAATTTTTCGAGCGTTTTGTTGCGCGAGGTGTGCGACCTGTTGGGTACAAAGAAAGTGCGTACCTCCCCGTACCACCCGCAGACTGATGGAATGGTTGAACGTCTGAACAGGACGATTACTTCTATGCTGTGCCAACAGGTCTGCAATGATCAGGTTGATTGGGACTTACACGTACCTGGGGTACTCGCGGCCTATCGAATAGCCCCTCATGCGGCGACGGGGTTTTCCACATTTTTTCTCATGTATGGGCGGGAGGCCGATCCGGCCATGGATGTCCAACTGGGGATTTCCCAGCCACGTGCGAAATCTAACTTGGCCGACCACATCAAATTTAATATCGCCAAACTGGCTGAAGCGCGAGAGGCTGCGAGGTTGAATTCGAGGTCTCGCCAGATCGCTAACGAAAGATTGCATGAACGAAAGGTGTATACGCACGATTGGAAACCAGGCGATAAGGCCTGGCTGCACTGTCCACATGCACCGTTGGCTACGTCCCCTAAATTGTTGAGACCATGGAGGGGACCGGTGGAAATCGTGCGTGTTGCACGACCCCAGAGTATCCAGATTAAATGGGAAAAACGCCGTTGGTACGTACACCCCTCCCGGCTGAAACCCTTCGCGGTACCGCATGGTCTCCCTTTGTGCCGTAACGACCGAGCGTGTGATGTGGTCGTCGACTCGGGGAGGGATGTGTCGCAGGCTGATCCACACGTGTCTCCACCTGACCCACTCCCAGGTGTCTCGGACCTGACGGCTGTTGACCGTCGGGAACCGGAACCCCGCGGCACGCGCTGATCTCCGATGCCTGCCCCGTGCCTTCCTGGACTGCCGGTACCACCGGACGGTCAACCGCGTCTGGTGCCGTACGACGGACCGGCCAGGCGGACTCGTGCTAAGACACAACACTTTTCATGAAAAAAAAAAACCGAGCTCGCCGCCGCGTTCCCCTTCTGCCCGGTGTAATGTCCCGTTCAAGGGGCGCTCGGAAATGAAGGGACGCTGCACGAGTCATTTTTTTGCATACACATTTATTGTTGTCGCTCGCCGCGTTGTACATATTGTTCTTGTTGTGTTGTTGTTGTCGTTGTTGCTTGTGTTACGGGGCACACACGGGGGGGGGGGGGTAATCAAATTTTTTATAGCAGCCGGGTCGGCTGCGAGCTATGTGGTAGGGGGTGATGTAGTGGTGGTGCTGACGCGCGCCCGCAGTGAGAGATCACGGGGCGGCGCGGGGTGCGTGGTTGGGCACGCGATGTAGACGTGGTGTTGACGCGCGCGCCGAGAGTGAGAGATTACGGGGCGGCGCGGGGTGCGTGGTTGTGCGCGCTGACACAAGGTGGGAAAGAGGATCGTGGGCAGCGCGCAGTGATTGGTCAACTGGGGTGGGTGCTCTCAGCGACGTCCGCATGAAAGACTATAAAGGGGGACGCGCGGGAGCACTCGGTGAGTTGTTAACCAGTCGAAGACCGAAGACGGAGTTCAAGAGGTAGGCCCTGAGACCCCTAGTCCCGCTGTCCTTGTGAGGGCCGGGGCCCTGTGTGGCTCGGAGGCGAGACTGTGGGACCCGTGGTCTGACGTCCATGTGGGCCGAGACTGTGGGACCCAGAGTCGAGACGGACACACCGGCTGGGTGTGTTCCGAGAGGCTACGGGGCGTAAGAGCCCGTGTGGGTGTAGCCGGGGGAACCCCGTGGGTTAAGGCTGGAGTTAGCCACCCGTGTAATATAAGTTGGTGTTAATAAAAGAGTGTGCTACCCGTAAGGTCGTCTCCCGCCAAGTTTCTACACTACACATATATACCAAGATTTACTGGGTTCACTGATTGGCTGGCTGGCCCGATAATATTAAGGGGATGGGATTGCGCACCCCTCGTCACCAACGCTGAGTAATTCGGAGCGCTTGACTGAACATTGTGGCTGCTTTGTCGACGAGATGGCAAGACGTTGACTCGCTCGCCTCGTATGCAGGAGGCCGTGGGTTTAATTCCGACCCTGACGCCTGCTGTATATTTGGAGTTTGCGGTGTCTCTCTCCCCGTGGTCGCAATGATTTTTCTCAGGATCCTCTGGCTTTCCCTGCACATTTAGAAACAGTGTGCGTTTAGAGTATGAGGCTGCTATAAATGTCCACGTGATAAGCTACTTCGTTGAGGTATCATTTGTGGCCAGGTCGCTTCTTAAAAAAGCTACATAGCTCAGTGAGGCCTTAGCTGGTAAAATATAAAAAAAAAAATAGTTTAGAGTTTTTATCGAGATCCACAGACTGAGTTTCGACTTTAACGGCACAGGTTACAGTCGACTGGACTACGACTGTGACTAAGATTAGCACCGCTGCAACTTGCCAGAATCTCCGCCACTTTGCTGTAATCTTCCCACCGAGGGGCACCGACTGGCTCCAGACAAACCTGTGGAGACCTCTCCCGCCGACTTGGCTGACCGCCAGTGCACTGCATTTCTGGACGTCTGTGGGAACAAGAGCCCCATCGCTCATTGGATTCCTCCTCCGGTCGAAACAAAGGACTCAGATTCTCTGGTGGCATCCTTTGCCTCTTGAGAATCTGGCGCAACGCTCGCAGGTAGCCAGACCGCCTCCCCCCCACCCCCGTTCTGCGAGCGAGAGCGCGCACGAGGAGTCACGCTCTGCTCGTCCCCGGGTCGCTGGTGATCTGGAGTAGGCGGCACGCGGCGACGAACACAACCGCACACCACCATCACGCGGACTCCCGTCGTCATCGCAGCGGCAAATGCCGAGCCATCACAAAGACGGTCACCGCGCAGCACGCTCTCAAATGCGCTTCTGTGGCCGTCTGGAATGCTCTCCCTTCCGATATTAGGAAGTCACTGGGTGCTATGCACTTTTAAATCTAGATTTAAAATTAATTTATATTTTTTAAAAATGCGTTTTGTATTTAGTTTGTTGTCCTTCCCCCGCACGTCCGATTAGCACGGTTGGCTACGTACGGTGCGAAAGAAGTAAAAAAAACGTACATACAAATATAGATTGTGTGCTGCATGCAGAAATTGTTCTCAGTCGCTGCTAGAGTAGGTAGCACGTGACTCGCAGTAGCCACAGCCACAGTGGGAGGTACCCTACTGCATACTGGACGTGGTGTGCCGGGTGTGGAGATGTTTTCCGCACCGCCGACCCGGACAGACGCAGCTGGATCTGAGCCCTGGATTTGGCGCGGTTTATTAATAATATTTTGGGTCACAGCTCAAGGATTTATTCTCTTTTGTCATCGTCTTGAATGCACCAAGGCCCTGGAACTAATTGTACCACCGCCACAAAGAAACAAAAAAAGAGGCTGCCCCCCCCCCCACTACACCCCCATCAGCTCATCCTCACCCCCCCACCCACCTCATCATGATCACCGCAGATCCCCAAAGATTCCACTCACATCACCAGCCCTCGAGTCCACCTGTTTCCTTCACTGCTGTGAATGAAAGTTGACTTCTTGGCTGAGGAGTGAGAAATCATAATAACGATGCCAACAATTTACCTCAGGAAAAGCCTCGGACGAGTCTCAAGACTTCCTCAGGAGGATCCTGCGGCATTTGAAATGTTCGGCCAAATTCCACAAGCGAGTGTTTGGCATCGTGTGGCAAGAAAACCGGAGGTCCCGGAGAAAATCCACCACGCGTAGGAAAGAGGGGTTGACAATCGTAGCTCCACACAGATAGATTGAGCCCATCGCTGTACAGCCATCGCCTGGCCACCGTGAAGCTCAGGCCTACATCACCAGGTGTGTCTAAACGGTCTCCCAGCCAAGGACTGATCAGGTTCAAACCTTCTTCGTTTCTGGAATATGACAAGGTTGGATTCATCTGGGGTGATTTGGGTAAAATGTGCTTGGTGAGGGAAGGGAGGGGAGAGGAGTGGCAAAGCAGTGAGTGCACTGCGCTCGACATCCGGCCATCGGAGTTCGATTCCCGGCGGCGGCTAGCATTGTTGGCGAGTGTCATCTGAAGCGGCTCTGGTGCCCCCCGCCCCCGTTCACCAGCGTGGTGAAGTGGCACACGTGGCACCGTAATCCAGCACTGTGGAGGCAGAGAGGGTTGGTGGATCATCGCACACATGTTGCCGTAACCTCCCCGCGCGCGTTGAGGAGGTGCCCACCCAGGCTTGTAAACTCTTGTTCCATCTGGATATTGTCCCCTCCGCACGTGTGAGTTTTCTCCGGGTATTCCGGTTTGCTCTCACATGTAAACACTCACGAATTGGGCCGATAACACCTTGATAGCGAGAGGATCGCAGAGCTTGGGGCAGGAGGATACTTTGCGCCGGCTCACCTCTGGGATGCTCCCTACGAGAGTGAGCAAACACTGCGTGGCACGGTACAAGTGGGAATTATTATTATTTTCATGATAAGTCAATTATTACTAAAGTCTGGTCAAAAGAACCTGATCATGACTGACACGGAGTTGGCCTTGCTGCAGCAGTGGCAGAGGTCGCAACCGGGTACCCGATACCCGTACCCTACCCGATACCCAGCTACCCGTACCCGGCCGGGTACGGGTACGGGTAGCCGTTTGCGACCCTGGTGCGGGCCGGGTACGGGTACAGGTAAGGAATCAAAACCCGTTTGCGACCTCTGAGCAGTGGTAAGTTGATGTAAGTGAACAAGTGCGACGCTGATGGAGCGCGTGCCTCAGACTTCGGGCCCCACGTGCTTGCCACGTGGCAGCGTTGCACGATGGCCGCGTGGCGCCAACTCTGCACGGCGAGCATTGAGGGGGTTAAACCAGCCAGCGAATTGGACCCCGCAACAAACAACACAAAAAACGATCGGAGTTTTGTTAAGTTAAAAAAATAGGTGGGAGGAGGAGACGGGGGTGAGGGGGTGGGGGGTACCGTAAATTTCCATTTTTGCCAGAAAAGTTTGAGAGAAAATTACAAAGCGAGAGAGCAAGGAGAGGGAAAAGTGTCTCGCGGGATGGGCCTCCATGCCGCGAGATTGCTCCTTTGGCAGCGGGAGCCATCGCACCGTATTATTTCCCTGTAATCACCGGCGATATTGTGCAGGCCCTGCTTGCATGTGAGCATTTGTTCGGGGCTGGTGGGGGGGCAATGTGGGTGGTCAGATGGGAGTGGGGGGCGTGGGCTGGGGGGGGCAGCGAGGTGACCGGGTTTCATGGGTACGCAGGAGGTCGTGGGTTCGAACCCGACCCTGACACCTGCTGTATATTTGGAGTCTGCGGTGTCTCTCTCCCCATGGTTACGTGGATTTTTCTCCCGGTCCTCCAGTTTTCCCCTCCACATTTAGAATCAACATCACGCGTTTAGAGTGTTTGGCTGCTATAAATTTCCACGTGATAAGCCACTTCGTTGAGCTATCATTTGTAAGAGCCATGTCGCTTTTGAAAAAGCGACATATAGACTTAAAGCTTTCGTGACTGCAGGAATTCTTATTCTTTGGGTCTTTCAGTAAAGTCACGTAGATAGGTTCGACCGCAACACAAGCGGTCGTCATCAGGAAAAGGGGGGTGAGCTTCTAAAGGCAAACTGTTTATAAAGGTTTCAAATGGGCGTAGCCAAAATATTAGCAGCATGGGCGGGGCAGCAAATGTTAATGTAAGTGGTGGGCAGCGACCGAGACGGTGGTGGGTTTTCCACCAATTAAAGGGCTGCCAGGTAAAAAAAAGAATTGGCATGTTAACGTAAGGTCGGTGAGCGGCCTCCACGGCGAGCGTGCTGAAGTGACTATGTTAATGTGAGAGATTAGCATGTTAATGGAAGATCGCAGAGCCGCAACCTCTAGGTCGGCGCGCGAAGGTGGCTGTGTAAGTGTGAAATTTAACCTGTTCATGTAAAATCGGAGAGCCGAAAATATCAACTGACATCGGAAGGTGGTAGGATGGGAACATCACAGCCAGTTATGACTTAAACTAGTTGATAACGTCCTTCCAATGATTGCTCAGTTTGTACCCATCTTCTCGGTTGAAATTGTGTCCGTGTCTGTATATATGGATGGCTTCATGAACAAATCTTTGTTGATAGCCAGTGGGTTTGCAAAGTACCTTCGTCTTAGAGAAATCAATTTCGTGTGAGCCCACCGCATTAAAACAATGATCAGCCACGGCCGAGGTATTGGTCCTATCGTGTTTGAGATTTGCCTTATGTTCACGAACACGGTCTGAGACATGTCGCTTAGTTTCCCCGATGTAACTTCTGCCGCAGACACAGCTTAGTTTGTAGACGCCGGGGTATTGCATGTCATGGATCACATCCTTCACAGATGGGATCAGGTCACGAATTGGATCTACTGTGTTAAATCGAACCTTGATTTTGTGTTTGCTCATGATTTTGGAAATCTTTTTTGTGACCCCTGCTATGTATGGCAAGGTGATGGTTTTGATTTGGTCCTCAGATGGTTCTCTCCCAAAGGTTGGGGTGATAGCTTAACGGATTTCAGACAGATGCCATCCAGGCATCCACTCTACGGGAACATTAGCTGCCTCGCCCATGCTGCTGACATTTGGGCTACGCCCATTTGAGAACTTTATAAACAGTTTGCCTTTAGAAGCTAACCCCCCTTTTCCTGATGACGACCGCTTGTGTTGCGATCGAAACGTCGCGGTTTTTTGTTATTTTCTTTGAACATATCAACGTGACTTCACTGAAAAACCCAAACAATAAGAGATATGTCGCTCAGTGGGCCTTACCTGGTAACATAAAAATAGTTTTAGTAAATAGTTACTGATATGAAACGTGCATAGTTGTTTGAGACGGTGCAAACAGTGTAACGTAATCGTCGTGACTGAAACACACTCACCCCCTAGAGGTGGGCTTAATTACTAATACATTTCTCTCAAGTGTACGTGCAACGAATCGCTTTGCTTTGCAGACTTTAAGTCATGATGATATATTTTTTGCTTGTGATGTGTCCTGTTAGCCTTGTATTCTGCGTGATGGTTGCACCATGGTGTTGATGCACGACCGTGCCATTTGGAACTTGATTGTGTACGGTTGTTCGTCTATTGTTTTTATTTCTCTGTTTTCGCTGCAACCAGTTTTCTTTAACCAGGTTCCAAACGAAAATTAGCATTGTATTACTCAATGGGTTTAACCTGTGCCAAAATAAAACCGAATAAAACATCATAATAACACCTTATACATCATTTTAAAAATAAATTTAAAGCCTTCAGGTTACCGATACAGAGCGTGTTGTGTAGTTGATATAGATCGGTGTAACGTGACCGTAGTGGCTATAACAATAATACAATTTTACCCCCCTCTTTAAGGTGGATTTTAATCAGACATATATTTCGTTATAACAACTCCTACTATCCTGCTTTTCAATTTAACCATTCAATCAAACCAGTTGCTATGAGTCAGCTCGTGTTGCTCTAAGCCAGCTCGTGTTGCTCTAAGTCAGCTCGTGTTGCTCTAAGCCAACTCGTGTTGCTCTAAGTCAGCTCGTGTTGCTCTAAGTCAGCTCGTGTTGCACTAAGTCAGCTCGTGTTGCTCTAAGTCAACTCGTGTGGCTCTAAGTCAACTCGTGTTGCTCTAAGTCAGCTCGTGTTGCTCTAAGCCAACTCGTGTTGCTCTAAGTCAGCTCGTGTTGCTCTAAGCCAACTCGTGTTGCTCTAAGTCAGATCGTGTTGCTCTAAGTCAGATCGTGTTGCTCTAAGTCAACTCGTGTTGCTCTAAGTCAGCTCGTGTTGCTCTAAGTCAGCTTATCTCGGCCTCGCTGTGCGCTGCGTTGCACCGCTAGTCGAGTAGACAACCATGTGTTCAATAAACCCTCGAAGCCAGGATGACCGTCCAACTCCGATTGTCATTTATTGATTGTAACAGGTAAAACTGGTGAGAAAACACAGATACAACATCTGTTATAATTCGGAAACACCCACACAATGAACACCACAGCATCAGAACATTGTCTCAGATAACAATAGATCCTGGAAGGACCAGGCCCCCACATTACCCCTGAACAACTAGACAAAGGCACAAGCTGGTGCGTTGCATACAGGCACATAGTGTAGTCATCCCACTGCACCCCAAATGTACAGCATTACACTTAACACTAACTGTGGATGAGATACTTCGTCATCACTCTCAGGATCGCAACATAGGCACAAGTCTGACTCGACCTACTAAATCACAAGTAACATCCACAATAAGGAACGTCACAGGCTTCGTTACTAACTAGGCCTCGTATTTACTACAACAACTTAACGGCACCATAAAGGCATTTACATTGCTATAACGGTCATTCCAACATTACAACAGCATTTCCAATATTATAGGAATATAAACAACTTACAGATAATGCTTCTTAAGCTCCCACAATGGACAAGTGCAGCTGTGATCTCACTGAGATGCGATGCGTGCCGCCATCTTGACTTATCTGTGTAATGGCTGACGCCCGCGTGGTACAGTGGAAATCTAACATCGTCACTTCCTGGTCACGTGACCAACATTAGCATCAAAAAACAGGAACTTCCTGTGAACACACGCTCCACATCTGCCGTGAGGCAAGACACTCCCCATCTGGTATCTAGGAGATACCACCATTTATTTCCTATCTCATAAACAAGTGTATAACAACTTCAACGGGTCGACTTATTTGTCCATATCTTTGCGAGAGAGAAGTAGTACTATCTCGACTATGGGCCTGATGAAAGTTCTTGCGACACCTTGCTTCGCAATCATAACCTCGACCTTTCGAACTTTTCCATCGGCACTTGGAATTGACTTGAGGATGCGGCCCATTGGCCACTCATTCCGTTTGGCTTGGTTGTCCTTCAGTAGGACGAGGTCGCCTTCTTGGATGTCTGGTCTATTAGACTGCCACTTGTTGCGCACTTGGAGTGTCGTAAGGTACTCGTTTTTCCAGCGACGCCAGAACGTGTTCGCGAAGCTCTGCACTTGTGTAATAAACGACTGGACCACGATGTCTGGCTCAGTGTCCTTTATTCGGTTCGTGCTGTACACCCACACGGCTGTCTTTACTCTGTAGCTTCTCCACAGTGCTGACTCCAATGTCGGCCCGATCCACAACAGCAGCCCCGCTGCTGTTTCTCTCACACAGCCCCCCCTTGGCTGTACTCGCTGCAACTCCTCTCTCTCTCTCCGCAGCTCCTCCTGGCAGCCACACCGCTGCCTCTAACACGCAGCCCTTCTGGCTGTCTCCTCTGCAGCTCCACACCACTCCGCAGCTTCCTCCTCTCTTCGGGGTTGGCTCCCGATGGCCGTCGGCGCCCCCCCCTCTTCTCACTCGCCCGCGTGGCCTCACTCTTTTCCGCTCACACCCCGACTCCCTTCCCCTTCCGGTTTACCCGCTTAAGGACCCGAACCTTCCACCCACGTCACATGACTCCACCCCCCGTGACGTCACATCCGGAAGGTCGCTTACGCCCGCATTACACCACCCTCCCCCGTAGAAAAATCCCAGCCGACCTCGGCTGACCAATAGCAAATCGTAATGCGGCGAACCGAGCTTCCCCCCCTAAAGGACACTAAGCATACAATGTAACAGCAAGAACAACAACAACAACGCAATTAACATCAACGAACGTACAAAAAGCATGCAATAAATACAACTGTAAGAAAAAAAATAACAAGACAGCAACAATCAACGAAACGTAAGCGATTTGGAACGTGTGCGGGTCGCCGGCCCGTCCCGGACGGTCGGCGGCCCACTCGCAGAACGGGAACGCGATGAAAGTCGAGGAATGACAGGGGGTAATCCCCTTGTCGCAGCTGGAAGTCCACCGACGTCCCGTGTCCCTAAAGAGTTAGTCTTGGGCTTGTCCTGTGACCGTGCCCGCAGCTGGGTCGGAAGGGCTGCAGGGCTCGAAGGTCCCGCAGACCTGGCAGGCGTCCTCCGAGCAGGGCCCCTCGTCCCCCGCAATGTCACGGCCGGCCTGTCTGGAACAGGTACGACAGGCGCTCTAGCAAGATCAATGGACGCAGGCAGGGGAGAGTCAGCAGCAACAGACCCCGGCAAGGCAACATTGGGGGATGACGCATCATGTAAGGGAGCAACATATGGTTTCAAGCGCGACGTATGCACAACCCAGCGACGAGACCCAATCTGGACGCGTGCTGACTGTGGGTTGGGAACCGCAATGAGGCGTACGGGACCATGCCAGGGTTTGTGCAATTTCGGCGAGGTCCCCGGACGTACCTGTGGACAATGAAGCCAGGCTAGGTCCCCAACCTTCCAAGGGCACTCCCCCTCAGACCGTCGCGCATATCGCTCGTTCCGGGCCTGGGCTTTGGCCGTAGCCACGCGGGCATTCTCCCGCGCCTCCGTGACTCGGCGAACCGTGTCCTGAATGTATTCAGGAAGTGGTTTACGAGGTCCCTTCACCCCAGTTCCCAATTGCACATCCACCGGCGGCACGTTTTCCCGACCATACATAAGGTAAAACGGCGAATATCCTGTAGCCGCATGAGGCGTCATCCTGTACGCCGAAAGCACCCCGGGGATGTGCAGATCCCAATCTGATTGTTGTTCACTCACGGTATGGCAAAGCATGGCAGACAATGTCCTGTTCAGCCGTTCAACCATACCATCCGTCTGCGGATGGTATGGGGATGTCCGTACTTTCTTAGTCCCAAGGCCCGCGCACACTTCCGCCAATAATTTAGAAGAGAAATTCCTGCCCTGGTCCGTGAGGAGTCTCTCAGGCGCCCCCTTATCCATAATATACCCAAACAAAAAGGCGTCGGTAATGGCCGCGGCCGACTGATCGGGCAACGGCCAGGCCATCGGCCAACGGGAGAGGTACTCAACCCCTACCAGCAAATATTTATTACCCCTCGCCGATGGTGGAAAAGGTCCCAATATGTCCAGTGCCACCAATTCATTGACTCGAGACACCTGAATCGACTGGAGAGGCGGCACGTAAGGATGTTTCGGCGGCTTACGTCGTGCACACGCAGGGCACGCGCGCACGTGCCCTACGACATCTGTCGCCATGCCGTGCCAAAAATAATGACGTTGCAACGTCAACAAGGTCTTCTGCACCCCTAAATGTAAGAGAGTGTCACAATGGAGGGTTCTAATCAACTCGAATCGCAAGGACGTTGGTACCACCAGGCGCCAACGTTCCTGGAACCCCTCCCGCCACATAAGCAGACCATCTCGGAGAGCGGTTTGCGGCCCCATAGCCGTACTCGGACTCCCATTGTCCCTAGCAGACCGCTTCCGCAAGGACACCAATGACTCATCCATCATCTGTTCCCGGATCCAGACAGACCGCGGCAGATTCAAAACCCCGTCAGCCGGTCCCGGTTCCATCGGAGTGTCCGACTTCTCGACGGCCAACGTAAGCGGCTGAGGGGGGTTTGGAATCGGCGAACACCTATGCGTCCCCGACTCACATTTACAAGGGGCGCGCCCCGGTAATCTGGAAAGTGCGTCAGCGTTCGCATGGCGCACTCCCTTCCGATGTTGAATTTGGAAGGAAAATTCCTGTAGCGTGTCCAACCAACGTGCCAACTGTCCGGATGGCTGGTCAATTTTAAGGGCATATTGCAAGGCCGCATGATCCGTACGCACAATAAAAGAACGACCGTAGAGGTATGGTCGAAATTGCCGTAGGAAAAAAACAACCGCCAATAGTTCTCTGCGAGTGACACAGTAGCGGGTTTCCGCAGGAGACAAGACTCGGCTACCATACGCCACGACACGCTCTACACCCCCTTTAGACTGTGATAACACCGCCCCAATACCTGTGTCACTCGCGTCCGTATCAAGAATGAATGGGTGATCGAAATCGGGATAATCCAATGTTGGGGCCGTGGCCAATAGATCACGCAGACTCCGAAAGGCCGCCTCCTCCGGCTGTCCCCAAACAAACTTCCGTCCTTTACCCATAAGGAGATGCAAGGGCCTCGCAATCGTCGCAAAACCCGGCACAAATCTTCGGTAATACGAGGCAAATCCCAAAAACCGCCGAACATCCCCCACGGTGGCCGGAGTCGGCCAATCCCGGACGCACGCCATCTTTTCCGGATCCGTGGACACTCCCTCAGCACTCACAATGTGCCCCAAATAGCGGACGGACCGTTGCAGTAGGTGACATTTCTTTGGTTTGAATTTCAATTTGGCAGAACGCATCCTCGTGAACACTGTCTCCAGCCGCGTCAAATGTTCATCAAATGTGCGGCTGAAGACAATAATATCGTCCAAATATATAAGACACGTCTCCCACTGCAACCCCGTCAAAACGAGCTCCATCAATCTTTGAAATGTAGCAGGGGCCGCATTCAATCCCATCGGGAGACAGTTGAATTGAAATAACCCCTGCGGCGTACGGAATGCGGTTTTCTCCCGTGAGGACTCGTCAAGGGGAAGCTGCCAAAATCCCGAAGAGAGGTCCAGTGTGGAAAAGAACTTAGCCCCCGACAATGCGTCGAGGGAGTCATCCATACGCGGCAGGGGGTACGCATCTGCCACCGATATCTTATTCAATTTGTGGAAATCAACACAAAATCGCAATTTGCCATCCTTCTTCTTAACCAAGACGACTGGAGCGCCCCATGGGCTGTTAGATGGCGATATAATGTCCGCAGCCAACATGTCTTCCACTGCCCCCCGTACGTGTTCTCGCTCCGCAGGACTCATCCGATGCGAATTTAATCGAATAGGGGCAGCATCGCCCGTCTCAATGTGATGGTAAAGCAACGAAGTGCGGCCCAAATCCAAATCATCGGAGCTGAACACATCGGAATATGTCAACAACAATTTACGCAGCGCACCACGTTGCTCCATGGACAGGGAAGAATTTCCGTCACATAATTGAGCAACCCAACGATCATCCGAACTCCTTGGCTCGGAAACCCCAGCAACAACTCCCCGGCTATGTGGACAATCATGGGTCGCAAACGCCGTAGTGGCATGTGCCACAACCGTACCGGCCGGGACACAGACGTTTTCTCCCCCCGCATTAAGCACCTGTAAAAACGGTAATTGATCCGGCCGGACGATGGTCTGTGCCCCCACTAACGCCAACCCGGTTGTTATCGTGGCGGACGGTGACAACAAGACCCCTACTGCTCCTAGCCGATCAGGCAGGGGCTTCCGATACCGCAAGGGTATAAGCATCTGTGTACCAGGTGGGATGTCCACAGATGCGACGGACAGCGCCTGCACTTGTACGGCCGAAGCAGGTCGCCCCCAGGGCGACGGCAGAAACGAGATTTGACGGCCCCCCGGCAGCTCAATACAATTCTCATTGATTTTGATCAAAATGGGCATCTTAGCCAAAAAATCGGTGCCTAACAAACAAGGAACCGCCAAAGTTCTCGATATCAACACAACACCCGAGGCCGACACATCCCCAATAGATATCTTAGCATCCACCTGACCCACGATACCCATGCTACCCCCGTTCGCAGCGACGCACGACCCATAAACCGGACGCACAGCCCCCGGCGGGATGCCCAACAGATGGAAAATGACATCCGAAATAATAGTCGCAGACGCGCCGGAGTCGACCAAAATGCGTACGTCCACCCCTTGTATAGACCCCGGTACAGTGGACGAGCCCGTAGCGGCCGCGACGACTCTCCGTGCCAACTTGCGCCACTGCGTGACCGAGCGACAAGGCCCCGTCGAAGGGCATGCTTTAACCACAACGTTAGGATGGCGCAACGACGGTGATGGGTGAGGTGTAAAGCCTTGCCGAGTGTCTGGTGCGTGCCGACATGCCTGTTTCGGAGGATCCTTAGCCGACTTGACCGGTGCCGAGGCCTCCTGCTGCGGCGGAGCCGGGAAGCGGGCCCAGCAGTCTCTGGCGTAGTGGCCCCTACGCCCGCAGCGGAAACATTCGGCCTCGTTGCGCCGAAGCGCAGGCCTCGCCTCCTGACGGCCCCGTTCTGGTAGCGCCGCGCGCGGTCTCGGCCCGCCGCGTCCCGTCCATGGAGCGGAGGCGGCCGTCAGTTGTTGAGGGCCCCGGTCATCCGGAACATAGACAGCCTGCGCAGGGTTCCACCCCAGCGCATCCCCTTCTTTGACGGGCCCCCCCGTCCACGCCGTCACTTGTTTCCAGCGACGGAGGTTGAATTGCGCATCGAGACACTTAGCAGCCGTCCGGGAAGTTAGCTTCTCATGCCCACACACAGGCATGGGGATCCCTAGATCCCGAGACAGCTCCAACATTTTCCCTAATATGAGAGGCTCGAGCAGGTCCTGTGGCGTCTCAGGATAAGCTGCCATGGCCAGCTCCAGCACCGCACCCCTGAACGCCACGGGCGACTCCTCTGGTGCTCGTTGTCGTTGAGCGAATCGCCGATGCGCATCATCTGGTGGCTCATAAGCATCGGCCATTTCTTGAAAAACACCACATAAAGTTGCCTTCTTATCGGTCGTTATGGAACGGAAGAATCGGACAGATTCGTCGTCCAGGAGAGTCGGCAACACCTCCAAAGCCTCCGCATCGGTCCATCTTGCTGTGCGTACCGCCGCCAAGAAGCGGCAGGCGAACGCGCTCCAGTCCCCACCGACGGAAAATTCTTTAACCGTTGTAAGGTGGCGACTCCGACTCCTCTTCCCGCCGTCTTCCAATGGTGGTGGTTGTGATGGCAAATTCAAAATGGCGTCGGCCCGCGGCGTGGCCAAGATGGCGGTTTGGCGCCACGGAGCGCGCAAAATGGCGGCCTCTTGCCGCGTGGGCAATGGCGGCGGCAGGACAGGCAACGTGGCGGCCCGCGGAGCACCACTTGCATCATCCATCGTCCCTGGCGCGACGAGATGGCATAGATGCGCCAGGACGTCCTTAAGTGCCTCCAGTTGTACCGCCATCGCTTGCCATCGTTGATCCGCGTCTGATGATGTCGACGGACCCGCCAACCCGCCAACATCCTCCACTCCCGTTCCCATGGTCGCCTCAGCCTGGCTCTCCTCCACCACCCCAACAGGATCCGTGGTTGGAGGGAGTTCGTCGTCGTCGGACGAAGAAGCCGATGCAGGCGCCGGATTAACTTTCTTCCTCACTTGTTTCGACATGCCGTTGCACTTCCGACACCAGTGTAATAAACGACTGGACCACGATGTCTGGCTCAGTGTCCTTTATTCGGTTCGTGCTGTACACCCACACGGCTGTCTTTACTCTGTAGCTTCTCCACGGTGCTGACTCCAATGTCGGCCCGATCCACAACAGCAGCCCCGCTGCTGTTTCTCTCACACAGCCCCCCCTTGGCTGTACTCGCTGCAACTCCTCTCTCTCTCTCCGCAGCTCCTCCTGGCAGCCACACCGCTGCCTCTAACACGCAGCCCTTCTGGCTGTCTCCTCTGCAGCTCCACACCACTCCGCAGCTTCCTCCTCTCTTCGGGGTTGGCTCCCGATGGCCGTCGGCGCCCCCCCCTCTTCTCACTCGCCCGCGTGGCCTCACTCTTTTCCGCTCACACCCCGACTCCCTTCCCCTTCCGGTTTACCCGCTTAAGGACCCGAACCTTCCACCCACGTCACATGACTCCACCCCCCGTGACGTCACATCCAGAAGGTCGCTTACGCCCGCATTACACTTGTCTCCATTGCCGTCTGTAGAGGTCTGCAGTGCTGGCCTCCTCGGTAGGTGCTGTGAGCACATCTGTCTTCTGGGTAAGAAGTGTAGCAGGAGTCAAGATGAATGGTGACTCCGGGTCGGTTGAAACGGGGATCAGGGGTCTTGAGTTAATTATGGCTGAGACCTCGGCTATGAGAGTGGTCAAGACCTCGTGAGAGAGCCGTGTGGACCCGACATCACATAGCATGGAGTCGAGAATGCGTCGAGCAATCCCGATCATGCGTTCCCAGGCTCCACCCATGTGCGAAGAATGGGGAGGATTGAAGATCCATGTGCAGCCTTGGTCACCAAGGTATTTCCTGACAGAATAATCTTCGACATTCTCCGTATTGATCTTAAGCTCTTTACATGCTCCTATGAAATTGGTTCCACAATCAGAACGGAGTTGCTTGGCTGGCCCTCTGATGGCGAAGAACCTCCGGAGTGCATTTATAAAGTTCGAAGAGTCCATGGACTCGATGACTTCGATGTACACTGCTCGTGTACTCATACAGGTGAACAGCACTGCCCAACGTTTGCTGTTCGCGAGCCCTCCTCTGGTGCGGCGGGAGATGACTGTCCATGGTCCGAACACGTCAATCCCTACAGAGGTGAAGGGAGGTTCCACACTGAGTCGATCGGCTGGGAGGTCTGCCATTTTCTGTTCTTCCGGTTTTCCACGTAGCTTGCGACACCGGATACACTTGTGGATTGTGCTGGCAATGCACCTCTTTGCTCCAACGATCCACAGCCCTGCAGATCGGATTGCTCCTTCTGTGAAGTGCCGACCTTGGTGCTTGACCTTCTCGTGGTAGTGGCGCACGAGTAAGATTGCGATGTGGCTCTGGCTTGGGATTATGAGGGGGTTTCGTTCATTCTCATCTAATTTTGCATTCCCTAGCCAACCACCGATCCTGAGCAAGTCGTCTTTGTCCATCCCGGGGTTTAGCTTCCTGAGGGTGCTGACCCTAGGAAGGTCTTCTCCCTTGTTGATGGCCTTGATCTCACTTGCATAAGCTGCCTGTTGCACACAGCGGAAGATTGATTTCCTTGCTCTGGAAAGCTCGTCTTCAGTGCGTGGCACTGTGCAGTAATGCCATCCATTGCAGCTACCAGTGGTGCCTCTCATCAGGCGATGGAAGCAGTCTGCGATATGCGTTAAATGTGCTATCGCTCGCACGAGCGTCGTCCATTTCGAGAAATGTTCAAAATGGTGTGGACTCAGTGGACTTCTTGGTCGCACATTTGTTACGAAAGTTGTCACTAGAGGACGAATCTCCTTGTCGGACTCGGGCTCTAAGAGTCCAAAGGTCTCCTTGGTAGTACATGGGCCAACGTCACGTCGTAACAGGAACGCTGGACCCGTCAGCCAGATGGTTTGATTCAGCAGAGATGCAGGGACGGACCTAGTTGCGAGATCTGCTGGATTCTGGTCAGTTGGAACATAATTCCATTGCTCCGGCTGCGTCGATCTCCTGATGCGCTCCACCCGGTTGCTGATGTAGGTGTAGAACCTTCTGGTTTGGTTGTTTATGTAGCTTAGTACGACCCTACTGTCCGTGTAGAACTTGACCGCGTCCAGTTTGACGTCAAATTAGTCTAAGATCAGTTCCGCCACCTCTGTAGCAAGAATGGCTCCACACAGCTCGAGCCTTGAGATGGTATGTTCCGGTAGTGGGGCTTTGCCGTGGAACTCCTTCCAGAATTTCCACTCGGACGATAGCTCCGAGTCGAGGAACGGAGAGGCCACGGTCACAGCGACCATCGCCACGACCACCAGCAGAGCGACGAGCAGCGGCTTCACCTTAGTCTTCTTCCCGTCAGTCAGGACTGGCTTGGAGAAACGTGGAGGAACAAACTCCAACGAAGACGGTGGATGCACAAGCGAAGTCATGGTGGTTTCTTCGTAAGTCTGCACGGTACAGCCTTGACTTCTCTCGCCGAGTTCCTCTTTCAGCGTGAAGTGGTTGGGGCACGGTTTGAAGAGCGACGTGCGTCCATTTCTGAGCACACTCGTTCTGAATGTGCTAATGTGGTCTGGTTTGTGTATTCCTTTCAGACAAACGTCACCTACGATGACCCATCCTAGGTCGAGTCTCTGGGCATAGGGAGCGTCGTGAGGTCCATTGCGTTGGTTACGAACCTTGTGGACTCTCAGCATGTCCCTGCCGAGCAGAAGTAAAATCTGTGCCGCGTGATCCAATGGCGGGATGAACTCTGCTATGGGTTTCAGGTGTGGGTGGTGACGTGCAACTTCGGGCGTGGGAATCTCACTCCTGTCGTCCGGTATCTCGTTGCACTCTATCACCGTAGGAAGGGCTAGCTTCATGGTGCTATCTATGGTTTCCACCATGAGGCCGCTCGCTCTTCTTCCCGCTGTCTCCATCAGTCCTGAGCATGTTCTGAGCGTGTATGGAAAGGAATTCCCACCTACACTTAGCTGATCAAAGAACTCTGACCTTGCCAAAGACCTGTTGCTCTGGTCGTCCATTATGGCGTACATCCTTACTGCCCTTTCAGGATGTCCTTTGGGATAGACTCGGACGAGGCAGATCTTTGAGCAAGATCTTCCTTTGAAGCCTTCTCCACAGACTTCTGTGCATTTGGTTGTGATTGACGAAGTGAGTGCGGCGGTCTCGCCTTGCTCCCCGCCGTGCTCTGCTTCGGGATCGGAAGCCTTAGTGCTACTGGGTTTCGAGTAAAATGTGTGCAGAGCAGTTGCGTGTTTGTCGCTGCCACATTCCTCGCACTTGATATCTGCCTTGCAATTCCTTGCAAGGTGGTTTGTAGAAGCACAGCATTTGAAGCACACTCCAAATTCTTTCAGCATGTTCTTCCGCTCTTCCAATGGCTTCCTCCTGAACTCACGGCATTTCTGGAGGGAGTGAGGTTTATCATGCAATGGGCATTGCTTCTCTGGATCCTCTATCTTTTTCTTTGTGGTGGTTGCCTGGATGGAGTTTGCGAATGTCGCAGGAGAGACCTCAGTCTTGTGTACGGAAATTGGCACTCTCGCTGTTCCTCGTTTCGCCGTTGTCCTTTCCATTTTTGGGAGATCTGGACTGGAAATCCCCGTGGTGCCAAACATGAAACTCGGGTCATTTCTAGTCTTAGCCAGGTTGCGGATAAACTTTGAGAAAAAAGAGAATGGGGGGAATGCAACCTGATGCTCTGACTTGTATCTTGAACCCGCTGTTCTCCATTTTTTCTGCACGTCAAATGGCAATTTCTCTACGATGGGGTTCACGCCATGGTAGATATTCAAGAAAATGAGACCTGGTAAGTAGGGATCAGCCTGGGCTGATTCAAGCTCCATCAAAAGATCTCCAAGCTCCCGTAACCTTTTATTGTCTCGACCAGAGATTTTTGGAAAGTTCTGCAACTTCTTGAAGAGAGCCTTCTCAATGGTTTCTGGGCTACCATAGCACTCCTCGAGCCTCTCCCACACCGCATGCAGGCTTGAGGCGGGGTCGTCAATGTTTGCTGACCGGATCCTCTTTGCGTACTCTGCAGATTCATTTCCTAACCATTTCACCAACAGGTCGAGTTCTTCACTTGCAGAGATGTCTGCATTTCGGATTACATTCCTGAAGGTAGATCTCCAGGCTCGATAGTTCTCAGAGTGGTCATCAAACTTAACGAGTCCTGTGTTGATTAGTTCGCGGTGAGCCAGGTACCTAGCAAAGTCTCCTAGTCCTGCTGATCCAGGGTGTGTCCATACTGGCGCTTGTGAGGCGGCATTATTGGCTGTATTGTCTAGCATGCCGTCATTTGCGATGGCGTTGGACTGTGGGCCCAAAGGGTTTCGATCACATTGGCTGGATCCCCTTATATGACTGTCTGGAATGTGGGTCTGACTTGGTGCATCCACGTCTGACCCCACGTGCGCGACGCTGAGTTGGCGACTAACTGCCAGGGCAGGATATGCATTTCCACCATTCCTGTAGACAGCATTCATGTTCATTCGGTGTGGAGATGGCGATGCCTGAATGTCCACCCTTTGTTCAGTATCGTTTGGTGGAGGAGCATTGATGCATTGTTCAGACCAGTCCAAAATATTTTTTCTGGTGAGTTGATCACGGTCCTTGACAGGTATCTGAGTGCCAAACTCACTCCAATTCTCTTCCTTATCCAGGTTGGCTGCTGCCTCGAGCACCTCTGCCTGGGCCATTGCAGCAGCTGCTTCCCTTTTGAGTTGTAGGGTGCTTAACTTAGCATCCAGCTCAATGTTCTTCCGCGTGGCGGTAGCCACTAATATACTCTCTTGCTCTTCAAGCTCTGCTTTCTTCCGTGCAGCAGTAGCCACTAATATACTCTCTTGCTCTCGTGCGGTAGCAGTTGCTAATATACTTTCTTGCTCTGCGAGCTCTGCTTTCCTCCGTGCGGCAGCAGTTGCTATGGTTGCTTCTTCTTGTATACGAGCCCTTTCAATTAGCATGGCTTCCTCTTCGGCCATGTAGGCAATACGGGCGTTTGCTGCTTCTGCTGCGGCGCGTGCCTGAGCTGCTGCCATACCAGTAGATGATATATGTGAGTGTGCTGAGGCTTTAGATCTTGTGGTGGACCTAGATGAGACAGAGTGCTGAGATCGTGTCTCTCTTAAGCCCTCCACACGGTCCATTGCATCTTGTATCACTGCCTGCACATTATCATCGAGCAGTTCAAGGAAGTGCTCTTGTCTGCGCACTCCCTCAATGCCCTCATCTGTTTTCACCTTCATCAGGAGGGAGATGTATCTATTTGCCAGGAGCTTGTAGCTTGAGCTGCTCACATTCACTCGCTGGATGGCCCGCTGAATTGAGGCCACTGTGTCTGAGGCATTTGAAGCTTCAGATAAATCTGCTTCAACCCGGTTCCATGCCCGTTGTATCCTGGCATCCAGGTCCTGTTTCTAAGCCTCATAGCTTTCCAAGGCCCGTTGCGTCAACCTGACCTCCCTCTGGGGCCTTGAACTCCCTTGGTCCTCTTGAGGCAGGATGGGAGATCCTGGATTGCTTGGTTCACCTTCTTCAGCATCTCTCCCTGCTGAACTGTGGCTTTCCATGCTGCGATGCTTGCAGCACGATTTTAATGTAGACTTGTTGCAGAGCTCCTTGCTTGTTGCAGGCTGACTGCAGGGCTGGCTGCAGAGCTGGCTGCAGAGTTGACTGCAGGGCTGGCTGCAGAGCTGGCTGCAGGGCTGGCTGCAGAGCTGGCTGCAGGGCTGGCTGCAGAGCTGGCTGCAGGGCTTCTTGGGAGCTTTAAGAAGTGTATATTTTTACTATCTCGGCCTCGCTGTGCGCTGCGTTGCACCGCTAGTCGAGTAGACAACCATGTGTTCAATAAACCCTCGAAGCCAGGATGACCGTCCAACTCCGATCGTCATTTATTGATTGTAACAGGTAAAACTGGTGAGAAAACACAGATACAGCATCTGTTATAATTCGGAAACACCCACACAATGAACACCACAGCATCAGAACATTGTCTCAGATAACAATAGATCCTGGAAGGACCAGGCCCCCACATTACCCCTGAACAACTAGACAAAGGCACAAGCTGGTGCGTTGCATACAGGCACATAGTGTAGTCATCCCACTGCACCCCAAATGTACAGCATTACACTTAACACTAACTGTGGATGAGATACTTCGTCATCACTCTCAGGATCGCAACATAGGCACAAGTCTGACTCGACCTACTAAATCACAAGTAACATCCACAATAAGGAACGTCACAGGCTTCGTTACTAACTAGGCCTCGTATTTACGACAACAACTTAACGGGACCATAAAGGCATTTACATTGCTATAACGGTCGTTCCAACATTACAACAGCATTTCCAATATTATAGGAATATAAACAACTTACAGATAATGCTTCTTAAGCTCCCACAATGGACAAGTGCAGCTGTGATCTCACTGAGAGGCGATGCGTGCCGCCATCTTGACTTATCTGTGTAATGGCTGACGCCCGCGTGGTACAGTGGAAATCTAACATCGTCACTTCCTGGTCACGTGACCAACATTAGCATCAAAAAACAGGAACTTCCTGTGAACACACGCTCCACATCTGCCGTGAGGCAAGACACAGCTCGTGTGGCTCTAAGTCAACTCGTGTTGCTCTAAGTCAACTCGTGTTGCTCTAAGCCAGCTCGTGTTGCTCTAAGCCAGCTCGTGTTGCTCACCACGCCGGTCGGGCGAAGCGCTGCATTCCGAAACAATACGCAGCAAGTTTAATTTCAGTTTTATTCTATACTAGCTTTACTACCCGGCTTCGCCCGGGACTTGGATCCACCACGCCCGGCCGCCTTTGTCTCCCCAGTTGCGATGTTCACACATCACACCAGTTACTTGTTTGAGGCTGAGTCGACCTAGGGGAGGCCCAGGACCGGTTCAAATAATCGCCACCGGCGGTGGCCATGAGCGGAAATCGAACTCGGGTCGCTGGGTTCGTAGCGCTAACCACTACACTACAATGCGTTACGCCTCCACATGTCACGTGACAGATGTGACGTCACAGCTCACTTGCCGTGCAAAAAATATAAGCATTATTGAGCTCCACCCCCCAAGAAAAAAAACAAAAGTGTATTTTTACAATTTTTGCATGGTGTACAGTCTGGAAAGTACCCGCATGGCAAATTTCCAGTTTGTTGCATGTCGGGAAGTATGCTAAACATTTTGAACAGACACACATAATCACAACTTTGCCTTATATATTTGGAGAATAAAAAAGAAGGAACCTGGCTCTAGAATCCGTCGCTGGACGAGCACCGAGTTTTGTCCTCTGTCTAGGTCAGGGGTCGGCAACCAAAATAACAAGAAGAGACATTTTTGTTCAAATTCGGTTAAAAAACCACAGCTCAATATTTCAAGAGCTACAGTGCATGCGAGTGCCGTGCACATTGAAATCCCGACACAGCGCGTAACGAAGTAGCTCTCGGCTTTGGAGTCGCAGGTAGCCGACCCCTGGTCGAGGCGGCCATGGCCCCGTCTGCCGCGCTATGATGTTCCGACGCCGTTCAATGCAGGATCGTTGTTTGTGGGGGGGGGGGGGGTAAATTTCGATTTAAAGCTTTCGTGACTGCAGGGATTCATCTTCTTGGTTCTTTCGGTAAAGTCACGTAGAAGGGAAGTAATAAAATAATAAAAATAAAACATAATAAAACAATTCTCACGACGTTTCGGCCACAACGCAAGCAGCCGTCCTCAGGCGAAGAATGAAACACCCCAAGCTTGGAGCGTATATTTAAGCTGGGTTAGAGGGGGGGAGGTGGGAAGAAGAGCGCCTAAACAAAATAATTTGCATATCAAGAGGAATTCAGCATATGGAAAATGTGTAGGAGGTGGGCGGAGGGGGGGGTTCCAAATCAATACTATGCCCGTGCATTATGCAGGATTAGCAGCATCAAAGGGGGGGGAGGGGGGGAGCATTAACAAAGGAAAGGAATGTTAATAGTATGTAGCTGTAGTTACTAAACAACCACGTAAAAAACGACAGTATAAACTGCATAACAAACTAAAGTATAAACTACATAGCATCATCAGTAAACTTACTATACTCTACAATAAGCTGAGTTACTAACAGTAAGTAATACATAAAAAATTCTACGTTGTAAAAAATTATATAATATGCTTCCATCTAAACTTTATTCTCTTACATCACACGCGTCTATACCGTACTATATACTTCCATAGGCAAAACCAACATTAAATTACATACTGTATTGCTATAAACCACCCTATACCTTATACATTTTTAATATAACACTATGTATTATTCTACCCACCCTAATGTGTATCAAAATGGTTTATTACGTCCTTCCAGTGATTGCTAAGCCAGAATCCATCTTCTCGGTTAAAATTGTCTCTGTGTTTGTAAATGTGGATCGCCTCATGAACGAATCTCTCATGATAGCCAGATGGCTTGCAGAGAACCTCTGTCTTGGAGAAGTCAATGTCATGTGAGCCCACTGAGTTGTAACAGTGATCTGCCACGGCTGAGGTGTTTGTCCTACCGTGTTTCAGGTCAGCTTTATGTTCACGGATGCGGTCCGAGACATGTCGTTTGGTTTCCCCAATGTAACTGCTACCACAGAGGCAACTTAGTTTGTAGACACCAGGGTACTGTATGTCTGGAACCACATCTTTTACAGACGGTACCAGATCACGGATTTTATGTACTGTGTTGAATCGGACCTGGATCTTGTGTTTAATCAGGATTTTGGAGATCTTTTTTGTGACCCCAGCAATGTAGGGTAAGGTGATGGTCTTGAAAGGCTCCTCAACAGGATCCTTCTTGATGGTTGGAGTGATGGCTTTGCGGATTGTGTAGTCGGAGTAACCATTAGCCTTAAGAGCTTGGCGTACGTGTTTGAGTTCACTGGAAATGTGTTCATGGTCGGAAATGCATTGGGCTCTATGATATAGAGTCTTGATGAGGGAATTCTTCTGGGATGGATGGTGGTGGGAATCCGGTTTTAGATAAGCATCCGTGTGGGTGGCTTTCCTGTAGACAGAGTGGCTCATTGAACCATCAGGTCTCCTTTTGATTAGGACATCCAAAAAGGGTAGCTCTACTGACCTGGTATCAACAATCAAGGGGATTGCCCTGTCCCCAGACGACCTGCTTGTCAGTTTTGATGTGGTTTCCTTGTTCACCAAGGTGCCTGTGCCTGACACCATCGCAATCATTGAAGACTTGGTTCATCAAGGACTGAATGCTGGGGTACCCCCCCTGGTGAGACACTGCTTAACCAATACATACTTCACCTGGAATGGAACCTTCTACAAGCAAATTGATGGCACCCCAATGGGCTCCCCCTTATCTCCGGTTGTAGCCAACATCTTCATGGAGAAATTTGAGACGGACGCCATCCAGACTGCCACTCTACGCCCGACCTTATGGAAGAGGTACGTAGACGACACTTTTGTCATCTGGCCACATGGCCGGCCTGCTCTAGACCAATTTCTCGACCACATCAATTCCATACACCCAGCCATCAGATTCACCATGGAAGTCGAAAATGATGGCAAGCTACCCTTTTTGGATGTCCTAATCAAAAGGAGACCTGATGGTTCAATGAGCCACTCTGTCTACAGGAAAGCCACCCACACGGATGCTTATCTAAAACCGGATTCCCACCACCATCCATCCCAGAAGAATTCCCTCATCAAGACTCTATATCATAGAGCCCAATGCATCTCCGACCATGAACACATTTCCAGTGAACTCAAACACGTACGCCAAGCTCTTAAGGCTAATGGTTACTCCGACTACACAATCCGCAAAGCCATCACTCCAACCATCAAGAAGGATCCTGTTGAGGAGCCTTTCAAGACCATCACCTTACCCTACATTGCTGGGGTCACAAAAAAGATCTCCAAAATCCTGATTAAACACAAGATCCAGGTCCGATTCAACACAGTACATAAAATCCGTGATCTGGTACCGTCTGTAAAAGATGTGGTTCCAGACATACAGTACCCTGGTGTCTACAAACTAAGTTGCCTCTGTGGTAGCAGTTACATTGGGGAAACCAAACGACATGTCTCGGACCGCATCCGTGAACATAAAGCTGACCTGAAACACGGTAGGACAAACACCTCAGCCGTGGCAGATCACTGTTACAACTCAGTGGGCTCACATGACATTGACTTCTCCAAGACAGAGGTTCTCTGCAAGCCATCTGGCTATCATGAGAGATTCGTTCATGAGGCGATCCACATTTACAAACACAGAGACAATTTTAACCGAGAAGATGGATTCTGGCTTAGCTATCACTGGAAGGACGTAATAAACCATTTTGATACACATTAGGGTGGGTAGAATAATACATAGTGTTATATTAAAAATGTATAAGGTATAGGGTGGTTTATAGCAATACAGTATGTAATTTAATGTTGGTTTTGCCTATGGAAGTATATAGTACGGTATAGACGCGTGTGATGTAAGAGAATAAAGTTTAGATGGAAGCATATTATATAATTTTTTACAACGTAGAATTTTTTATGTATTACTTACTGTTAGTAACTCAGCTTATTGTAGAGTATAGTAAGTTTACTGATGATGCTATGTAGTTTATACTTTAGTTTGTTATGCAGTTTATACTGTAGTTTTTTACGTGGTTGTTTAGTAACTACAGCTACATACTATTAACATTCCTTTCCTTTGTTAATGCTCCCCCCCTCCCCCCCCCCTTTGATGCTGCTAATCCTGCATAATGCACGGGCATAGTATTGATTTGGAACCCCCCCCCCCTCCGCCCACCTCCTACACATTTTCCATATGCTGAATTCCTCTTGATATGCAAATTATTTTGTTTAGGCGCTCTTCTTCCCACCTCCCCCCCTCTAACCCAGCTTAAATATACGCTCCAAGCTTGGGGTGTTTCATTCTTCGCCTGAGGACGGCTGCTTGCGTTGTGGCCGAAACGTCATGAGAATTGTTTTATTATGTTTTATTTTTATTATTTTATTACTTCCCTTCTACGTGACTTTACCGAAAGAACCAAGAAGAAGGGGGGGGGGTAAATTGAAACGGGGGAGCCTCTTCTGCTGGGTCACAATTAAGGGGGAGGATGATGGACGGACGGAGAGGCCGGCAACTCCGCTGGGCGCCTGCTTCGTGCGACTTTGTGACTTTCAAAAGTTTCTGACGCAGCGGTGCCCAACAGCATCCGCCCTGGGGCGGTGGAAACTACGCCCACGGCGTCGGGAGCGGTGTTTTATTTTGTTGTGCCGAGCGGTATGACGCTTGCGTGCACCACGAAAGGCTCGGCAAGTCTCCCGTGTTCTTTTTTCGAGAGGTTCCTGCCAACGTTTTCACTGAATGGGGGGGGGGGGGCGATGTCGCTTCCCAATTGAGTGATTTGCAGGTCATTTTGTCAGCATTTGGGATATTTCGACCGATACTCAGTTGCATTTGTATGGGGGTGTGGGGAGGGGAGGGGGGGTTAAACTATGGGAGGAAACCGACGCAGAAGAGGGAGAGGAGAGAACGCGCAAACTCCGAGTCGGGAATCGAACCCAGGTCGTTATTACCACGAAGCTCGAATGTTGCCACTGTGCCACGCTGCCACCCATGAACGATAAAGCGCTCCGCTTGAAAATGCCCCCACGGTAAGAACACAATGTACGGGCGATTGCACACTCCACCCCCTTGCCTTGGCCTCCACTCCCCCCCGTTGAAGCTGTTCGGGCCCGCACGTAGTCGTTTGTGTCTAAACTCAATCAACAGCAACACGACAATAATGTTCACCTCTCATCTGCTCTGTTCCCAAGTGTGTAAAACGACGTGAAGCCTCCCTCTTAATAGGCGATCATCGGAGGGCAGTTGGCTCACGGTTGGAAAGCTGTGAGTTCCAATTCTGGCTGCGGGGTCAACTCTACCCATCATCGCCCCCCCCCCCCCCTCCCGGGGTCAATACAATGATTATAATGTACTGTGCGTTGAACTTCTTTCGCACCGTACGTAGCCAACCCTGCTATTTGGAGGTACGGGGGAAGGGCAGTGAGAGGTATCAACGGACGCTAAGGAATACGTACTGTAGGTATGATGGGTATCACCTTGTGCAGAAAGCCAGCAGTAGTTTTATTCTGGATATACTCCCCCATCCCTTCCCCACCGCCATCGGAATGTGAAATTTCCATGGCTGGCTCATGGCTGTTAACTGCAGATGAGCGCCCATCTCCACGCTCGGTTGAGTGGAAGACCACATCATCTTAACATTTGTGGAAAAAAGTGAACAAAGACTGATGGTGAACGCACGGAGAGCGGCAGTGAGTATCGAGCGTCATCCAGACTTTTATTGAAAACCAGGCGAGAGTCCCTTGAGACTAAAATTTGTCTCTTTTTCAAGGGCAAACCTGCATCACAAAGGGCTCAGCTGACGAACAAAATGCTGCATCGCGTTTGTGCAACGCACCTTTGTGTCTTGAGCTAATGCAGCACGACGAGAGTCCACGCGCCAGCTGCCGCCCTGACGCAGCTTGGTGCGGTGGGGAAAACCATCCTGCGATCTTGCGCCAACGCACGAAAACCTCTCGCCCTAGCCAGTGAACGGACAGTTACCGCTTAAATACCAATAACGAGAATTGATCCGCGCTTTGTCCATCGAGTGACGGTTGTCGGCTCCCCGCATGCCGCCCCGGCGGTCGCGGTGGTTGTGTGACCACACTTGCCGCTCGGTGAGGGTTTGCGAAGGGAGCCAGGGATCCCGTCCGCTTCAGGTGCCACGCGGCAGGGATGTCCACCGCTGCTCCTGCTTGAGATGGGGTGGCCGGGTTCATGGGCGTAGCACGCCGCCTCGCCCCACGTAGGAAGAAATCATGATTACACCATGTAACACCACTGTTTTTGTTCCTGGGTCGTAAGTGTTATTTTTTCAATTGCTTATGCCTAAAAAGTATAGAAAATGGTTATTGTTCCCCACAAATTTTGCTATTGTGACCAGGACTTTAGGTAAATTTCAAAGTATCACTGTCCTGGTCACAAAAGCAAAGTTTGTGTGGAATAATAGCCATTTCCTGTACTTTTAAGGCATAAGCAATTAGGAAATAACACTTACTAAATCTTGACTTAAAGATAGCTTTGCGATCTTGCATTTACTTGCAAATTCCATCTCTTGCCCCGCCTACTCCAAGCATATAAAACATTTAGTTGCGGTGGCTCTGCATTTGGCTCAAGCAGCTCTCTCGCGATATTTCTCTCAACGTTCCACCAGCCGTATATTTGTTCACCTGAGGACGATCGCTTGTGTTGCGATCGAAACGTCGTGTTTTTTTTTTACCTTTTTATTATTATTTTCTATCTACGTGACTTTACCGAAAGAACCAAAGGTTACAACAAAATAAAATAAAAATGTTACACGCTGTAATAATAACAACGTAGCTTTTGTTTGGCACCCAAACACAATCGCAACCCCAAAGACTTAATCATCGTCGAATTACAATTCGCTTGTACAGCAGCGGCACGGTGAGCTTCTGCGTCAGGGACGCCACCCCCAACACGAGCGACAACGCCTCCTCCCGCATCGTTACGCAATGCCCAGGCGAAATTGGAGCGGCGCGTTTTACCCCACCTGGTGCACCGCTGATGCCTCTGCCGAATTTAAATTGCTTTTCTTTGTTATTTTATAATGTCGTACATAGGTCTAAGTGTCTCCCCCCACCCGGGCCAGCGTGGCACGCAGAGTAGCTCCCCGCTGCTGTTGTTTGGGACCCCCACAGTGCCTACCATAGAAATTCCCACGGGGGGGGAAGGGGGGAAATGAGTTTACGCAACCAACTACTGTTATTGGTTTTACCCCACAAAGCGGTACTCGTTTAGCGACCCGGAAGAATGATTGGCTGGGGTTTGAAACTTGTGACCTTGTACTATTTTTTTTTAAAAAGTTATTCAGCTCCCAAGTTCGCTCCATGTGAGCTGTTGCCAGGAGTCTTCTAACAAAGCAACTTCATAATCCATAACGCCCATAAATGTTGACATTTAGACAATAAAGAATACAATAATCGAACGAACTAGGAAAATAACCCCCACGCCGTCAATTATTCCGGATGACATTTTTGCAATGCGCTAATTTAACGGGAAACGGATGTGGTTTTTTTTTACCGTGGAATTTATTCGTCGTCTTTGTTCAAACAGAAATATTAGCAAATGTACTAAGTTGCAAAATTAAACGAACACCGACAGGCATGATGTGACGACATTTAGCTCGTAGGACGAAGCCATTGTCGTGGGCCTTGTCGTACAACGAAGGTGGCCGCATCGCCAGGTCACGGCGACCCTCATCTCGCGTCACCGGCGACGTTTACTTTGGTGCATAGCGCGGTTGTTACAGGCCGCAGCAGAACCGGCCCTAGACCTTTGGGGGCCCTAAGCTAAATTTGGTTGGAGGCCCCTTTGATGTATGATTTTTTTCACCCACTAGCTAGCAGTGACTCTAGGGGACCCTCTGCTGGCCACGGGGCCCTTTGCAATTGCAAGGGTCGCTTAGTGGCTGGGCCGGCTCTGGGCCGCAGTGCAATTAAACTTAACTACTTTTTTTATTATTATTACACGATTTCTTTTAACTCACTCTGTCTGTTGTTGTCGTTGTCGTATCCTCAAATCTTGTAACTAAATTTTAACCCATTTCCAAATGTGGTATCGACTGTAAACTTGGTATACTTATGTCATACTGACGACAATACTATATTCTATCATAAAAAAAAAATGTTTCAACATTCTTTTTTATATGTTATGTTTCGGCTTGGCTCTAATTGTCCACGGTCAACTGACGTTGGCTGTAATTGGCCACGGTCCCTTACGTTATGGCAAGCTTCGGGCCCCTTCCTGGAGTCGTGGAGTTCTTCCATTACTAGTACATTTAATAAAAGCGTGTTTTTGAAAAAGTTTTTTTTTTAATATTACTTATTATTGTAACAGGTAAGGCCCTGTCGCATTGGTGAATGCGAGTTGCTTGACCATGCTTGGTGTAGGTTAATGGAAGGTGGTGGACCAGTCTAGGTCAGATATCACTCGCCACTGATGGTAGCCGTGGCTGAAATTTTAATTCTGGCAGCCAGTTTCAGGGTTAACAGGGCAGTCAGAGGCCAAGCTGTAATATGCATTATTGTACTGCACCTCTGTACTCCCACGTCTACGCTCTCGGCCCTCCCCACCCTCCACTGAGCAGCGGGTGGTAAAGTTTGGTCAGATAACCCTAACGACTTGCGCGGGTGTGAGGAGGTACTCATCGAGCAGTGGGTTGGGATGATAATGATAATAAATAGAAGGCAAAATAAAGCAATGACCCAATTGAGATGACGCTTAGCAGTAATGCGCATTTGCAAGTCGGTGGCGAGTCACCTTGTGCCGTACACGGGACAATGAAGCTGACATTCGTTTTTGAAAACTGATTTCTTTAGCACTGCGTTTTGTGTGTTAGTTTGTGGTCCTTCCCCCGCATTTCCCCGATTATCGCGAACGAAGTTGAACATACACACACTCGGGGTTCCCTTGGCTAAAAACTAGCACTTTGAGACGTTCCCTGACATTATGAATGCAGTCTAAATGCGAGTATTATTACACGCTGTAATGTATTGTAAGAAACAAGCGGACGATTTGGTTTGTGATGAATCACGGGCGAGCGTTGACTGAGACACAAAAAAAACAACGAGGTCATCTGCTTGGTAGTGGACAGGCCTGGGGGTCAGAGGTCACACTCCAGGAGGTGTCTTGTCTGAGACGCTCCCCGCGTTGGTCTTGGGGGGGTTTGTGTCGAGCACAGCTTTCCCCGTACTTCCGCTCGCTTGGTTAGAGGAATACTGATGCATGGCGCTGCTCTTTGATGTTGTTCTCTGGTCCTGGGCGAGGTGCCTTGGGTTCATTCGCCAAACATTCCCTGGGGACTGGGGTTGGCGAACCGCCTAAAGATGGGGTCAGATTGTCCGGATCATGCCATTGTATCGTGTGTAGTGTACGCATAGCACGTATTGTACAGTATATTGCCTTACAAAATAAAATGTCTATTCGTGAGTCAGTTGTAATAACACACATTTGCTTGTATGGCTTTTTTTTATTGTGACAGATGGGAATTGTGCTCAAGGAAAAAAGAAAACCACATTTTATCATCAGCCATGATCTATTCACTGCTGGATCAAGGTCTCCTCAAGCTCTCGCCATCCCTCCACGGTCTTGCGACAGCAATAATCCATCTAGCTCCTGCACACGGGCGCCATGGTGACGACCTCACCTGGTATGCAGGAGGTTGCGGGTTCGATCCCGACACTGCTGCTGTATATTTGGAGTTTGCGGTGGCTCTCTCTCCGTGGTTGCGTGGATTTGTCTCCGGGTCCTCCTGTTTTTCCCTCCACATTTAGAATCAACATGACGGCGTTTAGAGTATTTGGCTGCTGTAAATGTCCACGTGATGATAAGCCACTTCGTCGAGCTGTCATTTGTGGCCAGGTCGCTTCTGAAAAAGAGCTGTACAGCTCAGTGGGCCTTACCTGTTAAAATAACAAAAAACATTTTAATTCTGTTCAGATTTCATCGCGCGCTCCATCTCTTTAGCGGACGTCGTCCCAGGGCGCGTTCTCACCACCGTACCACCCGGCCACCATGCCATTCATTCACAAAAAAATATCAACGCGGTTGACATCGTTGATGGAGCACACGGAGCTCTTTGTAACGTTTTCAAGTTGCGCAGGACAGCGGAGCTGCAACCTGAGACTCGCCGTCGTAGTCGCAAGCAAAAGAAATAAAAAACATCACCCCACCGGTTGTTTTTTTTTTTGCCGAGCCGCTCGATAGCTGCCGAGCAAATCTCGGTAATGGCGCTTCTCGCAAACCCGAGCACGGAGCCGCAAACGGACGCTCGGGGGCGGACGCTCGCCGCCCTCGAGTCGTGGAGTGACCCACTGGGCCGGGCCATCACAAAGCCCCACACCTCGGAGGAGTCGGGCGGTGTCCGCGGCACGACCACGCGCGCGCGTGCTGCTCACAAACGGACGCGGGACGTGCCGGGACGAGGGGTCCGGGTAGCCTCCACGGTCTCGGTAACGAGGCAACTTTTGAGAAACTCGACGCCTCCGTCCAGTGGCCCGCGTGCACATTGATTGCGCGTTATGGATTTGGCGGGCGGGTTGATGGGGGCAGCGGAAGGGAGGGACGCGGCGGGCAGGCGGGAGGGAGGGAGGGGATGGAGGTTGAGGCTGCAGTCGTTCGCGAGGATCGATGGAGCTGCTCTGATAGGAAGCGGCCAACACGGACCGCTCCGTGTCGCGGTGATGGGTCGCTTGTTTTGCGCGTGCGTGATCTCTCCTGCGGAGAGCAATGGCTCAGCGGTCAGCACATTGCGCTACGAGCCCGGCGACCCGAGTTCAATTCCCGCTCACGATTAATAATGCCGGTGAATATTCAAATCCGCCCTTTGCATCACCCTTGAGTGAGTACCAAGTGCGGTGTTTATTAAACATCAGAATTGGGGATACAATAGCGGCCTGGCTTGGTGGTGTTGGCCACCCACCCCCTCGTGTGCCGTTCAGGCCTTCATAGGTGCTCGCTAACAGCACTTGCCCCAGGAGTGTTGTGAAAGCTATACAGGGGATCATTGTCTTTGATCTCTCCTGTGCTGAGTGGAACGTCTTGGATTTTTCGGAAGCCTACTGCTGCTGTAGCATTTTCTCATATATATTTAGCGTTGAGTTTTCTGTCCTTCCCCCGCGCCTCCAATTAGCACGGTTGGCTATGTACATTGCGAAAGAAGTTCAACATATACGTATACGCGTATTGTGCGAGCGCCTTTCATGGTGGCGACATGTGGCACGGTGGTAACCCTCGTCACGGCGATTATGCTGCTGCACGACGCCCGGCGTTTCGCTCCGCTTGCTGCAGGGAAATTCTTCACGAATTGAATTGAGCAGCTCCCTTAGTCTCTCCATGACGTGGCATTGCCTGCCGCTGCCGCCGCCGCTGCTGCTGCTGCCCATTCTCGATGCTGATTGGCTTAACTCTCGGTTAGGAACCGTGGCGTGCGTTCTTAGCTCACAGTCGGTCTCCGATTTCAAATTTGTGGCGGCTGGGAGTGTGAACGCTCTTCACGACGAGTTGGGGCACGCCGGTCTCTTCATCATAATCAGCCCTTGTCTATCCACTGCTGGATGAGGGCCTCCAGCACGCCGTCGCCATCTCCCACGCTGTGCAGTGCCGTCACCGTCCATCGTCACTCTGGCGCGTGTTTAATAACCCCCTTTGCCGTGTCCAAGACGCCTGCGAGGTGCAGGGTGGGTCCCATTCACCACTGAATCTCGGAACGCGCAAGCGGTTCAACATTAATTGTATTCAGAGCGCCGTTGTTGTTTTAAGACATTGTACTCACCGCAGAGAACTGTAGCGACACGACCACACTCTACGAACTCTAGCACGCGCCCTCCTGCATGCCCTTATGGGAGTCTCGGTACTTATAAAGTTATTATATTTTTTTCTTCTCCGAATAAAAACTGCGAATGTAAAGGGTTAACATGTTCATATACAGGCTTGACGTGCAACTGCACTCCTGTATTGTGATACTTAAATGAGAAGTTTCGACTACAGCAAGATAATTATAGTCTCATTAGTCTCGTCACAAATTCTCCGCCAGTCTAACTGTAGAATTTGTTTTTATTTGAAGTAAAGATCCATTTAATTACATTGTAGTAACGTAAAGAAGAACACACGGATGAAAGAACATACAGAGGTTAATGGCACAAATGCAACTATTGGGAGAGGTACGTGGGCTTGGGTAGGTCACGTCGCTCGATGAGATAATGATCCAGAGTAATAATGGAGTGGCAGCCAAGGAGTCCAATGTTTCCGATAGAACGTCGTCCGAGGAGGTGGAGCGATTCATTCTGTTTGCGTGCAAGTGTTCGGTGGGGATCAAGAGAGACGAGAGCGGCTTGGGAAGGCCTCCCTCCAGCAGCGGATTGACCACGGCTGATAACGATGACATTTTCAATTTCGCAAAAATGAGCTCGTCGGAAAGCTGCCGACGCGTGCCGCGGTTTTACTCACGGTCGCCGTGGCTCTCGGAGCCGGCGCTTGAGCTGCAGGTCACGCAAGAAGCGCTCGCTAGCGCCGGCTCGCCCCCGCGGAGTTTCTCCCGCGATAATGAATTTGGGGGCCTCCCTCGGAAAGGTGAGAAGGCCGCGTGACACGCGTGACCTTCACAAACGGCGAGAGCCGCGTCCCGCCAGCCGTGTAATGAACCCCGTCGCCGCGGACGGCGGGGCGAGCGGAAAAAACCCGCCGAGCCACCCCCACCCTCCACCCCCCCCTCAACGCGCCGTCGCCACCGTCGCCCGCTCGCTCGCGTCCACCTTGGCCTTCGCTGGCCTTCGTTTGCGTGGTGCTGGCCAGCAAAGGCCCCGGGCGCGGAGTCCCCAGCGAAGCGCGCCGACCTCCTGATCTGCTCCACGACCATGGATTCGGAAATACGTGAGGGGGGGGGGAGGGGGGACGATCAATAGACGGACACGTGTAGGGCACGTGTCCACGTGTAGGGCACGTGTCCACGTGTAGGGCACGTGTTCACGTGTAGGGCACGTGTCCACGTGTGGGGCACGTGTTCACGTGTGGGGCACGTGTCCACGTGTAGGGCACGTGTTCACGTGTAGGGCACGTGTCCACGTGTGGGGCATGTGTTCACGTGTGGGGCACGTGTTCACGTGTAGGGCACGTGTCCACGTGTAGGGCACGTGTTCACGTGCAGTATAGGTCACTGCTGCTTAGATTTTCTCGGTTCCGCTGCTGATTTCGGGTGGTGCCGCGTGCTGTTCGGCACGATGCCCAACGTTTCGCTCCATGTGCTGGGAGCGTCTTCAACAGCTGAATTGAATATTTGGTTCTTCATCAAAATCGATTGAGTTATTGAATGTTCCATTCCTGAAGGAGCTCCCGGGCACAGCGGAGTGAAACGGCGGACATCGTGGCGAACGGACGCACGGTGCAACCCGGAAAATGCTCTGACCTCCTGACCTCTTGCTAGAGGAGGCTCCGTGGTGGCCACTTGTGAATCGAACTAAATATGGACACGCACGAGAGCGTTATACTGTACTTCAGAGTCACCTATCCTGGCTAATCTTTAAGGAGTCAGAGAGAGTCCTGTGGAGCTGATCCATATGAAAGATGTATTGTCCATACTAATTACGACTAATTATGATGTACGGGTGGCAACCCTGGATGGATGGCAAAGTTTAATAGTAATGCACTAAAATATAATTGGATAATAATTGAGCCTCTTGAGATGTAGTTGTATTTAGGCGCTAAATTAATACTAAATGCGATTACTGTTATTATATTGGGTGTAGCGGCGGCACGGTAATTAGCGCACTGCGTTGTAAACCCTGCCATCGGAGTTCGATTCCTGACCGCGGCTCAAATCAGTAGCGAATGACTCCTCATATGATCTTGCGTTTCCGATCATAGGAAAACATTCCTATGGGCTGAACGAGGCTTTGTTGGCTGAAAATGTCTATTTCTGTACATTCATTGTCAACACGAACGTCAACCCACCGTTGCCATGCATTTATTTATTTATTATCCGTTGATCTTTGACCCCCTGTATAGAACCTCACAATGCACTTCTCCTACACATGTGGCACGTACGCATATGGCCACGTCACCCGGGGCGTGCGTCCGATCTTGTCAGACCTACGATGCTAATTAGGGTTGAGCCTGGCTTGTGCCAGGATGGACGACTGCCTCCTCATTCTACAAAATAAGTAAGCTGACAATTCTCCCCCAACCTGTGCGTGCGAATTTAAAAGCTTTTTTCGTTAACACAATCCACCAGCCACACAGCCTTCTGGGAGAGTTTTTTTTTCTTCCCAGCAGCATTGGTTGAATACAAGTGTAGTGACATAGAATTAGCTGTGTAGCAGCATAGCGCTGGCTGCTGGCGGGGAAGGAGATCTGCAGCTTACAGCAGCCCTGACAGCAGCAGGCCACGTGATACACCAAAGGGGGATCTCGGGGAAAGGTCACGGAAGGGACACACCAAGATCCCGCGGGTAGGTTCTAGAAAAAGGGCGTGGCCGGGGGAGGAGCCAGGCCACGCTGGCAGTATAAGAGGGGCCCCAGGAGGGGAGCTCGGGGCTGTCGTGTGGAGTGGGATCTCCGTTGTGCTGCTGCTGGAGTCTTCACCATCTCGGCGTCGCCAGTCAGGCAGTCTACCAGCTGTCCTGACTGGGAACCATAGTCGACTATAGACGGATTATTTGGAAGTGTTAACCCTTGATACTTGATACAGTAATTTTGCTGCGACGGAGTAATTTTGCTGTGACGGTTCCACATGATGACGGAAGCTTGTGTTACCTCCAAAGCGTCGTGATTTAATTTATTTAAATTTTTTACCTACGTGACTTTACCGAAATAACCAAAGAGTATGAATCATTGCAGTCACGAAAACTTCAAATCTAGAATTAAGTGTTAACCCGTTGGTGCGTGTTAATAAACAGAGTGCCTCCAACTCTTTTGTGTCTCCGATTCAGTCACTACACAAGCAAGACTCTGGACAGGTGTTGACGTTCATCATCTCATCAACAGAGTGGGTCTTTCTTTAACCCATGTTGGTGGCCTGCGCCATGTTTATCAGCAAGGATCCTCTCTATTAGATATGGGTCCTTGCATATACCTAAATAATAGAAGCTATAAGCTGCTGGAGCAAAATCCATTGTATTGTACTATTCACCCGCATCTCTGTGCTCCCCGGCTTCATCAACCTGCACTGACCAGCGTGGTGAAGTATGGTCACGTAACCTCCTAGACCCGCGTGGCAGTCGATTGGTGAAAGGGCCGTGCGGGCTCACGCGCCGCCCTGTCAGGAGAGACCGCACGTTCCGCAACGCGAAACAGTAAACGTTCAGACCCGACGAAATTAACAATCCAAGACTGCCACCAGAGGTGGCTTTCTTGCACGCTCGGTGAGTTTGGTCAATCTGGACCCAGGCTTGGAGGACGTGCACGAGGTCCTGCGGTGGACATCAATGTGAGCGACCTCTGGAAGTGTGGGGTCTGTCACTCGCGTCAGAGCCCCGCTCGCGTCTCCGCTGCCGTTCAACAAGGAGCCCGGCGTGCCGAGCACGGACACCGGCGCCCGCTTGGGAGGTCATGAACTTTCTTTTTTAAATCCTTTATATTGAGTTCACTTGCTTGCTTGCGCGCTTACCACCGTGCAAATCTTTCGGTCGTTTTTAAACCCACTTCCCGTGATCCAATTGAGCTGACATTTTGCACACAGACTCGTTGTGCGTGACAATTTATTTTCGTGAAAAAATATTCAAAAATTTTCCACTTTTTATGAAAAAAAAAATTCATATTTCATTTAAAATACCAATGTGATAAAAATGAAACTCTTACTCAAGAAAAACAGAAATGAATAATAAAATAAAACCGATGCCACGCATATAAAGGATTTATAGTGAAAACCTTTGTTTTTACGGGTTAATTTATTTCTATTCCAAGTCGCAGCTCGCTCCGCTGCATTCTCAGCCTGCGCCACCATAGCTTGTTGTTCGGCGCCATGTCCGACGTTTCGCTCCACGTGCCGGCGGCTTCATCAGCCGCTGCGCGGCACGACCGCGGAAGCCACAGCGAGTCGCTCTGGCGCCCGATTCTCACTGACAGAGGATGCCACCGAAATGCACCGACGGATCAGCGGAGTCGGCGGTAGAGGAGAGAGGTCTGCACTTTTGTCTCTCGAATCGGTTTAAAAGCGACACTCACCAGGACTAAAATGCTAAACTGCAGCTACCTCTGTGGGCGACCACTTCGCTTCACCCGCTCCTCCTGAATGAATGTGCTGCGCCCACCTTCCTTCTCTGAGCACTCTGGGAGAAAGATTGTTTGCACAAGCAGTGGCCATGGTGGGGGGGGGGGTGGTTGCCGTGCCCCCCGAATGAACAGCAGTGCCCCCCCCCCAACCTCGCATTTAAAGGCAGCTCCTCGCGGTGACTCGAGATATTCCAGTTCATTACATCAAATGCATGAATGCCACGGCACCTCGCAGTCGCTTTCTTCCTGCTGACAAATTCCGCAGACAATTCGTGACCTCCAAGGGCAGCTCTTCGTCTGATCCCACTCCTGGAGCTACACACTAATATCTTGATATTTCCGTGCCCGGCACACCACATCCAGTATATCTTACTGTGGATACTACTAGTCACGTGCCACCTTTTGCAGTCCACCAACGACCCATTGGCTGTTTCCTAGGATTACTGCTGTCAACAGCAGGAAGGTTCACAAAACAATTTCGTGGGTGATGCCAAAAATATTTCAAAACTGCAGCACAGTTGAACACACAGCGGGTAGACTATAGAATCCATTCTTCACCATTCTCGTGAGTGGTGCATGGTGGCTTCTCGGCTGGTCAAACAAAACGAACTTGAGACAGGGCGACCAGGACGCGTTCAGATATCACCTGCCAGTTGTATTAGCCGTGGCCAGGAATCAAACTTAATTTTCTAGGTTCATATCGCAGTGCGCCAACCACCACGTCACCGCCCTCGTTAATAGCAAAGATACCAATAACAACAACAAAGCCCTTTGTTTACCCATGGATGCTGTGGTGAATCTACAAGACCCTCGTTTCACAAGGGTCCTATTGCATTGAGATGTTTGGGCAATTCCGTGAACATGGGTGAACAAGACAGAGGGCCCAGGGGACAGGCACTTCCACAATCCAATTATCCGTACCACCGTCTTGTGGCCACCGTGCATCCCGTGGGTTTGGAAGTTTCATAAATCGACGCGACCCACCGACCGCTCGCCCTCCAACGTGTCGCATTACAAGAACAGATGTTCGTGTTTAGTTTGTTGTCCTTCCCACCGCACCTCCGATTAGCACGGTTTGGACACGTACGATGCGAAAGAAGTTCAACATACCTACGTACTGTACATGTCGCTGCTCACTTCTTCGAGAACTGCGTGGATTCTTCTTGAGAAACGATTCAGTTGCGATTGCAATAGACGTAGCAATCTTTGCCGCCCTCCCGCGATGATCTTGCCAGGACCCTGCTGAAAGAGAGTCACGAGACTGAGTGTGGCTTTCGTGGGTAAACAAGCGGAATAATAACAACAACAACAACAACAGCAACAATACTCGACTGATCAACCCTCAGCTGGGTTCGGCAAATGGGCCCGCAAATGAGTATTGTGTGGAAGATACAATCAATGCTTCGACCCTTCGCCCACGGAATATTTCCGTTGAAACGCCGCTGCGAATTGCGAGAATGACGGTGCGATTAAGCAAGAAATAGGATCCGTTTGTGTAGTGTAAAAAAAAATTGCAGGAGAGAAGTTTAAAGCGAGCGTACGGGCGCCGTATCTGCCTGTCAAATCCGCATTTAGTTTCACTTAATGCGAGGAGACGTAAAATACAATTATATTAATCCTCAGCCGAAGCCGTACACGAGCGTGGTCCTCAAGTCCCCGAAGATAGCGTTCTCGCTAAATTGATTTTCATAGTGAATGCAAATTAAACAAATAAATTATTACTGCTCCTCCGCGCGGGGCCCGCGGATACTTTTAACAACAACAACAAAAAAAAATAATAATAATTCAGAAACCCTCCGGCACTTTTTCTTGAATGTAAATAACTTAAATCGGGAAACGCGATTCTCAATCCGTCGCTTCCTCGCGGCTTTATTCAAATGTCTTAATGATCGCCTACTCCGGGCAAAACTTAAAAAAACAAAATCCCAATAAAGGAACTGAAAGAAACCGTTTTGTGTCTGTATAAAGATTCCAACGATTACCGCAATCATCCAGCTCCCACGAGATCTCACCTGGTCAAACGAAATAAACCCTCGCTGAGCAACCTCGGGAAGGATGTTGACCTTCTGGGTCTCATCAGCAGTCAGGCCTGTTAAGAAAATGCTGCTGACTTCTCCAGATGCTCTGGGCAGCAGATGAAGACAGTGCAATAATAATAATAATACAGCGATAGTACAACAATAGTACAACATTAGTACAACAATATAAGAAGAAAAAGAACAACAACAACAGTACAACAATAGTACAACAATAGAACAACAATAGTACAATAATAAAACAACAGTACAATAGTACAATAACAGTACAACAATAGAAGAACAATGACAGTACAACAATAGTACAATAATAGAACAACAGTACAATAGCACAACAATAGAAGAAGAACAACAACAGTACAACAATAGAAGAACAACAACAGTACAGCAATAGTACAACAAATTTCGATTTAAAGCTTTCGTGACTGCAGGGATTCATATGCTTGGTTCTTTCGGTAAAGTCACGTAGAAGGGAAATAATAAAATACTAAAAATAAAACATAATAAAATTCTCACGACGTTTCGGCCACAACACAAGCAGCCGTCCTCAGGTGAAGAACAGAGCTGTCGGAAAGACAGCGTCCTAAGTATTTCCTGCTGTCTTTCCGACAGCTTTGTTCTTCACCTGACTTTACCGAAAGATCCAAGAATAGAACAACAGTACAACAACAGTACAACAGTACAATAGGACAACAATAGAAGAACAACAATAGTACAACAGCATTACAACAACGGTATAACAATAGCCGTGGTGGTGGAGTGTGGGTAGTAAGGTGGCTCTGTGTGGTTGAGGCCTTTAGCCGAATGTGCAAGGATCGGATGCAGGAGGCAGCGGTGCAACACCCGGCACCGCAAATCGTCGCAGGTGCCCCTCTTAAACAACCTTAGCATGGAGGATGTCCCCCTAAACGGAGCAGATAATCAAACAATAGTAGTGATATTCTTGGTTCTTTCGGTAAAGTCACGTGGAAGGGAAATAATAAAATAATAAAAATATCAAACAATAAAATGTTCACGACGTTTCGACTGCAACACAAGCACTCATCATCAGGTGTGAAATCCACAGAAATACATTTTTCAAATTTTCTTGCTGTGATGAATATGAATCACCTGCAGTCACGATAGCTTTCAATCAAAATAGCAGTGATGTGCTGTGCACTCTTTGTTTTTCTTACCGTATCGCTGTTCTTCTCTGTGTGTGCCTGTTTCCTTGTTTCTCTCTCTCTGTGTATTCTTGTGGCGAGATGTTAGTTACCTCGCTTGGTATACAGGACGTTGTGGGTTCAATCCCAACCCTGACGACTGCTGTATATTTGGAGCTTGCATGTTCTCCCCGTGGTCGCGTGGATTTTTCTCCGGGTCCTCCGGTTTTGACCTCCACATTTCGAAACTTGCGTTCAGAGTATTTGGCTGCTATACATTTCCACGTGATAGACCACTTTTGTTGAGCTATCATTTGTGATAGCCAGCTTGCTTCAGAAAAAGAGCTACATGGCTCAGTGGGTCTCATCTGGTGAAACAAAACATCGTTTTCAGTAGTTTCAACGTGTCTCTCAAACACAGACACACAGACAGCGGCTGCGTCCGCCTCTCCCAGCGGTGTTGCGAAGAAGCCACTGAACGTGGCTTAAATCATTTCCCCCCCGAATATTTTCCGGATCGCTTGTCGACCGGAGTCGGTGACACGTGACAAGTCGACAGCAGCCACAGGGAGATGTGTAAAGTGATCGGCGTTCCGGGCACGGAAATATACTCGGGGTCAAACGACCCCGAGTAAAACGAAGTCCTGGCTGTGAGCGAGCGAGCGAGCCACGGTGGAGGAACGGAAGAGGTAAAATCCTCAGTTGGGCACGTCCAACTGAGTTGGGGGTTAGACGGGCCCAGGCTGCTCGATACCGACAGGGGTACGAACACGCGCTTGGAATCAATGCCAATCATATATTAACGCTGTTCGCCCTTCGGCGATCATACCCCTGCTATATTAAATATATTCAATACAAATACTGCAACAGAAACAGCCGAGCTGATAGGACATGGTCGTGTACATCATTGAATGGGAATACATTTTATTTTTACAGTATATAGATGCATCCAATCGATATCAATTACAGCCGAGTAAATTGTTGCGGCTGGATTTGTGCTGATTGTGTGGCGTGTGTGTGTGTAGTGTGCGTGTGTCGTGAATGTCGAGACACGCTAAAAGTTAATACCGCCAATGTTGTCTCGGTTGGATCAGAGATATTCAAAGGGGGGCTGGGGGGGGCACAATGGGGGAACTCGCCCCCCCCCCCGCCCCAAACCTTTGAAACCCCAATAAATGACATTTTATTGATATTTACCATGGTGAATTTGAGTATATTGATATTTGCAATGGTAAATGTTAATATATTTATATATAAATTAATAAAAACAAATTCTATTTTCTCTGCTGAGACACAAAAACATGTGTTTATTGTATGAATTATTAACGTAGGGGCCCTCATTAAAATCGTGAAAGTTTATCCACCGCCACCCCTCCGCCCGCTACATTGTGTGCGAGGATCGTAAATATCGGGTTTCTTTTTTGGTTGTGTTTTTTTTTGTCATCCCTCCATTGATTCCCAACCATTGACCGCTGCGTCCCTGCGCCGCCACTTAGCGTTGTAACGACGCCGAGTACGTGTCAGGCCGGAGATTTAAAAAAAAATTAAAGCCGCGCGGTGCCACGGGGGCTGCAGTGTTCCTGGGATCTCGATGGAAGTGCAAATTGTGAACGCGTGCCTCCCTGGGGAGTCTGCAAATAAGACGCGCAGGGATGGAAGATTCACGAGCTCCCGCCTCGAGCACGGATCCGAGGGGATGGAGTCGCGGGCTTCGTTGCGCGGTCATGATTCCTGGAATCCCACAGCAGGCGGGGGGGGGGCGGTGGAGGGTGGGAGGGGGTCGGATGACCGCGACGTGATGTGCCCGGGCGATGTGGATCAGCTTGTCCCTATCCCACACCACACCACCACCGACCGATCGACACCCTAACGTCCCCCTTTAAAAAAAACTATTTCTATTTTAGCAGGTGAAACCCACTGAGCTATACAGCTGTTTTTTTCAGAAGCGACCTGGCCACTAATGATAGCTCAACAAAGTGTCCTATCATGTGGAAAGTTATAGCAGACAAATACTCTAAATGCACGTTCATTCTGAATGTGGAGGGGAAAACCGGAGGACCCGGAGAAAAATCAACGCGATCACGGAGAGAGAAACACGCAAACTCCGAATATGCAGGCGTCAGGGTTCGGGATGAAACCAACGACTTCCTGTATACCAGGCGAGCTCGTTAACATCTCGCCACCGTGGCGCTGACCCTTCTGTTTTTGTGCCGCACAGAGAGGATTTTTTTTAACCCTCCAGAGCTAAAACACAGAGTGATCCATTTATAGATTTGTGGTATGCATCGTATCATTTTGCGTCGAACTCGGAGCCATTTCTTACAGGATGGGTCCAATCCTCTATACGCATCGGGTATTTCACCAGCGTCGGTTCAAGCAAAGCCCGACTCTGCTGATGACACACTGGATGTCGCCAACTGTTGTTTGTATTAAACCGATGCTGCTGATGCAGTCCCACAAGGCTGTGTGGCCGATGGGTTGTGTCATAAATACTTTGTATTTTTATTTATTATGTGGAGAGAGAAATATGGAAATGTAGTTTTTTTATGCAAAGAGACAAATGCGGAAAGAAAGCATTACTTATTTTATTATTAACATTTTCCACAAGGACGCTTCGTGCTTTTATTGGGGTTTGCATTTTTAGAGAGGTACAGGCGCAGCCCTGCAATTGCTTGCTCATGCCACCGCTGGCGGAAGGATCCCTACTGGAGGGAGCAACGGAGAGCATCTCACAGAGCGTGTTTTTGGCCTACTCTTCCACGCTGACAAGACGTCCTTGTAGACATCCATGTTTATAGACCTGACAGAAATAAGATATTGGCCTTCAAAATATATTGCTATAGAAGGATACTGCTGCATCTAAACTGGACTCAAAAATTTCGATTTAAAGCTTTCGTGACTGCAGGGATTCATTTTCTTGGTTCTTTCGGTAAAGTCACGTAGAAGGGAAATAATTAAATAATACTATTTAAACACAATAAATACAATTCTCACGACGTTTCGGCCACAACGCAAGCAGTCGTCCTCTTATTATTTTATTATTTCCCTTCTACGCGACTTTACCGAAAGAACCAAGAAGATGGACTCAAAAAGCCATCAACGTAGACGCAAGAACAAGGTTGTACATAGAAGAAGACACCCTGATGATGCAGGCGGTGATGAGAAGTAAACTGGCACGATTGGAACACAGACATGTAGTGGGATGGACAACAACAACAGAACATTGAAAGTGTTGTTGTTCGGAAAAATGGAAGGAACCGGAAAGAGAAGAAGACCTCGCAGAGAACGGCTTGACGAGGACATTGCACGAAATCGGTGCCAGAAAGATGTGGCCACTACTTGAGCATCGTGGCACAAGACAGAGGAAAGTGAAAACAAATGGCGACATGTGCAATGGACACCTCCCGGCTATTTGCCCATGGATCGTGGTGATTGTTATAAATACCGCAATGATGTCTAATGCCTCACTTATTCTGCTTCCTCAACAACCGATTGAATGTCGTGAATGCGATGGCTTTGTATCTACAGGGGAGAGCGTTGAAATATTTAACATGTATTGGGATTGATGGGAGATGTGTAGAGGCCGTTAGAATTGAATGTTGATTTCTCTAAACATTACTCCCTATAATATTAGTGGGGTATCTGAAAACGGATCACCCTTCGTAAAATATTCACATGCATGTAAGGCCATTGTTGTCAATCCACTGCTGGATGAAGGCCTACCCATGCCGCAAGAGTCATGATGGGGTTTTTTTCACCATACTTCACCGCGCTGGTCAGTGCGGTTGGCGGAGGCGGGTAGCATGGGCGCGGGGGGGGGACATAAAAGTACAGTACAACAATGGGTTTTCCGAACTCCTCGTAGGTCCGCAGCAACCCTATAACAACCTGTTTGTAGATGGTGCTTGCCCAACCAGCTACTGTCCAGGCTGTCAACTCTGCATTGCTTACTATACCTGCCAAGATCAGGCGTCCTCCAGGTGATTTGGTCATATGCTAGCAATATATAACAGCATAATAAGAATAATGCCGATTTAACCATCAAGAGCCTTGAGACTCTTTTCCAGAAGGGTCCGGCATTGTTGGTATGTTTGAACAATTCCACCCTGCGAGTGTTTGGCATCACGTGGGAGGAAATCCACACGATCATCATCATCATCACGCTCACAATCATCAGCCAGTGTTATTTATCCACTGCTGGATGAAGGCTCCGCGTCGTCACCATTCCTACCACGTCGCTCCAACGCACGAGCCGATCCCATCGCTCCGACTCCGAGGTGGTCATCCCAACCGTGATACCTCGTTGGACTGTGATTCCATCACCAGTCTCATCCACCGTCTGCCGTTGCTGATGCATCCGGGCCCGAGTCCACTTATCTTAACCATCTTCACGATGTCTCGACAGTTCAACACGTAGGCTTTCACGACCAATATCATCCATAAACCCTATATTACGGACGATGTCCCGAATTTCCGTTTGTTTCTTTGATCCGTGCTTTATTCTGTCTGCCATTCAGTGCATTTCCCAGCATGCACCTCTCAATACTTATTTTAGTACTCGTCAGACTACTGTCTTGTCACCTCATTGTCTTGTCACCCCATTGTCTTGTACCTCATTGTCTTGTCGCCTCATTGTCTTGTCACTTCATTGTCTTGTCACCTCATTGTTTTGTCACCTCATTGTCTTGTCACCCCATTGTCTTGTACCTGATTGTCTTGTCGCCTCATTGTCTTGTCACTTCATTGTCTTGTCACCTCATTGTCTGGTCACCTCATTGTCTTGTCACCTCATTGTCTTGTCACTTCATTGTCTTGTCACCTCAATGTCTTGTCACCTCATTGTCTTGTCACCTCATTGTCTTTTCACCTCATTGTCTTGTCACCTCATTGTCTTGTCACCTCATTGTCTTGTCACCTCATTGTCTTGTCACCTCATTGTCTTGTCACCCCATTGTCGTGTCACCTCATTGTCTTGTCACCTCATTGTCTTGTCACCTCATTGTCTTGTCACCCCATTGTCGTGTCACCTCATTGTCTTGTCACCTCATTGTCTTGTCGCCTCATTGTCTTGTCACCTCATTGTCTTGTCACTTCATTGTCTTGTTGCCTCATTGTCTTGTCGCCTCATTGTCTTGTTGCCTCATTGTCTTGTCGCCTCATTGTCTTGTCGCCTCATTGTCTTGTCGCCTCATTGTCTTGTCACCTCATTGTCTTGTCACCTCATTGTCTTGTCACCTCATTGTCTTGTCACCTCATTGTCTTGTCGCCTCATTGTCTTGTCGCCTCATTGTCTTGTCACCTCATTGTCTTGTCACCTCATTGTCTTGTCACCTCATTGTCTTGTCACCTCATTGTCTTGTCAACTCATTGTCTTGTCACCTCATTGTCTTGTCACCTTATTGTCCCAGCGTCCATCTTTTTACCGCTATTTTGATATTTTTTTGAGGGGGCAGACTTTAGAGAAATGTCCTGTACGCTCTCAACAAAACCATCCCACCCGCGTGGATAATAGAAAAACAGTTATGCTGATAAAACACAAAAACGATCTCGATGCTGATTTGAAATTGTCTCCTTTATTGTCTCCTTTCTCAGCTCATGTGCATTTCCCGTGTGGTGAAGAACGCTTGGCCCATTTCTATCTTCCCCCCTCTTCATTGCGCAGTTGCATCGTCTGCACATTCCATCAGCTATGCCACCGTCCCTGACGTTCCAGGTTCGATTCGTGTCTCCTCCGCATGGATTCTTTGCGATGGCGGCGAGCGCGGTTAAATAATATTCAACACAGTCGTTCCTGAGTGAGTGAGTGAGTGGGGTTTGGGGGGGGGGTCTTTTAAAGGATTCATTCTGACGCGAAGTAAAACGAGATTTCTATCGTGTCGGTCACGCAGGCGCTCGGCACCCGTGGCTCCGCCGCACTCGTGATTCACAGTCGTTTTTGTCCATTGCGTTGCCGAGGCTGCAAACGTTCCAATCGTTGCGGCATGGCTTTCGGGAGGAGAGAGAGAGCCTCTGTTTTCCCCTCCGATGTTTGGCGAATGATAAGCACTTCTTTTTTTTGCAGAGTATTCTCTCTTTTTGTTATTGGAGAGTTCACACACGGCGGACGTGGAGCGATGGAATCGGCTCGTGTGTAGGCGGGCGACCGGTGGGTTTTCTGTGTCGCAGGGTCGTGAGAGGTGACGACGGCGTGGAGTGGAAGCCTCCATGCAACGGTGGATTGATCATGGCCGACAACGATGGTGATGAGAACAGTCAGAGAGAAGCGCGGTTTTCAGGGTTAGGCCGCATGTTGAGAACTTCTTATCTCGAGAGCTTTTGCCACGCACTACTGCGGGCATCTTCGACTACTGAAGCTCTTCAACTTTCTGAAGATGCCCGCCAGTAGTGTGTGACTCGACTTACGATCAACGGTGCCTGGAGCCGCAGATGTTCCAAACTTTTGAGCAACGAGCGGGCCCGCAAAAATACTACGTGTCACAATTATCGAGAGGGAATCTCTCCCGGAAAACCGCACCCCGTCTGTAGATTTTCCGGCGCCTTTCACGAAATCGCCGTGCGCTGTACGAAAGGCGCGGACGCCCGAAATTCCCAAATCATTTATCACCGTGCATCCCGGCCGGGCTCTGCTCCAGACCGGGTTAGCGGCCATGTGCCTGGACACGTCTCTCCCCTTCCTCCGGTCTGAGTCTCCCAGCCCCGTATCTTGTTAGATGCGCGCAAATCCCACGGGAGGTGACACGTGGCGTCGCACGAGAAGAGCCCCCCTCCTCCCCTCTTGCGCCGCCGGCTTCATTTTACACATGGCTTGTGCGGCCGTCGGTGCGTGAAGGCGGCTTAGCCGGGCGGGGGCCGGTGCAGCGCCACGGTCCCGCCAGAGAGCCGAGTTCGATGCCCGCATCACGGCCACCGACACCAGCGATGAATATTTGAACCGGTCCCTGAGCCTCAAATGAGTACCCGGTGTGGGTGCGTTAATACTGCCACTGGGGAGATGAGGCGGCTGGGTGTGGTGCTGGCCACCCAGCCCCTCGTGTGCCGTGCCAGCCTTCATAGGTACTGTACTCGCTAACAGCACTTGCTCCAAATCTATATTAAGGCTACGACGGTGTTCTTTGTCTTTGCGCGTGCACGGTTGTGTGGTTTTGTGTGAAAGAGTAGGCCAAATACCCTCCAGAGGGGCCCTCAAGAGGGAGATCTATTTATTCATATTATTTACTTATTTATGCAGGAAAGTCACTTTTTTCAGAAGCGTCCTGCTTTTTTTTATTTTAAGACTTTTTCAGTCATTCAAGGAGTGTTTACATGCGGGAGGAAACCTGAGCACGCGGGAAAAAAAACCCCCGCAAGTGCGAGGGAGCAGCGCTCTATCCCATACAGACGGAGCAGATCGAATCCCGTATTGGCCGCACCAGTCTCCTGGCGAGCCAAGGCATGGCACCTCGATGCCCACAGGAAGGGACTTTCACAGCATCTGTGCGGCGATCGGTTAACCCTCGCTACCGCCACAGTGCTCGGTTACAGGCAGCCACGTGTGTGGCCACCACCGCCTCTGCAGGCTGGGGAGACAGGAGGGAACAATTGCAAAGCACACACCACTGCGTTTAACTGCGACGAGTTAACGTGCAAGCGGCCAGGGATTTTTTTGCACAGCGTGGACTACGAAAGTCTATGAACTGCAAACTTTTTTTTATTTTACCAGGTAAGACCCACTGAGCTATATAGTTATTTCTCAGAATTGACTTAACACGTGGAAATGTCCAGCAGCCATATGCTCTAAATTTGGAGGGAAAAACTGAAGGACCCGGAGAAAAATCCACGTGACCACGGGGAGAACATGCAAACTCCAAATATAAATGATTCAGGGTCGGGATTAAGACCACGATCTTCTGTATACGAGGCGAGGTAGTTAACATCTCGCCACTGTGGCGCCCGCTGACCAACTCATATGGTCACCGGCCTAGAGGGGCCCTGGCTGGTTCTAATGTCATTCGGTGCTTCTGAACATTTCAATATTCTCAAAGGGAAACCCACAGAGTGACCTTGCTTATTGTTTTCGCCCAGTGATGTTCCTGTTGTGTTGTCACGACGACGTCACAATTCAGAACTCGAGATCACATGATGCCAGAACTATCACCTCAATGAGCACGAGGAGAGCTGGGCTGCTGTTAACGCCTGATGACGTCACATAAAGCTGTCAAGATCTTGCCTGCTTTTCAACATTCCTCCGTTTTGCTTAAGCAACTAATGAATTGACATATTTGCCCATGATGTGACAATTAAATTTGATTGGCTCTATCGGGTGGCTGAGGGGAAATTGACATTGTACCTCAACAAACTAATTATAATAATGATCAATCACAATATTGGTCATGAAAACCTGCAGAGAAAATTGATAATGATGGTGACAATAATGATGATGACAATGATGATGACAACAGTGATTATGAAGACAATGTTTATGACGACGACGATGATGATCAGGGATGATGTTATATGTATGTTGAACTTCTTTCGCGCATCAACTGGCTGCTGATCAGTCAGCATAGCCACATTCATTTCAGCCTGAGATTTACATCAATCGGTGGGTTCATTTCTGAGCTTGTTTAAATTATGCGTGCTAAAGGATTTATTTGGGAGCTCGTTTTAATTATATGGACTAAAGAATATTAAACGTGATTATTTTTTACTATGCAATGCACACTCGGAATGGGGCTGTTTTAAGGCGGACGTTATTCAAGGCAGGGCAGCCACATCCTCCAAAAAATATACGCGTGTGAGTGTGCACACAGTCGAGACAAATATTCATAATTTCCGCTTAGAAGGTTAAAAGGATCAACCATAAAATAAAATGCTCTTGTAATTCCGCTGTCTTAATGGACTAATTTGCTTTAATGCATTTTGCGTGCACAACAGTGGCGGTTTGTCTCCGGCCATTTTTCGGGAAGATATTTCGGTCATTTCCTCTCTGTGAGATGCTCGCGAGGATTCTGTCCGGCTAAAAACCCCAAAAAGATCGCAAAGATACGAAGTCTATTCTCTCCCGCCCCCCCCCCCCCGCCGCCGCCCCCGCCTCTCCCCGAGGAGTAAGAGGTTACGTGAGCGATTGCTGAAAATGAAGGCAATTTGTTTTGGCGGTTCGGATTGGGTGAACGCGGCCTCGTCTCGTGCCGGCTACGGCGGTTAGCTTCCATAATTGTAGCTTATCAGGGGCACTTTACGCAAAACAATAACGGCCTCACTGCGCCCGCGCGCCACGTACTTTTGGGTGGCGTGGGTCGAATTTATTCAAACGAGCGGCACCGATTTACTGAAATTATACGTATAAGCACATGGCGTGTCATTAAGGGCCAGTATCTAGCTTGGCTGGTAAAGCAACAGGTTCGCCGTTCTCAAGGTTGTGTGATCAAGCCCCTGCCACGACTTGGCTCAAAATCATCATTATTATCAGCGCCCCTGACACTACGATGACGTGGAGTGAACATGCACAGTGTACCCACTGGGAAGCCAGAAGGTGGTGGCACAGGCCTGTAATCTGCAACTGTGGAGTCAGGCAGGGTTGGTGGATCTCTCAAATGAAGCAAAACTCCGATTTAAAGCTTTCGTGACTGCAGGGATTCATACTCTTAGGTTTATTCGGTAAAGTCACATAGGTATTTTTTTAAATAAAAATAAATAATAATAGAAAAATTATAGAAAAAAAATAAATCACAGTGATTTATTCTTTTATTTCTATAACTTTTTCCTATTTTTTTTTTTATTTTTTACCTACGTGACTTTACCGAAAAAACCTAAGAGTATAAAGACCTAAATTTAAATTTAAAGCTTTCGTGACTGCAGGGATTCATCTTCTTGGTTCTTTCGGTAAAGTCACGTAGAAGGGAAATAATGAAATAATAAAAATTTAACATAATAAGATACAATTCTCACGACGTTTCGGCCACAACGCAAGCAGCCGTCCTCAGGTGAAGAACAAGGCTGTCGGAAAGATAGCGTCATTCGGACGCTGTCTTATTTTTTTTATTTCCCTTCTACGTGACTTTACCGAAAGAACCAAGAAGATGCAAAACTCGCTTCCTCTGGGCACCCAGGAGGTGTCATATCCTGGCTCACCAGGTCATGACGGTGCAGCAAAGTGCAGACAACATCAGTTTCATGCGTATGGGATAGAGTGTTTCCCCACGCACACGTGGGTATTTCCCCAGTGCTCTAGTTTCCTCCCACGTGTATAAGCAGTCACTCATTGGTCGATAATACCTTAATATATAATAACACCTTAATATATAAAAGGCCGCAGGGCTTGGGGGGGAATTTTCCACCAGCTCGGCAAGCATGCGGCCTGCCCTTCCTGCTTATCTTTGGTTCCTCGTGCCTCTGAGTCAATGTCTCTGTTGAGAGTGACACAATGTTTTTGGTGATGTAAGTCGATTGTGTTGTGTGGGTAATTCGACGCCTTACTAGAATGCCCCATGTGCAGCTTCACGTTGCTTTGCAAGAGGTCGCCGTTGTGAATTGGCTAATTTTCTTTATTTAAACATTGGCGAAGTGGGGAGGGAGATATAGAGGGCTGTGGTGTGGAGTTGGTGTGGTATGCGCAAGTGAAACCCGGGTGGACGTTGTGAGAAAACGAAATGAATAGATTAAATATGATTGGGATGTGGGGTTACAGGAGAAAGGAAACAGCTGTTGCTATAGAAATATGAGAGAAGGGTTGCTGAGAGAGGAAGTGCTGGGCAATCTGATCAGGAAGGTGCGTATGAGCAGTGCCACGAAACAGGCAACCTCGGTCAGATTTTTCATAATCATGCTAATCGTACATATAGGGTGTAATTTTGAAGGCAATTACCTATAGTGTGAGAAAATATTGTATTTGTATGGAAAAAGGCCATGGTTGGACATACACATGAACCTTAACTCACCATTCCAGGCTGGATGTAACGTATGACGCCATAGTAGTCCATGCGCATTTCTCCCTTATCAAGAAAGGTGGACAAATTCTTTATATTTGAATTATTACAGTGCTAATTTGGTGGTGCAGGGCACTCAAGTCGGGTAATAAGCCACTTCACGATTTTTCGAATGATTGCCCACATCTGTAGAGTGTCCCTAACATGCAGCGCAAAATCATGAAATGTTCCCTCCCACGCGAGGTCCTATCACAAGTGGATCCCCTGGTGTAATTGTGATGATGAATGCGCAGGGGACAAGGGGCTGTTGAAGGGAAAGGGGAAGAGGTCGGAGGCAGATAAGTGGGTGGAACAACATTAACATTTGTAAAAGAGATGCTGATGACCACATGATGGCGAGGATTTGTCTTAGACATCACCCCTCAATTGTGAGGATCACACATCACACTGATTCAGTGGCTCTCGTCGTTTTTAGAATGGTGCACCCCTCCCCCACACCCATCAACACCACTGGTCCCTAGCATTTAACCCAGCAATAGATAGATAATGGCTGCTGATGATGAAGTGAGCACATTGGTAGATGGAGTTAGCGTCAAGTATTTAGAAACACGTGTTTAGAATATTTGGCTGCTATACATTTTCACGTCATAAGCCACTTCATTGAGCGATAATTTCTGACCACATCGCTTCTGAAAAATAACCATATAGTTCAGTGGGCCTTACCTGGTACATGTTTTTTGTTTATATGGTTAATAATAATAAAGATTAGTTTTCTATCGCGCCATAAAAATGACAAGCCTTTTCCAAGGGCACAGGACAAGCAATGACGAAACAATTCAACACGTTCTTATAAAATGATGCTGCATCGACAGTGATGCACGGAGCACAGCAACCAACAAAACACTCAACACGTGCACCAACAACACCGTGGTCATAACAGACACAATATTTATAATAGGTGACATTTTGGGCAATGTCCCGTCTTCGTAGTACATTTTAAAACACGTTATTATGATTCCATTGCAATGAGAAAGAGGTGGCACCACTAACGGCTGGTGAATATGTTCGTTTTGAGTGAGATTTGAACACAGCCTTCACAATAAGTCGTCGAAACGCCTCCTTGTGAGTAGACAAACACAGAAGACTTTGATCGTCTGTGAAGATCACGGGCCGCAACCCTCAATCGCATCATCCGCACACAAACCATGGCAGCAGACAAAAATGGAAAATGAAAAACTCTCCGGTCAGTGTGTGATCGTGGTCGCCAAGAATAGAACCGTGGAACTTTTTGCCACTGAATTGCACAAATACAAAGGAGGAGGAGGCATCCTCGCAGCGATACGCTGAGCTACTCCTCATGAAATAATCGGGTACAACCACCTCATGGATCACAGCGGCAGCAGCGGCAGCATCTCGACACATTAGTGTTCCGATTTAAAGCTTTCGTGACTGCAGGGATTCATCTTCTTGGTTATTTCGGTAAAGTCACGTAGAAGGGAAGTAATAAAATAATAAAAATAAAACATATTATAATAATATAATAAAATGTGATTTTATGATGTTTTATTTTCATTATTTTATTACTTCCCTTCTACGTGACTTTACCGAAAGAGCCAAGAAGACATTAGTGTTCTTCACTCATTTTCAGGAGGGGGGCACTTTCGCCAATAAGACATCATCAGTGGTGAGGGCCGCCACACGTTTGAAACCATTGGGGGGTTTGACAGGACGTCAGGGGCCCCACGAAAGGCCACCAGGGGCCGTCAGTAGCCCGCGAGCCTTGCAATGAAGAACACTTCCTGAACATCAACATCAGCCATCTCACAATCGCATCACTGCCGTGTCTCTCGTCGCCATGCTTCACTATAGCGACCTCTCGTGGCAGGCTACGTCCTAGGCACCAAGATTGTGGCGTGTTCCAAAGGCCTCTCAGCTGTTGTTCATATAACGTTCAGTGTATCATCATGTACGGAACAAACACTGATATACTGGACATGAAACACGTTACAGTTACTACAGAACTGTGCTTAGGAAGGGTCAGTGTCGATACTTTGCGCAATATTTTTTTTTCTGAAGTTCAGCTTGTGAACGCAAATGCGTTATTATGAATGAGCAGTAAGCTTTGTTATAATTTAACATCACGTGTGGATGTGATTGCGTGCGGTTCAAAATATGTGTTGTTGACTTTTATGTTTACGTCTCTATAATTAAGATAAACAATTGGATAAAAATAAAATGTTTGAAAAAATAAAGTGTTTCCGCCCGGTTTCGAACCGGGGACCTTTCGCGTGTGAGGCGAACGTGATAACCACTACACTACGGAAACTTGCCATGAGAAGGAGATCTAAATGATCGGTTTTAATCTTGGTAATATTGGAAGGGGGCGTCCATAAATTACGTCTTGCGATTTTGGACGATTTTTGACCCCCCCCCCCTCAAATGTGACGTCACAAAAAAATAAAACTTGCTTCAAATCGCTTTAAACTATTGTCATTGTAGTGCGTATTTAATGTGGCGCTGCACTCTGATGTTGTAGGAGAAAACATTTATTAAAAAGTCTATTTAATTAAGTAGAACGTGTTGTCTATATTTATTTAAAGTTGCGCATTTTGATGTGACGTCACATTTTTCACCCCCCCCCCCTCTCGTCACACATCGTCACAAATGTGTGACCCCCCCCCCCAGGTGCGTGACGTCATTTATGGACGGCCCCTAAGGCAGATCTCTCTCCATAATTTGTGATCATAAGCATCTTTTTCCGTTCAGTGTATAAGCATGTACGGAATAAAAGACTGATATTACTGTACACTAAACACATTACAGGCACAACGGTACTGTGCTTATGAAGTGTCGGTGTTAATAAATTGCACAACAAGTTTTTTTAAAGTTAAACTTGTTCGTTATTATGACTTTACCGAAAGAACCAACGAGTAGTAACGAAAACTTAAAATCTAGCTTATGAATGAGCAGTAAGCGTTGTTAAAATTTAACATCACGCCATGTGGATGTGATTCAATGGGCGCGGTTCTAAAACATTAGCATTTCTTCTCGAGTTTTATTTCGAAGATACATAAAAAAAATAAAAAAAATGTTTCCGCCCGGTTTCGAACCGGGGACCTTTCGCGTGTGAGGCGAACGTGATAACCACTACACTACGGAAACTCGCCATGAGAGGGCCACCTCGAGATGGCCTGTTATCATCGATTCTGGATAACATTGGAGGGTCAATAGGTCAATAATGGATTACGCCAGATTTTTCGATTTAAAGCTTTCGTGACTGCAGGGATTCATATTTTTTGTTCTATCGGTAAAGCCACGTAGAAGGAAAATAATAAAATAAAATAAAAACATAATAAAATTAACGCCGTGAGAATTTTTTTTTGTCTTTTTTTTATTTTATTATTTCCCTTCTATGTGACTTTACCGAAAGAACCAAGTATATAACTATGCAACATGTTTATTTACAGTACATGTAGAGACAGAATGGAGTGCTGATTATATTTGACGTTGTATCCATAACAGCGCGTTTGTGTTGACGGGCATTGCTTTGTTTTTGTATTGAGCGGGTGGGGGGGGGGTCCCATCGTTTTTATGAAGCCCTCTTACCAGTCTTCTTATTCGTATGGATTAAAAGCAGCAGATGAAAGGTGTCATTTTCGATGTTGTTATCCCACTCAATTGTCTGTTCAGAAGCAGAGTGGATCTCGTCCATTCCCCCCCTTTTAAAGAAGTGAAGCCATCGACCGGCGGAGTGTTTCACGACGCCGTTCGATGGCTTTGGCATTGGTGGCCGCAACTTCGCAGGCTGCCCGGTCTTTGAACGCCGCCGTCGTTTGTGCATCGGGTGGCCGCCATCGGCCGTGATTGGACTGGTGGTCGACCACTGTCGGGCGTGGAGGGTTCAACCCGGGAGGTTCGACGGGGCAGGGTCCGTCGTGCGAGATGGTGACTTGTCCTAGTTTACACAACAAAGGCTCATTCCTAACAGCGTGCTTCAGCCGCACCGAACCTCACAAAAAAATAATATTCAGGGCCTACCTTGGCTCCTCCCACCCTCAACCAGTATATATACAAATACTGTTTCTTGGAATTTCTCTCACTTGATACAGCAGTCGTGCTGTGACGGTCCCACCTGAAGACGGAAGCTTGTGTTGCCTCCGAAACGTCGTGATTTTTATTTTACTTTTATTAATTACATTTTTTTACCTACGTGACTTTACCGAAAAAACCTAAGAATATGAATCCTTGCAGTCACGAAAGCTTCAAATCTAGAATTGTCCAGACTCGCCTGCATCTCGCGCCCTCATTTGTGGCGTGGCGAGATGCCGCCGCCGCCGCTGCTGCTGCCGCTGTGATCCAGGAGGGGTGCCGTGAATTTGGGCGAACGGACGGCGCTGGGTTCACGAGATTGTGTTTTGTTCAAGGCCGTAACCTCCATATATATATAAAGGCAAAGTTGTGAATACGTGTGTCTGTTCAAAATCTTTAGCGTACTTCCCGACACGCAACAAACTGGACATTTTCCATGTGGGTACTTTCCAGACTGTACACCATGCAAACATTATAAAAATACACTTTTGTTTTTTTTGGGGGGGGGGAGCTCAATAATGCATATATTTTTTGCACGGCAAGTGAGCTGTGACGTCAAATCTGTCACGTGACCCGCGCATGTTCAAAATGCCCCCCCCCCCAATATATTGCTATAAAAAATAATTGCTATGCTATGTAAATAAAAACAATAAATGGCTAAACCTTGGCCACAATATCTGGACTTGTCTTCATATAAATCAATGCATAGATTTCTGTTTATATGATTGTGGTTATGGTTGTACTTTATTAATCCCTAATCTCTGCCATTACATACAATTAAACAAGAAAAGGCTAAAAAGTAAAAACAGAACAATGTAATACAAACCAATATTAGACATTATTGTAAAATATAAAGTCCATCCCATTGGGTGGGGAGGCACTCATCCAGCAGTGGATTGGAACTTCGGCAGCGGTCTCTGTGAATGCGTTCCTGGGAATATGCCCGTGTCACTGGCTCGTCTGCAAGGTTGCGGCCACAGCTCTGTCGAGACGTGATACTTGACGTGGTGTGCCGGGCGCGGATTTTACTTCCCAGCGTCACGGCCAACACCAGCGACGATTATATCTGAACCCTTTCTGGGCCTCCCCTAGGTCGACTTAGCCTCGAACGAGGACCTGGTGCGGTGTGTGGACATCGCCACCGGGGAGACAAAGGCGGCCGGGCGTGGTGCCGGACGTGGTGTTGGCCATCCACTCCCTCGTGTGACGTGCCGGCCTTCGGAGGTTCTACTCCTTAACAGCAACTTTCTCCCCAACAAGTCTGTTCAGTAAAGTCACGTGGAATGAAAATAATAAAATAATACAAATAAAACATAATAAAATAATTCTCACGACGTTTCGGCCACAACACAAGCAGCCGTCCTCAGGTGAAGAACAGGTCTGTCGAGAAGACAGAGTCTGAATGACTTTACCGAAAGAACCAAGAAGATGAATCCCTGCAGTCACGAAAGCTTTACATCGAAATTTAAGTCTGTTCAGGCTATAGGCGAGGGCGGGTAATCTTAGTGCTGGAGGCTGTGTGTGGTATTTGCCACTAGAGGACGCTGTTGCTCACGCAGCGCCACCGCCTCGCGTCTCTTGGATAAGCATGTGTGTGTGTGAAGCGTTATAGCACGCGGCTTACATAACACATCAGACTGATTTACACACACACACACACACAACTTACACACAGCGTCCAACATACACAGCGAATTCAACACGTACAAGCACACGCAGAGTGCACGCAATGTACAACACGTTAACATGCACGAGGCATAAAAACACAACGTATACAACACAAACAGCACAGCATAGACACACCACACAGACGCATACACAGCACACAACGTTAACAGTGTACAACAGCAAACAGTAGCTAGAAACTGGCGAATACATTTTTAAATGCTACTGAACCTTTCACGTTAATTTGTCGTTTAATTGTTCATTTGCTCTTGTTCAAAGTTTACACACAAGACTTGATCTTCTACACGCGCTCATGAAATTACGATGATTATTATTATTATTATTCTTTTTCATCCACGTCAACCCCAAAGAGTTCAAAATCGGCGAAGACCCCCGACTGAACAACTTTTAGGAACTCCAAGAAGCCGAGGCAAAACAACGTTGGACAGGCGAAGTCGAGCGAACGAAAGAAGGCGTGGGTTGCGGGAAGGAGTTCTAAACGAGTTCAAGTTCATTTATTAGGTGTAGGTGTAGCCCTGTGGGCCATTCGGCTCTTGAATCTGGTGCAACCGCAACAAACAAAAAAACATGAACAAGAAAACCATCTTAAAGTGATTATGTGTAAACAGAAAATCCAAGAAAAGACAGCAAAATATTGCAGAAAAAGCACCGTACACCAACACTGTGTGCAAAAATCCCAGTGGGATGCAAGTCAAACAACAACAACTACAAGACAACTTAGATTAAGGCCATCAGTCTAACTCTGTACTACAACAAACAAACATGGCCAAACCAAAAAACTTTTCGAAAATCACCTAAATAAAGCCATTAAAGCAATGAAACATAGGAACTGTGATCGAATTTTCACAATAAACGTCGTAAACAACATGTACTACCAAACTCTGAGTTTGCGTAGCAGCAACAGGCTCATGCATACCACCGAGTGAACTCCCATGTGCCCGGGATAGAGTGTTGCTCCCTCGCACGTGTGAGTTTACCTGGCGTGTGCCGTTTTTCACCCACTCGTAAACTCTCATGAATTGGCAGGTAACACCTTCGTGTGTAGTGGATCGCAGAGCTTGGGGGGAGAGGGGGGGATTTTGGGACCGGCTCACTGCGTGGTTGGCAGGATGATTGAAGGTAGGGGGTACAAGACTCCGCGGGCAGCGGAGGGTTTTGAGCGGAGTGACCTCCCATTGGGTGATTACACTGCAAAGCGATAGTTCATATGCTAGTTTTTAAATGACAGCGATAACTCCCTCCAGCATTTTTACTCACACTATGACGCATACGCTTGTAGCTGTGGCCAGTAAAATATCTTTTGAATTCAGACACTCCAGTATAATTACTCCTGGGGGCCCATGCACCCAGGTATTGGCAGTGCAAAAGTCAGGTTGTTCCCATGCTGCAATAATCGCTCGGTGGTGCCCATTTCCATTGGTGGTCCTGAGTGAGTCATGGGAAATATCGGTTCTGATGGCAGGAATCACTGCCAGTTTTGGGCTAGATGATGCATTATACGATGTACTTTGTTGAAGCCAACGTCGATGAATGTACGAGAGCAACTCTGCGGACATGTGTTGCGCCATTCGTTAAAGTTATTGGGTTTGGGCAGGACACCTCGCTGGAATAGATGATGACCGGTGGTCGAGACTAATGACGGAGTAGCAGCCAAAAAAAAGGAGGGCTCACACCCAAGGCAAAGTTTACTGCACAGATGGGGCATTGAGATCAGCTCGTGTGTAGGCGCGAGATGGATCATTGCATTTGGTGACCGTGAGGGAATGGGGTGGCTTGCGGACGCCTGCTTCATGCAGCAGCGGATAGAGCTTGTGGCCGAGGACCACGTTGCGCTGGGAGAGGCCTGCAAGAGTGCCTGTAAGTGTGTGCTGCGGAAGTGAACAAGGCTGGCATGGAGCCGTGGACCGCTGTCTCGCCGCTGTAAATGGAACACCCACCCACCCACCCCCCAAACCATCCGTGACTGATCGTCAAGGAGCCCAGACTGTCGTGCGTGGTTGGCACGCGCCGGTATCCATATCGGTGCGGGAGAGAGGAGCGAGAAGAGGAAGGCTAGGAGCGCTCACCGAAGCCAGGCTGCTGCAGAAATACATTGCATCAGCACGCACTCACGCACGCTAGCCCACTCACAACAGCGATACACGTGCAGCCGATGCACTTCCAATATGATTACCTTGGCTCTTTAATACAGGGAGTGGGCAACAAAGGCTGTTCCTCCTTCATCAAGCGTAGGTCTCGTCGGCGCAACGCAACCGTTATTCGGTCTGTCCAGGCAGCTGGAATGGGCCATCTCGAAACACATGTGGCAGATCGATCTGCTCACTGTAAGTAGAGTCTGGAGCTGCTGATGTGCTGTGCGTGCGTGCGTGCGCGAGGGAGTGAGCACGCCCTTCCGCCAGAGAACCACCGACGCATCGTTCCAGGCCGGGTGATGGGGAGATGTCACGGGTGTCATTCCTGGTGCGGAGAAGCACTGCTGCGGTACCAGGGGACGTTGATTCGCTATCCGTGTTCCATGCGAAGGCTTTTGTTTTTTTTGCTGGATCGCAAACTTGGCAACGACGCTCATCGCTTTGTCACATCGGCGTTGCATAAGCCCGGTCTTTTTACGCGAATAAAAATCACCTTCGCGGGACATTCACTGACACACGGGGCCCTTCGCACTCTGCGAGACATCGATTCTCCGTCTCGTGCCGTGACACCAATGGCACAATTGTAATACATGTACATCGATTTTGTTTTAAATTAATTAAAACAGCTTTTTTTTTTCGATTTAAAGCTTTCGTGACTGCAGGGATTCATCTTCTTCGTTCTTTCGGTAAAGTCACGTAGAAGGGAAATAATACAATAATAAAAATAAAACATAATAAAATAAATGTATTGTTTTATTTTATTATTATTATTTTATTATAATAAAATTATAATACGAGCTGATCTCAAATAAAATAATAATAAAATCAAACATAATAAAATAATTGTATTGTTTCATTTTTATTATTTTATTATTTCCCTTCTACGTGACTTTACCGAAAGAACCAAGAAGATAAAACAGCTTTGCTTATTCGAGATATTGCGTATGCCTTACGTACTATCTCCCAGCTACAGCTCCTCCATGCAGCAGACGCGGACCCTCACCTGCTTGAAGTCTGCGACGTCTTCTCGGCCTTGTTCCCACGCCCCCCCCCCCACTTGTAAAAAATGGTGACACAGCCCGTGGTGATGGTGCTGGGTGTTTACGGAGGAGATGGAACGAGCGGCCGCCGAGTCGCTGACCCCGTGGGCCCCTCTTGGCTCAGCGAGCCAAGCCCAGAAATATCAGCGCTCCTGAAAATAGCGTCACGGTCGAGAAATAGCCGACTTACAGCTAGTCGGCTAGGGGTTAGGGTTAGGCTTAGGGTCAGCATATAGAGCATAAAGCTAAGGGTATGCTTAGATTAACGGTAAAAAACGGGACATGCGTCATGCTGGTTATTAAACCGATTCACCGATCGTGGGTGATTGTAGTTTCGTCGATATGAAGAGCTGGAATCTATTCTCTTTGGTTCGTTCGGTAAAGTCACGTAGTGACGACCGCTTGTGTTGCGATCGAAACGTCGTGATTTGTTTTATTTTATTTCTACCCACGTGACTTTACCGTAAGAACCAAAGAGCATGATTTTCTGCAGTCACGAAAGCTTCAAATCAAGGTGGAATCTGTCCGCAACAATTCAGCGGCACGTGATACGTCGTGTTGTTACAGCTTCTGCGACTGCTCGACAGATTTGAGTACACTATTTTTTTTTGGTGCATTGTCCGTGCCGGCTTTTTGTCGTTCCACTGCTGGATGATGGCCTCCCCATGCCTTTCGGTCATGAGGGTTGCATAACGATACTTTACTGGTAGGAACCTCCTGTTACACCAGCCCACAGGGGATTATTGCGTCCGTCGTGCAGGGAGGGGCTGGGTGGGGAGGGGAGGGTGGGGAGGAGCTGGGTGGGGAGGATTGGGCTGGGTGGGGAGGGTGGGGAGGGGCTGGGTGGGGAGGGTGGGGCTGGGTGGGGGGTGGGAGGGGTGGGGCTGGGTGGGGAGGGGCTGGTCACCCCGTGGTGCCCTTATAAAACTCAACGTTTAACCTACTCACGCCGGCTTGTGCCTGCCCTCACAGTCGGGCATATTTGCGGAATACACCACGCCGCCGTTGACCCTGGCCATTGACCGAGCAACCCAACGTTCCTACCAGCTCCCTCCGCAGGAATGTGTTACTGTGCTGGTCAATGCAGTGTTGGTAAACGGGGCTTCCCATGATCGGTTCAGATATCGCTCGCCACTGATGCAAACCGGGGCTTGGAATCCAACTCATCGACAACCACATCATCATTATCTCACGACGCTTGTCCATTCTGGTCAGGTTGCTCAGTGAGCAGAGCGAGTAGCTCGCAATTTAAAGGTTGTGACTTCAAATCCTGGTTGGGATTTTAACTCGCATCATTCAACCTTGGTCGGCAAAAATGAATGTCACTCTGTGGGAAAGTCAACGGTGGTTGTCCAATGACTAGACTCACCCCTGGCATCAGCATGAGGAATTTCCACCAGTGGTCGAGGCCTGTAAACTGAGGGTGAGCACCGCCTCAATGCTCATTTGAGCAGGAAATCACTTTCAATGTCATCAAAGAATCCACTTTCAAGCGTCCTCATCTGAGACAGAAAACCCCCGAGGTTGAGTGGTGTAGCCTTATTAACCCGGAGCCGCGAGCCACCATTCGTGCAAGTGAGCCATTCTAGGTTCAATATTTTATGCATTTCATTTGAGAGACGCAATCGTTTTTACGTGCGCGCAGGCTCCAATTAATAATTGACCAATGGCCTATTCTGCCTGTGCCTGCCCCCGAAGACAGCCATTATTTACACAAGCCTGAGCTGTATGCTGCGTTTCTATAGCTTGCATTAGAAACCGGACCCAAGCCGTGCTCGACCGTTCTCGATATGACCCCAAGTTTATCCCTGCAACTCCCTTTCCTTAGCAGCCATCGTATTCCACGCTATCGCAAGCAAAAATCGTGTTTTATTCAATGCATAATATTCCACCCGTATTTTTTCTGAGGTTGATCTACTTCTCACAACGCGCGGCTCCTGCGCGTTAGCACCTCTAACATCACGACTTTGTGTTTGGCGGGTCAGGCAACGTTGTGGCTATCGAGTGTGCAGGCGGTGCAACTGCGTCAGGGGCCCGTAGGCCAGAGGCGCCCAGGCGCCAGGCATCGAAGGAAGAGGCGTGGAAGGTTGGGAGGCGAGCACCTAACAGAGTGACACCCATTGCATTCCTTGCACCGAGGCCCATACCAGCCCCGCTGCGACACTGGGGCTGGGCCCACTTGCCCGACTGATGGAATAGGCCAGCTCGCCACAAAGCGACTGCGGGAACGCGGCATGAGACTTTGGCGGGCCCTCTGTGGGTTTCCGCGCGCTCTGCATGGTACCTGTTAATCACAGCGTGCAAGTGTGGAGGCAGCACGCGCTATTACGCACAGCACTCTATTAATCAGCGTGCACCATCAAATATGCATGATGCTAATTCACCCTTTTCTTGGTGGGAGAAAACCCCACTCTGCTCGCGCTTTCCATGGTGCCGCCAGTTCCACCGTATTCCAGTAAACTCGCCGAGTCTTGGCTATGCATTCATTTGATATACAGCCTGGACATTTCCGGGGAGTTTTTCATTGTTTTTCGCCCTCTAAAATGTTTACCGCAGTGTGCCGTATTTCACGCTTGACAAAAAAAAATCCACAAAAAAAAACCCCTGTAGCTCCACGAAGGCATTGGGTTTCCAAATCGGATCGCTGCACTTGCATGCGTTTGTCTTTGTTGTGCGTGTGTGTACATTAGTGCAGCGGTTAGTGCGCTGGGTCTCCCTTAGGTCGACTCAGCCTCAAATGAATACCTGGTGTGGTGTCTCTATACATCCCCACTAGGGAGACAAAGGCGGCCGGTCGTGGTGGTGCCCACCCACCCACTCGCGTGCCGTGCCAGCCTTCATAGGTGCTCGCTAATTGCATTTGCCCCAAAACTTTGTTAAAAGTTATCAGGGGAATATTTGTTTTTCATCTTTGCTGAACGAGTATTGACTTGCGTATGCCCATGTGTATTAAACGCGTCGTGGGGAGCGGTGGCGTAGTAGTTAGCGCGCTATGCTGGCGACCAGAGTTTGATTGTCACTCACGGCCAACATCTATGACGAATATCTGAACCGGTCATGGGCTTCCCCTATGCCGACTCAGCCATAAATGCGCACCTGGTGCATTTGTGCAAACACTGCCACTGGGGATACAAAGGTGGCTGGGTGTGGTGCTGGCCAAATGACCCCCTCGTGCGCCGTACTGCTCTCAATAGGAGCTCGCTCCCAAGCACTCGCCACAACAGCCGGTATACGGTGATGCGGAGAGGATATTTGTTTGTGTGGAACAGAGTGGGCCCTTTACTCCAGCTGTAAGATTGGACAGCTGTGAATGGTCAAGCTCCAGGAAGGACCATAAAGGCTTATTAAATACACACTGCGGGCACTTGCAGTGTCCTGCTGCCATTGAAAACAGACTCTACAATGAGCTGATAAGATGACCACATTTGCGTTGCCGAGCAACCGCATTCACTCTTCCATTGCGCTTCCAAAAAAAAATCGGAGCAACGCGAAATCTGAGGAAGCTCAGGAATTACGTAACGACCCGTTTTTTTTTCACCACGGCCATTGTGAGCGACTCCCAAAATCAGTCAAAGCCGGACACACAGTCGGGGAGAACTCGTTCTCCGAATCGTGGCTTTCTCGCGCGTTGTTGTTGCTGCTGCTGCTGCTGTTGTTCGTGTACTCTTTGGTTAATTGACAAATGCGTCATGTAATTGTTTTGTCCACGTATTCCTGGAAAATGCAAGTGCCTTACGTAGTGCCGTGCGGATTTCTAATGCGTCTAAAGGGTACGGCGAGGGCAGCTTCAAGCAGCAGCTTTGACAGAACCCAGCCGAGATCCTTGAGCACCACGTGCCGAGCCTCAAGGGACCACCCCCGATGGTCCGGCGGTCATAAAATAACCGCCGCTTTCGAAAGTGCATCAACAGCAGCGGCCGTTCTCGTACTGCGCACAGGCAGGAGGGGGGGTCACGGAACGTGCTAAAGCTTGCTGCTTTTCGCGAGGGTTTCCACCTCCGAGTTACAAATCTAGCCACTGCTACGCGTGAGCAGAGTTCGTGGCTCCATCTCCACGTCGCACGTCCTCGTACGTGGGGAGCGGTGGTGTAGCGGTTAGCGCGCTGCGCTGCGCTATGAACCCGGCGACCCGAGTTTAGATTCCCTCTCACGGCCAACACCAGTGACGATTAACTTAACCGGTCCTGGGCTTCCTCTAGGTCGACTCAGCCTTAAACGAGTACCCGGTGTGGTGTATAAACATCACCATTGGGGAGACAAAGGCGGCCGGGCGTGGAGTTGGCCACCCACCCCATCACGACCGTGTCGGCCTTCATAGGTGCTACTCGCTAACAACACTTGCCCCGACAGTCTGTTCAAGGCTATACGGGGGTTCTTTGTCCTTGTCCCACTTTTCGCTGCCATTCGGTCGTTATTCACGACCACCGGTCACCGTGCCTTCTGTGTGTGCGTATGCTGAACTTCTTTCGCACCGTACGTGGCCAGCCGTGCTAATCGGAGGTGCGAGGGAAGGATAACAAACGAAACACAGCGTCGTGTGCCGCCCGCGGGAAGGTTGCAACACCTTACAATACCGGCACACGGGAGAAGCTGCTTGTAAACGCATCGCCTTGGGTGCTGTACTACTATTATTGTTATCATTACTATGCAACTTACAATAGCGGGGACATTTACTGATTGTAAGAAGATGTTTCATATTTTCCAGTACAGCTCCCTCAAAAAAATAAAGAGGACGATACTGGAGAAACCAGATCAGGTGGCAACACGAATCCACTGCACACAGATATCGGGAGTATTACTGTTTGGTTCTTTCGGTAAAGTCCCGTAGGTAGAAAATAAAATAAATCACGACGTTTCGGGCGCAACACAAGCGTCCGTCATCAGGTGGGAAAGCATGGTCTGCTGCTGAGGCAGACTGTTTTATGACCCTTGAGCTACACCCATTTCAAACCTTCTAAAACAGTCTGCCTCAGCAGCAGACCACGCTTTCCCACCTGGTGACGGACGCTTGTGTCGCGCCCGAAACGTCGTGATTTATTTTATTTTTCTACCTACGTGACTTTACCGAAAGAACCAAAGAGTATGGATTCCTGCAGTCACGAAAGCTTCAAATCAAGACCGGGAGTATTGTCAGCGTGAAAAGGCGGACTCACCTGTAGCTACGCCAGCTTCTCCCTGGAGCTAATATTTGACTGCCTTGATTGGGGGGGCAACTGCCTGACCATGGGGATCGAGTGCTCATGACAGGGCCAGTTTGTATAAAGGTAACGGTTCAATTCCACCCAGATGGCCAATCCATTCTATCCCGGGTAGTAGAAAGTTATACCGCATCTTGTCACCCAAACGCATCCCGTCCTCACGGCCACCCAAGGGCCACATTATTCGTAATTGCCGATATTTACCGGTGCGTGCAAATTAAGCCACTGCACAGAACATAAAGGAGTGAAACCCCGAACGGAGCCGTAATCGTGGCTCGAGAAAAGGCCAACCGCGGTGGAAACTTGTTCAGCCCCCTCCATCGCTAATGAGCTAACGTTAGCAGGGGACAGCTGATAAAGACGATGAGCGTTTGGATGTAAGAGTCTCGTGACATCACCAGGCACGAGTAACTACGTCGTGTGCCCGTGTCCTGGCCCTGAGCTTGCGGGCAAGAGGGTAAAAAGGCTGGCGGCAGTGTGTGGGCTTCCATCACACATTTTTTTTAAAATAGGAATACCAGTAGATTTCCAACTGGATAATTTAATTGCAGCCGAAAGAGTATAGAAATGTTAATGTATTTTAGTTTAAATGATTTACTTTAAATGACCCGTGCCGGCTAGTGGCACGCCACGCACACGACCACTGCATCGTAATCCAATACTGGATGAACGCAGTACTGTATTACCAATATACTGGGATGAAGAGCCATTGCCCGAAATGTCGCCTGTTATATAAGGTTACTGTTATTGACGAATGTGTTGAGTGTTTGTTGTTAATTGCGCTTGTACACCACTGCCAAAGCAGCAGCAGCAGCAACATGACCAAATAATTTGTTCAGCGCTCTATGCAGGCCTTCCAGCACGCCATCCCGGTCATGGGAGTGTGACCATACTTCATCACGCTGGTCAGCTCAGGTGGGTGAAGGGAGGACCAAGTAACCCGCTTGGATACCACTCGCCACTCTAATTACCAGTGGCCGGGAATCGAGTCCCAGGTTATTGGGTTCGTCGCTTCGTGAGCTGCCAATACAGCTGTTTCTTCTCGTAACTGCTGATATAAAAATAATGAATTTCAATCGTACGGTTAAAATTACCCAACAGTTTACATACTTAATTCAAACAAACTTGTGCGGCCCAAACATATCGGTCGTAATATTTGCGATATCTAATTAAGGCTCAGTGATTTGTGCCAAGAATAATAGCCGAGCTGGGATTTCATTATTTGTGTTAATGAGTCATTTGTTTAAATCAAATCCTTTCTATAATGTTCGCAAGTCTCACAAGTGTTTGCGGTGTGTATTTGCACATGATTTATGCAAATTGCATCTCAACTTATCGCCATAATAAATATAAACTTTCATGAACTGTAACTACACACGCGGCGACGTTAAAAATAGAGAGAAAAAAAAAGACCGTCTCAAAATTCCTCCACGATTATTTGAATAGCATTTACCTGTGGCCACCAAGAGTATGTCTACACAACTGTAGCTTGACAAGGCATGTTGTGTGCAGAGTAAATACTGAGACAGGCGACATGCAGATTATACGCCACGGATACTGCTTTGATGTAATAGTCTTCATCCTGGATTTGGTTCGTCCTCCTGGCACCACAGTTGAAAAAATTAACCCGTTAAAACAACGTTTATCACTATAAATCCTTTATATGCGTGGCATCGGTTTTGACCCGTTTTACCACTTTCAAGAACCTGGCGGCTTCAATTTAACTGCTCTATAAATAGTCTCCATTGTACAGCGTGGGGGCAGGGATTTAATGCCATGTGGTTAGTCAACATTTGCGTCATCATGGAACGGGCGGCTAGAGTCCTCTCGTCCTCTGGCTTGAGATGGCTGCCACCTATGGGTCAGATGATTGTCTGGCACCATTAAGCAATTGGTAATTAAATATTTAAAAAACTTTCCCTAAACAATGTAACATTTTGGAAAAAAAATTTCACGAAAATTAATTGTCACGCACAACGAGTCTGTGTGCAAAATGTCAGCTCGATTGGATCACGGGAAGTGGGTTAAAAAACGACCGAAAGATTTGCACGGTCGTAAGCAAGCAAGCAAGCACGCAAGCACGCAAGCAAGCAAGCGAACTTAATATAAAGGATTTAACAAGTAAACCCGTAAAAACAAAGTTTTTCACTATAAATCCTTTATATGCGTGGCGGCTAGAGTCCTCTCGTCCTCTGGCTTGAGATGGCTGCCACCTATGGGTCAGATGATTGTCTGCCACCATTAAGCAATTGGTAATTAAATATTTAATTTGTTTTCCCTAAACAGTGTAAAATTTTGGAAAATATTTTTCACGAAAATTAATTGTCACACACAACGAGTCTGTGTGGAAAATGTCAGCTCGATTGGATCACGGGAAGTGTGTTAAAAACGAGCGAAAGATTTGCACGGTCCTAAGCAAGCAAGCGAACTTAATATAAAGGATTTAAAAATATATTCGCCTGTGGAGGACGCGGGGATCGATCCCGCGACCTTTGGCATGGGAAGCGAGGGCGCTACCAACTGCGCTACTCCGCCACGGCCTGTGGAGGGGTTACGCTCTGGGCTCTTATACTGTGACGTACAGCCAAAGCCATGAATGAGTTCTATTTGAATATATGTAAAATAATTTTTTTTTGCCTAAAAAGTGTAACATTTTTTAAACTTTTTTTCACGAACATTAATTGTCTCGCACAACGAGTCTGTGTGGAAAATGTCAGCTCGATTGGATCACGGGAAGTGGGTTAAAAAACGACCGAAAGATTTGCACGGTCGTAAGCAAGCAAGCACGCAAGCAAGCAAGCACGCAAGCAAGCGAACTTAATATAAAGGATTTAAAAAGTGGGTACGTCTTCTCAGTGACGTGCGGTGAGGTCAATAGCTGGGGAGGCACTGGCTCGTGTCAGAGCCAGATTCACACACTGAGGGGGGCGTGTCCTCACGGAGGGGGCGTGGCCTCACTGAGAGGGGCGTGGCCTCGTCGAGTGGGCGTGGCCTCACTGAGGGGGCGTGGTCTCTTTAGAATGTTCACACTTAAATTCTAACTTAGCAATCTTTTTCTTGGTTCTTTCGGTAAAGTCACGTAGAAGGGAAGTAATAAAATAATAAAAATAAAACATAATAAAACAATTCTCACGACGTTTCGGCCACAACGCAAGCAGCCGTCCTCAGGCGAAGAATGAGACATTATCAAGCTAGGAGCTTATATAGGTGTAGCGAGGAGGAGCGCCTTAACAAAAGAATGTGCATATGAAGAGGAATTTAGCATACCAATGGGCAATGCGTAGGAGGTGGGCGGAGGGGTTTCAAAGTCCCATTATGCCCATGCATTATGCAGGATCAACAGCACCACGGGGGGGCGCAAGGAACAGCGTTAATAAAGGAAAGGAATGTTAATGATATGTAGCTGCATTTACCAAACAACCATGTAGAAAACCAAAGTAAAAAACTACATAAAAAACTAAAATATAAACTGATACTTACTATGCTCTAAAATAAGCTGAGTTACTAACAACAAATAATAAATTACAATTCTACGTCGTAAGAAGTATATAATATACTTCCATCTAAACTTTATTCTCTTAGCATATACAGTACTATATACTGCCATAGATAAACCCAACATTAAATTACATACTGTATTTCTGTAAACCACCCTATACTTTATACATTTTAATATAACACTATGTATTATTCAACTCACCCTAATGTGTATCGAAATGGTTTATTACGTCCTTCCAATGATTGCTAAGCCTGAATCCATCTTCTCGGTTAAAATTGTCTCTGTGTTTGTATATGTGGATCGCCTCATGAACGAATCTCTCATGATAGCCAGATGGCTTGCAGAGAACCTCCGTCTTGGAGAAGTCAATGTCATGTGAGCCCACTGAGTTGTAACAGTGGTCTGCCACGGCTGAGGTGTTTGTCCTACCGTGTTTTAGATCAGCTTTATGTTCACGAATGCGGTCTGAGACGTGTCGTTTGAGAGATTCGTTCATGAGGCGATCCACATATACAAACACAGAGACAATTTTAACCGAGAAGATGGATTCAGGCTTAGCAATCATTGGAAGGACGTAATAAACCATTTCGATACACATTAGGGTGAGTTGAATAATACATAGTGTTATATTAAAATGTATAAAGTATAGGGTGGTTTACAGAAATACAGTATATAATTTAATGTTGGGTTTATCTATGGCAGTATATAGTACTGTATATGCTAAGAGAATAAAGTTTAGATGGAAGTATATTATATACTTCTTACGACGTAGAATTGTAATTTATTATTTGTTGTTAGTAACTCAGCTTATTGTAGAGTATAGTAAGTATCAGTTTATATTTTAGTTTTTTATGTAGTTTTTTACTTTGGTTTTCTACATGGTTGTTTGGTAAATGCAGCTACATATCATTAACATTCCTTTCCTTTATTAACGCTGTTCCTTGCGCCCCCCCGTGGTGCTGTTGATCCTGCATAATGCATGGGCATAATGGGACTTTGAAACCCCTCCGCCCACCTCCTACGCATTGCCCATTGGTATGCTAAATTCCTCTTCATATGCACATTCTTTTGTTAAGGCGCTCCTCCTCGCTACACCTATATAAGCTCCTAGCTTGATAATGTCTCATTCTTCGCCTGAGGACGGCTGCTTGCGTTGTGGCCGAAACGTCGTGAGAATTGTTTTATTATGTTTTATTTTTATTATTTTATTACTTCCCTTCTACGTGACTTTACCGAAAGAACCAAGAAGATGAATCCCTGCAGTCACGAAAGCTTTAAATCGAAATTTAGCAATCTTTTAAATACGTAATCAACCAGGCTATGCGTTAATTGTGTGTTGACCGACCCTCTGTGTTGTATTACATTACATTTCGATATTTTACTAGGTTATTTAATTTTAGTGTGTCCTCCTGATTTTCAGGCTTACTTGCCGTGCAGCACCACGTCTGTTGACCACTCATTGATATGCTAATTTTTTTTCTCTAACCCCCCTTCCTTCTCTCTGCCTCCGCCCCCCCCTCTGTCTATTTAAGGCCACCCCACAGAGACGATCACCCCTCTCTGTTACCTGTGTTGCTCCCGCTATGTATCTTGGTGATATCTGTCTGCTAATATGTCTGTCTATAGTTTTCTGGTTAGATGTTATGTCGCTATTTCATTATACCTGATGACGATTGCTTGTGTTGCAATCGAAACGTCGTATTCTATTATTTAATTTAATTTATTATTTTATCTTTAGACGTGACTTAACCGAAAGAACCAAATAATAATTCCTGCAGTCACGAAAGTTCTAAAATTAAGATTGAGGGGGGCGTGTTAGACACGTCCCCTTGAGTGAGGCAGATGTGATAGCTGTCTCCCCTGACCGCACGTCCCTGCGTCTTCTTAACCCCCCCCCCCCCCACCTCTGTCCACCACCCAGGAGTATCAGTAAATTAACGTCTATAAAGATATTGGACATCTGTGAAAATGAACTTCAGAGCTCATCGGCTTCTTCCAGTCTAAATAAAGATTCTGATTCTCTCGCGAGGGGCACTCTATGGCTCCCTGTGGTTGAGGACCTTCCGTCAGCATTGCTTTGAGTAAGCAATTTGCACGGCTGCGCCTTCGCCTCTTTCCTTTATCTCAAGGAGAGCATTTCTACTCGGCTCCTGTGGAGATGCTCATGCTGCATTCCCACGGACGATGAAACCTGGCCTGGGCGCGTTCATGAACTGGGCAAATGAGTTTGGCAAACTTAAGATTTGAGGTTTCTAACAGCTTTAAGTAAAATGTTCCGCGAGTGACCAGGATGTGATTTCATCATAGATGTCATAGATGTGTAATCAAATCTTGGGTCACTCACCGAGTCTATATTTATCTGGGCCACACACAAGCTCCCCTGTCATCACAAAGCCACACTCGTCTCTAAGACGCCTGAAGCATCTCTGGTGAATCTGATGCCACGTGAGGTTCCTGAAACCAGATTGCTGCTGCTGCTGTTGTTTCTGCACAGACTGATGCTGCTGTGCATTCTAATGTTGCTGGTTGTTTTTATCGTGCGTGCCGCTGCTGCGTGTCTTGTCGCCGCTACACAAGCCGCCTGTTGGACAGCAAAGCAGTTCTTACCGAGTCGCAATCTGGGAGCGTTACAGCTTGCGCACTCACCGGTCACGTTCACTATCGCACGTGACTTTCACGCTCATCGTTCGCCGTTGGGCCCTCGTGGTCGACCGGGGCTGGAAGGAGGGCGACTTAAACGAGAATAGGTGGAGGTGAAGAAGTGGCACACGCAGTGGCTCCCGAATAAATCTGAAATGAGTGTTTGGCGTCTATTCCCAATGCGGCATAATTATCCGGCCAAGCAAGTTGTAACTGAGCCATGCGGCCCCGCTTTTTTTTTTGGGCCAAGTGGTCCGCTTTGCCGACGGGGCTACCCGCTGTTAGCCAGCCAGCCAGCCCTCAGAAACAGTCGGGACATTGAAGGGGTTCAATCGGAAAGAAAAGAGACGCGCCGTCGTCGACATATAGGTCAACACGGAGTTTTTTTTTTTAACTAGAAATACATGGCAGAGAGTTCCAAAAATCTGATTATCGCTCGTGACGGATCAAGCTAACCCAAGCGTATGTTAAACCTTGTTAGAATGTTTTTAAATCACTGTTGATTGCCTGCAGATACAGAGGGGAAGGGCCAATCTCACGGAGTCTCGGCAGCAGGACAAACACCACACAGCCGGGCCGGGCCGTTCCAAAACGCGCCAAGCGTGACTCGGGGTCTGACAATGCCCGTGGAAGCGCAACATTAGACCTGTGAAGAAAAAGGCCCTCTCATGAGCGCTTCTGGCCTAATGTGCGCATGTTTGGGCCTCTCAGTTTGGTCATAACCAGTTACCCAATAAGACCTGGCCTCCCATGAACCAATAAAAGCCATTACACCTGGGCGTGCGGAAACAATGTAGCAGTGATCGAGGCGATTTGAGAGCGGCGGTAACGCTAATGGGGGCAATTAGACTCAATCACGGCTGCACTTGGGGGTCATTAAGGGATGGAGCTCAGGGGCTTGAAAACAATGGGCATCAGATTTTATTTTTTATCAGGCCACTTCCAGAAAGGCACACCACACATCGTGGTCTATGGCAGCAGTTAGTGGTCACTGATGATTCAGAGCCGAGTTATTATGAGTGAGTTGACGTTTTTATGATGAACCCACGGTGACGTTTTTATGATGAACCCACGGTGACGTTTTTGAATTAACAATTCTCCAGCGTAATGACAGTTTTAACTGTTGTGTGTATATTTAAGGTGTATCGTATTCACGGGCGGAATAGAAATACAAGGGTGTTTTCGTGGCGTGCACTCATGCAGACGTGCACACTGCAATTTGTGTAACGATGGCTAGGTTTAAAATCCACTTTGCGTGATCAGCAAATCAGTGTGACTTGCTCACAGTCTGCAAAATAAAATTTAGATATTCTTGGTTCTTTCGGTAAAGTCACGTAGAAGGGAAATAATAAAAGAATACAAATAAAAAATAAAATTCTCACGACGTTTCGATTGCAAAACAAGCAATCATCATCAGGTGTAAAAACCACAGCAAAACATTTTTTTCACACTTGATGATGATTTCTTGTGTTGCAATAGAAACGTCGTGAGAAATGTATTGTTTAATTTTTATTATTTTATTACTTCCCTTCTATGTGACTTTACCGAAAGAACCAAGAATATGTATCCCTGCAGTCACGAAAGCTTTAAAACGAATTTTTTTAAATATTTTAATAAATATACGGTGCTGTGTCGTACCACTGCTGGATGAAGACCTCAGTAATGTGGATGATTTAACCATACTTCACCACACTGGTCAGTCCTGGTTGCCAGTTTTATAGCACAATACCCAAACTACTCGGCATTTGCCCCGTGCCCCAAATCAAGTGGATACTGCCACACTTTCTTCGTGGAACTCAATGGCCAATTCAGCCCTGTGTGAAAAATTGTCAGGCGCGATTCAGGTATGAGGCTGTGGACATCAGTCCGTCAGTCAGCTCGTGCGGCTTTCGTGTCATGTCCACGCATTAGTTCCACCCGAACGTCGACGTGTACAGGCATAATAATAGCAATATTTATTTAATTTGTAGTAGTTTTTTTACAAACGCGTCATTTATATAATTGCATCGCACTACACTGCCACAATCCGCAGCACACGGCAGGCTAACTGATCAGTGTTTCGATTTAAAGCTTTCGTGACTGCAGGGATTCATCTTCTTGGTTCTTTCGGTAAAGTCACGTAGAAGGGAAATAATAAAATAATATTGTTATGCTTTATTATTTTTTATATCGGAGGAAACCGGAGCACCCGGAAAAAAACCCCCAGAAGGGGCAAATGATGATATGAAAGAATAAGAATCGCCTTTTCTCTTCCTGGCAATGAAGCAGGCGTTAAGAGATTCGTGTTTTGCCACAAGTACGTGTGGTTAATGCAGACTTGATGCCTTGCCATTTGGTATCTATTTGGTGTTCGGACGTCTTAACACTTACACTATGAGACCTCCTTTACCAGTGGCAAAATATAGTGATAGGTTTTTACCCTTTCAACTGGTACAAAAACTGACACCTTTATACAAGGCATCATGTTTGCAATAAAGGAGGTCTCATAGCGTAAATGCTTACCCCGAGCTCTCAATACTCTGATAGTGCGCTGTTTTTGAGTTGTACGCCTTTTGGCGTCATCTGGGCCAACACCAATGGAGACTAGGCTCTAAGAAAAGCTGTCTCGGGTGTGGACCAATCAACTTCAAGGACAGTGCATATCATTATCATTATCAGAGTTGTTTCTTTTTGTTAGCATTTTCACTGCTTGTGTTGTGGTTATTGCAAACATGATGCCTTGTATAAAGGTGTCAGTTTTTGTACCAGTTGAAAGGGTAAAAACCTATCACTATCTTAACACTTCTTTCATTGCCAGAAAGGGTAAAGCCTATTCTTATTAATTGTTTTTTTCTACCCTTTTATCTGGCAACAAACTGACACCTTTTTTTAAAATCCTTTATATTAAGTTCGCTTGCTTGCTTGCTTAGGACCGTGCAAATCTTTCGGTCTTTTTTTAAATCCTTTATATTAAGTTCGCTTGCTTGCGTGCTTGCTTGCTTGCTTGCGTGCTTGCTTACGACTGTGTAAATCTTTTGGTCGTTTTTTAACCCACTTCCCGTGATCCAATCGAGTTGACATTTTCCACACAGACTCGTTGTGCGTGACAATTAATGTTCGTGAAAAAAAATTCCCAAAATTTTACACTTGTTAGGCAAAAAAAAAATTATTTTACACATTTTCAAATATAACTCATTCATGGCTTTGGCTGAACGTCACAGTGTAAGAGCCCAGAGCGTAACCCCTCCACAGGCCGTGGCGGAGTAGCGCAGTTGGTAGCGCCCTCGCTTCCCATGCCAAAGGTCGCGGGATCGATCCCCGCGTCCTCCACAGGCGAATATATTTTTAAATCCTTTATATTAAGTTCGCTTGCTTGCTTAGGACCGTGCAAATCTTTCGCTCGTTTTTTAACCCACTTCCCGTGATCCAATCGAGCTGACATTTTCCACACAGACTCGTTGTGTGTGACAATTAATTTTCGTGAAAAATATTTTCCAAAATTTTACACTGTTTAGGGAAAACAAATTAAATATTTAATTACCAATTGCTTAATGGTGGCAGACAATCATCTGACCCATAGGTGGCAGCCATCTCAAGCCAGAGGACGAGAGGACTCTAGCCGCCACGCATATAAAGGATTTATAGTAAAAAACTTTGTTTTTACGGGTTTACTTGTTAACCCACTTCCCGTGATCCAATCGAGCTGACATTTTGCACACAGACTCGTTGTGCGTGACAATGAATTTTCGTGAACATTTTTTGCAGAATTTTACACTGTTTAGGGAAAAAGAAATTAAATATGTATTTACCAATTGGTTAATGCTGGCACACAATCATCTGACCCATAGGTGGCAGCCATCTCAAGCCAGAGGACGAGAGGACTCTAGCCGCCCCATGCCACGCATATAAAGGATTTATAGTGAAAAACTTTGTTTTTACGGGTTAATTTTACAAGGAGTCATGTTTGCATTGACCACAATACTTGCGGTCGGAATGCAAACAAAAAACACAACTCTGATAATGTATGCACTGTCCTTGAAATTGATTGGTCCACACCTGAGACAGCTTTTCTTAGAGCCTAGTCTCACGTGGTGTTGGACCAGATGACGCCAGATAAAAGGGTCAAAAAAACAATTAACATATTTTGCTACTGGCAAAGGAGGTTCGAATGGCCTATTCTTATTAAATCCTTTATATTAAGTTCACTTGCTTGCTTGCTTGCGCGCTTACGACCGTGCAAATCTTTCAGTCGTTTTTAACCCACTTCCCATGATCCAATCGAGCTGACATTTTGCACACAGACTCGTTGTGCGTGACAATTTATTTTCGTGAAAAAAAATTCAAAAATTTTCCACTTTTTAGGAAAAAAAAAATGTCATATTTAATTTAAAATACCAATGTGATAAAAATGAAACTCTTACTCAAGAAAAACAGAAATGAATAATAAAATAAAACCGATGCCACGCATATAAAGGATTTATAGTGAAAAACTTTGTTTTTACGGGTAAATTTTTTTTTTCATGAATTTGATATTGGCACAAAGGTCCCATAGGTCCAATGAAATTCGTCCACACTTTGCTGTACTGCCTTCTCCTGGTGAGCCAGGGTACGCGATTCCTCTTCCACGCTCACAGCAAGGGAGTTTCACGGCAGTAACGTGATCCACCAACCCTTGCTGCTGCTGCCGCCACAGTGCTGGGTCACTGGTCACGTGCATGGCCACTGCCGTCGGGTCACGAGTGGCAAAGACTGCACACCGCGCCGTGCAGATGCGAGCGATCGATTTGTGCCGAGGAAGCTAAACACGATACGGCGAGAACGCGTGTCGACCAGACCCCTCTCTCCGAGGCGTCGCGGCTGTTCACGCAAACGCGTAATGTGTACGCGCGATCACAGCGGCCACAACTCACGTTTTAAGAAGTCACTTCCTGGTTGCCGGGTGGCTCGGAGGTCGGCAGGGTGCTTAGCTGGCAGCGCTGAGATGTTTGGGTTTGAATCTGTTGTTTCATCTGTCAGTGATTAAGTTGCGTTCTCAAACGCAGTGAGTTGATGATGGTGTCAGTCTGGTCACAAACGACTGTACAAAAAAATCCATCGGTTGTTTTTTTGCACTTAATATGGCTAATTACATCCATTTTACTGACATGTGACAATTATTACTCAATAGCAGGGTGGGTGCTGCTACCCTACTCTTGTGTGGATCAAAGGTCACTTGAAGGGATCTCAGAGGTAGCTCTGTGAGATCCATTTCTTCGATTTGTTCTCTCAGCGCAAAGGGTTGGACTGCTCTGTGCAAGTCCCAAATGGATTCTTTGTCTCGTTACCCGAATCAGATGGCACTCTTGGGAAAAATACAACAGGGGTCACTTCTTGAATTAAAAAAAGCCAGTCAGCGACAACATGAAGATTTTAATTAATTCGTCAACATATTTCACCTGGATAATCTCTTGAGATGGAATATCTCATTATCAAACACCCCTGTCATTGTCTGTCATTACGTATTTACTCATTAAATAGGTTCTCTGAATTAAAAGAGTATATATAGTTTAGAAGGCAAAACATTGTAATGTGCTATTAACAGAAAATCAATGTGAATCTTCCATCAGCTGGGTTGAGGGGTGGGAGCAGGAGGTTCTTTGAGTGTGACCACATCAGAATTATGAACCAATAATGATTAAGCTGGCCCTCGATTTGTTACGGGAGTCACAGATGCGGGGACAGGGAGATGCTCAACACCTGACTACTTATGGGTGGTTAATGGAAATGTGTTCATCTGTCAAATTAGAACTGTCCATGTATCAACTGCAACGTTCTAAGAACACCACAGTGTAAGATATAATCTCCTGATAAGTTAGTCAATCGCTCTCTTTCTGCTCAAACAAAGTAAATTTCTCATCGAGTTATTTGTTTAAATGATTCACATGGAACATCCCTTGGCAATGGAACATCTCGTTTGCAAGGGTGTCCAGGATGTCACGTGACACATGACAAACACGTAATGACGCGTGTATACAAAACATTCTAAATGTATAACGCATATGGTATGCATTTATACAATAAACAGTATTGTACACAATTCCAGACCACTATGGAACATATTTTCTGTTGTAAGCCAGTGTTAATAATAATTGGACTGAGGTTTGTGTGCGCTTAAGGCTGCACGGTGGCCCGAATCTAGCAGGAAACCCATCTGTATGGAACTTTGGAGTGTTATACTCTTAGGTTTTTTCGGTAAAGTCACGTAGGTAAAAAATAATAATTAAAAATAATAATAATAATAAATGAAAAATAACTCAATAAAATCACGACGTTTCGGAGGCAACAGTAAATTTAGCTGTGACGGTCCCACCTGAAGACGGAGACTTGTGTTGCCTCCGAAACGTCGTGATTTAATTAAGTTATTTTTCATTTATTATTATTTCATTTTATTTTTATTATTTTTACCTACGTGACTTTACCGAAAAAACCTAAGAGTATGAATCCTTGCAGTCACGAAAGCTTCAAATCTAGAATTTGGAGTGTTAATCCCATGGGCAATCCAATTTCTACCCGCAGGCAAAATACCCCTTTAAAAACAAGAAAGGAGCCTCCTGGAAAAGAATCATGAGACTCAATGAGGCTTTTCCAGGTATAAATAAAGAACATCATAATCATCATCTTCATCATTCGGTGTGTGACGCCACAATGCAGTACGGCCCTTGGTCTGCCCACTGTTGGATGAAAGCCTCCTCCCAACAGCAAGTCGATCACGAGGGTTGTTTGACCATACTTCACCACGGTGGTCAGTGGGGGTTGGTGGAAGGCGGTGGCAGGGGGTGGTAGGGGGAGGGGGACTAGAATTGGTTCAGATATCACTCGCCACTAATATTAGCCGTGGCTGGGAATCGAACTCAGCTTGCCAGTTTTACAGCACAGAGCGCAAAAACAACTGCACCGCCACTCTCATGTCCGCACGTCAGAGGTCGCAAACGGGTGTTGATTCCTTACCCGTACTCGGCCGCACCAGGGTCGCAAACGGGTACCCGTACCCGGCCGGGTACGGGTAGCCGGGTATCGGGTAGGATACGGGTATCGGGTACCCGGTTGCGACCTCTGCCGCACGTTGATTTTCTCGACGGTACAGTAATCGCCATGCAGCATTTACGTTAAAGATCCCGCGGCATCGGCTCGCAAGAGGTAGGCAGGCCATCGTGTGCCGGTGTCACGGTCCACATTAGAAAAAATAACACTGCAAATCATCGCAAACCCCCCGACTGTCAACATTTGGCAGGACGCACCTGAAAAGGAGTCCACGAGACTCACTGAGGCTTTCCTTGGTACACGAGGGTCGTGTATAGGTTTCTTGTTGATGCAAGAAAAAAGTTGACATCGCTTTATAAAAAAAATCCTTTGAGTGCCCTCCAAGCAACACTCCGAACTGATATATGTAGTGCGATAAGGGAATGTAGGCAAAAATAACGATGAGCGAAGAGAGATGCAGACAAGATAGAGAAGTGAGAGAGATGTATTGGCTTTCTCTGTTAATAAACGTTCATTTACGTGCTATGCTTATTTATGATCTGAAATTCAGCTGATGACAGTATTTGAATCCGGGGGCCCCCTTGAGCCACTTGGGGGGCACTGAGCGTGGCCTTGGTTTGCTTCTGCCTAGCGCCGCCCACTGCCCATTACCCCGGTACTGCCGCAGCTGGAGGTTGAAGAAGATGATGATCGTAACGTTCAAAATAAAATTAAGATGATCTACAGCCACACGGTTTATGTCGCCGGCGATGTACACGAGTCGAGTCTCAGCAGTTTCAATTTAAGGGCCCCGTCATTGACCTGGTCACCGCCGTGATTCAAGTTCAAGTTTCAAGTTCATTTATTAGGTATAGCCCTTTTCTTGGTTCTTTCGGTAAAGTCACGTAGAAGGGAAGTAATAAAATAATAAAAATAAAACATAATAAAACAATTCTCACGACGTTTCGGCCACAACGCAAGCAACCGTCCGCAGGTGAAAACCAGGTCTGTCGAGGCGACAGCGTCTGATTGAAACAGCACACGTGTTTGGAGCATATATATAAGCTGGGTTGGAAGGAGGGGAAAGGGCGCCTTGACAAAATAATATGCATATATAGGTATAGCCCTGTGAGCCATTCGGCTCTTGAATCGGGTGCAACCGCAACAAACAAAAACTAAAATGAACAAAAAACATCTTAAAGTGAATATGTGACTAAGTGCAAACAGAAAATCCAAGAAAAGACAGCAAAATTATTGCAGAAAAAACACCGTACACCAATACTGTGTGCAAAAACCGCAGTGGGATGCAAGTGATCAGGTTGAATCAAGGAACAAGGGTCGACAACCTGCGGCTCCTGAAGGATTGCTCGGTGAGGTCGTTTATTAAAGAGCCACCGTCTCGTATTCACCACGAACATTGCGGCTCCTGCAATGTTGAGTTGTCGCCGAATTCGAAACACACGTGTGGTCTCTTCTTGTTTGTTTGGGTGCCGCCCTTCCCTGCGTTAAGGCCTCGTTCATTTCTCCGCGGCTCAGGCAAATCACTCCACGCTGGTGCAGAAGCAACGCGACCTCGAGTGACGGTGATTGCGTCGCTTGATATATATCGTTGTTGTTATTCCAGCCGTTATAAATCCACCCCACCATAAACGGGAATCGAACTCGGGTGGCCAGGCTAATAGCGCGGCGCCGCGTAGCCACTCGACCACCGGCCTTCACTCATATCACAAAAATATCGCTTTGTTTATAGTTAATAATTATATCAATATTTTGAGACCAAATTGCAAATAATAATAATATGTTGACAATGCACATGACAGCCCTTTTGACAAAATAAATAAGAAGACTGCGTCTCCTTAAATATCCATACCCGTCTCACCACGTGGAAAACTTCAAGTCCCGTCCCGTATTCAAACTTGATTTGAAGCTTTCGTGACTGCAGGATTTACTCTTTGCTTCTTTCGGTAAAGTCACGCGTTTCTTACACAGCCCGCCAGCCGCACGACCTTCCGTGAGTGCATCATTTCAGCAGCATTGTGTCTCACTGGCAGAGCGGCAAACAAGGCAGGTCTTGATCCTGGACTCGAACTGGGCAACGAGTCGACAGCACCGATGTCTGGGGGGGGGGGGCGGGGGAGTTCTCGACTAGGGGAGCAGCAGAGGAGAAGAAGCGACAACGGTTGTCCCTATATATTCACCGGAGTCACTGGAACAGCTGAATTTGCACTCAGCCTGCGCGCAAATAATTGTTGCACAGAGACAAGGCGCTTGTGTACTGACTACTGGGTCGAGTGCTGTTAGCGAGCACCTATTCAAGTGGTTATTTGGTGATGCTGCATTTGCAGTGGTGCACAAGCACATACTGTATATCGTAAACGCTCAACACATTCATCCATAACACTGCGCTAAAATGATAAATATGCAACAGATGACGTTTCAATCCATGCTCCTTCATAGCACATACATGTGTGCCATTCAGACGGGTCATTGCGACATAGGAAACAGTGGGCAGCGCTAAATCACTGCAGACCAGGGCCTGACAGATGCGGTCACCTCCTTCATCGATAGAAGATGGAAAAACAGTTGGCAATGTGATTGCTGTGGTCAGGGACCGCCCGTGGGGGGTTGCGGAGCAAATCCGGACGCCTTCGAACTAAACCATAAGTATTACCCATAATACAGTTCTTTGGAGTTAGATCGCGTAAATGTGTGTCGTTAAACCCGCCACCACCCGACACAGCCAATTATATTTACGCGATCTCACCCAAAAAGCCTGCATTATGGATGGCGTGAGTATTACGCCCGAAGCGCGGGGCCCCCCAAAGGCGCGGGGCCCGGGGCGACTCAATCTGTGGTCACCAGGGCCAGACCATGGACCACGTGGTGAGTCCACACTGGCCGCACGGGCGACTCGCACGAGAGCCAGTCGCGTGCTGGTGGCGGTGGCCGCCACAGTGCTGATGTCTAGTAGACCTCAGGCAGTCCGTGCACGAGTTCAGGTAACGCTTGTGTACTGATGCGTTCCTTGGCCGGAAATCCAATTCAGTGTCTCAGGTTTGTCGTGCAGTGGCACAAGACACTGCACGACGTGTCGACATCCACCCACACACACGCGGAATACAATGCACACCTTTCATTCCACGGCCTGAAATCATCATTTGCACCCACGCACTCGCACACACAAACAAAAGGCAAGGATCCTCCGTATAGCCTTAACACAACCTTGGGGCAAGTGCAACGCCCGGCCGCCTTTGTCTCTCAACGGGCGATGTTTACACATCGCACTTGTTACTCTTTTGAGGCTGAGTCGACCTAGGGGACGCCGAGGATCGGTTCAGATAATCGTTACCGGTGTTGGCCCTGAGCGGGAATCTAACCCGGGTCGCCGCGTTCGTAGCGCGCTAACCACTGCGCCACCGCTCCTCACGCACCCGTACTTGCACACACGTGCAAGGCGCATGCACATACACACACGTGCACATCTGCACACGTAAATACACGCATATATACTTATGCACAACAACAACACCCGCCACTCAGTGGCGGTGACGTCACCACGGCGCCTGTGCCAGGCCAGGTGCACTTTGAGGCCACGTGAAGTGTCGCTGACAGGAGGTCATGGTACAGACCCAGCAGGTGCCATGGGTTGCCTGAGATGACTGGCAGATGCACCAGATGTGCCCCCTACTGTGCCAACTTGCTACATTTTAGCTAGCCGGCGCTCTGCTCGTTGTTGTGAGTGTCGGCCCTCCGTTGTTGTTGGAAGGCGACTGCCTCCAACTGCCCAGTAGCAGCGTCCTTCACGAGCCTCCTCCACAGAGGCCGACCTTGACACCGCTGGTACCAGCCATCAGCAAGTCCACTCAGCTCCACATCCTTCTGTACCACATCTCCAGCCTTTCCGCGCCCGTTTAGCCCCCTCTATCCGGCCAAGCAGAAGCTACTTGGCCATGCGGTGGCTGGGCAGCAGACGGACTACATGGCGCAGCCAACGCAGTCAACGCAGTCTTGCCTAACGGAGACGCTCACCGATGGGACACATATAAACACACGTGTACACCAATGCATACATATAAACACACGTGTACACCAATGCACACGTGTGTACTCGCACACACACACAATTTCATACACATTTAAACACACACGTGGGTACACGTGTAACCACATAAACACGTGCACACGCACGTACACACAACACGTGCCAATAACATTGCACACATGCACACGCACGCACGTACTGCATGGATATAAACACGTGCACACGCACACACGTAAACACACGTGCGTAAGCACGCACACGTGCACAAGCAGTCAAGCATTGATCTCCCATCTGCTGCTGGAGTACGTGGCTTCTCCACTACTGGCTCCGGATCCGCCGAGGGTGTAGCCGTCGGAAATCCAGTTCCGCGTTTTGCGCGCGGCTCGCGGCGTCATGTGTTTGGAATGTGCGTTCGCAAAATCCGGAGTAAGTGGCGCGCGCGCACGCACGGAGCATGGATTCCCGGTGCCTCTCCTGGTCCGTCACGGGGACCTTAACAGGGCATGATGGTCGCGTGGCGTTTCGCGTCCATCTTTTGGTCAACCGACGACCTGAAATTGTGTACCGTCCAACTACACGTGGGGTTTGGCATGGGTGGTCTGTATCCACTACCTAGTACACATGCAAACCTTGGGCCAACGTCAGCCAACGTTGTTGACCCAACGTTGGCGTGTAGGGGTGGTGGATTGAATGGCTGTACACTTGTAAAATCGTAAAGCCCTCGTTCCGTCAAACGACCTCCACCTCTGGCGTTTGTAATTCTCAACACGGAGGTTCATTACAGGTTCGCGATAGAGACCAGGTTGATAAACGTGTTGGGACAGATTAACTGGGCCGGTAATGCTGGTTTGGGGCATTGGCCAACGCTGATGTGTCTGTGTGTCTGTAACAGCACGTGTCACGCAAAGGCTGGCACGTGCGCATAAGCACGCAAACTCACTCACGCACTCTCACAAACCCATACATACACAAACTCGCGTATTCGCAAACACAAACTCACTCACGCACTCTCACAACCCCATACATACACAAACTCGCGTATTCGCAAACACAAACTCACTCACGCACTCTCACAACCCCATACATACACAAACTCGCGTATTCGCAAACACAAACTCACTCACGCACTCTCAGAACCCCATACATACACAAACTCGCGTATTCGCAAACACAAACTCACTCACGCACTCTCACAACCCCATACATACACAAACTCGCGTATTCGCAAACACAAACTCACTCACGCACTCTCACAACCCCATACATACACAAACTCGCGTATTCGCAAACACAAACTCACTCACGCACACATACATACTAACGGAGAACCATTACATTCACGCAGGCTATTAACAACAACAACAACACGAACGCACAGAACAATACACGCTCACCTCCGCCACACACAGCCCTATGGTATAAAGACAAATATCCCCCATATAGCCTTAACATACTTTCGGGGCAAGTGCTGTTGACGACCACCTATGAATGTCGACACGCACGCGAGGCGGTGGGTGGCCAGAACCACGCCCGGCCACCTTTGTCTCCCCAGTGGCGATGCTTACACACCGCACCAGGGTACTCATTTGAGACGGAGTCGACCTAGGGGAGGCCCAGGACTGGTCCAGTTATGTTGGCTGTGAGCGGGAATGGAACTGGGACGGGCGGGTTCGTAGCGCAGTGCAAGAACGACTGCCGCTGTGAGCCGCCACTCCCAGCCAGCACACGACAGCACCCGGGGGGGGGGGGTCAATGTGGAGGAAGCCGTCTCCTCCTCCTGGCCCACCCACGCCCCCAAACACACACACCCACAACACAAAGACAAAGACTCCCCGTGTAGCCTGAGCACGCCGTGGGGGCAAGTGCTGTTAGCGAGCGGCTATGAAGGCCGTCACCGCGCACGACGGGGTGGGTGACCAGCACAACGCCCGGCTTCCTTTGTCTCCCCAGTGGCGCACCCAGGTATTCTTTTGAGGCTGAGTCGACCTAGAGGAGGCCCAGGACCGGATCAGTTCAGTTTCAGTTCAGTTTAATTTATTAGGATTTACCCTGTGAGCCATTCGGCTCTTGATTTGGGTTCAACCGCAACAAACAATAAAATTACAAGATACACCTAAAATTCATTGTACACAAATCTGAACATCACATAATCGTCACTGGGTGTTGGCCGTGAGCGGGAATCGACCTGGGGTGGCCGGGTTCCTAGGTCAGCGCACTAACGGTAGCACTAACACACACACACCGCCATACACAACAGCAGCAGCAGTCACCATTCTCCGCTAAGTGGCGGTGACGTCCCCACAGCGCTAGGTGCAAGTTGAGGCCAGGTGAAGGAAGTGTGGTCTGTCCCGTGGCAGGTCACGGGACAGACCAAAGTGTTGTGAGTTAACCGACTGAAAATGACTGACAGATGCACAACATGCGTGCTCCCCACTGTGCAAACTTTCAAAGGTTTAGCCGCCCGGCGTTCTGCTCGTTGTTTTTTGCGTCGCTCCTCCGCCCTGTTTTGTTGTTGGGAGGGTGACAGCCTCCAACTTCCCAGTAGCGTCCTTCACGAGCCTCCACCACAGAGGCCGATCTTGACACCGCTGGTATCAGTCATCGGCAAGTTCACTCTGTTCTACTCCTCCAGTACCACATCGGCCCATCTCTTCTCTAGCCCGTACCGAGCCCGTTTAGCTACACCTATCTGGCCAAACAGAAGTCAGATAGGCATGAGATGGTTGGGCATTCAGGTTGCACGACCCAGTCAACGCAAGCCTTTCAAGCCGGAGTTCACTGATTGGATTGTGTCCACACCATTCAAGGATCCTAACACAATCCAGTCTCTGGTTAAACTCAATACCGTAGGCAGGCCAAACCTGAATGTTTAAAACTGACACAGATGTTCCTTTAAAGGGGTCCACGTTTCACAAGCATAAATAAGGGAAGGAATAACTGGCAATACGCTTCGTATGGCGCAACAGGCCAGGTAGCTCCACACGCGATTACGTAACTGATTAAATAAAAGATACTGCCGCTTGAATGATTTGGAGTGAGACCACTGCAAAATCGGAGCTAGTTTTAAGCACACTGCGTGGATATGGAAACTCATTCACTCTCTCCAAAACTGCCCCATCGCTCATGGGGAGTTGATGGAGGGGAAGTATTTGATGACATAAAATTCAGAGGCAGGTATTGTACATTGTTTTGTCAGTCTGATGGTAAGGCCCCACCTCTGTGGCACAACAGTGGATAGAAGTCTCTAACGGCATATCAAAGTGAGCAGCATTTGCCAGATCATCAACACGCATACAATGGATGACCAATAGGGAGCCATCACTTGGGCATCGATTAGCCTCCCATATCTGTACAAGATGGAAGTTAAAACTATTGGGAGCTTCTTGAACTACGTGGTAAAAACAGATGTTGAATAGTGTAGTTGCCAGAGGACATACCTGTTACACCCCAAGGTGAACAGGAAATGGCTCTGACTGACTCCCGGTCACGCAGCTCTATCCAAGCTTGTCCAACATCACGAAGGCCCTTAATGATTGTGAGCCGAGAGACCAGGGACCGCAAAAGCACGAACAACCTCCGTACATACACACACAACCACACAAAACACACAATTACATCCACACTAACACACACACAACCACACAAAACACACAATTACATCCACACTAACACACACACAACCACACAAAACACACAATTACATCCACACTAACACACACACAACCACACAAAACACACAATAACATCCACACTAACACACACACAACCACACAAAACACACAATTACATCCACACTAACACACACACAACCACACAAAACACACAATAACATCCACACTAACACACACAACCACACAAAACACACAATTACATCCACACTAACACACACAACCACACAAAACACACAATAACATCCACATTAACACACACACAACCACACAAAACACACAATTACTTCCACACTAACACACACACAACCATACAAAACACACAATAACATCCACACTAACACACACAACCACACAAAACACACAATAACATCCACACTAACACACACACAACCACACAAAACACACAATTACATCCACACTAACACACACACAACCACACAAAACACACAATTACATCCACACTAACACACACACAACCACACAAAACACACAATAACATCCACACTAACACACACACAACCACACAAAACACACAATAACATCCACACTAACACACACACAACCACACAAAACACACAATTACATCCACACTAACACACACACACCACACAAAACACACAATAACATCCACACTAACACACACAACCACACAAAACACACAATTACATCCACACTAACACACACAACCACACAAAACACACAATAACATCCACACTAACACACACAACCACACAAAACACACAATTACATCCACACTAACACACACAACCACACAAAACACACAATTACATCCACACTAACACACACAACCACACAAAACACACAATAACATCCACACTAACACACACACAACCACACAAAACACACAATAACATCCACACTAACACACACAACCACACAAAACACACAATAACATCCACACTAACACACACAACCACACAAAACACACAATTACATCCACACTAACACACACAACCACACAAAACACACAATAACATCCACACTAACACACACAACCACACAAAACACACAATTGCATCCACACTAACACACACAACCACACAAAACACACAATTACATCCACACTAACACACACAACCACACAAAACACACAATAACATCCACACTAACACACACACAACCACACAAAACACACAATAACATCCACACTAACACACACACAACCACACAAAACACACAATAACATCCACACTAACACACACACACACAACCACACAAAACACACAATAACATCCACACTAACACACACACAACCACACAAAACACACAATAACATCCACACTAACACACACACACACAACCACACAAAACACACAATAACATCCACACTAACACACACACAACCACACAAAACACACAATAACATCCACACTAACACACACACACACAACCACACAAAACACACAATAACATCCACACTAACACACACAACCACACAAAACACACAATTACATCCACACTAACACACACAACCACACAAAACACACAATAACATCCACACTAACACACACACAACCACACAAAACACACAATTACATCCACACTAACACACACACAACCACACAAAACACACAATTACATCCACACTAACACACACACAACCACACAAAACACACAATAACATCCACACTAACACACACACAACCACACAAAACACACAATAACATCCACACTAACACACACACAACCACACAAAACACACAATTACATCCACACTAACACACACACAACCACACAAAACACACAATAACATCCACACTAACACACACAACCACACAAAACACACAATTACATCCACACTAACACACACAACCACACAAAACACACAATAACATCCACACTAACACACACAACCACACAAAACACACAATTACATCCACACTAACACACACAACCACACAAAACACACAATTACATCCACACTAACACACACAACCACACAAAACACACAATAACATCCACACTAACACACACACAACCACACAAAACACACAATAACATCCACACTAACACACACAACCACACAAAACACACAATAACATCCACACTAACACACACAACCACACAAAACACACAATTACATCCACACTAACACACACAACCACACAAAACACACAATAACATCCACACTAACACACACAACCACACAAAACACACAATTACATCCACACTAACACACACAACCACACAAAACACACAATTACATCCACACTAACACACACAACCACACAAAACACACAATAACATCCACACTAACACACACAACCACACAAAACACACAATAACATCCACACTAACACACACACACACAACCACACAAAACACACAATAACATCCACACTAACACACACACACACAACCACACAAAACACACAATAACATCCACACTAACACACACAACCACCTATGAAGGCAAGCACGGTATAAGAGGGAGTCCGGTAGGTGGTCAACACCACGCCCGACCGCCTTTGTCTTCCCAACGGAAATGTTAACACACTGCACCCGGCACTTATTTGATTATCTGAACGACAAGTTCAGATAATCGTCACCAATTTTGGCCGTGAGCAGGAATCGAACTCGGGTTGCCGGGGGGGGGGGGTCGTAGCTCAGTGCGCTAACCCACCCCCCACACCCATAAAGACCCCAAGTTGTAGCCTTAGAGCAGACGATTGGGGCGAGTGCTGTTTGGGAGCACTCATCATCATCACAAGCCTCCCAACACGCGCGCGTAACGTTAGAGGGCAGCCGTCGTCCTCCACCCTCCCTCGCCCCGTGAGTTGCCACCCCCCCCCACCACCAACCCCCCACCACCCCCCACCCCCCCCCACCACCCCCACCCCAACCCCCCCCACCACCCCCCCCCAACCCCCCCCACCACCCCCCCCCCACCACCCCAACCCCCCCCCACCACCCCCCACCACCCCAACCCCCCCCACCACCCCCCCCCACCACCCCCCCCCCACCACCACCCCAACCCCCCCACCACCCCCCCACCGCCCCTCCCACCCCCCACCACCACCCCCCCCCCCCCACCACCCCCACCACCACCCCCACCCCCCCCCCCCCACCACCACCCCCACCACCACCCCCAACCACCACCCCCCCACCCCCCCCACCACCCCAACCCCCCCCCACCACCCCAACCCCCCCCCCCCCACCACCCCCCCACCACCACCCCAACCCCCCCACCACCCCACCACCGCCCCTCCCACCCCCCACCCCCCACCCCGACCCCGTGCGCACCGCGTCACGGCCACGGTCGCGTTCCGGCTCCGTGGCTCCGGCTCCGGCGCGCCTTCCGCGCTCCGCTCCGCGTCTTCCGCGCTCCGCTCCGCGCCTTCCGCGGCGCCGCGCTCTTCCCTCCGCGCAAACCAATCGCCATTGCTCGTCGTCGTTGTTTATGAGCCCCGCGCTGAAGGCGAAGTTGACGCCGCTCGCGGGCACGCCGGAGTCGCTCTCTCCCCTCCCCCTCCCTCTCGTCCACACCGCTATCATCTTCTTCTGCCTTCAACGTCGTCGTTATCAGCGGCGGTATCGTCCGTCGAGAAGAATTACCACGGGATCTGTAATCATCATTTCGTGAGCCGCGACGGTGAAGAGACACGCGGCTGCCGGGAGGTGGTGGCCACGACTTGGGGCGGCGGGGGGGGGGTTCATCATCATCATCAGAAAGCTTTCCTCATCATCCTCTTATCTTCTCGCCTCATTTCCCTCCTTCATCTTCTTGTTCCTTCATCGTGACCGCGGCTGTGACCGCAACGGAGGCTGATTCAGCTCCCGGGTCGGAAAAAAATCGGAGCAGCCGCTGTGGATTTATAATTTTTATTTTTTTCGGAAGGTTGTGGTTGGTGGTGGCGGTGGTCGTGGTTGTTGTTGTTGGTCTCTGCAGTGTACTACAACCTCTGGTTCGACCATTTGCGGCGTGCGTGTTGCACAGAGACCCTCACCGACAACTCGAGGAGGCTGAACTCAGGAGGAGGAGGATATCGCACGAGGCTGAGGTCGCGGTGAAGTGTGAAGTAGTCTCATCGTGATGGTGTTACTACTACTACGACTACTCTAGGACTCGGGGGTGGGGGGTGGGTGGAGGAGAGACTCGGTTCGTTCATCTGCCTCGCCTGGGCACGTACCACACGGGACCCTTTCGACACGAGCAGCCTTCGTGAAGTGAACGAGCGTGGCGGGATACGTCCTGCGTGTGTGCAGCATTGTCGAGGAGGAGGAGGAAGAGGTTCGTTACGAGCCCCCTGCCCTTTGAAGGAGAAGTGAGGCAGGGAGCAACGCCAGAGAGAGTCTGGAGAGGGGACACGGACGACACCAGCAGCAGCAGCAGGAGGACACGGCGGCGTCCCTGCTGTGGCTGGAACACGGTGGAGTGAGTGAGTAGGAGGAGGAGGAGAGGGGCCCATCGGTGGCGACGTTATCATCGACAACAACAACACCACCGATCGATCTACCTCGTCGTCGTGGGCCTGTGCAGTGAGGAGGGCTGTGGAGCCTTCTCGGCTGGATGCGAGCATGAAGCCCGGCACACAGGGCCGCCGCATCGTGGCCGCCTTCACCGTGGCGTGGCTGCTCGCGTTGCTGGCCCCATCGCCCACCTCGGCCATCAGTGAGTTAACGGCGAGGGGCCCCAGTGGGGAGGGAGATGGGAGCTGGAGATTGGTTGGGGTTCTCTGTGGCGTGAACACGCGATGATTTTGTTGTTGTTGAGAGGCTCCACGTACACGCGAGTGGTTGTGTGTGTGTGTGTGTGCCTTTGCCCCATCAACCCACCTCGGCCATCAGTGAGTAATTACTAATTCGGGATTCAGAGAGAGCTAAATCGGATTGGAGATTGGTGGTGTCACACGTGTTGAGGAGCCCCTAGGCACACGTGAGAGAGGGGTGTGTGTGTTCTGACCGCATCAACCCATCTAGGTCATCGGTGACTAATGCGATCACTAAGTAGGGATGCAAGGACAGGGATGGAGGGATGGAGGTGGGGATTAAAGGTGTCACTTGCACACGAACAGTGTTGTTGACGTGCTCCGCATGAGAGTTCTGCGTCAGTGTGTGTGCGCGTCTTGGCCGCGTGTGATCCAGCGCTTTGGAGGAAAGGGTTGGTGGGTCACGTCGAGATTTGTGAACCATCCTCGCTGCCGGTTGGCCAGGGATGGCAGTGCAGCTCGGTGAGTTCGTGAAACCCGTCTGTGCAAACCTTTACATGCTCACGATTGAGGCTTTGATCAAAAAAACGAATGAATTGTAATGTTCAGTGTAGTAATTGAATCCCTTATGCATGCAAGACATGACAGTATTAACAAGGCATTGGTCAAATATCCCAAATGCAGGGCCTCCCTGAAAAACAGTTCAGTGTATCCAGGTGAGAATGCATTGAGCCTTACAAGTATCGTTTTCAAGAGTGGCCTGGGTCAACAGTTCACACATCTTCGAGGCTCATTCTATCCTGGATAAGTGAGTGATATTCCTGATGTAATTTATATTTTTAAAAATATTTTATCGTGGGATTGAGCGGTGGTGCAGTAGTTAATGCACTTCACTATACATTCCGGGCCATGACTAATCTCAGTGGTAAGTGATATCTGAACCGGACCTGGGTCCCACACCCCCACACCCTTCAATTCACCAAACCTCACCGATCATCATGGTGAAGTGTGGTCAGGCAAACCCCGTGACTGACACGGTGTGGCAAGGCTTTCATCCAGCAGTCGATTGACAAGGCTGCCCATTACGTCTCATTGGAATATAAGATCATTGTTTTGTGTCTGGAATTTCCATACCAACGTTTGGTAATTCAAGACACTACCAGTTAAGTGTCACACTCGGCCATATCCGTCCAAATGTTTATAACAGTTATTACAGAGTTACCTAAATATGTTGCAACAGTTTTACCATCTCTGTATGACTTGCCCAATCTTTTCCAGGCATATTAGAATGTATCCATTCGGTCACTTTGGGAGGACCATTGTCTTAAACGTCGGTCCATCCAGACGGTGGTGGTCTCGTGTGGATGGTGAAGTGTTCTAGAAGTCTGGTGGGGTTAGGGCCCGTTGGAGTCGTTTGGATAGAATTCCTTAGTTGCTGCTGCTGTTGGATTTCGTCATTATTCACTGACTGATGTCATTTGCGCAGGTTAGAGGCCTTATATATTGGTCCCTTATATATATCATATATAGTTGCGCTCAAAAGAGGTGTGAGGGCCTGTTGAAATGCTTGTTAGCCTTCTGCAACAAGGATATTAACCACCGATGCTCAAGAATTATGGCGAAGTGGCAGCCAAGGAATGAAACGCACCTAAGAAGGACACCCACCGCGGAGAGATGGAACGATGAAATCGGTCATTGTACAGAGCGCTAGATAGGCCGTTGCGTTATACGATCGTGAGAGATGGCGACAGCTTTCGGAGGCCGTCATCCAGCAGTGGAATTATCAATACTTGCTGTTGATTCATTGAGCAGAGGGAGAGGCTGACTTTGACCTGTTGCTTTACTGCCCTTGTTAAGTCACCGTGCCCTTTAGGGGGGGGGGTGCGAACGTGGAGCCCAACAGGTGTGGCAAGGAGTCGAGATAAGATTTCTGTTGCTTCCTGCTTGTTAGTCTGTTAAGGACGGGTTATGCAACTTTGTTTATTGAGGGGTGAAGAAAAACAAGAGAATTGAAATGGTGAGTGCGTGTACAGGAAGTGGGTGTGTGTGTGTGTGCACCCATGTCATGGTGATATGTAAGACTCGCATCGGGCAGACTCACCAGCAAGCCCTGCAGGTGTATAACGCGCCACTGATTGATTTCATCATGAAAGTGGGAGGGAGGAGGAGAGCTGTGTGGCTCACGACACTCTTTAATCCCTGTCAAACAATTACCCGCACGTGATATGAGCACAGCCATTCACAATTAGGCTAGGTATGATACCTGGGTCCCAAACCCCACACTGCAAAATTACTGCTGTGACGGTTCCACCTGAAGACGGAAGCTTGTGTTGCCTCCGAAACGTCGTGCTTTAACTTATTTTAACGTGACTTTACCGAAAAAAACCAAAGAGTATGAATCCTTTCAGTCACGAAAACTTCAAATCTAGAACTTGTGATGATACTAGCCTACCCCTACCCAACCCCCTAACTGAGATACAAAGTCAAGTTTTGATTCGTCAAATAGCAAATGTGTTTTTTCTGCAGCGAGGTTGCCCTTGGTTGAAGGAAGTGCCCGTGTATTATTGTGCTTGTTTACAGTAGTTATACCTTTGAGTTGTCTCGTGTGTGATTGATGTTTGGCACGCCCCTTTGTTTAAGGGGCCCACGGTGGCTAGGAAATGTTAACTACCTCGCTTGCTTTGCAGGAGGTCAGGGGTTCGAACCCGACCCTGATGCCCGCTGTATATTTGGAGTTTGCGTGTTCTCCCCGTGGTTGCGTGGATTTTTATATGTTGCTATAAATGGCCAAATAATGAGCCACTTTGTTGAGCTATCATTTGTGGCCAGTTCGCTTTTGAACAATAAGTTAATACCTCGGCGGTCTTTGTCTGGTAGGATGGAGTTTATTTGCATGTGTTTGGGTGATTTGTTTACCTTTCTTGTACCTTGCACTCCTATATCATGTTCTTGTTTTGTTGGAACGTTCCTACCCCGTGCCCCTACTGGACATCTGTGAAAATAGCTTTATACCTCATCGGATTCCTCTAGTATAAATAAACAAAATATTCTGATTCAGTTTGGCCCCACGTGCAAGGTAGATTTTTCAAGAACTGCAATGCGTTCCTGCCCTTGGGTCGCAGGCGCAGTAGATCACGACAGCGATCCGTCGGTTTTGTAGGCAAAGGTTGGTGGATCACGGAGAGATTTATGAGAGCCACCAAAGGTGTTTGGGCTCTAGTCAAATGGCAAGGAAATGGAAAGTACAGCAAGTGGGGTTGTGAACCCCATCCGAACTGATCTGTCGTGAATGTTGTCGCTTCGTATGCGTGGCAGGGTTTTCTCCAGGCACCCTGGTTTCCTACGATATGCAAAACATTATTTAGAAAGGAATTGGCCAAAATCCCAAAGTAGGACAAGCCTAAAAAACAGTTTTGAGCCATAGAGAGTCTTTCCTGTGTAAATACATTACATAATCGTTCCCGTTTTTTTTTATACACATTGAAGCCCTCTCACTGAGCAGTGCTCGGCCAATTGAATTTCCTTTATTATTTTTTGATGTTAATGGTAATAACGATGATGATGAGGATCAAAACGAGACGGTAGTTTAGGCGATGTTATTTTTCCACCCCGCAGTCGCTTATCAAGTTTACATCTCTCTGACGTCGAGAGTCCAGGTCACGTGACTTGTCGGGTGATTTGTGTTCGCTAAGCGAGCACACACACACACCCTCCTTACCAAAGGCAAAGATCCCCCCACCCCGTGTAGCCTCAACAGATTGTTTTGGGGCAAGTGCTGTTCGCGAGCACCCTATTGAAGGTCAACACGGCACACGAGGGGGCTAGGTGGCTAGCGATCGCCCCCGGCCGCCTTTGTCTTCCCACTGCTAATGTTTACACATCGCACCAGGTACTCATGTACTAAGGCAGAGTCGACTTAGGGGAGGCACTAGACCGGTTTTTATATTCGTCACCGATGTTGGATGCGAGCGGGAATCAAACTCGGGTCGCCAGGTTCGTAGCGCAGTGTGCAAACAACTGCACAACGACCATTCCCCTTCCTTATCCCCCCATACACACACCCGACTTACCCCCACACACACACTGCTTTAAGCAAGCGCCTATAAAGGTCGTCACTGCATAAAGGTTGGGCAGCGTCAACAACGTGCGCGCCTCACTGCCATTGTTTCTAACACACCGGCTCGACATTGTAGGCTGAGTCGACCTAGAGGAGAACCCAAGCCACCGACAAGAGCCTCACACTTACACCAAAGATACGACGACAGTGACCCAAGTTTAGTCGTATAAACTGAAAACACCTAAACCGCGGGGCCAAAAGTGCTGTTAGCTCACACTCTATTAAGGCCGGAACAGCACCCAAGGGGGTGGTGTGGTGTGGCCGGCCACAACGCCCTCACCGCCGCCGCCTTTGACCTCCCCCAGTGCCCTCGCTCCCTGAACCTCCACAGGCCTGGAGACGGCTGGGATGGGTGCTCGCCAACAGCACCCGCCCTCAACAGTCCGCTTTTCCCCTCCACGGTTAAGAAACACGCGTTGAGATTATTTATATGTAAATGGGCCGCTATAAATGTCCGCATGATGATAAGCCACTTCGTTGAGCTATCATTTGTGGCCAGGTCGCTTCTGACAAAAAGAAGCCAATTGCTCGGTGGGCCTTACCTGGTAAAATAAAAATAGATAATGTTTTAGTGATGTGTTTACCTTTGCTATTCTTTACACTCTTATCGTTTTTTCGTATTTGTTGTTGTCATGACTTTGTGACCCGCCCCTACTGAAGACCTGTGAAAAGAGCTTCATAGCTTATTGGGATTCCTCCTGCAGTCTAAATAAATATTCTGATTCTGGAAAGAGCTATTGTAAGGCATTTCGTAACGTCAGTGGACGCAAATACACGGGGGCATGGCCCGAACAATACAAGTGTCAGTGCTGTGTGCCTTTTCATCTGTGGGCCATACACGTGGATTGTATTTGTGTACACACAGCCAGGCAGACAGTTGAGTTTACAGCTCTTTGTCAATCCACTGCTGGATGAGGGCCGCTCCCCGCCCACGCCCTGGTGTATCAGTCATGGGGGTTTGACGATACTTCACCATGCTGGTCAGTACGGGTTGATGAAGGCAGAGGTCCCAGGCCCAGTGCAGATATCACTCCCCACTGATGTTAGCCGTGGCAAGGAGTTGAACGTATGCGCGCTAAGTGTCGGAGAAAGTGCTCTGACCGCTTTTTAATGGCTTCATTTTCACACTTCATGGGAATCGGATTACTCTGTTCACTGATGATGGGAATCGGTTGTGAGTTGTTTATCACAGGACTCTAAGCAAATGTAGAGCCATAGATTGAGCCTTCCCAAATGAGTGAAGTTAGTCAACTTTCTGAGCCTTACATTTCGTAGCCCAACGAGATGCTTTTGGGATTTTTATCGTGATATAAGCATAGCCCATTTCTCAATTATTGTTTTGCCAAATTTCAAATTTTATTTGGCCCGATAGAACGTCATCAGTCGTGATCATGTGTATGTGTGCGTTAGATGTGTTTACATTGGGGGGTGTAAAGACTCAAACCCTGCCCATCTGGCAACCCTCTCACACTTATACTCAAGAATAAATGTATTTTTATCCAACGTTGTGAATTGTTGCGGCCTCTACTGGCTGCACAGTTCACACAGACACAACGCCAATTACAAACAACCCACATCGATTACATTGCGTCGATAGGTGCACGGTGTATCATAAGCATAATAATCAATGTATTAATAGATTGTTCGTCGTAGCTTATGTACATGTGTACTGTATGTTGTTGATAGAGGCTGAGTCAATACACTGGGCAGTGTAAAGCTTCCGCCACGAAGGGAGCAGTGTTTAACCCTGCAGGAGTCGTCCAATAACAACCGCACAGGAGAACAAAACACTGACTCAACGTAGCGCTCCTAAACCATGAATGCACAGTCCACCAATTGTGAGACTTTAAATAACCCACTGAAATCACCACCGTCATCATCATCATTGATTCAAGATCAAACCACTGTTGGATTAAGGCCTCCCCTTTCACTATTTCTCACCATTCGGCAATGTAACAGTCCACCTTACATCTGTAAACAAAATTCTTTTATTGCACCATCTCTGCAGTGCACGGCCTCTCGGGCGCGATTGTCCCTTCAGATAAATGTACGTACTACGTATGTTGAACTTCTTTTGCATGGTAAGAATTGATAAGAAAAAATAACTTACGTTTCCCATTTGCTTGACCATTCTTCACCACGCGAGTCGGTGCGGGTTGGGAAGAGGAGCGGCGAACCTAGTTCAATTCCCGCTCACGACCAATAATAGTGCCGAATATTTGAACCGCTATTGGGCCTCCCCTAGGTCGATTCAGCCTTACATGAGTACCTGGTATGGTGTGTAAACATTACCAGTGGGGAGACACATGTACCGTGCTTGCTTTCATAGGTGCTCACTAACAGCACTTGCCCCAACAATCTGTTAAAGGCTATATGAGGGATGAGGTGTCTTTGTGAAGTTGAAGAGCGGCATTGGTTCGGATATCGCTCGTCACTTTTATTTTTTTAGCCGTGGCCCAAATTTGAACATGGATCGCTGGTTTCACCGTTCATTGCGCTAATCACTCTATCACCGCCACTCTGTAAGGGCCTGATAACTCCTGATGTTGATCAATTGTTGAGTTCGTCGGGTCTCCCTGGCAAATGAGATACCTTGCCTTGAGTGAGACGAAGAAGGGCGAGTGAGATGAAGGGTCATTGCATGAAACATGAGCCTGGTACACGGTGAACTCTTGTTTTATCCTGGGTACTTGGGGTGAAGATATGGCCTGTATAAAACCAAAAAAACTACGTATTGTAAAACATTTCAGCAAGGCTGTAATTCCGTATTGTTTACCTTTTGTGGAATAGGGTGAAAGACCCGTGGAATGTTTCGTCTGTTTTTATTATTTATTAAGGCGATCAGTCACTGAGTCGCAACTAATGAGCGACTAATAATACCCAGCACAGGATTGAGCGAGCGTGGAATATCATACATTATGTTATTTTCCTTTTGTAGCAACCACGGATAATCCACATGCAGAGCATAGATAGTTGACTGCGCGCCTATGTGCAGTATGTGGTTGCGTTGTATGAGGTAGTGCGGTTAACGTGGAGGAAGCTTTTTTATGGTGGAGGGGATCGATTTTGTGTACGCGTAAGCGGTTCCTGGACCGCGCTCCTACAATCTCAGCCGCCCAAGTTCAATTCCCTGCCCCATGCATTGGGAAATGTGGCCCGATGGGTTTCTTAATGTCACGAAGCTCCGACGAAATACAACCGAACTCACCGTGCCCTTTTCACCCCGTCATTGTATCCATTGGAGATGATAGAGGGCACCGCCAGATGTTTTTGGCCAGTTTTTTGTTGGCAATCCCCCCTCCTGTTTGACTCGCAGCGGGAATATTCACTGTGAAACGCAGCAAAGAGGCTCTTGCTTGATCTGTTTTGAGTAACGCGACCGCTGTGATGTTCGTTACAAACGCCCGCCCCGCTTGTTATTGAAAAACTTTGCGTGGACGGTGGAGGGTTTTGAGCAGACGCTGTTGTGACATCGGCATCCTCCGAATGCACTCTTTGCCGAAAGCATTTATGGTTTCGGACCTGCTTAACATTGTTTGGCTGTCAATGTTCCGCACTCATTCACGCGCGTGTTATACAAGTCACAAGTTCGGTTTTATAACTTTTCATTAAGATCAATCGCATATGGGGGCGTCGGCATTTCTGTCCCACGGCTAAGTGTTGGGACAAAATTGGCGCCTTGAAAACACTTAGCGGGAAGTAAAGTCTCTCTGCCCAAAGGTGTTAATCTGCGCACTCTTATTAGTGTCTCCCATAGATGCAAACTGCTAATTTTGGTCATGGTGAGATGTATATAGATACTTCTCTGTATCTCTGTCTCTATCTACTCTTCGACCACAATTTTTGTCATCATCCGTTATTTCTCTATCCGCTCCCGGATGAAAGCCTTCTGACATTGTCGTCCAGTGCTGCTTACCATCCATCTCGCTCCTGCACACGAACAGATCTCAATGCTCCACATCTGCAGGAGTCCCCGATCACTCCATCGATTATATATTTATCGGTGTCCATGACTCGACCAGTCGGAGAATGCGAAAATAGTTGGGGTGAAAAATCATGTCGCGTGTGCCGCTGGACTGGCGGCGGTGGGTGGGGCTTACCGACGCCATTGGGCATCATCAGCCACGGCACGCTGGGTGTGGGTTGTAGAGGGGGGAGGGTTCCCCACCTTCGGGCGGCAGGGATGTCAGGGCACCCGTCATTTTTAAACGGGCATGAATAATCGGCCACAAAAAAGTAGTTGATTTACAATTCAAGCATTCCAGTTGTAGGCGACGCAGTGATTGTAGAGCGAGCCTGAGAATTCTGGGGTGTTTAGCGATGTAACCTGCTGCAAGCCGCCAACAGCACGAGTGTGGCGTGTCCGTGGTAGGTCACCTCCTTGGCCTTGCTGTGTGCCCTACGGGAGAGATTGGACAGTGTGTGTCTCTCTCATCTGTGTGATGTGCACGTGCTGTGTTAGCGCTGAAGCAAAATAACGATTATTTTACTTGAAGCGCAGGCAACCGTGTCTGTTTAAAATTAACTTTCCCCAGCTTGAAGTACTTAATGCACATAGCTTGTGCGTTTGTTTATGCATATATATGCGTGCACGGGGTGTAGCAGTGGTTGAAAGCGTACTGCACTGTGAATCCGGTGACCCGAGTTCGATTCACGGTCACAGCGCACACCAGTAGCGAGTGGTATCTCGGCCGGTCCTGGCCCCTGCTCCCTTTCACCAACCTGCACCGGCCAGTGTGGTGAAGTATAGTCAAACAACACCCGCACGACTTACACTGCTGGGGTATACCTTCATTCCGCAGTCGATTGACAGCTTAATATTCAAATGGGATGGGAGCGGTGGTGCACAGGTTAGCGCACCGCACTTCGAACTCAGTCCGCCTGAGTTCGATTCCGGGGCATGGCTGCCATCAGTAGAGAGTAGTATGTGAACCGGTCCTGTTCTTTCATCTATCACTGAGCAGTACTGTGAAGTATGCTCAAACCACCTTCATGACTGACACGGCATAGGGGAAGGCCTTCACCGAGGAGTGGATTATTTATAATATATACGCGGACGACTTGAAGCGCCACAGCAACAGATAGAAAGGGAAATACTTAACCCGTGGTAATGAAGTGGGTAGGCAGGGATTTCTTTGAGGGAGGGGTTGAGTTTGTGTGACGAGCGGACTGCGCCGGTGATTGATTTACGGCATGGTGCCACAGGTCAACAGCTGTGGACTCCCGAAGTTCGCGTGCCCACGTTTAATATCCCATAAACCCCGGCGACCTCGCGCGCCGACACGCGCCATTAACGCTTCGTGAAGATAACTTACGTACGCTCGTTTTTTATTGTTGTTGCCTGCCCCTTTTTTTCGGCCTTAAATGATTTTTGTTCTTTTGCTCTTTCATTGAAAACGGTGAAGGTAATGAATGGAATCTCCTTTTTTTTTCTTTTTTTTCTTCTCTGTCACTCGGCATTCTATTGGCGTAATTCTGAACAGATTTTAACGGGACATGAACCAAAACATTTGTCAGGCAACGTGGAGGACGGGTGGGTTGGTCCCTGTTGTTGGGAAGAGAGAGCAAAAACAAATCCGCCATCTTGAAATAAAATGGTGGCCATTTTTGTCCACCCCAAAGAACGAGGGAGGGTGAGCGAACTTGCACTTCTAGACGTGCTAGGAGGCTCTGATTTGTCACAAATATGGTCAAGTTGATGCCAACAATGAGCACAATCTGAAAACTAAATTTTTATATTTGCCCCTCCCCCCATTTGGGCCTCCCAAAATGGAAGGATGAGTTAACCTTACTTTCAGAAGAGCTAGAAAACTAGAATTTTGCACAAATATAGCCAAAACAACAAAACTGCAAAGTTAATGTTTTGGCTTCCCCTACTTTGGCCCCCAAATTACACACATTAGCGTAGACTTGAGGTTAAATAACGATGACTGTATATATTTGCGGCAGTTGCCCAAAATATCACTCGGAGGAAGCGCAAAGGCGATTACAGAAAGAATAACTTTTGTTTTGAGGTAAACACGAACATCGTGAAACAATCTTAACATAACAATACGTTAACACGGAGAGTTTAACACACAGCCCTTGGTTCAAAAGGGAACTTCCGAGCGCAAACTCAGCTGACAGCTGCAACTGCCATTCTGTGCCACGGCAACAACAATGATAGCAATGCATCAAACGTTTGGCTTATAAGTTATTAATGTCGATGCGAGCATGCACCAAGGGTTATGTAAATGACTGCAGTCCCTATGGCTATGGGACTTCAAAGAACAATTATGAAAAAAGCAACATTGCCCACGATCCCGTTTGCGTGTTTTCTGTCTCAAAATTCTCCGAGCGGCGATTGCAAAGTGGTGGCACAGGCGTTGGCGTGCTGCCCATGCCACACACCCGAGTTTGAATCCTGGCCACGGCTGTTTTCAGTGGCGAGCGATATCCGAACCGTCCCTGGTCTCACCCCTCTCCCGGTACCCCACCCGCCCTTCACCAACGCTCGCAGTGACCAGCGTGGTGAAGTACAGGCAATAACAACGGCGTGGAGAGGCCTGCATCCCATAGCGGTTTCACAACAAGCTCTACACACACACAACACAATTTAATCCCTGGGGAAAAAATGGCTCTCACTGCAGCCTGAACTGCAGCTGCTGTTGCTGCTGCTATAACTGTTGCTGCTACTACTGCAGGTGTAGGCTGGGGCACTTGTTGTTGTTGGGTTCTGCCGATGTCCGTCTCCACTCGGAAGCCGTCCCTCATCTGTAGAGTACAGAATTTCCTCCACCTCCGATACAACCCGGGGCCAGCACCTGTAGCAAACAAACACGGGGGGGACTTTCTGCTTGCATCTGGATACCCACGCAGCGAAACAACAGTGCTTGTTTTGTTTCATTATTCTTTTTTTATATTGCAGTTTATAAATGTAAGTATGTGAAAAAAGGTGGATATGTATCAATGACAATAGTTTATACACACTTGCGGGCATATGTCACCTTTGCAGAAGAAGGTTAGTTGGCAAAAACATCAGTTCTTTCCATTCAATGCAGATGTGTTTATTTGGTTTATGTGTGTTTGAGAATACACACAGCTACACACATAAAACTACTAGAACGAAAACAGTATGATGATGAGGTGGATTTTAGGATGGTGAGGACGACGATGATGCTGATGATAATGCTGATGATGATTGTGATGATGATGATATTGATCTTGGTGTCAGTGATAATGCTGGTGAAGATTACTGATGATATTGCTGATCATGAAGAGATGATGCTGGTAGTGATGATGACACTGTTGATAATGGTGCGTCACTGCTACAGGATGCGTTTTGAGCAAGCGGGTGAGCGAGTAAGCAAGCTGCAGCCTGCCAATCCCTGACTCTCTCGCGCTCGGCTGTCTCTGTCTCCCTCTCCCACTCGCGCAGTCTGCTCGAGCATGGACGTGCGGAACACCGTGTCTCAGCTGAAGCAGCTTGAGAACTGCACCATCATCGAGGGCTACCTGCAGATCCTGCTCATCCGCGACCCCAGCCCCAGCTACTTCCGTGGGATCAGCTTCCCCAACCTCACCATGATCACCGACTACCTGCTCCTCTTCCGTGTCTACGGTCTCGAGAGCCTCAAGGACCTCTTCCCGAACCTCGCCGTCATCCGTGGCAACCGCCTCTTCTACAACTACGCCCTCGTCGTCTTTGAGATGCTCAACCTCAAGGTGGAGCAGAAGTTGCTTCGCCCCTTGTTCCACGTGGGCCGAGGGCGTGTGGGCTGTGTCTCCCCGTGCCGTGTCTCCCCGTGCCGTGTCTCCCCGTGCCGTGTCTCACTGTGCCGTGTCTCCCCGTGCCGTATCTCCCGTGCCGTGTCTCCCCGTGCCGTGTCTCCCCGTGCCGTGTCTCCCCGTGCCGTGTCTCTCCGTGCCGTGTCTCCCCGTGCCGTGTCTCCCCGTGCCGTGTCTCCCCGTGCCGTGTCTCCCCGTGCCGTGTCTCCCCGTGCCGTGTCTCCCCGTGCCGTGTCTCCCCGTGCCGTGTCTCCCCGTGCCGTGTCTCCCCGTGCCGTGTCTCCCCGTGCCGTGTCTCCCCGTGCCGTGTCTCCCCGTGCCGTGTCTCCCCGTGCCGTGTCTCCCCGTGCCGTGTCTCACTGTGCCGTGTCTCCCCGTGCCATGTCTCTCCGTGCTGTGATGGACTGGCACCACTGCGCTGCCTGGGTTGGCTGGTTGTGCGGTGTGATCTGTGTCTGCGTGCCGTGCGGCACCTGTCCGTGAAATCCTGCCAAAGACCCATCTTGGTTCCTTCCTTCCCTGTGATTCCTCCTGGTGTTGTTTATTAAGCATTAGGTAGTAAGTGCACTGCACTGAGTTTAATTCCCAGCCATGGCTAACAGCGGTGGCGGTGAGCGACTTCTGAACCATGCCCGGGTGGAGGGGGGAGTGGTCGACGGAATGAGAACCACATGGGGTGGAGGAGTCGACAGCGGTTGCCGTATGGAATGCCTCGCTTTTGCCATAAGAATGTGGAAGCTCCACCCCTGGCTCAGTGCTGCAAAGAAGACACAAACAGTGCCCCTAAATTATTATTGATAGAGGGCGGAGAAGAGCCACGGTGGGATTTTTTTTGTTCCATTGAAATTTAAACGGGTATCGCATCAGATCTTCCCATTATACAGCATCATTGCCTGCATATGATGCTGTGTGTGTTGGTTAACTCGTCCTTGGGTTGGTTCCTGGTGCGATGTGCAAAAAAACACCAGCACCAACGAGGGCGGCTGGGCGTGGTGCTGGTGTTTTTTTGCGCCGTGCCGGCCTCCATAGGTGCTGCTCGCTAACAGCACTTGCCCCAACAGCCTGTGTAGGCTACATGGGCGATCTTTGTTGTCTTTGTTGTTGGGTCAGTTTTGGGGCCAACAATGAGGTCACCTGGGCTTTCCAGACAGACAATGTCAGGTGTGGGCATTAGATGCAATGTGCGTTGTCCAATGATGTGCGTCGGTCACAGCCAAAAACAAACAGAATGGCCTGGAGTTCCTTCACCTGGATTGTACACCGTCAGCCGTGATCAATCCACTGCCTGATGAAGTCCTCCGCAGGCTGTCACCACCTCTCACAGTTCTGTGAATCAGCAATTCATCAATCTGCTGCACACGAGCTGATTCATGGCTAGTATATATAGCGTCCGTGTATTTGCGTGCATTTATACAGTCCTTTGTGTTCGTGTGTATTTGTGACACTGCTTGAATTGTTTTACCCTTGCGAGTATTCAATATTTGACGGCAGTGGCAATGTTATTGGATCGCACACTATTTGCTGCGAGTCAGAAACGTGATCATTAATGATAAAACAGCGGAACAAAGAGTGAAAAGTTTGCCTAGAGGAGAAATGAAGAGATGCACGCTCGGAATTTTCATACAGAGACCGTGAGAGGGACACATGGAGTTGTGTTAATGGCATCATTCAAACTGTTCGGAAAACTAAGCGGGCTTGGGCACGGCGCATTGCTCGAAGGGGGACGATGGCCGATGGTCAGGCATAAGCGACGGATCGGCAGTCGGAGAACGCAACGCATCCGAGGAGATGAAGTGGTGCATTCAGCTCGTGCGCAGCTGCTAGGGTGGACCGTTACGTCGCAGGATCATGAGAGATTGTGGCGGAACCTTGGTGGTCGGGCGGGGGGGGGGGGGTGGCGAGGTCATTATCCAGCAGTGGATTGACCACAGACGACGATGTTGACGATGCGTGGCAGTGGTAGCGTTGCAAACCCGCCGGTGTGCACTGATTTTTGCACGGGCCGCGTGTGGTTTTTTTCATGGACTTGGCCGGCCCACAGAGTTGGCTCTGTGATGGGACGCGTTCAGCTTGTGCATCTGTACACCCCACCCCCACCCCCGCCCCCGCGCGTGCGCGTGTGTGTGTGTGTGTGCGTGCGTGTGTGTATGTGTGCGTGTCGCGATGTTTTCATAACCGCATTTGCCTCATCGGGGGGTGGTTTCAGGTGCCCTGTTACCTCTCCGCCGAGACACTGACGAGGCTTGTTGGTGCGCGGACGAACGCGCGCGCGTGCCTGTGTGTGTGTGTGAGCGCTCGTGGCTTTTGGTGCACGCGCGTGTTTTCTTGTCTGCTCGCGCGCGCGTGCGTCCGTGTGTGAGGAGCACGGCTGCTTGCGTGCACGCTTGTGCACCGGCTTGCAAAACGCGCTAGCGTGCGCGCTTTCGTGCGACGGTGTGCGTAGGTGCACGTGCTCTGAGACACGGCTGAAGTGGACAGGCCAAAGGGGCCAAAGGGGCCAAAGGGGCAAATGCACCACCTTTCTCCATCCCTCAACTCAACCCCAATACTTTTAGATGACCGTTGTATGTAACCGACAATGTTTTAAAATTTGTAAAATTGCAAACACGTAATTATGTGCTCGCAATTATAATTAATGTGATAATAGGTTAGACCAGAGGACGCCAAAAGGCGTACAGCACAAAGACAATGCACTATCAGAGTAATGAGAGCTCGGGTGAGCATCTACATCATGGGACCTCCTTTGCCAGTACCAAAATATGATAATAGTGTTTCCCCTTTTTTCTGGCAACAAAACAGGTGTTAAGATATTAAAACACCAAACTGTAGCCTTTTACAAGGAATCATTTCTGCATTAACCACAACACTTGTGGTCAGAATGCAAACAAAAAACATACTCTGATAATACTATTGTGGTTAATGCAGACATGATTTCTTGCTTAAGGTTTCACTTTGGTGTTTTAACAACTTCTGAACCACGCGGCTCTGACTGACCCCCCCCACCCCCGCGCGCTCTCTGACCTCTCGTCGCGTCGTTATCGCTCCGTCTACGCAGGAGCTGGGCCTGTACGGGCTGCGCAACATCACGCGCGGCGCCGTGCGTCTGGAGAAGAACGAGGACCTGTGCTACGTGGCCAGCCTCGACTGGACGCTCATCCTCGACTCGGTGGAGAACAACTACATCCAGGGCAACAAGCCCGTGAGCGAGTGCTCCGACATCTGCCCCGACCTGCTCATTAACGACTGCAAGTGCCCCCGCACCAGCTTCAACGGCCAGATCTCCTTCCGCTGCTGGAACTCCCAGCACTGCCAGACAGGTACGCCACGCAGCGCGCCGTCACCTGCTCGCAATGCCCGCCTGTCACTCACCCCCATAGCTCACCTGTAGCTCACCTGCAGTTCACTTATATTTTACATACAGCTCACCTGTAGCTCACATGTAGCCCACCTGGAGCTCACATGTAGCCCAGGGCTTAATATGTTACTGTATATTATCCGGCTTGCTGGTCGACTGGAGTAAGTGGCATCGAACGAGTAGCCACATCCATAGCTAGAGGCATACGGGCCTGTAGTGTTCTGGATAGCAAAACACCTTCTGGGTCACTGACCCAGGACAGACCTGACTCAAGTTTAAGCCCTGCCAAGTAGATCACCTCGAGTTCTGAAGCTCACCTGTAAGTCACCTGTACGTCACACGTGGGCGCCGCTGTGAGCCGAGCGATTAACAAATGAATGAGCACTCGTCATCCGCATGCGACAACGCAGAGCGCTGGGCTGTGTGGAAGACCTTCATCGTGGGTGACGACGATGAGTTCGCCGTTTCCGTGAGCGAAATTCCGTGCTGGGTCGTGCGAGGCGGGGGTGCGATTGCGAGTTCTGGCGGTGGCTGCGTCGCGAGCAGAGGCCCGTGCGCTGTTTGTGGCCGCTACGTTTGCGCGTCCGGCTTGGCCTGGCAAGGCTGCACGGACGTCGCGTGATTGAAGCCGCGAGCGCGCGCGTGCTCACTCGTGTTTATACGTAGCAAATAATTTATTTGCGCGTTTGTTTTTTTAAAGAAGTATTTTATGATGTGTAGGTAAAACAATGGGCTAGATTGGTTCCTAAAAAGCAAATGAGGGAGAAAGTGTGGGGATTAATGAGGGCTTGGCAGTGGCTATTTCAGAATTGTTTTGGAGTTTGGTGCGCGCTTGGTGAAACGCATCCACGGAGTTGGCTCTGGCTCAAGTGCGGTTAGCCCAGAAAAATACCTTCAAGTTTAAAGTTGATTTTGTTTATCCAGGTGAGATTTCAACAAAGTAGGGACGACCTCATTGGCTAGGCTGGCCTGGGTCACCAAAATGACAGAAGCTAAACAAACAAAATAAGGTACAGCAATGAAACGAATAGAAAGCAGGACGAAAACAACCATGTCACTCGAGATAATCTCAAATATTGTACAAACACAAATCAGTGTTCAATAATTAATTTCCTGTAGCACAGCTCGGCTGGAGCAGATTATATTCCGACTGACCAGATTACAATTAAAACGTGTATATACTGAAGCATGAAACAGATACGGGGTGATTATTTTACTAATATGTAAACAGCCAAGCATATATTCGAGTCAAACCCAATTGTAACTGAAGTTATTGCAAAGAATTGACAATTTAGTATCAAATTGTGAATCCACGCGGGGCATCGCCAAAAACCGGCACCTCCTTGCCGAGCGCCATGGTCACCGTTCCATTTCCGCCAAAACTCACGGAACGGTAGCCGCAGCTGACTCCCATTTGCCGTGTTGTCACAACACTCCACGTTGGCAGTGGCTCGTAAGAATAAAAAAATGTACGTGGGTCGGGTGCAGGGGCAGAGGGGCAGTGGAGGGATCGGTTGAATCGGAGCAGAGGGTTTGGCTAATCTCGGCGCGGTGGGCGACGCCGGCGGTGGCGGTGGATGCGGGTGACTCCTAACGCTATCTAGCGTGCCGGACTGTGGCGGGCGGATGCCGGATTAGACGGCGCTCGCAGCTGTGACCTTAAACAATGGTCCTCGGCGGGAAAGCTAGTTTTGTACGGCCGCTTCCTCCAGGGCAGCGCCGTGCCCCGCTCCACTGGGCTCTGGTGGAAGCGCCGTTAAGCTCTTTCTGTGCCCTGTTGGCATGAGCCGGGTGCGGCGTCGTGGCGAGAACGCGGGGTGCCGCGTCGTCTCTTGTTCGGATGTGGGGCGCACAACGAGGAGGCGTAAGTGACCGCGAGAATGGAACCCCCCCCCTTCCCCAACCTCCCTTTTCTCGCGTACCCAAAACTGTCGCGGGTCCGCTGAGCTCTCAAAGCAGGTGAATGGAAACTGCCGGCTTGCCGTCCCTTCCGGGGGCCAGTCCGCTCCGCCACGTGGCGGGGGGCGGGTCCCGCCGGCGCCGAAATTGGCTTCGAGCCACCGATCCTCTCGGGGATTCTGCCTCGTGTGGCTGGCGACAGCGACGAAGCCCGGCTTCCTGCCGCCTCGTTTCCACGTGTTTTCATAAGCGCTTTTTATCGGCATCGTCGATAAACGTGGAAAGGTCTTCCTTTAAACGCGCTCGCAAAACAATCCCGCATCCTCCCCAGGGCCCTTGGTGGAATTTGAGCTGCGCAGGGAACATCGGATGGGCTGCGAACGTTTCCCAGCGCAAGCACGCCGGTTGAACTTCGAGTGACGCGGAGTTTAACGTTTGCGCGTCCGTCCCGTCCCCGCGTAACGCACGTCGCTCTCGTGGGAACCCGGGTTATCGTGCATCCTGTACGGAATGCATTTTTCTCCTTGGTGCTTTTCATGACCCCCGCCCACCTGCTGCTGTGTTGTGTACTCGAAGTCGTCACGCGCACATGCGCGTTCCGATCGTGACGATCGGCGGTTGTAAATATCTCTCGAGACGATTATATCCGAGGTCTCACCTGGTGAAGCGAAATCATTTTGAAAGTGCCTCCGCTTCCATCGTGCAAGTCACAATGAAGCACATCAAAACAATCGACGCGGTCACATTGACACTCCGTCCTCTCTCGACGGGTCAGCGTCTCTTGAGCCGGACAGCGTGTGACAAGCAACTGGCGTGGTTGATGCACGTACACCACTATTGCGCCCTCCAGTCACCTCCTTAACTGGTCGCGCGGAATGTTTCACTTTTTGTGTTTGAGCGGTGACATTGGTGCGCAGAAGAGATCATGTCCGACCGCAGCAAAGTCCACTTAAATATACAGTGCTTCAGAGTAATAAAGGTAGTCCCCCCAAGTCCTTAATCGACCAAGGAAAGTGTCACGAACACAGAGGCTGAGCAGTCTAGGTTTGATAATAATTTAATAATAATTTCAACTTGTGATGCTCATCTGCGCAGTAGTCGATCGCTCTCAATGAGAGAGGTTGTATGATTCGTATATGTTGTATGTTATTGGTTCATGTGACCCTGCCAGCCACTAGTGGCCGCTATTATTACCGCAAACCAACAAAAATGTATTCCTTAATCATTTCACGATTTGGAATCGGAGCAATCCATCGGATCGCCGTTGGCACGGCTGGGTGGGGGTGGATAATTTTACACCCCTACTCCGCGGTAATGTTTACCTCTCCTCTTTCACTATTTAAATCATCAGTTCAGAATTTGTTCCGAGTGTATTTTACGTGCGTGTGTGTGTGCGTGCGTCGCTCTGTTTGGCGTGAACCGCGTGCGGTGCAGAGTTTCCGAATCGGCGCAGCTAGGCTCGACGCGGGGCCGCTGGCGGTGCATCGCGCCCCCGCTGCTTGGCTTGCCCTTCGGCTACGGCTGCTCGCAGTGCTTGTATCGGATATCTGCCTTGTGTGCGCCCAAGCTGATAACAAGCCGGAGAAATCCTTACGATGAGGGCTTTGTTTCTGACAGACACGTCTCGGACACGTGGAAAGGTGGCGCGGGTTAGGAGCGTGCCAGGAATTCCGTGGAGTTATTTTACTCGCGAATCGGCGATTGTGTGATTACATCTCCCAGCCCCCCTCCCCCCCACACATGACGGTGCGTAACGCCGCGTGCCATTCTTGCGAAGCGTCATTTTTTTCTTCCTGTGGGTATGCGTGTTAACAAAATATATGTTTAAAAAATATGCATTAAACAAACCCGCACAGCAGACACCACAAAGTTGAGTCTATTAACCGAGGCCGCCGACCCTGCCTGGGATTTGACGTGACGCTATGAGGAGGTGGCAGCGGCGGCGGCGGCCACCCCCGCTGCGCAACATCGGCCGCACCCCAAGCCCGGCGAGTCGACGGGGCTCGGCCCACTCGTCGATGACCGCACACGAGGAACTAGTCGCACCCCGTGCAACGATACGTCGTGTGGGCGCACGCCACCATCTCACTGGGGGGGTGGAGGGCAGGGTGCGGTGGGGGGGGGTGGTACCCATCATATTTGTTTTGACTCGGTAGAAAAACGGGATCTTCCGGCGCTGGAAATAATATCGGCGAGCGAGGTCGAGCCGCCCCCGACGGCGTGAAAGGAAAAACTCGTGAGATTAAACACTGGCAGAGTGGCCGTCCCACGTTCCTGCGGTGCATCTCGACCCCGTTCACATCCTGAAAATCTTGGTGGGGGGGTGTCTTTTGCTTGGCGGCGCGTACTCGCGAAGCCGGTTTAATTCCCCGAAATTAATTGTTATGTTGAAAACGTGGGCGGGAAGGTGAGAACGCCGACATGTCCTGACAGCAGCTTGCAAGGCAAATGGAGAACGCGACGGTGCCATCCGTGGCTTGTATACCCGTGCTGTTGCTCAGAGTTATTCTAAAATCAACTACGTCCTGAGCTAGATTTCGAAGTTACCATTCTTGTTCTCTTTTCCTACAATTTATCATGAAAAGCAACATACCAATGTGCCCAAACAGTGACATTCTTAATCGTCACTTGCCTTTTTTGCCCGTCCAAGGACGGGTGTATGGCAGTAAATTTGAAACTTGCAACCGAAAAACGGACCACGACGTGATATTAATTGCATCAATTCGTGTGCAATTTGTAAGGCCGCGGTGACACAGACTTATTTCATTTAAAGGTTATAATCCCTTGTTCATCATGACGTCCTTTTTACTTCTATGTCTCAACAGCGTTACGGAGATCGCGTGACGTGAGGGTTCTGCTTTTGTAGTGAGGGTTGTAAGTTGACACTGAGGTCACCCGCTATTGGACGACGTCGCATGTTCATGACTATTAATGAGGGGGACTGTTCGATGTGGAGTGACGTCACCTGCTCATGATTATTAATGAGGGGGGGTGGTGCTCCATGTGGAGTGACGTCACCTGCTCATGATTATTAATGAGGGGGGGTGGTGCTCCATGTGGAGTGACGTCACCCGCTCATGATTTTTAGTGAGGGTGGGGGTCCATGTGGAGGACGTCACCTCTTCATGATTATTAATTAGGGGGGCTGGCCGATGTGGAGTGGGACACACAGACATTCTTGGCTCATTATAGTAGTAAATTGCATACTTCATGCTACGACACGTGGCTCAGAAACGTTGACAGAGAAAATGAAACAAAAGCTGAGAGGCACAAAGCGATGGATTAGAGAACACAGGCAAGTCAGAGACATTATTTTGCCTCTCAAGACAAGCCGGTTGGCTTGGGCAGGACACGTCACTTGAAGGGATTATTGCCATTCGTCGAGACTAATGACGGCATGACAGCCAAAGGTACGAATGCGCCTGTGCGGAGATGGAGCAATAAAATCGGAGAGGTGGTTGCGAAGGGGGAATGTGCAGGAAGCGATGGCTTGGGGAGGCTTTCATACAGCAGTGGATAGATTAATTGAGAACTCGCGTCTAAATTGAAAATTTATTTTTATGTTTAGTTTGTCCTCCCACACCTCCGATTAGCACGGTTGGCTACGTACGGTGCGAAATAATTTCAACATACATCAAGTCTGATGATGGTGATGACTTGTTCTGCTTTCTGGCCACCGCACCTTCTAAATGGCACAGCCTCCCTTGACAGCCACACACAATGTTTTTGCATGGGGCCTTGGTTACAAGATACAAGTATCAGTCCAGCGCGATTCATGAATTCTCGCGATCCGCAGGTTGGCAATTCGATCAAAGGACACATTAATTTTTGCGTCTTTTTTTTCTTGAATCGTTTGTGTTGCTTCTCATTTGTTCCGACTGTGGCTAGTTGGGGCATCGAGTACAGTTGAGACCGTAGGAACGAGACAGAACGTACAAGATAGAAAATACAAACTAGGCAACCCCAGTATATGCGAGAAAGTACAAACAAGACATTACATGAATCTTGAATCGAATATTCACCATCCATTAAATCGGTGCGGGCGGTGCCTGTAGTCTAGAATAGGTCACCTAGTCTCTGATCTGTCAATATGGCTACTGATGGGTCGGCCTGTCCTCTGGCGGCTCTGCTTGTCTCATGGGTCGGGTTGACTGGGTCGGCATGTCTGACGTATCGGCTTGACGCCGAGGTCTGTTTGTTGGGGGTGTGATGCCACGACCCGCGGGATGGAGGTGGGTGGCGTGCGCCACTGTTGCATTTTCTTCTGTCTGGTTTTTAATGCGGCGTCGATTGCCCAATTGGTGATCATTTAGTGACGTGAAGTCGAACAAAACCCCACTCAGATTGCCGTGTGAGAATGACGGTGGTCGTAATGGCCTGCAGGGTGGGAGTATCCCGAGTAATAACACGGTACAAACAAGATGCAGCTTATAAGAGCGATTCTTTAAAAATATTAAATATATCGTATCAGCTTGGGCACAACGGTTGTGTCGTAGAATATGTCGGAGACCTGGTCCCCATCATCAGAATGTGGAATTTCCATTGCCGATGAAAAACGATGACTGCCATGTGCTCATTTGAGCAAGGAGGAGCCTATTTTAACTTCCGACTCTGCGTGTTTGTTGGTCTAAATAATGCGCACTAAAGGGCCTGGGTTGTAAGAGCGGTCATAGCAAGCCACATCGCGGGGATGCCCTCGTCCAGCCGTTGCTTGACCAACGCACACACACTTGTGCCTAAAGAGTTAAAAATAACGGACGCGGCGCGAAAGGGGCGGCCGTGCGTCGCTGGGAGAGAGGCGACGCAGTCCGCCTGCTGAAGCGTGAGGAATGCGTGGGGCTGGTGCTTGGCAGGCAGAGAGGGAGGTTGGTGAGTGGGTGGGTGGATTTGGGTGGGTGGGGAGGTGGGGGTGGGTGGCCCTGACAGTGGCGCTCACACACACACGTGTGTTCCCATTGAGACCGTGTCCATAAGAGCCTCTATTTTAACAGCGTTATGTAATTGTAAAGCTCCAACACGTCCCCCCTTGTTAGATCTTTATTTAAGTTGGGGTGTAAGCGATGCGGTATTTTTATAATTTTTTTGGCAGTTTGTCAGTGTTTGTTTTATTTATACTGTTTGTTTTTAAGCGCCGTTCTCTGGCTCGTTATTCAGCGCCCGTCGTGTGTTAGCAACGGCAACTATGCCGTTTTAGAGAATAAGTTGCTGTAAAGCGTTCAAGCACGCTAACCTACACTGACCGGCATGGTGAAGTATGGTGAAATGGATCTGCAAGACCGACACGTGGTGGGGAGGCCTTCATCCAGCAGTGGAATGACCCAGGGCTGTGAATTTAGAGTGTGGAAGGAACCCATACGTCCGAGATAAACTTGCACCAAGGAGATTGAACCATGAATTCAGTTTGCGCGCAGTTGCCAAGCGGATTGCTACATCGCAGGATCGTGAGAGATGGCGACAGTATAAGGAGGCATTCATCCAGCAGTAGATTGACTGTGACTGATGCTGACGTGTATACGGCATGAGGTTATTCACTGCAGCGTAGGGAGAGAGGTTGGGTAAGAGCGGTTGTTATAGGAAAGCATGATCGTTCTTCTGGGTTCGTGACCTCACCAACAAAACAAGTTAATAAACCCGGTCCAGGTACACGTATTGCACCTGGATTGGGTCTTTGCACGAAAACACATTTTTATCTCTCAAATAATAAACTGCGCGCCCGTGTTTTCGACGCTCCATAATGCTTTGCCACCAGTAATGTTGTTAACTTCCTCCTCGCCGCCCCCGCGCATGACGGCCTCGGCTTAACACGCGGATGCGAGTTAAATCGTCTTTGTCTTGGGAGGGATTCCTCCTCCTTGACTGGAGGTGAGCGGCGCAGCGCGAGGTCACGGCGGGTCACGGAGGGTCACGGAGGGTCACGCGGTCGCGTTTTTAATTCAAGCAAAGCCCCCTAACTCATGTGGCCATGGAGCGGGGAACGGTCGTCCCTCAAGGGTCGGGTGGCGGAGGAATGGAGTCAAACGTGATTTCTAGGATTGCCGCACATTTTTATATAAACTTCGGAGAAGTTTATATTATATTACCGTTGAGGTGCTTGCTTAGGAAAACCTTCGGGCGGTGGCAGTGGCACGCTGCCTTTACGTTGAGCGCCGCGATGCTTGCACCTGTCTGCGCCTTTTGTTAACGAGCGCCCGCCCGATGACGCACACCCGCGGGCAGCCTGCCGCTGAGGCTCGACTTGCCACGTGGTGCGAGCCCGCCGCCACCTACCCGCTGCCTTGGCAGCCGCCCCGCCTGGATCATGTGAAACGTGTCCCTTGCAAGCGGCTGGCATGGCAGCCAAGAGGCTGTGACACTCTTTAAAATACGGTCACATTCCCCAACCTACCCCCGCACATCCACGTGGAGCCTTCCACCTGTGTTGCGCCGCACCAGCCTTTATTTAGGCATGTGACGGCCCCGGGACGTACCACTCTCGCGGCGTGGGCATCACGGGGTTGGATGCCCTCCCCTTGTCACTGCCACCACCACCTTGGACCCGGCGCCAACGCCGCATCCAACGGTGACTCATACGTAAGACGAAGGCTGCTGATGCTGGCCGGCGTGCCGGGTTACCTAACGGGAAGCACAGTGCCCTTTCCCGGCAGCGTGGTGCCATCTCCGAGCCAGGGGGCTATCGCCGGGCGAAGGGTGGGGCCCTTGCGCAGCTTCCACGTACGACGCGACGAGCAGCAGCAGCAGCAGCATTTCACCCCCTTGGTCAGAGAGCTCCTTTGTGTTAAGTACACGCGTGTACAGCAAGTACGCCTGCGTACAGCAAGTAGGCGTGCGTACAGCAAGTACACACGTTTACAGGTGCACGTTCCAAACACCGGCCGAGTTTGGCCGAACGTGTTTAGTGACCACCGTGGTGGGAATATATGACGAAAAGCGGAGCTCGCTTGAATTGGGGCGAGCGCTGGGATGTCATCGCCACAATGTTTTGAGTGTTGCTTGTTTTAATTTTTATTTTATACCCATTGCAGGGGGCTTTCTGGCCAAAACTACAGATGTGGGCAATGGCTATCTCTAAGCGATTGGAATCGTGGTTTGTTAGTTTCGGTGAAAATATTTTGTGAAAACACACGGACTAACAGAAGAACGCACTGATTATTTCCAAGGCCCAGATATGAGCAGGCCTCTGTGCTGCCGTAAACACTGTCAGGTGCCGCCCCAGTGCGCGTGCGTAGTCATCTCATGACGTCGTCTCTCATTCTCTCGGTCTCGTGGGAGCTGCATGGGATGGTAGGAAGGCTTCAAGCCTTTAGGTGACGCTAAATATAGGATGGCAAAAATGTGTTTTTGTCATAAATGGACCGCAGAGATTCGTGCAATCCCTGTTTGGCCAGAGACAAACCTGTTGTTCATCAGATTCCACCGATTCTGGAATCAAACTGGTTTCACCGTTTCCGGTGAAACCAGTTGCAGCAAGTTACGTGAAGGGGAGGGGGGGAAACATGTTTTGAAGTGAAGAGCAAGATAATGAAAGCGTGTGGCATTGAGTAACGTGCGTGAGCGCACCGCGCGCCCGCGTGAGTGCGCGGAATGTGTTGTGACCCCTTCTACCTTCGCGTGATGTTTCACGACATGAACTTTACATTACAATCAAGATACACCGTCGTCATCGTCGTCAGCCGTGAGCGGTCCGCTGCTGGATGAAGCCCTCCACGGACAATCTCCGTCTCTCGCAGTCTCGCGATGCAACAATCCAACCGGCACCTGAACACGAGATAATTTTACTGCTCCAGCTCCGCAGCGGGTGTCCTTCAAGGCACGTTCCCTCCTTTGGCTGCCACTCCATCGTTAGTCTCGACCGCCGACCTTCTAACATCGTTTCCTGCCCCAAGCAGGACGCAACGTGGGCCTCGTGTTTGCCACATGGCCGTGTGAATTTCAGTATCGGGTTGGTTCTGGCTCACGTGCTTGTGTAGGTTCTCCCGCCTCTATCTCAGAATTCTCGGCACCGAGGTCGGCGGAGCGGCGATTCTTTTCCGCCCCGGTTGGAGGAGGCGTCCTTCGTTTTAGCCGCGCGTGTTCGCTGTTGTTTTTGTTTCGCAATCTTTTGGAAAACACGAACGGCGCCAGCAAAACAATCCGCGCGGACGCCCACGAGTCCCGGCGGCTTCGCGCGCGGCCGATCGGCTTGCGCGCGAGGATGAATGTCAAAAAGGGATTTAGGATTTGTTTTAGGGGGGGGGGGGGCGGGGCAGCCGTGATCTTATTTATGGACAGGTATTACGTTTGCCGGACCATCGGAAAGGGCAGTAATCCAGTTGTGACCCCTTTGCGCCTCACTCTAGAGTGACACGGCTTATTGGCCTCAACAGCGGCTCTCCCTACCTTTTCCATCTTAGCGTAATTTTAAATCCCTTGTTGTTGACGAGGAAAACTGACGCGCGGTACCAGTGGTTTAGGTTTTACAGCGCCGGACGACCTGCGCACGTGCGTGCCGCTAATTGGCTAGCTTTGGGTTTCCATGGTAACCGGGCCGATGAAGCGGACGCTCTAAGATTCTGCTCAACAGAGCCGAGCGGCAATGCATGCAGGGACAAATCCTCTTTCTGGTGAATTGCAGTTTTCAGCCGTCATGCGGAAAGAATAATCATCCATACATTACAAGGTTATTACCGTTGATAATTGTTTTTTACCCTTTTATCTGGCAAGAAAACTGACACCTTTATTTTACAAGGAGTCATGTTTGCATTGACCACAATACCTGCGGTCGGGGCATTTACCCCGAGCTCTCATACTCTGATGGTGCATTGTCTTTGAGTTGTGCACCTTTTGGCGTCATCTGGTCCAACACCATGTGAGACTAGGCTCTAAGAAAAGCTGTCTCGGGTGTGGACCAATCAATTTCAAGGACAGTGCATACATTATCAGAGTTGTGTTTTTTGTTTCCATTCCGACCGCAGGTATTGTGGTCAATGCAAACATGACTCCTTGTAAAAAAAGGTGTCAGTTTTGTTGTCAGATAAAAGGGTAAAAAACAATTATCATATATTGCTACTGGCAAAGGAGGTTCCAATGGTGTTATTACCGTTATTGATATTTGCCAACATCAATTTCATCAGGGCTTGGGAGCTAAGCAGAATTATTCTGCTTGGTTAGTACTTGGATGGATGATTGTTATGATTACTAGTGTTACTTGAAATGTGTTGTTTGCACAGGAAAACTACTTTACCAAAGGCGTTTCTATTCCTTGTTTTGCAATATTTCTTCGAATCTTATTCCTCACTCTAGATGCACTATTTTGCAATATGCTTCTCTAATCTTAATGTTCACTTTAGTTAAATATTTAAATCATAATTAAGTAATATATTGTAACAAAAAATAATTTGACTTTTTTCATTTCTTTATTTATTGTATTTATAATTCTCATGCGACTTTCTGCAAACGTGTTTTAAATTTTGTTCTGTTGATGAAACCCGATTCAAGAGCTCACAGGGCAATTCTAAATCAACTGTTCAAACTTTTCAAACCACCAGGGCCTGCCAGGTGTTGGTGGCATGAGGCTGGGAGGTGTGGCCGGGCCACAGAAGTGTTGAGTGTTACCCCCTTGTATGTACGAGTTTTATTCGGGTACCTCATTTGCTTCGCACATGAAGTCAAACACTCTCTCGTGAGCAGAACTCGCCAACAAACATCCCAATGCAGTTCCATTCCAAAAGAAGACACCGAAGACTTGGTGAGGCTTTCCGACGTAAATCATTCACGTTATAACACCTACCTCTGCTGGAATGTAATTTCTTGAGCACCAAAAGCCCCCCCCCGTGTATCAGCAGCCGGGCTCTTAACACGGGCCAAGAGCATAAACCCATTTTGCCCAGGATGTGACGCAGTTTGCATCTCGACGAGCGTGCGGCTCCGCACGGGAGCCGCGTTAGGCGCCGTGTACCAGGTGGCAGAGCTATCGATGTTGGAAAATTACCCATGGGCAGGCGCGTGGTCCATGCCAACCTGGTCACAACAAGACACACAACCACACGCACACGCACGCGCGCCCACCTGTCGGTTCCAGAACTCGCACGCGGAACAAAGGACATCTGAGCCACAGCGTGTTGACTGATCGTTTGTGTTGTAATAACACGTCCGTTCCCAATATTCAAAACAATCGTAGGAAAGAGGGGAAAAAAGTATATGAATCCAAAGCAACACAATGCAGGAACCAAGCGGCGCTGGAGAGCGTTTATCGTTTCCCACGACGTGCGCACTCGGAAACACAATTTGATTCACGAAAGCTGTCGCCCCAAACGCAAGCTTCCTTCCCGCTCCCACCGCGCCCCCCCTCGCCTCAAAAATAAAAACCTTCACGGGAGGATTTCCGCTGTTGGGCTCTACGAGAGTTCGCGGAGCTAAAAGCAGAGGAGCCTTGCCCTGTGTTTGTTTTGAAAAGGTAAACTTTGCCGGAGTGTGTGGCCAAAACCGGTCCAATTTCTTTGTTATCCGGCTTCTCTTTGTCTAAATGCGTCCACGCTATATCAGTTGGGCGGCACAAAGTGGGGCTTCCCATCTTTTCCCGGGCAGCTGACGCACTTCACCCGGGACATTGTTATCGACACGCTTCCGCTAGAAGGCAACTGTTGCGATGCACTGAGTGATCCGTTTTGATGTTGCGAAGGCACGGTGCCCGCCGAGACTCTCCGAGGGCCCGCGCTGTCCAAGCCTTTTAGAGTTTTCCGCCGAGCGTTGGCACGGGCGGACGTTGCCGGACCGTTCCCAGGGTTTCCTTCCCTGAGCCGAGGCCACCGCGGGCGTTCCGGCCAAACGAGCGGAGCGCGGCGCGGTTCTGAAGTCGCTGCCGTTGGCCGGTTTCACCGCGGAGCCGGCTCTGGCCGCACCGGTGCCAAGCCGGCGCGCGTGTAACTTGGCCGCGATGTGACTGCGAATCTTGCTCGGCTGAAACCGTTCCGGCGCTCCAGCTAGCGGCTGCCTGGTGGCAACGGGGGAACTTCAGCGCTGTCAGTTGAAGCCTGTTTGGTAATTAAGGGACGTATAAAAATTTAAATCTGAACCATTTGATGTCGGTCAGGGTGCCCAGTTGTATCGTACCGCCTCCGACTCTTGTTCCCTCAGTTTCTTGGCTATGAAGGAGAGCCACTGCCCGAAATGTTGATTTTTTTTTTGTTCCTCTTCAGAGCAGGACTCTTGACATGATTAAACATTTTCATATTAGTGGCTGTTCATGGCCATGTCGAGAGAGCTCCCGAAATTTGCAACTCGGTAACTAGAGGAAGAGCGGTTGCGAGCAGCGCGTCCGGACATGGCGACGCCGTGGGATGTCTCTCAATGGGCGGTTGGAGGGGGGAACTGGCTCCGGTCCCCAGCTACGCGGCGGCCGTCTGTCTGTCTGGTGGCCGGTGATGAACAATCTGTCTAATGAACAATCTGGCTCCGGCAGTCTCCTGAGCTGGGCCAAGCCCCGCGCGGGAACTCCATCACTCGCGTGCTCCGCTCGCACGGTAGCGACGCTGTCAGGGGTGGCAACGGGGGGGGGGGGGGGGGAGTTTCCGCGACCTCCCAGCGCGTCTCGTAAGTGCTGGCCTAAGTAACCCGACCTGAAGCATTGGGCCCTCGGGCCCCGGGGCCGCAGACACGCCTGTCTAGCGAGGGATGTCGATGGCCGTCAATAATTGTGGTTATTTATAATGCGGGGGGACGCACTCGCTGAGCGTGCGCCTGGATTCCTCCCAGCGCCTCCCGCCCGCCACTCTTGTCTCGTCAGTTTCTATTCTTCCCTTCGTGGCGGTCGTCTTCTTGCCGTGTTTATCCTTCGTTGTTTCTGTATTTTCTGCAGTGCTGGTGGTTTACGCTCTTGCGGTCACGCAAGAGTTGCGCGTAACTCTGCGGAAACGAACGTTGCGTAAGAGCGCATCCTGGCACATGAGGAATATTCAATGCAAATTTCATACCTCTTGGTCGAACCCTTCCCTGAGCTCTCGGGGCGACCTCGTGAGAGTTAGAGGGAGCACAGCGTATCACTTTGTTCTGGAACACGTGGGAGGATGTGAGTCTGCCCCACACATTATTTTGGGGGGGTAGGGGTGTGGGGACCCCTAATTTTTCTGTCGCTAAAATATGTTTTGGAAAAGAGTCACGTTCTCAAAGCTCATTAATGGAGCACGATGCAGCACTGTCGTTGGCTGTGTCTCCACTCTGCACACAAACGGCACGTGTCCAGAGCCTGCCCCAGTTTAGTGCCGTGCTTTACAGTAACTACAGAAGTATTGAATGCATGGTGAATTCTAGAATAGACTCGTCGTTTTCATTGGCATTTTCTTTACCTTTCTTAAATATTCGTTTACATTTTTATTTATTTTAAAACAAACCCAATATAACCATCATTACAAGCTGTAAATGGCCTCAATTTGGTCTGTATGCAAATAACAGAGCCTTGTTATAACACCAGGGCACTCCACCCCCGGCATTAACCTGCTGCGCTTATACGTCGGTATCGGCGTCCACGGGAGTTCTTAAATAATCACTGCGTACGCAACCCCCCACGTATCTGTGCGCATGCAGAGCCTTCTAGACAACGTCGTCCCGTATTTAGACTGCGGGAAACAAAGTGTCAATGCGCGTGCATAGGGCTCGGAGAGAGCGGGGCGAGCGGCGGTTGCAGATCTCATGTCGGGGTTGCAGCCCGCATCACGGCACTGGTGGCAGTGACCCGCGTTGGCACCCGGCTGGGGTAACGCAGTCACGCGGTCACGCGGTCAGTGACGCGCGCTATAAATACGCGGTGGTTCATGCGCCCTGGCGAGGGAGCTGACCTAGTCGGTCCGGCCGACTTCTCCCTGTAAGTGTCTTCTGCATTCGGTGGTGACCCTTCCGGTTTTGATGGAAACATTCTTTGGTGAATTCGTTTTTTTGTGGTTTTAGCAACTTTTAAAGAAGAGTTTGCCAGCCGCTTTTCAGGACTGCCTATCCCAGTGAAATGCAAACTAAATTGTGGCACGCAACACATGCCTGATGATCGGTAAACATGCCCCTCGCGACACACAGAGGGTGCCCATTTATATAAAAGTTGAGGGTGTCGTGTGTGTCTTTGTGCTTCCCAGCCATAAAAAAGCCATACTTGCAAATGAGACTTAGCTGTGTCTCTTGATCTTGTTAAACAAATACACTTGAACTAGATCAAAAGGGACCATCAGGAGAATGCAGCCTTAAACCACTTTGTTCATCTTGGAGCGGAAGAGATTGGTAGACGTGGAAAGGCGGACTGCGGTGGGCCACGAGGACTGGAATCTGGGGAACTCTAAACTAGAACTTGTGCTTCCTGGTAACTATGTATGTTGAACTTCTTTCACACCGAACGTAGCCAACCGTGATAATTGGAGGTGCGGGGGATGGACAATCAAATTGGGTTGTGACCGTGACAAATAAATTATTTAAGTCAGAATTTCCCCTACGCCACCACAAGGGAAAACAAGAATATTATCATCAGTGCAAAAAAATATGGCAAGATCGGTATCACCGTTATTAATGGGCCTTTTGTGTCAACTTGGTATCTGAGTCACTAAACTATCCCGAAAGCCTTTGTGGTTCACTGTGCGGGTGATCGCTGGTGTGTTTTTTTACGGGGGCGTAAACAAGATGCTATTCCAGCTTGTGTGTGTTATTGTATTTGGTTACAGAAGGCCTCGGCGTGTTGGTTTCAAAACGTTCTCTCCATGAGAAGCGTCGCCGGCACTTTTGGCTCGACACCAATGACATCTCTGCTGTAAAAACACCACGAGCGGCAGCGACGGCAATAACGAGCGGGCCCGCACGCTCGCCCCTAACGTGCCCGCAATGCGTCCCCAACATGCCACTCCCGCCTGCGCTGTTCTTGAGTGTGACGTCGGAAAATACGGATATAATCGGCATAGTAATGGTACGTGCAGTGGAGGAAGCGGGGCGGCAATGTTAGAAAGCAAACCTCTGCACGTATGTTGAACTTCTTTCGCACTGCATCTAGCCAACCATGCAAATCGTAGGTGTTGGGGAAGGACAACAAGCTATCCAGAGGATTTTTGGTAAAGCGTAAGGGGCCCATAGTTATGGGCCACGCGTGCTGCGACAGGGCCTCTGGCACTGTCGCGAACTCAACTCGGCCTCGGGGGCTGAGACTCGCATCCTGAGCTGACGGGGGCACCGTTGTGTAGCATGGCCGTGCGCTGCGCACTCGGCCTCGCATTCCGCACTCATTCTCGCCACTAAAATCTGTACCTTGCCATGCTCCGTCTACCTGCGTACCTCGCACTCTCGACCCGGCCGCGCGGTCTGTACCTAGCCCACGGCCTCTATGCCGTGGCTTGCCCTTGCGTACGTGGTTGGGATCGTTGTCTGTGAAACGAGGACAGCGGAGGCGGCTCTGTTTGTACTCGGCGAGGTTTCCCCTTCTTTATTTTTCTCTCTCCCTCCCCCCGGCACGGCCCTGGTCCAGGCACGCGACATCCAGGTCCTGAATTCATCCCTTTGGAGATTAATCCCCAATCTCAAGGGCACGTCGGAAAATGGTTAAGATCACAAGGCGGCAAAGTGGGAGTGAGCGTCTTGTGTCTCGAATTCTTTTTATTTGCTCCTTTATTTACCTTTCACATCTGGTACCTCACGCGTTCATCACCGCACGCCTGCTTGGCAGTCATTGCGCCCCCGTCTCTCCTTGTAGCGTTTTTATTTGAATGAGTACCACGCAGGCAGCTCTGATGAATGCGGTTGCAGGGGCTATGGGGCCGGTTGGAGACTGCTCTCGTGGGAGCGAGTGATTTATCCGTCTCATATCTGCATCGTGGCGGTGTCTTCCTCCAACGGCGTTGAAAAGAGTCGGTTCCTCCGTTGCCAGTCCGTGGCTCTGCGATTCTCTGCGGGAGGGAGAGCGGAGCATTGCTCTGGACGCCGTCCCCTCCCTCCATCCTCGCCCCCCCCCTCCCTTGCTGCCTGGTGACTCGGACTCGGGGTTATTCGTGGCAACGACTGCACACAACATCACCGTGAATATGTGAGCTTGTAAAACAACAAGTTAAATATTGTTAAAGGGCCTGTCTTTGGGGTTATCCTTTGAAAGCAGCGGTGGGGGTTGCGGTATGGAGTTTGCTCACTTTGGCGTTGTGGCTGACAGACCGCTGGCACTCTTTCTGTGGAGCGTGGAAATTCAGCGGAGCCATTAAAGACATTCGCCCAGCTTCCCCCCCCCCACCTCCGAGTTGTACTTATTTATTTTATTAAGGAAGGGCCCTATTCGCAACATCTTGAAATTTCAGGATGACCCCCCCCCTCCCTCGTGCCATTTGCCTGTGGAATGGCACTTAAAGTATGGCTCGGAGAGTAAAGAAAACGGTGGCTTACACAGAATGCATTAATGCATCAATTTGTTAATTCAAAATGATTCTTACACCGACGATATGTCCACCAAAGCAAGTGTGCTAGAATTGCTTAATTTTAGTTCCTGACAATTATATGACAATTGTACATTGCGTCTGAGTAAGCAGATAGATGGAAGAACACAAATTAAGAAAAACACATGATGCAAATGGTAAAGGAAAAAACGAGGCAAAAAGAATGGATTTTCAAAATCAAATCCTGACAGTGAGTCGTGACAATAGAATTGCTCCCTAACCTTCATTCCTACCTTTTAAAAGGTTAAATCTATTTTCAATAGATAACCCACTTCGCTGGGGTATGCCCGGCATAAATGTGCAGTGGCATATTTGTGCTTAATATTCTGCAAATATCCGCATGGCATTTTACAAGCTAATGCGTCATTGGACGGGGTCATGGGAAGAAAGTCAACAATAAACAGACAGAAAGTCCCCGTCCGTTTGTTTGTGGAGACGGACGCTTGTTGTTTATTCGTGTGGCTCCGTAGTGATTGCCGGCAGAGAGTGTAAACACTTATTGGAGTGAGGGTGGGCCTTGTGACAGTGGCGTAGTAGCGGTGACAATTTATACCGTCTCCCCACCGCCCGCGTAATGCGGCGGTGGCGGTGAGGGCTGTGGGGGGGGACCTTGCATGCAGCTGCCAAGGCCTAAACTCTGTCTATGAAAATAAAGATATGGTGGAGATTATGGATGGGGCGGGCGGGCGAGCCGTCCGGCGCCTTGCTTTTCAATAATATTCTGGTGGCTTCTCCTTGAAAAGATTGGCAAAATAAATCAACGAAAAACACGAGCCACACGGGTTGTAAGTTTTTGGTCTAGTCGCATAAAAAGCAAAGGCAGACTCTAACCAGCGGCGCTGGATTTTCATTGCGTATGCAGCCCTTGCGAGATTTTTTTTTTTTACAAACCACGGGAGTGTTTATGTTATTGAGATGTTTTAACTTGAAGCATGGGAAGATAACAAAAGGGAAAATTGCGATGAGATTGTTTGCATGCCAGTGTGTGCCCGCTGCGCCAGCAATGTCGAGAGGAACAGTGCGGCTAACGAGACGTAATTGCTAACGGATGTGGTTCCGAGCGCGATGTGTCTGCCCATTGTGTCGCCATGAAGGTGGCGATTGCAGTCACTGTGGAAATCCTCGGAAGGGACAGCTAAATTTGCCTCGCCGTGCAGGGACCGTGGAGGTGGTGTGAGAAGTCGAGGTCACGCTGTTCCTGAGAGTTTGGCTTTTATTATGTCAGACACGGTCGCTTCACCACGCTTCAATCTTGACCTTTAGCTGCTGCTTAGCACATGCTGCTGATGATGTTGATGATGGTGCCGTATGGAGGAATAGAACATCTTTTTACGCAATGAAGTTAATTTTTGGTCTTGAGTCAAGAGCTTGAGAAGGTGGTGCGGAGTGAATTTCAACAGTGGACAGTTGTGTTCACCCAGATTATCTATTATTAGAAACTGTTCAGATCACACGCTCTGTGGAGTGTCCTCGTGATGGTTCCGACGCGGTTCGTGATGGTCGTCCATCGTTGCCGTGGCGGTGCGAAGCCAAGGAGGCTCGAACGTCGAGTGAGCCGCGAGTCGTCGTCGTCTGTCCTGCGAAGAGCGACGTGAGCAGAAGAGCTGGAGGAAGCGCCCGCGCGGGTTCCTGCTTGGCCGAGTTTTTTGTCTCCAAGGTTGCTTGTCCTCTTGCCACCTTTACGTCAAGAGCAAAAATTCCGTGTCCTGAGTTTTACGAACTGGAACTGTGCCACATTGTATAAACTGACTGGTGGCTCGCAAAGATAAAAATGCCCCCGTATAGACTTTTGGGGCAAGTGCTATTAGCGAGCACCTATGAAGGCCGTCATGGCACAGGAGGGGGTGGGTGGCCAACACCACGCCCGGCCGCCATTGTCTCCCCAGTGACGATGTTTACATACCGCACTAGGTACTCATTCGTGTAGCGGTTAGCACGCTAACTGGTACACACACACACGTTTGTATTGAAACATGGCTGGCCTTGTATCATATGGCGGTGGCCAGCAATGTTTGTTGTCAAGGGCTAATTGGCCCGTGGCAGGGTTTCTGAAAGATGCTGACATGCAAACGCGGGAACACTTTGCTGCTGTTGTTGTCGTCCTCTTTGTTTGGACGGCGTTTGGGCTGGATGGCAAATTCACGTGTACGTGGACACGTCGTGCCCTCCCTCCCAATTGGCGTCTGGGTCACGGCTTGTGACCTCGTGGCCAAATAATGGGTCGGCGCCGTGATGTAGGTGGGCATGTGGTCAGAAAGCCTGTGACCAAACCACCGGGAATATGGCCGATTCCATCAGATCTCAGAAGCTATCTACGAAGTAACGACGAGCCCGGACGGTGCTTAGATGTGCGACCACCATGCACAAACAGGTTGCCATCGTGCCTTCAGGACTGCAGGGGGCAGTGTAGCAAAATCCATTGTTGTATTGTACTTCTGTGCTCGCAGACCTATGCTTCTCTAACTTCACCATCCCGAACTGACCAGCACGGTGAATTATGGACGTGTTGTAACTCCCACGACCCAGATGGGGGTTGACGAAAAGGGGGTTGATTAGGCCACTCATTCATTCGGGGTCGATACAATCAAAATCACTTTGTGAGGAAGTCAACAGTGGTTGTCGTTTGGATAGACTCTGTCCTGCTATACGAATGTGGAATTGCCATCGCTCGCTTTGCAGGTCTGCAAACAGGAGGTGGGTATGTATGTCGCCAACCCGTGCTAATCGGAAGTGAGCAGCAATACCCCAATGCTGAATTGAATGTGAACTGCCATTGACTCGTGACTATCTTGTTGACATGTAAATGTGTGCCTATCACGAGTCTCTGGTTTCCATGCGTTTGTTGCCTTGTTGCACGAATCCCTCCCGACGCGGCCTGACACCGGAATGTCGACTCGCAGTGCGACGTACCACCCATGTGGTTCTGGCAGCGCCGTCGGCTTGCCCTGCTGTCTGGCCGTCTGCTTGAAGTAGACACGGCTCAACGACACACAGCTCTTACCTTGTAGCTACCGTGCACGCCGGTGCTGTGCGCGCACCCAGCCTGGTCCCCCGCGTGCTTTGAGACCTCCGTAACGAGGGCAATAACTTTCGAGTGACTTTCCCTGCACTGGTTTCGTTTGAAAAGTTGCAGTGTGTCGTGTCGTAGACTTGACTTCATTGGGCCGCTATGGCGGTACCACTGGAAGGTACTTTAAAGTCTTTGTCACTCATTACACTCCAGTGGATGGCCCTTATGCCAGCAATTGCAAGAGCAATCAAATTTCAAGATTGCACCTTTATCACCTGTTGTTACATTGAGGGTAACGGGGTGAACAAAACTGCAATAATCCAGCCGCAAAAAACGAGACGTGCTCCGAACGAGACATGAAAGGAATCACTTCTCGATTCACGCCTAATGCCGAATGCGGACTGCGCGCGTCATGAGTGTAAGAGCTGTGTTTTTTCGGATGTATCTTTGACAAACCACTGCGACGAGCCACACACGTGGTTTATGATACTACTAAGATGCTGATCAAAACCCTGATTCCTCTCGCCATGCCGAGTAGAATGTTTACCCTGATTTATTTGCGCAGTGCGAGCTGTGCGCTTCGCACCGCAGCGCAAACTCCGGTGACCGCCCTTTGAAGTTTGAGCGCCCACCGCCGTCGCTGCCTCCGCTCTCTCCCGGCTCCCCCACGTCCACACTGGCTGTTGCCCACTCCCTCCCAGGTCCAGCACACTGCCAGCTCACTCTCTAAGATAACCCTCTCCTGCTTGGCCTGCCCGCCCGCTCAGGTTTCTTCCTCTCTCAGCCCCTCCGAGGTTTCTCTCTCTACTTTTCAGCTCCTTTCCTCCCAGTTATCTGTCTTCTTCTCAGCTCTCCCCCACTGATCATGTGATCCTGCTGATGCTCCGAGGCTGCACCAGGCATGAACCCCACACACCGTCTATTGTGTAAACGTACGCACCGGTGTTTGTCGGTGAAGGCTCCTCCTGAAGCCGAGGTTGTTATTTTCATAGCCACGTGGTGGTGAGTCACGAGCGGAGGTCACCGCGGGGCACGCTGGTTGTGTCCCTCGTGGCCTCTAGCAGAGCGGTTCCCAGTCCCAGCCGGTGGCCACCTGACACGGCCAGGACCCCAAACCAACGCGCCCGCGGATCGGAACGCCGCTTAACGTGCATCCAAACATTTTGTAAACATGCGCAAAGTGCGCGTGCCGCGTTGTTGCCCCCTCTCTTTAATTGCTCATAAAATCAAGTGCACTTAGTGCGTCCAGCTCACGCGGCCCCGAGGTGTGTGTGGCTCAGAGCAACTGGAAACCAGAGAGGAGCTGCAGGAAAGGAAAGCGCCGGGGACGCGATAACATAAACGTTTGTGCTGCGTGCGGCGCGAACGTTCGTAACGTTTTGCACGGAGATGAGAAAACCCACGCCCGAGACCACCTTTGCAGCACGACATAGCATCGTGTCAATCTCTACGAGCAGCAGGCACCGTTCATTTCTGCACGATGGCGAGATGTTAACTACCTCGCCTGGTATGCACAAGGTCGTGGGTTCGATCCGGACCCTGAAGCCTGCTGTATATTTGCAGTGTGCATGTTCTCTCCACGGTCACGTGGATTTTTCTCTGAGTCTTCTGGTTTCGAATCGACGTGCGTTTACAGTGTTTGGCTGCTATTAATTGCCACGTGAGAAGCCACTTCATTGAGCTATCATTTGTGATAGCCAGGTCACTTCTGTAAAAGAGCTACATAGCTCAATGGGCCTTACTTGATAAAAAAAAATACATAGTTTTATAGTTTCGTTTATAGTTTCCGTTACCCGGAGTTAATATTTTCTCCCGATGGCCGCTGGCTGGTTTTGCAGCGTACAGAGAGCGCAGCGCGAATGTAATGGTCAAGATTTGGGTGGCGTATTTACGAGGCCTCTTAGCTATGATTTATTTCGGTGCTAAATACAACCCATGTGTCGCAGACGGGGAACTTGTTTTTCTTTGCTTGATGGGCAAGGTCCTACAAAACCGTCGGGTGCTTTTCTATGTCGGTGAAAGGTTTTTCTCAAGTAAGGCTAATCTGGCTTGTCGGAGCTAATCTGACAGCAACAAGGGCAGTGTCCGTAATTCATTCAAACTTGATAATTCTGCCAAGTCATCATCATCATCATGGGGAAGCGGCTCTAACTATCGTGGTGCTGGGGCAACAGAAACTATCAGAGAGGGTGAGAACATCTTGAGTGCCTTGCGAGGAGAGTTGCTGAAGGTGGCCGGCGTAGAGTACAGATCGGGAGAAGATGCAGGAGTGGCCAAGACGGCTATTGACATGGGTCACTGAAATGGTAACATGTCGGACACTGAAGAGATTGCTGAGGATGAGGATATTGGAGGTTTTGTTCGGTGCGGAGTGTGGTAGGATGCGTAGATGGTGCGTGGACACCGTGGACGGATGAGATTAATTTGAGACGTGTAACGCTGCGGGAAAACGGAAAAGAGTGAGTTGGTGCGACAACAAAAAGCGATGGGGGGGGGGGAGTAAATCGCTCCAAGCAGGAATGACCGAGAGGTCCGAGGCCAGGGTCGCAGCTAGAGAAATGGCAAAAGTTGCTGCTGCTGCTGCTGCAGGGCAACATGGAAGAAGCGGGGGGAGGAGGGGAAGAGGAAGGCAACCGATTGGCTGGTGGGACAGTGTCAGCGGTCACGGCAGGACTGACCACGAGAGACGCTTGGGGAGGAAAGCGCGTGTCATGGACATCATCCCTCATCTGTGAGGATGACACTAGACAGAACTGGCCGGGTACGTGCTTACCGGGGTACGTGCTGACACCGGGTACGTGCTCACTTGGTAGGTGTTCACCCAATACGTGCTCACCGACTACCCGCTTACCGGGTATTTGCTGACACCTGGTACGTGCTCACTTGGTAGGTGCTCACCCAATACGTGCTCACCAACTACCCGCTTACCGGGTACGTGCTGACACTTGGTAGGTGCTCACCCAATACGCGCTCACCAACTACCCGCTTACCGGGTATTTGCTGACACCTCGTACGTGCTGACTTGGTAGGTGCTCACCGACTACGCGCTCACCGACTACCCGCTTACCGGGTACGTGCTCATTAGGCACGTGTTCACCGGGTACACACCGGCTGCGTGCGTGCTGCGAAGCACGGGGGGAACGAGTGGCGCCTTCTGTCAGACTCGTGCCGTGCAGCCAAACGCGCCGGTGTTTCAGCCATTGCCCCTGGGGTTTTAGTTTTATTTACCACATTTCCGTGTTCTCTTTGCACCGGCAATCTGACCATGACCTTATATTGTGGAGATGTATATTTCTGTCGACTTCCCCAGCCAGCCTTTGATCATTGGGGAGGGGAGGGGGGGGTCACTCATTCTCCCCTGCGAACCCCCATCGTTTGAAACTCCCTTCCCTCAGCTTTCTGTGAAGTCCACTACCTGCCCCCATTGTTGTTGTTGTTTGGGTGTCACTTAAGCCGGTGGGATGACAACTTCAGGCTTAAGGACGGCCTCTACTCCTCTACCCGCGATTGACTGCCGCTCTCGATTAAATGAATACGTCCAATGTTTCTACGCCGCGTCTGGAGATGCGGTTGCATTCGGATAGGCGTGCGAACCCGCGCACCGTTCCGTGCGCGGTGCATCATGACTTGTTCCACGCCTACGTGCGCACGAGCCACACCGCACGTAGGCGATTGGGTCCAGGTGACGCACGCGCGATGTGATTGAGGCGTTCGGTGAGCGTTGTCAATGGACGTGCGTCGTGTGAACCTGCTGGGCAGCTCGCAGCCACAGCTGCACACAGCCACAGCCGCACGCAGCCACAGCTGCACACAGCTGCACGCAGCCGCAGCTGCACGCAGCCGCAGCTGCACGCAGCCGCAGCTGCACGCAGCCGCACGCAGCCACAGCTGCACACAGCCGCACGCAGCCACAGCTGCACACAGCTGCACACAGCCACAGCTGCACGCAGCCGCAGCTGCACGCAGCCACAGCCACAGCTGCACGCAGCCACAGCGGCCCACAGCCGCACACAGCCACAGCCGCACATAGCCGCACACAGCCACAGCTGCACACAGCCACAGCGGCACACCCGAACCTCCATTGGCAGTCGCTGCACCATCCGTCCCACGGCCGGCTCGATGGGCTTGCGGTTAAATGGCAAAATTGGCAACAGCGTGGGCCTGCAATTTGCTTGGTCACACCACTGCTGACGGAAGGACCTCCCTTAGAAGGACCTCTAGAGAGTCCTTCTAAAGAGGTTAATTGGCCTCCTGTTCCAGGCTGGTCAGACACCTTGAAATAAGTGGGAGTCACCCACACTATGCTCCACCTGACGATTGACGAACTGCAGTGTTACCCGTTCATATGGCTGTGTGGAGAGAGGCGGTCGGGGGTGGTTTGAGAAACTTTTTTCACCATTGCTGCGCCGGGAGATTAAATCGCTTCACCATTACACCATGGGAGCGGCCCCCTGCTTGTTAAGCCACATGTCGGCCTCTGTCTCAGGATCTCACGTGACGAGTGGGAGCGTGTTGGAGACAGCCGTATCAAGCGAGAGGGATGTTTGTGAACGACGTGAATCCCGATTCTAATCGGTGTCCGCCGTTCTCCGCGAGAGTGTCTCTGTTGTGATTGTGGGTTTATGTGTATTTTTGTATATATGTTGCGGGGAAAAAACTGCCGATACTTGCCAGTTGGTGAGGTTAATGTTACTCAAATTGGACCTTTTCGCTTGCCTGTGAGATGCAGGAGATGGTATCCCCTCCGTATTAAGATTTTGGCCATCACTTTGAAATGAGGCGGAGGGTCATGTGGTGACCTGGCTCCTGCCCCCTCCAACTTCCCCCCCCAGGGAGGGGAGGGGGGGGGATGAGCCCCGCACCAGCTTAGTGAATTATAAAAAAAAAACTGTGTGAAGTTTTCTCGGTGCCCAGCACAGGGTGGCGTTCACAGGGCTCCGAGTTGGAGTGCGCTGGCGACCAGCTGTGAAAGGCGGCATAAACGTCAAGCGCCAAATCCTGGCTCTTCCGTAGATGTTCGCAAATCCGACCTTGTCACACACAGTCGTGTACAGTATTTTTATTTTAACTCGTGTACATGAGCTTACTTCTTAAACACTGTAGTAAGGCATTTGCGCACGTTCAAGGTGGCTTGCGCTTATTTTTGCCCAGTAACCTATTTCTGCACGGTGGTGTAACTGTCGTTTTCTATTTGTGTTCAAGCACCCGTCGTTTTCACGTATCCGCCTACAGCTCAGTCCCTCCCTTCTGAGTTGGATTTGCCAAATAATACCAATAATAATAATAATAAGTTTTGTAACTCTCGCGGATTTAACGAAATGGACAAATCGATGATCAAACGCAACGTAGAGGCGCGGTAGCGAGGCGGCTCCGTGTGCTTCTTGAAATTGGAGGGGGGAGCGCCGATGCTGCGCATCTACACTGAGATCCAGACGGCCACAGGAAACCACCGCACGGCAAAGGGGGGACCACCCCTGCACCATGGGGTCACCGACGAAGCTGAGCGAGGAACTCCGTCATGCCCGGCGACTGCCAGCAGTCCGTGGTGTGAGGAGATGAGAAAGATAACGGGTGTTGCGGGCTGGGGGGGTGGGGATAGATTGCAGCCGTTCAGTACAGCGGGGTCGCACGCTTCCTCTGCACGGTTTCTCCCCGCTTGTCTGAGGCCCGGAAACCCGATCGCTGCGTCTGTGCGGTCGGGCGGCCGCGCACGCCTCGGCAGTGGAGCTCACGGGCCGCGGTCGATCGTTTCGGCATCAAGTTGCACCGTTCTGTTCATCGATCGGATATTTCGGCGAGGTTCGCTCGACCGCTCCGTATCGTGCGACTCGCTCGTGCGAGTCGTGGCTGTTGTCGTGTGTTTTTTTTTACGTAGTAAACCGCTTAATTTTGCTTGAGTCAATTCTCAGGTCCCACTGCGAGCATGGTCTCCATGCTGCCAAAGATAATTTACACTTGCTCGCTAAGATTTGCCACAAGTCATAAAACTTATTCATCTGAATGAGAGCCGCGGAGTTGATTAACTTATGACACGCCGAGTGTGTTCTGATGCTTGTCAGTGTAGTGCTTTACTGTGGGGTGCCAGGGTGGTGGCAGTGCAGTGGTGATGCTCGTGCCTCACAGCGAGAAGGGGCCTCGGTTCGAGATCCGTTCTGAGTGGAGTTTTTTGTATTCAGCATGGGTTTCCTCCAGGTTCTCCAGTTTCCTCTCATAGCTAAAAAACAAACAAACCGTACAATGTAACCAGCCCAAACATCCCTATGGTAAGAAATTATCTTGAAAATTACTCGGTTGAGATTACACGCAGGGGCATCAGCGGCAGCAACGTCAGCTTTCACTGCGTGAAAACTTGGCAGGGCCCTCCTGAAAATGAATCTCGAGACTCGGTGAGGCTTTACTGGGCAAACAAGCCTGATTATGGTAAGCAAAATAATCACTGTAAAATAGCGTGAAATGTTTCCGCCGTTACATTTCCAGAATTTCAGGCGCATGAATACGTCGCCGCAATTCCTCTTGGCATGTTTTGTATTTCCTGTTCTTTGTGCAGCTATTCAACCACATTACGGGGGGGGGGATCCAAGTAATTGTACCATGTAACAATTATTGGAATGTGTTTATATTGGGAAAAACAGCAGGATATGTTCTGGGCACCGACATCACCGTCCAAATGTGTGTGCCCTCTTTGATCAATTAGTCGCAAATTACTTCATTTGAAGTCCACTCATTTTGTTCCGGCAGTTGGTACCGCTTCTTTGATGATGATGATGATGTCCACAGATCTATCATGTGGAGCTCTTCCCCGTTTTCATACTGCGAAGGGGCAGCAGAGTGTAACGTCTGCATTGTTCTCTTGAATTCACAGTTTGTCCATTTGCTCTGTTAGTTGATTTCTTTTTTTGCTTGAGGGACCTACCTAAAATTTCGTTCAGCAATTTCAAGATTGTCTACGTCTTACCATGCGTTAATATTATTCCACCGAGTGCTTACTTTGTCCCTTATTGCAGTCAGCTACCTAGCTGCCGGGCTGGACCGTTTATGTTTTGCCAGTGAATCAATTCAAGCAATGTACTCGTCAAGTAAAGGTTCGCCACCTCCTGCACACGTCATTCTGACGTGCCGCTAAAACCTCCGCTCGTTTTTCAAGTTTCGCCTCATTCCAAATTTCACCACGTGAGCATTTATTACGCCCTTTTTCGGTGTTGACGGCAACATTGGAGAACGCCGTTAACCAACTCGCGTCTGTGCAGTTGCCTGCGTCACGCATCGGCCTGGTCTATTAATTCCGTAGTCGCAGTCGTGGTCAAAAGGGGAAAGTTTAATCGTTTTGTTGTTTTTGTTTTCATACAATTGTATCCATCGATGGTGCCACCCCCTGGTAGTCATTCAGCTTCCCGTTGGGGCACGGAGTGTGGTGCAGAGAGAGTGGTTTTAAGCGGGGCGCTGTGCGGCGGCCACTCCTGGCACCTCGCTTTTCCCCCAGCCTGCTACCCACAATACTCACCGCTTTTTTTCTGCATCCTGAGCAGGTGCAGGTAGAGAGGCCATTGTAGCTAACGAGGTATGGAAAGTGGTTTAGGAGTACAGAGAGAGAAGGTGTACAACTGCATGTACAGTCTCTGTTTTTCCTTTCACTATCTTGTACCGAGTTATTTTTTGCTTTTTGTAGGTAAAAAGTAGCATGAATGAACTTATTTTCGTTCCGATTCAATGTAGTCGCTACATTGTGACCTTTCTATGGGTTTGGCGACCTGAGAGCGGTGTGCTTCCTTGCGGTGTGCTTCCAAGAGCGGTGTGCTTCCTTGGGCCAGGCCGCTGGGCCAGGGTGGTGGCAGAGACACGGCTCAAAGAGAAGAGGGCGGAGGTCGGGGCCCACACTGGGACACAAACTCAATCTCGGGTTGTTGTTGCGTTTCTTCGACTAGAGGGCTCAAGTGAAATCTGCTCGCGAGATTTTCAAAGTTCTCCTGGGCAGTGCTGGGGCATCACTGACTCGCTTCTTTAGCTGCACGTTTTCTCAATCGCGTCCGCTGGTAAATTAGTCCGCGCAAAATCCTGCCTTTCGAAAAATCCTCGTTTACCGGAACGTAAACAAAATAGCAAGTCATGTAAGAAATTGACAACTTTTTAATTAGCACGATCGAAGCTAACGGATGGCTGTTGGGATAAAATCCATTTTAATTTTTGCAAACAGTCCTCTTTGCTCCGGTTTGTGTTTCTTTTGTCAGGATTTTAATCGGGCAAGTTCGTGACAGTAACACAACATTATACGACCATTTAAATAAATATTTGGTCATCTTTCAGAGAGTTATGCTGTGCCCCCCCCCCTTCCCCATTACAGACGGACGGAGAGAACTCGGGCATAAACGCTTTCCACTTTGGTTGAAAAGCATTAAAACCGAATTGATTATGTAAGCAAATGAGTACCTAATGAGCCTGTGGTGACACGCGTTCTTAAAGACACGGAGTACGAGGCGGATAAACGATCCGTGGGGAGAGGAGGTGTTAGCGCTGGGTGGCGAGTGGCCGCCCCCCCTCTGCTTGTCGCTCGCTCGCCCCCGTGGCTCGTGGCCGTCCCCTGCGTTTGTTGTGTCTGCCTCGCGCTCCATTTGCATTCGATGCAGACGCCCATAACTCACGATGTGGCGCTGGAGCGATCTCAAATGCCTTCCATTTGACGCGCCACCACGCAGCCTGCGCGTGAGAGCGTGCGTGTGTGCGTGTGTGCGTGCGCCTGTGTGCGTGTGCGCGGGTGTCTGCGTGTGAGCGTGTGCGCGTGTCTGTGCGTGGACGTTTTTTGCGCGTGTGTGAACGGGCATGCGTGTGCGTGGGCATGTGTGTGTGCGCATGTGTGCGCGTAGGCATCTCTGTGTGTGTGAACGTGGATGTGTGCACGTGTGAGCATCCGTGTGTGTGTTTGTGAGGATACGTGTTATCTGAACTGGTCCTGGGCCTCCCCTAGGTCTTCTCAGCCTCAAATGAGTACCGAATGCGGTGTGTAAAATCATTGCCACTGAGGTCGGGCGTGGTTGCTGACCACCCCACCCCTTCGTGTACCGTGCCGGCCCTCATAGGTGCTATTCGCTAACAACACTTACCCCAAGAATCTGCTTGTTTTTTTGCATGCATGCGTGTGTGCGTACGCGCGTGTGGGCGTCCGTGTGTGTGCATGTGGGTTTGCACCGGCTGCACCTAGCTCGCACGGCGAAGGTGTTTGTGCAGCGGCTCGTGTCTTCCTCGTCAACCATCGCCGTGTTTTTTCACTCGCGTTCAGCGTCGTCGTAAATCATCGGAGCAAATCGCGTTGCAGCATTTTCAAGCATATGTGTCCATAGGCCCGCTCACGCAAACGCACGCATGCGTGTTTTGTACAGTAAGCGTGTGCGTAGTTTGGCACGGTATCTGTGCAGCCATCGCCGCCAGCCAGCGATTTTAGAGCCGCGATGCATACGCGTATGTTTTTATTTAAGCGCCGTTTGTCACAATGTGTTAGTCATTAATTGTTTCGTGCGTTTAATACACATTTTGTGATTGCGCTATATTAATTACGGCTGCGCGTCAGGAGTGGCGCTGCATCCCGCTGCCCGTCGACTGCCCCCGATGACCCCCCCCCCTCCCCGTTCATTTATAGTCTGGAGCCCCTGGGTTTCTGCAGGCGGTTTGCTTTGGCCTCTGTACCCAGAGAGGGCCTCCCCAAGGTTGACTCGCCCCAAAATGGTGCTGCTTTTTCACAAGCAGCCGGGCGGGCGCACAGGAGAAAAAAAACCTTGCAGCCAGGCCACGCGTGCGCGCTCGTGTATGTGTACATGCCCGCACGCGCGTGCGTGTGTGCGTGCGTGTTTTTGCGTGCGTGTGTGTGTGTGTGCGGTAGTGTAATGGTTCGCGTGCTGTGCTACGAACCTGGCGACCCGAGTTTGATTCCCGCTCGCGGCCAACATCAGTGACGATTATCTGAACCGGTCCTTGTCCTCTCCTAGGTCGACTCAGCCTCAAATGAGTACCTGTTGCAATATGTATAAACATCGGCACTAGGAAGACAAAGGCGGTCGGGCGTGGTGCTGGCCAACCACCCCATCGTGTGCCGTTCTGGCATTCATAGGTACTCGCTAACAGCACTTGCTCCAACAGTCTGTTAAGGCTACACCGGGGATTTTTGTAATTGTTTCTGATGCCGCGCAATCCCACACTCGGCGGAATAAAAACAAATGCGGGGCCCTTAATTCTAGATTTGAAGCTTTCGTGACTGCAAGGATTCATATTCTTAGGTTTTTTCGGTAAAGTCACGTAGGTAAAACATTAAAATTAATTGAAGTAAAATAAAATAATAATATAATAATACTTTCATTAATTTTAATGTTTTACCTACGTGACTTTACCGAAAAAACCTAAGAATATGCGGGGCCCTTCTTGAATGGGGCCGGCCGTGAGAGGGCTTTGCGCGCGGCGCCGGTCAGCGTGCGCTGTGCCGGCCCAGCATTGGTGCTGCCGTGGCCCCGGCAACATCTTGCTGTAATCTGGGTCCTTAATTTTTTCCACTGAGACACTCGAACTTTGTGTGATTTGCATGCGGCAGAAGCAGCGACAGTGCAGATTAACTTCGCACACAAAAAGGTCCCTGTCGTGTGCACGTACAGACCGTTGGGACAAGTGCTGTTTGTGAGCAACTGTGTATGTCGGCACGGTCAGAGGACCAGTTTTGCCAGAAACCATGACCCCACTATTTATGTTTACACACGCTACCATATACTCATTTAATATTGAATCTACCAAGTTGGTTGGGCCAGGACAGGTTTAGACACTATTGTCCTCTGTTGTTATGGAATTGGATTCAGGTCACTAGGTTTTTAGCAGAACGTGCTAACCACTGCACGTTGCCCTATGCCAGGGGTCGGCAACCTACGGCTCCGGAGCCGCATGCGGCTCTTTACGGGCTGCTTCTTGACGATATGTACGTATGTACAGTATGTACTCAGATGCATTGCGGCTCTTGAAATACTGAATTTTGTACCGAATTGGAAAGAAATGGCTCTTCTTGTTATTTTGGTTGCCGACCCCTGCCCTATGCCAACCCATTGCCGAGTGAAGTCTTCCACAAATCGTGCATGTCATGGGGGGCTTTTTGACCATACTTCACCGCTCTGATCGATACGGATCGTTGAAAGGTGTTAAGAGCGGGCAGAACCGGCTAAGACAGGGCCATCGATGTTGGCCGTGGTTGGGGTTCGAGCTCCTGGTCATTGGGTTCATAGTGCAATGCACCAACCGCTGCACTGCCACCACAACCTACACACACACATACTACGGTACTGTGCATAGAATACGAAGCAACACTGCGTTAGAACCACGAGAAGCAATCGTGAGCTATCCACCGCTAGATAAAGGCTTCCCATCACTGCCACCATCCCACATGGTCCCCACGGTGCATCGATTCACCGAGCACCTGTAGACAGACTAATCCCATCTCTCAGTCTCAGCGGTCGGCTTCCCGCCACCGAATTGACCTCTGCGTACTCACAGCGGACACGCCACCCGGGATGCCCTTCTTACGGTACGTCGCAAGACCGGCACCCGAGCTCAATACACAGCGGTCGCCAAAAGTCTCCGCTCCCGCCACCGCCACCATCACCGCCACCACCGTTGGCGGGGGGGGCGGGGGGCTCAAGCGCACGCCCACCACCTCGCCTTACCAACCGCTCCATCTCACGATAAACAACAAACACGGGCCGGGACGGCGAGGGGGGGGGGTCCACACACCGCCCTGAGCGGTGGTGGACGTGGGAGTGGAAAGCGGCCCGCGAGCGGGTGGCGGTTGGGGGGCAGGCGGGGGATGCGAAGGGGAGGGGGGGTGCAGAGTGGGGGGGGAGGGGGTCACTCGAGTGCAGCCGCGCAAGTTATTCCTGATGCATTGTACGCACGTGACGATGCCCCTACAGTGAAAGGGCTTCGGCGGTCCGTTCTGAGCTAATATGGATTGCGTACACATTCGGGTGCTGGTTTGGAGAAGGAGAGAGGGGAGGGGGTGTTTATTATTTTTTATTTAAAGCTCCTTAGCTGGCATATATACCTAAGCTTGCACGGCCCCAGCAACCAAGCTTGCCAGTGCATCGCCACTTGTTAAGCGGCCAATGCGTAGAGCGGGACGAGCGGGGCAAGCCGGTAGATTTTTGGTCACGGCTCTTTACGTGTTTGTGCGCTTTCCTCGCGCTTGCTCGTTTTTTGCTGGGCACCCTTTTCTTTCCTGCTGTCAATGCATGAGAACGAAAATTGGCGGAATTAAAACCAGCGCAGGGCACTCCTCGAAGAAGAGTTTCGCAAACTCGGTAAACTTTAAAGATACGAAAAATGTTTCAACGGAATACACAGAAACGTTTGTCTTAGTAACAGCAGGCAACTTGGCAGCATTTGTTTGACAAGCGCGACTGCTGATGAGACTGAAGAAGCCAGAACTGGGCCAGAGTTCGCACACTCAAGCGAACTCTGCCAGGAAACATCAGTGGAGATCGGCCCACAGGGCTGATGACTTGAACATTTTTTTTAATGTATTTTAATACATGGAGACACAGACTCTTGCTTGCTGAGTCTATGTCTCCACGTGTTATGATCGATCGGCTGACCAGTTGACAATCAGCAGACGTCTAGGCCACTGAGAGGCGCACGGCGCTGGGCTGGTGGGGCGGCGTTAACGGCGCGGTGCTGGCGATGTTGGCTGTCCTGTGCCGGCGGCGTGGTACTCGTGGCGCGGCGGCGCCGGCGCGGTGCAAACGGTGCGGTGCTAACGGTGCGGTGCTAACGGTGCGGTGCTAACGGTGCGGTGCTAACGGTGCGGTGCTAACGGTGCGGTGCTAACGGTGCGGTGCTGGGGCCAGTTCTCTCGCTCGCTCGTCCCCCTCCAATCCGAGGAGCACCTGGCAGGCTGTGACGAGTCCATGCTGCCCAGCACACTGGTGACCTCCCTTGAAATAGTTAAGCAAGGCTGGACATTGCTCTCACAGTGTTATTGGACGCCAATAAACCCCCCAGCGTGCTGCCATTCGACATGTAAGTAGTCGTTTGTAATTTGTCTTATTGAGATGTCAGGCGGTGGCCCAAGTGCAGATGCACACGCGGCTGGTTTCAGTTTCAAATTAAATTGGGCGTACAAAGCTGGGGTTTGACAGCATCCCAGCCGCTGGCACGGCCACTCCGGTCAGAGGGGCCCCACTCGTTTTGAGGTTGATGCCTCGGGAATTCGTGTCGACGTTGGCCTTTTAACACCGCGACGGTCGAGTGCTTTCCGCTCGAGGGTTTACAGCAGCCCGCTCATGGCACCAGCCCCCGCCGCTGTTCCCCATGATGGGCTTCAGCCGTCATGGATGTTTATTTTATTTTAATTTACGTCAACATATCGAATACGTGCAGATGGTCGTGACTAACTTACAACTCATTTCTTTCTAACTGCTTTTTGCGTTTAGTTTTATGTCCTTCCCCCGCACTTCCTATGAGCATGGTTGGCTACCTACAGTGCAAAAGAAGTTCAACATACATTACTGAGTGAGTGATGTAAATTCTCATGGTGTTCCAGAAGGGATATTAAGCAGAATGTGGCATATATATATAGTTGAGTCTGTGCTTTTTTTAAATTCCAAAATAAAAATCATAATATTTTGGACTTTTGAGACCCAATAATTATTGACTGCAAAGTTGAATTTGTTTTTTGTCCGAGTCTGGAGTTTGCTACAAATGTACGGTTACGGGGCAGTCACGCGGCTTAGCGGGAGGACGCTCGCCGCTTTTTGCAGAGGTTCACGGTTTCAAATCCAGCGGCCTCCCTGGTTAACACTGCAGGTGTATTAACCGTAATACTACACGCCGTCAGCTGCAGAGTGGACATTAAGATCCCCATCACATCATTCCCAAGAGCATGCCATCATGTACTGGCGTCAAGATCGCAATTTTCCAAATTTGAAAAATTACTCGCATGTTGCTGACTTTCTACGTCACAACCATCTCCCTCTGGATATACAATAGTAGGAATAAAGCATAATAATGAATGAGTAGCTAAGCAAGTAATCCACCTGAAGAAGCTCCAAGGAAGTGGAGAGAAGCATCAGACATCATGCCGAACGGCACGCGGAACGACACGGAAATGCGTCGGAGAGGCATTGGTGCTCCCGAGCAGATAGCAGCTTCCTGCCATCACAGGCTCATGTCTGCCTGCCATGTGTCTCTATTCTGTTTCACTTGGATTTATTTCACAAAAATACATGGACATTGTGCAATTTTTACACTCATTCCCTCTCATCCTCCCATATTATTTATTGATTTGTCTCTCATCGCTTTCATTTTGTCAAAACATCTTTAACTCTCTCCCACACCATTATCCCATCTCATCCTTGCCTCCCCTCTGCCTGAGACTTTCCCGCTGTCTGACGTCAGTGCTTCTTTCCACTCAGATCCAAATGAACTCCAATTTGCTCTCACTCACCTATTTATTTAATAATCTCATCGCAGGCTGCCTTGAATAATAATTTACCTATTTTTTATGTATATACTGTGATTTGTTTTCTAGCTTTACGCCTCCAAAACGTATTTTGTTTAGTTTAGTCAACTTATTGCACGCAACGTTTGCTTTTCTCGGATTTTTTTTTATCTTGAGGCCAAATTTGCGGACGTCTTTCTGTCATTTCTGCAATCGTTTCCCCCGTAGTGCACTTTCAATTGGCCGTCGTCATGACCACGTTCAGCATCGTCGTCACCGCTGTACACAGCAGCTCGGTTGATGGGGTCGTGTCACCTCTAAAGCAGCTAAGAGGCCCTGCCATTGACTCACTGCATTGTCAAAAATATATAATGAATTATGCGACCAGTTGTGACCCAGAATCACAAGCATTCACTGAATTGTTCAGGCCGGAGAATGATCACACCACCACCATCCATTGAATATAAGGGGTTAGGATGCAACGCCGCATTGTTGCCGTCTTGCGTCATCGTGGAATGTTTTCACCATTTCTCTCCACTTCCCATCACTGCGGGGCATGTCAAAAGAATTTAATTGGGCACCGTGATATTGTATTGTTGGTGTAGGCTTCACTTGGGTACACGGCGGTGTGGCGGATCGGAAAATTGCGGCTGGCTCGCATGCCCCCCCCGCGGCCTCCCTCCACCCCCCCCCCCCCAAAAAAAATTGACGTTCGCGCCATTGTGCGTGAGTCACCCGCATGTTTGCGTTTCGGACAATCGCGTTTCCCGGTCGGAGCGGGCGTAACCAGCGTCGATTCGTGGCTGTTTGGCGAGGGCGGCTTCCCGCGACGGTGACAACGGAACGGCGTTTCCATTCCCGGGGTGTGCGTGTACGCGCCAGTCCACACGGCCGCGCGTTCCTACTTAATGCATTCAATCTAGTGGAATTGAACGATCGCGTTAAATTCGGTTCGGCACTGAAATTCGCCGCTAAGTTAAAAGAATCAACCGGAACCGAGTGCAGGACACACAAGGAGTAGAGGGAGAGCGAGGGTGAAATGGGAGGATGCGGTGGAACGAGATACGGGGACAGTGGATGTGACGGGGGAAGAGGCACGGAGTGGAAGCGAGTGGATGGAGGAAATCTCAACAGACGGTTCCCATGCAGTCATCGGACTTTTGGCTTAGAAGAAGACTTAAGTTGGTTAATTTCCAGCTCTGAGAATTAAAATATGGATTTGACTCTCATGCAATGAACATTCCTCTCAGTGGCAGGGAAGGTGGGAAAGTGCTGCCACCTATTCTTGTGTGGCTCAGAAGTATCCACTTCTGTGGGCCAGTCTCTTAACACAAAGGGTTGCCCGCTGCTTTGAGCGATCCGAATGGATTGTTCGTCTGCGTTCACGGTAAACAACAAAGTCGTTTAATTTATTTATTTGAAACTCATCCCTGGTGTATAATGCACAACACAGCCTTGTATTAGCCCATCAACTCAATGTAAACGAAATTACAAAACGATCTCTCGCCATCGTGTCTGGAGGCACGGGGCAGAGGAGGGGCGGGGCGGGGGTCCCCCCCGATCGTGGAGGGAAGTCCACGGGGCTCGGGTCAAACGGCGCTCGCTCGCCGGCTCACGGCGACGAGTGGCGGCACTCCGCCATGCTCCCGCCGAGCGCCGGTTTAGACATTAACGTAACGAGAACAGTCGCGCCGGCGAGGTCGGTCCAATCGCGCCGCAGGATGCGTAAGCAGCGGAGCGAGAGTACCACGTGGGGCACCCAGCGCGTGGTCAACAACACCGCGCGTGGATGTCTCTTTCACCCAGTAGCGGCGCCGCTGCGCGCCGACCAGGCATCTGCATTGGCACGGACGGTGACGCCCCCCACCCCACCCCCCCCACCCCCCCACCTCTTAAGCTTGTGGCAGATTGAAAACACCACGAGGCTGCCCTGCGCGGGTTAGTAAAGTTCTTGGTCGCAAAATATATTTACACCACAGCGTCAGGTGCTCAGACAGCGGCGGTGATCTTCCCGAGCGGTTGGAGTGCCCCCGTGTCCACCTGTCCATATCGCCGACACTTCACCCTGCAGTTCGCCCGTCGTCTGCCCTTTCTCCCACTGAGCAAAAAATAGGAGCTGGTGTGAGTTCATCATCATCATTGTATTCTCGGTTAAACTCGAAATATATAATGAATGCCGCCAGCACGAGTGTACCTCTCCGTGGCTAAATTTAACCTCGGGAGCTTGAAGGGAGGTAACGGCGAGAGTGAGCGAGTGAGCGGGTTGGGCCGTTGTGCCCAAGTGTGTCCGGCAAAACAACGTGGTGCGGGCGGAGAGGTGTGCGTTGCGCTTCCCCGCAGGCTCAAGCAAATGCCCCCAAGACCGTAGCAATCGCAGCATTGCGCTACCATGCTCGGTATTTCTCTTTCCTGTTTGTAGCGACTTCTGCTCGCTGTGGCTGCTTGCAGCTTCTGCGACGATGGGGCCAAACGAGCACACTCTCCTCATGACTCTCCTGCGCTCATTCTCCTGCGCTGTTCCCGTCTTAAAGCTTTCTGCTCCGTCCACGATGAACCTTCTCCGGTGCCGTCTGTCCAGCGCAGGGGTCGGCAACCCGCGGCTCCGGAGCCGCGTGCTGTGGCTCATTTAGGACTGCGGTGGCGGCTCTTGAATTTAGATTAAAACGGCTCTGCTTGTTATTTTGGAAGCCGACCCCTGACCATGAAAGTCCAGTTGACCACGGGCAGGGGTCGCCAACCTGCGGCTGCTTGGTGACGTTATTTATTAAGGACCGCCCTCTTGTATTCAAATTGCATTGCGGCTCTTGAAATATTGAGTTGTTTATCAAAATCGAAAAAAAATGGCTGTTCTTGTTATTTTGGTTGCCGACCCCTGATCCGGCACATTTTGCTTTTCCTCTTCCCGTTTATAAATAGAAATACTAATCATTTGCAACCCTTTGTCAATCCACTTCTGAATGGAAGCCTCCGCACGCAATATTTGTCATGGTGGTTGTTTGGCCATACTTCAACGTGCTGGTCAGTGCGAGTTGGTGAAGGGGGTGACCAGGGCCTGTTCAAATATCACTCGCCGCTGATTATAACCGTGGCTGGGAATTGAACTCGGTTTCACTGGGTTCACTGCGTGATGCACCTGCTGCTCACTGCAACTATGCAATCAAGCAAATCCTTAAGCGCGTCATCTAGAAAAGTGAAACGTGGTGCTCCTCTCAGTTGAGAGTGGTTCAGCGCTCATTTACTGTGCTTAGCCGCTACGTCACCTAGCCACATCGTCAATGGTTTAATAATAATAGCGACAAGGTTTATGATGTAATAATCATTTGAGTCCATGCCGCCATCCACTGGTCGCTTAGTTCATCTTAACAATTAGCAGCTCCCATTCGTGATGCAGAGAGAGTAGTAATATTTGTTCTTAATTGCGTCTAATTATTTTTTTATACTCCGCGAAAATATGTTGCCATTTTTATGGATGTTGTTGAAGCCTGGGTCTCCTGGGCTCTTAACCTGGTCATCAGCGAGGCTCATCTGTCTCTCCAAGATTACTTGAGATGAGAGGGAACCATTATTAACTTTGTTCAACCGGGATAATGTACGGAATCACAAACGTTCACCTCACTTCTTCTTGGTTCTTTCGGTAAAGTCACGTAGAAGGGAAATAATAAAAAAGTAAAAATAAAACATAATAAAATAATAAAAATAAAACATAATAAAATAACACTATTTTATTATGTTTTATTTTTATCATTTTATTATTTCCCTTCTACGTGACTTTACCCAAAGAACCAAGAAGATTAATCCCTGCAGTCACGAAAGCTTTAAATCGAAAGTTCACTTCACTTTCGTTGCTGCCAATTCTTTTTTTACAATGCGGGTTTGAGATCACGAGGATTGACCGTGGCTGATGGTTACCATGACGATTGCGACGCAGGTCCAAGTCACGGCAACCAACGCGTATCGCGGCAATTCCGTACTGCCGTGCGCAACGGTGATCGAACCTCCAAACCTGGTGTGGACCGAACTCTGCCGCTGATGCACGCGGCTGCTCATCGATGTCGGTCGCGTGTAGTGGGGTGTCGCTAACGCTGCCCGGGCCCCGCCTTGCTCGCATCATCGCTCGCTCACTTAAGGAAGCCGAGATGGGATTGTGTCACGCGTTATGGCAAGCGATGTTTTCCTTGAAGGAGTGGGGTGGGGTGGGGCGTGGTGGGAGCCACGAACATGAATGTCGATTCACTTATTTGCCCCCCCCTCGCCCCCGCGTGGTTTCACAAGATTAAGTGGCAAATGAATTGTGTTGCAAAAGCTCTGTTTATCATGCGTGAGGGCGGAAGGGTTTCTCCGAAAGCCAAGGGAGCAGCGGTGATGCAACTGCGATGCCAAAGGCAAAACAAGACGCGCGCGAAGTCTGCGCCGCCAGCGCCGCGCCGTCGCCCTGCCCGGGGGTCCTCCCCGGCACCCGCCCCCCGGGAAGGGACGGTCTTCGAAACTAAACTTGGCCGACGTTTTTGCCACTTGAAAGACCGTGAAGTTGCGTTGGAGCGCTCTGTCATGGTGCTCGTGTTAATGTCGAAATGCGTAACGGCGACATTGCTGGTAACGTCACTCGAGTGTCAACATGACACGTCTCATCCGGCAAGGTGGCTCCGTGGAGGTAGAGCAGTGTTCTTCATTGCAAGACCCATGGGCCACTGGCGGCCTTTAGTACGGCCCCTGACGTGCGGCCCCTGACAATACACAATTGTGACAACACCCCCCATCATCATCATCATCGTGCTGTCAAACCCAGTGGTTTAGAACGTGTCTTATCGACGAAAGAGCGAGCGGAAGTTTTGCAAATTCAAATCCTGGTTGGGGGTTGACTCTGCCCCATCATCTGTCAAGGAGACGAGAAAATACCTTCCACTTTTGTTGGGAAGTCAACAGTAGTTGTCCTGTGTACAGACTCATCCTCACCATATGAATGTGGAATATCCGCCACTGCATCAGAGCTGTGAACAGGGATATGAGCACTGCCTCAATGCTCATTTGAGCAGGAAATCAACATTTTTTTTATATAAATATTTTTTTTTATGTCGATGAAGCTTCACCCTTGACACAGAGGTCAGGTGCGATTCTACAAGATACTCAGCTCTGGTGACCTCCTTTGGTCTTATAAGTTGAATGAAAAGTCGTAATTTATTTCGTCATTTCATGAACGGCCGACTGCACATTTACAATGATGATAATAATAAGTATGGGAGAAGAGAATTCACGTCGTAGCGATGGTGGGGTGCCAGCATGGAGAGATGCGGTAGCTCACGCACACCTATTGGACATGCGCATGAAAGACAAAGGCAAAAATCTCCCATGTCGCGTGCACAGGCTGTTGGGGCAAGTGCTGGCTTGGCACACGAGAGCCGGGTGGTGTGGCCTCATCACGTCCCGGCTGCCTTTGTCTCCCCAGTGCTGATGGGTACCCACCGCATCAGGTCCTCCAATTTAAGGCCGAATCAACTCGGGGAATGTCCAGCACCGGTTCAGATATTCGTCACCGAATGTTGGCCGTGAGTGGGAATCGAACTCGAGTTTGCGGCGGTGCGATGAACTCGCGCACACACGCACTCGCACCCGCATGCAAGCGCAGGTGCTGCTGTGGTGCGCGCGGGCACGCGGGGGGACGCGCGGATTAAGGTCAAAAGGCCGATCGCTGATGCAAAGCGCACACGTGATCGTATCTCATATGACACGGGTTGTATATGACTGCGCTAGTGTTGTCAGCGGGCGCCGCCTTAAATACTTGCTTAATTTCACCCTGCGTTACCATTCACAGTACGCTGCTACCAGCACGTGGTGAGCGTTTATTATTATTATATTATTATTTGTTCGTTTACGCCACCGTCCACTTCTGCTAGCGACGTGCCCTGTCCACAAAGCTTATTTAGTTGTTTTATTAACAGGCAGCATGGCGCCTTTCTAACTTTCGATGGTCAAAACAAACACATCGGAGTGGTGGCCGAAGGTGGGAACATGGCCGGGAGGAGGACATGCACCGTGGAGATGGAGCGATTCAATCGGCTCATTTGCAGGAGCGAGTTGAATTGTTGCATCGCAGGATCGTGTCTGACAGCTTGGGAAGACTTCCATCCAGCAGTCGATTCGACACCATCATGGCTGATAATGATGTGATGATGATGAAAACGACGAATATTATGAATTTCAGTCAAGCGAGAGATTTGCGAGTATATTAACTCATCGCTTGGGCTATGACGTGGCAGTTGAATGGCCGCCTCCTGAGAACGACATCACAGGATCCCGACGGTCGTGCATCGGGCGCGGTGTCCAATGACGGACGGCGGCGATCGTCCGGCCGCGGCGCGAGCTGGAGAGACGACGGAACGGTGATGCGGTTGATGGTTGGGCCACCCAGCGAGAGGCGGAGGGGTAACGACGCTTGGCAGCACCGGGAACCTTGGCGGTGCTCGGAGCGCGCCGACGCGCGAGCTCCCCACGGTGCAGCGCTGGGTCTTTAAGCCGGCTCACAGCCAGGCTCAAGCCGCCACCACCACCCCCCTCACCCTGCCCCCCCCGCACCCCACCGCAACACACCCCCCTCACAAAAATAACCGCGCTCCAGTATTTGAACCGAGCGCGCATTTGGAAAGGCTTAAGGATGCGTTCACAAGCGGCGGCGGTGGCGGTGGAGATGGTTACTCGCTGACCCGCTCGTACTGGACACGTGCGACAAAGAGCTTTGAAGCTCGTCGGATTCCTCCTGCAGTCGAAATAAAGATTCTGATTCTGTAAGGTGCAGCTGGGCTGCAGAAGAAAAATAAAAATACGCAAGGGGGTGGTGGGGGTGGTGGTGATGCAGAATGGATAATGACCACTGGTCGAGACTTGAGATGGGTGTGCGGCCGCCGAGGAAAGGAACGCAACGGAGAGGAGTGACGTCGCGCCGCGCAGATTCCACGATGAAATCGTCTCCCTGCGCGCGGGCGCTGGGTGCGGATTGTCACGTCACGACGCCGTTGGAGATAGCGACAGCTTTGCGGTGTGGGGAGGGGGCGGAGACTTTTAATCCAGCAGTGGATAGATTTTGGCTGCTAATTACGACGGTGCTGCGTGGAGCACAGATAATTGTGCGTGCAGTCGATTCTGAAAAACCCGCAGGAGCAGCAGTAAAAGCGCTGTCGGCACGCTGCAGGGCACGTGTTAAGTTGCACTCGTTAAAATTCCCAGCGGACAAGGAGGGCTTTGACTTGCAGAGCTATGGCAATTCCCCCATAAACACAACTCTTTGAGAAAAGGAATCGCAAGAAAGATCGCTGTCGCGTTACTTCTGCCGGGGCGTTTGTCCCGCAAGGTGGGGGTCCGCTTTCCGAAGTCCTCCCTCTCTCCACCGTCTTCGATCCATCGCCACCTCCACAGCAACATCTCCACAGCAACACCGCCGCGTGTTCTCAGGTCCTCACTGACAACTTCACGCCATCTCTTCTTGGGTCCTCCTTCTCTTTCCCTTCCCGCCAATCTCTTTTCTTGTGCCAGTCCGGTGAACACACCGAGTGCATCTCTGACCGACAAGGAGCCGAACGCACTGCCCAGCGTGAGCCTTGCTTGCTCACTGCCGTCTCATTTTATCTCCCCGCAGATATCCGAATCGTACACTTGATGTTTTTCTTGTTTTAGACAGGTGTGCGTTGCGTTGTTGCGGCATGCGGCCTTGACCGATGGCACGGGGTCTTGAGCTATAACACTGTAAGCTATTTTGATTTTACCAGGTAAGGCCCACTGAGCTATGAAGATATTTTTCAGAAACGACCTGGCTACCATTGATAGCCCAAAGATATGGCTTATTGTGTGGCAATTTATTGCCGCCAAATACTCTAAACACATGATTCTAAATGTGGAGAGAAAAACCGGAGGACCGGGAGAAAAATCCACACGAGCACGGGGAGAACATGCAAACTCTAAATAATACAGATGCCAGGATTTGAATCGAACCCACGACCTCCTGTATACCAGTGAGGTAGTTAACATCTCGCCACCTTGGCAGTGGCCGGTAGTCGTGGGTGCTGGGGTGGACAGCCAAAGTCAAACATTTACCTTGCGCGGCGCACTTTCAACAGCTGTGAAAATATTTTAGTCTTAGGTAGCCGTATGTCACTGGAAGGGCTAATGATCCACGTCTCCCAAAGAGGCCCTGCTGTCCACAATTTACACCCGACGATCATCGTAGCCAACTATAACTCTGTGCCTTGAGAGATTTCACGATACGGTTGTTTGTGCTGCGGCGAGTGCGAAGGATTGTGAAGGTGCTGCATTTCCCAGTTTGCCTTATTGATGAGCCGAGGGCGGAATAACCCATTACTGCAGCAGTCTGGCTGCAGTAGGCCCTCCGGCAATGCACTGCAAATGCATTTCTACATTCCTTAAGGGGTCGATTATAAAATAAAGACGCATTAATACTGCAGTCGTTCTGGGGAGAGTTTGCTGTAATGGCTGTGTGTAGGAGAGTTGGATGTGTTTGTGGGAATGTGAGGAGCGGTGGCGCAATGCTTAGTGCACTGAGCGAGGAACATGGCCACCCGAGTTCGATTCCCGCTCACGGCCAATGACAGTGGTGAATATTTGAACCGGTCCCTGAGCCTCCCCTAGGTCGCCACGGCCTTAAATGAGTACCTGGTATGGTGGGCCCAACACATCGGTGGAGAGACAAAAACCGCCACCCACCTGCCCGTGTGTCATGCCAGCCTTCATAGGCGCTCGCGAACAGCACTTGCCCCAAGTCTCTTCAAGACTTTCCAGGGGATCTTTGTCTGTGTGTGGGAATGGTGATGCTAGCCTGTGGTTCGTACACCCGTGCTACAAACCCAGCACTTAATTATGATGCCCAGCTACGGCTGGCAGCACTGACGAGTGATATTTAAACCGAGTCCTGGGACTTTCCTCCGTGTGTTAACATACGCATATGCACCGGGGAGACGAAAATGCTGTCAGGCGCGGTGGTGGGCTTCTGGATACACCACTCCTGTGCCGTGCCGGCCTTAATAGGTTGTTGCTAACAGAACCTGCTCCAGCAGTCTATGAGGCTACACGAGGGGGGGGGGGGGGGTGAGCTTGTGTGAGTCTTTGAGTCCACGAGTAGACATTTCACGAACTAAAATTACTGTTTGCCGGTTGCTGCGCCAGAATGGCTCTTGACTGGATCTGATCTGGCAGAGAGGGGCGGCAATTTCCCTTTTGAGTTTGTCCGTGCGTGCATGTCTGCAAGCGTGTGTGAATGCGTGTGAACGAGCGTGCGTACGTGTGGGTGGGTGCGCGTGCGTGCGTGCCTGTTTGTGGGGGTGTGTTTTTCTGAAAATATTTTGCCGGCTGGCAACGTTTGTACCTCCAAACACATTTTCAGATTTTGCGGTTCCTAACAAACAAACAAAAACACACAGGAATAAAATAAAAAAGGGACTGGGCGGTGGCTACGGACGGAGGGCTCCCCTGGGTCACAGCCTACTTACGCACGTACATCTAGCACGTGTTCGTGCGCACGCACGCACCTCCACACATGAGCGGGAATCGCCGTCGTGGATTCGCGCGGGATTGTGTGACGCATGCACAAACGCGGACAAATTGTCCCCCTTTCGCCAGAACAGATTTTTGGGGCAAGTGCTGTTAACGATCACCAAGATAGGATGGTACAGTACACCAGGTGTTGGTTATTACCAGCACCATGCCCGGCCGCCTTTGTCTTTCCAGTGCTGATGTTTGCACTCCACACCATATACTCATTTAAGGCCGAGTCCCCTAGGTGGCGGGGGAGGCCCAGGACCGGTTCAGATATTCTCCACCGATACTGGCTGTGAGCAGGATTCGAACTCGGGTTGCTGGGGTCATAACGCAGTGCCGCTAACCACCACACTTGATGCGCGCGCACATAGGCAGCCGCGGACGTGCGTGTGTGCACGTGCGTTGGGGCATACGGCCACGAGCTGGCAAGTAGTCCAGCCCATTTCCTGAGCGCCGGTAAGCGCTGGCCGGGGTAACCAGGAGACGCTGGCTGCCGCGGTGGGAATGATCAGCTGTTGGGGGCTCCGTTGTTGAGTTCGCCATACCGGCGCCACATTAAAAATCCCGGGGCATTGAAAATAATTTTTACGAGTTTATTTATTCCGTCTTGAATGCAATTTCCTATCTTTGTGTTTCGCGCTGGCCCTGGAAGTAATAAACGGCACGCGTGACGTCGCGAGTCGCCCAGCGGTGATTAGCCACTGCGGACACAATTGAACGTCGTCGTCGTCATCGCCAGCCATGATCTATCCCGCTGCCTTCACCACGTCTCACGGCCTCGCAATGCTTCGGTCCATCGAGCCCTCGCACAGGAAGTTTTCTCGGGAGCGTTCACAATCGAGCATAATTGGGGAAAATCCTGGTGTGCACCTTCTCCTGAACATGTCGATAACTCCCAAGAGAATCAAAACATCAATACTGGAGAGAGAACAGTGGCGGCCGAGCGCGATACTGGCCACACCCACCCCCTCGAGCGGCCTTCGTAGCCGCTCGCTAAAACAGCACTTGTCCCCAAGGGTCTGCTAAAGGCTACGGAGAGGCGGGACCTTTGTCTTTGTACATCCTTGAAGCCCGCACGTCGGTTATTGTTTTGAGCCGGCGTGGGACTTGTGGGTGAGCCTTCTCTCACAACGCTCGCTCGCTCTGCCCCCGGGGGCGGCGTCTCGCACAAGAGACATTTGTTGTGTTTGTTGACGACGTGCGTATTAGCGGCGTTGCAATTTTTGTAAATACCGCGACGTTTTGACACTCGCCGTGGGAGCCTTGTGAAGGGCCTAGCGCACAGCGATGACCTACTTTCGCGAGTGATGTCACATGCTCCTACAGCACATCAAGCTTGTCTATAGTGGGGGGGGGGGGGTTACAATATAAACACGAACGTTCTCCGCACCGCCGCTGTGTTCTTTGAGGCGCGCTCAATCTGACCCCTTCCCTTCCGCTTCCTCAAAAGCGCAATTGCGCGCACCTGGGCGGCATTTACAATGCTGTTTGGGCGTCAACCGCTTCATCCGCGGAAGCCCCCCCCCCACCACCCCCTCCGCTCTCGACCGTGTTTATTGCGCCATCAGAATTGTCATCGTACCTAGCCGGCATCCGGTTGCGAAGGGTTTCGCCGCGAATCGAGGAAGTGTCGGCGCTCGTCCCGTCGAGGCGGACAAGTTATTTGGTTTGGAAGCAAGCCCCACATTGTCCCCGTTTCCTGCAGCTGACTGGGATGGCCGTCGATACGCGACTCGAACGCTGTCAGAGTCAAAGCAATCGGATAAGACAAAGCGTGGGCACTTCCCCGATTGTTCGCAGCGGACATAAATGCAAAGAAATAAATAAATATTTACATCTGGCGGCTGAAGTGCGGTGGCCTTGAACTGGTTTTGACTTGACCGCGCCTCGTCAGCAAGCTGCGGTGGCCAACTCGGGGATCCCTTCATCCAGCAGTTGATTGATTGGGGCGGATGATGATGATGGAACCAGTGTAACCGGATTCTTTGATCTGTTGAGGAGGAGCAGTCGCCCCACGTCACATAGAGTTGCAGCGATCCACACTGTTTGTAATTCCTCAAGCGTCTGTACTTTCCCTGTGCAGGAGGTGTCAGTCGTGGGGATTGTTTGACGATACTTCACCACGGCGGTGATTGAAGCACACAGCGCAAGCGAGCTAATCACTGCTATTACGTTCGAGACTCAAGGCTCTGAATTCCAAGTGCGGAAACGTAATCGCGATTGCTAAATTACAAGACTGTCGATAACAATGCAGGGTCGGTGAAGGGGGTGGCCCGTGATCAGTAGAGATATCCCTTGCTGCCGACGTTGGCCGTGGCTGGGAATGAAACCCAAGTCGCCCGGTTCGGAGTACAACATACAAACCTCTGCACCACCACTCCACCCATCCCCTCCCCCCGTGTAAAATATAGGGGCAGTAAAATAATTAGAAAAAATGGGTTTGCAAGAATCGCAGCAGCAGCAGCAACAAGACGAGCCTGAGCAATAGAAATTTTACGGAATGGGAGGCTCGCGCTCTTTATAAAGTGGCCGATTGTTGCCGCCGGCCGTGAGAATACGGCCGAGAGTCAAATCCCACATTTGGCGGAGGCGTGGCGCGGTGTCGTCAACTCGCTCCCAGGATGCACTGGCTGCACGACCTCTCTCGTGCCGCCACCCCCGTTCCCCGCCCCGCTCTCAGTGTCGTTAAATCCCGCGTACACTCGTCGTACATTGTGCTGTAAAAGAGATGGATTTCGTTGTACCCCGGTTCGGTCACTATTGCATTGTTGTTGGCAATATAAACAAATGAGACGGTCTACTATAGCTCGCTGAAAGTTGGAGGCCTTTATTGGGACCATTGTGCATGGGGAATAGGTCACAAATGATAGATCATCAATAGTGGCTTATCAGATGGAAATTTATAGCAGCCAAATGTTCTAAAAAACGCATGTTTCTAAATGTGGAGGGAAAAACCGGAGGTCTCGGAGAAAAATCGACACCACCACAGGGACTAAGACATGCCAACTCCAAATATACAGCAGCAGGCTTCAGGGTTCGAATCGAACCCACGACCTCCTGTATGCCAGGCAAAGGTGTTAACATCTTGGCCCACCGCGGCACCCCATGATCGGATATCCCAGCTCTACTTTGGAGGAAACTTGGCTGTGTCAGAAAACTCTGGCCGCGGCGCCTTCGGAAATGCTCCGCGTTTAATTGGATAGCGACCGTGGCGTTGCCGGATATTTGCCTGCCCGTTTACCTCGTGCCACGCCACTCCTCGGGCAAGGGCAGCGTCGCCGAGTAGCGCCCGGAGGCGGTGGCCCCGGCACTTCCCAGAGGTCACGGGGTCAAGAGTTCCGTAGCAGCTCGGGGCACTCGACCCCCACTGACACTTGACCCAAGACAAACTGACACCCCCCGCCGCGTCGCCGCCCCCTCCACTGCCCGCCACTTACTCTGGGTGGCATCGGGAGATGCGTGAAGGTAGGGGGGGGGTCAAGTGGACAAGCGAGATGAGACGGGACGAGGAACAAACACTCCGCCCCACTGTTTTAGACTCGGCAAAAATCGTTTCTTCTTCAACGGAGCACTGCGGTTGCCATAACCCAGGTTCACGGTTCTAATCTGACAGGCTGCTCTGGTTAATGCTTGTGGTGCGGAAGCCATAAAATACTCCGGTCCTTCTGCTGCAGAGTGGACGTCAAAGATGCCGTGACGTCATTCGATAAAGATTTAGGCCGTTGTGTGTCGGCGTCGTAATCCCAATCTCCCACATTTAAAAATGACTCGCGCATTACTTCATAGGGAAGCGCAGCGATTATGTCCCCCGCCTCCCCTCAGTGGCAAACTTGGGAGGACCCTACTGAAAAATAATCTCAAGGCTCGGCGAGGCTTTCCTGGCTAAACAAGCGTAATATGCAACAACCAAATATACACACGTGTGTGTACCTCGGGGCAGCGAATAATAGTGGACTGAAATAAAAATGGTGAACTGAAGAGGCAGGTGGAGGCAGCCCTGGAGTGCTTTTGAAAACGTGAGCTTGCAAATGATCAGTGACTCACCAAAATGTGCCTTCGGGAGAAAGTTCTTGATCAGTGCATACTACTTGCTGCTGTGACTGATGGAGCAGAAACGTGATTATCATACTATTATATTTTTTAAAAAGTTTTGCTGGCTGGCTTGCGGGCGGGCGGAATGAAACCTGAAAAGTGCGCAAAGAAGCGAGGGAGACATGCAAGCTTGAAAATGCATTGTGAGATAGAAAGAGGAGGACGTGGTTTCGAGAATGTACGTAGCTCAAACACGTCGCTCGAAGGAACAATGACTGACGGTCCAGAATAACAACGGGGTGGGAAACAAGGAACGGGGAGATGGAGCGTGCCGGTGCGTGGCGGATTAATACATCGCGAGATTGTCAGAGGTGCTGTGGGAGGAGAGGCCTTCATCAGGCAGTGGATTGACTATGGCTAATGATAACGATGGTGATGATTCTTGACTTTTATTGCTTTTATCTTCGCTATTATTATTTTGTTGTCTCTTGCCACCACCACGCAGATTGGGTTGCTGCAGGGACGGCGAACTCGGCGAGGATGCGTCGCTGTGAGCTAACGTGTTGCGCTGTTCCCACTCAAAATGGTGGCGGCTCGGGAGAGTTGAATAACAACCTTTAACCGGCACGCTTGCATAACCCGCCAACCCGCCCGCCCACCCGCCCCCCAGTGTTTGTGTGCACGTCCTCCGTGTGCGCGCGTTCCTGTGCGAGCGCGCGCGTGCACGCGCTTGTCACAGCGAGCGAGCGCGCGCTTGTTTTTAACACAGTCATTGAACCTTGGCAGAGTCCACTAACTGATCGTAACTTGGGGCAGTGTCATCATGCTCAAAGAACACGAGATAAACACGGAGGGGAGGTGGGGAAGGGGGGGGGGACCGTTGGTACACGGGCTGCTACGCATGCGCGCTACGAACACGCGGAGTCGCGGACTCGCTTAGTTACGCCTTCTGTTGTTGCTGCACAGGGCGAAGGAAGAGATGTTATAATAAAGTAGTACATTTGGTATTCGAGCGATTCTTATAGCGCTTCACGCAGGCAGCTGTGTTTCACGGACGGGTTGTAGTCTGCCGGTGGGGAAGCGGTGGAATTGATCAAATTCGGTCAGTTTTGACCGTGACGCCGGCACGCGAATGGCCTGCTCGTTTCTGATGACATCACGGGGGTCATTAACGTCCGCGCTGCGGCCGGAGTCGAGCCGCGAACCTCTACAACGAGCGGCGTGTTACACGTGCCGGCGCCCCCCCCCCCACCGCTATCTCTGTGCGCGATCACGAACAGGGCACGCATGCCTTCCCCCCACCCCCCCTATTCACATTGTGCTCGCACACCGTTTGGATTTAAATATAAACGTTACGCGCTTCGGCCGCGGCAAAGAGGAAACGTGCCGGAGGAGACATTTTCACGCTGCTACCATGGGTTAATTTGGTCTATTTCCTGGTTAAATAGAGGACCCTGCTACTGCTACCGTACGGTAGCACCCAACGCTGTGAACCAGTCAGGAACACAAATTTGATTCCCATGCCACGTCTGACATCGGCGGCAAGGGAGCTCTAAAGCGGTGCTGGGTGCACGTACCGACTGGTGCAGTCGCCTAATTGCGAATGTGTGGAAGTGCAATCTGTGTGGTGTCGCTTAACCGGCCACTGCCCCCCCCCCCCATTAGAGGCTCGCACAGAAGCCAAAGGAACGGTATACATCAAGCGGCTCCTGTGCCGTCCAATAGATTACCCAACTGAACATAGACAATTTGTACGTCGCTGCTGTCGCCAGACCCACAACGTGCAGTTAGCGTATTTTTACAGTTGCATTTCAGCGTGAAGTAAGGTGAAACCGCCGCCATCGCCACAACAGCATGGGGAGGCCTCCATCCAGCAGTGGACTGGCTGAGGGCTGTACACAGTGTCCGTTGTGGCTACTTCCTCGCCGCGTCCTTTGGACCGCCTGCCCTCGCGTTGGGGGAGGGGCGCGGGAAGGGGCAGCAGTCGCTTCCCCTTGGGACACGATTCTCACGCGACCTGCTTTTCGTGCTTCACTTGCGTAACGCGTGTAACTGGACAAACTATGCGCGCCCGTAATCGGCATAACAATAATACGACCTGAAAGCCGCCACTGCCAACGTCTATATGGCGAGTGATATCTGAACCATTCCTGGGCCCTAATCTTCAGTAATCTGCGCCGATCAGCTTGGTGAAATATGGTCAGTTAAACCCCCGCTCCCATCCCCCCAGCCACAACCTGCACGATGTGGGGAGGGCTTCGTCCAGCAGCGGATTTGCCTATTTGCTGTTTATAAACTAAACTATTTTTTATTTTACCAGTTAAGGCCCACTGAGCTGTATAGCTCTTTTTCAGAAGTGACCCGGCCACAAATGATAGCCCAGTGAAGTGCATATTATAATGTGGAAATGTATAGCAGCCAAATACTCGAACCACATTGTTGATTCTAAATACGGAGGGAAAAAACCAGACCCGGGAGAAAAATCCACACGACTGTGTGGTAACATCTAACCTCGAGAAAATGAACGTTAATGTCAACAAAAGAAACGGCCGCTGGTTTGTTAGGCAAGAGCCGTGCTTGGGGAATTCACATTTACCTGTAATGTGTTTTGCGCTGTAATTGAGGAGGAAATGAAGAGAGCGAGAAAACAATGAAAGGCTGAAAGGCGCGCCAAGATAAAGTGGGGAGGGGTGGGGGGGCCGCGATTTGAGTCCACGGCCTTGAGCTCTCGGGGGTGCTGGCCGCAGTTTGCGAGTGAGTGGCCCCACGGTGTGCAGGAAGTCGTGGGTTCGATCCCGACCCTGACGATGCCTGTATATTTGGAGTTTGCACATCTCGCCCCGTGGTCGCGTGGATTTTTCACCGGGTCCGCCGGTTTTCCCCTTCACATTTACAATCGACACGCCTTTAAGAGTTTTTGGCTGCTGCTATAAATTTCCACATGGTAAGCCACTTCGTTGAGCTATCCTTTGTGACCAGGTCGCTTCTGAAAAATAGCTCTCAGTGGGCCTTACCTGGTAAAATTAAAATAGTGGATTTTTTTTTTTAGAAAACCCGCGATGACGACAGCACGGTTCCATCTCCGCCTAAGCCGCGTCTGGGCCACGTCCCTCGGAGCGGCGTTCTCGCGGAGTTGCCCCTGTCGATCCCGTCCGTAGCTTCGCCCGCCACGGCACCGTTGCCGCTTTTGACGCCGAGCCCCAGCCGGGTTTGGTTGACAAATCTACAGCGTGTTGGCCGCTCTGCCTGACCCACGCTGTCGTTGGGGACGACGACTGGCGACGAGGGTGGTCATATCGACGATGTTGGCGATGTAACGATCGGCAAAGAGGCGTGCGGCGGGCCATGCCGCAGTGCGAGAGCCGGCTCTCGTCCCGTAAGAGCGCCGTTAGAATCGGGAGCTGCCCATCCCACGCCATGCCACCCAACTCTCACAAACGTAACGTGAAGAACATGGGGCGGAGCGCTGGCTCGGTGGTTAGCGCAATGCGCTATGAAGCCGGCAACCCGAATTCAATTTTCGGCGACGGCGGCAAATATCAGTGGCAAGCGATATCTAAATCGGTCCTGGGCATCTCCGGCACTCATTGACCACCAACGCTCACTGAGGAAGTGCGGTCAAAAAATGTACCCACGGCCAACACGCCGTGGTTCAGGCCTCCATCCTGCAATGCGTTGGCGAAGGGTTCTAAGTTTTTATGATTTTTAACTGATTGTTTTTTTCCTTTCATTCAACACGAGCCCCAGTACACGGCGCAAACCGCAGTAAGGAAAGAGGGGTACAGAAATTTGGTTCGCGGGCCGCTCAGTTCTGGATGAGGGAAAAAAGAAATGGAGTTTGTGCGAGCAAGGACGTCGGTTTTTACACGTTACCATTACGATGATCTTATACGCTACGTTTCATGCGTTACGATTAAGTATTCGGGCGTCTCTCCTAGTGCCTGACGAACTTCCCTGCCGCTCGTGGGAGTGCCCCCCCCCCCCGTCGTCCACGTTACGAAGGACGTACGCTCCGTAATCGCGATTGCAATTCGTTACCCGGTACCTTTACGCCTTTTGCAGGGAAGACCCGCTTTGGGGTTCTTTTGTCACTGGTTTATATACAGGGTGGGCCAAAAGTCAGTACACGTCAGGTTATTTCATTGACTTTTACGCTGGCATTACAAGTTTTAATTGTTTATTCTTTCAGGTTAATATTTTTTGTTCTATTATCATGAATATCTATATTTTTTCCTGCCTCTGGGGTCACCTCAAATCCGTCTTTTACAAAACTCGACCAAGAACCCCGAATGAATTGAGACGGTATAAGTGATAAATGTTTCATGATTAACTGCGATCTTAAACAGCAATCCTGAATATTTCAAATAATAATTAATGCACGCGTTACTGTTAATGATTGTCAGTTTGTTAAGTAACCCTGTGTGATTTAAAACAATATAATAAACCTATGTGTCCTGACTTTTGGACCATCCTCCTGTGCATATACACACACGTAAACACAACTCCCGGAGAGAGAAAAAACACTATAAGCTCATTGTTGCACATTCTGTCAGTAACCTACTTGCTGTACTAGGTCCGTGCATGGCTGGCTTAATCAACGTCGGCAGCATTTGCTCCCACGGCCTAAATGCGTGGTCTCGGTCTTTGTTTTATGAATGTGGGGCGTATCCAGCGTTTGTGTTCGTGTATATGTGAGTGTGTTCCTGTGTGTGTGTGTTTGAGCGGAATGTACTGACTGTTCACCAGTGGAGGAGGTGTAATGGTTAGCGCGCTGCGCTACAAACCCGGCGGCTCGAGTTCGATTCCTGGCCACGGATAACGTGAGTGGTGTTCATCCACCCTGGTCCAGGGCTTCCCTTAGCTCCATTCGGTCACTCAAATGAGTACCTAATGCGGGGTCTAAACATCAGTGGCTGGCTTGTGGTAGTCGCCACACCACCCCCTCATTCATGCATGAAGTTGGCCTTTTATTGGTGCTCACTAGCTGCACTTTCCCTAACAGCCTATGTAGGCTACACGGGGAATCCGTTGTATTTTGTTTGTAAATACGCGTGTGCGGGAGTGTGCGAGTGAGTGTGCGCGTCCTAGGGGGCGAGCGGTAGAGTAGCGTTTAGCGCACGCTGCACTGCGAATCCGGCGACCAGAGTTAGATTCCTGCTCACGAATATCTGAACCGGTCCTGGCCCCCCCCCTGCGGCGACTCAGCCTCAAACGAGTACCTGGTGCTCAATTAACTCAGGCGGCCAGGGCGTGGTGTTGGCCACGCACCCTCTCGTGTGCCGTGCCCGGCCTTCGTAGTTGCTCGCTTACAGCACTTGCCTGAACGGTCCGTGAAGGCTACACGGGAGATCTTTGTGCGTCCTGCGCTCGGGGCTGTTGAGTGGTGGCGTGGAGCCAGCTCTGGGCTGTTCCGTTCAGAATTCTCATCCCACCCCCACCTCGCCCCCCCTATGAATGGAGTCGTTGAATTTGAGAAACAAATGGAGATGAACGGAAGCAAGACAAAAGGAGAGAGAGGGTGAGAGAAATACAAAAAAAGCTCCCGACGGTTGAAGCCACGGGTGGAGCACATTAACGACGTTTAAGCGCCAATGCTGCTTCCTCATCGCGGACGCTTCCCGCCGTTGCTCGTGCCCTGGTGAATTGAAACATCAGCGGCGACCACGCTGGCCTGTCGCGTCGTCCCACCCAGTGCCACCCCTCTCATCCACATCGGGGTCCTCGTTCCTGTGCGCGTGCTCATTCGCGAATGTAGTTACCGGTGAACCCCGTTTCACCTTCCCACCTAACCTGGCATCTTCTCCAGAGTCGCCGGAGACCGCACCTGTCAGCTGATGAATGCTGTCACTCGTTCTTCCTACCTCGCGTCATCGCTACAGGGCCACAACGGTGGAGAGATGTTCACTATCTCGCCTGGTATACAAGAAGTCGTGGGTTCGATCCCGACCCTGACGCCTGTATATTTGGAGTTTGCGTGTCTCGCTCTCTTCCCCTGGTTGCATGGATTTTTCTCGGGGTCCTTGGTTTTTTTTCCTCCACATTTAGAATGACATCACGCATTTTAGAGTATTTGGTCGCAATAAATTTCCACGTGATAAGCCACTTCGTTAAACTATCATTTTTGATAGCCAGGTCGATTGTGAAAAAGCTATATAGATCAGTGGGCCTTACTTGGTAAAATATGAATCCCATATCTGCATTTTCCATAAATATGCAAAATTCATCTTGATATGCAAATTCCTTTGTCAAGGCGCCCCTTCCCCCCTCCAACCCAGCTTAAATATACGCTGCCAAGCCTGGTGGTGCCCATTCAGACACTGTCTTCCCGACAGACCTGTTCTTCACTTGAGGACGGCTGCTTGCGTTGTGGCCGAAACGTCGTGAGAATTATTTTATTATGTTTTATTTTTATTATTTTATTATTTCTCTTCTACGTGACTTACCGAAAGAACCAAGAAGATGAATCCCTGCAGTCACGAAAGCTTTAAATCGAAAAATATGAATAGTTTAGTTAAGTGTTCAATGTAAGAGTGAAACTTCTTCGTGTGCGTGTGTGCGCGCGCGTGGCGGGCAGGGTGCTCGACAAGGGCTCGTTTACCCGAACCGTTCCACGGTTGTGAGGCAGCACGACACTGCGCACCGCTAGTCTACGGGAAAGATTAACGCTTCCCCCACGCAGTTCCTAACAAATGCTATCGATGAAACATCCCACTGCCGGCGACGTCTTAAGCGCAGCCTGGGTAGATGTGGAAGAATCGCTGTGATTTGAGGGACATCCCGGTCGTGGCATGAAATAGGTTTATTATTTTATTTAATGTCTTTCGTTTTCTTGGCAGTCAAGAGTATTTCACATGGGTTATCCAACAGATAACAAATCAAACTAACACGGTGCTTAGATTCCTACTTGTTTTTCCCATTTCATTCGTGAACCCTGCAGGGCTTTTGAGTGTATGGAAATGCAGGGCGCGCCCTATGGGAAGATGGGGCGTGCTGTGCGAAGGTTGGGGGAGACAGAATGCTGTGTGAAGACACTCTGTGGGACAGGAAGGCTGGGAATGCTATAGGGAGGCAGTGCATGCTACGCAAAGTCAGGGCGTGCTATGGGGCCAGTAGAGTAAGATGGGGGGCGTGCTATGGGAAAGCAGGGCGTGCTGTATGCTGGTTGGGTGGGGCTATGGTGTCCAGGCTGCCCGCACGCTGGCCCCCCGCTCCAGGCAGGGGGCAGGCGCGCAATCCCTTCGTGGGTGGCGCCCCAGTGGAGCTCCGGCACTGGCCACGTCCCAGTCTGCGGCTGCAGCGAACGTACGGCACGGACCGCGGCGCCGCTGGATCCTGGATTGGGAACGTTCATTCTCGCGCTCGCCGGGATGACGGGGCAGGTCTAGTTGGGCTCGGGCGTGTGTACGTGAGGAGACGCTGCGTGACGGAACCCCGTTTTGAATAAAGCCGCGTCGTGTTTGAGACGGGGCCTCGTCCGGTGGCATTTTAATCGGGCGTCTGCGCAGGCCAACCGTCGGCACCCCCTCCCCCCCCCCCCTCTTTGGCGGGGTCCTCCTTGTTTGTGGACTCGCCAAACTGACTGACTGGTCACATGATTGACCCCACTGCCGCCCCCACCCCCATACAAACAAGCTCGTGTACACCACGTGTCAGCCCGCGGTGCGTCTGCCCGCCCGCCCCGCCTGAGCGTGTTATTTATTTCCCTTTGCGTGGGCTTTTGGTTCGGGGTTGGAGTTGTGCTTTGTAATGGGTGACGCACGAAATGCGTATCATGTGTGCTGCCTGCTCCGGGCAGTTCGATCCTTCTAGCTCCCCTCTGTACCCAGCTGGGCGCTGGCTCGTTTCCTTGTTCACGTTTGAAGGCTTGTCGGCCACCTTGAGCCCACCGCCGTTCACCGTCGTGGTACTGCGGTGTGTATTGAACAAACATTCTCAAGCGACATCCTCTCAAACGAACATCGAGGCGAGGCGCATCTCCCATTTTATAGCCCTGAGCCAACGGTGGGAATTCCACATTCCTATGACGGGGACGAGTATATTCATAGGGGAAACCGCATTTGACTCATTTTATCGACTACAGAAAGCATGATTTTCCAAGTCAACTCCTGGCCAGGACTTGAACTCATCGCCTTCCGATTGTGAGCCGCTCGCACTCCCGCCAAGTCACCTGTGTATAATAAGTACATTAAATACATGCATGAGTGCACACCAGCATCATCCGTTATACATGCACGCATCCGTGCATAAATGCATGCGTCTAGACTGCTGTATACAAACGCACGGCAAAACGCCATCAAGATCGAAGCATTGATGTTGGCAAGCTGTGCGGCTGAAATTTGTAGCAGTTGGTTTAGAGGTTCTGTAGTTTTCATGTAAACATGAGAAGTGTCTTGAACGTATGGGTGGACAGACGTCATGTTTCCCCGACTTGTTGACTAAGCGGCCTGTGACCCCTCTCAGGGTGAGCCAGGATTGAGCCCGATTCGTGCTTGGATGGATGTCAGCAGCGCTGGGTGCCACTCCCTCGTGCGCGATGGGTTTTGTCTCTGTCCTCTGGTTTCTTCCGACGCGAGGTCAAACCTCTCGTGAATGGAAATCCCCCAACTTGCTCACGCAGGACTGGGTGGTCAGAGGCGTTCCCTGGGGCCGTGCCACGTGGTGGTCAGCAGAAGGCTGTCCAGTCCAATCCATCGTTGCGCTGTACTTCTATGCTCCCGTATCTACGCTCCCTGCCTCCTGCAAACCGTGCGCCGACCGGCACGGCAGAGTGCGGTCAATTAACTGGCGCGACCCGCGGGGTGCGGGGGAGGCTCTCCTCCAGCAGCGGAGCGACAAAAGGGCTACTTGATGCAGGTGGCACAGTACGAATGCGAGCGGCGGTGCGTTGGGTGGACGTGGCGGCTGGTCGGGGGCACCGCCGCCGCCACCGCGGTCTCCTGGTCCAAGGTTCGCTAACCCAAGTGCCCCCGTGCTGGCCCCTTGTTTACGTTGCGTGCGCTCGCCTCCTCGCGCTGCGGTATTTTTTTTCTTCCCCCGGCCCGCCACGCTTTTCTCTCCGCGGCCGCGCGTGGCCCCTTCAACCCGCGACGGGCCCCCGTCGCATCTGTTAGCGCAGATCGCCGTGTTGGCAGCTCGGCTTGCGCCGTTGAGGCTACCGCGCAGTCAACGACGTCGTTATCTGCCCGCCGATGCATATTGGGCAGCGGGGAGAGTGGCTATCGGGGGAGCAGGTGGTGCGATTGCACCGGGGACCCACGGGCCCCGAGGGGTGCAGGTGCCGGGTTACGAAGCAGTGGGGGGGGGGGGGAGTCGAACTGGGGGAAGGGGCCCATTGCATTAATTGCACCGGGGCCCCAAATGCGAACCATGCTACGCTGCTGATATGGGCTGTTAATTTTGAAGGTGCTTTTATCAGTAGTATGTGTGGCTTGTTTATGTAATCATTCGATGGTTTGACCATTGGACACCCCTGCAAACGAGGTGTTCCCCTCTCAAGGGATTATCCAGGTCAAATATTTTAATCGTCAAAAAAAATGTAACAAACAATGCACCTTCACCATTATTGTGTGGAAGGGGAAAAAAATCGTTCTTGAGTACTCCCATCACCGTCGTGTTTGAAGAGCGTTCTTCCCTTGTCAGGAAAGGGCGACTAATGATTTCTATTTGAATTACAGTGCTAATTGCTTGATGCACTGTGCCCAAGTAAGAGGACACTTTGTGATCGGCACTAATGATTATATCTGCATTTTTAATGAGGATGACATGGACATCCCGATTCGCGGAACTTGCCCGTCTGATCTGAGAGGCTGCCCGAAACTGCTGGGGTTGAGCTGGGGAACGGTGAGGCTACGATGGGGGAAAAACGAACAACCCCAGCGAGTGGGTGACTTGCCTCCACTCTCGCTGCAGGAGTGCTCGGTAAACAAGCTCGGTGGACGCCGCCGCCGCCTCGGTGGATTTCAGATTCTAAAACTAGGAGCAAATATTCGGTGTGTTGTCACGGCCACTGAATGTCTCTCACTTCTTGTTGGAAACGTACGACAATTGTTTTTGTTTAGCCAACGCAATTTAGCACGTGGTGGCAGTCGGTGGTTTTTTTTTATGCCTGTTTTTCTGCTCGCACGGCGCCCTTGAGGCGGCCGTAACGTGACTTGAAACGTGCAGAAAAGCCTTCGCTGTGATTTCCGTGACGGGGGGGGGGGGTGTTGTTTAGTCTTGGGAGATAAAAAGCCAACGGTGAACTCGCCTTCAACTGCAACGCTGTGGCTTCTGCGCCTGCTCCCCTCCGTCGTCGCCACGTCGCGCCACCTTCGCCATAGTTTCATCGCGTTTACAGTTGCCACGTAGCACCTTGACTTAATCCCGCCGGCGTTTGTTCCGCAGTGCGTGGGATTAAGAGTTGCGGATGGATAAAGAGGTTTACGATTTTTTAATTTAAGGGGAAAATATGAAAACTGACCTGGAATTTTAAGCCGGTCAAGAGTTTGAGTGTCTTGATCGCGAGGCCCGGCGCCACCTGAGAGGCCTGAAGTGGGCCTGGTGCAGGCGAGGGTGACGTCCGGAAATTAATATGTGAAGAAATAAATATTTATAAATAGCATTTATTTACCGACGAGAGCCACACAGAGTGTGAAGATGTTTTCAGAAAAGTTGCGGCTGGCTTTGATTGCCCGTTTCATTTTTAAAATGGCTCGCAGGCTACTTTAGTAAACAAGTTGGGGAAATATTTTGTCCGTCCTTGAAATACGTAGGAGACACTTTACATGAAAACCACAAAATCCCTAAAAACTAACTGCTACGGAACTCGCCACAAAGCTCGCCAGATCTTGATATTTTTGTTTGGCAAGATTGGCAGAAAAATACTTAGAAAAATATTTGTTGTGTTGAAACATGCACAAGAAAGTGAGCACGTGGGCATAAGCCCTCGCTCTTCATATGCCTGGCTATTTGTACGCGCGTTTGTTTGGTCAGCTCCCCTCTCAAAGAAATGGAGGAGGCTCCCCTTCACAAACTGTCTTGCCAACTTTGTTACGAACGGGCTCTCAGAGTCGGAGCCACATTTCGGCAGGGCCGCCAAGCGTCGGTGTCGGCGCCGACACCGAATAGCCGCGAGGTCGGTGTTCTCTCAACTCTAGTCTGTTCTCGCAACCCCCCACGGGTACAGCTTTTCGTGACCACCATCCATCAGGCGCGTGTGGTGTGTGCGTTGGCGACTTCATTTGCGTATGGGTAGAAAAAATATCAGTGATCGGGAGCGCGAAAGTGGTGGGGGGGGGGGGCAGGGCTGGGTGGGGGGCCAAGAGGTCTGGAGTGGAGAAACACTGGGCTGATGGGACGGGTGGCTCTTTCTCCGGCGGGAGGCCCTGTACTTGTTTTTTTGTGGCTGCGCATGCCATACAGGTCATTTGGTTTCGGCCTCTGGGGTGAGCGGGTGCTGGGGGGAGTGGCGAGGGTGCAGTGGAAGGTGGAGGGGTGGTCCGGAGGCCAGTGCTGCTACGGCAGGGCCCACACGCATTACGGTTTGAAGGTTATCATGGCGTCATGGCTACCCTGGAATGCGGCGCCACGTTCTGGACACTCGGCTGCCCCCTGGCTCGCTCGCTCGCCAACGACAGGCGGAAATGGAGAGACAGCAGTACTACTAATAATAATAATGGCGATGATCAATCCTGGTTGGTTATCCAGTAAGGCTCGAGTGAGTTTCAAGGCTTTTCATCAGCAGCTTGCCTGGGATGTTTGGTCAGTTCTTCGCAAATGAGTGTTTTGGCTGTGCATGTGGGGAGGAAATCGGAGAAACCGGAGAAAATCCACACACACGTGCCGGTAGTAACACTCGCACCCCGTTCACAAGCAGGTGGCACTGCCGGCCTGCAACCGCATACCTGTGACACCTGGCAGGCCCTCGGGGTCTCCCGTCCAAGTACTCGCCACGTTTATGCCCGTGTAGCCGCCAAGGTGTGATAGGTGAGGAAACATTAAAACCACTAAACTATGTTTTTATTGTACCAGGCGAGGACCCACATTGAGGGCCATTTCCTAGCGGGCACGTCGGCTCGTTGACCCGCTCCCGCGTTCTCTTGGGGTGTCGCGACGCAGCGCTGAAGCGTCAAAGTCTCGATTCTTAGGGCTCACGATGCGCGCATCGAGTTGCGTGCGGGACTCCCGTGTTTATTTCAATCCACGAACATTATTTGCGTTAATGTCAACATTCAGGATAATGGAAGCAACCAAAAGCTGTACGAATGAGACGAGCAAACAAAGGACAATATATAAACGAGGCGCTAAAAAATGAGAGTGTAAACTAAAGAATTGGCTGGCGGCGGCTGACAACGCTCCTTGTTGATCACAAACTCAAATTCAGCAGACCCTGGGCCCCCCGCCCTCCCCCCCCAAATTCCATCTCATCCCAACACGCACCCTCCTGCTCCTAAGCCTTCCCCTTCCATACAATCCCCACTCCAAAAAGAGATGTGTTTTTACAGCGGGGCATGGCACTTTTGTAGATCTACAGTTGAGAAATGTAAACAGTGGTGTGGTGAGCGCGCTCTCGCCCGTGCTCTCGCCGGGATGCCGGGGTCAGCGCTACGATAAATAGCTCTTTACGCATCGTGACGCGCCTCTTAGCCCCTCCGGCTCCTTTCAAAAATACATCTCGGGTCGCCTTCAAAGGCCCGGCCGCGGCGCAAACAGCGCTCGCCTTCGGCAAAGACGCCCACGCGCGCCTCACGTGTGCGACACAGGCGACGCAGGCGACGCAGCCTCGTTGTTTGTGGTCGTCCGAATTTGAAAGCCTCGTTTAACATTGCCCGGTGTCTTGTCCCGCCAGCCGTAAATAGAATGTATATACTCTTTGGTTCAGATTTTAAACTATTTTTTGTTGAGAGTTTTATGACAATTCATCGCAACAATGGATTAAAACACAACTCATTGCCTCTGAATTTTTTTTCGAGAAAATGTTGAATGACAAATATCTTCACCGTCATAGCTTGTGTGTACTGCCTGTTGAGTACTGCGTGGACTGTACCATGTTCATCATTCGTTCACGCACACTGTATTTTACGTCTAACTTTGTACACCTCGTCCCGTACTTGCCTTACCCTGTTGGTTTACGCATTCACATAAAATTAGGAGAACACTTACATTTGCTGGTCGGTGTATTTACGTAACCAAAATAGATTATCGGTTAAGCCATTTGATACCTATATCATTTGGGTAATGCATCCATCTTAATGGATGTCATTGGTAGATCGTTCCAGCCCTGGTAATCTTGAAGGGACATTAGCCGGTGTAAGGTAAACGTTACAGACCATGCGACTTCAGCGTTCTAAATGCTTTAGCCCCTTTTTAATGATTTCACGCAACGTTTTGACTCTGGGGGGACTGCTGCGTGGGTACATTTGTAGCACCCCTAATCATCGTCACGATCACAATAATAACAACAACGCAGTAATGTCATCAATATTGCTATGAAGGGGCAGCATCGCCGGGCTCCGTTGATGCCGTTTACAAGGGGACTCTGTTGATTTTCGGAGAGCGTCGCTTATTAAGTGCACATGGTTAATTTGGAACATGAAACCGGGACACAGCACAGTCAGCAACATGTGCCATGGTGATTATGATTATCTCGGGCTGGTAGTGCAGTGGGGGGTGCTGGTTATCTCCAGTGGACCTGCAGGGACAGTGTTGTTGTTGTTGTTGCTGCTCTTCTTATCTCTGCGATCGCCGCTGCGCGTGGGCCCACACACGGCGGGGCTCTACCTGCAGAGTGTTTACTGCTGCCCCCCATTGACATTGGGGTACGATGTCATTTGAGAGCCGTGGCCCAGTCGCCAGTTGCACGGCCAAAAAACATTGGGGAGACGATACTTGCCTACCATCCCACTCTACTCCCATGTACTCTGCTACCTCTCCCGTCATCTCACCATACTCACCTCTACGCACTCTCCTACCTCGCAACTCACTCTCCTCTACACACTCTACTTACCTCTCCTATTTTCAACTCGCTACCCTCTACACGCTTTCCGCCGCAGAGACCAAGACTTTCCCCAGTCAACCTTTGTTCAGTGCTGCTGTCAATTCACTGCCCTGTTCAAGTCCAGGCTCAATAAATTCCTTTTCCCCTCTGTCTATGACTGACTACTGCCTTTCTCTCCGTAAAATAAGTGTGCCCACTGTTTCTGCACAGCATCTTGAGATGCGGTTGCATTCAGATGCCACGTCAATCTACATTCTAGGACTGTAATGACTTGCACGGAAGACCCATAGACTCGCACAGAGACCCATATTCCCATACGGATACTCATAGACTCACATCGATATCTATGACTTAGCCTCTCTCTTTGAAATTAATATACCCCCTCGTTCACTCAAATGTAAAAGGCAAGCTGGTGGATCGGATGAGATGACGCAGAGCTGTGTACAAGGGGCAGCGAGCAGCCTGAGTTTGAGCAACACTTATTTTACCTCTGCCCTGTGGCATTGGTGGCCAACTAAGGAAGCTGTGTTTAACGTGAGTACTAAAACCCTGTTTGTTTACGAAGAGTCCTGTTTCACAAGAGCTGTCAGACCATCGCCAGCACTCGGTACTTGTACAAAAATAACGGTGAGCCCAGAAAGGAGGACTAAGAAAACAAACGAGGAAAACTAAATAGCAATAAAACACAGTGTTGTATTTAAAACCTGGTGAGATCCCATTGAGACTTTTCAGTCCGCTGGAGACGAGGGGTCACGTTCATTGACGGTGAACGCTAGAGGGATCAAGACAAGTAAATAACAATGGGAAATATAATTTAATTGTCCTTGTTGTGAATTCAATATCCCATTGGAAGCCCCAATGGGAAGGACTCGTTTTTAAATGGCAGGCACAGAGAATATTGTTTCACACACGAGCAGTATCAGTATAGATTTGAAGCTTTCGTGACTGCAAGGATTCATATTCTTAGGTTTTTTCGGTAAAGTCACGTAGGTAAAAAATTTAAATTAATAAAAGTAAAATAAAATAAAAATCACGACGTTTCGGAGGCAACACAAGCTTCCGTCTTCAGGTGGAACCGTCACAGCACGATAGCTGTATCAAGTAAGAGAAATTTCAAGAAAACAGTCCTTGTATATATACTGGTTGAGGGTGGGAGGAGCCAAGGCAGGCCCCTGGATATTATTATTGTAAGGTTCGGTGCGGCTTTTACCTACGTGACTTTACCGAAAAAACCTAAGAATACAGTATCAGGATCTCATGAACAAACATTTGGTGAGCCGAGTCCTCTTCTCCTAAATGTGAGGTTAGAGCTTGCGGAGGGCGAGAAAACTCAAGACAAGCTTCGTGATAATTGTAAAAGCCCAACGATAAACTATCCCAGTTTCATATCTCTGCTTATTGACAGCGGGAGGTATCTATCCGCTCTTGTGAGACGTGGACATCGCCGTGATGGCCGGAATCGTTCTCATTCGGGACAAACCCATCGGGCTGCGGCCCGTGGCCGCTTGTAAACCAGCGTCGCCGCAATCGGCGTCGTGCTCGCCACAGTCAGCCGTGAAGTAAACGAGCAAAGGAGCCGGCGCCTAACCGGAAGCATCTCCGCTTCTGTATGTTTGTAGAACTTCTTTGGCACCGTATGTAGCCACCAAGCTAATCAGAAGTGCGGGGGAAGGGCATTGAGTTCTAAAGAAATTCGTTTTCAGTCTAGTTGGAAAAGTGTGTTCCAGATGGCTGCGGAAGCGCATCTGAAAGTGCGCGATGTGGTGAGCGTCTTTGTTCGATGGCTAGCAGCCAAAACCCGCTGCTGCGAGGATGAGCGGAGTTCGCGTCCGCCCCCCCTCCCACGAGCCGAGGGTGGGGGGGTGGCAGGGGGGGGAATCACACAGCGAGGGGCGTTGACACCGAGCCAGGGGAGTCACCAGGTGCGCTGGGTGCTGTTTGTCACCTGCCTGCCACGTCGCCACGTACCTTGGAGTGACTCACGCTGTTTGCGGGTCGCCCTGTGGTTCTTAATTTCCTGTTGTTTAGCCTTGGCCTTGCCCAGCGCCTGTGGCTGGTTCCCTCCCTCCCCTCCGCTCCGCTCCCCTCTCCCTCCCTGTGACGATAACCTGTAAATCTTTCACAGGCCGCCTTGTCGCGGCTTGTGTTTTTTTTTCTCCCCCACTTTGCCACTTCCGCCCCGCATGAATGGCCGAGTGTTCGCCGTCTCTGCAGAAGAAGCCGTCGGGATCTCAAGCCCAGTTGCTTTTCCCGCTTTGGCAGCCGTGACGCGAGCCCCTGGCCGCCCGGTTCGGCAAAATGAGAATGCGTGAACCGACCTGGGCGCTTTTAATCGCTCAATACGCAATGCCCTCTGGGTGGACTTTGGGAGATAAATTGGCGGCAGGTTGGTGCTTTTGATGCTGTTTTCCCGAGGCTCGTGTGCGTCTCCCGTTGTTAACTATTTTATTCCCCGCGGTTGTTTACGTACGGTGCGAAATAAGTTCAACATACGCACAATACGAGTAGTGGTCGTGATGGGGCCTGCGTTTATAATAAGACACGGGAATATCAACTCCCATATTCTCGAAACCCAATTACGTCGTGTGTATTATAATGGCTGAAGTGATTTCGCCACGTGCGTGTACCTGCACGTATGGGAGGCTTTGTAACTCTAAACGCAGCGATGAGGCTTGGGATGAACCATCCAAAGACGACAACGACCGTGGCATTACAGCAAATAAACTTTAATTCTGCAAAATACGAATAACAAAAATTAATAGAGCTTTTAAAGGTTATTTTTTTCCCTTGAATGTTTTTTTTCTCTTTTATAACTGTGATGCATATTCAAGTGTCAGCACAGGGAATATATAATTTAGTGACCATTGACCTCAAATTTGATAAGTAACATTATTAAATAGTGCAATAATCAATGACAGATTCGATGACATTTACATACAGACGATCAATAAAAGAACATCATGGCCATATGCAAAAATGAAACAATCCATAATTTAGATTTGCCAAACTCTGTAAGTCATCAACAAGGCCTACCTTTTCAAAGTTATTTTACATGTCACCAGGATACTCACCAGGCTTTAAATAAAGACTTTGAACGCGTCAAAAACCTAAACTTAGCTCCCCGCTTCAATTACTGTATATGCCTTAGGCTGGCCCAGCCTCCAGCCCAAAAGTATTTTCTTATGTCACCCATTTATTTTCTGTGAACCGTAAGTGGCGCTCGTTACAGCCTCCCGTCAGCGTGGCCGTGGTATTCGGTTGCACCAGCTGGGGTGGTGCCAGCTTCCTGCGATGATTCTCTTTGTCCCGTCACTCTGCGCCCCCCTGCCTCGGCCAGTCGTCCATGTAAAAACAAAAACAAAACCGCCGACCGTGCCCGTGCCGTGCAGCAGTGTCGACGTTCGCTTCGCCAAAATTTTGCGCAAACCGCGGGTCGTCACGGCCTTGTCTGCTGCGCGCCGGGCCGGCGTGCCGGGGGGGCGGGGGGGGTGAGTGGGCGAACGAGCCAGTGCCGTCACAACACCGCCGCTCGTGGGCCATGCTGATAATTGATGCCACGTTAATGCCGATCGTTTTTCACGCGTCACCTGCCGGCACCCGCATCGTCCACCGGTAGTAGATCGCTGAATTGGCGCGTGGGTGACGCTCTCTGTGGTGGAATGCTTATATTGCATGCATGGGAGCAAACGAGCATGAGAGCGTGCATGGGAGCGTGTGAGCGAGCATGTGAGAGAGTGAGTGTGAGCGAGCATGTGAGAGAGTGAGTGTGAGCGTGCGTGTGAGAGAGAGTGAGTGTGAGCGAACGTGTGAGAGAGAGTGTGAGAGAGTGTGAGCACGTGAGCGAGTGTGTGAGTGTGAGCGTGTGAGCGAGCGTGTGAGAGAGAGTGAGTGTGAGCGTGTGAGTGAGTGTGTGAGAGAGTGTGAGCACGTGAGCGTGTGAGAGTGAGTGAGTGTGAGCGTGTGAGCGAGCGTGTGAGAGAGAGTGAGTGTGAGCAAGCGTGTCAGAGTGAGTGTGAGCGCGTGAGCGTGTGAGCGAGCGTGTGAGAGAGAGTGATTGTGAGAGAGTGTGTGAGAGAGACTGAGTGAGTGTGAGCGTGTGTGACAGCGTGTGATCATGCCTGAGCCGACTGGGTGTGTTTTTGCTCCGGCTGCCCCGTGCGTGCGTGCGCGAGGGCACGCATTCGCGACGTGAACCGCGACGAGCGTGGCATTCCTTCGACGCCGAGCGTTGTTTGTGCCTCCGAGCGGCCGTGTTTATCACTCTTTAACTTTTGGAATTTGAAATTGGATCTAAGAACGTCGAAGCGAGGCCTCACTCATGCTGTTTATTTAAAGCGACTGACCGACTGACTGACTGACCGACCGACTGACTGACCGCGGAGGCCCGAATTTGGTGCTGTTGCAAACTGACGTCGTTTTATCAGCTCGGGCGCATGTCAACACTTTTCAAGCGCTCCCAAAAAGCGTGCCGCTTGAGAGGCGTGACACCGTCGCGGAGTTGCTTGCGGCCCAGAAAACCCCACGCCTCCCCCCCCCTCCCCGATTAAATTTGCTCCTCGTTTGAGTTGACGAACGAACGGCGGCGGCGGAGTGGGGTGGCAGAATTGTTGTGCCGCAGCCGCCTGCCCGCCCGGCAGCATTCCTGGCATATTGCGCCCAGGCAGCAGCGGTTTGCGTTGCTGCAACTCTTCTCCCCCTGTCTCTCTTTCTCTCCTGTGTTGGGCGTTTCAATTAATTTATTAATTTTATTAACAACGCGCGCAAAAACAACAACACGTAACCCGCCCCACCCCCCCTGACCACGAAACCCCCCTAAGAGGCTTGGGCTGTAAACTGATTACCGGTGCATGCGTGCGTACGTTGCCTGCGTGCGTGCGTGCCTTGCCTGCCTGCGTGTGTGCAAGCGAGCACGAGCAGGTTGCTCTTTCGTCACGTTGCGTGGCGCTCCTCGCCCATTGCTCGGCCCTGGCGTGGAGGGGCGGCCGGGCTGCTGGTCCGTGGTGCTGCCACTTGCAAACAGACCAGCAGGCTAGCAGGCTTCGTGTCACCTTTGCCTGGCTCATAGACGAGTCTTCCTAAGTCGCCCTCGCTCAATTACCGTGCGTGGATTTGCACCTGGCGAGCCTATGTTTTCGCTGGCAAACTGTTAAGCCAATCGATTCCTGTTGTTTTGTTCCTGTCGCCTCCGTGCCAACTGGCATTTCACCGCCGGCTTTCTGCCGATTGGTGCTGCATGAGCGCTTGTGCGATGAGTTCTTGCGCGTCGCTGGCGTGGCTGCACCGCCTTCCCAGCGTGCACCGCCGCTCGCTTGTCGCACGTAAACGACTCCCGACGGTGGCGATGGTGACGATAATAAGTGGCGATCATTAATTTACCACTTGTTTGATTAAGGTGTATACGCCAAGGTGAACGGTGTTTGGAACCACGCAGGATCATGCGTAAAGATCTCATAGTGCCATGAAGTCCCAACAAAGGAAAGGGGACGTACGTGTGACCGTCATCATTATCAGCCATCATCCATCAAATGCTGAACGAAGACCTCCACAAGCCATCCGGGGATGCAGAAATCCATGAAGCACTTGCACACGAGCTGTTTTCAGCGCTCCATCTTTGTGGTGAACGTCCTCTCTGGCACGGACACACCTTTAGTTTGTCCTTGAGATGTTAAAATGAATAACGGTGATAATGTTGGAGACGACGATGACATTGATGCTCCTGTTTGGACGTTCTCCGAGCAGTGGCGACGACGTCACTAATGACGGCTCTTCCCTCCTCCTCCCCCGTGTCCGCCGTTCCGTTGCGAGCAGATTGCCGGTCGGACTGCGGGCGGCGCGCCTGCGCCAACGGCGGCGGCTGCTGCCACATGGAGTGCCTGGGCGGCTGCTACCGCCCCAACGACCCCACCGCCTGCACCTCCTGCCGCCACTTCTTCCACTGGCCCGCCACGGCCGCCGCCTCCGCCGGCGCCGTCACCAGCTCTCCGGGCGCCCAAGGCCAGGGTCCGAGCGCGTACCAGGGCACAGGCCCCGTGGAGTGCGTGGCCACCTGCCCCTTGGGCACGTACCGCTTCAAGAACTGGCGGTGCGTGAGCTTCGAGTTCTGCCGCGAGGAGAACCGCAAGTGCCGGGGCGACAAAATCTGCGCCGAGTACGTGATCCACGACGGGGAGTGCGTCACGGGCTGCCCCTCCGGCTACATGACGGACGAGAGCAGGTGCGTGTTCCGCCCGTCGCTCCCCCCAACTCCACCACCACACCTTCTTTCTCTCTCTTCTCTTTTGGGTACTCGCGGAGTAACGGGAACACCGCCGCGCTCGTGCGCGGCGGTGTTCCCGTTACGCGTCGCTGTTGGGTTTTTGTAACGTCACGCGATTCCCCCTACGGGCCAGGGGAGAAGCCGCGGTGCGGAGGAGGAGTGTGTTAGAAGACGGACTGTGGAAGGTGACGTGACCAAACTACTTCTGAGGTCTCTTCCAAAGTGACCTCTTATTCACACTCGGTGGCGCTGCACTTTCATGTGTGTGTCCTGGAAGTTGGCCACATGAGGTGAAAAAACAACGTGTTATCGAGTATTTTTGTGTGCAGTCATGGCGACTGAGCTGGGGGACCTTCAATTCACTCCACTTGAATACATTTGGAGAAGTCATTTGGGGCTAATACCCAAACCCAGGGTCTCAACGATGCCGGTTCGGTGTCACTGACCCCTGAGCCACCCGGGCCCAACCTTCTCTCTGGAAAACCTCGATGGCAGAGCCACGTTGCTGCAGCGTCCCCCGGGTAACAGGTTCGATCCGCAGAAGCCGCGTTGAATGGCCAACTCGGTGGGTGCATCGGTTAGAACGCTCGAGAGCGCGTTGCATGTTTACGTTTTGCTCCCCGGGCACTCGTAAATGCGTCTCCGAGACGCAGCAAACACACGGCGCTTTAACGCTTTTCGACGGACATCAAAACACACTGGCGGCCGGCGGCGGCGCTGCACTTGTGTTTTTCACGGAACCTCCCGAGTCGATGAATTAGCTCGGCTGTTTATTTAATTTTGGAATAGGAAACGTTTTGTGTGTTCTTTTTTTGCACTGCACCACAGCCGATGATAATCACCGATAAAGGACATGGCGTGCACGGACCATCGATTGACGGCGTGAAAAGCTTCCTATGCCGCTATAAATAGATGGCGCTGCGGCGAGCGCGGGACGGGCGGAGCACCTGCGCTGTGCCTCGTGTTTACCCACAGCCGCCGCGCTCTCTCGCCGGCAAATACCCCCAAGTTTTCCAAACGATGGGTACGGGCGGAGTAACCAGAACACGGCCACGCACTCTACAGCTTCACACCGTCATTTTTACGCGTCGGGCGATGGCGCCCGTCCCACTCGTTCATAACGTCACGCGCTTCCCTTGCGGGCGGGGGGTACCGCAGTGCGGAGAGGAGAGGTTTGAGAGGGGCACGGAGAGCCGAGGTTATTTTTTTAACCGCGGTGCTTTTTCTCTGATTCCTCCCTGTTATGTTAGCGAGGTATTGATAAATAAATCTCGCCTTTGTATTTCCCCTGGCACCATCTGCTGCCGCGTGGAAGAGTCCACCGAAATGCAACTGCTATCATTTGTGCTTGACCGTTCTCCCATCGCGTGCTGAGTATTTGTTCTGGCGAGCCGGGCAGCCTCATCAGGCTGCCCTGGCCGATCGTGCACTGCACATTCCCAGCATAGCCCGATGCGTGATCTTTTATTTGATACATTTCACAAATGCATTAATACATTCCGGGCGACCGTATACATCTTTCTCTTGACACAAGCCCGTCGCAGTCCTGCGTGGGGTGGGAGCGGCGCCCAGACGCACCCGGACGACCCAGCGCCCACCATCTCCCCGCCTCGGATGCCCCCTCGACCTCTCGCCGTTGCGTTCCGCTCCTGCGTAGATTCTCGCTTCTTTATGCCGTGTGACGAAGCACGACAAAGAGGTGTCGGGGGAAGAAACCTCCTTCCCCCGGATTCAATTCAATGTTGTAAAAATATTGTTTTCATTTATCGGTGTTGGCATCCACAGAACTCGTCTTATTCATAACACCGGCAATTTTCTACGGGAACCGTAGTGCAGAGATAGCTTTGAGACAGGCACTGAGTGGCCGCCCTGCCACCTATCTCCACAACCAGGGCCCCCTACTCGGCATTCACTTCTCTGCACACAAGCGAAAGTGCAAGGGGTTACTCAGCCACCCGAGGAGTTTAATATTTTAATTCCACTCAACTACTTTCGAGCACCAAAACAGCAGTCGGATGAAGAAAAACGATGTAAATCAATCGTGTAAAAATATTTATTTTACGAGTCCTCGCCGAACGGCCGCGTAATACGTCGTTAAAAGCCGTAAAACTTTCATTAGAGGCCTGGAGACGGTAGGAGTGTTAAAACCCCGACGTCTTGAATGTTACAAAAAACACCGCTCGGAGCACGCGCGCCGCACGTGCGGGGGCGACTCGCTGGAGGTCACCACCGGGTGAGGGTGCCCTCCGCGGTGCCCTTTGCTCCGCGAACTTCACCCCCGGGATGTCTGTTTGCCATTTGTGTAACGCGGCAAAAAACGCGGCCGGCCCTCTGTGACCGAGCCAACTGCAGGAGGGAACGCGAGTCGCTGGTTTCCCGAGAGGCTTTAACCGTGAACACGCAAACTCGCCACGAGGCCCCGCGGAGAGCGCGTGCCCATGCCGAGTAGCTCCGTGCGCCCACCTCCCCGGTGCCTTGCCAGCCGGCACGGATGGCGGAGAGCGAGCGATCGGTGGAGCAGGGTTTATGGGCTTGGCAGGAGGGCAGCACCAGCGGGGCCGAGGGGACAGAGTGAAGTATATGGCAGCAAAAACCCACAAAGGCTCCCATCGCACGCAACAAAATGCATTGATGTACAACGTCCATTTATATCGCGTCTAAATGCAACCACATCTCAAGACGCTGTCCGGAAACAATGAGCACATTTTTATTTTATGGAGACACAGTTGGTCATAGGCTTCTAGGTGAGACTGGTTCAATACCCTCCAATGTGAATTTATATAAGGGCTGAATGCGACTGCATCTCAAGATGCTGTGCAGAACGAGCGGGCATGTTTGTTTTATCGTATGAGAGTGGCGGTCAATCGCAGGGAGAGATGAGATTTAATAAAAGGCCTTGATCCTGGACTTGAGCAGGGGCAGTTGACAGCAGGCAGGGCTAAGAGAGTTGTAGACTATGGGGGCAGCAGAGGAGAACCAGCGACCTCCCACCGAGCAAAGGTTGACTTGGTTCCGACACAGGGGATGCGTTTGGTTAGAGAGAGTTTTGGTGTTACACCGTGCGCTGTGAAATTAATAACCAACCAAGCAACGGGATCATTACTATTCCGCTTGTTCACCCAGGAAAGCATCACCGAGTTTCTAGACTCTTTTTCAGGAGGTTGCTGCAAACTTATCGCAGTAGAGTGCCATGTTGATATTTGTGTAACCCCAATTGAATAATTTGCAGATAATTTTTAGCACTGCGATGTTTGGCCAACACCGGTTACGTTGCAGTGGAGTGTTTTTTTTAGCTAGGGACGGAAACCAGAGGACCCGAAGAAAACCTGCGAAGAACAGGGAGAGAGAACACACAAACCCGAGTTGGGAGTCGAACCCCGGACGTTCTTGCTGCGAGGCACGAGTGTTTTTTCCACTGCCGCCATAAAATACAGGAATGGAAAACCATGAACATCCAGGGCAGGCCACGATTGTGCCCGTAACACCGGTGTCAGTAACTCTAGAGCATGGCGTGGCTCTTCGGGGTGCGATATTTTTTGTGTTTTGTTATCGCCAATGTTATTTTTAGGTTCTTTGAAGTCTGCTTGTGATGTCTGTACCTCACCTGGATTTAGATGTTCAAACGTTCAGTGCGCTTGTAGAGACCCGTGAGACATTCTTTTTTTTTCAAGTTGTACATAGTTCGTGTTTACTGCTTAACAAAAACAGCGGTGATTAATGTCATGGTAATAATGCACATCATAGGAAAGGTCACTGACATTTCGAATATGTTTGTATGAAATAGGTATGGGTGTGCTATGCATGTGTGTGAATCAAACGACTGGGAGTGTGAGATGGTGTGGTTAGCACTCGACTATGGGCCTCCTCTAGGTCGACTCAGTCTTAAACGAGTACCTGGTGTGGTGTGTAAGCACATGCAGTGAGGAGACATAGGTGGCCAAGCGTGGTGCTGGCAACACCACCCCCGGTCGTGTGCCGTGCCACCCTTACTGGTTGCTCGCCAACAGCACCTGCCCCAAGAGTCATAACAGACGTCTGGGGTTAGGCAACGCAATATGACATTTTGTGCCGTTAAGATCCTCCACCACCTGAAATTTGGTGTACAAGCGTTTAACGAGTTATTACAATTTTTATTATTTCAGCCGCACCAGGTGGGATGCAGTGTGGAATTTTCACCACCAAATCAGCAATTTTTAAACACTGGAGATTTCGATTGCGGTCTGAGCGTGCGTTGAGAACCTGAGTGACAGTGTCAGGTTTAGCGAGCGACAATTTACGATCACGATGATGACGGTGGTGATGATGATGACACTGGAGTTTAGTTTCACGTCGTCACTCGCCGTGCTGCTAAGACACAGCGCTGCGCAACGCTGAATGCATGACATCCAATATTTCGCTGATCCACTTTCCGCGGTCTCATAAAGGAGACACATACACCGCATCAGGCTTTACGGCCGTCCGTGTCGCCTACCCCGCTGGACTCATCTTTGTACGTGCGTACGTTGAACTTCTTTCGCACTGTACCTAGCCAACTGTGCTAATCGGAGGTGCGAGGGGAAGGACAACAAACTAATGAGTGAGCAATTTTGACTCTCATTAAGGCCTCATGAAATTAACATCGTTGACCAATTGTTACTGGGTATAATAACTCTGTTGCGCGTCATTGAACTGCATTCCTGTTCAAGTGAAGTCTCACAAAATGACCTCAAATCTCCCTCCCTCCCTCCGTATATCCCATCTGTCCTTCTTCCCCATAGCATGACCTGCAAAAAGTGCGATGGGCTCTGCCCCAAGGTGTGCCACGTAAACAAGAAGATCATCGACTCCGTAACGGCCGCCCAAGACCTCAACGGCTGCACCGTCATCAATGGCAGCCTGGACATCAACATCCGAGGAGGCAGTGCGTATCACAGTGTCCATCGCAGCGGTGACGCGGCGCTCGCTGAGCGGGCGGAGGCTCACAGAGCGCTCCGCCGTGTTTGTAGAACGCATTTATCTTAACGACGAAGGATAAGGATTTGCATGCGTAGTGGCGCTCGCTTAAATGCCTCGGCATCTCAAAGCGCCCTGCGTCACATCGCATCTTGGCCGCTCTGTTGAGCTCCGCCGGTCTACCCTAGGGGCGGGGACCCACAGTGGCAATCGTCCCTACGTGCTACCAGGTACACACAGCGCCGGCCTGCAAATGGGTTTAGTCTGCCAGCAAGGGGCATTGTTACCGCACTGTTTTTATTTTCCCGGTTAAGCAATAGGCCTTTGTATCTTGTGGCCCGCTGCCTGCGGTCCAGCGCTTTGGAGGTAAGGTTTGGTGGGTCACGCAGATTTGTGAAACTCCGCAATCTCCCTGGGCTGTGAGGTGGCCAGGACATGGTAGCACAGATCCCATCTGTGTGGACCAAGTTGAGTGTTCTCTTCATCCTGGGATTTTCTCTGGCTACTCTAGCTTCCTCCTATATACTAGACATTATTATTAGTACGCATTGGCCAAACATCCCAATTGAAGAACCCTCATTAAATAGTCTGACTACTCGAGTGTAATTTTTTTGCACATTTTACGATTTCAGATTGAAAACTCAGTTCTTTTGAAATGCTTTTTGCGTTTAGTTTGTTGTCCTTCCCCCGCACTTCCAATTAGCAGGGTTGGCTACGTTACTATACTAAGTTCAACTTACATTCAAATCCAGTCGGGTAACATATCCGCATCGCCGCATGTCATGCGGCAGTCCCTTCCGTGGATAGACAATTGGGTGTCAAGATTGGGTTTCAGTGTAAATTCGATTGCCCAGGGCTTGAATTCCAAATGGGGATTTTACCAGAACCCCGCAGCAGAAGCAGCAGGACCCTGCCAAAGTCGTGGTTTGGTTGAAGTCCATTTTCTCACTGGAATTACATATTTGACTTGATCCGTCTGCACAGTGTATTAATAACGACCAACACACGATCCGTATTCATCGTTTGGCACGTCCGATGGTTAGAATATAACTTGCATGCATTGCTCAAGTTCGCTGATTATATCCACGGCTTTAAATCGTGAATGATGATTATAATAATAAACTCGCTTTTCTGTAGTGCAATTCGCACAAGGCCTCAAAGCGCTGAAAATGTTTACAAGCATTAAGACATTTCCTGAGTTCCCTGCCTCCCATTGGTGGCTCTGTCTTTCTGTCCCTGGTCTTCTTTTAAACGTTCATGCCTTGTATGTATGTATGCGAAACGTTTTTCGCACCATACATAGCCAACCGTGATAATCGGACATGCAGGGGAGGGACAACAAGCTAAACACAAAAGGCAGTTTTAAAGAAATGAGTTTTCAATCTAGATTTAAAAGTGCATAGCTCCAGTGGCTTCCTAATATCGGAAGGAAGAGCGTTCCAGACGGCCGCAGAAGCGCATCTGAAAGAGCGCGATGCGGTGGCCCGTCTTGGTTCGATGGCCAGCCAAAAATTCCTTCCTCTCTTGCCAACTTCCACATCCCGATCCGTCTTCCCCCGTCCGTCCGCCTCACCCTCCCCTCGTCTGCCCCCCTCCGTCCGTCTCTCCTGCAGACAACATCGCGGCCGAGCTGGAGGCGAACCTGGGACGCATCGAGGAGGTGACGGCCTACGTGAAGATCAAGCACTCGTACGCGCTCATCTCGCTCTCCTTCTTCCGCAACCTGCGCCTCATCAAGGGCGAGACGCTCGAGACGGGGTGAGGCGCGTCCGCGTGCCGCCCGGCTCTGCACTCACAGCCATTGTCCGAAGCGGAACGTTCCGTTGTCGTGCCAGGGTGAACGGCAGCGGTGGGTGTGGAGGTGTTTTCCCGTCGGCGTTTCTTTGGTCTTGACATTTTCTCTCCCGCAAACAGAAACTACTCGTTCTACGTCCTGGACAACCAAAACCTCCAGCAGCTCTGGGACTGGGACCGTCACAGCCTGACCATCGAGAGGGGCAAGATGTTCTTTCACTCCAACCCCAAGCTTTGCCCCGCCGAGATCCACCAGATGGCGAACAAGACGGGAACCTGGGGCCGTCAGGACGAGAGCGAAATGTCGGGAAAGACCAACGGAAACCAGGCTTCCTGTACGCAAGCCACCCCCCACTGCCCTCACTCGATTAGCACATTTAGTTATTCGTGCCATTAATGTAGCTATCACAAAGGTGTGACGGTGTCGCAGGCGAATGCACCCTGCCAGTAAACGGGGGGGCGACTTGGCGACGTGGTTTTACCAAATTAAGTCGCGTTTAAATTTGCGACCGTGACGCACGGCACACGTGGACTCCTCTTGCCACAGGACCTTGTGACATGCACTGTGAAGCAGGTTGCACGCATTGTTGGTAAACGCATCTGCAGCGTTAACGAGGGAAGCCGCTGCGCTCGAACCAAAGCGGCAAATGTGCCACCCACCCTGCCATTTTGCCGTCCTGCAACCGCATTGTTTTTACGGGAACCAGAATGCCGTTCTTCGTACATTGATCAAAGATACGCTGCGATTAGGCACTAGTTAAACTCTTTCCTGTGCTGGGCACACAGAAACTCATCCATTATTGAATAATTTAACCTTGAGTACTGGACTGCGGCTCCCCCCTCCCTTCCCCCGGGGGAGGCGCAGGTTTCATGGCAACCCTCAGACCAAGGTGTAGAGACCAGGACCCTAACTTGCCTGTAGGGTTGCCCAGGATGATCCTCTTATTGAGGCAGCTAACCTGGAAAAATCCGTGAGTCTTCGCAGGGCATTACGAGATCCGGTTATTGTCACTTGCGTAACAATACGACGCTCGAGACGATGCACTTCAACTTCATTTTCCCTGCTTCCTGTATTGTGAGGTATTCTTCTTCCCATGATATGCCACGATTTTTGTTGTACCTCAGAGGTGGAAAACCCTGTTGGCCTATGTCAGATTTCCTGTCCACACACGAGCCGAGGGTATCGAAGCCCTTCCATGGCACGAGATAATTCAACTTCGCCCTGGTTGTGTGAGGCACGGGCAGGAAGGCTGTTTTACATGAATTAAGGAACACTAAAAAATCTTCTCAACCAATTCCTACGCAAAGCACCGCACAACTCGCCAACGCCGATACTCGGGGGTATTGTTAAAACATTGACGTGAAGCTGAATACTGGTACGAATATTGTACGTACAGCATCACGGTGATCAGCTTGCGCACCAAACGTGGATTTCTTTTTTAAATGCAAGATGGTGTGTTTTGCACGTTTATCAGTGGGCTGCCTTGCCAACTTATTTTTGTTGTTGTTCACGATACCAAGGAAATGTCGAAGGATAACGATGCTTCGTGTTGGGAGCTCCTCATTCCACGAGTAAATGTTTCCCTTCTCTCGCCAACCCTCCCACCACCCCCCTGCGCTTGCCGTGCACCGCTGCCGCGTCTCAGGCGAGAGCACCCTGCTGGAACTGACGACCCTCAAGACGAGCCAGACCATGATCATAGCCACGTGGACAAACTACCGGCCCCCGGACTACCGGGACCTCCTGGGATTCGTCATCTACTACAAGGAGACGTGAGTTGCCCTCTCCTCGTGTTCACACGGCGGTCGGTGCCGCTCGGCCAGCGGCGCGAAGGTCTCCGCACCGGTGCATCCGTTGGCGCTCGCCGGCTCGTCCAGCCACCACCATCACCGTAGTTGGACCGGAAGTCGCTGCGCCAACGTGACCCCCGAGGCTTCCGGCGCAGGAGGAATTCCGCATCGTGACTCGAGCTCCTGTGGAATCGTGGGAACCTTTTGTCGTTGCGTGACGTGTTGGGGAGGGTGGCGGCGGTGGGGGGAGTGGGTGATGGGGGGTGAGTGAGGGGGAGGTGTGCCCGGTGTCGTGCCTGCGCACCAGACATCCTGAGAACCTCGTGGAGGAGTTGACATTTAGTGCTTCGCGATGACAGTTTTAGTCTTGAATTGCTGCTCTTGGAATTCCGTCCGAAATTCCCAAATGCACCGTTACGACTTGGCCAGGCGCAGGATGGTTGCTTTCTTGCAGTGGCAAGAGCACAGGCACTTGGGCATGCTGCGCAGCCACCTATGTCGAATTGTGGGTCCTGTGACCTCTGCCTCGCTCATTGGTTGTCAGGTCATGTGACTTAATAATTCACTTTCAGATTTTTAAAATATCTATTTTATACGTCCTTCATTAACAAAAATAACAAACTTTAACTCATTTTCCAGCAAGCTTCTCATTCGTGGCTTATGCACCCCACTGCCGCCCACATTCAAGTCGCGTCACAACGCCGCCACCACCTCAGCGGGAGGCACGGAGCAAAATGGAAGCTCGCGCCGCGGACTCGAGACTCAAAGATCTTCAACTGAAACCGCCCTTTTGCTTCGCTGAAGACAGACGAGCGCCGTCTGCTTTCAGCGAAGAGCGGCCCCGGCTTTGTTGACCGTCGGCGCCGGCCTCGCGCCTTGTGCACGAGCCGCGGAATTTGCGGCTACAGAAAGCGCCAATTCCGTTGTGCGCGGCCGAGCTCCGGCAATCAGGAGACAATGTGCGGTCGTTCGTTGGGCGGGGGGCGGCCATGCTCACGTTTAACCGCTGCTGCAGTGCAACACAAAGAGTGCTCCACCACAGCCATGTTCCAAGCCCGTATCTAACCAAGAAAATGTATATAGATTAACAGCCCTTCTCCATCCACTGCTGTATGAAGGCCTTTCCATACTGTGTTGTTCGATCATACTTTACCATGCTGGTCAGTGCGGGTTGGTGCAGGGGGTGCCCAGGACCAGTTTAGATATATCTCACCGCCAATGTTAGCGTTGTGTAATGGAATCTGGCGACCTGCATTCGATTCCTGGCCACGGGGACGAGCGATATCCAAACCGGTCCTTGGCCGGACCACTGCCTTAACTACTGCCCCCCCCCCCCCTCCCCTCATCGGCTGCCCTTCTCCTCCTCGGGGTGCACACCACGCAGGATATACCAGAACGTGACGGAGTACGAGGGGCAGGACGCGTGCGGCTCCAACAGCTGGATGTTCCAGGACCACGAGCCGCCTTCTCTGCCCTCCAACAAGGGAACGAACCAGACGGCTCAGCAGAGCCAGCCGCGCGCGATGCTCGCGGGGCTCAAGCCCTGGACGCAGTACGCCATCTTCGTCAAGGCCTACATGCTCACCACTTCCAACGAGGGCCGAAACCACGGTGCCAAGAGCAACATCATCTACGTGCGCACCAATGCCAGCGGTGAGATGTGCCGAGCCGCGCGCGCGCATGTGCGGGGAGCAGGAATGTAGCGCGCTGTACTAAGAACCCGGCTTCCCGAGTTTGATTCCCGTTGACCACCAACGCCAGTGACGAAACCGGTCTTGAGCCTCCCCCTGAGTCAGGGGTCGGCGACCAAAATAACAAGAAGAGGCATTTTTTTCGAATTCTGTGAATAAAACTGAATATTTCAAGGGCCGCAATGCGCGTAATAAATAACGTGACGAAGCAGTCCTTAAAGAGCCGCATGCAGCTCTGGAACCACAGGTCGCCGACCCCTGCCCCCTAGGTCGACGCAAACAAGTACCTGGTGCGGTGTGTAAACATCGCCACTGGGGAGGCAAAGGCAGTCGAGCATGGTGCTGGCCACCCACCTCCTCCCTCATGTTCCGTGCCAGCATTCATAAATGCACACGAACATCACTTGCCCCAAAAGTCTTGACTTTTCGTGGGACATTTGTCTGCTTCATGTGCGTGCGTGACGCTCAAGGCGTGGCAGGGGACCTGCGGGCTGTACGCTGCAGTCAGACTTCTGGGTGTTACGCATCAAATCAGTGCATTTGAATCCATGCCACTATTATTATATTTAGGCCATTGTTGATGTCTTTGCTGACGCATACAGCAGGGATGGGGTTTGCACTCAACACCAGAAACACAAAGTACTATTTGAGCCGACTCCCAGCGTTCCATCGACTGCACCTTTAATGAGGGTCCAGGATACCTTATAAGGGAGCATGGAGTATTTCCCAAGATGTTGCGATTCCACAAACTCTGACCACGATCGCTCTCCATGTACGATCATCACACTCGACCTCGAGGGAACCCAGATGATTATTATAGCGCAAGGCGGTCGAAGCACGTGCCGTGTGTTTCACAGACCAGTGTAGTAGTCTGCAGTAGTTTCACACTTCAGTCGTTTGCGGTGTAATTTTTAACAATTTTTTTACAATGATGCCAGCACATTCGGCCTGCTCTCTTTCTGTTAACATCACGTGATCTTTAACAGTCCGGGGGAAGCAGACTGCGGCGTGTTCATGTCATTGCTGTGAGCACGAGAATCGTTACCGGTTGATCACCGCCTGCCGTGTAATTCTGTTGTTTTGATCCTGCGTTGCTTTCTCAGTGCCGTCCATCCCACGCGACATGGTCTCCGTTTTCGCCTCCAACACGACGATCAAGGTCAAGTGGAATCCGCCCATGAACCTCAACGGGAACCTCTCTTACTACCGCCTCTTCTGGCAGCGCCAGCCTGAGAACAGCGAACTCTTCGAACGCAACTACTGCCAGACAGGTGTGTGTGGATCTTAAATTTGGAGCTTGTGTGTGTGGAGTCGCCCGGGTCGCGCTGCATCGTGGGCAGTACTCCAGCACTCAAAACTGAGTCCTCCAGTAGTCGGACTGAGTTATTCCCAGCTCGCACAGTGATGCCGTGTACTCCGTTACAGTGAGACCGAGTGGTACAGTACCGAGTGGCCCAAGACAGTTAGGAGACAAAGACAGCCGGGCATGTTGCTAGCTGCTCTCTCGTGCGTTGTCCCAACCTTCATAAGTGTCCATCCTTCGGACGTCGTGCTGACGAGATGTTAACTACCTCACCTGGTATGCAGTAGGTCGTGGGTTCCATCCCGACCCTGACGCCTGCTGTATATTTTGAGTTTGCATGTTCTCTCCGTGGCCGCGTGAATTTTCCTCCACATTTTAGAAACATGTGTTTCGAGTATTTGGCGGCGATAAATCTCCACATGATAAGCCACTTTCACTGGGCTATCATTTGTGGCCAAGTCGCTTCTGAAAAAAAGCTAAATAGCTCAGAGGGCCTTACCTGCTAAAATTAAAAACTGTTTTTAGTTTAGTTTAAAGGTGCTCACGAACAGACTTGACGTGTAGCGGTGGATCTAACGCGTATACTCATTTTGCCGCCTGTTCTGTACCCCGGTACACCGCTAGGCAAAGTCCCGTCGCCGGACCACTCGCCCGGCACGGTGGACTCCGACGACGTCCCCGGCAAGGGCAACTCAACGACCGGCGACGGCCACTCCACTACCTGCTGCGCCTGCCCCAAGCCGGAGAGCGAGATCGAGAAGGAGAAGGAGCAGGCAGCTTTCCAAAAGGCCTTTGAGAACTTCTTGCACAACACCATCTTCATACCCAGGTGCGCGGCGGCAGCAGCAGCAGCGGCAACGTAACGGCGGTTTGGTTAGGGGGGTCGGCCTCGTTATGTAGGAGCGATGGAGAGGTCGCGACCCCCGAGCAAGCGACGCTGGCTCGGCTTCGGCCTGAAGCTCGCGGCCGACGATGGCGCCTGTACCGTAAGCCCCCGGCACTTTGAGGTTCGTTAGCTGAGCGCCGGCGGGAAGATGTGGCGTCTTTGGTTACGCCGGCGATGATTTTGTAAACCTTCCAATTTTAAACGAGGGGTTGTGTGACTACAACCTCCAGGAGAAAATAATCACTTGGAAGCTGGTTTTGTCTGATTATTGAAACGGTCCCGAAACCAATCACTGGGGGGGGGGGGGGGCGATAATCTTTAAGGTTTGGGAGGATTGATCTATGAATGAGGACAGACAAGGTGTTAACACTTGTGCCTTACAGTAAGAAGCGCCTCGGTTTGATTCCCGACTCGGGCGCCTTCTTGAGTGTAGTTTGTATGTTCGTTCTCTTCCCTTGTTCTGCACGGGTTTCCTCAGGGTTCTCCGATTTCATCCCATACAAAAAAAACATTGTAACTGGTGTTGGTCTAACAGCCCATTGTTGAAACATTTCCTGCAAATTACTCAATTGGGATGACATGCAGCAGTAACATTGACCCCCGACTGCGAAAACTTGGCAGGACCCTCCTGAAAAAGAGCCTTGAGACTCAGCGTGGTGTTCCTGGGTCATTATTACTAAAATAATAATGTTACCTGCATCGTGCAAATTATTGCAGCAGGGGATGGAATTTAATCTTTTAAACGTTTAAAATAAAAGCCTTTCTTTGTTCATTTTGGCAATATTGACTTTTGGGCATGCCACGACTGGCCGTGCGTATCATGCTGGCAGGAGAAAAAATTACCTAGTTGAAGTGGCGCTGTGAAGTCACACGACCGTCACCTGCGACAACGAGTGGGGGGAGAAGTGCGGCGGTGCGAGTGGGTGGAGTGCCATGTGCTGAGATATTCACGTGGGACTAGGACGAGGACAAAGTTTGCATGTCTTGCGTTTTCAGACCGCCGGGCAGTAAGTCTGCGGAGATTGGCGACAGTAGGTAAGGTGACATCGCTACAGAGGCTCAATCAAAACGGAGATGTGATTTTCGCTGCTATTCGTCTGTCAGAGGAACCACGCACCTGGCCGAATTCGTATTGCAATCGATAAATACGTGAATAATTGCCAGCGGTGGAGTTGCTCCTTTGGTTACGCTAGACAGCGTGCCGCCTCCTCCCCGTCTATTCGACCGCTCCTTGCGTGGGCGTGGCGTGAACAAAACCGCGGCTCTGCGATTTCGTCGTAAACAGCGCACGGGCAACGTACGCGGATGTTCTCGAGGCCTTCCGAGGGACAAGTGCGCGAGCCGCCTCTCCCGAGCCGCCGCCCCGTCACCGTGCTCGGTGATCGCCTGGCTTCTTAGAGGAGCCACGCGACGCGTTTACCGATTGATCCGAGCTCGACGCAGTCATGTTCACCACGACCGCCGGTGGCCGCGTACAGGGTTAGCCGGCTCAGTCCTCCCACAGCAGGCCCGGTGAACACTTGACGCGGCCAATGAAGCACCGGGTTTCTCCGCCCGAGATCTCGTGGTGTTCAACTGCATGCCCCTTATTCCTTGTCGCTGGGCCCGTTGTAAAGCGCAGGGATGGCCACTGCATTTCTGGCTCGGGGACAATTAACAGTTACTTAATTAAATCGTGTGAGCGACACCCCCAGAGAGCGTTGGTTCCTCAGGCAGACCGTTGATTCGGCTTCTAATCCACAATCCAGGCTACCGTGATCTGTTGCCGACATACGGCGCTATAACACTCCGATGATTTATAAGCTTGAACGTGTGGTTACTCACCTTCCTTTGTGAAAAAAAAATGCTGCTCAGCAGAAGCCCTCCGTCAGTTTTGTTTTTACGGGATAATAGCACGAGGAGACATTGTTTCCACACGCAACGAAATCGCCGTCCACAACGTTCGCGGCAGGTTTACCGCGCGAGACAGCGTTTAACTGCGGTGTTATTTTCGTCCTCAGAAAACAGTTTTCCGAACACCACAAATTCACTCGACCTTTTTCCCTATCGGCCGGCCGTGCCCGAGGCGGCAGCGGCGGCAGCGGCGGCAGCGGCGGCAGCGGCGGCAGCGGCGGCAGCAGCGGCAGCGCGCGATATATGCCTCAGAGGTCACCTGACCGTCGCTATTTTTAGCCGTCGTCTTTGTCCGGAATTACCACGGGGAAAACCGTTGGCTCCGCACGCCAGGGTACTTAAGTACGGCGTGATGTTGTTGTGACAGAGGCACATGATGTTGTTATTGCTGCGGACGGTGGAGAGATATTAATTACCTTGGATGAAATCTGGTTTCACGTGGCTTCGTGCGGACGCCACGTATGCGTGTGTGTGTGTGTGTTTCTCATTCCCCAAAACCAGACCGCTCCTCCGTTTCCTGATTAAAAGCGGCATGTTCGATTCCCAGCATCAAACCGCATTTGCTAGCATGTGGGGAGTGACAAATCGGTTCACCCGAGAATTCTGATCGTTAAGCTCGCAGCGATGCAACTTGCATTGAATGGAGCGGCGGCGCAACGGTTAGCGCACCGCACTACGAACCCGGATGAACAACCTCCAATGTGTCGAATACGTTTAGTACGATTTGAATAGCCGTGGAAAAGACCGTAAGGGTTCCGTCAAAGTGGACACGGTGCACGAGAGGGTTGTGGCGCCGTGTGTCTTGACGGCGTGAGGTTGTAATGCACGTCTGGACGGACGGGCTGAACCCACGGTGGCCGATGGCGAAACGCATTTATCTTGATTTTAAAGCATCGGGGAAAACCGTCAAGATCGCTCCTCCTAATTTGGAGTCGCGTCACTGGAAGCGTTTCCCGCTTGGTAATGAGGCGACGCCGTGTGACGCGGCACCCCGACCTCTTTACGGCGCCGTACGCAGCTCGCCAGTTAAGACTCCCATCCCTCCAAATGTCTCGTTAGGTGAACCGCGTTGGGTGGGTTGGTGTGGGTGGTGGGTATAGGTGGGTGGGTATTGGTGGGTGGATATTTGTAGGTATTGGTGGGTGGATATTTGTAGGTGGGTTGTTGCGCGCGTGTGTGCAATCCGAGCGATCGGTACTTTTATTTTCGTGACTCCTCCTGTGCTGGGGGTGTAATGGCCGCCGTGCGTCACCGCCGTGCGTCACCGCCTCGTGTCCCTTTCGGTGACTCAGCCGGTCCTGTAAATCAGCTCCGCTGAGGGTTTTTTGCCGGGGCGACGCGTCACCAATGGGCCTCGATGCTCACGTAATTGCTTTGCCATGCGCGCCACAAGCGCGAGCCTTGATTTAAAAAAACACGCGTTAATGCAGCATTAACCAACAAATCATTTTACGTAGTTTCCGTGGAGAGACCCCGACACACTCGCGCCCGTGCGAACAGAACAAAAAGTTACGTCGCAAATTATCTCATGGCGTTCCGCTGCAAAGCTGCGTCAGCTTACGTTCGCACACAGACACCGAATTCGATGCGCATGCTGAACCAACATCAATCGTACGATAACAACAACGAGCTGAGTGTGATTGCTAACATTGGGGGGTGGGGGGAAGGTGGTGGAGGTGGGTTGTTAGGGTTGGACACAGGGGAAGTGTATTTTGAATGTCTGTGCCCAAAGGAACCTGGGTTTGACCAGGGTATTCATAGCTTCACAAATCTGCCACAGTCGTCGTTCCTGCGTTAGTCGACGCAGACGTAGGTGTCCCATTGATTCACCCAACACGTGAAACAGTGGCCAGGCTTGCGTGCGTACGAGGCGTCTCCCAATCGCCCTATCGTGAGTTGAGGAATCGTCACAGTTGTTGCCAATTCCACTCGAGGACAGAGTTTGTTTTGCCATTCTGGTACATATAGTGCCTTTTGCGGCTGCAGGATTTATGCGAACCAAACACTTACAACACATCAGAATCGATTTTAGTCCATGCACTGATATGTCCAGACATCGTCACACGCTTACAACGTTCATTCATCGGAGCGGTTAGCAAGAGCTCATCATTTTATGAGAGAAGTCGCCATTTGAGGCCTCCTCTTCTGCTGCCTCCTTCTCCACGAGCCCAGCTTTAGCCCGGGCTGTGTTCGAGGCATATCCGCCGTAGGTTTAGCGGATGGCGCAGATGATTTGCCTTCGCCCTTGGGGGTCCGCGCCCGCTTTGTCACGTGTTCCCATCCGAGCGTGTCTCGCCCCCCCCCCCCCCGCCCATGGCCGCGCGCAGGCCGTCAAGACGCCGGCGCGAGGCTCCGGCCGCCCCCACCTCCCCGTTCAACAACGCCAGCGTGGTGATGCTCAACGGCGGCAGAGGCGGCGACGATCTGCCCTTCTTCGGCCGGACTACGGACGGCCCCGCGGGCGGCGGAGGCGGAGGGGCGCACACCACCGCGGCCCCCCGTGACAACTTCCCCACGATGGACAAGGTCGTGCGGCAGCGCGAGTTTGCGGTGATCGAAGGCCTGCGCCACTTCACGGTGTACCGCATCGACATCCAAGCGTGCAACCACGCCGCCGCCGACCTCGGCTGCAGCATGCAGAACTACGTCTTCGCCAGGACCATGCCAGAGCGTGAGGCACCACACCCCTCCCACCACCCCTCCCAGCAAAGAGTATTATGAGCCCTTAAATTTAATCGTCAGATAGTCACCCGGTCATTTGCTGTCAAGCACCATTCATCATGTGACGCGGGGGAGCGTTACCCCATTATTTACGCTCTTTATGAGGCATTCATCCGGTCTGGTGAAGACTATCGGCCTTGTAATGATGATTCGGGGCCAAAAATGTAGCTTCCTCCGGTGCCTGCATAGGTCACGCAAACCAATTCTTGACAACATGTACGCAAAAGTGATGTCGACCACGCCACCCCCTCGAGCACCGTGCCGTCCTTCGTACGCACTTACCACAATAGTCTGTGAAGGCTACGCGGCGGGGGGGGGTAGCGATCTTTATCTTTGTGTGCACCTGCCCCTCAGCCCACGCCGATGATATCCCGGGCTCCATGGCGGCCAAGCTGCTCAACGGCAACATTGTCTTCCTGTCGTGGCCCGAGCCCACCAATCCCAACGGGTTCATCATCCTCTACGAGATCACCGTCTGGCGAGAGCAGGTCAGGCTGCCCCGTGACCCCATGACCCCGCGACCCCATGACCCCGCGACCCCACCCTCCTTGCTCACCGCCGTCACCGCAGCCGCTGAAAGCGGGCGACGGCATTTCGTTCCCTTTGCCAGATTCTGAACTCGCTTCGCTTGCCTGTTGATTGATAATTATTCATGATAATGCAAATAATGCAAATTAGATTCACGCACTACTTAAGTGCAGCCGCATCTTGCATACAGATACACATATAACAACAACAACCGCCATTCGCCACTAAGTGGCGGTGACGTCACCACGACGCTTGTGCCAGGCCATGTGCACCTTGAGGCCACGTTAAGTGTCGAGCGCCCGCTGGCAGGAGGTCACGGGGCAGACCCAGCAGGTGCCACGGGTCGACTAACTGAGATGACCGAGATGACTGGCTGATGCAACACCTGTGCCCCCTTCTGTGCCAACTTTTGCTGTGCTTTAGCCACCCGGCGCTCCGCTCGTTGTTGTGAGCGTCGCTCCTCCGCCCTCCGTTGTTGTTGGAAGGCGACTGCTTAAAAACTGCCCAGTAGCGTCCTTCACGAGCCTCCTCCACTGAGGCCGATCTTGACACCGCCACACATATACACACACACCCACACACGCATCTCTATAATGCGGCCAGCTGGCTCGGCAGCAGAGCCTCCTGCTCGCAGTCCGAAGGTTGTGAATTCAAATCCTGATTTTGGGTTGACTCAGCCCATCATCCCGCTGGGGTTGTTAAAGTGAGTTACAACTTTGTTGGGAAGTCACTGCCGGTTGTCCTATGGGGAGACTCGCCCCTGACATAGGAATGAGAAATTTCCACCGCTGGCCTCAGGGCTGTGAACAGGAGCTGAGCACCAGTACCTCAGTGCACATTTTAGCAGGAAATCACTTTGAACTCTCGTGTGTGTTTACAAATAAATAAATACAACACATTCCTGCGGAGGGAGCTGGTAGGAACGTTGGGTTGCTCGGTCAATGGCCAGGGTCAACGGCGGCGTGGTGTATTACGCAAATATGCCCGACTGTGAGGGCAGGCACAAGCCGGCGTGAGTAGGTTAAACGTTGAGTTTTATAAGGGCACCACGGGGTGACCAGCCCCTCCCCACCCAGCCCCACCCTCCCCACCCAGCCCCTCAGGACCCTCCTCACCCAGCCCCTCCCCACCCTCCCCCACCCAACCCCACCCTCCCCACCAAGCCCCACCCTCCCGTCCCCACCCAGCCCCTCCCTCCCCACCCAGCCCCTCCCTGCACGACGGACGGACACAATAATCCCCTGTGGGCTGGTGTAACCAGGAGGTTCCTACCAGTATAAACATTTGCTAGACACCTCATAGGCAGCAGACAGCTATAGGCAGAAGAGGAAAGTGCAGATTATATGAGCAGATGCTGTTGCTCCTGGTTCACTCTTTGTTGTTCCATTGCTCATGCACGCACGGCGTTACACACGTACGCACGGCGTTTCACACGTACCCCACGGCGTTACACACGTACGCACAGCATTGCCCTTGTACACACAATGAGTGAACGGTGTAGCCGCGGGTGCGAGCGGTGCGAGTGCGGGTGAGCGGCGTGTGCAGGTGGGCGAACGGCCCGATTGTGCTCTCACGTATCGTGTCGCGGCAGCAGCAGGTGGAGCGGCTGGAGTGCGTGTCGCTCACCGCCTACCGCAAAGAGGGCCACGGCAGGAAGATCCACGGCCTGCTGCCCGGCAACTTGACGGCGCGCGTGCGCGCCACCTCGCTCGCCGGGAACGGGTCCTGGAGCGAGCCCATCAGCTTCGTCGTGCCCACGCCCCGTAAGCGTCGCCGCCAACGCTCATCCCTCATTCCCACGGCGCAAGCGAGCCCGCAGCTACACGCTGGCCCAACCACGGCCGGGTCTCGGTCTGGTAAAACCAGACGTCCGGCCTTGACCCTCGCTCCGCAGTGTGAATACTCAACGTAGCAATGGCAAAAGGTTCACCCTCGGCTGCAGGGAATTGGCTGGCACGTTGGCCAAAAACATGGGCGAGAGCGAGCGTCGTGCACACTGACTCACCGCCCCCCCCCCTCCCCCCACTTATGTGCGTGCGTGCAGCCGTGGCCCAGCCCAGCCAGGTGATCCCCGTGGTGGTCATCGTGGTCTCCCTACTGCTCGTAATAGTCGCCATCGGCGCTGGCCTGCTGTTCTTCTTTGTCAAGAAACGGTGCGTCCGTGTGTGCGTTGCGTCCGTGTGTGCGTGCGTCCGTGTGTGCGCGCGTGTGTCCGTGTGTGTGCATTTGAAATGGGAAATTTTATAAAATTTTGCGTGAAAAGATGGGAGAACACAAATCACTTCTGGCAACAGCAAAGAATAAAAGTGAACCGCAATGGGTGATGTGAAGACGTAGCATGAAAACGGAGACAACCCCCTCAACATCATCTTGCAGGGAATGGTAGAGTGAAAAAGAAGGAAAGGATGACCAAAGATAAGAGACATGACAATGTGTGTTCACGTGCGCTGATGGATGAGCCGGTACAACACCGGACAAATACTGTGATGGACAAGGCAAACGTGAAGAGAGTTTTGACAGCCAAGGAGGCTTCGTTGGCACTCCCATGACCGTTGCGCGGTTGAAAAGACAGATGACAAAATTAATTTTCCAAAAAATGTCTGGGGAGACTTTGGCTGTCTGAATGAAACGCTGGGTTGATTGTCGCCTTGTTTTTTATTCCCTGGTGCAGGAATGAGGCTCGTCTGCCCAACGGGATTTTGTACGCGTCTGTGAACCCCGAGTACATCAGCACCAACGAAGGTCGTTGCAACATTTAAAACATAAAACGTTAACATCTCGTGCCATATCGATCGGCCTGCATTTTACTCACTCACTTTAATAGACACTGGTAAGCAATTTGTGATGGCGAGGGGCATTGGGCCGATAGACAATTATAATTGGATATTTTTTCCACGGTCCGCAAAACTTGCGACCGAAAGAGCCAAGGTTTATACCGGGGGCCAGTCTGATGTCGGCTGCTTGAGGGTGCATCGTGAAGCACTTTGACCCCCCCCACCCCGTTCCCACCCCCCCTCCTCCCCCCGACGTTTCTCAACTCCAGTCCTCACGGTGCATCTAACTGTGGTAGGGCCTGGTGAGGCCTGGTGAGGCCTGGCGGGGCCTGGTGAGGCCTGGTGAGGCCTGGTGGGCAAAAACAACCCATTAACGATACTTTGCTTCTCATGATATAGTTTATAAACGCCACACAGTCTCCCCTTGACACCCGTCCGCCTCCACTGCCAACCATCAGCCGCGTGCAGTATGGCAGTGGCTTCATTTGCGTACGAACATAAAAGGTTTTGGTAATCACGAAAAGGCGAATGGACCGCGGTGCGAGGGTTTCGAGGACTGGAGTTGGGAAGCACTGGAATAGTCGACCTTTAGTTGTGGCATTCCGCGGCCGTGATATCCGTGCCTGCAGGCCCGTCTGCCCTTCACAGAAGCTGTCAGCATGTCCTATCTCCGTCTCTTCACGCCATTGCACCCTTTTCGTCTCTGCCTGCTTATTTGTTGACCTATGACCCTAGTGCCAACGTTACACCAACGCCCCCCGGTATTTTATTTATTTATTTATTAAACAGGAGCCTGGTACAGATATTCCGCGGACGACAAGCCCAACGCCAAATGCCCACGGATGCCCCCCTGTATTTTTTTTCCTCCCGTGTCCTCTCCGTGCCATTTTTACACCTCCGCAGTCATGTTTTATATACGTTAAGTTAAAGGTTCGACATTTATTCGGCATCTCAAAGCACAATCCGTAAAATTCAGACCACGGAACGCATGAAATGAAAGAATTGGGAGAAACGTCGTGAATGAAAACGAGACACCGCCGGAAAAAGAATTGACGAGCATGCGTCACACGACGCACACACACACGTGGAGAGATGCGCTATGGAGCTCTTTTTCACAGATGTCAAGTAATAGAGGCCTTATGTGCATGCATACATATGAGTCCGACTTGACGTGAATTGCGCTGCTAATATTCATCAGCGCTGTCCACGTCGGAGTGAAATGCTAGAGTTAGAGTTTCAAAATTATTCACTTGGATGAGATGCGCAAATTTCAGAAACGCAGTGTCAGTCGATACAAAAATGGTTTTAGATGACGGACAAATACCTTTCGTTCGACGTAGCGGCACGTGCTGTTCAGCAGGATCGCGTTCCGTGGGCGGCTCCAGATTGGGCAGCAAGGAATTCCGCGGTGGGACGTGCAGACGCGTAGGGAGGCACCGTCGACGGGGGGCGCCACGCTGCCGCGTGGAGTTGTTGCGCGTGCATGTTGAACTTCTTTTGCACCGTACGTAGCCAACCGTGCCGATCGGAGGTGCGGGGGAAGGACAATTAAACACAAAAACGGGCTTTCGATTTAAAGCTTTCGTGACTGCAGGGATTCATCTTCTTGGTTCTTTCGGTAAAGTCACGTAGAAGGGAAGTAATAAAATAATACAAATAAAACATAATAAAATAATTCTCACGACGTTTCGGCCACAACGCTTGCAGCCGTCCTCAGGTGAAAACCAGATCTGTCGAGGCGACAGCAGCCGTCCTCAGGTGAAAACCAGGTCTGTCGAGGCGACAGCAGCCGTCCTCAGGTGAAAACCAGGTCTGTCGAGGCGACAGCAGCCGTCCTCAGGTGAAAACCAGGTCTGTCGAGGCGACAGCAGCCGTCCTCAGGTGAAAACCAGGTCTGTCGAGGCGACAGCGTCAGACGCTGGTGGCCAGAGGCTGCGTCCTGACCAGCGATGGCTACCGCCGGCCGTTTGGCTGAGATGTCTCTGTCGCCAGCAGTGGGGAGGATCGTGCTGAGCCGGAACTGAAATGTAAAAAAAAATTACGACAGTTAAAGCATTTTAAACCTAGAATTGTAAACCTAGAATGTAAAACCACGATGGAAACTGGATTAAGTAAAGGTTAAATAATAGTTAGCGGTGCATCGATTCATAAGTACACAACTTGATGATACATGCACCAAATTGTGTGTGTGTGTGTGTACGGATCGATTATTTGCATGTATATAAATTACCGGGCAGAATACAATTGAGAAACAAACAAAAAACGGAAGGTAAACAGGAGACTTTAAACCAAATTGATTGTCAAGTAAATCAAATCGTGGCCCCGATTCCCAACAGTGCACCGCGAGACGTTTCGCGTACCCGTTTATCAAAATCAATCAGAATCTTTATTTATACTGGAGGGATATACGACAAGCCATAACGTCCAGTTAAACAGAGGTGCACACCCGTCCCCCCCCCCCCCCCACCGCACAGTGTACATCCCCGACGAGTGGGAGGTGGCTCGCGATAAGATCCTGCTGCTGCGCGAGCTGGGCCAGGGCTCGTTCGGGATGGTCTACGAGGGCATGGCGCGCGGCGTTATCAAGGACGAGACGGAGACGCGCGTCGCCGTCAAGACGGTGAACGAGGGCGCGAGCCTGCGCGAGCGTATCGAGTTCCTCAACGAGGCCTCCGTCATGAAGTCCTTCAGCTGCCACCACGTGGTACGTGTGCCCCCTGCCTTCCCCACCATCCTCCCACCGCCCGGCCCGCCGCCGCTGCACGCGAGCAAGCACCGCCGTCGCAGAGGCCAAGAGGCACGCGCCGGCGCGGTCGTGTAATTATCGGCATCGGTACGGAATCAAATCGGACATCCGACCAAATCGGCGATCGGTCCGTGTATGGAGGAGAGTGGGCGTGTTATTGCCCATATATGGTCCTCGTGAAACCTGAATCGTGGTGTCTGTTGTATCGATTCTGTTCATAGTCGATCTGACAGCCATGTCTCTACAGTATCTATTCATCGAGGGTTAATTACTGCGTCGGTTCATTGGCAAGCGATCCATGGATAGAGTAGTCTCATTGGTTAGTATTGTATCGTGTAATTAGGTAATATCTGCATGATTGTTGATGTGTTCGCCGTCCGTTATTGTCGCATCACAGCGCCCACGGCGTTGCCGCTGTTGTCGACGCCGTCTCTAATCAACTTCTTGCGCCCTCCGCCATGTTTTCGGGTCGTGTACCGCGTGTCGTTCGGCATGGTGACCGAGGTTTTGCTCCACGTGCCGGGGGCTCCTTCGGGGGGAACTGAGTGGCCACGCGTGTCCCCCGCCCGCAGGTACGTCTGCTGGGGGTGGTGTCGCAAGGGCAGCCGACCCTGGTGGTCATGGAGCTCATGACCCACGGCGACCTCAAGAGCTACCTGCGCTCCCTCCGCCCCGACGCCGAGGTGAGCGAGCGGCGGTGTCTCCGCGTACGACCCGCCGCCATAGATATCTGCCAAGTTGAAACCTCGCCCGTAGGTTTTCCCGCGGCCGCTCGTAATTCAACTGCGGTCTTCTCGGTTGGGGTGGGGGGGGGCCCGTATTGAGCATTCATTTATATTGAGCGCATTAGCCACAGCACTGCACGCGGCGTTGATAGCGTTTGGCGAGCGCCTCAAGTTCGATGGGTAAAGGCTCGGCGTGCGGCCTAAACCTGCAACGACCGCAACTTTGGATTCGGTGAAAATCTGGAGGCCCTGGTACGGCCGGCATTCGGGGTGCTCCTCGCGGGAGCGATGCTCTCGACAACCCTGGCGTCGGCCTGGGGTCACGCCGCTGTACGTAGCGCCGGAGAAATTTGCGCTGAACTCGAGGATTATCGCACGCGAACAAAAAATAGTCGCCGCCTTTACACGCACGCCTGTGTGTGGGGGTCATCGACTCAAACAGGTGACGTGTTCTACATCTCGCCCCCCACTTTATGTCGCGAAAACCCTTTTGTAAACAAATGACGAAATGTTCAGTGGCCACTTATGGGCTATCTGCACATCGATCGTGATGATGTTGATGATGAAACCCGAAATATATTATGGTCTAATTATTTGGGCCATCCTTCCTACCACCCCACTACTCCCCCCCACCCCACACTGATTACCGTAGATAATCGCGAGTTCACTACGGGTGGCGTTGTTAACCCCGCCGAGCTGCGCTATTCCGTTGCTGATTCGCGACAAAGCCGCCTTTGGGAGGCAAGCGCGAGAGGTTGTGCTTGCACGCGCGCCAGCCGGAGCGGCAATCGTGAGCGCGCTTCGTCCGACTGTGTGTGCCGCAGAACAACCCGGGGAAGCCGCCACCCACGCTCGAGAAGATCGTGCAGATGGCCGGAGAGATTGCCGACGGCATGGCCTACCTCAACGCCAAGAAATACGTGCACCGCGACCTCGCCGCTCGCAACTGCATGGTGGCCGAGGACTACACGGTCAAGATCGGGGGTAAGGCGCCGGGCGGTATACCACCGCGACTCGTGCATGCGATCTGTGCCCCGGATCCTCGTACCTAGGAAGAGGCTACGAGGAAGTCGCGTCTTGTTCACGCCGAGATAAACCCAACCGTAACGGAATATAAATAGTGCGGGCTGTATAGCCGTGAGTGTCAAGCGACGCACTGAAAGCTGTCCAAAACACACGCATCTCGTGCACATGCAACAAAAAACACTTAGTTTCCTGAAGAAGTGCTCCCGTTGTTTTCGATAACCATAATTTTGACGGTGACCTAAGACAAGAACCACAATGCATTTCTTCTGGAACTGTGTTTTACACGTGTCCCCATGTTGCTATTCACAGTAATGAATGTTTCACTCTGCCAGTGATTTACAAGTCCTTACGTGTGCCCTCACAGGCAGCCTGGTGATGATAAATAGTGTCTGTAGTGCCTTCTTAATTGGGGTTTATTACCTTTTGAAAGTGGGAAAAATATAGCATGGAACTTTATTTTACTACGACGACAAAATACTTAAACAATGGGGGGGAACGGTGGTGCAGTCCGCTTCCCACAGCCATGGCTAACATCCGTGGCGAGTGATATCTGAACTCTGGTTCTTTCGGTAAAGTCACGTAGGTAAAAAATGAAATAAAAACAAGATAAAAATAATAAATAAATGAATAAATGCCCATTAAATCACGTCGTTTCGATTGCAACACAAGCAATCGTCACCAGGTGTGAAAATCACAGCTAGAAATGTTTTACTAAAGTGGGAGAAATGCCGGGGCTAAGGAGTTTATATAAGTGTGGACGTCAGGGACTGGGACGTGAGACTGTGCGGGGGGGGAGTGGGCGGGGCTAGAAGCGAGAGGTTGAGGGAGAGAAGCGCGGGGGGGGGGGGGATAGAGAGACAGCGACGCAGCGACGACTGCAGTTACAGCCGAAGATTATGGGTCCTTGCAGTCACGGAAACTTCAAATCTAGAATCCAAACCGGTCCTGCACCCTTCACCAGTCTGCACTGACCAGCGTGGCGAAGTATGGTCAAACAACCCCCACACGACTGCCACTCCTCTCGTGACAAACAAGGGTGGCGTGTTTCTAAATGTACTTACTGTGTAGAGGCCATCACCTCGCAGTGGAATGAGAGAAGCGACTGATTATTAATGTCACCAAATATTATCACCACAATGGTGGGAAGTCATCAGCGGTTTGAGTGTGGTCTCTCTGCCATGGACGCCACGGTGACGAGATGTGACAGGAGGTCGTGGGTTCGAACCCGACCCTGACGCCTGCTGTGTATTTGGAGTTTGCACGATCTCCCCGTGATTACGTGGATTTTTCTCCGGGTCCTCCTGTTTTTCCCTCCACATTTAGAAACATGCGTTTAGAGTATTTGGCTGCTTTAAATTTCCACTTGATGAGCCACTTCGTTGAGCTCTCATATGTGGCCAGGTCGCTTTTGAAAAAGAGCTACATAGCTCAGTGGGCTTTACCTGGTAAAATAAAAAATAGTTTAATTTACAATGTTCAGCACTGGTCTAGGACCCACGGCATGGGGACACTTTGCCCGATCGGACACACCGTGCGAACGGCGAGGGCGCTGATGCCGGAATGGGGCGGTGTGCTTGCGGTGTGCAGACTTCGGCATGACGCGCGACATCTACGAGACGGACTACTACCGCAAGGGCGGCAAGGGGCTGCTCCCCGTGCGCTGGATGGCGCCCGAGTCCCTCAAGGACGGCGTCTTCACGACGCACTCGGACGTGTGGTGAGTGCGAGCGGCGACCGCCCACCTCCACCGCGCCAGTTCCTCGGTCGTTCCCAGCGGCCGTCGCCACCGCCAAGCCTCGGCGACCCTGGTCGTTGTGACGGCGGTTGTGGTAACGGTCGTTGTTGGCGGTGGTTTTGACGGTCGTTGTGACGGTCGTTACGACTGTCGTGACGGTTGTTGTGATAGTCATTGTAATGGTGGCTATGACTGTCCTTGTGACGGCCGTTGAGACGGTTGTTGTGATGGTCGTTATGACGGTCTTTGTGACGGCGGTTATGACGGTCGTTGTGACGGTCGTTATGACGGTAGTTGTGATGGCGGTTGTGACGGTCGTTGTGACGGTCGTTGTGACGGTCGTTGTGACGGTCGTTGTGACGGTCGTTGTGACGGTCGTTGTGACGGCGGTTATGACGGTTGTTGTGACGGCGATTGTGACGGCCGTTGTGACGGCGGTTGTGACGGCCGTTGTGACGGCGGTTGTGACGGTCGTTGTGACGGCCGTAGTGATCGTCGTCGTGACGGTCGTCGTGACGGTCGTCGTGACGGCCGTCGTGACGGTCGTCGTGACGGTCGTCGTGACGGCGGTCGTGACGGTAGTTGTGACTGCCGTCGTGACGGTCGTCGTTACGGTTGTCGTGACGGTCGTCGTGACGGTCGTCGTGACGGTCGTCGTTACGGCGGTTGTGACTGTCGTTGTGACGGTCATCATGACGGTCGTCGTGATGGTCGTTGTGACGGTCGTTGTGACGGTCCTTGTGATGGTCGTTGTGACGGCCGGGTTTGTATGACCTGTATCAACAACCGTGAGAGTGGTTCTCGTGACGATCCGTGTGACGGCCGTCGCGACGCGTGCGCAGGTCCTTTGGCGTTGTGCTGTGGGAGATTTCCACGCTGGCCGAGCAGCCCTACCAGGGGATGTCCAACGAGCAGGTGCTCAAGTTCGTCATGGACGGCGGCCTCCTGGAGCGGCCGGAGAACTGCGAAGATCGGCTGTGAGTTCCTCCCCCCCTCTCTCGGACCTCGCTCACGCGCCGACCCTCCTGCATTAGAATCAGAATTTTTTTTTAGACTGGAGGAATCCGATGAGCTGTGAAGCTCTTTTTCACAGTTGGTCCCGTAGGGGGGTGGGCACTGCCTTTTTCCTGCCACGTGGCAGCCGGGCGTGTGCTTAAATAGGCATCCATTATAATGGGCAAAGTGCTCACGGCTGTGATGATGCAGCGTGGTTCGCATGGGCACCTGCCGCAAGGAATAGAAATGGGGCCTTCTCATAGCCTGGCACCTGGGGCCCCTCCGGCCCGTGGGTCCTGCGTGCAGTTGCGCCGCCTGCGTACTCGATGTCTACGCCACTAGTTCACGATACATCGAATCGCAGGTGTGAGAATGTATTGGTTTTTAGCGGCAATGTGAATTATGTGCAAAATGTATCCGAATGGGACCAAAACGCAAGCGTGACCAAAACGAGACGTTAAAAATTGAAAAGTTACAAATGAGACGGCAAAAAAAAGGAGGCGAAAAATCATCACAGGCCTGAACCGCGACAATCCGTCAATCAACCGTGGGCACGGATCGTCGCATCGCGTCGCTCGACGGCAGAGTTTGCCCGACGCTCGCTCGTGTTTGCGAGCGACTGTTGCCGTTGGCGACTGGGCACGCATTGTAAGATGACCGCAGGTCGACCGTGCGTGCCAAGACGCGACTTCGCCAAACTGGCCGCGATTCCACCTCCCCCCTCGGCCCGCCCGCCCGCCCCAGAGAGTGGCTACGCAGTCCTGTATCTTTATATAGGCATACGCCTGGTTTCACTACGAATAATTGCACATCACCGCGACCGGATTCGCAGTGCGGGAGGGGATGGCGGTATTGACGGCGGTCGTTCTGACGCGAGGTCCTCGGGAACAAGGGGGCCCCGTGCGTCCACATCAACCGCAGTTGGTGGATTATTGCGCAAGATGTTTCGCGCAAGAATGCGTGGCTGGTTCCGCTTTTCGCGCTGGTGTCCAGTTCGTCAACTCTTTGGCCGCTCCTTGCATTGCTCACTGGCTTTGGATCGTGTGTAGTGTTTATGATTAGTACGCAGTCAAAATTTATGTTGTTGTTTTGTCCTCATGACCTCTTGGAATTATACCGAGAAACAGAAAGAGGAACACATGGATCGGAGAACATAAGCGCATTGTCAGCTTTTTGACCGTTAAGACTTTTTGAAGTGTGCTTGGGCAGGACGCATCACGAGCAGCGATGATGGCTGGTGGTCAAGACTAACGACAGAATGGCAGCCAATAGGAGGGAACACGCCAGAGAAGACGGCAACTGCAGAAAAATAGAGCGATGAAAGCATCCCATGTGTGGCTGCTGGATGGACCGCAAAGGCCTTTGGAGGTCTTCATCCAGTCGTGGATAGATCACGGCTGACAATGACGATGTGACCTATGTCCTTCCTACCTGTCCTCCCTTTCCCCGGTCTCGCGTGCGACCCGTCCCGCCCCCCCCCCCCCGTGCCGTGTGTGCCCACCAGGTTCGAGCTGATGTCGCTGTGCTGGCAGTACAACCCCAAGATGCGGCCCAACTTCGTGGACTTCATCTCCATACTGAAGGACGAACTGGACGCGTCCTTCCGCGAGATGTCCTTCTTCTACAGCGAGGAGAACCGGCAGCACGCCGAGCCCGAGGAGAGCGACCAGGACGGCGAGAACACCGAGTGCTCGCCGCTCGACCCATCCAGCTCCGGCGCGGGGGTCGGCGAGCCCAACGGGGCCAGCCTACACGGCGGCGGCGCGGCCTCCGCGCAGGCTGTGGGCGGGCCGCGGTGCCGCGAGAACGGGCCGCTCTCGCTTCACTTCCGCGGCGGCAGCCAGGCGAGCCCCCCGGCCGGGCCGGCGGCGGCGGCGGCAGCGGTCGCGGCCGTGCCGGGCGGCTGCGCGGGCAGCGGCGGCTGCAGCAACTACGAAGCGCACCAGCCGTTCGGCGTGTCCAATCGAGCCAACGACCCTCGCTACAGCAGCCCGCCGCTCAGGTCGTCGCCGTCATAACGCCGGCGCGGCCGCCGTAGGGGACCCTCCGCCGTTTGTGCGCGCCCTGTAACCTCCGGCCTCGACGCGACGATGCCGTTTCAGCAGGGGGAAGAGAGGGAGTTGAGGCGGCCCTTCCACCAAAGTGGTTTTTAATTGTTTCGTTGTTGTTGCTTGTTCGTTCCCATTGGTTTGTGACGAAACGGCGGAGCGGCCGGGTTTGGGGGACGGCAGGAAAAGCCGTTTGCGATTGTCCCTCCGTCTTGAAGCCGGTGTCCCTCCGGCGCCCGCCGTGAAGCGGGCTACGGAGTCGCCCGGCATCTTGAGAGTCGGGGCGACGTCGCCGCGGGACCCTGAATCCGATCGGTCCGCTTTGAAAAAGCCATCGTGTAGGAGGAAGAGTTCCGAGTCTCCACTTTAACTACCTTTTTAATTTCATTCTGTTGGCAGCGAACCAATCCACGGGACAGCTTTTGGAGCAAAGAGCAGCACCCTCTTGGTTTTTCAAAGGAAGAAGTTTTTTTATTTTGTTGTCAAAGAAGCGACCAAACAGTGTTTGTGCCAGCCTCTGTTGACCCAGCTACACACTACTATCAAGAAGTGCACCCGCTCGACAGAACTGTGCGGCGCTTGATTCTCACTACAGTTTCAGCACTGTCGGCAAGAAAGCAGAACTTTCCTGGGGATCGTCGAGCGACTGACGACGAATTTGTTGAAGACTTTTGAGAGCACCCCGAGGTGGAGGGGGAGGTTCCTTTGTGGGTTTTGATTTCCCGTCACCACCCCCCCCCCCCACCCCCGATTCAGCTGCGGAATCTTAAGATGCCAAATGTACACGACGTTGGTGGAATATACGAAAACGCTTTTCATTATTTTCTTCAGAGGGTTTGTTATTTTGTCTCGTGTTGGTGACCTTTGTGGCTACAGCGTTGCTGCTGCTGCTGCATCTGCTGCGTTCCTCAAGATGTTCCGTTGTCCCCAACGGAACGGCATATCGGGACATCATCTTCACGAAGCTTGTGCGTTGGCCGGCGTCTCCGTCTCGTCGTTCCGATCTTGTAGCCGGGGTTGCGTCCGTGCGTGTGGGTCAAGTTTTGTGCTTTTCGAATGTTTCAAAAGCAGCGTGTAATAGTGAAGAGGGGGTGGGCAGGTGTTCTGGGAGAAAGCTAACACAGCACTTAACTCAATAGGTTTGCACATCCCTTACCAGGGGATTTTGAATTTTTGTTTTACTCTCTTGGTAATGTGTTTTTCTTCTTCTCTGAGCCTACACTTACAGTGCTGACAACTGCTGCTAAACAGTGCTAACCCATTACAAACAGGAACATTCGTTTTGACGTTTGTTCCTCATCCGAAAATCGCGCACGTGCAAATAAGCGCCGTTGAACCGCGGCTGTACATAAGGAATGTTGGAGGGAGCTCGGGGGAGGGGTGCGTCTGTCGCTTGCGCTTTGCATTTTCCTGATTAACTGTGATAGGCATTTAGCGTTTGAAAAACAAAGTAACGTGTTTTCTCTCGTTAATCTGCTGGGGTTTCTTTTTTTTACTTCGTCAAAGCAGAGTGGTTCACCCAAGACGTGGGAATTGCCTCAACGAAATAAAATGGTTTTTATTTCAAATTTGAGCAACCAATAATAATGATGATGATCATTACCTTTTCAAAAAAATAAAAAATCTGAGGTATAATTTTAAGAGGCCGTTTTATATAATAAATAAATGTTTCCCCCCTCGTGCCCGCCCAGGATGCTCTCTGCAGTATTCACGCCTCATCACGATGGAGTTTAGTTCCGAAGGACAGCGGTTTTCATTCCGTGCGTCCATCATCCAATCCATCGCCTGCGCTTGCGCTCTCAGGCACGCTCGCACGTCTGCCCGTCTGCCCGCCGGCCCGTCTGCCCGCCGACCCGCCGGCACGCACGCCGCAGCAGCAGCAACAGACCCAGCAACTCGTTTCGACCCTCCGCTGCTTTTGCCGCCGCCGTTTTTGTTATTTCGAATCTCACGCCCTTTCGTCAGGGTCCGCTTCTTTTATTCCTCATTTCGTTTCAGTTGAAACCGCGACCACTGTCGTCGTCATCATCATGGTGCATTTCAGATATCTGTTTTAACCGTTTATATTCTCATCGGTAAACACTACAAAGAAGCATCTCTGCAAACTCAGGTGTAAACCAGTTCCGTTACATTCAATTACCGGTTGTATATATTCATTACGTGAGTACTTTTGGAGCTGAGGATTGTGGGAGGAAAGGGGGGCAAATGAAGCTGGACGGAGAGGCGTTGGTCGGCCCTCGCCGGACTTTGAATCATTGCGTGACTTTCTTAGTCTTTCCGACTGTTTATTTTTTCTTTAGCGTTTTAATCAATTCCTCACCGAACCTTTTGTAATTCTAAAGATTTTCATATATTTGAAAAGAGAGCATTTGCTATGTTATTTATTTTGTGATATTATCGAGAGAAACGAAGGGGGGGGGGGAAGAGGAAAAAGTGCGCTGTCGTGTGACCGTGAAAAAGGAATCGTGCTGTTGAAGATTTTAAGAAATGCATGTCGTTGATAACAAAACAAAGTTATTATTTTGCTGTTCAGTTAGTTTACAGTGAGAGTCCATCTTTCTACAAGTTGTCTTCAACCATCTCCCTAGTCGCTTTTCAAATAAATGTTTTCTTTTGTGTTGACGGTAAACGTGTACAAAAAAAATAGAAAAAAAAACCAAACCCCTTTACCCCCCAGCAGCGCTGCGTCGCGGTTCTAATTGTTCGTTGCAATGTCTCAGGACCACTCGCGTGGCGGTGTGGTCTTTTATTACCTCAACTCACTCCAAGCTGCTCAACACCGGTTGTTTCCAGTGAGGGTCGACGGCCCTCGCTTCGGTCCCTTCGCGCGGGACGGCACCTGGTGCTCCACGGGGCCCAGAGGGGGGCGGCACTGGGCAGGCGCGCGGGTCAGACGGGGTTGCCGCAGGTGGAGGTCGCCTGCGTGGGACTCGGATATTTGGAAAAGTGCTGACAAAAAAAAAACCGCACGGTTACAAAAAACACTGCGCGAAAGCCCGTCGGGGTTGCGCACAATGCAGCTCGCGACAACAGTAAAAGCTGAAAATTAAATCGACTTCAAATCGGTCCCCTCGCACAAGCTGGCAGCTCGCCAAATCTTAAGGCCACGCGACCCGACGCGACACACCGCTCAGTCCAAAGTGTTCGCCGCCCCTCGCCTCGTCAGGCCGCGACAACGCGGCGACTTTTCTTCGTTCGCTCGAAGCTCGGCTCGCCGCGAGCGGATTCCGCGGGGGGGGGGGAGGGGAGGAGGGGGGATCCAGTCCCGTCCCTCACCTCCGCCATTCCCACGCGCGCGCTCCATCTCCTCGGCGGGACGTCCCCACTGGCGGGCGGCCGTCGTTGAACTTTGCCCAGCCGCGTTGTCGCGTCTCCGCGGTCTCGCACGGCCACTTTTTGTTGTTGTTGCTGTTGTTGTTTTTTGTGAAGTTCGCGTTTAGAACTCAACTTTTCCGTCATTTTTGGTCTCGTTTTGGAGGACGACAAGCGTGCCGAGAGACATTGGTCGGAACCTTGCGGCTCTGCGTTTGGAGGGGCGAGCGGCGAAGGGGTGTGGGCAATGCGCGATCGTGGGCCTGTCCCGACGCGGGGAGGAGGCACACGTGTCCCCATGTGGCGGCCAGGACTTCCCTGGGCCCATTGATAATTATCATCGATTATAATCGGCAACGATCGCTCGCGCCTTGCGACATCGTCTCCCTTCAATTCGGAGTCGGTGCCAGCTCTTATCCCCGCTGCGAACACCACCCACCCACCTCCACTTTTGAGTGACCGGTTTTTAAAACATCCTGGGTTTTCATCCGACTCCGTAGCAACAACGTGTGTGCAGCTTGTACTTAAAAAATAGGTGGCATCGTTGGCCCGACTCAAACACTCGTGAACATTTACGGAACGTTACAACCATTTTCCACGAAAAAAAAAACCATGAGAACTTAAAAAAAATATCCCAACTCACTGAAATGCCTTAGCCCTCCTGCGTAAGTAAACAGCCGTGCGTATGCAGTTCAAAAATTTGACCGTGTTTTAACCCAGACGTTCACCTATCAAGGGACTTCGTCACAGGCAATGCCGGGCGGTCATCGTCCTAGCACAACTGCGTCAGTCACATGTCACACTCGACCTCGGCAAGTTGAGGTTTTGGGCAAAGTGCCTTTTTCAGTACACGGACTAACCGACCCGGGTCTGTTTGTTCCCACGTTTGAGACTGGCCCCGTTTTCAGCGGGGCTTGCGTAGTCTCAAAACAAATGTCCTCGCAAACGGCGCACCCAGCTGGATATATCGGCGCGCGCTCGGTGGCACGTGAAACACTCTACCTGCAATCTTCTAAGAAAACGACGACGACGACGACGTGCCAGTTCCCGTGTCGTGATCGTGTCCTGCTGCCCCCCCCCCGTTCATCCGCGCGTTCGACCGCCCCCCGTCATGGCGCTTTGTGTCGAGAGGGGAACCCGCGCGCGATTGTGCAGTCGGCCGTGAAACTCGTCAGCCGCCAGATTTTATTTTTAAATCATGACATCGCATACTGTTTTCCACAAGAAACTGTAAATTGTAACATAATCACGCTAAGTCAGAGATGACGATATATATTAAAAACAAACAAACAAAAAACTCTAAAAAGAACTAGAAATCTTTATTTGGTGTGATTAATCGATGACACCTACAGTATATTGTAATGCCGAGGGGAAGACATTTCCTGTTAATTGTATTTATTTTTTTCTGAATGTGTTTTGTAGTTAAATGTTTGCCTTACGCGTTTGCTGTCTGAGCCCTTGCCTTACTCTGTAAGAAAAAAAAACAGCTTCTGTACGGAGTCCTTCTTGCTTGTATATGAACACGTGTAAGCGCGCGTGCATGCGTGCGCGTGCGTTTTATGCGGCCACACGGAACCCGTCTTGGTTGCAGGGCAGAGGATCGATTGACTTGACCACGGGGAACGGTGCCATTTGAAAGCATTGAAGGAGCTGCTCCACCCCCCCCCCCCCTGTTTGAATCGCCACCGCTTCGGGGGCTGTGGGTTGTGCGCGTGGAGGTCAACTCCTGCATGTTGAGGCTGTCCATGAAAAAAAAACCTTCACTGCCCGAGCAAGAACATCCTTCCTCTCTAGCCGTGCTGGTAGCCAAGACACAGCAGCAGCAGCAGCAATAATAATAATGACGACGAAGAAAACTCGCGCGGGTTTCAGTAACACTCGCCAACGCCGCGTTTCGCCTCCTCGGAAGTGTTATTCGTGTTAACAACAATTAGCAGCAGTGGCTCGGGCCAGAGAAGCGGCGCGCAGCTGAGGAAGCGGTCGCGTCCGTGACGCTGCGTCGACAACTCGGGGCTCGGAGAGCACGAAACCCCCCTGCCGAGTGAGGGCGTGGGGAGAATAACAACCCCCCCCCCATCCTGGATGTTACAGGGATTCCTTGCAGTCACGAAAACTTCAAATCCAGATTGATTCTCCCCCTGGATGTTGTTTGGGGGGCTGGCTTGTGTCAGTCGTGCAGAGTGGCATCGTCCCTGTCACGTTGCAGGTGGACAGAGCCGATGGCTTCGATGGCTTTGACCTCGGTTGAAGAAGCGTTATTTTCAACAATGATGATGATTATTCTTAACTCGCTTGTCAGTGGGGCTCGTTGCCCGAGAGGCAATCCCCAAGTCGGATCCACAACGCGTCCAAAAGTGACCGTTTCAGTACGCCGACAAAGTGAAAACAAAATTAAAGGGATTTGGTTAATGAAGGCGACATAAGGAAAACATTAGCGCCCCCGCCCCACCCTTATCCCTCACCGCTCACCCCTCCCGACCCGGCAACCAGAAACCCCTCTGAAAATCCCTGACCAGCAGCGTCCCTTGTGGAGAGATTTGCGGCCAGTTGCAAATGACGTCTCTTTCTCTCTCGATACTTTCAGTGGAATTTTCCACTTTGCCACTGAGAGCCAGGGATTGTAATGGCACCACCGTCGACGCGTCTCGACTCTCCGCCGTGCCGCACATGGGAGCGAGCTTCGGTTTATTTTGTGTTTGTTTTCAATTGATATTACGTTGTACGGTTTGTGTGACCCTCACCCCTCCAGCCACTAGAGGCCACTACAATAAGCATCATTTTCCCCACGGCGGTTTCTCGGGAGTCGAATCGTGATTTCCCCGAGCCGCGACACATCCAATCGCGTGCTGATGTTGGCGAACCCTTATACTTCGTCTCACTCGGACCATTACTTTAGACGCTGGGCGTAAGAACATTTACCCAAAGGTGTTTTTTTTATGCAACCGGCTACACAAACCCGTTTCATATTTTGTGGCAGGGCTGGCGGCTAGCAGCGGCGTGCGCGATGACGCAGGTTGGGTCCGTTTCGGGCGAAGTCGCTGCTCAGATCGGGCGTGGAGTGCGCAGAGTCGGAGCCGGAGTCGTGGTAGGAGGCGGGGGGGGGTTGACGATCTCCGCGCTTTGCCAAGTCTGCACACTCCACTTCGAGCTCGCTGCGGCAGCAGTCTTGCCCGAGTCGATTTCGGTGGCTTTTAAATGGATCTCGGAGGCCATGCGGGGTTGAGTCCGGTTCGTAGTGGGTGTGAAACCTGCCCCGTGTGAATACGAGAGGGGACGTGAGATTGGACTTTGCAGTGGCCGGGTGGTAGAACAGAGATGGGGTTGAATCTATCTGGGCGGAGCTTTGATAGTGTATCCCCCCCTAATATGCGTGAGTTTTTCTCTGGGCGCTCTGGATTCCTCAAACATGCCAAGCACTTGTTCATAGAATTGGCCAACCATCTGGACGCAGGACCCTCCTGAAGGAAGCCTTGAGTCAGCGACACTTTCCCGTGTAAATAAAGTGTAACGCAATTATTGTCATCTAAGGAGGCGACTGGCTGCATCAAGGAGCACAATATATAAAGTGATCGATTGAAGCCCTGTGCCAAAAAATAATGTTCACCTTATATTCGCATCGGTTCTTGATCATGGTTAAATGACAGCTTGTGTGTGCGGTGATCCATGAATGGAACTTTGCATGGATCCGTTGCTTAAAATAATTGGACATTGAAGGAAGTTGAATCGTTAAACAACGTCCATAGATGTTGAGGACATAAGACCCAGAGCCAGAAACATCTTAATTAGGTGACGTGTCAGAAACATGAGTGTGGTCATGATCTCGGATTGGCAGTGCTTCATAATGTCAATTGCATATCTCAAATGTTCACTCCCACGTCCCACATCTCAATCCCACACGTCAGTCCCACATGTTCATGTCGATCTGACTTGTCGATCAACATATCTCTAGCACGTCAAAACGGCATGTCAATCTCCCACGTCCTGATTGCATGCCGATCCTGTGCCGATTTCACGCCGCTCTCACGTCCATCTCAAACGTCGCTCTCGCGTGTTATTCGCGTGCCAATATTCCAGTCTCACTCGAACGATCGATCCCGCACCTCGTCTCGCGTGCGAGAATCCCACCTCGGTCGCACCGATTGGTAATTCGGCGTCGCCAAAGCCGTCGAAACGTTTCAACGAGTTGTCACCACGCGTCTTTGTCGGGTAGTAACGACGCGCCCATCGACTAAAATACGATTCTTACCCCCCCCCCCCCGCGAAGCAGGCGTCGAATCGCGAGGGTAAAAATCGATCGTTTTAACTTCGTTCAGCGGGTGGGAGTGGGGGGACGCTGACGCGGTGTTTGACACACTGCACTACGAACCCGGCCACCCGAGTTTGAGTCTCAACCACGACCACGTTGCGTGATCTTTGAATTGCTCCTCGCTGGGTCTCTTCCTCCAGCGACCCACGGTGAACCAACGTGATGGAGTAGAGTCAGTCCGCGGCTCGTGACCGACGCGGGGCGAGAGAGGTCATCCTTCTCGTGAATTGACAAAAGGGCCGTTCTACGTTTTGTACTCTCTGTTCGTAATGGCTTCATCGAAGGACTTCTGCCGCTGCCCACTGTATGCCGTGAACGTCACCACAATAGGAAAACGAAGGTGAATGGATTCAATTAAATAGTCCAACTGTGGCCCCCGAATCATCGCAAACGGTTCATGGAATGGCGAGGCGAGGGCGGGGAGGGGGGGTCTGGCAGTGCGTATCTTTACAGGTGTCCGAATCCCGGTTTCTCTGCGATGATGGTGGTGGTGGTCAAAACACGCTGCTGCTGCGCGCCCCTCGTTGGGGGTGAAACTGTGGACAGGCCGCGGTTTTTTTCGGAAGCGTTTCCTCGTCGATGGTGGCACTTGCATTGCTCTCGACCCATGCACGTGGTTCTGCTGATGCTTCACAATGTAACCACCCGTGATGTTATTATGCATTGGCCGATGACGTGAAAGGAATCTTGCTTTCGTTGGTTCTTTGTAGTAGACAAAAGAAAAAATCCTCTTTTATTTTTTACCTAACGTTAAATCTCCTGCGTAATGAATTGTGCTGCTATTAAAAAAAGGTGTTGATATGTGAGGTGACATGAGCATCAACAGTATTTAAATGCATCGTTAGCGTGCATACAGATGCACCGTCAGTGACATGTGTTAATTAACTTAATTTAAAATGGACAGCACATGTGAATGTAGTCGTCATTTTGGCTGAAAGTCTGGCAGATTTAGAAAAAAAGAAAATGACCAATCTGTCACCTCCGCGATAATTATTGAGACGGACTGAAAACGGGAATTTGTTCCATCTTGAAAGCACAATCTAGCGCGTGTTCTCTAGATTCAGTAGAGTATTTAACAAAAAAATTGGTGCAGAAACAGTCCCAAAGCTGCTTTAGAGAGAGGCCCCGTCACCAAGTTGTCCCTTCAGCTGAGCCGGTTGTGTCGGGAAGCACCTCCAGTGGGCTTGGAGAGAGCCCAGTGGTGTCGCGTGGTTGGAATGGGGCCCTGGCGCAAACTATTAAAGGATAATGGGGCGTGGGGGGGGGGCTCGGAGGTGGTTGTGGAATGGAAGCTGCCCCCCCCCCAATCCATCCCTGGTCAACCGCCCCCCTTTGTCGCCCAGCGCCTGGTCCCCTTTTCGCCGGTGGGGTCCCCTGGGAGGGAGGGGGGGTCTGCAGCTACTTCACTGCGAGTTCCACATTGTAACTCACGCATCCTGTCCATTTATGGAACGTGACTAAATATTCAACGTTTCTCCCTTTTTTTTATAAAACAAAACATTAATTTGCGTGAATATGGGAAATTCTGATTCAGATATTTCCAGGGTTTCTGTGTAAAAAAAAAACACGTACGTCACGTTGTAGGGCGCGTTTTAATTTGTATATTCTGAAAGAAGAAGAAAGTTTATTTTAATTATTTGTTGCTATAATCTGTGTAAATTGTGTACAGTTGTATTGTGTCCGTTTTAAGCCGCACCTAGATTTGCTTTTTCCTTTCGGCTTTTTTCATAGCAAATTGCTGTTACTGTACTCCTGGTTTAAGTCAATAAATAATAGAGAGAGTTTGTGTGTCTGTGTACACACGCATATATATATTATCAGTATGTGTGGTCTTTATTTTGTCACTTTGTCTATCATAAAATATTAAACCAACAAATGCAAACGCGTGATAGCTTTTTTCTCCCTATGCCGCTTATTGACTGCTACGTTGCAGTTAATAAATGTCACTTATTTATCACCATGCTGAACAAGGAGAATATACAACAGATAAGCACCTGCACCAACAACTGGCCCAAGCTATGTGGTCTGCCAACCGGGAGCGATAACTGCGTATCATACCATGTGATTAGCGCCGGCACGCAATGGGTCACTCTTGCGAAAGACGTCGTGAAATCTTTAATGTCCCCTGTGAAGCAGACGGCGCGACTTCTACGGTGAATGCCCCCGCAGTAATTGCCGGGACGGCCGCTCGATTCTAACCTCGAACCCCTGCAACAAGCGGCATCGCCGCCCCAAGCTGAGGCATTCCTGGCGAAACAATTGGGCATTATTTTAACTTTTCAACAACCTTTCGTTTTAATTGGCTGCACAGAACTCTCGTCACCACGCCACTGCCGTGCCAAATCAAACCAAGTTTCCAGGGATGATTAACCCTGGTGCATCACCGCTGTCAGAAACCGAACCGGTGGACGCATGTGTGACAGTCCGTGGGCGAGGTGTGTGTAGGCTCGTAAAGGATACTCCTGGCCACTCGACAACAACGGAGGGCAGAGTTGTAGCGCCCACAACAATGAGCAGAGCGCCGGGTGGCTCAACAGTGAATTGGCGCAGTGGGGATCACAAGTGGTGCATCTGTCAGTCATCGTAGTCAATCGACTAACGCCTCCGCATGTCCCGTGACCTTCCAGCGAGCCTTCATCACTTCACGTGGCCTCAAAGTGCACCTAACCTGGCACAACCGCTGTGGTGACATCTTAGTGGTGAATGGTAGCTCTTGTTGAGCTCTGTGTGGGTGTTTAGAGGGCATTGTGCTGTAGGTGGTAGGCAGTAGCATTGTGATGGGCATGTGGTGAGCTCTGCCACATTGACAATAACATTGCCACCACACTGTTGACTGTGACAGACTGCCTTTAACATGACAGTTTACGCAATACGTACTATGGCATTCTAACACGATGGAGATGTCAGTGCAGGGCACAAGGGGTAGAGGGAAACAGCGTGAGATGGGAGGTTGCAGTGTAATGAGATAGGACGGTTTGTCTATAGAAGAGGCGCAGATTAGAAGCACGTGGAGAGAGAAAATTCGGGCAGCTATCCCCATGCGCTACGGGCAGTCCCCGACTTGAGAATGGGCTCCGTTCCTGAGACCCGTTCGTAAGTCGGAACACAATATATTTAAATGCACATACGGTCAGTGTGCAACAAAAAAGGGAAGCATTTTTAAACAAAATAAAACCAAATAGGCGATTCGCCTCGCAAGTGCGAGCTCACGTTGGCAAGTCAGATGGTTAAAAATAAATACTTTATGGAAGCTCGTTTGTAAGTGCGGATATTCGTATGTCGGGCGTTCGTAAGTGTGGGACTGTTTGTCGTGGGGCTTCTGGCTTTGAAGAGGAACTTGCTAACAGAGCTACTCAAATGCTGTCACCTGTACAGTTGAGGGCGGCACCGTCAAATATTTCGAGGAAAATCCTCACGTCTCGTGACCTCTTCTTGAGCCTTGAACACTCGGTGGGGAGCACGCTGCGGTAAAAAAAAAACTGCACAAATTTCCAAGTGAAATCTGCCAAGGGTCTGCTTCTCATTTCAAAACAGAACGATTTGCGCAAAGTGAGTTATTTCAACGATATATCGCAGGGGCGCTGTTTATATCCGAATCTCCGCGTGCCATCTCTGGCTCCGAGTTTGTAAATGTTTTTTGCGAGGCTCGTCACGGCTGGCTGCTGCGAGGACTTCTCGGTCGGTGCCTTTGATGAAAGAAAATAAGCGCAGTTTTGTGGAAACAACTCCAGAGGCTGGATCCTTTGTGATGGATCGCATCTTCACGTCACCTACACCACCCTCATGCCACCTATACACCATACTCTTAGTTTTTTTCGGTAAAGTCACGTTGGGGAAAATAAATAAATAAATATGTAATAATACATTAATGATACAAATACTTTGAAAAATAATAGAAATAAAATAATAAATCACTACGGTTATTTTGCTGTGCCTTTTTACACCTGATGAAGGAAGCTTGTATTGCCTCCGAAACGTCGTGATTCATTATTTTATTTCTATTATTATTTCTATAATATTTATGATTTATTTTTATTATTTCTTGTTATTTATTTATTTTTCCCTACGTGACTTTACCGAAAAACCTAAGAGTATGAATCCTTGCAGTCACGAAAGCTTCAAATCTAGAACCTATACACCACTGTAATGGCACGTATAATTTGAGAAATATATATTTTATTCCATGCTGCACAGAAGCATTGTCTAGATTTGAAGCTTCCGTGAATGCTAGGATTCATACTCTTTGTTTTTTTCGGTAAAGTCACGTAGGTAAAAAATAAAATAAATGAAAACAACTAAATTAAATCACGACGTTTCGGAGGCGTAACCAAAGAGTATAGAAGCATTATCATTTCGTACTATGAAGCTGAAGTCAAACGTTCCCCCTGTTGGAACGGGGAGATTGTCACGGTTGGCTGCGTACGGTGTGATCGAAGGTCAACATACAAACGAAGGTGGAGCTGCCTGTATCACTGTTGGTAGCTCTAAGCCAAAGGTGAATGTTCCATATTCATATGACAGAATCTCCAAAAGACAACCAAACGACTCGTCATCAGCAGTGAAAAATCCACTTCTGGATGAAGGGCTTCCCAAGCTGTTGCCATCTCTCACGATCCTGCAGCGGAACAATCCACCTCGCACATGATTTCATCACTCCATCTCTCGGGTGGACACGTGATTGGGCATGTTTCCTCCCTTGGCTGCCGCTCCAGTGGTTGAGAATAATCATATAACTGGATTACTGCAATTACTCCAGCGCCGATTAGAAAAACCTTAAACAAAAACAAAGGTATCCTATTAACGAAGGGATGTGTTCGCACATCATTCATGGCTTTTCCCATTAATTGAATGTGAAATATGAGGGATGTGTTTCGGACAGTCGATCCAACTCTACTCCCAACCTAAAATATACACAATCTTAATGAGCATACATATGATTGCATAACAATTCAATGAAAACTAAAAAAAATTACCTTTTCAGGGAACTCACGAAAAGATCTGCTGCTGCTGCATGTTGGAATGACTGGAGCGTGACCCTACCGTGGACACCGTGACACTACCATGGACACCGTGACGCCACTGCGGACACCGTGACCCTACCGCGGACACCGTGACCCCACCGTGGACACCGTGACCCCACCGCGGACACCGTGACCCCACCGCGGACACCGTGACCCTACCGCGGACACCGTGACCCCACCGTGGACACCGTGACCCTACCGCGGACACCGTGACCCCACCGCGGACACCGTGACCCCACCGCGGACACCGTGACCCCACCGCGGACACCGTGACGCCACCGCGGACACCGTGACCCCACCGCGGACACCGTGACCCCACCGCGGACACCGTGACCCTACCGCGGACACCGTGACCCCACCGCGGACACCGTGACCCCACCGTGGACACCGTGACCCCACCGCGGACACCGTGACCCTACCGCGGACACCGTGACCCTACCGCAGACACCGTGACCCCACCGCGGACACCGTGACCCCACCGCGGACACCGTGACCCTACCGCAGACACCGTGACCCTACCGTGGGAGGATGACGACGCTTCGGCCACCCAGGTGTCTTTGATCTCACGGTGCGTGGCAAGAGTGAAATTTCGTTCAAATTCGGAAAATTCGATTTTGTTAATTGACGAAAACAGTCCATAATTTGTTGATTGCGTGAACGCAAATTTCAATCCCATAACCTGCAGCCCATACCTCTCACTCTCCCCTCCTTATATTCCTCTCGGCGCGGCTTGGCTCCGCGCTAGCTGCGCCTCTGTTCTCGAACCTTCTAGAGCAGCGGTCCCCAACCTTTTTGGTACCAGGGACCGGTTTCGTAGAAGACCATTTTTTCACGGACCGGGGGGGGGGGGTCATCATTGGGTCTTTCCCCCTTTTCAAAGAAGCTCTCCAGCGACGTTTGTTTTTTTTACTCATTGTGGCTACTAGGGGTTAGCAGCTTGTGGGCTCACCAACACGGTGACGGAGACAAGTGCGCAGTGCGGGAAAGAATCGTGGACGGAAGTGGTCGATAAAACAATGGGAGCGGGCCACGCGCGGACTCACCGCTCTCACCTCCTGCTGTTCGGCCCGGTTCCTAACAGGCCACGGACCGGTACCGGTCCGCGGCCCGGGGGTTGGGGACCCCTGCTCTAGAGGGTTCCGGGGGCTTCCACACGAGGTCTACCGTGACCCTTGCCCCAGTTCGTTCGCCCTGCCGGCACACCCACATTACATGCTCAGCGGCGTGTGCGCTAAGTGCCCACCTGCAGTTGCTGCTGCTATCCAACAGTCAGTTCTATGTCACTACAAGTATGCTGATTCTAGAAGGTTATGTCACTTCAGGTGGTACCGACAAGGGAGATAGCCGGCATGGGCTCATAGACTAACATCAGCTTCGCCACAATTCCACGTATTGTCAGATATTATCGGCAAAAGGTTGAAACAGCAAATGCAGTTACTCACGAGGATGCCTTCGATTTTAATTGATTGGCAGTTCTGTGTAAAAATAATATTGGACATGGTTTCCGAAACAGCACATCATCATCCCCCTGTGACGACAAAAAATAGGTACCCTCTGAGACTCCGCACCTTGATGTGCTGTGCTAAGACCGTACTGAGCCTTGCCAGATAAACATGGAATCACCACCGCATACTTAAAACGATCGCCACAAAGTGTAGCCCGAGAGAATTCGGCGACATGTGCTCAATCTCGTCTAATCTCAGCAGCCGAGCAGGGTTGAGACTATGGCTTAGATGGGCTACCATCATGCATAACAGGCGCTATAGGCTGCTGCGGGGATACCTGGTGGGCAGTGAGCGTCTAACGTCCACCCTTGGTGGCGAATTTGTACGCTATGAAGAAGGGTCGTTGCCCAAAACGTCGCCTATCGTATTTGTTTCATTTTAAAGTTACAGTGTTATTCAAGAATGTTGACTTTTTGCTGTTGTGAAGCAAGGCAAATTACCCTCCACAAATTCTCATCCAGCGGTGGTGGTTAAGCATCTTTATTTGTTAAAGACTCAAAAGTCAACGGTGCTTCTATGTAAACACATTACCCTCAGATATAGACACGTGGAATTCCCACGGCACGCGTATAACTAAATAATGCACTCGGCCCTGCCGCCGTAACGTGGAATTTCCACATCCACAAAACGAATCAAGGATCACATTGGAAATCTATTGTTTAGCCAGGTTTGTACGTTGCACTTCTTTCGCGCCGTACGTAGCCTTCTATGGTAAATTACTGAGGCGTGTGACGCCTCAGTAATTTTTGAAAATCTTTTTTTTCTTTTCATTTTAATTTATTTCATATTTTTTACCTACGTGACTTAGCCGAAAAAACCAAAGAGTAATTTACTAGGTTTGTTTTCTCTTTCATTTGTACCTGATGATGATTGCTTGTGTCGCAATCGAAACGTCGTGTGCTATTATTACAAACTTAATTTGGAGCTTTCGTGACTGCAGGAATTATTCTTTGGTTCTTTCGGTAAAGTCACGTTTAAAGATAAAATCATATTATTACATTTATTTTTCTTTCTACAGTGGCTTTACCGAAAGAACTAAACAGTTAAGGAAATAAAATCGACTGATTTCGTGCGGCCTGCGTGCACGAGTTGGGGGCAGACGTACCTCTGCCCACACACTCACTCGTATGTATGCACTGTACTGAACTTCTTTTGCACCGTACGTAGGCGACCGCGCTAACCGCTCTGGGCTGAACCCCGCTTCCGTCAGCAGTAGTGGCGAGCGAGGCAGTTGCAGCGCTGCGCCTTTAAACAGCGGACGCACACCGGAAGCTGCTGCCTCGACTGCATTAAACGAAACGCGTTTTTTGTTGTTTTTTATGACCGCGCGCTCCAGCTGTGACGGAGCGTGACCCCTCGCAGCCGCCGTCCGCACTCAACCAGGAAGCGAGACGCGGCCTTGGGAGTGGAGTGGCGTGTTTCGGTCCGTGTTTGTCTCTCTTGTTTATTGTTGTTGTTGCTGCCGTTGTCGTCGTGAGTGCAGTTGCAGCTGTCGCCGCGGTCGTAGAGAGACTCGGGGGGGTGGGGGGGGGTCGTGGAGATTCGCACAAGTCCGACAAATTCATCGAGAGTCGAGGGATCCGTGGAGATTCGGAGTATCGGCGGGGCTCGGCGTCACCCACATAGAGACTGGCGATTCGTAGAGACCCCAATCCACTTGCGTTATTGATCTAGACACGAACACTTATCGAGGTTATCAGGCCCAAGGAGATCCGTGTGACTTGTCGAGATTGACAGATTGGCGAGCGGTATCTGAATGGGTCCCCTCTTCACTAACTCGTAGTGACCAGTGTGGTCAATTAGGCCTTCGTACAGCAGTGGATTTACAAAAGGCGGTGTATTACAATACCCCGGGTGAATCACGGAGATGATATATTGTATGCAGAGAGTTTCTCGGAGGCTCGCGGATGTTACTACAGACTCGTGGTGACAATGAGACACATAGAGAATGAGACTTATCGATTCCTAGATATTCGATTTGTCAATCGGAGAGAGCCATAGACATCAATCAATACTCGGATGCACAAAGAGCTGTCTGATGTATAGTGATTTAATTAATTAAGAAACGTCTGATATATATAGAGGGTTAACACGTAGGCTTTCGCGACCAATAGTATTCATGTGGATTCACGCTTCAACACACCGGTGGGCTAAAGTAGTGAACTATTTGTCTTTTGTCAACGTGACACTTTTTTTGCTGATTGGCCGTGTCGGGTGGTGGAGGGTTACGACACATTTATAAATAACGCGATCTAAACCAAAAACGTTGATTATGAATTTATAAAGGTTGCATCTACATAGACTTCAGATATCTATCGAGCCGTATAATCGCTCTACATGGCCACAATTCTACAGCAGAACTTTAACGCCGCCTTTACCGCGTGAATAAGTGTTTCGGAAATAGCCACGGAATAAATCACGGTCACTTTCAAACCTTGATTCTTGAGCCAGAGCAAGGCACGCCCGAGATTATTGTGTTCAGTGTTAATGCACGAGTCTCATAGAGCCAGAGACTAAAGCACCACTGAGGTTTCAGGGTTTATGCCTAATTATTATAAAGAGCCACATTCCTAGGTGTATTTGTTCATGCCTAGTTCAACCAGATGATATGCATCTTCTATTTAATTCGGTTTTGTATACTGTACTCTTAGGTTTTTTCGGTAAAGTCACGTAGGTAAAAATAATAAAATCATAATATATGAAAATAACTAAATAAATAAAAAAAATTTACCTACGTGACTTTACCGAAACAACCTAAGAGTATGAATCCTTGCAGTCACGAAAGCTTCAAATCTAGAATTTGTATACTGTATTTGTTTTTATATACGGTATTTGTAACAACAAAGATGCTTGAACATAAACCAGAGGTGAGCGTGGTTGCATATAGTGCCCGTTACCATTGTACTCACTCCCGAGTACAAGACTCGCCGTGCAGTTTGTACCTGCAGGGCACAGACCCCTGTGTCTCTGCACAGGTGTGCACTCTGGCGTACAGTAGGAAGTGCCAAGGCCGTGACCTCTGCGGCGTGATTTATCCTTGCACGAAAACGAAATCCTTCACTGAAGAGGAAGTAACGCTCATTCTTTACAGATTAGTCACCGTCATCATGAGGTTAACCACGTTGGCATCCTGCACTGTCTGGTAAGGGTGCGTGACTCGGACGAGGAGGAAAAATCGTGCATACGCATGGATGCCGTCTCGGGGCCGTGGTCGTCTTTGTAAACAGAGCCGCTTAGCTGAAATGAAGTCCCGCGTGTTTCCCCTCCGAGGTAGTTAACGAGAGCGATAATGATGGCTCGCTTACGAGGCGCACGACGAGGTGATGACGTTGCACGGAGCACGGTGTCGTGAGGTGGCGTCACGCGCGGTGATGCCATCGGGAGAGGGAGTGGTGACGCTTGGCCCTGGGTCACCGGTGCGGACGCGGAGTTGAAGCGTTTTGGCGCTGGCTTATTCTCCAAGTTGTGGACAAGGCTTTGTCCCACTTTATACTCAAGTGTCATTCGTATTCGATCTCAGTCGTCACAGGAGTTATCGTGCTCTCCCCCGCCCCGTTACAGACTGGCAACTGGACGGAGCTGATGCATTACTGCTTTCAACCCGAGTTGGAAAGGGGAAACATAATGGTGCATTGCCGTTAATAGCAAAGGCACGGGGCCTTGGTAGTGTGAATGAAAGCTGTGTTGACGGTCCTCATTAAGGGAGAACTGGAGAGACTGTTGCAGCAACAGGGTGATGCAATTCGATCCCCGCTCCTCCATTGCCGAACCTCAGAATTCCGCAGCTCCGACGGGGGCAGCGGTTTCTTGCTGCTGGGCAGTGTCCACGTTGTGAGCAGTTCCTCTCCTTAACCTCCTTCCCTTCCTCTCTTAAAGCTCACATCCTATCTCTTGCCCATTCTCTTCCTGTTCCCTCGCCCCTCCACTCCTTTCCGTCCCTCCCCTACCCTTTCATGATCCCTAAGCACTCTATCACTGTGATTTCTCACGCCTTGTACACTCATGCCGACTTCATCATTCCATTCTGTCATCGTTTTGTAAGCCATGCCGACCACCTTGAGTAAAGGTGCTCTGCAAATATAAATTAGATTATATCAACAGACGACAGGTCCACCGTGCGACTGAATACCTTTCATTTTGATTTATTGGCGTTTGCTGTTTTGGTGCCGTGTCTCCCCGTGTAGGTGCGATCAAGAGGACCAGTGATGGATGCCACCAACATGGATATCGATGATTCTTTGTACAGGTGAGCTCAACACGTAGCAAATCGTTGAGCGCGCAAACCTTGCTTTGTTATGACTCGTATGGGTACTTTACACTTGTCATGTTATAAAACCTGTGTGTACGAATGAGAAAAATATTAGTGTAAAATTACAACCTGATTAAAAATCATAGAAATGGAGGTGATTTTCATCCTGTCACTCGGAGGAAAGGAAGATCTTTATTTTTGCTGACTGGGCCTTTGGTGACATAGCATCAACCACTTGCACAGCTGGTTTCAAATGTCTACTATGGACCACATACATGCTGTCAATCAGATTGTAGAACAGAAACTAATACCATAATGCCTGGAATTTGCAAACCATACAAATGCATGTTATTCAGTGGTAATATATTCATTCATTCAAGTTCTCACAAACTAAGGCTTTAAAAAAAAAAATAGATCGATTGAAAATATTAAAATAACTGTGAAGATGTAAAAGCTACACCAAGTTTGCGTTACGCGATGTGCAATCACTGCCTGGGAGCATGGTCGCTGCGGATGTCAAGTGTTGAGATTGGCTTTTACTGGTAGGAACCTCCTGGTTACACCAGCCCAAAGGGGATTATTGTGTCCGTCCGTCGTGCAGGGAGGGGCTGGGTGGGGAGGGGAGGGTGGGGTGGGTGGGGAGGGAGGGGCTGGATGGGGAGGGGCTGGGTGGGGCTGGGTGGGGAGGGGCTGGTCACCCCGTGGTGCCCTTATAAAACTCAACGTTTAACCTACTCACGCCGGCTTGTGCCCGCCCTCACAGTCGGGCATATTTGCGGAATACACCACGCCGCCGTTGACCCTGGCCATTGACCGAGCAACCCAACGTTCCTACCAGCTCCCTCCGCAGGAATGTGTTCTGCCGGAGCAACGTTGGTTGTGGCACCGCAGCACCGTGAAGGATGGCATTGGTATGGCGAGGCCCAGCATTTATCAGTGGATAGACCATGGCTGATGATGTTCGGAAGGTTTTCAAGTTGAAATCATTATAGTAGGTTGACTCAGCCCATCATCTCTCTTCGGTCTATAAAGTTAGTACCACGTTGTGGGAAATGAACTCACACCTGCCATATGAATGTGGAATTTCCATCACTGGCTCAGGGCTGTAATTGGGAGATGAGCACCACCGCACTGCTCATTCGAGCAGGAAATCACTTTGATTCTTTTTGAAGTGACTATTAAAGACACCTCTTATTTGTAAGTTCACAGAAGCAGCAACTTTACAAAATATCAGTGTAAGGTGATTCGGGGGACAAAATAACCGCAGCTTAAGTCCTAAACTTTCACAGGGCAATCACAACACTTGGAGAAAGCGCTTTCCTTTAGTGTCCATATGCTCTTGAGTGCTCAAACAAACAACATCGCTTGTTAACACCGTCTGCAAGGTGCAGGGTGGGGTGTCCCATTCACCGCTGAATCTCAGAACGCGCGAGCAGTTTAGCGTTAATTTTATTTAGAGAGGCGTTGCATCGTTTTTAAAGACATTTTTCTCACCACAGAGAAACGTAGCGACACGACCGCACTCTATCATAGCTGCTGCCAAACTGCCACACGCTCTCCTGCATGGCCTTGTGGGAGCCTCGGTACTGAAAAAGTCATTTTTTTTTACTTCTGGTTCCGTTCAAATGACGTACGTGTACAATGACGTATGTGTACGTCATCAGAATGGGAAAGGGTTAAAAACACAAAACACCACTGGGGTACTCCCCCCCCCCCCCCCCCGTAGCTGTACACTGGGCCGGTCACGTTCATGACTCCGTGTGTGATTCTAGTGATGTGATGGTGTGATGTGATTGTGTGCGATCGCAGCCGGCAGCGCTATGTGCTGGACGACGATGCAATGCGGCAGATGGCACGCTCCAGCGTCTTCCTGAGTGGGCTGGGCGGGCTCGGCGTGGAGATCGGTGGGTGTCCCCCGCCGTCACGACGCACGTTCGTGCCGCACGAGTTTTCCGTTTCTCTCGGGACGTAACAACGGCGCCGTCAGTCCGCGGCATTCGGCGTCCCGCTAAATGATTCGTGTCAGCCTAGCGTCTTCGCTAAATTGACGAACGGAAGACGCATCCTGAGAAAACACATTCAACACCTCTTGTCAATATGCACGCAGGCTGTGTGTCTGGATTGCCCCTGACACAGGCTCCGTCATTACCGAGACATTAACTTACTGATAGGCCTTCCGTTGTGGCGCTCCGGTGACATCTCTGCAACTTGGCTCTCGTACGTTTTAAGGCATCAGTGCAGTGACATCACTAGAATGCTGTAATTGAGTGCCAGCACATGACTGGAGTGGCTTTTTTCATGAACAAATATTCATATCAGACAGCCTGGAACCGTACAGCGTAGGCACGAGGCTACGAGAAAAAGCTCTTTGGGTGTTTTGGTTGTTTCTTCCTCGACATGTCTACAACCAAGAACCAGTTGTGCACTTCTTGTTATTGTGTTTGCACCAATGTTTTGACCAGAAAACCGACCAATGGCCGTGGAAGTGACCTTCAAAATGTTAGACGTAATCATAACAAATATGCAATTTTCTAATTGACTGTCATTTTGTTTTCTTGCAGCCAAGAATATTGTGTTGGCCGGTGTAAAGGTAATCGCATAAATTACTCTGTCATACGACACAATACAAATGTTGCTTTCGACCGCATCAACGGAGAGTGTACAGAAAAGGTGGGCAGAATGAATTCGTAAAGAGAGGCAAGTCCGTTATGGGTTGAGGAAAGAAAGTCTTGCGCCGGGACTCGAAAAGGGGTAGGGGGTCGCCGTGATAAACGTCTGGGGCCTTCTTGTTGTTGTTGACGTACGGCCGCTGATGTCGATGCAGAGCAACAACTACAATTTCACTTTCACGTGGTCCAGCCAGATAACCGCATCAGGAGCAGTATCATCATCGCTGTGTTGTCTCCTTCGTATTTGTGGACTAGGGATTTGTGTAGTTATACGTTGTACGGTCTGTTCTGGATAACCGCAGTCGCACACTACCAAAGAGTTTTTTAAATTTTTAATTTGTGCATTGGGTATCCGCATCTCCTGCCACGATTTGTGCAGTGGATGCAGTTTAGGGTGGACCACGAGCTTCGTGGAAGATTAAAACCGGGGATCTTCTCTGTTGGGTCTTTCACAAGCAGTGTTTGTTTGCGAGTTCTTTTGAACTCCATTCAGCTTTCCAAACTTCGTCAGGGTTGAATTTGCATGTCTGGGGTAAGGGAGTGCCAGCCGATGGGGGCAGCAGAGGAGAACCATTGATCTTTCCCACTGAGCGAAGGTTGGCGTAAGTGTGTAACTGCATGCTGCTGCAATTGGTTTTATTGCTGCACTAACGACCTCCTTTTCACGCTGTCCGGCCAGTTGCTGAATGTGCACGACACGAAATCGGCCACCATCGCGGACCTCGGAACGCAGTTCTTTCTCAGAGAAGATGATGTTGGGCGGAACAGGTGACGTTTTAAGGGATCAGTTGCCTGCTTATTGGCTATGCCTGGGAAATGCGTTCATCGGTCTGTATGCCTCAAAACCACAAAACCCTTTAACCACCACAAAAAACCCATACCGCACGGCTGACCAACATCAACGTCTTGATTTAGATCGTTCTTATGCAATATTGACTAAATCCATTTGAAAAGTTTTACGTGTCGTTAGGTAGCATATATTGCAATTGTGTTAAGAAGCGTGCCATGTGGGTGTTTGTCCAGTCGAATCCCTGAACTCCATGGAAGGACCCCTTAACAGTCTGCCTTGGCCAGTTGTTGATGACTATATTCTTTAATTCGTGGGGCATTTGTGTTTGATGTGAGCCGAGCCGTCGTGCAGACTCCTCGTAACCACCTACACAGCAAGGCTTTGGCCACGTTTTGTTGTTGATTTGTGATGATGTGTGTCGGACAGGGCCGTGGCATCTCTTGAGCGCTTGAAGGAGCTGAATCCGTACGTGAGGGTGCGCTCGTCAACCGAACCTCTGAACCACGACACCGACCTTGCCTTCCTGAGAGAGTACCAGGTAACAGCAGCGGCGTTGGCAAACGGCTCAGAAAAACGCGTTTCCTAAGAAGAAGTAAACCGATGGAGAAAAACCACACTAGCGCATGGATCCTGTAACGCTTTCCAACGCGAGTCTGTCCTCAAAGGGTATTTAATTGGCGATAATCACATCGCGTATCAAGCCGCACAACGAGAAGACGTCCCGTGGCACGTGATGTGTGACGTGGTTGGGAGGGAAGGGGCACATATCCTGGCCAGGCAGGACCAATCCTTCGAGCGCTGGATCTCCTCGGAATGTTTTGGGCAGCCCTTTAAATACATTTTGTCGGTTATCCATAGAGTAAGTTCTGACTAGCAAGATGACTTAATGCCAAAGTTTAGTTGCTATTAGATCATCTTGGTACGGGTCTATCATGCTCCCTTTTATAGGCAAGAGGGATGGACAGAGTTCATGCATATTCCACTTTAGTTGGAAAGAATGTAAATAATCTTTGAAATGGTTTTTGCTGTTAAGTATTATCGCGGGTTCAAAGTCGTCGTTCGTAAGCTTCAGCATGGAATTTCCTACATTTTATTCTCATGAGAAATTGACGTGTCATATCATTTTTATGATATATTTTTCCAGCATTCCACAGCTGAGAAGCAGCCCGACCATAAGTGTTTTTGCGAGTTGGAGGTTCATACAAGCAGACTTGGCAGAGTGCAGGCTGGAGAGTGCACATTCAAGTCTCTTGGCGGTGGTTACATAACACCGAATGGCTCACCGGGTAAATCCTAATAAATTAGACTGAACCGTTATGTTTCGCAGATGCGGGATAGTTAATGTTTTGAAGCCCTAATTTATAATGTTTTAGACCCATGGGTCGAATGAGTGTGGGCGTGGCGTGACTTGGCACTGGTTCACGGCTCTCGGTAAAACGCAAGCGATACGTGTGCTCGTGTTTTGCTGATCAGCGTTCTAAAATATTACACTTTTTATTTTACCGGGTAAGGGCCCATTGAGCTTTCTAGCATTCTAGCAATTGTTCAGAAGCAACCTGGCCGCAAAAAACTCTCAACGCACGTTGGTTCTAAATGTGGAGGGTTAAACTCGAGGACCTGGAGAAAAATTCACGCGACCACGGGGAGAACACGCAAACTGCAAATATACAGGTGTCAGGGTCGGGATTGAACCCACGACCTCCTGCGTACCTGGCGAGGTAGTTAATATCTCGCCACCGTGGCGTGGCATGCTCCCTTCGGGTTGCCGTGATGTCGTTTTTGACGATAGAAAAATTATATCATTTTTCACGGTGCGATCATGATAGCGATACCAATTTGCTGTAACTTTCTAATTTCACGTCACATATTTCTCTTCTTTTTGTGCGGTTATGTACATCCAGTGTGAGCAGAGGTCACTTAATTATTCTTCAACTGCGGTTCACTTAACACACTAAGTCTGTCACAGGTCTTATAATCATTGCAACTTTACTTTACAATCTATTACGCTTCATATCGCACATGCAGCCAGTTACGCAATAAATAAATGATCTACTGCAATAGCGTAGCCTTTTTGTTGTGATGCAGGAAACGAGCATGTTTCACGGGTAATATACCTATTCATTTACAATGGTAATTATTGCGTGTTTATGTTCACAATTATTTTGGTCCAAAATAAGATCTTTAAAACGCTGTAAAATAAGCAAAGATGTCACGAAACCGAGCAAAATTGACGGTACAATGATCTTGACGCGTGATAAGTTGTCAGTTATTAGCACATAAGCCACGCTCGTGGCCTTGTGGGTAATTAACGCAGCAGCCGTCGCGTTCGCCGTTTTCCCGTGTCGCGTGATGCCTCCCACCACCACCACCCCCTCCTCTCCCTCCTCTCCTCAGTGCGTGGTCGTGACGGATTGCCCCCTCGCGCTGCAGTGCAAGCTGGACTCGTTTTGTCACTCCCAGGGGCCTCCCATTAAGGTACGAGGTGCCTGCACGCAATCGCCCGTCGCCGATAGAGCGCGCGGTCGATAGGTTTTGCCTGGATTCCATCCCGTTACGTCCGTGCGGTCACGTTGCCTTTTTGACAGAGCGAGCGATGCATCGTTGTATGACTTTTTGGGCAACAACAACAACAAGTAATATTTTAAAAAAACTCGTTTAAAAACACGCTTTTATGAAATGTACTCGTAATGGCAGAACTCCACGACTCCAGGAAGTGGCCCCCGAAGCTTGCCATAATGTAAGAGACCGTGGCCAATTACAGCCAACGTTAGTTGAGCATGGACAATTAGAGCCAAGCCGAAACATAACATTTCATAAAAAAGAATGTTTAAAAATATATATTTTATGATAGAATATAGTATTGTCATCAGTATGACATATGCATACCAAGTTTGCAGTCGATACCACATTGGGAATTGGGTTAAAATTGAGTTACAAGATTTGAGGATACAACAACAACGACAACAGCAACAGACAGAGGGAGTTAATAAAAAGCATGTAGAAAACAATCTCCATTTACGAGCACAAGCTACCTTTTCGGGGCGCCACGGTGGCGAGATGTTAACTACCTCGCCTGGTATACAGGAGGTCGTGGGTTCGATCCCGACTCTGATGCGTGCTGCTGTATATTTGGAGTCTGTGTGTCTCTCTCTCTCATCATCACGGTGGCTATGAGATGTTAACTACCTCGCCTGGTATACAGGAGGTCGTGGGTTCGATCCCGATTCTGATGCGTGCTGCTGTATATTTGGAGTCTGTGTGTCTCTCTCTCTCATCATCACAGTGGCGAGATGTTAACTACCTCGCCTGGTATACAGGAGGTCGTGGGTTCGATCCCGACTCTGATGCGTGCTGCTGTATATTTGGAGTCTGTGTGTCTCTCTCTCTCATCATCACGGTGGCTATGAGATGTTAACTACCTCGCCTGGTATACAGGAGGTCGTGGGTTCGATCCCGACTCTGATGCGTGCTGCTGTATATTTGGAGTCTGTGTGTCTCTCTCTCTCATCATCACGGTGGCTATGAGATGTTAACTACCTCGCCTGGTATACAGGAGGTCGTGGGTTCGATCCCGACTCTGATGCGTGCTGCTGTATATTTGGAGTCTGTGTGTCTCTCTCTCATCATCACGGTGGCTATGAGATGTTAACTACCTCGCCTGGTATACAGGAGGTCGTGGGTTCGATCCCGACTCTGATGCGTGCTGCTGTATATTTGGAGTCTGTGTGTCTCTCTCTCTCATCATCACAGTGGCGAGATGTTAACTACCTCGCCTGGTATACAGGAGGTCGTGGGTTCGATCCCGACTCTGATGCGTGCTGCTGTATATTTGGAGTCTGTGTGTCTCTCTCTCTCATCGTCACGGTGGCTATGAGATGTTAACTACCTCGCCTGGTATACAGGAGGTCGTGGGTTCGATCCCGACTCTGATGCGTGCTGCTGTATATTTGGAGTCTGTGTGTCTCTCTCTCTCATCATCACGGTGGCTATGAGATGTTAACTACCTCGCCTGGTATACAGGAGGTCGTGGGTTCGATCCCGACTCTGATGCGTGCTGCTGTATATTTGGAGTCTGTGTGTCTCTCTCTCTCATCATCACGGTGGCTATGAGATGTTAACTACCTCGCCTGGTATACAGGAGGTCGTGGGTTCGATCCCGACTCTGATGCGTGCTGCTGTATATTTGGAGTCTGTGTGTCTCTCTCTCTCATCATCACGGTGGCTATGAGATGTTAACTACCTCGCCTGGTATTCAGGAGGTCGTGGGTTCGATCCTGACTCTGATGCGTGCTGCTGTATATTTGGAGTCTGTGTGTCTCTCTCTCTCATCATCACGGTGGCTATGAGATGTTAACTACCTCGCCTGGTATACAGGAGGTCGTGGGTTCGATCCCGACTCTGATGCGTGCTGCTGTATATTTGGAGTCTGTGTGTCTCTCTCTCTCTCATCATCACGGTGGCTATGAGATGTTAACTACCTCGCCTGGTATACAGGAGGTCGTGGGTTCGATCCCGACTCTGATGCGTGCTGCTGTATATTTGGAGTCTGTGTGTCTCTCTCTCTCATCATCACGGTGGCTATGAGATGTTAACTACCTCGCCTGGTATACAGGATGTCGTCGATTCGATCCCGACTCCTGGCACCTACTTATTTGGAGTTTGCAAGTTCTCTCCGTGGTCGCGTGGATTTTTCTCTGGCTGCTATATTTTTACACATGACGATAAGCCGCTTCATTACACTATATTTTGTGGCCAGGCCACTTCTGAAAAAGAGCTGTGGGCCTTACCTGGTAAAATAAAGCACAGTTTGCTTTAGTTTGATAACTCACATGGTGAGCCAAAATTATTTGACAAAACGGCACATTACAACTCATCCTCATATGTCCTTCATGGTTTGATGCATTGTCACGATTCAGGGTTGTGATTGAAGGCAAGAATCGTTGAGGCTGTTTTGGGCCCTTGTGCTGCCTGTTGAGACGATCGTGGCTGCCAGTTGTACACGAGCCTGAACGCTTCCAATAGACCAATCATATAAAATGTATAAGAATCAGAAATAATCTTAATTTGAACCAGGTCTGTTTTGGTTTGTATCTCAAGATGTCCTGCATTCAGGGCATGATACAAATAAAAAAATATTAACGTTGATGAACATATTTCCGCACCTGGCACACTACATCCAGTATACCGCTCGCTGTCTGTCACTTGCCTGCTCCAGTCTCGTTCGGGAGAGACCCAGAAAATATTAGGTGAAAAAAATAACAACTATTAAATGAACGATTTTACATAGCTATATATACACACACATGTATTGTAAAAGTGAGAGTCAACTCTAATTTATGAATTGTGTCAGATGCTTGCTTGCTGGTACCAACAATGCTTGAAGAAGATTGTGGAAGGTCATCATCCCATTCTAGATTTGAAGCTTTCGTGACTGCAAGGATTCATACTCTTAGGTTTTTTCGGTAAAGTCACGTAGGTAAAAATAATAATAAAATAAAAAAAATGAAAATAACTAAATTAAATCACAATTTAATTTAGTAATTTTTTTTTTACCTACGTGACTTTACCGAAAAAACCTAAGAGTAGGCATTATCCCATCCCGGAGCACGTAAATAGGAATGCCGTAATGACGTGTCCGTCTGAGACGGCAACGGCGAGCGTGCTGCGTCGTCGCCCAGACTAAGCGACGCTCCGAACCAGTATCAGGGAGAAAGTTTGGAGAGAACGCCCGGAAGGCCGAGCGTGTTTCTTTGCGATTTTTTTGTTGTTGTTGTTGTTTGCGGCCGGCCGTAGTTTATCAGCACGGACGTGCGGGGCGTATTCTGCCGCATCTTCTGCGACTTTGGAGAGCGTTTTGAGGTTTTGGACCCGACTGGGGAGGCGCCCAAGGAATTCTTCATCCAGAGCATCTCGCAGGTCAGTCACCGCCCCGTGGTGTCACACCGACACGGCCGCCCAGAGGGACGGGGATAGTGGGGAGGGGTGTTGCAAAGGGGGAAAATAACCCCACACAAAAGAGGGGCCTCAGACCAGGGCTGATATTTTGGTTGCTAATCAATAAGGGGGCCCCACGTGCCATTTGGCCTCGGGCCTTCCAGAACTCCTGCTCACTGATATGTGTCACAGGTGGCTGAAGACGCCGATTGATGCCTCGTACGCTTTTTTGTGAGCACGTAACAATTCATTGTAATGAAGAACTGTGAACTTTCGCAGAGATTACAGATATTCTTGAGACGCTGTAAGGGAGGTGAGACTTACGAGTTTTGGGCGTGTGTTGAGAAGAGACAAATAAGATGCATACTCGCACAGAAACCTAGAGATTCACATCGAGATCCGTGGACTCACAGAGAGACATATGAGTCCCTATAGAGACTCATGGACTCGCACAGAGATGCCACCGCAATGAGTAGAGGCAGAGCGAGGGTGAGGTGGGATGATGCGGGGGAACGAGATACGGGGGACAGTGGATGTGACGAGAGAAGAGGCACTGAGTAGAAATTCGTGGAGGGAGGAAATACCCATCGGGCAATGACAGTCCCTGCGTCGCGCGCTTTCAGATGACGCTTCTGCACTTTTTAATCTGGATTGAAAACTCGTTATTTAGAACTGCTTCTTGTGTTTAGTCTGTTTTCCTTCCCCCTGCACCTGCGATTTGCACGGTAGGCTACGTATGGTGCGATAGAATTTCAACATGCATACATACAAATCCGAATAGCTGCCCCCATGCAATCAAGGGACTTGAGGCTTCAAAGAAGAATATAATGGTGTATTTTGTGTTGTTTGGTAACCTCGCTACGTATGCTTTTAAATACACTTCGAAGTGGAAAATTGAGTGTAGTTGTCGTTTATTTTTTAAAGTTCTATTTGTAATGTTCCTTCTGTAAACTTTTAAATTATATCCTTCAACTGTGATTGCATTGCATCAATATTACGGTTTCTCAAAGGCGAGCTGTGCAGGGCAGTATTTGTCATCTCAAACGATGAACGCACACAGCAACACGAGGTTGTGTGGCGGCACTTGTCTGCGCGAGTGGGCGGAGCGCTATTTTGTGGCGGTGTGGGTGAAATAAACGGCGACGGATGGAGACGGATGAAGGGGGCTCTTGGGGTTTGTCATGGGGGGGGGGGGGCAGTGGGTGCGTGGGCGACGGTGCTGGTCAGGATTTGATAAATTGCCTAGGACTGTGAAGATTACTGGGAGAGCGAGTAAGGCGTTACCGGGTTGGGATAACATCAAACCACAACTCATTACCTACGCTTCGACCATTGCCGCCTCCCTGATTGTGGGCGGGTGTGGTGCGTCTATCCCGCTTGCTGTGCTGTAGTCCAATCCGGGCGTGGTGGTGACGATGGACAACCGTGCCCACGGCCTCGAGACCGGCGACAGATTGACATTTAAGGAGGTTCACGGGATGACCTCTCTCAACGGCTGCACGCACACGGTCACAGGTACGGTGACATCAGCAGCCCTTCTCTCGCGCGGTCGTGTGATGCTGCACGCACCCAGTTCTCTACAACATCATGTGACCCCCCTGTCCTTTTGGTGTGCGGGTTAATGTAGCGTGGTGAAGAATGGCCCTCATCTAGCAGTACTCCCAATGCTGCCAAAACGTTACCATCATGCAAGGGGACCTCAATCGATGATCGGAGGTGTACAGACCTTTGTTCCTGGCTCAAGGCCTCTCCTCGCCACGTCAGTTACAGGGATTGCTTGACGATGCTTAAAACCGCTGGTCAGTGCGGTTTGGTGAAGGGAAACCGGTTTCAGATATCACTCACCACTGATATGAGCCATCGCTGGGATTTGAATTCAGGTGGCCTGACATCTTACGGGACGCTAACCGCCACGCCGTCGATTTACAACTCTATTAAAATCGCACGGATACATACGCCTGTTGTCGAGTGATGACAACTTCCCACGTCAGTGTTGTTCGTTGTTAAATTAAAGTGATCGTAACGGCAGAGGTGGCTACTTCTGAGTGGACACTAAAAGCCGGCACTGCTGAGATCCTAGAGTTTAATGCAGACAGCCCGCACCCATGATGAAACTGGGTTCTCAAGTGAAGCAAGTTCATGTCAGTCCGGTCAACAATGACTACACATTTAGATTTAAAGCTTTCGTGACTGCAGGGATTCATATTCTTGGTTCTTTCGGTAAAGTCACGTAGAAGGGAAAATATTAAATAATATTTTTATTTTATTGCTTTATTATTTAAATTTTTCCCTTCTACGTGACTTTACCGAAAGAACCAAGAAAATGACCACATGTTAAATTCGTTTTTTGAGTTTTTCTTTTGTACTTAATTATACAAATTGGAATGAAACTTTTCACACTGAGTGCCGTGCCAGGGACATTTTGCAGGGCTTTGAAAGTCATTATTACGTGGCCTCACCCAAACGTCTACTGTGAATCACAACGTTGGCTGCGCAAACCTACGACGTGTGAAGTTAAGAGAGAGAATTTAGTTTCAATGTGAATGTCGTAGCGACACACAAACACACACACATGTGTGCTCGCCTCTGTGGTGTGGTGGTGGTCATTGTGGGAAATGTTAGTGTCGCGGTTAGAGCGCTGCGCTACAAACCCAGCCACACCCAGATTCGAGTCTCGCTCACGGTCAACACCAGTGACGACTATCTGAACCGGTTCTGGGCTTCCCCTAGGTCGACTCAGCCTCAAATGAGTACCTGGTACGGTGTGTAAACATCGCCTCTCAGGAGACGGGCGGGCGGGCGTTGTGCTGGCCACCCACCCCCTCGTGTGTGCCGTGCCGGCCTTCATAGGTGCTATTCGCAAACAGCACTTGCCTCAACAGTCTGTTGAGGCTACACGGGGGATCTTTGTTCTGTGATGGTTGCTGTACGAGACCGCGAGGCCCAAGGAGAGGTTGGCGACACGTGACACCCGCTGACTTGCGCGCTCTGCGTTGCAGTGCTCTCCCCGTACATGTTCAGCATCGGCGACACGTCCAGCCTGCCCGCGTACCTGCACGGCGGCATGGCCAAGCAGGTCAAGGTGCCCAAGATGGTGCACTTTGTAAGTTCCCGTCTGTGTGCGAGTGTAATTGTGTGTGTACGTGTGGTGGTGGTGATGGTGGGGAGCGGTAGTGTAGAGGTTAGCGCGCTGCGCTACGAACCCGGCGACCCGAGTTCGATTCACTCTCACGGCCAACACTACTGACGATTATCTGATCCCATTCTGGGCCTCCCCTAGGTCGACTCGGCGTCAAATGAGTACCTGGTGCGGTGTGTAAACATCGCCACTGGGGAGACAAAGGCGGCCAAGCGTGGCGCTGGCCACCCACCCCCTCGTGTGCCGTGCCGGCCTTCATAGGTGCTCGCGAACAGCACTTTCCCCAACGGTCTGTTAAGGCTACATGGAGGATCTTTGTCTTTGTGTGTAGGCGGGTGTGTGTGTACATGAAGTTAAGTGGGAACCATAGACGTGGAAACCTTTAAATACAGTACAACCATGGATTTTCCTGTACTACCATTTTCTACCCACAGCAAAGCCCCGTATCCTATAACACCTGTTATGCACGGTGGTCACCCAAGCACTATCCAGGATGATTTGGTTATGTAGCCACATATAAAACACACTGCGTACTGCCTCTTGTTAAGTTGTAGTGATGGATATTACGTTTTGAAGATTATTTAAGGCCACGACTTTGAAGATTGCAAAACGACGGTGTAGCCCCGGCTGCGTGTTTACACCCAGTACGTTTGAAAAAGCCACTTCGTGTTTTCTTTTCAACGATCGTCTTGAGAATGTTACCAATTAAGTGGTGACGTGTGGCTTTTAAACCTCGATCACATGAGCGTGATGAATAAAAGCCAGTGGTGCGTGTGTCCTGCGCGTGCATTGCTTGTGTGTGTGATCGCCCATTGCAGGAATCGCTGGAAAAGCAGCTTGCGAAGCCCACATGTCTCGTGGTGGACTACAGCAAGCCAGAGGTGAGGCTCACTTCTCGAGACAGCGACCCAGGCAAAGTCCGTTCATCGCCCGAGTCTCTTGAATGTGGACTGTAAAGCAATTAGGTTGTTAATCTACGATCGAACTTTGGGTCAACTTTTGTTGCAATCGATTGTCGATTCCAGTAAGCCATGTAATCACTCATTGAGTGCAATTTAACGTTGGTAACAATTAAATCCGTTGGCACGCGCGAACATTCAAACCACACGGCGGCGTTCCTGTGCGATGGGGTGAGCGGCGCGTGTCGTAAGGACACCTGGCGAAGGCCTCATGGGTCACGGCGTGGTACCTTCCAACAGACGCAAAGACACACAGAGGGCTCGAAGTTATGCATTTTATACGTGGAGAACTGATAAATGTTTACATTTTCCTCGGCACGAGTTTATTGATAACGCAAGCAAACACCATTTGTTTAACGACAACCCAAACAAAAACTCACGAATATCTCCACTGTGTCCTGTGTGTACCGACTTGAGACATCGACTACTTGCACCCTGTCCCTACAGGCCCCTCTGCAGATCCACTTGGCGCTGTTGGCCTTGGAACACTTTGAGGAGCAGCATAAGAGATTGCCGACAGCCGGGTATGGGATTCCACTCGCTGTCTTCGCAAAGCAGCATGTGGGCTGCGTTAGACGCTATTAGACGTACGCCCACGGTACTGCAAAGTGACAATGACCACACGTGTTGCATCACGCTGCGTGTGACCCACGCGCGTGGTTTGAAGGTCGGGGCTGTGCTTCACGTACACGCGCTTGTGTCCACACTCGTAGCTAATCGCACGAGAGCACGCTGGCAAAACAAGACCAGTGCACTCTCGCGAACTTGTACTGAATAACACTCGTACACCCGCTCGAACATGCAGACGCACGATCGCACATGCACGCATACTCACTCATGTATTTAAGAGCAAGTGTCTTACGTTATTGTTTTCAGTCATCCCGCAAGTCGTTATAAAGTCACGCGACTCTGTGGGGGATTGCTTAGTTTTTTAAGAGTGTACGTGTGTGTGGCTGGGTGGCTCACAGGTGCGCTGATGATGTGAAGACACTGTGCAGCTTGGCAGAAGCGGAGAGTGAACGTCTCTGTGACAAGGTAAGGGGCATCGGCTTCACTCGAACCCGGAAGGTCGCCCCGGGTGACGCAACGAGCGGTTCATTGCAGCGGTTTACAGAGCACGCAGCCTCTCCTCCTTCTGAAGTTAAATAATGTCATTTATTCGCGCATGTAAGTTGCACTAAGCCTCAAGACCTTTTCAGTGGGATGTCTTAGACACAATTTACAAAGTGTTTTGGAGACGGTGACGCATTGTAACGGTGCATGTTCAGCGTTGTGTGAAAAGTGTTCACCAATGGCAGAGCCACGTTATGGCAAAAACGTATTGTGTGAACATGCATTAAGCGAGGGTTTGCCGTACATTTATATATTTTTTTACTCTAATTTGTAATTGGAGTACCAGGAGAAAACCAAAGGCGTGAATTGACTGGCCTCCAAACCGCTGTGCTGCCATCTCCTGGCCACCTCATATCCCAGCAGCTGTATCACGGGTGTACCCACCATACCCGTCCCCTCACTATTCAAGGGCTGCATCGAGTCTGGAGGAGTGTTCAGCTGAGAACCGTCAAACGGAATCTTGGGGCGTCTCTATCTAAATGTGTGCAAAATATGCTTGGGAGTCCCACGCACATTTCCGTACCGGACGCCGTGCCTGCCATGGCTTTAGAGATTTGGACGAGGGGGCTTGTGTTAGCACCAAATGCCTCCTACGTGCACCCCGCGCTGGGAAACAGCCTCGCGGAGTTAGATTGTCAAAGAGGGGGGATTGGCGCTAGGACACCGCACCGGAACGCTCTGGGCGGTCCCCGTTATCGATGGCGCCGGCCTCGCTGCGATAAGGACTCATTCATTGGGGGGACGCCCTATCCTGGACCCCCCCACCTTTCCCGTTAGTCTGGAACACAGCGTCCTTGAAAGATAAATTGTCGGGCAGTGGCTCGGGGAACTGAGCGGCGGCCACGAGTGTAGAAACTTCCTTTCAGGGTCAGCTTAGCACGCAGTCGGCTTTCGCGACCAATATCATCCATAATAGAGCTTTTTTTTTGGGTTAGATCGCGTAAATATAAAAGTTTCGTTAAACCCGCCACCACCCGACACGGCCAGTAAGTAAGGTTTGTAAACAAAAAGTGCCAATCAGTAACTAGTACAGCACACCGCTTGTGCGTTGGAGAGTTAAACCCACCACAACATTTACAATTCGAGTACTGTGACGTTTCGCCGGTGATTACAACAGCCAGCATCATCAGGCGGCAGCCAGAGTTGTTCAGGATGTGGTCCCGGATGCCGGAGTGGGTGCCGTGTTGCGCTTGCATCACCGGTTGCTGCCCACTGGGATGCCGTCACTCAAATCTGCGTCTGAATAATCCACTTTCTCAAAATACCACTCGGCGCATTTGGCCTTTAGCTGTTTCTGTTCCAATGTCCTATATGTCTGAGATGCATTTAATTGTCTCACCCCCCCCTTGTAAATATCAAAGCATTTAAATTCCATCTGCTTTTTTTCAGCGTTATCATCTCAGCCGCTGTTAACGCGATGGCTACAACATTCTCACCTGTCCAGGGTGATCTATTCGTAGATGCCCTGCTCATTTCTAATACCCCTTCTTGCTTTCCTCTCAACAGAAGAAAACATTTTCGTTTAAACGATGGCTCCATATGTCACAGGGGAACAGATTTATGGAGGAACGAGCGTTGATTTACTAAGTGGATGGCGGCTGCTGGGAGACACGTCGAGGCTTTTTAATCAACCGGCATTTTTCTTTCATCTATAATTTCTCCCGATTGTAGTGTTTTAGCGGGGCTATATCAATGAATCTCGCTGCATTCAAAAGTTGCCACGCGGCGTGGTTGCAAGCGGCCGCATCTTATGACTGCTTTTTGGCCAGCTCGGTTTGTGGTGCCACTATTATCTGGAGCGGTTATCTGAGCGGTTATCGGGAACGGTTATCCTGAGCGGTTATCCGGAGCCCCCCTGTGTTGGCGGTGGTGCTGCTGCGGTTGTGCAGGTGAGCGTGGAGCGGCGGGTCGTGGAGTGTGCGGCGCTGGTGGCGGGAGGGCAGCTGGCTGCGCTCACCGCGGCGCTGGGCGGCGTCGTGGGACAGGAGGTTCTCAAGGCGCTCACCGGGAAGTTCGGCCCCATCCAGCAGTGGGTAGGTGTCCACTCGCCACACCGGCGGTGTCCACTCACCACACCGGCGGTGTCCACTCACCAGCGGTGTCCACTCACCACACCAGCGGTGTCCACTCACCAGCAGTGTCCACTTCACCACACCGGCGGTGTCCACTCACCACACCAGCGGTGTCCACTCACCAGCAGTGTCCACTTCACCACACCGGCGGTGTCCACTCACCAGCGGTGTCCACTCACCACACCAGCGGTGTCCACTCACCACACCGGCGGTGTCCACTCACCAGCGGTGTCCACTCACCACACCAGCGGTGTCCACTCACCACACCGGCGGTGTCCACTCACCGGCGGTGTCCACTCACCGGCGGTGTCCACTCACCACACCGGCGGTGTCCACTCACCAGCGGTGTCCACTCACCACACCGGCGGTGTCCACTCACCACACCGGCGGTGTCCACTCACCACACCGTCGGTGTCCACTTCAACACACCGGCGGTGTCCACTTCACCACACCGGCGGTGTCCACTCACCACACCGGCGGTGTCCACTCACCACACCAGCGGTGTCCACTCACCACACCAGCGGTGTCCACTCACCAGCGGTGTCCACTCACCGGCGGTGTCCACTCACCACACCGGCGGTGTCCACTCACCACACCGGCGGTGTCCACTCACCACACCGGCGGTGTCCACTCACCACACCGGCGGTGTCCACTCACCAGCGGTGTCCACTCACCAGCGGTGTCCACTCACCACACCGGCGGTGTCCACTCACCACACCAGCGGTGTCCACTCACCACACCAGCAGTGTCCACTCACCACACCGGCGGTGTCCACTCACCTCACCAGCGGTGTCCACTCACCACACCAGCAGTGTCCACTCACCACACCGGCGGTGTCCACTCACCACACCGGTGGTGTCCACTCACCACACCGGCGGTGTCCGTCCACCCAGTGACCACGTTTCATAAGCATCGATATTAATCGATTAATTTGCCGTGCCATTTACGTGTGCCCGTCTTTAGCCTAACATACGCGTGTCTGCGTTGTTGCTTTTCAATGCCTCGCATTTTGTTTTGCTCCCAGTTGTACTTCGATGCCATGGAGGTGGTTGGGAACCTTGAGAATGTCAACAGCGAAGGGTTCAAGGCAAGGTGAGTTGGGAGGAGCCGTCGTTTGCACATATGTCGGAGCGGCTGAACCCGCCACGTTTCGCCGCGGACCTTTTCTCCCACATCCCTCGCCAGTGGTGTCATGGTTCGCCCCTTCCCCTTGCGCTCCAATGCCTTGTCGCCGTTTCAGTGGTTGCGATTCGGAGTATTTGGCTGCTATAAATGTCCTCTTCATTGGGCTGTCATTTGTGATAGCCAGGTCGCTTCTGAAAAAGAGGTGTGCGGCTCAGTGGGCCCTACCTGGTAAAATAAAAAAAGTTTTGTAACGGGCGACGCACGAAATGCGTATCGTATGAGCTGCCTGCTCCGGGCAGTTCGATCTTTCCAGCTCCCGTCTGTACCCAGCTGGGCGCTGGCTCGTTTCCTTGTTCACGTTTGAAGGTTTGTCAGCCACCTTGAGCCCGCCGCCGTTCACCGTCGTGGTACTGCGGTGTGTATTGAACAAAAATTCTCAAGCGACGTCCTCTCAAACGAACATCAAAGCGGGGCGCATCTCCCATTTTATAGCCCTGAGCCAGCGGTGGGAATTCCACCTTCCTATTGTGGGCGCCAGTCTATTAATAGAGCAACCTCCGCTGACTTCCACGCAAAGCGGTACTCGTTTTATTGACCCCAGGGGGATTATGGGCTTTGTGACCTCGCAACCTCCTGATGGTGAGAGCCGATAGCTGAGCCAACCGACGGTTTATCATTGTAATGAGCGGAGCGGCGTCTGCCGTCTGATCAATTTACATGAACGTATTGCGTACGTACGTATGTATTACATTGCATATGAATCGAAAAGCCTGGCTCCAGCCACATCGGTCACTAAAATAGCCATTTCTTCTGATGACCAGGGAGCCGCGCAGAGGCGACGGAGATTGTTTTATCTGTGGAATTGTGGGAGAGAAAAAGGCTGAAACTTTACTCGTGTCAACAGTATTGTATTTACAGCTCCCACCAAGTCAATTGTCAGATGTGTAAGTTTCGTTGCTTTTTCCCTTTTGAAAATCCCTGCTGGTGCAGGGGGGACCGCTACGATGCCCTGCGTCTCTGCGTGGGCGAGGCGGTGTGCGAGAAGCTCCACAAGCTCTCCGTCTTCATGGTGAGGTCCCGCGCAACAACAGCGCTGCAGAGATTCGCGGGTTTTGTCATTCTTGCTGCAGATCTCGGCAGCAAGCAGTTGGGCACAGTGGATAGATGCTGATCATGACAATGATGATGACGTTGCCGTTGACAACAGTGGTGATGAAGATGGTGCTGATACCGATGATGATGACAACGGTGTTGATCATGACAATGATGATGACGTTGCCGTTGACAACAGTGGTGATGAAGATGGTGCTGATACCGATGATGATGACAACGGTGTTGATCATGACAATGATAATGTTGCCGTTGACAACAGTGGTGATGAAGATGGTGCTGATACCAATGATGATGACAACAGTGTTGATTATGGCAATGATGATGATACCGATGATGATGACAACTTTTGATTATGGCAATGATGATGTTGCCAATGAGAACGGTAATGAGGAAGATGCTGATGGCATCGATGATGATGATGATGGCAACAGTGATGATGACAATCATGATAATCATGGTGATTAAGATGACGACAATGATGATGATGCTGGCAACAGTAATGATGCTGACGAGGTTGACAATATGTTATGGTGATGACAGGGATTTTTTACGATAATGGAAGAGACGATTGAAGGAGCTGCGGGCTGGTTGATGCGTTTGCTCTGCCTGCTGCCGCGCGTGAAGGTGCGAACGTTGTTGTTCGGCAGGTGGGGTGCGGTGCCATCGGCTGCGAGATGCTGAAGAACATGGCCTTACTGGGTGTGGGTACCGACCAGGAGCACGGTGGCCTGGTAAGAACCTATATTCTTTGGGTCTGTCGGTAAAGTCACGTAGATAGGTTCGAAGAAAATAGCAAAAAGCTACGACGTTTCGATCACAACACAAGTGGATGTCGTCATGAGGAGGAAAAAGCTTTCGATCACAACACAGACGACCGCTTGTGTTGCGATCGAAGCGTCGTAGTTTTTTTGTTAATTTCTTTGAACCTATCTACGTGACTTTACCGAAAGACCCAAAGAATATGAATTCCTGCAGTCACGAAAGCTTTAAGTCATGGTAAGAACCTCTTCTCGGTTTTCTGCCACTGATGAATGAAGCAGACCGCTTCGTTCGTCAGCCTGTGCCAACACCGGGGCGGGAGTATACGTTACTTTGGGGGTGCCTCGAATGTTATACGGTGCTTTTTTCTGGAAGATTTTTACTGTTTTTTCCTGGACGTTTCTGTTGCGAAACGTCACTTTAAGATGTTCTTTGTTCATGTTTTTGTTTGTTGAGGTTGCACGCGAGACAAGAGCCTCACCGCTCACAGGGCTATACCTAATGCATGTTACTGAAATGTTCATTTCATGAGACTGAACGTGCGATGCTTGTGAATTGTGACGTTTTTTGCAGGTGACCATTACAGACCCCGACCTGATAGAGAAATCCAACCTCAATCGTCAGTTCTTGTTTAGGTCTCACCACATACAGGTAACCACGACTTCCGGGGGTGGGGGGGGGGGGCAGGTCTCACCACGGTTCTTGTTTAGGTCTCACCACATACAGGTAACCACGCCTTTCGGGGGTTGTGGGGGGGGGGCAGGTCTAACCACGGTTCTTGTTTAGGTCTCACCACATACAGGTAACCACGACTTCCGGGGGTGGTGGGGGGGGGCAGGTCTAACCACGGTTCTTGTTTAGGTCTCACCACATACAGGTAACCACGCCTTCCGGGGGTTGTGGGGGGGGGGGCAGGTCTAACCACGGTTCTTGTTTAGGTCTCACCACATACAGGTAACCACGACTTCCGGGGGTGGGGGGGGGGGGGCAGGTCTAACCACGGTTCTTGTTTAGGTCTCACCACATACAGGTAACCACGACTTCCGGGGGTGGGGGAGGGTGGGGAGGGGCAGGTCTAACCACTGTTCAACTGCTGTGGACTTCCCACAAAGCGGCACTCATTGTAAATTGACCCCGACCCGACCCCAGACCGGGATTTGAACTTGTGACTTAACCCAAAACTCCCTTGTGAATATGAACATGACTCGCGTTGTCTTGACGAGTTGTTACTTATCTGGTGACATTAAAATCTACCCCTCGTGCTACACATGGCAACGATTGCAATGGTGACGATGACGATTACGGCGAAACGACAACAATAATAACCGGCACGTCAAACGCTTGTACGCCACGTGACGGTTGAATTTGTTTGGCTGTGTCGGGCGGCATCGGCTCTTTGGAGACAAAGTTGCCAAGGTTCATCGCGCGACCTAACCCATGAATCAATTACCAATCCCAACATCGGCCGGAAGTCCCCGATGCGTTAAGCGTTGGAAGTTGGTTGCGACGATGACGACGCGCTGTGACCGCGAGACGTCGCGACGACGGCGCTCCCATCCGCAGAAGCCGAAGAGCACGACGGGGGCGACGGTGGCGCGCGACATCAACCCGCAGCTGCACGTGGAGCCCCGCCTGGACCGCGTGGGGCCCGCCACGGAGGCCACGTTTTCCGACGACTTCTTGTGCCGCCAGAGCCTGGTGCTCAACGCCCTGGACAACGTGGAGGCCCGGCGATACATGGACAGGTACGCGATCTCCCCCCTTCCCACCTGTGCCCCCCCCCCCTGCCTGTCCCCCTTGCACGTAGCCCAAAGTGCAAAAGTCTGGACCGTGACCACCAGCAGTAGGCAGCGCTACCTGGGTAGCACCGACCCGAGGCACCAGCAGCAGACGAGGTTGTACGTTCAACAGTAACCCAGGTTGTAGGGCCAGTGTCAGAACTAGCCAAGGTTGTAGGGCCAGCATAAAACCAGGTCCTCTTTCCAGCAATAGCCTAGAGTGTAGCGGCAGCACCAACATTCTCAACTCCGACCCCACCACGTTTCCGTCTTTTCATGGTGACCAGTCTTTGTATTCATTAAGCCACTGCACACACCTGATGGTTGGGTAGCATTGGAGAGCAGTAACGTGGAACCAGTGTTATTACTGGGTCGGCACAAGAGGCTGTAGGGTCGGTATCGGTAACAAGTGTGATTTCGTAGCTACCGTACGTAGTCATCGTAATGCACATACTACACAGTTACACCAAATCCAGTTGCAATGTATAATATCGGTGATAACTACGATGTTATATTCTTGATTCTTTCGGTAAAGTCACGTAGAAGGGAAATAATAAAATAATAAAAATATAAATCAATAAAATTCTCACGATGTTTCGACTGCAACACAAGCAATCGTCATCAGGTGTGATTTCACGTGTTTTGTTAACGTCCTTAGAATTTTGTGTGAAATCACACCTGATGATGATTGCTTGTGTTGCAGTCGAAACGTCGTGAGAATTTTCTTGTTTTATATTTTTATTATTTTATTGTTTCTTTTCTACGTGACTTTACCGAAAGAACCAAGAATATGAATCCCTGCAGTCACGAAAGCTTTAAATCAAAACTACAATTTCGATTTAAAGCTTTTGTGACTGCAGGGATTCATCTTCTTGGTTCTTTCGGTAAAGTCACGTAGAAGGGAAGTAATAAAATAATAAAAATTAAACATAAGAAATAATTATTACGACGTTTCGGCCACAACGCAAGCAGCCGTCCTCATTCTTCACCTGAGGACGGCTGCTTGCGTTGTGGCCGAAACGTCGTGAGAATTGTATTTTATTATGTTTTATTTTTATTATTTTATTACTTCCCTTCTACGTGACTATGCCGAAAGAACCAAGAAGACAAAACTACAATGTTAGTAACGGTTCGACGTCCACTGCTGCGTGCACCGCACTGCTGACTTGTACCCATTCCTGGTTGCTGAATGTTTAGTCGAGAAGACTGCCAGCCACTGCCGAGGTGGCTAACACCACGACGCACAATGGACCTAGCGATAAGGTCCCTTTAACCAGGCCTCTCTCTCTCGCTCTGTCTGTCCCCCGCACACACAGCCGCTGCGTCTCCAATCAGAGGCCGCTCATCGACTCGGGCACCATGGGCACCAAGGGTCACGTGGAGGTCGTGGTGCCTCACCTGACGGAGTCCTACAACAGCCAGGTGGCACAACCCCTTAGCCCGACTCCCCCACCCCGCCGTCGGTGCCAGGCCTCCCGCTGACCCTTACCACTTTGACTCCTCCATTCGCTTGCTGGCGCCTTACGCTCGTGCGCTGGGACCCCGAGTCACTCGGCGGGTGCTTCTGTTGTTGCAGAGGGACCCGCTGGATGAAGAGGTTCCATTCTGCACGCTCAAGTCCTTCCCGAACGTCATCGAGCACACCATCCAGTGGGCTCGCGACAAGGTGTGTACGTCGAACTTATTTCGCAGCGTACGTACGTAGCCAGCCGTGCCAATCGGAGGTTCCAGGGAGGCGAATGCCAATGTGTCGTTAACCCACGCCAATAAAAAAACCTTTACTGCAGACAATATTGGTCGCGGAAGCCTCCGTGTTTGAACGGGGTGGTGACCACCCGCCTGGCCTTGACCGCGTGTCCCCTTACTGAGCCGTGTCGTCTGGGAGAGGAGGACGGATTAAGGGGGGGCTGGGGCGGGAGGCTGGGGTCGGGGGGTGGGGGCTGGGGTCGGGTGGGGGGGCGCATGTTAAATGTGCTCAACGTGCAACCCCTGAACGCTCTCCTGTCCAAGTCCCCTGGTTCCCGGCTTGCGTGTCTTGTTGCGGGGCGCTCGTAAATCATGCAGGAGCGGCTCCCCGCCCGCCATGGCAGCGGGCGGACGACGAGACGCAGAGTGGCGTCGGCCACGAGAGGAACGATGAATTCGCTCGGAAAGGGCACGGGGCGCACGGGGGGGGGGGGGTCACCTTACCGATGGGCCATGTTCAGCTCGGCAGTGCCGCGTTCTATAATTAATCGTGACGGCACAGGGGAGCGCGCCCGGTCATGGCGAAGCACCGCTCACGGTCAGCCTACGACATGTTCTCTCTGCGTCACGTGATCTAGCCAGATCTCGGAAGCTAAGCAGGTCCGAGCCTGCTTAGTACTTGGACCTGAGACTGCCTGGCAATGCCAGGTGTTGTAGGCTTGAGCTGCGAGGTGGCCAGGAGATGACAGCACGACAATGGTTCTAAGTCATCGTAGAGGTGCTTCGGTTCTGCCTCTGGATTGAAGCTATCCGTGGGGAGTGGTGCGTGTTGTCTTCTCGTACACGTAGTTTTCTCTGGTTTCTCCGCAGTTCTTCCGCTTGAAGCCGAATGACCATTAAAAGAATTGGCCAAGGATTTCAATGTTGATATTAGCTTCTTGACACAGAATCTTGCGACTCAGTGAGGCATTAAATTTTGATTTAAAGCTTTCGTGACTACAGGGATTCATATTCTTGGTTCTTTCGGTAAAGTCACGTAGAAGGGAAATAATAAAATAATAAAAATATAAAACAATAAAAAATTCTCATGACGTTTCGACTGCAACACAAGCAATCATCATTAGGTGTGAAATTCACAAAAACATTTCTTGCTGTGAACTTCACACCTGATGATTGATTGTATTGCAGTCGAAACGTCGTGAGAATTTTTATTGTTTTATATTTTTATTACTTTATTATTTCCCTTCTACGCGACTTTACCGAAAGAACCAAGAATATCAGTGAGGCATTGTTTTGTATAATTTAAGGACATTTTTCGTTAATTGTGAGGGCTTTATAAGAACCTGGGTAAAGGGCTTGTCATGTGACCGTGCTGTCGGGAGGAGCTGACCGAGAGCAATTTTTTCACGCTGCAGTTTGAGAGTGCCTTCACCCACAAGCCCTCCATCTTCTCCAAGTTCTGGGAGAGTCAGCGGTCCCCCAAGCTCTTGCTCGAGGTGCGTATCTGCTCTGCTGTCTTGGACCGTGGTGATCCCTGCTGTGACATCCGAACGACTGTTTGTGAAAGACTAGCGGAGCTGGGCTGGGCTGTCTGATTATTTACATCATCAGGTCAACTCTGCAACCAATCGGATAGCACAGAATGGGGGGGAAGTTTTACCTCCCGTTCCCACGTGTGCCGCTGGACGGGAGGTGATGGGCGGGGCTTGGTGACATCTTCAACGTCGTCGTAAAATCCCCTTCACGCTGGTTGCCGCTGGTTAGGGGTTTCCCACCTTCGGGAGACAGGTTGTCGGGGTGGTTGCCATGTTTCTTAAACGAGCCCAAGCAATCGACCACGTGAAAATGGCCAATTTTATAAAAACAATTCGGACAATACAACACAAAGAGATTGGTGCCAAAAAGATTTTCACTACTTGTGCGTAGTAGTGAAAGTGGAAAGAAATTTTTAAAAGTCCAGCGGACACCTACAGGCTGTGTGTCCATGGATCGTGATGATGATGATGATTCGGATAATCGGTACAATCGACGAATTGCGCCAGCTGTAAGCGCACGTGCAGCTGCTCGCTCAACAGCGATGGTACCAGCGGCGCTCAGCGTGCGTCGTCTCTCCGTCTCTGGCAGCGCCTGCACGCCGGGGAGAGCCCCGAGGGAGCCATCCAGGCCGTCAAGTTGCTGAGCCGTCGCTGCACCTGCTGGGAGGAGTGCGTGATGCTTGCCAGGGTCAAGTTTGAGAAGTACTTCAACCACAAGGTGCGTGCGCGTGTGTGTGTGTGGCCGGATCGAGGGGGCTAAACGGGCGCGGCACGGGCTAGAGAAGAGATGGAGTGATGTGGTACAGGACGTGGAGCTGAGTGGACTTGCTGATGAATGGTACCAGCAGTGTCAAGATCGGCCTCAGTGGAGGAGGCTCGTGAAGGACGCTACTGGGCAGTTGGAGGCAGTCGCCCTCCAACAACAACGGAGGGCGGAGGAGCGACGCTCACGACAACGAGCCGAGCGCCGGGTGGCTAAAGTACAGCAAGTTGGTACAGTAGGGGGCAAAGGTGGTGCATCAGCCAGTCATCTCGGTCATTTCGGTCAGTCAACCCGTGGCACATGCTGGGTCTGCCCAGGACCTCCTGCCAGCGAGCGTTCGACACTTCAGGTGGCCTCAAGGTGCACATGGCCTGGCACAAGCGTCCTGGTGACGTCACCGCCACTTAGTGGCGAATGGCGGTTGTTGTTATTGTGTGTGCGGGGAGAGACGGTCGCTCACACCCTCAGCGTTTTGCAAGCCCTCTCTCTCAACATGAAATTGAATCTCGGTATTTTTTTAAAAGCGAAGTTTATTCTAATTTTTTGTTACTTAACCACCCCATGCCGGTGATGGTCACGGGTGTTGTTTGACCGTACCTCGCACCTCCGATCAGCACGGCTGGCTAAGTACGGTGCGAAAGAGGTTCAACGTACGTACATACACACCTCACCACGCGGGTCAGTGCGGCTTGGCGACGAGGGTTACTCTGGACCCGGTTCAAATGTCACTCGCCACGGGCGTAAGACGTGACTTGTAATCAAACCCAGGTTGCCAGCTACATAGCACAGTTTGATAAACACTGCGTAAACATATTTTTTCAAATATCGTGGTTATATTGTAAAAAAAATTTGCAGATCATCGCCTTTTTATATGCCTTTTTTTTACCGGCTCATAATTATCACTATGAAATGGCAGTGGCAAAATTAATGTCACCCTCTCATATACTGAGCATGTTTAGTCATTTAAAGGTAGAAAAATGCCAATTAGGGCATTGACAGGTCATTACTTAGACAAACAGTTACACACGTAATGTTCTTGTCCCTTGGTGACACTTGCCATGAAGGCTGCTTTGTTATCGGCCGTCATCTCTCCCCACTGCTGGTTGATGGCCTCCCCTCTTCGCCATTCCCTCGTCAGCCATTTGCGATGCCAAGATCCATCTCGCTGCTGCCAATGAGCTCATCTCATTGCTCCTCATCCGTAGTGGTCGTGTCTCTGTGGCACGTTTCCCTCCCGTGTGTCACCAGTCTCGTTAGCTATCACCCTATCTTGTGATGCGCGCTACCCACACCCAGATTTATATATCTTAACGGTAATTATTATTTAAATTTTGATTTAAAGCTTTCGTGACTGCAGGGATTCATATTCTTGCTTCTTTCGGTAAAGTCATGTAGAAGGGAAATAATCAAATAATATTAATATAAAACAATAAAAATTCTCACGACGTTTCGACTGCAACACAAGCAATCATAATCAGGTGTGAAATTCACAAAAAAAACATTTCTTGCTGTGAATTCCACACCTGATGATAATTGATTGTGTTGCAGTCGAAACGTCGTGAGAATTTTATTGTTTTATATTTATATTATTTTATTATTTCCCTTCTACGTGACTTTACCGAAAGAACCAAGAATATGGTAATTGTAATGTACCTAAACCACACGCGTGCGCTTGATTCCACCCTATAAACTATACATTAATATAAAATACCATTATATATTTTACCTGCCCTTTTGTAGACCATATGAGGCATTTGGTTTCGTTGGAAACTGATCCAGTAATCAAAGTGCTGTCAAACCAAGGCAAAGTTTAATTTGGGCACGATTTTTTTAATGTACATATAAAAAAGCATACAGTGGTACCCCGGAGATCGAACTTAATTCGTTCCAGAAGGCCATTCGAACACCGATTTGTTCGAACACCGAATTTATTTTCCCCATAAGAATTCATGTAAATGACATTAATTGGTTCCAGACATCAGAAATCTCTCATTATAAATCATTTTTACACGAAGTTTACAGTAATTACATGCATAAAATCATACAAAAAAACAAGAAACACAATAAATAAAGGGAATAAATGAATAAATATATGGAATAAATGAAATAAATGAACATTGAACTTCAATTTACCTGTAGTAAGGAGAGTTGTTGGCTTGAGTGGAAGGTGATGAGGAGGATGAGGTGGTTGCTGGTGTTATTGTTTGGAAGTGGAGTCCCATTTGTCTGGGCAAGCGTCCTGCACACTGCCCATACGCCTCTCAGCCGTACAGGTTCTTTCAAGTCGCGATTGCCCGTTTGACCTCCGAATTTCGTTCGGTTTCTGGGGCAAAAAATGTTCGGAAATATCGTTCGAACACCGATTTGTTCGAGTTCTGGTGCGTTCGATCTCCGAGGTTCTACTGTATATGTATATACATCGTTCACCATCACGGTCCAGTCAGGAGTGCAGCACAGTGGTTATTGTTCCACAATCTTGTCGGGGCCCAAAGGCACCTGTCGACCGTGCCTTGAGGGATGTGTGGTGCTACCCGAGCACATGCTGTCCGCGCCGTGGACATGTACGTATGTTGAACTTCTTTCGCACCGTACGTAGCCAACCGTGCTAATCGGAGGTGCAGGAACCCTCGCGTTCTTGTGGCTACGTCTGCCCGGGCGCCTTCCTCGTAGTTTTGAGCACAAATACTCCGCGTTAGTTTCAACTCTCTCCGTCCGACGGCCACCGTTAGGACTACGGCGGAGCGCCGTGTTCCAACAGCCCTGCGACGTAATTTTTTTTTTTTTTTATCTCCCTTCGCAAGAGCGGGCCTTTGTTTTGCGGCGTTGCGGCCGAGTGTGGTCGAATTGAACCACCGTGCCTTTTAGTCGTGCCCGTTCAGAGAGAGAGAGCGCTACCCTCTAAACACACACGACCGGTTGAGTGCCCGCAGCCAAGTCGGCGGGGATTGACTCGCACGGCCGCCGGTGTGTCTCCCTCTCCGCCGCCCGCAGGCTAAGCAGCTGCTGCACGCCTTCCCGTTGGACACGAGGCTGAAGGATGGCTGTGAGTGTGCGGCAACGCGACATCTGCACGACATCTGCACATGTTGTTGCCAACGCAAGAAAATGTATTTTCCGATTTAAAAAAAAAACGTGTTTGTTTGATTTCACTCCCCCGCCTTGCCTTTCCTCCCAGCATTGTTTTGGCAGTCTCCTAAGAGGCCACCCACCCCAGTCATCTTTGATCCCAGCATCCAACTGTAAGTTTACATCTTCTGAAATGTTGACTTGCGTCGTAATTTACGAGCGTTTATTATTTTGAACGCTTATTTATTTGTGTAAAGGTGACTCGGCTGCCGCTGTAAATATCCACGCTCTTTGGCCACGACTCTTAGCAGACGCTTGGGACTTTGGGAATGCACGTTCAGTTGTTCACTCCGTTGCATTAACACCGCACCATGGGTGAATGAGCTAGAGGGTTGGCACGGGCAGCAGTAGGTGGCAGGCTGGGTGGTGCAGCCTCGCAGCATTGACGGCCTGAGTTCAATTTTGAGTCTCGGGTGCCTTGCTGTGTGGATTGTGTTTGTTCTTGTCCCCCCTATATTCTGCACTGGTTCCGCGTGGGATGCCTCCGGTTTCCTCACATGGCAAAATGTCACCGGTATTGGCCAAACTTCCCACAGCTGAAAAATGACCTGCAAATTACTCAATTGGAATTTCACTTAACAACATCGCCTCCTAATGCGAAAGCTTGGCCAGGACCCTGCTGAAAAAGAGTGTGGAGGCTCTGTGAGGTGCTCCTGGGTAAGCAAACATAGTAGAAGAAGTTTGTCGTCTCATGCAACCAAAGCCTTGGTCTTGAGGCCCTCTTCTGGGAAGTTGTGATACCCCGACTGTAGAACCGAGAACTTCAAACAGTTTACAAAGCTCTGAAAATTATAACACACAGCCATTTGTAAATCCACTGTTGGTCAATGCCCACCCCCACAAATGCCATGTCGGGCATGGGGGATGGTTCGACTATACTTCACCATGCTGGTCAGTGCGAGTGCTTGAAAAGTGGAGTTGCCCAAGGATCAATTAAAATATCTCTCGGCGCTAACATTTTAACCGTGGCTGGGAATGAAACTCGGGGTCACCGGTTTCGTAGCACGGTGCGCTAATTCACTACCTCGCAAAAGCTCTTCATGTCGCCCGTGCATTTTACTGAAGCCTTGCGATTGTGGGGTTTGTCGCGTGGCCGCTAACCGGCGCTCGCCTCGCGGGTTCCGGCCTCGGTAATGACGCCGCAGCCCGCGCGCGTCGGGATGATTGATGACCGGGATGATTGATGGCTTTTGTGTTGCGTTCACGTGACGCCCGCGCGGAGTTTAATTGTGCGGTGTCACGTTGCAGGCACTTTAGTTTCGTTGTGAGCACGGCTCGCCTCTTTGCGGAGGTTTGTGGAATTCCGTACACCGAGCAGGTGAGTAAAAAAAAACGCTCTCGATGTCAAATCCAATTCTTTTTTCACCACCACCACCACCACCGTTCAAGCGTAAATGTAATGCTGCCCTTCTCACAGCATTGCCAGCCGTGTAATGTTCTTTATGCATTTTTGTATGTATTTGCAGAGTCTGTCCAAAGAATTTCTCCTAGAAAAGCTGGAAAGCATCACAGTGCCTGAATTTAGACCTTCCTCCAAGGTGAGCACCAGCAGTATTGCCTGATACAACATTTTTCAACTCGTTACATTAAATGGTCATCATCATCCATATTTTATCGACTGCTGCGCGAAGGGCCCTCCCTCTTGTCGTAACCACTCCACGTGGTCCTGCGATGCCCCTCACTCCCACACACGCCACTCCGCTTGATCCCCGTGCTCACTCCCACACACGACCTCCACTTGCTCCACCACCTCTGCCGTGGCCGTCCTCTCGCGTGTGATCCTTCCAAAGGCTGCCACTCCATCACCAGTCCTGACTATTGGCTGTCAATAAAAATTGAACATCTCATGCATTGTGACTCGTCATGCATTGTGACCCGTCATACGTTGTGGCATGTCGCCCGTAATACATTGTCATTGTATTTTCCGTAGTGAAATGCACTCAGACGAAATATTCCACGATGTGAAGTGAGTGAATGTTTGGTAGTGTTGGTCTGTCTGTAATTTGCCACTGCAGAGCAAAGGCCACTCTCATTTTCTCCCACGTCTTCCATCTCCCCAAGTTGCTCCTGTCGAGCGCTGGCTCGAATGTCGAACTATTAAACTAAACTATATTTTTTATTTTACCAGGTCCCACTGAGCATTATAGATTTTATTTCAGAAGCAACCTGGTCACAAATTATAGCCCAATTAAGTGACTTATGTGGAAATTGACAGGAGCCAAATACTCTAAACGCATGTTTCTAAATGTAGAGGGAAAAACCGGAGGACCCGGAGGGAAATCCACTCGACCGTGGGGAGAGAGAGACACACCGCAAACTCGTGTCGAGCAGCGGCTCCACAACTCTTCCGCTTATTTTCCCCGACAGCAAATTGAGACGGATGACGGCATCAAGAAGGTTGAGTTGGCCAAGCTGGCGCCGAGCGGAGAGGAGGAGAGCCGGGTGTGGCAGCTCCTGGACCGCACCATCAAGGAGGGCGCCATCTCAGAAGGTGATGCCCCCCTTCCCTAACCCCCCCCCCTCCACACAACTTCCCCTGCATATAGGGCCCAGCTAGCAGTAGCAGTGCCCGCACGACTGTTGCTGTGATCCTACAATACATCATACGATATTGCGTCAACGATAACTTAGCAATCGATCGTCGTCGCCGTCATTTTGGTGGTTCATATATTTTAAAATATATATTTTATTTCTGACAAAATACAAGAAAAACCGGCACACACATCCCCCGTGTAGGTCAACAATGGGTAGAATTGTACGGGCCAAATTTGCGTCCGTATTACATCATCATTTTTTTGTTTGGCTTTTAATCCGGGCCACCACTCCTCCACATTACCCCTGGATAACCAAGAGTTGGCTGTATAAGCAGGTGACCCACACGGTAAGCCGTGCTGTGCCGCCCCATGCGTGACACCATCCCCCTGTCCCCCCCCCGCCACTCGCACAGCCAACCTGCGCCTGAAGGCGCTGGAGTTCGAGAAGGATGACGACTGCAACGCCCACGTGGACTTCATCCTGGCGGCGTCGAACCTGCGTGCGTGCATGTACAGCATCGACCTGGCCGACCGCCCGCAGACCAAGCGCATCGCAGGCCGCATCATCCCGGCCATCGCCACCACCACCGCCGCCGTGTCCGGCCTGGTGAGCGCTCGCACCCTGCGTCGTCCCGCCCACTCGAGATGGGGCGCCACGGTGGCGAGATGTTAACTACCTCGCCTGGTATGCGGGAGGTCGTGGGTTCAATCATGACTTCACGCCTGTATATTTGGAGTTTGCGTGTTTTTCTCCCCGTGGTCGTGTGGATTTGTCTCCGGGTCCTCTGGGTTTTCCCGCCACATTTAGAATGAACGTGCGTTTAGAGTATTCTGCTGCTTAAAATGTCCACGTGATAAGCCACTTCGTTGAGCTATCGTGTGTGGCCAGTTCGCTTCTGAAACAGAACTGTATAGCTCAGTGGGCCTTACCTGGCGAAATAAATAGTTTCGTTTTTAGTTTAGAGGTGGGCGACATTGGCCGAGGTCGCTTTTGACGATGTTGACGTCGTGCGACCTCGACGTAGCTGCGAGTGACAGCGCCGCGCGTGTGTGCGCGTGTGCAGGTGGCACTGGAGCTGATCAAGGTGGCGCAGGGCCTGAAACTGGAGGACCTCAAGAACTGCTTCCTCAACCTGGGCATCCCCGTTCTGCTGCTCTCCGAGCCTGCGCCCGTGAAGAAGACGCCCATCCGGTGGGGAGAGACACTTGGGGACCGTATCCTTGTTGATTGTTTGGCGATGCTGCGTTGGCAGTGGTGCCACGTCTCGCCTGTGCTCATCCCTCTGCATTGGCTTCCAGTTCAAACCCGCGTTGAGTTTGCGGTCCTCCTCCTTGTGGCCAAGGCTTTGCATTGGCTTGCTCCACCATATATACCCAGGAGTTGATGCAGCCAAAAGCTGCTCCACTGAGATCTCCGAGATTTCTACTGGGTGCGTAAGCACGCCCCATGCGTCGCACCTGGAGTGACCAGCGGACATCCGGGATTCCCTGCCCTTTCATTATCAGAGTTGTTTCTTTTTGTTTGCATTTTGACTGCTTGTGTTGTGGTTATTGCAAACATGATGCCTTGTATGAAGGTGTCAGTTTTGTACCAGTTGAAAGGGTAAAAACCTATTACTATAATGGATGGAGACTTGAGTCCTGGCTGAAGACCCCACCATCTGTTTAACAAGGCCCTCCTCTCTTTCGAGTTCTCTATCTGGTCTCTTCAATCTTTCTCTCCCTGGTGACTTATTTTCCTCATTCATATGCATGGCTGTCTGAGATGCATTGTTAAAGGTCACCTTATCAATCTAAATTATTGTTTTTAATTAACGGAAATAATTTAACACATTTGTCAGTAGCACTGTGACTCTAAACTAAAATATCTATTTTAAAAAAGGAGACGTTTCAATAATCAAAACGGGTTTGTCTGTTACCCAATAGCTACAATTAGGTAATAATTCATCAGCCAATTTAAATACTGCTTATGAGAAAACACATTTTTTTCATGTAATTCTCTTATCAGGCCACACTCTCTACTCAACCTCTCTATATATATATTTTTAAGGCCAAAGTGTTATTGACGAATGTGAGTTTTATTTTCCCATGCCAAGGATTAAATAGGCATTCAAAATACCTTTGGTGGGCAACCACGTATTACTAAACTAAACTATATTTGTTTTGCCAGGCAAGGCCCCACTGAGCTACACAGCTCTTTTTCAGAAGCGACCTGGCCACACACGATAGCTCATCGAAGTGGCTTATCGCGTGGAAATTTATAGCAGCCAAATACTCCAAACGCACTTCGATTCTAAATGTGGAGGAAACAACTGGAGGACGTGGAGAAAAATCCATGTGACTCCAAGGTGAACATGCAAACTCGAAATATACAGCGGGAAGGCGTCAGGGTCTGGATCGAACCCACGACCTCCTGTGTACAAGGCGAGGTAGTTAACATCTCATAGCCACCGTGATGATGATGAGAGAGAGAGACGCAAACTCCAAATATACAGCAGCAGGCGTCAGGGTCTGGATCAAACCCACGACCTCCTGTGCACCAGGCGAGGTAGTTAATATCTCATAGCCACCGTGATGATGATGAGAGAGACGAAAACTCCAAATATACAGCAGCAGGCGTCAGGGTCTGGATCGAACCCACGACCTCCTGTGTACCAGGCGAGGTAGTTAATATCTCATAGCCACCGTGATGATGATGATGAGAGAGACGAAAACTCCAAATATACAGCAGCAGGCGTCAGGGTCTGGATCGAACCCACGACCTCCTGTGTACCAGGCGAGGTAGTTAACATCTCATAGCCACCGTGATGATGATGAGAGAGAGAGACGCAAACTCCAAATATACAGCAGCAGCAGGCGTCAGGGTCTGGATCGAACCCACGACCTCCTGTGCACCAGGCGAGGTATTGATACTCACCACAGTTACTGCAGGAAGGACCTTCGAGTGACATAAATTATTGAGCATGCTAAAACACAGCGTGGTTGCCCAGGTCCAAAATAATCCACCCAAGTTCCGAGTTAGCGTGGGTAATATTCTTGCAAGTGACGGATAAACATCATTTGCAGGCTCTTTCGCAGTGGTAGGTCTCATATGGCGGCCTTATGTGAAATGACATTGCGTGTCAGATGCAGCTTCAGGGGCTGTTGGTTTTCCCAGCCGTGGCTTAAAGGGCCGAAGCCGTTTAATTGACATTGCCGCCCCCCCCCCCCCCCCCGTCAGTGGCACTCTGTTTGTATGGGAAGGCAAGCATGAAATTAAATGAAGTTTCGTTTACAAACCATTTAACTCTAGATGTTGAATTCCCACTGTGTCAAGTTGAGTGCTGGTCGACGTCGCTTGCAGCCCCTTCGAATGCGGCCTCTTCATGCGTGTCTGCGAAATGGGTCCGGCGAACTAAATTACGTGTGAAGATTGTTTATTCTTCGAGGATTACGATGATTTATTCCGGCCGTCGTGGCTACGCACGCCTGTAAAATCCAGCACTGGTTGGCAGCGAGGGTTGGTGGGTCACATATGTTGTGAATCTTCCTTCGTGTGGGTATCGAGCTTGCCAATCCCTGGCTTGCCAGGAGAAGGCCATGCAGCGAACGACGACTCTACCTTTTCCATCTGGATGATAATAAGCAAATGATGAAACGTGCCAGGGAGTCACATTAAATCTCATCGGCCATGGGCTCTGGTGCCAATCGGGGCAGCAGCTCTCACTGAGATAACCGTCTTCCCCCCCAACCCCCACCTCGCCTCATTGTGCCGTCACCAGGGGCGACCTCTCCTTCACCATCTGGGACAAGTGGGAGATCCACGGCAGCGAGGACTTCACACTGCAGGACTTCATCAGGGCCGTGAAGGTGAGCTCTTGGCAGCTTCATTGCCCTTGCTATTGCACCAAGTTGCGTGCAGTCTGGACGATTTTCCCACACATCCCCGTAAGTGCCCCCCGTGTGTCCTCATCTTTCCTGATATGTCTCCATGCGTCTCCCCCGCGTCTCCCCCGCGTCTCCCCCGCGTCTCCCCCGCGTCTCCCCCGCGTCTCCCCCGCGTCTCCCCCGCGTCTCCCCCGCGTCTCCCCCGCGTCTCCCCCGAGTGTCCCTGACGTGTCCCTGACATGACCCCGTGTGTCCGCATGTGTAACCATTTGTCCTTGCGTTTCATTTTGCGTGTTCCCTTGTCTGTCCCCACGTGTTGTTATGTGTCCTAAACGTGTCCCCATGTGTTTACGATTTTTCCCCGACACATCCCTGTGTGTGTGTGTGTGTGCCGCTGACGTGCCGCCCCTCCCGCCCCCCACCGTCTCTCCCTGCAGGAGAAGTATGGAGTGGAGCCCACCATGGTGGTGCAGGGAGTTAAGATGGTGTACGTGCCTATCATGCCGGGCCACAGCAAGCGGCTCAAGCAGACGTGAGTGCCCTCCCCCAGCCTTCCTGGCACGGCAAAAGGGGATAGACGGGGCTGTGTTTACTCGTATGAGTAGAGATGTAATGATCCGTGTCATGATCCGTATCACAAACCGTGAGTCCATCCTTTATCAGTCGGTCCCCGTCTGTTCTCAGGACTCGGCGGTGGCCTTCCCATGGCCGGCCCCAATATTTCGCGTGACCGAATGTGTTCGTAGGGCCACACACCATCTAGTGGCAGAATTGGGGGAGAAATATTCACATAAGGAACCCATTCTGAATTTTCTTTTCAATAAAAAATTACCAAGTTCGCAGGATAGATTTTGAGAAGTGGCTGGCTGCAGGGTGACGTAATAGCTCACGGCTATAATCGGGATAATTGGCATGATGTGGGGTTGTCTCAAGATTTGTGTTGTTTTTCCTCTGCTTTGGAGCATCTTGTTTTTATAGTTTTTCTTCGTACAGTATCGTTTGCTCCATTAACCTGTCAAGCATATCATATTCCTGTGGAGGGAGCTGGTAGGAACGTTTGGTTGCTCGGTCAATGGCCTGCAGGGTCAACGGCGGCGTGGTGTATTCCGCAAATATGGCCGACTGTGAGGGCGGGCACAAGCCGGCGTGAGAAGGTTAAACGTTGAGTTTTATAAGGGCACCACGGGGTGACCAGCCCCTCCCCACCCAGCCCCACCCCTCCCACCCAGCCCCTCCCCACCCAGCCCCACCCTCCCCACCCTCCCCTCCCCACCCAGCCCCTCCCCACCCTCCCCTCCCCACCCAGCCCCTCCCCACCCAGCCCCTCCCTCCCCACCCAGCCCCTCCCCACCCTCCCCACCCAGCCCCTCCCCACCCTCCCCACCCAGCCCCTCCCTGCACGACGGACGGACACAATAATCCCCTGTGGGCCGGTGGAACCAGGTGGTTCCTACCAGTATATTGTAAAAAATAAATTAAATTAATGATTTGAACATGCATAAGTTGATCGTAAGAATCACTTTCATCATTTTCTCAGAATCAGAATATTTATTTATCCTGGAGGAATCCGATGAGCTATGAAGCTCTTCTTCACAGCTAAACCAGCTGTATGTCGAGGCCCTTACAAAATCTGCTCTTGCTCCTGCACGGCTTGTCAGTGGCCCTTCATTCACAACATTTCACAATTTAATATAACGTTCAATATTCTCAGGAGTGGAGCGGTTGTGCTTAGCGGTGGTGCCAGCGGTCGGCCCACGGCGCTACGAACTCGGCTCCGAGAACAAGTCCCACTCGCAAGATCAAAAAGCTGTGGCGAATATTTGAACCGGTCCTGGTGCTCCGCTAGGTTTACTCAGCCTTAAATGAGGACCTGGTGCAGTGTGTGGACGTCAGCGGTGGGGGGGACAACGGCAGCCGGGTGTGGTTTTGGCCACCCGCCCCTCACTTGCCGTGTGTCGGCCTGCATAGGTGCTCGCTAACAGCACTTGCCCCGTTGAAAGGCTATATGGGAGATCTTTGCATTCGTGTGTCTTGTGTGTGTGCGCCCAGCATGAACAAGCTGCTAAAGCAAACGGAGCGACGGTACGTGGACCTCACGCTGTCCTTTGCACCGGAGACGCCAGGGGAGGATGACCTCCCAGGACCGCCGGTGCGATACTTCCTGTGCCGAGCGGCCGACTGAACGGAGAGAGGAGACTGTGGCCAGCGAACTGTGGCGGCCGGTCGCCCGCCCGCCCGCCCGGGGTGCACTAACACCCCCCCCCCTCTCCCTCCCCCACCACCACCGCCCCCTTTCCCGTCTCCTCCTCCGTGTCGCCCTAATATTGAAGCGACCCACACCGGACAAATCTCGATGGACGATTCGTAGACACAGCAGCAGTACCCCCGTGTATGTGCGAAGCACTCTTCTTGACCGTTGTTGTAGGGAAGTAACAAAAGCACTGTGAGGTCGGCGTGTCGACCAGCCCTCAAAATTGACACGAGACTAACGGGCGAGGCATTAATGCAACTCTTAACTCGTAAATATTTCAGTACATCTGGAGGAATTTATTGAGAGATTTTGACTTATTGTTGATTTCTTAGAGCACTTTAGAGAACAAAATTCTAACACGATCCTAAATACCACGAAACTCGAATGACGGGATTTACTTAGCTGCCGATTTAAAACAGAAATACTAATTGTAAACAATCTCGTATGGTCGCCTGCGTCGTGTTAGAGAAAGAGACAAACATCATCATCGACTTAGACCGCCGGCGAGTTCACACCCCAGCAAGTCGTTGTTACACTCTGCTCGCGCCGTGAACATTTAAACAAATGCGCACGTGCATTTGAGCAACACATGTTCTATCAACACATCACAACTCATTGAATAATTTCCAGCAGTTTTATTGGATGCAGGCCTCCACATACCACGTCAGTCTTGGAGGTTATTTGTTTGACCATACTTCACCACGCAGGTCAGTGTGGGTTGCTGAAAGGGTGGGGGGGGGGGGGACCAGAACAGGTTCGAATGCCACTCGCCACTTGCGTTTATCCGTGGCCGGGAATTTAACTCGGACTCGGCAAGTTCGTGGTGTGGTTTACTAACTATTGCGCAACTCTTCTCCCACACACACACGCGCACATCTACAATGCTGTATATGCACAGACTGCTGATATAAATACGTTTGAATGGGAAGATAACAGGCAACGGCGTGACACGACGAGCTGAACTATACGGTGGGCATATTATACGGAACCTCCACCCCCCCCCCCCGCCACTCTCCTGCTCGTGCATCCAGCCAAAGAGGAGACGCACCATACCGTGTGCGGACGGCCCACGAGGTCGTGCAGCTGTGCGCGTGCGCTGCTGCATAAAGGACGGTTGTTTGTGACTCCTTCGCGAAACGTGATATCTGAGTTTAGTGAGCCACAGTGTGTAGCGTGGTTTTGCACTGCCTTAAAACACGAATGTTCCGTGCCATCGCCCGCCGTGGTTTTGCTCCCGTGTATTCATCGTCGCCATCATCTCCGCAGCGAAGTGAACGGAATTAAAGTGTTGCTTACGAGCCCGGACCCGAGCTTTCACTGCTTGTTGTCGAGGTGTCGTCGGGGGTGGCGCAGCAGGTCAGCCGCCACACTCCCTTGGTTCGGTGCTTTGTTCGTCGCAATCGTGGGGCGTTGTTGAAGTTTGAACGTCGGAGGAGGTCCAGCCGAGCATCGTCACCGGCTCGTGCCTGGAATCTGTTGCTTTGGAGACCAGTGTCAGCGGGTGGTGACGTATATTTGTGGAAACTCCTAGACTGAGAAGGTGATTAAGTGGCAGCAACGCAAGTGGGTTTATGAACCCATCAGGAGACCTCTGGGTGTTATCCTTTCCGCATGTATGGGGTTTCTCCAGGTGCTCCGGTTTCATCTTACTCGCAAAACACTCCATAGAAAGGAATTGGCCCAAACATCCGAATGTAAGACCCTCCTCAAAATGGGTCTTGAGACTCAAAAGTTTTATTTTTTTTTCGAAATTTGTTGTATTGTCATACATTATATTCTTGGTTCTTTCGGTAAAGTAGAAGGGAAGCAAAAAAATAATAAAAATATAAAATTCTCACGACGTTTCGACTGCAACACAAGCAATCATCATCAGGTGTGAAAAACAGCAAGAAATTTTTAAAAAAGTGGCGGTTTTTTCTTAACGTCAGCACCACGGACAGCGATTTTGGCAGTTCAGATGCAATCGAAACGTCGTGAGAATTTTATGTTTTATTTTTATTATTTTATTGTTTCCCTTCTATGTGACTTTACCGAAAGAACCAAGAATATGAATCCCTGCAGTCACGAAAGCCTTACATCAAAATTGTCATACATTGTTGAATTGCTACTGTGTTTAGAGCATTATTCATTACCAAAGCCCACTGCTAAAAAGTGGACGTTAAAGACCCTGAAAATGAAGCATTGCCAGTACCAGCATGAAGCCCCGCATCTGCCATATGTAAAAGATGCACAGATTGCTTTACTTTGAATAAATGCATTCCATGTATGGTATGAACATCCAATTAAAACATTATCTATGAGGATGTTATCTCGAAGGCAATGTTTGGCTGTCAAATTGGGCAGATTGCACTTAAAATTTCAAGAATGGAACTTGTGAGATTTCAGCTATGAATGGTAATCGCCGTGTAATGGATTTGCTTGTTTGAAATGCACGTGGCAGTCAGTGGCTTGAATAAAATAGCAACAAGTTGATCAATGCAGTCCAAACATCAAGTTGGCACTGTGCTGGAACAGCACGCTTCACACGTATGAATACGAATGCACACGGGGATTTTCTGGGTGGCAAATAGGATCTGGATATGACCGTCGGATGGGCCCTCCCAACACGCCTTGTGTATCACGTGACATCACCACACCGGGTGCATAATACATTACACACGGCCTTGATTTACACACAGACAATTGCGTTTTGCCGGTTTCACCCTTGTTAGGAGCCATCAGTACAGTTGAAGTACCGTTGATGACTCTTGGACACCGTTGGTGAGGCACACGTATTTATTCCGTACAAGTAGTCACAACTGTGGACATACAATACTAGAGGGGGTATCGGCCCCCTCACCCGGCTAGCTGGGAATACACTGCTAGCTATCTCTGACCTACCTCCTAGTCCTCCACTAACGGGCTAGGGGAGGCTGTCTGGCCCGACACTGGTAGGTCGGGCTACGGTACCCGGAGTCCCAGAGCACTAGCTCTGGTTCTCGGGACCACGCGAGAACCAGAGCTAGTCCTGCGCGGCCCTGACAAGGGCGGCGTCCCAGGGGAGTCCAGGGCTCTAGCTAGACCAGGGGTCGGCAACCAAAATAACAAGAAGAGCCATTTCTTTCCAATTCGGTACAAAATTCAGTATTTCAAGAGCCGCAATGCATCTATGTACATACGTACATATCGTCAAGAAGCAGCCCGTAAAGAGCCGCATGCGGCTCCGGAGCCGTAGGTTGCCGACCCCTGAGCTAGACGATCTTCGGTCTTCACTGGTTTAGCTTTAACATTCTGCCCCGAGCTCTCTGACACATCCCCCTTTATACTCCACCCCCGCTGAGGGGTGGGGCCCCGGGCTGCCTGGTGCGGACGTCGTTGAGAGCACCCCCCCGTGCACTCACGTAGCCCCACCCACTGTGTTTGTTTCCCATAAGCTGCCATGCATAACGGCTCTCTCTAACACCCCTACACAGTGTAGGCATCGTGTCCCAGAGGGCTTCGTGTGGACAAGACCTCCCGTGGCCGCTGTAAGTGCCACAAATGTAAAAGACACAACGCAGAAAATTCCCGGGATTGATCTTCCACGAAGCTCTTATAGTTTACCCCTAAACCGCGTCCACTGCACAAACCACGGCATATGTGGATACCTGACGCGCAAGTTGAAACTCTCCAGTGGTAGTGGTGCGACTGTGGTCATCCAGAAAAGGCCGTACCTATGAACGACGCAATGCCCTGTCCACAAATATGAAGGGGACAATTCTAGATTTGAAGCTTTCGTGACTGCAAGGATTCATATTCTTAGGTTTTTTCGGTAAAGTCACGAAGGTAAAAATTTAAAATTAATAAAAGTAAAAAAAATCACGACGTTTCGGAGGCAACACAAGCTTCCGTCTTCAGATGGAACCGTCACAGCACGATAGCTGAAGACGGAAGCTTGTGTCCGAAACGTCGTGATTTTTGTTTTATTTTTATTTTACTTTTATTAATTTAAATGTTTTACCTACGTGACTTTACCGAAAAAACTTAGGAAAATGAAGGGGACGTCGCAGCGATGTACAACTCCGCTGCTCCAGGCGCGGTTGTCTGAATGTGACATTGTAGTTGATGCTCTGCATCTCCTATCAGCCGTCTGAAAGAAGTGTCACAAATCAATTCTGACGGTTGTTGTAAATGACGAGCAGCAGCTCCACTCAAACTCAACTCCTGCTCCATTATACTTTAGTTGTTTACGTGGTGGTTTAGTTACTACAGCTACATACTATTAACATTCCTTCCCTTTATTAATGTTACCCCTATCCCCTCCCTTTGATGCTGCTAATCCTGCATAATGCACGGGCATAATATGACTTTAAACCCCCCGCCAAACCTCCTACGCATTTCACAAGTAGTACTAATCGCATATCTGCATTTCCCACAACTGACGTTGGCTGTAATTGGCCACGGCCCCTTACGTTATGGCAAGCTTCGGGGCCACTTCCTGGAGTCGTGGAGTTCTGCCATTACTCGTACGGTACATTTCATTAAAGCGTGTTTTTAAAAAGTATTTTTAAATATTACTTATTTCTTCTTTATCCGGATGAATGTACGTGCAGTAACGAGCAATACTCGATGCACTTGTAGTTGGCCATGTCGTCAGTAGAGGGCAGTGCTGCAATATAAATGGTACTGGTAGGATTTTTCGATTTAAAGCTTTCGTGACTGCAGGGATTCATCTTCTTGGTTCTTTCGGTAAAGTCACGTAGAAGGGAAGTAATAAAATAATAAAATAATAAAAATATTGTTTTATTTTTATTATTTTATTACTTCCCTTCTACGTGACTTTACCGAAAGAACCAAGAAGAAGGTACTGGTAGGAACCTCCTGGTCACACCAGCCAATAGGGGATTATTGTGTCCGTCCGTCCGTCGTGCAGGGAGGGGCTGGGTGGGGAGGGGCTGGGTGGGGAGGGTTGGGGAGGGGCTGGGTGGGGAGGGGAGGGTGGGGTGGGGCTGGGTGAGGAGGGGCTGGGTGGGGAGGGGCTGGGTGGGGAGGGTGGGGCTGGCTGGGTGGGGAGGGGCCGGTCACCCCGTGGTGCCCTTATAAAACTCAACGTTTAACCTACTCACGCCGGCTTGTGCCCGCCCTCACAGTCGGGCATATTTGCGGAATACACCACGCCGCCGTTGACCCTGGCCATTGACCGAGCAACCCAACGTTCCTACCAGCTCCCTCCGCAGGAATGTGTGACTTTACCGAAAGAACCAAAGAGTATGGATTCCTGCAGTCACGAAAGCTTCAAATCAAGATTGTACTAGACACGTACACAAAGACAAGGATAGTCTGAGCAAGGCTGACACGGCACGGCACACGAGGGGTGGGTGGCCAACTCCTCGCCCGGCCGCCTTTGTCTCCCGGGTGGCGATGTTTACACACCGCACCAGGTACTCATTTGAGGCTGAGTCGACCTAGGGGAGGCCCAGGACCGATTCAGATAATCGTCACTGGTGTTGGCCATGAGTGGGATTCGAACTCGGGACGCCGGGTTCGGAGCATACTACCCACTAGGGCTGAACGATTGATCGATTTCAAATCGAAATCGAAATCGCAATTTGAAACAGTGCGATTAGGGGCCGTCCATAAATGTCGACTTCTCGTTAAACAATCAATTCCACATTCTGCACACGCACTCAGATCCGGTGACAATGCACGCCTGTATCAAAATCAGCATCAATTAATCAACTAATTCGTTAATTTAAAGCAATTTATATTTTGCATGGACGCCTTATTATTTATATATTTGTGTCGGTCAAAAACGCCGCGGTCCCTAAACGGTGGAATCGCCTCGCACAAGAAGCAGGCGCCGCGTGTCTCAGGCGCCGATGACGTACTTGTCGACCGTGAGTTAAACGAAGTTGTTAATAAAAAGTTGTTTAAAAAAAAAACTATTTTTAAGGACTTTATTTAACTTGACTTGTGTTTGTCGTGGTCAAGTCTTGTAATCAAAATTTAGTCTACTTTCTGTTGCCCAATCAATTCGATATTTTGCAAACGTACTCAGGTCCGGTGACAACGCATGCCTGGATCAAAATCGACACCAATTAATCGATTAATTGGTTGTTTTAAAGCATTTTTTTTTGTATGGGCGGCTCATTATTTAAATATTTATTTGGGTAGGTTAAAAACGCCGCGGTCCCTAAACTCTGGAATCGCCTCGCCCAAGAAGCAAGCGCCACGTGTTGATGTGGGAGCAGCATCATTGAAGCATTTTTCGACGGCGAGTTGTTTCAGTTTCATTTATTTGGCGTAGCCCTGTGAGCCATGAGGCTCTTGACTCGGATGCAACCGCAACAAACAAAAACATGAACAAAGAACATCTTAAAGCGACGACGCGCAACAGAAACATCCAGGAAAAAGCAGTAAAATCTTCAACGCTGCGGGCAAAAATCCCAGTGGGATGCAAGTCAAACAATAACAACCACAAGGCAATTTAGATTAAAGTTATCAGGCTAATTCCGTACTACAACAAACAAACATGGCTTAACCATGCATTTTCGAAATCACCAAAATAAAGCTATAAAAACAATGTAGCAGTGATCATAGAAACTGTGATTCAAATTTAACAATAAACAATATACATAACAAGTTGTGAAAAAAGTTATTAAACTTAATTCCTCCATTGGTACCTCATTTGCCAGTAAAAAATATGATAATTGGTTTTTACCCTTTTATCTGGCAACAAAACTGACACCTTTTTTACGAGGAGTCATGTTTGCATAGACCACAATACCTGCAGTCGTAATGCAAACAAAAAACATCACTCTGGTAAGGACAGTGCATACATTATCAGAGTAGTGTTTTTTGTTTGCATTACGACTGCAGGTATTATGGTCTATGCAAACGTGACTCCTCGTAAAAAAAGGTGTCAGTTTTGTTGCCAGATAGAAGGGTAAAAAAACAATTATCAAACGTCATTCCTGTTTGTATGTCGTGGTCAAATCTTGTAATCAAGATGTCGTCCACTTCCCGTTGTCCAATCGAGTCATTTACTTTTTAGTGCGTTTTAAAATAAAATCGTTTAAAAAAAATAATTAAGGCGTTTATTTTTAATTTTCATGGAAGCCGGTTCGTAAGTGCGAGTGTTCGTAGGTTGAGGGTGTTCGTAGGTTGAGGGTGTTCGTAGGTTGAGGGTGTTCGTAGGTTGAGGGTGTTCGTAGGTTGAGGGTGTTCGTAGGTTGAGGGTGTTCGTAGGTTGAGGGTGTTCGTAGGTTGAGGGTGTTCGTAGGTTGAGGATGTTCGTAGGTTGAGGGTGTTCGTAGGTTGAGGGTGTTCGTAGGTTGAGGATGTTCGTGAGGGTGCTGCCCGTACAAAAAAAACAAAGACAAAGTTCCCCCGTGTAGCCTTAATAGACTGTTGGGGCAAGTGCTGTTATCAAGCACCTATGAAGGCCGGCACGGAACACGAAGGGGTGGGTGGCCAACACCACGCTCGGCCGCCTTTGTCTCCCCAGTGGCGATGCTCACTCATCACACCGGGTACTCTGTGTCTCTCTATATCTCTGAGAGATAGAGAGACCCAGAGAGAGGGAGACACACACAGACAGAGAGAGACACACAGAGAGAGAGACACACACAGACAGAGAGACACACAGACACAGAGAGAGACCCGGAGAGAGAGAGACACACAGAGACACAGACCGAGAGAGAGACAGAGAGAGACACACAGAGAGACACACACAGACAGAGAGAGAGAGAGACACACACACAGAGACACAGACAGAGACCCGGAGAGAGAGACACAGAGAGAGACACACAAAGTGAGACACAGAGAGAGAGCGACAGAGAGAGACACACAGACAGAGCCACAGAGGAGACATTCGCCGCGGTGCCTAGCCCCAACAAATCCGCGCTCCGACCAATGAGACGCCGCCTGGCGGTGGCAGCGGCGACGGCGGCGGGAGGGTCCGCGACGAAAGACTCCGAGGCAGCCGCGGCGCCGCGGCCATGAAGGCGGCGAAGGAGCTGAACGAGTGCGCGGCGCTTGGCCCGGGATGGATGCGGGAGGAGGTGTACCGCAAGTCGGGCGCCTCGGCGGGCAAGACGGACGTCTACTACTACAGGTGCTGCGCCGGGCGGGCGATGGAGGAGGAAGAGGAGGGAGGGGGGGGGAAGAGCCAGGCGTGAGGAAGGCGACGGCTTTCAACCACGGCCATCGAAAGTCGCCGCCGTCTTCGTTGTCGTCCTCGTGAGGCGGGACGCGCTCGGACATCGCTCCCCGTCGCGGTGGGAGACGCGAGCCGGGCCCGGGGGGTCTCAGTCGGTGGCGAGAGGGCGGCGCGCGGCGCTAAAAGTCCGCGTTGGGCAATGGAGGTGGAGGCGGTGGCGGCGGTGGCGTGTTTTGTTACAAAATTTTTAGGTGTTTTAACATTTTTTTGGGGGGCGCGCGTTTGTGAAGCTCCCTGAGGGAGCCGGGGCCCCATGGGTCCGGCTGCCTGGCTCGGGGCTTGGGTGAGCCACCGCCGCGGTAGATGTCGTAGCAGCGAGGGCCACGGGAGCCAAGGAGGCAGTACGGCGACGTCGTCAGGTCCCCAACTCGCAGTGCTCGGAAGCTCCCACGGGCCGATGTTTTTCCGCCTTCAACCCGCACTGGCCGGCCGTGGTGAAGTATGGTCAAATAACCTGCCTACTGTCCACACGGCGTGGTGAAGTATGGTCAAATAACCTGCCTACTGTCCACACGGCGTGGTGAAGCCCTCCCCCCCCACCACCTCATCCAGCAGTGGATTGACAAAACGAGTCGTGAATGTTTTGATTTGATTGTGGAATGTGGCGCAACTGAGTGCCGAGTCACCAGAGTTCACAACCACCCCCACCCCACGCACACGGAGCGCGCCGTTCTCGAGCCGCGGCCGTGACACCGTCACACGCCGAGAGCCATTTCCATCGGAGGGACCGAGAACTCGGCTCGCCTGATACGGGGTCAGGGCCGTGGGGAATCGGGAGTCATGGGGCTCGGGGTGATGGGACTGAGGGTCATGATGGATCAGGGTCATGATGGATCAGGGTCATGATGGATCAGGGTCATGATGGATCAGCGGCATTGGAGAGGGGTCACAGGGGAGTCTGGGTCATTGGGTTCAAGGTCATCGGGGATCAGGGTCAAGGGGATCAGGGTCAAGGGGATCAGGGTCACGGGGATCAGGGTCACGGGGTCGGCACCCCACCTGTGGCTGCTTCTCGCTGTGAGCCTCCACGCAGCAGTTGCTAAATCCTCAGTTCACGGAAGACTTTCTTGATCGATTGATATGTAGGGTGGTCCATTTATAGATACCCAATTCAAATTAGAAACATTTTATTTACAAGCCTCTGCAAGTCTCCCATCAATGTCAACACACGTATAACATCTTTTGTTAACACTCCTCTGAGATATGGATCCATTGATTTCCATATGCTCGGTTAACTGTTGTGAAGAAATGGATCACTCTGTACTACAATTTGTTCATTACTTAATCGGTCATCAGTTAATCCATCACTTCACATTGATCCGTTCATTCTTTGCTTCATTTATCACTCGTGACAACAGGTTGTGGCACGTCAGCCTATTATTCCATAAATGAGACGTTTAGATTAGTCTTCATCAGGCTAAAACATGTCACCGTCGCGACGGGTTTAAACACGAGCGACTGACGAAGACTGCGATTCTCCTCGCTGTCGTCAAAATGTCTCCGAAATGAAAACGTAGACTGGCGTGTACCATCTCGTTGTCATGAGTGTTCATGCTCTTTGGTTATTTCGGTAAAGTCACGTGTTCACCAGTTATTCGTAATTTTTTCTCCATCAGTATTCAGCTTCTCGTGGGCCATGTAACCAATGCTTAGGTGATGTCATCTCGGCATCAGGGGCCAGAAGAATCTACCGGTTCCATTGAACAACTCTTCATTACCGCATAGCAAGGTTCTTCGTCATTGCACGGCCCGCGGGGCCACTGGCGGCCCCTGGTGGCCTTTAGTGCGACCCCTGACGTGCGGCCCCCGACAATACACAGATGTGAACACACCCCCCATCATCATCATCGTGCTGCTGTCAAAACCCCCCAATGGTTTCAAATGTGTGGCAGCGCTCACACTGATTATGTCTTATCTGCGAAAGTACCCCCCCCCCCCCCCCCCCGACAATTAGTGGAGAACGCTGAGGTAGATCACTTGCGCCTCACCACTACCACCTAACCCTGAGTGGACAGGGTCCACAGAGAGGAGGAAGGAGGGCGTACATGGAGACAGACATGCTGGAGTGCGCGTGAACCTCTTTCTCGCGTGCAACCCCTTCACTTGTGTCAACTGCTGGATGAAGGTCTCCCGATCCGTTTCAGTCATTGTTGTCATTTGACCGTAGTTCAGCCGTGCTGGTCAGTGCAGATTGGTGAGGGTCGGGAGAATCAACGTGTGGAGGCATTAAAGTCCAGAAGCAGCTATGGATTTTGTCGCACCAACCCTCCCGTGCCAACCACGGTGCGGTGCCGTGCACAAACACGCAGGCAGTTTGCCATAGGGTTGCGTGGTGTACACATCACTGCATTATTTTACAAGCTCCCTGAGAACGGTCGGTTCTAAATAAGGCCAATGCAGAAGAGATGCATTAAGTTTGGGTTTTAAAATGTGATGGCAAAAGACACGATTGAATAGACAGCGGCATATTGTGTTCCGAACATTTAACGCTCCTGCTGTGGGCACTCGTTTGACAAGCACACAAATCTTAGATGTTTAAATCGCCCCGTTCCGTGTTGGCAGCACCCATTGGCAGGCTGATTTCAGTTTTGTACAACGTTTTGAGATGAGAAGAAGCCCAATAAAAGTGTGCATTATGTATTTTATCGGGGCATGCATGAGGGATGTTTTACGGTCAACATCAGTCACGTTAAATGTAAAAGTCATCGTCTTAATGTTTTTGGCCACTTATGTCAATCTCGCCCCCGCCCCGGTGCTAGTGGCCAGCTTTATTTGACCACGTTTCACCACGCTGGTCAGGGCGGGTTGGTGAAGGCGGGGAGCATAGAAGCGCCATGTATCCCCACAACTATATATGACAGCCTGATGAAATAATAATAGGCTTTACCCTTTCTGGAAAAGGAAAGGGTAAATCCTATTATTTCTGGAAAGGAAAGGGTAAAGGCTATTCTTGATACTTGCAAAAAGAGTCCCACAGATATATATATGACAAACTGTTGCATTGTGGAGAATATAAGTTACAGTTTATAAAAAAAAAGATTGTGTCTTATGCATTGTGAGCACCCAATTAAGCTCTATTACGATTATTCAAAAACTAATTTTCTCAGGTAAGGCCCAGTGAGTTATATAGTTCTTTTTCAGAAGTCACCTGGTCACAAAATGATAGCTCAACAAAGTGGCTGATGTGGAAATGTATAGTACTCGACCACGGGGAGAACATGAAAATTAGAACTATACAGGCATCGGGGTTGGGATCAAACCTACGACCTCTGTATTAGCAGAGCTAGTTAGTATCTTGCCACCGTGGCGCCCCAACATGCTTGCAGGCTCAAGCAAGTTTAGCTTCAGAGATTGGGCATATTCCAGGTGCTTTTGTCACGAGACTATTAATTCCACCTCTTGCTAATAATTGTCTTGATAACCCCAAATTAAATAGTGAACCATGGTCAAGTTACGACTTGGATATCGGGCCAGATTCACGTGACGGTGAGGCAGTCGAAACACAATTCTGTTGCAATGTCTCCGTTGTTAATGTAGAAATTTGTTGTTAACAAACAAAAATATCAAATGAAAGGGAAACATCCAGATTTGTATTTGGCCCGTAGTATTGTAATTGCAGTCGTGATATACGGATGTGGGAGATCATAAAAATGTGATATTGTTTAACCAGATGAGAATTCAAGAGACCAGGACAGTCTCATTTTCAAGAGCGACCTGGGTCCCCAAAATGACTCTCGCGATGATAACATAAAAACAAAAGCACATCAATGAAGCAGATAGAAATGAAAGCAAACAAAAAACACTTTACAAAATAAGTTCAAAAGCAAAGCTTAAAAAGAAACAATATAAAGTTAAAATTTTCCTGAAAGAAAAGTTAGCTCGCACATATTTAACAAACTATTCATAGCAAAGTTAACTCACAGAAACATCACAATAGATTTCAGATGATTATTGTGCCAGTTTGTGAACAGACTGATTGACCCCAGGTCTCAGAATCAAAATCTTTATTTATCCTGGAGAAATCCGATGTGCTATAAAGCACTTTTTCACCGATGTCCAGTCGGCCTAGTGCGTGAACCACGGCGCCACCGCTCCACCCCTGACAACACAGTAATGGGTGCTATTAAAAACGAGACAAAACACCTCGTCCCCAATTAGTTAACGATCATGATATAAATAATCACGCGTTGTCCGCTTCTGCGCCTCCTCCCCATGGCTCGCAGCCCCACGGGGGAGCGATTCCGCAGCAAGCTGAGGCTCGTGGATGCGACGAAGAAGGTCATGGACCTCTCCAACTTCAACTTTCGCACGGGGACGATGACGGGACCCTGGAACAACAGCCCCAACTACAGAAAGCGCCCTCTCATGCCGGACGCCAAGCACAAGCAACCGGTGTGTGTACAGCAAGAGTTCATCTTTTATATATAGAGGACTGCAGAGCTGGGGCTATTATTGGTAGTGCTGGCTCACCACCGGACTGCTGCTGCCTTCCTTCCAGGTTGTCTGTGATTGCTCCTCGATTATGAGAGACAAATTGCATGAACGACACGTTCTAAAGCTAAACATAATGGTACATCTTCTTGGTTCTTTCGGTAAAGTCACGTAGAATGGAAATAATAAAATAAAACATTCTAAAATAATTCTCACGACGTTTCGGCCACAACGCAAGCAGCCGTCCTCAGGTGAAGACCAGGTCTGTACATGTTTAGGAGGAGCCCCGCTTTGGGATGTTGACCGGTGATGTTTGAACCAGTGTTTGTGTCTGGAAATCCTTCCGAATCGATGATTGATAATCGCTTGCAGGAGGTAACTTGTTGATCCCATTGTGTCATTTGCACACCGGCCCGGTGGCTCCGTGGTGGAGTGAGCGGCTCGCAGTCGGAAGGTCACGAGTTAAAATCATCATAGGGGTCCCTCCTCCTCCTCCCCCCCCTTCCCTCGCCCTTCCCTCCCCTAAAAATACCACGCTCCCAATCATTGTCCCTACATGAGTAGGGCAGAGAGCCCAACCTCCTTCCCTCCTGCCCGTGAGCACCTGGCCTCGGGCTTTCATCCGCAGAATATTTGTACCTCTCCCCCTCCCCCCCCGCTTACCGCTCACGCTCTGTAGCTGGCTGTTGTTCAATAAAAATTGTTTTAATCGTCGTGGGGTTTGACTCAGCTCGTCATCCTCCTGGGGTCAATAAAATGAGTACCACTTTGTGGGGGAGGTCAGCGGCAGTTGTCCTGGATGGTTACCCACTAAATTGACTTATTCAGTTCTCTGTGGCTTTCGTGAGCAGTTTATATAAGTGTGATAAGAGGCTAATGGGTCTGTCATTGCGCAAAAAGTTCAACGTATTTTTTTAAACGTTTGTCTTGCAAAGAGGAGGTTTTCGCAGTCGTATTGATGCCACAATTAACTTTAAACATTTAAAAAATACATTTTATCAGAGCCCCATGGTGTATAGTGCAGTGTCCAACTATTATTCACTCTATCTGTCTGGCCTCTCTGTGTAGGCCCTCGCTGGAGAGAGATCCGCAACATTTAACAATCTGATATTGCTTTCAACGTTGCCTATTTGGCTGTGTCGGGTGGAGGAGGGTCTACGACACACATTGTCATTTTACTCACACGCTGATCCAAAAATCCATTACGAATCGTAATATTGATCACGGGAGCCAACACGTGTTACATTTAATTAGGAATCTTTCTGTTTTTGCTCCAGCATGTTCATTTTCGAGACTCGTGTCTCTGTAAAAAAAGGTGCTGATGAGTTTAATTTCCCTGCTGGCAACGACGGAACCCAGTAGACATTCTCCTGTGTTGCTCTTCACTCCACTACCAAGTTTCACCAATGATCCGCTCATTTCTTCACCTGCCACCTACCATTGGTGTGAAGTCGCCCATTGCCATGACATGTGTTTTGCTCCGTTTCGAAATTGGTTTATATCTTCACGCATTCGATTTAGCTTCTTCATCTTCACGGTTCTGCGTTTGGATCTTAATTTCGAATCGTGTTTACCTTGGTGTGTTTCGAAATGTGCAGTGGACACCTACAGGCTACCTGCCCATGGATCCTGATGTTGACGCTGTCTCACTCTGTGACCAGATCACACGTAATGCTGCCAGTCCCGTCAGACCTCAGATTCTAAGCAGGGCTTAACCTAGATAGTTGATTGGTGCCCTCCGAACTCAACAATAGGTGTAGTACGCGTTGTGGGCATTAGAGGGCAGTGTAGAAATATCCACGGTTGTTCCGTACCCACCCGTCACAACCTCCTCCTCATGACTACATCCACTGCTCTCGCTGGCCCTGTTATGTTCTGAACTTCCAAGCTGCTTGCCCCCAAGCCTTCCATGGATTCCCAATATCATCCGCGTGCACCTGTACAGACTGGAAGCTCGTTTTCTGGTTTCCGTCTTCAAGTCCGGATCTCAGACCTGTGCAATAACAGAGATCACATGACCCGTGTCTAAATCACCGACTTTGAAACCTAAACTTGACTTCTCTGCTCTTGCAATGTTTTGTTTGTGAAGTCCAGCAATAACCTGCCCTGCTACCAACTTGTGCTTCTGAAAATGATGCTGGGTGTTAAAATAATAATAATACTTTTTTTTTTTTGCAGAAGAAGTTAAAAGTTATTGACTCGCCCACCAAGCTGGTTCCGGCCCAAAAGCCCAGCTCCCCAATCAAACGCACGCCCGCCGTCAAACACACACAAGCCGTCAAACACGTGCACGTCAAGCAGCGCACGCTCGCCAAGCGCACATCCCCCGCCAAGCAGAAGCCCGCCGTCAAATGCACTCCCACCAGACAGCAAAACTCCATCCGGAAATACACCTCTCCCAAGACGCACACAGCTGCTGTAGCCGAGCTGAGGACGACGGAACATGCCGTTCAACGCACCAACTCGCAGTCAAGTTTGGCTGCTAAGGTAAGATCTCCCGTCTGTAACTATCGGTTTTCTACCGTGGCAGCGCTTGACAGAGCATCGCTTCTCAAAGTGCAGTCTAAATTTCGTGAGTTAATTAACAACACAAATACTTGTCAAAGCAGTGTTTTAATTGGTCGACGATGACTGTGAGTGGATGAAAATGACCAAGCGCGACGATGACCATGATTACTGCCAACCAGAGACCGGAGCGCGATCGACTTTTGACGAGACGAAATTAACAGTCTGACTGAAGACGGACTGGAATAATTTAGTCGCGTGACTAGAGCCTGCGGCAGCCTACCACAGGCCAATGAATGTGAACGACATAGCAGTTGAAGAAGGTGATGAACGTCAATCTTACATTCCTTTACACTCGCTTGAACGGCTGACTTTATACAAATTAATTGGTGAAGCTGTGTTGGCAGTGGTGCACGAGCACAAATAACAATGAAACTCAACACATTCGTCAATAACACTGTGGCCTTAAACAACGATATAATAGGAGACTTTTCGGTCAATGGCCCTTCTGCAGAGCACATAGTCCAGAATGGTAGAGTGAGAGTCGTAAAATATGCAATGGGTCCCATAGTGCCACGCGATTGGAGGGGCGTCGTGCGTTGGATCATCGGGGCTCGCCGAGTGCCCCCCGATCGCCCCTTTTGCTGGCACAAGTTCGTTAGGCAGTTGGAGTTATGACATCGTGGTGGTCTCGTTACATACAGCAGAAGGAGGTGGTGAAGCAGCCCTATCAGGTGTTCACCAGATTCTTCGTGCAGCCCCGGCTCGCCCGCATCATCGTCTTCAAGGAGGTGCCCATCCTGGACAAGATCAAGCAGGTGGGGTGGGTGGAGGAGAGGGGGGGGCCCCTTTTGTGTTCGCTGTTACGCACCGCTGGCATCGCTCGGCGGTGGAGCGAGAGGCTCGCAGTCGGAGGTTTGCGAGTTCGCATCCTGCTTGCGGGGGTCTGACTCGGCCCGTCATCTTTCCGGGGTCGATAAAGTTAGTACCGCTTTGTAGAGAAGTCAACAGTGGTCGTCCTTTTTAAGACGTAGGCTTTCGCGACCAATGTCATCCATAATAGAGGGGATTTTTTGGGTTAGATTACGTAAATATATAAATGTGTCGTAAAAACCCGCCACCACCCGACACAGCCAACTAGTAAGGGTTGTCACGTAAACAGAACGTGGCCAATTCGTCACTCGTACAGCACACCGGTGTGTTGGAGAGCCAAGCCACAACATTTACAACCTGAGTACGACGTTTCGCCAGTAATTACAACTAGCTTCATCAGGCGACAGCCAGATTTGTAGAGAAGTCCACCTGTTTCGTTCCTTATTTCGAGGCGTAGATGTGGTGACCATGCTTCTGCGCTCTTGCGCAAAGTAGGGGGGGGTATTACAGAGTCAACGTACAATATGCATGTGCATTAACGACACTTTTTTTATTTACGCGATCTAACCCAACAAAAACCTCTTATAGTGGTTGTCCTTTGGATGTGTCATAGGAATGTGGAATCTTAATGATCATTTGAGCAGGAAATAACTGACCTATGAGTAATTTACCACAGGTGCAAGGGGTTTGGAAAACAGTGGCGACATTGGCTATATTATTAATACCCCTTATTAGCCAGATTCAGCCTCGGTGAATCTCAAGACTGCCCTTCGGGAGGAGGGGTCTTTGATTGGGATGTGTGGCCAACTTGCAATGCAACACGATGAAGATTTATTTGGCGTCCAAATGTGACTGCATCTCAAGTTGCTGTACAGAAACGCTCCTTCGACTGTTGTAGTGGCAGTCATAGGCCGCGGTGAAGCGCAGGTCTTGAGCCTGGACCTAAACGGGGGGCAGGCCTTTCCTGGGGGAAAGGAGTTCCAGACAATGTGGGCAGCAGAGAAGGATGAGTGATTGGAGAGATGGTTGACTGGGCGCTTTAGCAGACGTGCTTGATTGCTGGAGCTGAGAGTGCGTGGAGGGGGGAGGGGTTGAGAGAAAGGGACGGTATACTCTTAGTTTTTTCGGTAAAGTCATGTAGGTAAAAAAAAATTAGATGAAATCTGGCTGTGACAGTCCCACCTGATGACGGAGACTTGTGTTGCCTCCGAAACGTCGTGATTTTTATTATTTTATTTTTATTAATTTTAATCTCGTTTTTTTTACCTACGTGACTTTATCGAAAAAACTAAGAGTATGAATCCTTGCAGTCACGAAAGCTTCAAATCTAGAGAGGGACGGCTCGAGGCGGTGGCGAGTCTCTCCGTAGGACAACCGTTGTTGGCTTCCCCACGAACTGGTTACCAATGTTCTCCACCCCGAAGGGATGATTAACCGACAATGGATAGGCTGGATAGAATTGTATTTTTCATAAGATGGGAGAAAAGAAAAAATCCAAATAATATTACTAATAATACCCAGGATAAAAATGTACTTGTTATTAACATTCTATGTAAACATCATTTCAAATACATTCGATTTGGATGCGGTGAATGACAGTGTATGAGAAATAAGCTCCGTGTAACATTCCATCGAATCGCAGGCGGCGCTAGTCAAGACGCTGCAGTGAAAACGCGGCCTAAGTCGCAGGACGCTACGCCAGAGCGGGGGTTTTGTTTTACGAGCGCAGAAATAATTTGATTCTGGAAAATGGGCGATTGCTCATATTGTGATCACCGCAAATAGCAAGATTGATTTGAACGGGGTTAGTTACGTTTCCTTCACGTGCTAATGGGCCGTCGTCACGTCAGAATGTATTTCAGAAGAGTTTTAGTCTCGTACGTTTGCCGGGCAAACCAGTCGGAGCGCTTTATGTGCGTGTGCCTGCACAACGATAATTGCATAAATTTTTTTCACATTTCTATTTATAGCTCTAGAACCTCGCCTGTGTTCTACAAGGTGAATTGGCCGGCTGTCTTGTGAACTGTTTTTTTTGCGTTTACCAGCCTGTTTTGTGAAAAAAAGCGTTGTGTAAATTCAATTGCCAAATTGTCAGGTCAAAAACACACACACACATACACACAGAAATTGTCAGGTAAAACACACACGCATAACACACACACACACAACACACACACACATAACACACACACACAAATTGCCAGGTAAAGCACACACATAACACACACACACACAAATTGTCAGGTACAACACACACACATAACACACACAACACACACATAACACACACACACACAGAAATTGTCAGGTGAAACACACACCACACACAACACACACACCACACACACACACAGAAATTGTCAGGTGAAACACACACACCACACACACACACACAACACACACACCACACACACCACACACACCACACACACAACACACACACAACACACACACAACACACACCACACATAACAAACACACACATAACCTTGCCCTACATCATCGACCTCCCAGTCATCCGCACCGAGTGAATGCTGGTGGTGCGCTGTCTCACCGCCTGTGCAGGAGACCTCTGCGTGATACCCACCAGGGCCTTATCCTAAGGATGAGCTCGGCAAGCCAGAACCTGTTGCTCTTACGCTTTCACTTGTAAATATTTACCGGTGCCCTTCAAGAGAAGATACTTTTATTTCGCTGAAATAATCCCTTCTATCGCTGACATCAGTTCCAAATGCATCTGTCTCCTATCTCCACATCTGTTATGTGTTTTGTGGCCTGCAGTTCTCTGCTTATCGGTCAATGCGGCACTCGACACAAAATATTGGGACACCCGGCGGCTGGAGCGATATTGCTCCTGCGCCTATTAGCGGCTGAGCTGAGCGAGCAGGCAACTCATCATTCGTGAAAGTGTCTCTCCTGTCTGAGGAGGCCACATTTATTTTGTTGCCCTTGTGCGTGAACGTTCTCACCTAATAGAATGGGTATTGATCGTGTTGAACTGTTGACGTGAACTTTGGTGCCGCAGCTGTTTCAAGGCGGCCAGATGGAGGGGAAGAGCACGGTGGACATCGTTGGCGAGGTCATCAACGCCGTGCACAACCCCTGGTTAATACAAGGTGGGGGTCTCGCTTTGGGTTGTCCATAAATCACCTCCATCGCAGCCCCCCCCGGTAATTTGTCTTGCGCTCTTGAACACATACCATTAACGCCCCTGCTGTGGCCGCTCGCGCTCGGGGTGATTGTATACACTCGTGACCGATCTCGGTCGCACGTTCGATCACTCACGGCGTGCGCGCGAGCGTAAGGTCTGCCGCGGACGCGTTGCTTTTGTGCTGTACGGCACACACGCCAACAGCTGCGCGCGTGTGTGCGTGTGCTGCACATGTGCTCGCTTACGCAGCTCTTGCCCTGACAGCCTGTGTAGGATGATACTCGGGGGATCTTTGTGTGTGCTCGGGCAAGTTGGCACAGTCGGCACTCTGAGTATTGCATCTGCAAGTCACCCTAGCCCATTAATCAATAACATCTGGGTCCTGTGACCTGCCAGGAAGCCTTTGCCACTGCATGTGGTCTCAAAGTGCACCAATTCTGACCTATGCGACATGGTGACATCACCGCTACTTAGCAGCGATGTCATCGTCACTTAGTATCGAATGGCAAGTGCCTGCCACTTTTGTATGCTTATCAGTGGACTCTTACAGCTAATGAGGATGTCTTGGTTGGGTCATGGAGCCTGCACGCCCAGCCACCGCGTGCCCAAGCGTCGCTTTTTTTTTACAAACAGAGGGGGCTGGATGAAGGCAGCAGGGTGGCGCTGTGGCAACGCTCATGCCTCACAGCAATCGGGGCCTGGGTTCTTTAAAAAAGATTTATCAATTTATGTTACCAGGTAAGGCCCACTGAGCTGTATAGCTCTTTTTCAGAAGTCGCCTGGCTTTCACAAGAGATAGCTCAACGCGAAGTAGCTTATGTGGAAATTTACAGCAGCCAAGTACTCCAAATGCACGTTGATTCTAACCGTGGAGGGAAAAACCGGAGGACCCAGAGAAAAATCCACGCGACCACCGGGGGGAGAACATGCAAACTCCAAATATACAGCAGGCGTCGGGGTCGGGATTGAACCCACGACTTCCTGCATACCAGGCGAGGAAGTTAACAATTTTCCACTGTGGCGCCATTGGATTGCCAACTCGGGCACCTTTCTGTCTGGAGTTTGTATGCTCTTCCTCTGTCCTGAATGGCTTTCTTCCCGAGTTCTCCAGCTTCCTCCCGTGGCTAAAACAAGAAAACCGTACATTACAACTGGTCTTGGCCAAACATCCCAAGACTGAAACATTACCTGAAAATGACTCAATTGGGATTACACTTGGCAGCATTCACCACCCCCACCCCCCGTACTGCGAACACAGACTCATTGAGGCCTTCCTGCGTGAACCACCGTTATGGTAATTCTAAGAATATGTGGCAATGGGCTGATGTGGGACGGGAGGACCTGAAGCCAAATGGAGTTGCTAATGGCTGGGACCAGTCAGGACAAGATTGGCCTCCCTCTGGCGGCAACTCGTGGAAGGCATTCGTGAGCAGCTGGTTGCAGATGCCCTCCAGCAGTGAGTTGGCACGGTGGGAGGGGGCGGGTGCGAGTGGTGAATGCGCCAGTCATCCACGTCAATTAACCTGTAACACCTTGCTCTGTCCCCACGAGCTGCCAGTGAGCTTTTGCTTTGTTGCGTGGTCTCAAAGTGCACCTAGCCTGGCACACAAGTATTGATCACATTACTGCTAATTGACAAAAAAATTAAGGATAATTTAACCCGATTTTGTCGGCTTCAATGTAATGAGACTGAGTATTTGTTTGCGAACTCGTGGAGCTGAGCAACTCGTTACGATGTCACATGGTCTAAGAGTGCACCTAGCCTGGCACAGAAGTATTGATGACATTACAGCGAATTAAAAAATATAAAATTTTCCCCAATGTTAACGGCGTCTAATGTAATGAGGCGAAGTATTCGTTGTGAATCTTCGCGGAGCAGAGAGCAACCCTTGGAAAATATCATGGCCCATGGATATCGCAGAACTAATTCTGAGGTCGCTTCCCAGTGACCTTTGATCCACGCAATAATAGGCAACAGTGACCCACCTTCTCTGCCACCGGGACTAATGTTCGTCGCGTGACGGTCAAACAGATTCCTATTTCATCCCCAGAGCCGATATATTTTAGCGCAGTCAGTTGATGGTCTCAGCCCGGTTACCAGTGACTGAACATCATCATTGTCATCATCAATCCACTGCTGGATTAAGGTTACCCTAAGCCGTGGCCATCTCTCATGGATTTCAATGTAATAATCACCCCCAGCACCTGTGCACGAGCTGATTTCATTGCTCCATGTTGAGATAAATCCTCTCGGACGCAGTCCTTTCCTTGGCTTCTACTCCAACATTCTTGACCTTCGGCCGCGACGTGACCCGCCCTAACCCACCCAATTTTCATGTTTCCAGTTAATTACGCAATTAACCTGTTAATGTCTGAGAATGATCAATGTGTTCTTCTCTCTGTCTCTCAGCGTAATTACGAGCATGCATCGAGAGGCTGAACGTCAGCGCTATTTAACCCTTTCCCGTTCAGTTTTTCTTCCGGAACAGGAATAAAAACTGTTAAATAAAATAACTTTATTGGTACCGAGGCTCCCACATTGCCACGTGGCACAGTTTGGCTCCAGCTATCGCGTAGTGTGGTCGTGTGGCTACGGTTCTCTGCGGTGAGTACAATGTCTATAAAAACAACAGCGCTCGCCTCTCTAAATAAAATCAACGCTGGACCGCTTGTGCATTCTGAGATTCACGGGTGAATGGGATCCATCCAGCAACTCGCAGACGTCTCGGAACGAAAGAGAGTTAAATGACAAAGCGGTGGCCGCTGTTACCGTGTGCCGGACGCTTGGACAGGCGTGAGCTCTGCTTCTTCTCTGGACTCGCTGCTCGTGGTCGTGATCAACTCGCTGTGCTACTGCCGTCTCGCGGCGCCAGCGCGGCCGCCCTCGCAGGTCGGCGCCGCCCCACCCGGCCACTCCGGCCACCCTGACCACTGGCCCTTCGTCGTCACGGAGGACGACATCAGGCGAGTGAGAGCGCTCGGCGGCTTGTACCGTTGCGTCCGCGCGTCCGCGTAGCGTTGTTCGGGCGCGGTGCCCGTGGGCAGGGATGCTCAACCTGCAACAACGTAATTACGGCTACTTAAGGGCATTGTTAATGAGGCTCCTACGTTTCACTTTGATTGCTCGGTAAACTATTAATCGATTAATCCAATTTGCCTGCGGAGCGGCGCTCTGGTTCCTCGGAGAATACGCGAGCCCTGTAGATGGCGCTGCCAGGCCGATGTATGCACTCCGCCGCCAGCGTTCACCGCTTTCCTCGTGGGTTGAAGGCGGGCACGGGGGCGCCTCGCCGACGGGGCTATCGGCTCCCCGGCGCGTCGACGTAACTTTACGCCCCCGATGTTGTGCACGGCAGGCAGCAGGAGGAGCGGGTGAAGCAGGCACGGCGCCGCCTGGAGCGGGCGCTCGTGGCCGACTCGTTCGCCGCCATCACCGTGGCCGTCAACACCGTGGCCGTCAACACCGTGGCCGTCAACACCGCCGCCGCCGCGCTTCCCGCCGTGCCGGCCGGCGCTCTGGCCGTCCCCACGTTCGCTTACCCCGTGGTCTTATCGGTCGCTCACCCGGTCGCCAACGTCGGTAACTGGACGGGCAAAGCCGCGGGCGCCACCGTCGCCACCACTCTCCCGCGTTTGTCCGTCCTGCCGGCCGCCACGCCCGTCGCGGCTCCCGTGGGCCTCCCCGGCGCTGCCACCTCCCGCGGTTCCTTGTCGTTGGCGCCCGTCGCCAAGACCCTGACGGTCGCCTCCGCGCTCCCTGGTGCCACCGGTCACAGGGCAGATCAAATCATCGTCCCCGTCACGCCGTGTCTCATTTCTCAAGTCACCGCCGTTTCTTCCGTGTCTTCTGCCATCTTCCCTACCGTGACCTTCACCTCCGCCATGGTCACGCCGTCGATCAACAACTGCAAGAATTCTGCCTCCAAGGCGTAGGGGAGATGCCGGTGAGCGTCCGGTCATAGCGTCGCCCGACACCTTTCATTGCAGACGTGTGCTATCGCAGTAATCCTGTGTTGAAAGTTGCGGTCATAAATTGCACCGTTTTCGATGACTGCAAGTCTCCCGATTGAGAAGGCAAAAGGTGTTCTGTAAATACAGGTAGTCCTCTACTTACGATGGAGATGCGTTACAACGACCCCATTGTAAGTCAAAAATATCGTAAGTCGAAGATGGCCTAGCCTATCCAGGAGTCTTAAAGAATGGTGATAATGTAGCAAAACAGAGCAATTTATCGTACCGTACTGTATAAACTATATACTGTATGTATTTATTCATTACAATACTGTATTGCACAGTAAAATGTAAAGTTAAAAAAGCAAGGTAAATTCTTAGCCTACCTATATGAACTGAAATTTAATTCAAAGTTTTTTTCAGGAAACAATCCTATCTGCTATAAAAACTTTTAACATGCATTGAACGTATCGTATCGTGCTAACCTAAAAATGAAATCGCTAAAGCTACGTATCGTACATGCACTGAACGTATCGTAACGTATCATTGTACTGTACTCACCAAGATTCTGTCCGTCGTCTGCACACTTGAACGATGTTAGGTTGTTGTTGATGGCAATTTTGTCGTATCGCCATCGTAAGATCGAAATATCGTAAGTCGGACCATCGTAACTCGGGGACTACCTGTACATCAGCGGGGGTGGGGGGGCAGTTCGATCGTTTTGAGAATGAGATATTAAATGAGGAAGGGCAAATCTCCATTCGCGTTTAGAGACTTGCTTTTGACGTAATAATAACCACGATTTATAAAGCCCACGCGTTTCAACAATAGGATGCGACGTTCAATCGAGAATTCGGATGGGCCACCGACTTTTAACGCTGCTGCTCTTATAAATCGGCGATGCACGTGAGGTTTCAAACGGTGAGGTGAGCTGACCTCTTTGTGCCTCGTGCTCAAGTTTGTGACCACCTGTATTTTTCTTTGCGGAGGAGACGAGTTGCGTGTGATGCTTGTGCATTAACTGGCAATTGCGGTGCTCGCGTGAGTGGTACTTAAAGTCTATATTTGTTCTCCCCGCCCCTCCCCCCTGTCTCCCTTTCTCAGCCTGAGAAATTCTGCGCGTGCCAAGGGGCGATGGAGCGGGGGCTGGAGAGACGCGAAAGCGAGAAAAAGCCATCGACTTGCACACAAAGGACAATTTTCTCCCTTGCCCTCCCCCCATTTTGGTCGGCAATTTGCTCAAATCGCCGGGTTCCTTCGCGACGCCAGCAGGCGCCCGCTCGCGCGCCTGCTGCGATCTCCACCCAACCCTCGAGGGGGGAGTGGGGGGAATCCTAGCGCCTGGCGCAGCGCCAGGAGACGGAGGGAGAGAAAGTTGCACCACCCACAGATGCAGGAGGCCGTTGCAGTTTGCAGCTTGCATGCTGCCACTCGCAGGTAATGCACAGGTGTCGGACAGGCATAATGGATCTAAAAAAAAAAAACCCTGTGCTCTATTTCACGCCTACTTGATGACTCGTGTTGGGTACCTCCTGATGTCTCACATTTTGTGGGGGGTGGGGGGTTGAAGCGGTGGGGAGGGGGGGGTGTAAATGGTTAAGATTTTGTTGATATGATCCTGCGGGTGGAATCCGATTTAGGTTTTTTGGACTCTTGTTCAGAGTTTTACGCGAACCGCAAAGGTAGAGGTACATCTCCTCCCCTCCTCGCGAGTCTGCGGGCAATCGTCGGTGAAAATAAGCAAGGCATTTGCACGCTAGGTTTCTGTGTAATCGCTGCGGGTTCCAAAATGCGCCGTGCCATTGTGAGAACCAGTTGCGTAACCACTAAGCACAAAAAAAAAACAATTTGGGATAACTATCTCTGGCATCTATCCCAAGTGGAGCGAAGCGTAAAGCCCTCGCTGGCTAAAAGCGTCTCGTGCGGCGGCAGAGCGCTGGCGTTAGCAACCAACGGCGCAGCTTTCGCGCCGCGCACGTGAGATTCATCGCCGGGTGCCGCCGCCGTTATGGTCGATGGCGGTTTTGTTGTTGTTAGAGGACTGACAGCGATAGCCCGGGCGTCAGCGGTGCGTTCCGCTTCTGACGGGGGCATATCGGACGGCACGGAAGGTGATTAGTTGCGGCGGAGAGGCGTTGCGCGCGTGGGGAAAAGAACGACGGGATGTTACAGCGATATTGTCTGTGTTGTTCGAGTTCAAATAGAGCACAGCTCCAAACTTCACTTAACGCACCGCCCCCCCCCCCGCTCCTGTCGCTCGCATTGCTTCCCCAGTGCGGCGTTGAGGCCTGAACTTTCCTTGACCGATGTAGTTGAATGGCACTTATACATTACGATGTTTTCTATTGGAATCTTTGCAACGCAATCCGTTTGTATCTTAATTTGAAGTTTTCGTGACTGCAGGAATCCACGCTCTTTGGTTCTTTCGGTAAAGTCACGTAGATGGGAAAAAATAATAAAATAACACGACGTTTCGGTCGCAACACAAGCGTCCGTCATCACCCGATGACCTGATGACGGACGCTTGAGACAAACGTAGACACGTGGAATAATAATCATCCGTAAATTATAATTTTTTCTATCCTACGTTACTTTACCAAAAGAAGCAGAGAGTATAATCCGTTTGTACTTTGCGGAATCAGTTGAAAGAGTGGCATACTATGGACCAAGAACTTATTATACTCGTCATACCGATAGCAATTGTGTATTTAAATACAGAACCCTCCGTGTTGCGTACTATAGAGACTATATATATATGATGTGGGTGTTTTCAAAGTACTTTATTTGTATACGTCGGTCATGTTTTGTGAACGTTTTGCGTTTTATGCACAACGGTAGTGGCTTGGTGTAAATGGAAGCTTGTAAACGGCCAACGTTTTTTGAGCACAGGTGGTGAATCTGTAAATACGGAAGTTGCGTATAAATATGTGTGCGTGTGTATATAAGTTTAAATGGCCGTGCGGTGCACTTAGATGTGGCAGTAGTATGCACACCACGTGTTTATATTTGCGATCGGGGGATCCGAGGTCTGTCGTCGTCGCGGTTGAGCATAACTGCAGGCAGTCGTTAGCGCTGTGCACAAAATCGGCCCCCAATTGACAAAAGCGTGTTAGACACTTGGTAAACACACATGAGAGTATTAGTTTATTTTTGTTCCAGCACTGCAAGCGTTTGTGTGTAAATCCTCAATTGTGTTACATTTTGTATGGGCACATGATGAGACGAACGTAGACACGTGGATGGCCGTTAGACATTTTTTCGCGATAATTGTGACCTCTGTATGAGGCTCAGCTCTAGGTATAAATAGAGCAGAGGGCATTTCTGTTTTGGGCTATTGCAATGTTCCTTGATGAGTTGATCGCAGCTTTACTGGTACGCACAGAAACAATTTGCGATGCTTAGTATGCAGGAAACCCTTCCTGTGGTCTGACATGCCCATCGCCGAACTGCACATCATCAAATCATAGCTATAAATACATTCTGAGAAACATATTTTTTTTTTTACATTGGTATGGGTGAGTCATTTATCTGCGGCGCTATTTCCAAACGACGTTTACATGGTGCGTGTGGGTGCTGCTCGTTTCGTAACGCTGCTAAGCGCTCGACACGGCTGCTCGTTTTCAATTGTTGTCCACTCGTGTTCTATAACGCCAGCCGCTTGCCGACGACGTGCCAGCACGCGCAGTGCCGTGTGAGAGAGCCCACCAGCCGTGCTTACTCTGGGTTCAGTGGCGAGCGTTTAAAACACAAACCTCCTCTGCGCTTCTTGTCGGCATCTCCTGCACGTGATTGGGGGGGGGTAGCAGCTGTGCTTTTACCCCCGGCGTGAGTGATTTCTGCCCTGCTAGGACCAGTTCCAATCCCGATGTGAGCTTTGAACGATAGCTGCGTTTACTTTTTTTTCAATTAATGATCAACGTCTTGTGGGGTTCCACGAGTTTCTGCGATGAGCGCGGCTGGACTCGGTGATCGGCGCACGATATCAAATGTCCAAGCGTCTCGTACCTCGTCTGACGACGCGCGCACATCCCCGCCGCGGATTAATTACGGAGGGGGGTGCGGGGGGGGGGCGGTGACGCTCCCCCCTCGATCGGCGGGTCAATGAACCGGCTTCCTCCTTCTGTTTGGGAGCGACGGCGCCCACCCAGCCAGCGCACGCGGTCGCGGAAGCGTTAAATATTTAAGTGCTCGGATTTGTGGTGCAATTCGCCCTTCCACTGGCGGCATTGCGAGACCCCCCCCCCCCGCCCCCCGTAGGGGAAAGCCGCTTTGTTTTATATTCCGAGCCCCGCCGTTTTGTGCGCGGCCACAGCGGGTTCAGAGAGTGCAGGCGGCGTGTGTTGCGGGTGATGCCCCACTGATGGCTCCCACCGCACCGTGGGTGCTGCTGCACCGTTGTTGCCTGCGATGGAAATTCGCTGGGAAGCGCCCCCAGCCCCCCCCTCATCGGCTTCTCACGTTGCGTGCTTTCCCAATGTGGGCGGTGGGTGGCAGCCGGTTTGGTTAATTATTTTATTTGTCAGCAAAACGGTGGGGAAAAAATACGACGTGGATTTTTAATCCTGGCCCAGCCTCGCTTTGTCTTGCGCGGTGCATGAAGTGTAACGTTGTCCCGTTGTTTTTTTTTGTACAGCAAAATTGTTATTTGCAAATGCAAATGTGAAGGCCATATTTAATGGACTGGTTTGCCCAGTTTGTTGTCTAACGTGATGCGGGTTGGTTTTTTTTCTCTCTCAGTACAGTACTCGTTTGTGTTTGACTCGTTTTCGTAAATGGACGGCTAATGATCCCGTGTCTAGTAATGTTTACCGAATAAAAGACAAACAGCCCTGTACATAATCCTGTAATACATTGTGCACTTTGAGAACTTTCGCTTGTTGCCGTGGTTTTGTTTGTGTCGCTCGTTTGGCCCGGCCTCGATCAATTCCCCTCCTCGTTGACTGCGGTCCCTTATCACAGAAAGAGCCCCCACTTAGGACTTCGCCTCAGGCACCTCAACCCCGAGAATCTAAAAACACACAACGCCGGGTGACGCGGGAGGAATGGGCAACGCACTGTAGTAGGAACAACGAGCCCGGGTCCCTTTGCTCGGCACTGCGATCCGCTGCTTTGTCCGTCGCCTTCGCGATGAGAGGCGCTCGCAAGGCGAGTAAACGAACACCACTTGAGTTTCGATTTAAAGCTTTCGTGACTGCAGGGATTCATCTTCTTGGTTATGTCGGTAAAGTCACAAAGAAGGGAAATAATAAAATAAGAGACAGCGTCTCCCCGACAGACCTGGTCTTCACCTGAGGACGGCTGCTTGCGTTGTGGCCGAAACGTCGTGAGAATTATTTTATTATGTTTTATTTTTATTATTTTATTATTTCCCTTCTATGTGACTTTACCGAAAGAACCAAGAAGATGAACACCACTTGAGTTTGTGTTTTAGCAGCCGTGCTGTGTCGCTGCCCAAGAAGCTCCCGGCACCTGCGGCGAAACCGTCGGGCGACGGTGCCCGACAATCGGCGAGCGAGCCCGACAACATGTCGGCCGGAGTTGTGGACTAAAGAACATTCGGGAAGGCCAGGGCTGCCCTCGGCTTCCCTGGGGGCAGCGATGCCGCGTGGTGCCCCCCTCTCTTACATTCCACCAGCCCCAGGCACGGGGTGGGGGGGCGGGGACTCTTTTGTGTGAGGCCCCGGGGAAAATTGCCCTTTTGCCCTCGGCCCTTCCTGCCGGCCCGCAACCTCTCGGCAGCGGAGTGCTGGTCACAGGGGTCTGATTACGGCGAGTGCATCTCCGTGCGAGCACGAAAGCAGCGGCAATGTCGTCTACCGTGACCCTGCCGCACTCGTAATGGGCTACGGTTTTTAAGAAAAATTGTCATCGGATGGAGTTTTACATATTGATTGGAACCGGCACCCCCTCGAGAACGCGGCGAGTCGATTAACCCGCGCCGTGGCGAGCGTAAAAGAGCCGGAATATTAACAATGTAAAGCAGCAGCAGCAACAACAACAAAATCCCACTCCAACCTTCTTCCATTAGCTCTCGTGCGGCGCGGAGAGGGAGATTAACCGTACCGGAATAACTCCGCGGTGCAGTGGATGATGCGGATCCATTGCGCGTATCGAGTGCCTTTCGGGCAAATTGCCCGGCCACGAACGAGCGTGGGGCCGCGCGCGCACGAGCGCAGTCGCCCATTCTCTCGCGGGAGCGTGGCGGCCTCGCCGCTCTATTTCTGTGGTGCGACGGCGCGCGCGGGGACCTTGCGGGACAGCCGCGAGGATCGAAGCAGCCGCGCCGGGGCGTTCTCGCGGTGCCGTTTCCTGTGCGGGGGTCGCGGAGGTCAGGGCGCCGTGACATGACCTCCCCCAGCCTCCACCACCACCACCACTCCCCGCAGTAGTCGCCGCTCCGGGCACCCTGCCGATGTCGCTGGGCGCGGGCGAGATGCACGGAAGGAGGTTCGGGGAGGAGACCGGCGGATGTCCCATTCGCGCGATCGAATTGGCCGTCAGTTTCGGAGTGGTACCTCCGTGTTCATCATTGAGGCTCGGAGAGCCAGAGTCGGGCTCCCCACTGGCTTCAGTGTTTATCTCACGAGGCGCACTGAGCAAACTCGGGTTTCCCATATGGCTCATTGTTGATCATTGGGACTCAGAGCCAGGCTATGGTTGCCATAGGGTGCATTGCTAGCTTCAGAGGCTCACGGAGCAGACTTAGATTCCCAGAGTGCAGTGTTAATCACAGGCTCGTAGGGCCAGATTATGGCTCTCATAGGGTTCAATATTAATCATAGGCTCATAGAGCAAAACTCGGGCTCCCCATAGGGTTCAGCTGGGTTCAGCAGCAGCCGGGGGAGACTGGCGGAGCGATATTTCCTGGCCGACGTCCATCCGTGCGATGGAATTGGCCGGCGGCGTGGAAGTGGTCGCCGCCTTTGTGCTGCGTGAATTGGCTGAAAGTGAGGCGGCGAGAGAGCTTAGCGCAGTGCTTTCTTAACCTGGGGGTGCGAGATGAGATGCACTTTGTGAGAACCAAAGGGGGGGGGGGGGGTGCAGACTGCAGTAAAGGTTCAGGACCACTGGTTTAGCAGAAGCTTGTATTCATGTAATTCCGATTATTGCTTCAACAAACACGATGTGTCCAGCCACCCGCAAGCGTGCTCGCACACGCGCTCAGCTGACTCCCGTTGTCCTGTACCCGTGCGTTCCACCGCGGACTGCATTCGGTAAACTTCTCGTGAGCGAGCTTTTGTCGCGTTAAGAGCAGCTCAGCGCCTCTTCAACGCGACCCCAAATAAATGAAAGGCAACATCCAGAGAAGTGCGAGTGTGGCCGTGCAACCCAAACTGTGGACCGATCGGTGAGCTACAGCTGTCTGCGCTCAAATCTCAACGGAGGAGGAGGAATCTCAAAACGACACCAACGACCCCCTGCTGAAGCTGCCAAAGCTATTGTTACAGGAAGGGAAGGCAATGGATTAATATCGTCCACGCGCCGTGTGAACGTGTGCGCCCGCTCATTATGAAGCTTCCGGCGCGTTCGGCGAAACGTCGGACAACTTCCTAACAACGCGAGGTACGACCCGAAAATATGTGAGGGTGTGATAATAATGAATGGGTGCTTTTGACAGCAGACGGGGCGAGTCTGCCGCCAGGAAGCGACGTCGTCTAATTCCATCCTTGAGAAATTTTCGGGCATTTATTTTTCTCTCCCCAATTTGGCAAATGTTGGGACAATGACGCCGGCACATAATGGCCTTCTCATTGACAACGCCGTCGGTATCTTTAACGTCCACTGCGTGAAGCAGACGGGGCGTATTTGCCCAGTTAAGTACACCCCACAGTATTAACCAGTGCAGCCTCTCGGAGCCGAACCACAAACCTCCACAGCGAGCGGTGGATGCACTCAGCTGGGCCATGTCACCCCCCGACGCTCTACCTTTTTAAAAAAACAAATATTTACAGCCACTGTTGAAGCTAAATGTTTATTTCTCTATTTAAAGCTTTCGTGACTGCAGGGATTCATCTTCTTGGTTCTTTCGGTAAAGTCACGTAGAAGGGAAGTAATAAAATAATAAAAATAAAACATAAAATAATTCTCACGACGTTTCGGCCACAACGCAAGCAGGGGAGACAGCGTCTGAAAAGTCATTCAGACGCTGTCTCCCCGACAGACCTGGTCTTCACCTGAGGACGGCTGCTTGCGTTGTGGCCAAAACGTCGTGAGAATTATTTTATTATGTTTTATTTTTATTATTGTATTACTTCCCTTCTACGTGACTTTACCGAAAGAACCAAGAAGGTAAATGTTTATTACTTACATACGTGTTAATGTCATCGTTATCAACAGATAGGGGGAGGCATCTTCTGCACAAAAATTGCGTTCGAAAAAAATTAGCGCGCGCCAGAGGCTTCGCTTTACAATTGTGGCTAAAAATAGTGCAGACAATTTAAATTATCGATCACGAACACAAATCTGGCGGCGTAATATTGCGGTCGCGTTTCCCAAAATAAAAACCCGCAAACGATTGCCCTCCGATATCTTAGAAAGTCAAGTCGCAGGCATTCGTCGAAAGAAAAACTAAAAAGTTATTCCGGCGACGTGACAGAGCAGTTGATCTCGTGCCTTTGAAAGTGGTTTTAAAAGTTTCCCTTTTGCCGATTTAATTTCGCATAATGTTGGTCGCCACCACGATTTTCTTTAAAATTGCCTTTCTGTGTTTATCTTCTTGGTTCTTTCGGTAAAGTCACGTAGAATGGAAATAATAAAAATATAAATAATAAAATACTAATTTTTTTTCTTTTATTATGTTTTATTTTTCTTATTTTCTTATTTCCATTCTACGTGACTTTACCGAAAAAAACAAGAAGATGAATCCCTGCAGTCACGAAAGCTTTAAATCGAAATTTCTGTGTTTAGTTTGTTATCCTCCCCTACCTTCGATTAGCGCGGTTGACTACGTACGGTGCGAAATAAGTTCAACGCACACAGACGCGTGCACGTCACCTTTCATTGAGCGCATCGAATGGGGTTAATTATTTGCATCAATTATCGCAGCAAACACACACACGCGTAGGCTCACTCTCTCTCTCTCTCGACGATGTCAAATCATGGCGAGCGATTTCACTTATCCATTGGGCCTCCCGATAGCAAGCGGCCCAATTACCGCAGCGTGCGTTGTGTTTAGAAGTGGGCGCTTTGGAACAAACTCTTGTTTCCCTCGACAATTGCCAGCGAATTGTAACCCCTTTGTACCCACAGGAGGAGGAGGAGGAGAAAGGCCACGGTGGATAAATAAACTCGTCCCAAGGTCTATCGGCCGCTGTGACCGGTTCGAACGGATCGCGAATGACGCGTGCCAGCTTCTGCGTCACTTCGAATGGTGGATAAACAACATAAATTGCGTTAATTTGAAGACGAAAGAAACCCCGTGAAATATTAAATGAAAACAGCAGAGCAGACTGGAGTGCGCGCGCGTAGCTGACGGATGTAACTTTGATCCTTAACTCGCGTATCGATGGTTAAATGTTGGTGTGCTGTTTTATTGAGGAATTGCATTTTGGTGTGGTCTGGGACTGCTGTTGTTGTATTGATGTGGTCTAGGACTGTTGTTGTGTTGTTGTTTTGGTGTGGTCTAGGACTGTCGTTGTGTTGTCTTGGTGTGGTCTAGGACTGTTGTTATTGTTGTCTTGGTGTGGTCTAGGACTGTTGTGTTGTTGTCTTGGTGTGGTCTGGGACTGTTGTTGTGTTGTTGTCTTGGTGTGGTCTAGGACTGTTGTTGTGTTGTTGTCTTGGTGTGGTCTAGGACTGTTGTTGTTGTTGTTGTCTTGGTGTGGTCTGGGACTGTTGTTGTGTTGTTGTCTTGGTGTGTTCTAGGACTGTTGTTGTTGTTGTTGTCTTGGTGTGGTCTGGGACTGTTGTTGTGTTGTTGTCTTGGTGTGGTCTAGGACTGTTGTTGTTGTTGTTGTCTTGGTGTGGTCTAGGACTGTTGTGTTGTTGTCTTGGTGTGGTCTGGGACTGTTGTTGTGTTGTTGTCTTGGTGTGGTCTAGGACTGTTGTTGTGTTGTTGTCTTGGTGTGGTCTAGGACTGTTGTGTTGTTGTCTTGGTGTGGTCTGGGACTGTTGTTGTGTTGTTGTCTTGGTGTGGTCTGGGACTGTTGTTGTGTTGTTGTCTTGGTGTGGTCTAGGACTGTCGTTGTGTTGTCTTGGTGTGGTCTAGGACTGTTGTTATTGTTGTCTTGGTGTGGTCTAGGACTGTTGTGTTGTTGTCTTGGTGTGGTCTGGGACTGTTGTTGTGTTGTTGTCTTGGTGTGGTCTAGGACTGTTGTTGTGTTGTTGTCTTGGTGTGGTCTAGGACTGTTGTTGTTGTTGTTGTCTTGGTGTGGTCTGGGACTGTTGTTGTGTTGTTGTCTTGGTGTGTTCTAGGACTGTTGTTGTTGTTGTTGTCTTGGTGTGGTCTGGGACTGTTGTTGTGTTGTTGTCTTGGTGTGGTCTAGGACTGTTGTTGTTGTTGTTGTCTTGGTGTGGTCTAGGACTGTTGTGTTGTTGTCTTGGTGTGGTCTGGGACTGTTGTTGTGTTGTTGTCTTGGTGTGGTCTAGGACTGTTGTTGTGTTGTTGTCTTGGTGTGGTCTAGGACTGTTGTGTTGTTGTCTTGGTGTGGTCTGGGACTGTTGTTGTGTTGTTGTCTTGGTGTGGTCTGGGACTGTTGTTGTGTTGTTGTCTTGGTGTGGTCTAGGACTGTTGTTGTGTTGTTGTCTTGGTGTGGTCTAGGACTGTTGTTGTTGTTGTTGTTGTCTTGGTGTGGTCTGGGACTGTTGTTGTGTTGTTGTCTTGGTGTGGTCTAGGACTGTTGTTGTTGTTGTTGTCTTGGTGTGGTCTAGGACTGTTGTGTTGTTGTCTTGGTGTGGTCTGGGACTGTTGTTGTGTTGTTGTCTTGGTGTGGTCTAGGACTGTTGTTGTTGTTGTTGTCTTGGTGTGGTCTGGGACTGTTGTTGTGTTGTTGTCTTGGTGTGGTCTAGGACTGTTGTGTTGTTGTCTTGGTGTGGTCTGGGACTGTTGTTGTGTTGTTGTCTTGGTGTGGTCTAGGACTGTTGTGTTGTTGTCTTGGTGTGGTCTGGGACTGTTGTTGTGTTGTTGTCTTGGTGTGGTCTAGGACTGTTGTTGTGTTGTTGTCTTGGTGTGGTCTAGGACTGTTGTGTTGTTGTCTTGGTGTGGTCTGGGACTGTTGTTGTGTTGTTGTCTTGGTGTGGTCTGGGACTGTTGTTGTGTTGTTGTCTTGGTGTGGTCTAGGACTGTTGTTGTGTTGTTGTCTTGGTGTGGTCTAGGACTGTTGTTGTTGTTGTTGTCTTGGTGTGGTCTAGGACTGTTGTTGTGTTGTTGTCTTGGTGTGGTCTAGGACTGTTGTTGTTGTTGTTGTCTTGGTGTGGTCTGGGACTGTTGTTGTGTTGTTGTCTTGGTGTGGTCTAGGACTGTTGTTGTTGTTGCTGTTGTTGTCTTGGTGTGGTCTAGGACTGTTGTGTTGTCTTGGTGTGGTCTGGGACTGTTGTTGTGTTGTTGTCTTGGTGTGGTCTAGGACTGTTGTTGTTGTTGTTGTCTTGGTGTGGTCTGGGACTGTTGTTGTGTTGTTGTCTTGGTGTGGTCTAGGACTGTTGTGTTGTTGTTGTCTTGGTGTGGTCTAGGACTGTTGTTGTTGTTGTTGTTGTCTTGGTGTGGTCTAGGACTGTTGTTGTGTTGTTGTCTTGGTGTGGTCTAGGACTGTTGTTGTTGTTGTTGTCTTGGTGTGGTCTAGGACTGTTGTTGTGTTGTTGTCTTGGTGTGGTCTAGGACTGTTGTTGTTGTTGTTGTTGTCTTGGTGTGGTCTGGGACTGTTGTTGTGTTGTTGTCTTGGTGTGGTCTAGGACTGTTGTTGTTGTTGTTGTTGTCTTGGTGTGGTCTAGGACTGTTGTGTTGTTGTCTTGGTGTGGTCTGGGACTGTTGTTGTGTTGTTGTCTTGGTGTGGTCTAGGACTGTTGTTGTTGTTGTTGTTGTCTTGGTGTGGTCTGGGACTGTTGTTGTGTTGTTGTCTTGGTGTGGTCTAGGACTGTTGTTGTTGTTGTTGTCTTGGTGTGGTCTGGGACTGTTGTTGTGTTGTTGTCTTGGTGTGGTCTAGGACTGTTGTTGTTGTTGTTGTCTTGGTGTGGTCTAGGACTGTTGTGTTGTTGTCTTGGTGTGGTCTGGGACTGTTGTTGTGTTGTTGTCTTGGTGTGGTCTAGGACTGTTGTTGTTGTTGTTGTCTTGGTGTGGTCTGGGACTGTTGTTGTGTTGTTGTCTTGGTGTGGTCTAGGACTGTTGTTGTTGTTGTTGTTGTTGTCTTGGTGTGGTCTAGGACTGTTGTTGTGTTGTTTTCTTGGTGTGGTCTAGGACTGTTGTGTTGTTGTTGTCTTGGTGTGGTCTAGGACTGTTGTTGTTGTTGTTGTTGTCTTGGTGTGGTCTGGGACTGTTGTTGTGTTGTTGTCTTGGTGTGGTCTAGGACTGTTGTGTTGTTGTCTTGGTGTGGTCTGGGACTGTTGTTGTGTTGTTGTCTTGGTGTGGTCTAGGACTGTTGTGTTGTTGTTGTTTTGGTGTGGTCTAGGACTGTTGTTGTTGTTGTTGTTGTCTTGGTGTGGTCTGGGACTGTTGTTGTTGTTGTTGTCTTGGTGTGGTCTAGGACTGTTGTGTTGTTGTTGTCTTGGTGTGGTCTAGGACTGTTGTTGTTGTTGTTGTCTTGGTGTGGTCTAGGACTGTTGTTGTGTTGTTGTCTTGGTGTGGTCTAGGACTGTTGTTGTGTTGTTGTCTTGGTGTGGTCTAGGACTGTTGTTATGTTGTTGTCTTGGTGTGGTCTAGGACTGTTGTGTTGTTGTCTTGGTGTGGTCTGGGACTGTTGTTGTGTTGTTGTCTTGGTGTGGTCTGGGACTGTTGTTGTGTTGTTGTCTTGGTGTGGTCTAGGACTGTTGTTGTTGTTGTCTTGGTGTGGTCTAGGACTGTTGTTGTCTTGGTGTGGTCTAGGACTGTTGTTGTGTTGTTGTCTTGGTGTGGTCTAGGACTGTTGTTGTGTTGTTGTCTTGGTGTGGTCTAGGACTGTTGTTGTGTTGTTGTCTTTGTGTGGTCTAGGACTGTTGTTGTTGTCTTTGTGTGGTCTAGGACTGTTGTTGTTGTCTTGGTGTGGTCTAGGACTGTTGTTGTTGTCTTGGTGTGGTCTAGGACTGTTGTTGTTGTTGTTGTCTTGGTGTGGTCTGGGACTGTTGTTGTTGTTGTTGTCTTGGTGTGGTCTGGGACTGTTGTTGTGTTGTTGTCTTGGTGTGGTCTAGGACTGTTGTTGTTGTTGTTGTTGTCTTGGTGTGGTCTGGGACTGTTGTTGTGTTGTTGTCTTGGTGTGGTCTGGGACTGTTGTTGTGTTGTTGTCTTGGTGTGGTCTAGGACTGTTGTTGTTGTCTTGGTGTGGTCTGGGACTGTTGTTGTTGTTGTTGTCTTGGTGTGGTCTGGGACTGTTGTTGTGTTGTTGTCTTGGTGTGGTCTAGGACTGTTGTGTTGTTGTCTTGGTGTGGTCTAGGACTGTTGTGTTGTTGTCTTGGTGTGGTATAGGACTGTTGTTGTTGTCTTGGTGTGGTCTGGGACTGTTGTTGTTGTTGTCTTGGTGTGGTCTAGGACTGTTGTTGTGTTGTCTTGGTGTGGTCTAGGACTGTTGTTGTGTTGTTGTCTTTGTGTGGTCTAGGACTGTTGTTGTTGTCTTTGTGTGGTCTAGGACTGTTGTTGTTGTCTTGGTGTGGTCTAGGACTGTTGTTGTGTTGTTGTCTTGGTGTGGTCTAGGACTGTTGTTGTCTTGGTGTGGTCTGGGACTGTTGTGTTGTTGTCTTGGTGTGGTCTAGGACTGTTGTGTTGTTGTCTTGGTGTGGTCTAGGACTGTTGTTGTCTCGGTGTGGTCTGGGACTGTTGTTGTTGTTGTCTTGGTGTGGTCTAGGACTGTTGTGTTGTTGTCTTGGTGTGGTCTAGGACTGTTGTTGTCTCGGTGTGGTCTAGGACTGTTGTTGTGTTGTTGTCTTGGTGTGGTCTAGGACTGTTGTTGTTGTTGTTTTGCTGACTTGCCCAAGCTTGCAATTAGTGTTGATAAATCAGCAGGAATGTATTTATACAATTCGTCCTTGTAATTTTTTTTTATATTTTTCTTGACTTGCTTCGCTTTTCTCTATTTTTCACTCCTGTTGTGTTGTTGTGTTGTTTGTTGTTGTCTTGGTGTGGTCTAAGACTGTTGTTGTTGTTGTTTTGCAGACTTGCTCAAGCTTGTAATTAATGTTGATAAATCGGCAGGAATGTATTTATGCAATTCGTCCTTTTTTTTCGTGACTTGCTTCGCTTTTCTCTATTTTGCCTCCCGTCGTGTTGTTGTGTTGTTGTGTTGTTCTAACTTGCTGACCCGCCCTGACTGGACGGCTGTATTCAAAGAGCTTCATCGCTCATCGGATTCCACCTCTTGCAGTCGAAATCAAGACGATGGCTTCCGGTTGTACCCCGCCTGGGCTTACTTCGCGAACTGCGATTGGCTTCTTCGCCGAATGAATTCAACTCCTGCATAAGCTCCCCACGCAGCCACGTAGTGCAAAACGTCGGACATCACGCTGAACAAACACGGGAATACGACCCGGAAACACGGCGGAGAGCGAGCTACGCAACACAACCACAAACATGTCCACGTTACAACAACAAGCGAGAGTGGGTGGGTGAGTGAGTGGGGGAGTGAGTGGGTGAGTGAGTTGGTGAGGTAGTTGGTGAATATGTGGGTGAGTGAGTGGGTTAGTCTGTGGATGAGTGGGTGAGTGAGTTGGTGGGGGAGTGAGTGGGTGGGTGAGTGGGTGAGTTGATGAGGTGGTGGGTGAATGTGTGCATGTGTGGGTGAGTGAGTTGGTGAGTCTGTGGATGAGTGGGTGAGTGAGTTGGTGGGGGAGTGAGTGGGTGGGTGAGTGGGTGAGTTGGTGAGGTGGTGGGTGAATGTGTGGGTGAGTGAGTTGGTGAGTCTGTGGATGAGTGAGTGAGTGAGTTGGTGGGGGAGTGAGTGGGTGGGTGAGTGGGTGAGTGAGTTGGTGAGGTGGTGGGTGAATGTGTGGGTGAGTGAGTTGGTGAGTCTGTGGATGAGTGTGGGTGAGTGAGTGGGTGGGTGAGTGGGTGAGTTGGTGAGGTGGTGGGTGAATGTGTGCATGTGTGGGTGAGTGAGTTGGTGAGTCTGTGGATGAGTGGGTGAGTGAGTTGGTGGGGGAGTGAGTGGGTGGGTGAGTGAGTGAGTTGGTGAGGTGGTGGGTGAATGTGTGCATGTGTGGGTGCGTGAGTTGGTGAGTCTGTGGATGAGTGGGTGAGTGAGTTGGTGGGGGAGTGAGTGGGTGGGTGAGTGGGTGAGTTGGTGAGGTGGTGGGTGAATGTGTGGGTGAGTGAGTTGGTGAGTCTGTGGATGATTGAGTGTGTGGGTGAGTGAGTTGGTGAGTGTGTGGGTGAGTGAGTGTGTGGGTGAGTGAGTTGGTGAGTGTGTGGGTGAGTGAGTGTGTGGGTGAGTGAGTGTCTTGTGCGCATCGCAGTTGAAGTGCTCTTAATTCTCTGCCTTCCGTGCTTGGCTTGCCAGATGGTGCATGGCGCTTTGTGTCGGCGTGAGGTGTGCATGGCGCTTTGTGGTGGTCGCTGGGGGGAAAGCGCCTCCGTCATCTGTACCCCCGATGTAGCACGGCTGGCTACGTACGGTGCGAAAGAAGTTCAACATTCATTAACATCTGAACGCTGGCGGGGTCGTGATCGCGGATCATCCAGGAGCCGGCAATGACCCTCGCCGCCGGGGATCAACACAACAGCGAGCGCCGGTGAAGACTTTGAACACGCAACTTTAATTTCTTGAACAAAATAAAACAATGATCCGTCGCTGTTAGTTTTGACTCATTCCGAGCACGCTGCTCGCGTGGCCTCGCGCTGAAGACCTCGCCGCCGGCGGCGTGAGAGTGACAGAGAGTGAGCCAGAGAGTGTGTGAGAGAGAGTGAGAGAGAGTAAGCAAGAGAGTGACAGAGAGTGCGAGAGGGAGTGAGACTTTTTGACTTTTAAACAACTTTTATTGCCGCCAGCAGCAACAGCACTGGAGGCGATTCCGGTACGAAATGCACACACACAAAGTCACCAGCAACAAAAAACAAACGCTGTACATCTACGTGCTGTGGCGCTAAATGTGCCGCGCACAACACGAAATAAAAGCCACGTGGTGGTGGCGGTGGTGGTCATCGCGCACGCCACGGCGACGAGCGAGCGCTTCAGAAGGTGAACACCACGAGGAGGGTGCCGTCCACGCTGGTGCAGAGAGGGGCTTGTCCGGCCCCCCAGCGTTCGAAGAAGACGCGCTGCACATCACCGACACGTGTGTGGTGCATGGCGTGCTCCAGCCGGAGCCGCGCCTTGAGCAGGCCCCTGAACACTGGAAGCTCCACAGAGCAGCCGTCAGTGTCACAGCGAGAGAGTGAGGAGTGAGTTAGAGAGTGAGGAGTGAGTTAGAGAGTGAGGAGTGAGTGTGGAGTGAGTGAGGATTGCTGGGCTGGCGTGCGTGTGTCGGGTGCAGAGGTCGCAACCGGGTACCCGATACCCGTACCCTACCCGATACCTGGCTACCCGTACGGGTAGGGTACGGGTACGGCCGGGTACGGGTAGCCGTTTGCGACCCTGGTGCGGCCGGGTACGGGTAAGGAATCAAAACCCGTTTGCGACCTCTGGCCGGGTGGCACCGCTCCTGGTGGCGGTACCGCCAGAAGATCATACAACTACCAGAGCGTGTTCTTATTCTTGGTTCTTTTGGTAAAGTCACGTAGAAGGGAAATAATAAAATAATAAAAATATAAAATTATCACGACGTTTCGATTGCAACACAAGCAATCATCATCAGGTGTGAAAGCCACAGCAAGAAAATTTGAAAAACAAAGGCATGGGTTTTGTTTGCATGCTCACCACAGGTGCCGTGTGGTTAATGCCGACGCGATTCCCTGCAAAAGGTTTCTGTTTGGTGTTTTAACATCGTTAACACCTCCTGTTTTATTGCCAGAAAATGTGAAAGCGATTCTTATATTCTACACACTTGTTCCTTCACACTTGTTCCTGCACACTTGTTCCTGCACGCTTGTTCCTGCACACTTGTTCCTGCACGCTTGTTCCTGCACGCTTGTTCCTGCACACTTGTTCCTGCACACTTGTTCCTGCACGCTTGTTCCTGCACACTTGTTCCTTCACACTTGTTCCTGCACGCTTGTTCCTGCACACTTGTTCCTGCACGCTTGTTCCTGCACGCTTGTTCCTGCACACTTGTTCCTGCACACTTGTTCCTGCACACTTGTTCCTGTACACTTGTTCCTGCACACTTGTTCCTGCACACTTGTTCCTGCACACTTGTTCCTGCACACTTGTTCCTTCACACTTGTTCCTGCCCACTTGTTCCTGCACTCTTGTTCTGCACACTTGTTCCTGCACACTTGCTCCTGCACACTTGTTCCTGCACACTTGTTCCTGCCCACTTGTTCCTGCACACTTGTTCCTGCACACTTGTTCCTGCACACTTGTTCCTGCACACTTGTTCCTTCACACTTGTTCTGCACACTTGTTCCTTCACACTTGTTCCTGCCCACTTGTTCCTGCACTCTTGTTCTGCACACTTGTTCTGCACACTTGTTCCTGCACACTTGTTCCTGCACACTTGTTCCTGCACACTTGTTCCTTCACACTTGTTCTGCACACTTGTTCCTTCACACTTGTTCCTGCCCACTTGTTCCTGCACTCTTGTTCTGCACACTTGTTCTGCACACTTGTTCCTGCACACTTGTTCCTGCACACTTGTTCCTGCACACTTGTTCCTGCACTCTTGTTCTGCACACTTGTTCCTTCACCCTTGTTCTGCACACTTGTTCCTTCACACTTGTTCCTGCACGCTTGTTCCTGTAAAGTTGTTCTGCACACTTGTTCCTGCACACTTGTTCCTGCACACTTGTTCCTTCACACTTGTTCTGCACACTTGTTCTGCACACTTGTTCCTTCACACTTGTTCCTTCACACTTGTTCTGCACACTTGTTCCTGCACACTTGTTCCTGCACACTTGTTCCTTCACACTTGTTCTGCACACTTGTTCTGCACACTTGTTCCTTCACACTTGTTCCTTCACACTTGTTCTGCACACTTGTTCCTGCACACTTGTTCCTGCACACTTGTTCCTTCACACTTGTTCCTGCACGCTTGTTCCTGCACGCTTGTTCCTGTAAAGTTGTTCTGCACACTTGTTCCTGCACACTTGTTCCTGCACACTTGTTCCTTCACACTTGTTCTGCACACTTGTTCTGCACACTTGTTCCTTCACACTTGTTCCTTCACACTTGTTCTGCACACTTGTTCCTGCACACTTGTTCCTGCACACTTGTTCCTGCACACTTGTTCCTTCACACTTGTTCCTGCACGCTTGTTCCTGCACACTTGTTCCTTCACACTTGTTCCTGCACACTTGTTCCTGCACACTTGTTCCTTCACACTTGTTCCTGCACACTTGTTCCTGCACGCTTGTTCCTGCACACTTGTTCCTTCACACTTGTTCCTGCACACTTGTTCCTTCACACTTGTTCCTGCACATTTGTTCCTGCACACTTGTTCCTTCACGCTTGTTCCTGCACACTTGTTCCTGCACGCTTGTTCCTGCACACTTGTTCCTTCACACTTGTTCCTGCACACTTGTTCCTTCACACTTGTTCCTGCACGCTTGTTCCTGCACACTTGTTCCTGCACTCTTGTTCCTGCACACTTGTTCCTTCACACTTGTTCCTGCACGCTTGTTCCTTCACACTTGTTCCTGCACGCTTGTTCCTGCACACTTGTTCCTTCACACTTGTTCCTGCACACTTGTTCCTTCACACTTGTTCCTGCACGCTTGTTCCTTCACACTTGTTCCTGCACGCTTGTTCCTGCACACTTGTTCCTGCACACTTGTTCCTTCACACTTGTTCCTTCACACTTGTTCCTGCACACTTGTTCCTGCACACTTGTTCCTGCACACTTGTTCCTTCACACTTGTTCCTGCACACTTGTTCCTGCACACTTGTTCTGCACACTTGTTCCTGCACACTTGTTCCTGCACACTTGTTCCTGCACACTTGTTCCTGCACACTTGTTCCTGCACACTTGTTCTGCACACTTGTTCCTGCACACTTGTTCCTGCACACTTGTTCCTTCACACTTGTTCCTGCACACTTGTTCTGCACACTTGTTCCTGCACACTTGTTCCTGCACACTTGTTCTGCACACTTGTTCTGCACACTTGTTCCTGCACACTTGTTCTGCACGCTTGTTCCTGCACACTTGTTCCTTCACACTTGTTCCTTCACACTTGTTCTGCACACTTGTTCTGCACACTTGTTCTGCACACTTGTTCCTGCACACTTGTTCCTGCACGCTTGTTCCTGCATGCTTGTTCCTGCACACTTGTTCTGCACACTTGTTCTGCACACTTGTTCCTGCACACTTGTTCTGCACACTTGTTCCTGCACACTTGTTCCTGCACACTTGTTCCTGCACACTTGTTCCTGCACACTTGTTCCTTCACACTTGTTCCTGCACACTTGTTCCTGCACACTTGTTCCTTCACACTTGTTCCTGCACACTTGTTCCTGCACACTTGTTCCTTCACACTTGTTCCTGCACACTTGTTCCTGCACACTTGTTCCTTCACACTTGTTCCTGCACACTTGTTCCTGCACACTTGTTCCTGCACACTTGTTCCTGCACACTTGTTCCTGCACTCTTGTTCCTGCACACTTGTTCCTGCACACTTGTTCCTGCAGACTTGTTCCTGCACACTTGTTCCTGCACACTTGTTCCTGCACACTTGTTCCTGCACTCTTGTTCCTGCACACTTGTTCCTTCACACTTGTTCCTTCACACTTGTTCCTGCACACTTGCTCCTGCACACTTGTTCCTGCACACTTGTTCCTTCACACTTGTTCCTGCACTCTTGTTCCTGCACACTTGTTCCTGCACTCTTGTTCCTGCACACTTGCTCCTGCACACTTGTTCCTTCACTCTTGTTCCTTCACACTTGTTCCTGCACTCTTGTTCCTGCACACTTGCTCCTGCACACTTGTTCCTTCACTCTTGTTCCTGCACACTTGTTCCTGCACTCTTGTTCCTGCACACTTGTTCCTTCACACTTGTTCCTGCACTCTTGTTCCTGCACACTTGTTCCTGCACGCTTGTTCCTTCACACTTGTTCCTGCACGCTTGTTCCTGCACACTTGTTCCTTCACACTTGTTCCTTCACACTTGTTCCTGCACACTTGTTCCTGCACGCTTGTTCCTGCACGCTTGTTCCTGCACGCTTGTTCCTTCACACTTGTTCCTGCACGCTTGTTCCTGCACGCTTGTTCCTGCACACTTGTTCCTTCACACTTGTTCCTTCACACTTGTTCCTGCACGCTTGTTCCTGCACACTTGTTCCTTCACACTTGTTCCTGCACGCTTGTTCCTGCACGCTTGTTCCTGCACACTTGTTCCTTCACACTTGTTCCTGCACACTTGTTCCTTCACACTTGTTCCTTCACACTTGTTCCTGCACGCTTGTTCCTGCACACTTGTTCCTTCACACTTGTTCCTTCACACTTGTTCCTGCACGCTTGTTCCTGCACACTTGTTCCTGCACACTTGTTCCTTCACACTTGTTCCTTCACACTTGTTCCTGCACGCTTGTTCCTGCACGCTTGTTCCTTCACACTTGTTCCTGCACGCTTGTTCCTGCACGCTTGTTCCTGCACACTTGTTCCTTCACACTTGTTCCTTCACACTTGTTCCTGCACACTTGTTCCTTCACACTTGTTCCTGCACACTTGTTCTGCACACTTGTTCTGCACACTTGTTCTGCACACTTGTTCTGCACACTTGTTCCTGCACACTTGTTCCTGCACACTTGTTCCTTCACACTTGTTCCTGCACACTTGTTCCTTCACACTTGTTCCTGCACACTTGTTCCTGCACACTTGTTCCTGCACACTTGTTCCTGCACACTTGTTCCTGCACACTTGTTCCTGCACACTTGTTCCTGCACACTTGTTCCTGCACACTTGTTCCTGCACACTTGTTCCTTTACACTTGTTCCTGCACGCTTGTTCCTTCACACTTGTTCCTGCACACTTGTTCCTGCACACTTGTTCCTTCACACTTGTTCCTGCACACTTGTTCCTGCACGCTTGTTCCTGCACGCTTGTTCCTTCACACTTGTTCCTGCACACTTGTTCCTTCACACTTGTTCCTGCACACTTGTTCCTGCACGCTTGTTCCTGCACACTTGTTCCTGCACACTTGTTCCTTCACACTTGTTCCTGCACACTTGTTCCTGCACGCTTGTTCCTGCACACTTGTTCCTTCACACTTGTTCCTGCACACTTGTTCCTGCACGCTTGTTCCTTCACACTTGTTCCTGCACACTTGTTCCTTCACACTTGTTCCTGCACACTTGTTCCTGCACGCTTGTTCCTGCACACTTGTTCCTTCACACTTGTTCCTGCACACTTGTTCCTGCACGCTTGTTCCTGCACGCTTGTTCCTTCACACTTGTTCCTGCACACTTGTTCCTGCACACTTGTTCCTGCACACTTGTTCCTTCACACTTGTTCCTTCACACTTGTTCCTGCACGCTTGTTCCTGCACGCTTGTTCCTGCACACTTGTTCCTTTACACTTGTTCCTGCACGCTTGTTCCTGCACGCTTGTTCCTGCACACTTGTTCCTGCACACTTGTTCCTGCACACTTGTTCCTGCACGCTTGTTCCTGCACGCTTGTTCCTTCACACTTGTTCCTGCACACTTGTTCCTGCACACTTGTTCCTGCACGCTTGTTCCTTCACACTTGTTCCTGCACACTTGTTCTGCACGCTTGTTCCTTCACACTTGTTCCTGCACACTTGTTCCTGCACACTTGTTCCTTCACACTTGTTCCTTCACACTTGTTCCTGCACACTTGTTCCTGCACGCTTGTTCCTTCACACTTGTTCCTTCACACTTGTTCCTTCACACTTGTTCCTTCACACTTGTTCCTTCACACTTGTTCCTGCACGCTTGTTCCTTCACACTTGTTCCTGCACACTTGTTCCTGCACGCTTGTTCCTTCACACTTGTTCCTTCACACTTGTTCCTGCACGCTTGTTCCTTCACACTTGTTCCTTCACACTTGTTCCTGCACACTTGTTCCTTCACACTTGTTCCTTCACACTTGTTCCTTCACACTTGTTCCTGCACACTTGTTCTGCACGCTTGTTCCTGCACGCTTGTTCCTGCACACTTGTTCCTGCACACTTGTTCCTTCACACTTGTTCCTGCACGCTTGTTCCTGCACGCTTGTTCCTTCACACTTGTTCCTTCACACTTGTTCCTGCACACTTGTTCCTGCACGCTTGTTCCTGCACGCTTGTTCCTTCACACTTGTTCCTTCACACTTGTTCCTGCACACTTGTTCCTGCACACTTGTTCCTTCACACTTGTTCCTTCACACTTGTTCCTGCACACTTGTTCCTGCACGCTTGTTCCTGCACGCTTGTTCCTTCACACTTGTTCCTGCACTCTTGTTCCTGCACGCTTGTTCCTTCACACTTGTTCCTGCACGCTTGTTCCTGCACACTTGTTCCTGCACGCTTGTTCCTTCACACTTGTTCCTGCACACTTGTTCCTGCACGCTTGTTCCTTCACACTTGTTCCTGCACGCTTGTTCCTGCACGCTTGTTCCTGCACGCTTGTTCCTGCACGCTTGTTCCTGCACACTTGTTCCTGCACGCTTGTTCCTTCACACTTGTTCCTGAACGCTTGTTCCTGCACGCTTGTTCCTGCACGCTTGTTCCTGCACGCTTGTTCCTGCACACTTGTTCCTGCACACTTGTTCCTTCACACTTGTTCCTGCACGCTTGTTCCTGCACGCTTGTTCCTGCACGCTTGTTCCTGCACGCTTGTTCCTGCACACTTGTTCCTGCACGCTTGTTCCTTCACACTTGTTCCTGAACGCTTGTTCCTGCACGCTTGTTCCTGCACACTTGTTCCTGCACGCTTGTTCCTGCACGCTTGTTCCTGCACGCTTGTTCCTTCACACTTGTTCCTGCACACTTGTTCCTGCACGCTTGTTCCTGCACACTTGTTCCTGAACGCTTGTTCCTTCACACTTGTTCCTGCACACTTGTTCCTGCACGCTTGTTCCTGCACACTTGTTCCTGCACACTTGTTCCTTCACACTTGTTCCTTCACACTTGTTCCTGCACACTTGTTCCTGCACACTTGTTCCTGCACGCTTGTTCCTGCACGCTTGTTCCTGCACACTTGTTCCTGCACGCTTGTTCCTTCACACTTGTTCCTGCACACTTGTTCCTGCACACTTGTTCCTGCACGCTTGTTCCTGCACACTTGTTCCTGCACGCTTGTTCCTGCACACTTGTTCCTGCACACTTGTTCCTGCACACTTGTTCCTGCACGCTTGTTCCTGCACACTTGTTCCTGCACGCTTGTTCCTTCACACTTGTTCCTGCACACTTGTTCCTGCACACTTGTTCCTGCACGCTTGTTCCTGCACACTTGTTCCTGCACGCTTGTTCCTGCACACTTGTTCCTGCACACTTGTTCCTTCACACTTGTTCCTGCACGCTTGTTCCTGCACACTTGTTCCTGCACACTTGTTCCTGCACGCTTGTTCCTTCACACTTGTTCCTGCACACTTGTTCCTGCACGCTTGTTCCTGCACACTTGTTCCTTCACACTTGTTCCTTCACACTTGTTCCTGCACACTTGTTCCTGCACGCTTGTTCCTGCACACTTGTTCCTGCACACTTGTTCCTTCACACTTGTTCCTGCACACTTGTTCCTGCACACTTGTTCCTTCACACTTGTTCCTGCACACTTGTTCCTGCACACTTGTTCCTGCACACTTGTTCCTTCACACTTGTTCCTGCACACTTGTTCCTGCACACTTGTTCCTTCACACTTGTTCCTGCACACTTGTTCCTGCACACTTGTTCCTTCACACTTGTTCCTGCACACTTGCTCCTGCACACTTGTTCCTGCACACTTGTTCCTTCACACTTGTTCCTGCACACTTGTTCCTTCACACTTGTTCCTTCACACTTGTTCCTGCACACTTGTTCCTGCACACTTGCTCCTGCACACTTGTTCCTTCACACTTGTTCCTGCACACTTGCTCCTGCACACTTGTTCCTGCACACTTGTTCCTTCACACTTGTTCCTGCACACTTGTTCCTTCACACTTGTTCCTGCACACTTGTTCCTGCACACTTGTTCCTGCACACTTGTTCCTTCACACTTGTTCCTGCACACTTGCTCCTGCACACTTGTTCCTGCACACTTGTTCCTTCACACTTGTTCCTGCACACTTGCTCCTTCACACTTGTTCCTGCACACTTGTTCCTGCACACTTGTTCCTTCACACTTGTTCCTGCACACTTGTTCCTGCACACTTGTTCCTTCACACTTGTTCCTGCACACTTGTTCCTTCACACTTGTTCCTGCACGCTTGTTCCTTCACACTTGTTCCTGCACACTTGTTCCTTCACACTTGTTCCTGCACGCTTGTTCCTGCACACTTGTTCCTGCACACTTGTTCCTGCACACTTGTTCCTGCACACTTGTTCCTGCACGCTTGTTCCTTCACACTTGTTCCTGCACTCTTGTTCCTGCACACTTGTTCCTGCACACTTGTTCCTTCACACTTGTTCCTGCACGCTTGTTCCTTCACACTTGTTCCTGCACTCTTGTTCCTGCACACTTGTTCCTTCACACTTGTTCCTGCACTCTTGTTCCTGCACGCTTGTTCCTTCACACTTGTTCCTGCACACTTGTTCCTGCACGCTTGTTCCTGCACTCTTGTTCCTGCACGCTTGTTCCTTCACACTTGTTCCTGCACGCTTGTTCCTGCACACTTGTTCCTTCACACTTGTTCCTTCACACTTGCTCCTGCACACTTGTTCCTGCACTCTTGTTCCTGCACACTTGTTCCTGCACACTTGTTCCTGCACGCTTGTTCCTTCACACTTGTTCCTGCACACTTGTTCCTGCACTCTTGTTCCTGCACGCTTGTTCCTTCACACTTGTTCCTGCACGCTTGTTCCTGCACACTTGTTCCTGCACACTTGTTCCTGCACGCTTGTTCCTGCACACTTGTTCCTGCACACTTGTTCCTGCACACTTGTTCCTGCACGCTTGTTCCTGCACGCTTGTTCCTGCACACTTGTTCCTGCACGCTTGTTCCTGCACACTTGTTCCTGCACGCTTGTTCCTTCACACTTGTTCCTGCACGCTTGTTCCTGCACACTTGTTCCTGCACACTTGTTCCTGCACACTTGTTCCTGCACACTTGTTCCTGCACACTTGTTCCTGCACGCTTGTTCCTGCACGCTTGTTCCTGCACACTTGTTCCTGCACACTTGTTCCTGCACACTTGTTCCTGCACACTTGTTCCTGCACGCTTATTCCTGCACACTTGTTCCTGCACGCTTGTTCCTGCACACTTGTTCCTGCACACTTGTTCTGCACACTTGTTCCTGCACACTTGAAGCCGTGCCGAGCCGTGAGTGTCCACGCCGGCCGCGCCTCCGCGCGTGCGAGTGGCGCGTTCCGCGGATCGACGATGCCGTCTCTGAAGTCTGAGCCAAGCCGAACAATAAAATTACATCTCGATGGGTCGGGGGGGGGGGGTTTGTTGTTGGGGTGGGTTGGGGTGGGGTGATCTAACCTTGTACACACACACACACACATTGTATGCACAAAGCAAGCGAGCGTCGTGTCTCTGTGCATTGTCTATCCCGCTACAGTGCTCTTCATATTTCTAATGGATGCATTAACTCTCATCGTCACGTCCATTAAATATTTAGCTGCCGCGACCGCTGGCGCTGCTGTTGCTGCTGCTGCTGCTGCTTCTGTGGGTTAAATGGATCCCGCGTTTAACCCCCCACCCACCCACCCACCCCCCTCCTCTCTCTCTCTCTCTGTCTCATTTACAGCGGCTGTTTCTCATCTGGACAATTTGATCATCAGGATATTATGTTCATTAGAACGTCGTCGTCGTCGTTGTTGTCGCTGTTGTTTTTCTCAACAAATAAAGGCGAGCGCGTTTGCGTGACCGCTAATCGAGCTTCAACTCAATGACCCGGCCCACCCGTGTAGCCCCCACAGAGACTGTTGGGGCCAGTTCTGTCAGCAAGTAGCGCCTGTGAAGGTTGGAATGGGTGGCCAGCACCACGCCGGGCCGCCTTTGTCTCCCTAGTGGCGAGGTTTTTCACACCGCACCACAGGTGCTCATTTGAGGCTGAGTCGACCTAAGCGGGGAGGACCCGCAGGACCGGTTCAGATCATCGTAAGCGGTGTTGGTGGCCGTGAGCGTGGAATCGAACTCGGGTGGCCGGGTTCGTAGTGCTAACCGCAACCGCTTCCGACATGCGCGTTAAAGGCGAAGAGATTTGTAACAGAAAAAAAAGTAATCGTGACCTGTTTGGGTTTTCTTTTTTTCATCGGATCCGACGCTCAATTCCTGGCATCCGCAAAGACCGCGTTCACGTCCTTCACGCGCACATCCCCGGCGGACAGCGCTGTGCGCGTACGAAACGAGAGACACATCGTGTGACATCTGGAACCGTAAAATACAAAAAAAAAACCTTGACATCTGAATCACCGGCGCTTAAAAAAGAAAAAAGCCGCATCTGAATGACCGGGCAGTGGGAATGTTTTTCTCTCTCTTTTTTTTACGATCAGTGGAAACATGAAGATGCTCGGTGTATTCGGCACTTTGCTTCGTTCATCATTTCGTAATTTTTTTTACTTTGCTTTATGTAAAACCCCCACCTCTCGCTCACTCTCTCCCTCACTCTCTCGCTCACTCTCTCGCTCACTCTCACGCTCACTCTCTCGCTCACTCTCTCGCTCACTCTCTCGCTCACTTTCTCGCTCACTCTTTCGCTCACTCTCTCCCTCACTCTCTCGCTCACTCTCTCGCTCACTCTCTCCCTCACTCTCTCGCTCACTCTCTCGCTCACTCTCTCGCTCACTCTCTCGCTCACTCTTTCGCTCACTCTCTCGCTCACTCTCTCGCTCACTCTCTCGCTCACTCTCTCGCTCACTCTCTCGCTCACTCTCTCGCTCGCTCACTCTCTCGCTCACTTTCTCGCTCACTCTCTCGCTCACTCTCTCGCTCACTCTCTCGCTCTCTCTCTCTCGTTCTGGTGTCGGGGAGTTGAGTGCGCTGAGCCATTAGAACCGAGTCGCTCCCCAGCGAATTGCCGCAGCCGCCCACAGCCTCTAAGACGCTCTCCGTGAATTATTAATGAGCCAGGAAGAGGAGGAGGGCGAGGTAGATGTTGCGAACGGCACGCTCCCTTCTCTCTCTCTCTCGCTCGCCAGAGCCAGGGGTGTAATATTGCAATCGATGATACTGCAGCGCTGAGCAGCCGTCATTTCTTACCTAATTGTGCTCAAGGAAATAGTGTTTTTTGCTTTACGTTAAAACAACAACATCAACAATTACCCTGTGACCGTTGGTTCACTAGAGAAGGAGAGAGGACGATGGTGGTTGCGTCTTGTGTATCTTGGAACACTAAAGTCGGACTCAACTAAATTGTGTAGCGTACCGGATGAGAGATGGTCACATCTTGTGTGGAACGGTGGGGTAGCGGTGAGCACGCTGCGCTACGAACCCGGCGGCCCGAGTTCGATTGCCCCTTACGGCCAACACCACCAGTCTTGGACCTCCCCTAGGTCGACTCAGCTGACACTATGGAGAGAAAGGCGAAGCCGGGCGTGGCGCTGGCCACCCACCCCCTCGTGTGCCGTACCGGCCCTTCGTAGGTGCTCGCTAACAGCACTTGCCCCAACAGTCTGTTAAGGCTACACGGGGGATCTTTGTCTTTTACATCTCGCTCAGCAATGTAATATTTTCGTTTTAATTCTAAAAATCACGTTGTCTTCGGCGAAGAGCATCGCTAAAGGGGCAGCACGTACGTGCAGCGCATTGTGGAATTATTTGGCGATTTAATTTGCGTCGCTTTTGGAGATGCGATGAGTGGTGGGTGAGGCTCTTTTGAAGGATGGCGAGTGCAAAGGGGCTATCCATCATTTTGTCAATTTCCCACGATGTTATCCCCACCGTGCTGTCGGCGTGATGTCCCGAGACCAATCATCCACCCGAATCTTTCGCAGATCAGTGGCGGCATCGCTTCGTGTCAAGAAAACGGCGCGCGGAAGCGGACACCGCTGAGCTTGCCTCTGAGACACCTTCAAGTGACCCCTGGCTCGACCAGGCAGGGAGTGGCACTTTCCATGTGTGACATTCACAGTCAAACATTCCTTTTTTAAATCCTTTATATTAAGTTCACTTGCTTGCTTGCTTGCGCGCTTACAACCGTGCAAATTTTCGGTCGTTTTTTAACCCACTTCCCGTGATCCAATCGAGCTGACATTTTGCACACAGACTCGTTGTGCGTGACAATTTATTTTCGTGAAAAAATTTTTCCAAAATTTTCCACTTTTTAGGGAAATTGTTTTTTCATATTTAATTTAAAATACCAATGTGATAAAAATGAAACTCTTACTCAAGAAAAACAGAAATTAATAATAAAATAAAACCGATGCCACGCATATAAAGAATTTATAGTGAAAAACTTTGTTTTTTACGGGTTAATTTTTTTCATTCTCAGGCCTAACCTAGAGTTTAGTCGTATTTTGTGCAGAGCGCAATTTAATGTGATGAGTGATGATCATTATCTGGCGCGGCGTGTAAACATCGCCACGAGGGAGACAAAGGCGGCCGGACGTGGTGCTGGCATTGGCGACCGGGCAGAATCCATCAAATCACTACACTTGAGACACCAGATTGAATCATTGGCTCGGTCTATGCGAATGTGTGAGTCTCCGTTTGACCCGATGGGGCCTCTGTGTAAGTGTATGCGCGTCCCTGTGTATGTCTATGGGTCTCTCTCTCTCTCTGTGTCAGTCGTCAGTGACTGGACTGGAGTCATCAACTCGCTACACTTGAGAGCCCAGGTTCATCACAGGTGGCTGTCTGGGCCTTTGGGGCAACTGCCTCCATCTCGACCCTGTGACCTCTGAGTCACCTGGCCACCTTCTAGACTGCAGCGGCATGCGGTTCTTTAAATCAACCACATGCGGCTCTGCCGAAGAGGCATAACGTAGCACGCACTTTCTCAGTATCAGCAAATAACAAATAGTGAATGTATCCCGTGCTGTGCCGAAAACTCTCAAAGTATACAAAGACAAAAATCCCCCGTATAGCCTTGACAGACTGTAGGGGCAAGTGCCGTTAGCGAGCACCTATGAAGGCCGAAACGGTACACGAGGGGGTGGGTGGCCAGCACCATGCCAGGCCGCCTTTGTCTCCCCAGTGGCGATGTTTACACACCGCACCAGCTACTCATTTCAGGCTGAGTCGACCTAGGGGAGGCCCAGGACCGGTTCAGATAATCGTCACTGGGTGTTGGCCGTGAGCGGGAATTGAACCCGGGTCCCGGGTTCGTAGCGCAGCGTAGCGCTAACCGCTGCACCACCGCTCTTGGCTCTCTGCAGAACTCACGAGAACTGTTTGACTCTTGGTCTGTTACAGGGTGGCCTCTCCTGTTCTAGAGCCTCGTGGTGTGACGATCTCCAATTTGATTGACCATTGCGGTGCATGCGGCAGCCTTTCGTGGCTCCAGGGGTTACGTGAACCAATGATACTGGTAGGAACCCACTGGTTCCACCAGCCCACAGGGGATTATTGTGTCCGTCCGTCCGTCGTGCAGGGAGAGGCTGGGTGGGGAGGGAGGGGCTGGGTGGGGAGGGGCTGGGTGGGGAGGGTGGGGCTGGGTGGGGAGGGTGGGGAGGGGCTGGGTGGGGAGGGTGGGGTGGGGAGGGTGGGGCTGGGTGGGGGGTGGGAGGGGTGGGGCTGGGTAGGGAGGGGCTGGTCACCCCGTGGTGCCTTTATAAAACTCAACGTTTAACCTACTCACGCCGGCTTGTGCCCGCCCTCACCATCGGCCATATTTGCGGAATACACCACGCCGCCGTTGACCCTGGCCATTGACCGAGCAACCCAACTTTCCTACCAGCTCCCTCCGCAGGAATGTGTTATACAAATCCGTACACACATGCATGTCAATGCGTGTTGTCCTGAGTAGATGGACAGATGCCACAGTACTCGCTCGCTCACAGAGGCGTGAGGAAACCACAGACGAGCAGGAAGGCGACCACCTCGTGAACCGGCGCCAACAATTGCCCAAAGCTCTGCGATCCTCTACACATGAAGGTGCTCTCGGCCAATGAACGAGCGCGTGGCATGTGGAAGGAAACTGGAGCAAACGGGTGAGTGTCGTATTTTATTTGAACGACAGACACGTGCACGTTTGTAATTACAGAGGAAGATAGGCGCGTGGATTGCAGGAAACACGCACGCCAGTGACATCGTATCGACCACTATGAGATCTCTTTAACCAGTGGCAAAATATAGTAGTAGGTTTTTACCCTTTTAAACTGGTACAAAACTGACACCTTTATTCAAGGCATCATGTTTGCAATAACCACAACACAAGTAGTCAAAAAAGCAAACAAAAAGAAGCAACTCTGATGATAATAATATGCACTGTCCTTGAAGTTGATTGGTCCACACCCGAGACGGCTTTCTTTAGAGCCTAGTCCCCATTGGTGTTGGACCAGATGACACCAGAAGGCGTACAACTCAAACACAGTGTAATATCAGAGTATTGAGAGCTCGGGGTAAGCATTTACACTATGAGATCTCTTTTACCAGTGGCAAAATATAGTAGTAGGTTTTTACCCTTTTAAACTGGTACAAAAACTGACACCTTTAGTTTAAAAGGGTAAAAACCTACTACTATCGTATCGATCGTGAAGAGAAGTTGGCTTGTGCCGGCCACACTGATGACCGGTGGTGGTGAGGTCTAACAGTGGGAGTGGCGACCTCAAGGGAGCGAATAGGCCAAAGAGGGGATTTTTTTTTTCCACGGAGATGGAGCGTGAAATGAAGCCACCAGAATCTGCGTGGTTATACTCGAGGAGGAATCCGATGAGCTAGCAAAGCTCTTTATCGCAGATCTCCAGCTCACGTGTGATGGCGATGGCTGGGCGGAGGTGTTCATCCAGCAGTGGATATATATCGATGAGTATTTAATTGCGCAAATTATACCAATGCCGGTTTCGCGTTAAGTGAACACGTGGGCTCCGTGCCTGTTTAGCTTTTGGTGAATATTCAACGCACGACTATTGCTACGAGATGCTGCAGGGCTTACTCGCTCCGGTGTTTGCGATCTGCGCTGAGGATTCTCGGCGCTTGAATTGATGCTAAAATAAGCTCGTGATGTGCGCAGGGCGTTCCGGGAAAACGTTTTTTTAGACGCAAACGCAGTCTCCCCCCCACCCCCTCGTCTGCGTGAGTGCCGTCACGTCATCGCGTAGCCGTTTTACACAAAGACAAAGATCTTCCATGCCGCTACTTAGGCTGTGGAGGGCACGGGCTGTTAGCGAGCACCTATTGAGGCTGTCACGGCGCACGGGATGGCAACGTGGTTAGCAACAACGCCCGGCCTCCTTTGTCTCTCCTCGTCAACTCGTGTAAGATTCAATGTGACCGAGAGAAGGGTCGGAATCGGTTCTGATGTTCACCGATGGGTGGGAGACGAGCTCGCGGTGCAGCGCACGAACCAAACCGCCACCGCTCCCAATCACACAAAGACAACCACAAAGATCCCCCGTGTAGCCTTAACAGACTTTTAGGACAAGTGCTGTTAGCGAGCACCTATGAAGACCCGCACCGCACACGAGGGGGTGGGTCGACAGCACGAGGCCCGGCCGCCTTTGTCTCCCTAGTGGCGATGTTCACACATCGCACCCAGGTACTCACTTTGAGGCTGAGTCGACCTCGGGGAGGTCCAGGACCGGTTCAGATAATCGTCACTGCTGTTGGTGTGCACACACACACACACACGCGCTGTGTACACACACACACCGTGTACACACTCACACACACGCGCTGTGTACACACACACACACCGTGTACACTCACACACTAGTGTACACACACACACACTAGTGTACACACTCACACACACACTAGTGTACACACACACACACCGTGTACACTCACACACTAGTGTACACACACACGCGCTGTGTACACACACACACACTAGTGTACACACTCACACACACACTAGTGTACACACACACCGTGTACACACACACACCGTGTACACACACACACAGCGTGTACACACACACTAGTGTACACACACACACACAGTGTACACACACACACACCCTGTACACACACACACACAGCGTGTACACACACACACAGCGTGTACACACACACACAGCGTGTACACACACACTAGTGTACACACACACACACACCAGTGTACACACACACACACAGTGTACACACACACACACTAGTGTACACACACACACACTAGTGTACACACACACCGTGTACACACACACACCGTGTACACACACACACAGCGTGTACACACACACACACTAGTGTACACACACACACACACACAGTGTACACACACACACACCCTGTACACACACACACACACCGTGTACACACACACACAGCGTGTACACACACACACTAGTGTACACACACACACACTAGTGTACACACACACACAGTGTACACACACACACCGTGTACACACACACACCGTGTACACACACACACACTAGTGTACACACACACACACTAGTGTACACACACACACCGTGTACACACACACACCGTGTACACACACACACCGTGTACACACACACACACTAGTGTACACACACACACACTAGTGTACACACACACACCGTGTACACACACACACCGTGTACACACACACACCGTGTACACACACACACACTAGTGTACACACACACACACTAGTGTACACACACACACCGTGTACACACACACACCGTGTACACACACACACACCGTGTACACACACACACCGTGTACACACACACACGGGCACGCCGCCGGCATCACTTCTTCATTTCCAGACAGCGCGCGCGCGCGTCCGCGTTTGCCATGTCAGTCTGTCAACGGACCGTCACATTTGGCCTTAATACACTCCTCAACAATCGCCTGCGTGTCCTCAGCAGTTCAAGAGGTGATGCTGCTGATGGCCTCCACGGGTTGGGAAAGGGGAGGGGGAGATCCCCAGCCGTGAAGCCGAGGAGACCCGAGCGAAGTGCGCGATATCCGCTGCGTGTACGAGGTCTGAGCGGTGGACCCAATCAATTAGGCGCTGCACAGCAGAGGTCGCAAACGGGTTTTGATTCCTTACCCGTATCCGTACCCGGCCGCACCAGGGTCGCAAACGGGTACCCGTACCCGGCCGTACCCGTACCCTACCCGTACCCGGCCGGGTACGGGTAGGGTACGGGTATCGGGTACCTGATTGCGACCTCTGGGATGAAGCCATGTTGCAGGCGCGGGTGGGTTGATTCTAGGAACTTAAATTGTGAGAAGAGACAAGACGTTGGGAAATGAGTGACAAACAGTTACTCACCAGTGACTCACGGCCTACCCGTACCCGGCCGCACCAGGGTCGCAAACGGGTACCCGTACCCGGCCGGTCTGTTGTTGTTGTCGTATCCTCAAATCTTGTAACTCAATTTTAACCCACTTCCCAATGTGCTATCGACTGCAAACTTTGTATACTTATGTCATACTGATGACAACACGATATTCTATCATATAAAAATAAAATAAAACATTTTTTAACATTATTTTTTATATGTTATGTTTCGGCTTGGGTCTAATTGTCCGCGCTCAACACACGTTGGCTGGAAATCACCACGGCTCCTTACGTTGTGGCAAGCTTCGGGGCCACTTTCTGGAGTCGTGGAATTACCGTTGGCATTGTTGGGAGACGTTGTCTAAAAATCGAGCGCGTGTTTTCGTTTACGCGGTTGAGAAACTCAAGAGGGCAAGAACGAGTCTCATTTGCCAGGGCGGCCTCGGTGAAAACAACAACAACAACAACAACATAAATGAACATAAGCAAAGTGAAATGTTTAAAGAAGTAAACACCCACGCAGAGAGAAACGAGAGCGGAGAAGGCGGCGTCGCGCAAAGACATCGAAATGCCGTGATGAGCACGAATCAATAATAAGGGAAAAACGTTTCCCGTCAGGTCGCCTACGTCAGGGTCACTGCCACCTCTCACTGAAACATCCAACGTGGCACAAACCCCGAACTAACCGAATATAAATATACAAGTGCACACGCCGTGCGTTAAACTAATGATCTCAACACGCCCGTCAATAACACTGTGGCATTACAAAAAAAACAACTTTATAGATAGGCATCGGTGTAACACGTAGGCTTTCACGACCAATATCATCCATAAGAGAGGTTTTTTGGGGGTTTGATCGCGTAAATATATAAATGTGTCGTTAAAACCCGCCACCACCCGACACAGCCAACTAGTGAGGGTTGGCACGTAAACAGAACGTGGCCAATTCGTCACTAGTGCAGCACTAGTGTATACTGTAGTAGTGTAGTGTAGTGTACAGTATAGTAGTGTAGTGTATAGTAGTGTACGGTGTAGTGTAGTGTATATTGTAGTGTATAGTGTAGTATACTAGTACAGCACACCAGTGTGTTGGAGAGCCAAGCCACAACATTTACAATCTGAGTTCGACGTTTCGCCAGTAATTACAACTAGCTTCATCAGGCGACAGCCAGATTTGTGGAGAAGTCCACCTGTTTCGTTCCTTATTTCGAGGCGTAGATTTGGTGACCACGCAGCACTAAGGCGGTAGCTATCCGAACGGTAAAAAAAAATATTTCTTTCAATTTCGATAGATTCTCTAATTAGTCTTGGCCAGTAGTAGCTAGTTTTGCACAGAACTTCAACATTATCAAAATCAATTGAGTGTCCTTGTTGGCACGCGTGCTCTGCTACTGCTGACAGTTGTATTTGGGATAATGTAATATTTATCTGATGTCCTTTAGTCTCATGATGATCATTCGTCCTGCATGCCCAAAATAACATTTGCCACACGTTCAGTTAATCCTGTACACACCTTCTGTTGGTAGCTGCGGTAAGGGGCCATCCATTTAGTACGTACGCATGGAGGGGGGAGGGGGGGGTAACCCAAATGCGTGCCGTTTGCGTATGGAAGGTCTACTGACAATGTACGCATAGGAAACAGGGGGGGGGGGGGGGTGAAGCCTCGATAATAATTTGTCTACATTGGCCTTTAAATGAGTTAGATACTCCGGCGGTGTGGACATTCTGTTTGCTTAACCACGTGAATATGATTCATCCTTGATCGTTTCTTCGTGGATTAAATATCGGCCGTTCTATACGATTCGGGGGGGGGGGGGGGGGTGCGTCAAGCGAACGTACCTAGGTGTGGGGGGGGGGGTAGAAAGTCCGCGTGCGTACAGGGAGGGGGGGGGGTCAAGTTTTGACAGATTTTTGCGTGCCTACTAAATGGACATCTTTTGTACCAGATATGAATTTCTGTATTTTATGCACCGTGCCAAATCTGACTCGGACCTTTTGTTATTGCCAAACATCTGGCTAGTTTATCAGTAGTTACTCCCGCAATATACGGTATGTTGATCGTTTTAATTACCTGGGCAGTTTCAATGCTCGTGTTATTTGATTTGGTTTTGGCATTCAATGCAAAAAAAAACACCTCTATTATGGAGAGATAGGCCTCCCTCCGTCGCATATGAATTACAATTACAGAATTACAGTATATTTGGTGGTGAAGTGGTGAGTGGGCCGTGCTATGAACACAATCACCTGAGTCATGTTTCCGTCCACGACTTGCATCCGTGGCGAGCGATATTTGAACCGGTCCTGGGCCTGACCCCTAATGTTGACCAACCCGACACTGACCAGTAGAGGTGGGACAAAGTCATTGTTATGCAAGTCCAATTCGAGTCGCAAGTCATCAAATTCATGACTCGAGTCTGACTCGAGTCCAAGTCACATGACTCGAGTCCACATCTCAGAGGTGGGACAAAGTCATTGTTATGCAAGTCCAAGTCGAGTCGCAAGTCATCAAATTCATGACTCGAGTCTGACTCGAGTCCAAGTCACATGACTCGAGTCCACACCTCTGCTGACCAGTGTGGTGAAGTATGGTCAGATAACTCCCACGACCAGTATGGGCAGGCAGATGCAGGCAGAGCATTATACCCAGGTGAGATCCCACCCGTTGACAGTGAAGTTCTTACGCAAGAGAAAGAGAGAGGAGAGAGCTGGAGGAATTGCTCGGCTTAGGAGTTACACACAAGAATAAGCATAATATTGTTTCTACTCAAAAGTCAGCCGTGTTTTGTTTAGCCCCCCCCCCCCCCCCATATTCCCATTGGGCCGACACAAAATAAAATTAAAACGCGAAGGTGGAGCGAGCCAGCCATCGAGCCAAAAGCGCCGATCGTAATCCGGTGACGGACAGCCGTCAGGTGACGTCACCGCGTCTTCGCGGCTCGAAACGTTCTCGCCTGAAGCGGCGACGCGTCACGTGGCGGCGACGCGTCATCGACTGGAGCTCGGTCCGCGTGTTGACGACGCCGCGACGTCGTTTGTCGAGAACGACGCCCCCCACCACCATCACCACCCCCCCTCTTTCGCCGGTTGTTGTCAAATCGTCGACGGCTGAGGAATCCCCCGGGTCCCCTCCTCTGGTGACAGCCACGGCGAGACGCCGCGTGCCTCTCCTCCCACGAACGTTTGCCCAACAGGTCGGGAGGTAAATAAGTCAAATTGCGGACAAATGTTTGCTGGGAAGGGGGGGGGGGCAAAGGAGCGAACCTGCCCCCCCGCCCTCCGTAAACCCCGCGCATGGCACCGGCGACAGATGGTGCCGGTACCTCGAACGGTGCGAGTCCGAGAGGATTAACGCGGAATGCCGCTCCACTCATTCTGTTGCTAATTTGCGGGGCTGGGGGTGGGGGCACGCGCTGGGGGGGGGGGGGGGTAATCAGGATGATTGCTTCGGGGTTTTTTTTTAATCCCCTCGGTTGAGGCGGCTCTCGGCTGCCAACACTAAGCGGGGGGGGGGGGGGCTAATGCCGGGGCACAGCGGTGATTTAACATTTTCCGTAAATACGCAACCATTAAGACTTTGCTGCGCGCTGTGGCTGTGATGACGAATCTGTGAGATGTTTAACCGTGTGTCACGCACATGAAGTGAGCGTCGGAAGCCGACACTCTTCACACTCACCTCTCGAGCGGCCAGGATGTAAACTTCACGGCCAACGCCGTTGAGAGCAACACGGTTCGCCGTGGCCTCCTTCCCTCTGCCCGATCCGACCAGTGTTGCCCGAAACACGCAATGTCGTGATGATTCACACACATAAGTGGGCCCAGAGGCGGATCGAGACGTTTGCCAAGAGGCGAGGAGGGGATTGCGGGGCAGTCCCGAAACGTCAAAACTATTTTTTTCAAATAGAACTTTCATTGTATATGCCCTGGCAAATATCAACAAATACAAATTCTCAGGGTCTCGAGGGGAGGGCGGAGACCACCAACATCTCCCCTCCCTCTGGATCCACCACGTTGTGGGCCTATTGCCCTCATCGTCGACAACGTGCACAACCACAACCTCCTCCGATCTCCGAAGCTCAGCAGGGTTGAGTGTGGAGGGCGCGGCGACCACAACGCGTAACAAATGCGGTAAAGTCGGCCGCAAGACCAAAAAAAAGACTAAAAAAATTAACCCGTAAAAAAAAGTTTTTCACTATAAATCCTTTATATGCGTGGCGGCTAGAGTCCTCTCGTCCTCTGGCTTGAGATGGCTGCCACCTATGGGTCAGATGATTGCCTGCCACCATTAAGCAATTGGTAATTAAATATTTTAAAAAACTCCCTAAAAAGTGTAAATATTTGGTAAAATTTTTCACAAACATTAATTGTCACGCACAACGAGTCTGTGTGCAAAATGTCAGCTCGATTGGATCACGGGAAGTGGGTTAAAACACGACCGAAAGATTTGCACGGTCCTAAGCAAGCAAGCGAACTTAATATAAAGGATTTAAAAAGTCCACGTTTGTACCGGACTGCGCTCCCCGCCGTCATCAAGCCGCACACAACCGGCTCCGTGGAGTGTGGTCATTGTAAGAACCCTCCCCACGCACCACGACCGCTGTTGTGTGTGGGGGGGGGGGAGACCCTCATCCAGCAGTGGAGTGACGCCCACGGCCGCGTCTCTTGGGCGTGACGCCTACCGCTGTATATTTGGAGTCTGCGGTGTGTCTCTCTTCCCGCGGTCGCGTAGATTTTTCGAGGGGTCCTCCCGGGTTTTCCCTCCCACAATTTAGAACCAGCGTCACGCCGCGTTCAGAGTATTCGGCTGGGATAAATGCCGGCGTGAGTAGGTTAGATTTGAAGCTTTCGTGACTGCAAGGATTCATACTCTTAGGTTTTTTCGGTAAAGTCACGTAGGTAAAAAATTTAAATTAATAAAAGTAATAATAGAAATAAAATAAAATAATTTTAAAAACCTAAGAGTATGAATCCTTGCAGTCACGAAAGCTTCAAATCTAAAATAAAATAATTGTATTTCTATTATTACTTTTATTAATTTTTATTTTTTACCTACGTGACTTTACCGAAAAAACCTAAGAGTATAGTAGGTTAAACGTTGAGTTTTATAAGGGCACCACGGGGTGACCAGCCCCTCCCCACCCAGCCCCACCCCTCCTACCCCCCACCCAGCCCCACCCTCACTACCCAGCCCCTCCCCACCCAGCCCCTCCCCACCCTTCCCACCCAGCCCCTCCCTTCCCACCCAGCCCCTCCCTGCACGACGGACACAATAATCCCCTGTGGGCTGGTGTAAGCAGAAGGTTCCTACCAGTATAAATGCTCATCGCTGTTGGTGCGCTCGGCATATCGGCCGAGACGCGTGGAGTGCCACGCGCGGCCGTGAATGCGGTCCAACTCGCTCAGGGTGCGAAGCCCTCGTGACTCCCGCGTGGTCCCGACGTTTAGCCGACTCATCGCCCCCCCCTCCCTCCCCACCCCGAATAAATAAAACAGAATTGCAAATTTCGATTTAAAGCTTTCGTGACTGCAGGGATTCATATTCTTGGTTCTATTTCCAAGAAGATTCTTGGTTCTTTCGGTAAAGTCACGTAGAAGGGAAATAATAAAATAATAAAAATAAAACTAATGATCACTTTTTGTTTCCCACTCCGTGGGAGTGCATCTTTAATGTTGAGATAAGATGATCCCATCGTTTGCCGTGGTGGGTACTCCTATCTAATCAGTCCTTCAAGACGATCATTCATGGAACCGGCCAAACATCCCATTGTATGCCCCCCCCCCCCCCTGAAAATGTACTCTTGAGATTCAGTGAAGTTCTTCTGGAAAAAAAATATCAAGATAATATTGAACATGATCATGTGGACATTTAATATTTACAGACGCCTCTCAATCGACTGCCTGATGAAAGCCTCCCCATGCTACGTTGGTCATGGGAGCTGTTTGACCATACTTCACCATACTGGTTAGTGTGTGTTGGGTGCAGATACCACTCTCCCCACCGATGTTCGCAGTGGCAGGGGGTCAAACCCGAGTCGCCTGGTGTGTTATAGTGCAATGCGTTAACCACTGCGTCACCACTCGCCCCTGAATACAATTACAATGATAATTGTTTTTTTTTACCCTTCTATCTGGCAACAAAACTGACACCTTTTTTTACAAGGAGTCATGTTTGCATAGACCACAATACCGGCAGTCATAATGCAAACAAAAAACATAACTCTGATAATGTATGCACTGTCCTTGAAGTTGATTGGTCCACACCCGAGACAGCTTTCCTTAGAGCCTAGTCTCACATGGGTTGGACCAGATGACGCCAAAAGGCGCACAACTCAAATACAATGCACCATCAGAATATGAGAGTTCGGGGTAAGCATTTACACCACTGGAACCTCATTTGCCAGTAAAAAATATGATAATTGGTTTTTTTACCCCTCTATCTGACAACAAAACTGACACCTTTTTTACAAGGAGTCATGTTTGCATAGACCACAATACAGTACCTGCAGTCATAATGCAAACAAAAACATAACTCTGATAATGTATGCACTGTCCTTGAAGTCACGTAGAAGGGAAATAATAAAATAATAATAATAAAACATAATACAATTCTCACGACGTTTCGGCCACAACACAAGCAGCCGTCCTCAGGTGAAGACAGCGCTCCAATGGCAGCGTATTTCAGCTGGGTGGGAGAAGATTAATTTTTGTTCTCAATATTTTTTTTTTTTGCCAACGATACCTGAACAGACTGTAGGGGCAAGTGCTGTTAGCGAGCACATATGAAGGCCGGAACGGTACACGAGGGGGTGGGTGGCCAACACCACGCCCGACCGCCTTTGTCTCCCCAGTAGCGATGTTTACACACCACGTACTCATTTTAAGCTGAGTCGACCTAGGGGAGGCCCAGGACCGGTTCAGATAATCGCCACTGGTGTTGGCCGTGAGCGGGAATCGAACCCGGGTCGCCAGGTTCATAGCGCAGCGCGCTAACTGCTACACTACCGCTCCCACAGACACACACTCACACACAGACGCACTTTTTTAAATCCTTTATATTAAGTTCGCTTGCTTGCTTGCTTGCGTGCTTGCGTGCTTGCTTGCTTGCTTACGACCGTGCAAATCTTTCGGTCGTTTTTTAACCCACTTCCCGTGATCCAATCGAGCTGACATTTTGCACACAGACTCGTTGTGCGTGACAATGAATTTTCGTGAAAAAAAAATTTCCAAAATTTTACACCTTTTAGGAATTTTTTTTTATATTTAATTACCAATTGCTTAATGCTGCCAGGCAATCATCTGACCCATAGGTGGCAGCCATCTCAAGCCAGAGGACGAGAGGACTCTAGCCGCCCGTTTCAAAGACCAATGTCCTTATATACGACTTTCCTTATATTTAATTTAAAATACCAATGTGATAAAAAAATGAAACTCTTACTCAAGAAAAACAAAAATGAATAATAAAATAAAACCGATGCCACGCATATAAATGATTTATAGTGAAAAACTTTGTTTTTACGGGTTCATTTTTTTTTTCTAATTGCGTCATCGCGTCCCGACGACATCGCCCCGAGTGAGGCGCTGTGCACAGCCACCACCGTGGGTCGAGGGGCTGTCGCTACAGGCTCTCGGTGTGCATCGCACGGCGCTTCCCGCTGGCTGGCTCCGCTGCGGCTCACGGAAGCGTTCGAGAAGCCTCCAAAGTGACTCCTCTTTACACTCCTTATTAAGTCATCTTCGTAAGTAGCAATCTTTTGAATCTTAATTATTGTTATTAAGCTCCTTAAGTACTTTTTTTTGGTCATGTTAGTATTATCATTAAGCATTTCATTTTGTAAATACAGTGCTAAAATAACAAGATGCTTTATTTTTCTTCGAGAAAATCGGCTCCGTGTCGCGCGTCATGCGGGGGACGCCTGTATCAGAATAACCAGAAAATGTATTGATACCGGAGGAATCCTATGAGCTATAAAGCTCTTTGTCACATACGTCCAGTATACAGTTAGGTCCAGAGGCATGGCAATGCGCAGGTGCTAGTGGGAGGAGATAAGTTCGCCGGCGTCTAGAATTTCAGGTTTGTCAACAAAACTGAGGTGGAGTTGATTACGCATAGATCTGTCTTTGTGTTTTTTTCTAAATACTGTAGTCTCGGCTGCATCCTTCAGGCATTGTTGTAGCACCGTCGCAGCCGTGAGTGAGCACACTTCCCAAAAGGCATTCAGGAAGAAGGGAGGGGAAAGGTGGGGGGGCCTCGTCATTTATTGTGCCAGCAGCAGCAGCAGTAGGCAGCGGGGCCTGGGCGTGCCGTGAGAATTCTCGGACAGCATTCCCCTTAAATAAACAGCCGGGGCAGCTGCTTGCAAGCAAGCAGGAGCAGTCGGTGAAGCGTGGATTGTGTTTGCTGTAATTGCGCTTTAAGTGCCCCCCTCGGTTTAGAGTCGTGCGCGAGAACACGTCGCTATGTGCGCTGAGCTTCGTCTCGCTCCGCATGGTCCGTAGCCAACTGCGCTCATAATCGCCTCCTCATCCTCCTTCTCCTCCTTGCGTGCGATATTTTTTAATAAAAAGAGGATTCGTCTACGGCTGTGCGTGCATCACGAACACAATGTGGTTGTTCACGTTCATTGGCAGGATGTCGTTTCGCTGTTCCGCGCTTGTGGGTGTCCCAGCAAAGATGAGACGCCTCGTCTCCGTTGAGCTCTTACCTAGCCCCCCCCCCCCCCCCAAAAAGAAAAATAAACCGAAGGTCAAAATCCAAGGTCATCTTTCCATCTTATCCTTTCCCCCACTAAAACGTGTTAAGCGAAACAGAACAGAGCGTGACTCCTCCAATGCGTTCTCGTGCACGACCAGGCATTTGCACGCAAGCCACGCTGCTGCCTTCAGGTCCGTGACCTATTCTCTCCGATGGCAATTGAGAATCAATAAACGAGTCCGAGCGGCGATGTACGTTGAGTTTGGAGAAGCCGTTCAGCGAGGTGTCGGGGCGCCAAAATAGAATCATTTTGTACCTGATGCAAAGGCGTGCGATGGGTCGCACTTCACCGCAATAACGATTAAGCGACGACTCCGAAAGCTCTCCAACTATAGAGGAAGCGGTCGCACCTTTCGATGTGCGGCTCCGTGCCACGGCTGAGCGCGGTCCGGTGTCTGTGAGGCCCAGAGTCCACGTGGTTCCTCTGATGGCCCTTCAATGCGCGTCTTGTTTTTGGGACATTGCCGGCTGGGCACATATCCCGTTAATGTCTTTCCCAGCTGACCAAAGCGTTGATCCAACAACGGGTTCTTACACTTTTAGACGGCTGGGTGGAGGTGGTGGTGGTGGTGATGTATCGGTGATTCCGAGTAGTGCGCCTTTTGGCGTCATCTGGTCCAACACCATGTGAGACTAGGCTCTAAGAAAAGCTGGCTCGGGTGTGGACCAATCAATTTCAAGGACAGTGCATACATTATCAGAGTTGTGTTTTTTGTTTGCATTCCGACCGCAGGTATTGTAGTCAATGCAAACATGACTCCTCGTAAAAAAGGTGTCAGTTTTGTTGCCAGATAAAAGGGTAAAAAAACAATTATCATATTTTGCTAATGGCAAAGGAGGTTCCAATGGTGATTCCGAGTGCGCTACGAACGTACGGTGCTCTCGGGAGTGCATCGTCTCACGTGGTGCTTCGGAGGGACACGTGGCCCAGTGCCGGATGAGCCTAGTAGCAAAAGTAGCTACACGTGTAGTAGCTACATGTGTAGTAGCTACGGGCCCCGCACTTTCAAGGGCCCAGCGCTAAATGCTTTCAAGCTATCAATTCCGGTTCAGTGATTCTGCACTTGTTCTATTAGTATAGTACTATACCGCCTTCAACTTTTACGAACGACTGGGTGTTTAAGGTTAGCGATTTTTCGTATTATCTGGCTGTATAGCGAATAAAAACATTCAACTACTTTACTGTGCAAGTTAAAAATGTGTGTGTTTAATATTTACGTGTTTTTTTATTTATGGCCCCTTTATAACATCATATGCTACAGGACCCCGCACTCGCTTCATCCGGCACTGGTGTGGCCCCCACAACCCCCCGGGGCTTTCGCCAACTTCACGAGCGACCCAAATAGCGCGTGAAACGCGACGGGATCCCACGGCCGATGGAACCCACGGCGACTCGCGCTAGCTCCCCTCGGGCTTCCGCCCAGAAATGTCAACCGAGGACTCGCTCGAATCCCAGTCGAGATCAACAACAACAACCGCCGCGCAGTTACGCAACCCCAAGCCAACGGATTCCTCGAATACCTGCAGTCATAATGCAAACAAAAAACAGAGTTTGAGTTGTGCGCCTTTTGGCGTCATCTGGTCCAACATCATGTGAGACTAGGCTCTAAGGAAAGCTGTCTCGGGTGTGGACCAATCAACTTCAAGGACAGTGCATACATTATCAGAGTTATGTTTTTTGTTTGCATTATAAATGCAGGTATTGTGGTCTATGCAAACATGACTCCTTGTAAAAAAAAGGTGTCAGTTTTGTTGCCAGATAAAAGGGTAAAAAACGAATTATCAGATTCCTCGAACACGACACGCGCAACACGACTGCCGATATCTGAACAAACACAACAACTCCAGAACGCCTGGCCTCGTAAACGACTCACTCTTTGGTTCTTTCGGTAAAGTCACGCGGAAAATTAAATCAAATAATAGAATACGACGTTTCGGTCGCAACACAAGCAGCCATCATCGGGTAAGAATGAATGATAAAACACAGACACGGAAACAACAAAGGCCGACACACATGCAGAGACAGACACACCGAGCGAGACGCACACCAAGACAAACAGAAGGACAATGGATCTGTGCCGAGGCTTTAAAAAACAAAAACATCCGTTCGAGTGGCTGCGCACGTGCGCGCTTGCTCACGAACGGCGATGAATCGTAACTTTATTTTGTATCGTTTTTAATTTCATTATTCTACAGCCTGTTAACAGCTTCGAAAAGCAAAAGGGGGGGGGGGGTTGAGCGCCATCTGCTACAAAGTTTGCGTGCCCCGGCTACGCGCAAAACTCTTGCGCGTTCGCAGACGCCGTCTCCTCCTCCTCCCACCGCTCGAGAGAGATTCACCTGCTGCTGCTGCAGCTTCACCTCCACGTCGCCTGCCCAAGCCCCCCCCTCCCGCCGCCTCGTGCTTGCCCCTCGTGCAGAATAATAATATAATTCGCGCAAATTTGCGGATGTAACGGCCGCAACTCAGAGGCGCGGAGCCAAGCTCAGAGTCGCTCGAAAGCACGTGGTTGTAGAGGTGAGTTTTTAAGTGTCTCTTGAAGGAGGCGATTGAGGTGATGCTGCGAATGTGCAGAGGGGTGACGGCGTTCCAGACTGTTGGGGCTGCCACCGAGAAGCGGCACATAGACGGGAACACATTGCCAGTGAACTCAAACACGTACGCCAAGCTCTTAAGGCTAATGGTTACTCCGACTACACAATCCGCAAAGCCATCACTCCAACCATCAAGAAGGATCCTGTTGAGGAGCCTCTCAAGACCATCACCTTATCCTACATTGCTGGGGTCACAAAAAAGATCTCCAAAATCCTGATTAAACACAAGATCCAGGTCCGATTCAACAGAGTACATAAAATCCGTGATCTGGTCCCGTCTGTAAAAGATGTGGTTCCAGACATACAGTACCCTGGCGTCTACAAACTAAGTTGCCTCTGTGGTAGCAGTTACATTGGAGAAACCAAACGACATGTCTCGGACCGCATCCGTGAACATAAAGCAGACTTGAAACACGGTAGGACAAACACCTCAGCCGTGGCAGATCACTGTTACAATTCAGTGGGTTAACATGATATTGACTTCTCCAAGACAGAGGTTCTCTGCAAGCCATCTGGCTACCATGAGAGATTCGTTCATGAGGCGATCCACATATACAAACACAGAGACAATTTCAACCGAGAAGATGGATTCCAGCTTAGCAATCATTGGAAGGACGTAATAAACCATTTCGGATCTTAACTGATTGTGTCCACGTTTACGGTGACTTTCAGACCGAGTTCCACTCACTGACATTGACTATATATCTTTTATTCTCCGCAGGGAATGGATTCTTTGCTCCGCTGCAAGCTTCCTACCTCCACTCTCCCATTGACATATTTCGTTGCTTCCTCTTAGTACCTTTCACGCGACGGTCAATGGTATAGTGTATAGCATATTGTATAATAATAAATAGTATTAAATTGTAATGTTTAATACAATGTATAAGGTAATATACAGTATCGTAATTGTATAGTGAATATACAGCAGTGTGGTATACAGTTGGGTGGGTAGAATAATACATAGTGTAATATTACACTATGTATTCTTCTAAGACATAGGGTAGTGTATAGTAATACAGTATACAATTTAATGTTGGGTTTGTCTATGGCAGCATATAGTACGGGATAGACCCGTGTGATGTAAGGAGAAAGTTTAAAAAGTTTAGCTGGAAGCATATTATATTTTTTGCGACCTAGATTTGTAATGTATTGCGGTTAGTAGCTCAGCTTATTGAGAGTATATTTAGCATACTGATGATACTATGTAGTTTATACTTTAGCTTTTTAAGTGTTTTTTTAGTTACTGCAGCTACATACTATTAACATTCATTCCCTTTATTAATGCTACCCCTACCCCCTCCCTTTGATGCTGCTAATCCTGCATAATGCATGGGCATAATATGACTTTGAAAACCCCCCGCCCACCTCCTACGCATTTCACAAGTAGTACTAATCACATACCTGCATTCCCCATAAATATGCTAAATTCCTCTTCATTTGCAAAATCTTTTGTCAAGGCGCTCTTCCTCCTCCCTCCCAGCTTAAATGGACGCTCCAAGCCTAGGACGTGTCATTCAGACTCTGTCTTATCGACAGACATGTTCTTCACCTGAGGACGGCTGCTTGCGTTGTGGCCGAAACGTAGTGAGAATTATTTATTATGTTTTATTTTAATTATTTTATTACTTCCCTTCTACGTGACTTTACCGAAAGAACCAAGAAAATATCGGCGGTTTTGTGTGTGTGTGCGTGTCGGGCTTTAGGTATCCGTTGTTGTCACGATGCACGTAATAAAATAATAATTGCAATGGAAGTTGTCGGCTTGTATCTCTCCACTGCTGGATGAACGAGGCTTGCCAGAGCCCCCCGCGTCTTGGTGATGCCACAATTCGCGTGCGCCGCGGTAGCTATGAGATGTTAACTCCCTCGCCTGGTACACAGGAGATCGTGGGTTCGATCCGGACCCTGACGCCTGCTGCTGTATATTTGGAGTCTGTGGTGTCTCTCCCATCATCATCACGGTGGCTAGGAGATGTTAACTCCCTCGCCTGGTATACAGGAGGTCGTGGGTTCGATCCCGACCCTGACGCCTGCTGCTGCTGTATATTTGGAGTTTGCGTGTTTCTCTCTCATCATCATCACGGTGGCTATGAGATGTTAACGCCCTCGCCTGGTATACAGGAGGTCGTGGGATCGATCCCGACCTGACGTCTGTATATTTGGAGTCTGCGGTGTCTCTCTCTCCGTGTGGTCGCGTGGATTTTTCTCCGGGTCCTCCAATTTTTCCACTCCACTTTTAGAATTAACGTCACGGCGTTGAGAGCATTTATATGCTCTACATTTCCACGTCATGAATTTCCACGTTGAGCATTCATTTGCGGTCAGGTCGCTTCTAAAAAAATATCTACACAGTTCAGTGGGCCTTACCTGGTTACATACAAAATGTAGTTGAGTTTAGTCACCTGGGTCCTCGACATGCATGAAATGAATATTTCCTGACCACAAGGTCAAACATGAGTCAATGTTACCCCCTCGTCAGTGCCCCGGCCCTACGAGCCACGGCACGCACACACACACAGACACACCCTCCCCACACACACACACCCCGCACACACACACCCCGCACACACACACACACCCTACACACACACCCTCCCTACACACACACATACACCCCATCCTCACACACACACCCTCACACACACACCACCCCCTCACACACACACAGACACACCCTCCCTGCACACACACACACACCCCGCACACACACACAGACACACCCTCCCTGCACACACACACACACCCCGCACACACACATACACACACCCTCCCTACACACACACCCTACACACACACACACCCTACACACACGCACCCTACACACCCTCCCTACACACACACACCATCCCTACACACACACACCCGGCACACACACACCCCGCACACACACACCCTACATACACACACACCCCGCACACACACCCTCCCTACACACACACACACCCTCCCTACACACACACACACCCTACACACCCTACACACACACCCTCCCTACACACACACACACCCTCCCTACACACACACACCCCGCACACACACACCCTCCCTACACACACACACCCTACACACACCCTACACACACACACCATCCCCGCAGAACCACACCGATGTCTCATCGCGACCAATGGACGCACTTCTCTCCCCAACCTCCATGCCTGGCGCCAGGCCGCCCGCCGCCAATTAACTTCCACGACTTCTCCTGTTTCTACTTTACCAGCCAAGACCGACCGAGCTGCTACGTAGATCTAGTTGTCAGAAGCGACGTGGCGATCACAAATGATAGCTCGACGAAGCGGCCTATTGCCACGTGGCAATGTAGAGCAGCCGCAAACAGTCGAAATGCGTGTTTGTGAATGTGGAGGGGAAACCCGTGGGAAAACCGACGCGACCACAGGGAGAGAGACACCGCAGACTCCAAATATACAGCAGCAGGCGTCAGGGTCTGGATCGAACCCACGACATCCTGTGTACCAGGCGAGGTAGTTAACATCTCATAGCCACCGTGATGATCATGAGAGAGAGAGACACCGCAGACTCCAAATATACAGCAGCAGGCGTCAGGGTCTGGATCGAACCCACGACCTCCTGTACACCAGGCGAGGTAGTTAACATCTCATAGCCACCGTGATGATGAGAGAGACGCAGACTCCAAATATACAGTAGCAGGCGTTAGGGTCTGGATCGAACCCACGACATCCTGTGTACCAAGCGAGGTAGTTAACATCTCATAGCCATCGTGATGATGATGAGAGAGACGAAAACTCAAAATATACAGCAGCAGGCGTGAGGGTCGGGATCGAACCCACGACCTCCTGTGTACCAGGCGAGGTAGTTAACATCTCATAGCCATCGTGGCGCTCCATTAAGTACTTCTGAGGACAGACGCCGTTTTGGAAAAAATAAAATCGTGACAATCCAAGCGTGCGCACGATTTTTCTTCCTTGTTCATGGCTAAAATTCTGATTTGTAGTGGAAAGGCGATAATGAATAACAAATCCACTTGCTGGATTAAGGCCTCCCCCCACACCGTGTCACAGGCGGCGGGTTGTTTGACCATACTTCACCACAACTGACCACTGCGTGTTGGTGAAGGCGGGGAGCATAGATTTGTCTGACAACGCAGCCGTGTAGCAGCCCACAACCCCTCATGTGCACAGGATGCCAGGCTATCCAGGCCCAAGTCTGCTTGGCTTCCGAGATCCGACGAGATTGGGCCCATTCATAGGTGACTTGGTCATACGCATGCATGGTGGACAGTATTCGTGAATACAATTGATATCTTTCGATTTAAAGCTTTCGTGACTGCAGGGATTTATATTCTTGATTCTTTCGGTAAAGTCACGTAGAAGGGAAAAAATAATAATAAATGTTATTTTTTTATGTTTTTCTTATTTTATTATTTCCCTTCTACGTGACTTTACCGAAAGAACCAAGAACACAATTTAGATCATTGCATTGTTGAGAGATCACTCTCCGTCTCTGTCAGTGTCTCTGTGTCTCTTCTTCCTGCGTTTCTGCCTCGGCTCTCACTGTGCCTGTCCTTGTCACGCCATTAATCTATGTGGCGGTGTCTCTCGGTGTCTTTGTCTCTCTTTCTGCTTCGATGTCTGTGTGTGTCTCTGTCTCTCTGTCAGTGTCTCTGTGTCTCTGTCTCTCTGTCCGTCTCCTTTCTATCCCGCTGCGTCTCCCCGTGTTGATCCATTTCTGATTTTAATCTAAAGTGTAATTCAATATTTCTATCTATATTTCTTCAATCGGACGGATGGATGGAGCTGGTGCTTGTACTGCTGAGGCACCTGAGTACACTATAGCTTAAGAGACGTGAGAAATTACATGAGCTCCGTAGCGATACAACTTTGTTATAACTCCAGCTAAGAAAAGTGAGTTAAGACAATGGGTGTCCTAAAATTAGGAGAGATGTTAGGGGGTGGTCAGGACCACTCGTAAGTCATTTGCAACTGATAATACTTCACAGCGTAACATTATTCATGACAAAACGCATCATAAATAACAACAAATAGAATCAAAATCAATAAGTTTAACACGTAAGCTTTCGCAACCAATAGTATCCATAATAGAGGGGTTTCTTTGGAGGTCGATCGCGTAAAAAATATAAATGTGTCGTTAAACCTGCCACCACCCGACACAGCCAATTACGTGACAAACCTTACTAAGTGGCTGTGTTGGGTGTTGGCGGGTTTAACGACACATTTGTATTTTCGCGATCTAACCCCCAAAAAACCCTCTATCATGGACAATATCAATTACACGATCTTACTTTACCTCAGCCACGTGCGGCTGAAGAGCGCGGAGCAATGGCGTCACCGCCGGCCATGTTGCACGCTGGGCGGGTGGGGCTCTTCTGATTGGCTGGAGAATGGTGACGTCACCCCTAGCAACCGCTTCGAGTCGTGATTGGTGGCGGCCTCTTTGTGACGTTAACGGTCACGCCGCAGTCGGCGTAGCTAAGCGGCACTTAATGACAAGAACCTTAACAGCATTTTGTGCACTCGGGGCCCCTGCTGTGAGGGCAAGTCGGTGATCGGGGCAGCAACAATGAAGCTCTGCATAGCTGACCCAGTGGCCTGAGTTCAATTCCCGGCCTGAACCGGTCGTAGACCCACGACCTGACCTTGACCATCGAAAGAGGCCATAGGGAGGTCTTCGTCCAGCAGTGGGTTGACAAAGGCCTGGAATTCTAGATTTGAAGCTTTCGTGACTGCAATGATTCATACTCTTAGTTCTTTCGGTAAAGTCACGTAGGTAAAAAATTTAATTAATACAAATAAAATTAAAATCACGACGTTTCGGAGGCAACACAAGTCTCCGTCATCAGGTGGGGCCGTCACAGCCAGATTTGCTGCATAAAGTGTGCAGCAAATCTGAAGTTAAATGTTAGGATTATTTTAATAGCCAAAATTAGCCAATGTTAAAATGATGTGGTGACATAAATAGCGTCACCACTGTGTAGCGACAGTACCGAGTGAAGAGTTGTACTGTATGCGTGGTGCCGCTCTATGGCCCCAGAGTGAGCATGGCACGGGATGTCTCACGAGAGGGCAGGGTCCGGGTGTCACCGATGCCGGGTCAGAACGTGACATCCTGGGTGAACCCGAGAGGGCACGTGACCGGACGAGTGGGCAAGGGGACCCCCAGATGGGGGTGTGAGGGTCACGTGATGTGGACCCAGGGTCCCTCCAGAAGGTTCTAGAAGGGGGCGTGGCCAAGGGCGGAGCCGGGAACTTCGGAGCGGTTCGAAGCGAAGTCCCTGGAGGGAGAGTGGCTGTTCTGCTGGGTCAACTCTGGGAACGAAGCCACCATATACGATCCTCCGCCTCCCGTCTCCGCTAGTGGACCAGGCCTGGTAATATAGTATCCCCCGTGTGTTAGCTAAGTTTCGAGCGGTGGTTACCACCCTATGTCGTTAACCTGTTAACGTTAATAGTTACCTGTTGTGTTAGTTAATAAACGTGTTGCCTCCAGTTCTAGTGTGCGCCTACATCGAACCCACTCGAATTATGTGCCAATGCTTGGCATGTTTGTTTTGCAACACGATAGCCTCAAGACGTGATTGTGCGTGTTCTCTCGTATGAATAGAACACGGTGGTGTTTGATACAAAATAAAACAACAGCGGTGCGGTGTGGGGAGTTGATGTCACAGTGGGACCGACTTGCGGAGTTGTGCCAACATCACTCCATGGCAAAGGAAGGTCACAATGGATTTATAAAAAAACAAACATAGAATTTACAACCCCTTTGTTAAACAACTGCTGGATGAAGTCCTCTCTCCGCAGTGTTGGTCTTGGGGTTGTTGTTTGATCATACTTCACCATAATTATTATCGGTGTTATAAATAGTAAAGGGAACCGATTCGGATTTTCACTCGCCATTGATATTAGCCGTGGCCGGGAATCGAACGCATGTAGTATCCAGGTGGTTAATAGCGTGGTGCAGACCTGGGATGAGTTTCAGTGGGTAATTGCGTAACTCGCAGTGTCATTTCAGCTGGCGACGCTGACGCTAAAGTAATTACAATTGGCCCGAGGCCTGGCGTAGTGAGCGAACCATTGCCCCACTGCTCTACGGCTAAACGCTCGAGTGATGGGCGCTAATGCACAAGGGGAAACAACTTTGTGGTCGCCACGGCAACGGCGATGACATGCCCCCCCCCCCCGTGAACAAATCGGAAAGTCACTCAGCAGCACAATCGCTAATACCGATACGCAGTGGAAAACACACACACGCACACGGACGCCGTGACCGGGGAATCTAACTAGTCTCGCACGGGTCACCGGGTTCACAGCGCTAAGCGCGGTTGTTGTTTCCGTTTTAGAATTCAGGTGACTTTGACCGCAATTTGAGAGGACACCGCGATCCGCCTTCTCGCCGAAGGACGCGGCGAGACTCATCCCCCGTGGATGACTTCACCCGCCCCCCCCCCGAGTCCATGGGGATGAGTTAGGGGCCGTCCATAAATGACGTCACGCGATTTTGCACGATTTTTGACCACCCCCCCTCCCCCCCTCGTCACACGGCGTCACAAAAAGTCAGACCCCCCCCTCTCTTCAAATATGACGTCACAAAGCTCTGCCCCCCCCCCCAAAAAAAACATGCTTCAAATCGCTTTAAACTATTGTCATCGTGGTGCGTATTTAATGTGGCGCTGCACTTTGATGTTGTAGGAGTGTTGTTATAACAATTAGTGTTGTTATAACAATCCTATATTTATAAAGTCACGTAGGTAAAAAATAAAATTAAAATTAATGAAAGTCCCTCTTTACTTGATACAGCAATCGTGCTGTGACGGTTCCACCTTAAGACGGAAGCTTGTGTTGCCTGCGAAACGTCGTGATTTAAATTTTATTTTTTATTAATTTTAATTTTATTTTTTACCTACGTGACTTTACCGAAAAAAACTAAGAGTATGAATCCTTGCAGTCACGAAAGCTTCACATCTAGATTCCTATATTTACTTAAAGTTGCGCATTTTGATGTGACGTCACATTTCTCAACCCCCACCCCCAACCTCTCGTCACACATCGTCACAAATGTCTGACCCCCAAGGTGCGTGACGTCATTTATGCACGGCCCCTTACGTGAAATCTGGGCCGGCGCGTAGCATGCAGAGAGAGAGAGAGGGGGGGGTGACCGTGCCGCGCTGTTTTTCACGCGGCTGTTTGTGCGACGTCGTCTTTGCCCAAGGCTGCACCTGGCAGCCTTCTCCAGAGCCATTGTGCAAACGTCGAGGCAGCTGAATCATGATTCACTTGATCCGTGTTTGTCTTTTGGGTTAGGCCGAGAGGTAGTTTCCATGCCATGAATCTTGTCATTATCCCTCCCCCAACTTCCCAACACGGTTGACCACGCTCGCAAACAGATATCATTATAATCGGTGTTATTATTATTATTATTCACACGTGCACAGCGTAATTGATCAAATTGTGACCGATAAAGCTCCACATGGGTCGGTGGCTTTAGACTTTTCTCCACTGTTTGTGTTTTTGGTCACACCAACCATGCAGACGTTTCGACACAAACTGCTGTGACCTTCCGCGGGCTACTTGCACCCGGAAAACTCGATTTCAAAATTCCACAGCGATGGGTGTTACTGCCCTTCCCCCCCTCTCTCTCTCTCTCTGTGCTGCCCTTAGGGGCCGTCCATAAATGACGTCACGCGATTTTGGACGATTTTCGACCCCCTCCCCCCCTCGTCACACGGCGTCATAAAAGTCAGACCCCCACTCAAATGTCACGTCACAAAGCTCTGCCCCCCCCCACCCAACTAAAACATGCTTCAAATCACTTTAAACTTTTGTCATTGTAGTGCATATTTAATGTGGCGCTGCACTCTGATGTTGTAGGAGAAAACATTTATTAAAAAGTCTATTTAATTAAGCAGAACGCGTCTATATTTATTTCAAGTTGCGCATTTCGATGTGACGTCACATTTCTCACCCCCACCCCCTTCCTCGTCACACATCGTCACAAATGTCTGACCCCCCCCCCCCAGGTGCGTGACGTCATTTATGGACGCCCCTTAGCCAAGTAGCCCTGCAGGAGCAGCAGCATCGGCAAGCAGCTTCGAACAACGCGCGGTCGTCCATCCAACCCTATTTGTGTTGCTAGACCCGGCGAGAGACAGGGGCGCACATTCCGGTCTACGTGCTCGAAGTCTCGGGCGAGTTGAAATGCGAATCGTTTATCTCCCCCCCCCCTCCACAACAACCCCGCATCGTTGCGACTAAATGAGGGTGGTTTCGTAATTCTCTCGAGACGTGGGGCGACGAGACGGCGGTGAGCAGTCAGCTGTTTTCCTTCTTGACTCCGTGACGCACCGTGAGTCACCAACCCACCAACCCACCCCCTGCCGCCAGCCCTCCCGGGCAGGGAGCGCCGCAGCTGCCGTGGAGTGGAGTCACCTGTGTGTGTGGAGTCAGTCACCTGTGTGGGTGGAGCCACCTGTGTGGGTGGAGTCACCTGTGTGTGTGGAGTCAGTCACCTGTGTGGGTGGAGTCACCTGTGTGTGTGGAGTCACCTGTGTGGGTGGAGTCACCTGTGTGTGTGGAGGAGTCACCTGTGTGGGTGGAGTCACCTGTGTGGGTGGAGTCACCTGTGTGTGTGGAGTCACCTGTGTGGGTGGAGTCACCTGTGTGTGTGGAGGAGTCACCTGTGTGGGTGGAGTCACCTGTGTGTGTGGAGTCACCTGTGTGGGTGGAGTCACCTGTGTGGGTGGAGTCACCTGTGTGTGTGGAGTCACCTGTGTGGGTGGAGTCGCCTGTGTGGGTGGAGTCACCTGTGTGGGTGGAGTCACCTGTGTGTGTGGAGGAGTCACCTGTGTGGGTGGAGTCACCTGTGTGGGTGGAGTCACCTGTGTGTGTGGAGGAGTCACCTGTGTGGGTGGAGTCACCTGTGTGTGTGGAGTCACCTGTGTGGGTGGAGTCACCTGTGTGGGTGGAGTCACCTGTGTGGGTGGAGCCACCTGTGTGGGTGGAGCCACCTGTGTGGGTGGAGCCACCTGTGGGTGGAGTCACCTGTGTGTGTGGGTGGAGTCACCTGTGTGTGTGGGTGGAGTCACCTGTGTGTGTGGAGTCACCTGTGTGGGTGGAGCCACCTGTGTGGGTGGAGTCACCTGTGTGTGTGGAGTCACCTGTGTGGGTGGAGTCACCTGTGTGGGTGGAGCCACCTGTGTGGGTGGAGCCACCTGTGTGGGTGGAGCCACCTGTGTGGGTGGAGCCACCTGTGTGGGTGGAGTCACCTGTGTGGGTGGAGTCACCTGTGTGGGTGGAGTCACCTGTGTGGGTGGAGCCACCTGTGTGGGTGGAGTCACCTGTGTGGGTGGAGCCACCTGTGTGGGTGGAGCCACCTGTGTGGGTGGAGCCACCTGTGTGGGTGGAGTCACCTGTGTGGGTGGAGTCACCTGTGTGGGTGGAGTCACCTGTGTGGAGTCACCTGTGTGAAGCCACCTGTGTGGGTGGAGTCACCTGTGTGTGTGTGGAGTCACCTGTGTGTGTGGAGTCACCTGTGTGTGTGGAGTCACCTATGTGGGTGGAGTCACCTGTGTGTGTGTGGAGTCACCTGTGTGGGTGGAGTCACCTGTGTGGGTGGAGCCACCTGCCTGGAGCCACCTGGGTGCCCCCCAGCTCCAAGGTCATCATCCTCGACCGTTCCTCGGCGTCGTCATCGTTTGCACATTGTCGTTGTTGACAGGACAGCTGCTGGATGGCGCCCTACCGCCACGCCATCTAAACTAAACTATTGTTCATTTATTAATTTACTTGAACAGGTAATGCCCACTAGAGCTGTACGGCTCGTTTTCAGAAGCGACCTGGCTATCACAAATGATAGCTCAACGAAGTGGCTTATCACGTGGACATTTATAGCAGCCAAATACTCTAAACGCCGTGATGTTGATTCTAAATGTGGAGGGAAAAAGCGAAGGACCCGGAGAAAATCCACGCGACCACGGGGAGAGAGACACCGCAGACTCCAAATATACAGCAGCAGGCGTCAGGGTCGGGCTCGAACCCACGACCTCCTGCGTACCAGGCGAGGTAGTTAACATCTCATAGCCACCGTGATGTCGATGAGAGAGACACCGCAGACTCCAAATATCCAGCAGCAGGCTGCAGGGTCGGGCTCGAACCCACGACCTCCTGCGTACCAGGCGAGGTAGTTAACATCTCATAGCCACCGTGATGTCGATGAGAGAGACACCACAGACTCCAAATATCCAGCAGCAGGCTGCAGGGTCGGGCTCGAACCCACGACCTCCTGTGCACCAGACGAGGTAGTTAACATCTCGCCACACTCAGGCTCGACTCCGGCTTGAGGCCCCTCTCGGTTGCTTCCAATGATGAATGAGCGGCTCTGCTGCGTCTCACGTTCAGAGCCGGCTCCAGTCAAGTGCGGTGGCTCTAAGCCGCCTCCACTTGAGCCACGCAGAGCCAAAGCTGAGCTGAGCTACCGAAGTTTTACGGAAACAAGAAATATCCGGTGAGCTTAGTCGTTCGCTTTTTAACTCATTAATTCTTCGGGGTAAATATATGTATGCATTCATTTCGTTATATATGAGGCACATCCCTGTCAACCCACTGCTGGGTGAGGGACTCCCCATGCCACACGGGTCTTTGGGGGGGCTGTTTAACCACGCGTCACCACGCTGGTCACTGCGGGATGGGTGAAGGGGTCGGGGGCACCCAGGACTGGTTCAGCTGAATTCAGGTCGCCGTGTTCATAGTGCAGTGCGCTAACCGCTGCGCCACCACTCCACCCCAATGTTGACATCTAATATGACCGTGATCGTTCCGTTGGTGGAGACGCTGAAGAAACGTTATGAGCTGAACACCAACGGTGGGCAACTACCGCTTAGTTTAGAGCCGAGTGCCACCAACCAGGGATGGGCCAGGGGCCAGGGGCAGAACGTGGTGGCTGACAAGGGCACTGGAGACCCATAGACTCACATAGAGACCCACAGACTCACATAGAGACCCATACACACATATAGACCCACAGACTCACTAAGAGACCCATAAACTCACATAGAGACCCATAGACTCACATAGAGACTCACAGACTCACATAGAGACCCACAGACTCACAGAGACCCACAGACTCACATAGAGACCAATAGACTCACATAGAGACCCATACACACATATAGACCCACAGACTCACATAGAGACCCATAGACTCACATAGAGACCCATAGACTCACATCGAGAATCATAGACTCACATAGAGACCCACAGACTCACATAGAGACCCATAGACTCACATAGAGACCCGTAAACAGTGGTGAAGTGTAGTCACGCATTGGTCCTGGTGCATGGAATAAAACTAGACCCCCCGTCCAATATCCCAACTCTTGGTTGGTTTAGCCCGGCGGCTGGGCAAGTCTCCGGCCCGGGCTCCACATTGCACCTGCAGCGCCTGGACACTGCCCCCACCACGCCACTGGCTCTAAAACGTCGAGACGGACACGGGGCATGGTCTGGGAAGATCGCCGGAGGAGAAGCGTGCGGACGGTGGCCAGCGGACCGCCCTGGGCGCGTCGCTGATACTCCACTCGTCATCCAGAGCGAGGGGGCCCTCGTCTGTGTGGAGACCTGGGCTGTGGCCGAGGGGAGTGACCAGTGCCCCGCCAGGTTCGAGACGAGGGGCCCCTTGCCATGAATGACGAGCACCAACAATCGCGCCGCGTGGGTTTCGCTTGCGGCCACCGCTATCGGCGGCGGCTGCTGCTGCTGCCGCTGCTGCTGTTGTTGTTGTTGTTCAGCAACTGCTGTTCCCACGGGGCAGTCGATGGCACGGTTCTGTTTTTTTTTGTGTTGTTCAGCGACTGCTGTTCCCACGGGGCTGTCGATGGCACGGTTCTGTTTTTATTATTTAGTTTTTCCCTCTCGGCCAAATGAACCTCGGTAACCCTGGTTATGCCAGTCGGGCGTGGGCTGCTGGGGTGGGTGGCTGGAGGAGAGAGCGACCGCTCACACCACCACGCGACACCTGTGTTTCACGTAACCCCGCGTTTGGCGTTCCTCGACGCGGCCATTCTCGCGAGCTGCGACGCGGGCACGGGAGTCAGCCGTGCCGGCTCGGGGGTCATGTCACGGGGTGTACGACGAGGGGGGCCCTGCGTTGAGGAGGGGGGGGGGGGGCGTGTGGAGGGAGATACACGCGCGATTCTCGATCCATCCTTCGTTACCCCCCCCTCCCCCCGTCACACAGAGACCCTCCAACTGCGTCCATCTCGGCAGCGTTAAGTGCCCGTGCAGACACCCGTCGAGATGGGCCCCGGTGCCCAATCTCATCTGAGCCGTCACGTGAAATGACTGCATTACTAAGCTGGCAAAGGAGACGTGGAATAAGCCTGGCTGTCGATGCCGTGCCAAAGCCGTCGATCATTTCTGAACGAACACCGCCGCCGCCGCTGCTGTAGAAGGCGCGCATTAGGCCCAAGTTGGAATCCTGCTCCTGTCATATCTGGCGACGAATCTCCCAGTTCCCCACCTCTCTGCGTGGCATAGAATTCGACGTAAAGCATCGGTCAGGTTGACTGATGATCGCCGATTCAGTTTCTTGATCACCGGTGGTCAGTCGTCTCCTCGTCACCCTTCTATCGCTACTGCCGTCGTTATTATTGCCGTGTTCAACCACCGCCCTGCAAGCCAAATCACTTCCGCTGCTCTCTCCTTGCATTGCTCGACCCTGGAAATTCCCTCCCATCGTCTCTTTACCAGAGTTCGTATCGTAAACCTTGCTCAGTGTAAGAGACGGATGACCAAGAACCGCATCTGAGCCACCCATGAATGCTGTTTGTTGCTCGCCGCTTGGCATTTTGGGCCTTTGGGCCGGTGTTCAGCAACCGTGATTCAAATTTTTTTTTTAAATGAAACGAACCGGGGCTCGCTGTCCAATCCCTCCCCCCGCCCGAGCTCTCCAAGCTGCCTGTGGGCTCCAGTGCGCAGTTGCACCGCCTGCACACCCGATGGCTCCACCGCGGCCTGCGAGCGTTCCAACTCGGGCAGCGCCGTCTCTCGTGTTGCTTCGCGAGCGACGGCGCTCGTGGCGCGAGAATGGCGGTGCCGCAAAGTGGCACAAACGGTTCCCAACCCCACACCGTCGTGCGTTGGCGCATGCGTGCGCGAGCGACACTCGCGTGTTATTTATTCCTTCGCTAACCCTCCTGACCTTGCCGAACCCCGTTGGGCACAACGACGATGACGACGATGAGAAGAAGCACAACAAAATCTCACGGCAACCACGCGGCGGGGGAGAGATTTACAGAACCGGCGAGACTGGAGCGGCAGCGATAATGAAAACAGCGGAGGACCAACAGCCACTCGCTACGGCAAATTGACAGCGAAGGCACGGCAAGGGCAGCTCCCCATGGACGTTGCCTCGTGAATGAGAAACCCGGGCGGCGCCAGTCTCTCCTCGCGCGTGCGCCAAGTTGGCCACCTTGCGCTCGGCCACGACGCGTAACCTAAACGCCGCGTAACAACTTTGTTTTGCTGCTGCTGCTGCTGCCCGGCGGAACGAGCAGACGTTGCCCACGACCGATGCCGCCCGTTCGCTGCCCCATTGCGGGGGGGGGGGGAGTGGAGAACGAAGATTTATCAGCGAACTCGTCGGTGTGCGTGCGTCGACAATGCCAGCGGCCGCGTCGTAGACCGACTTTTGGAGCGCGCCGCCACCTCTCACTCCCCGGGGGGGTGGGGGGGGGGGTTTCGTGAAGGGATTCCCGGCGCGTTTTGGAACGCTTCATCGGTCAACTCTGGAACCGCGCTGGCCAGCGGTGTGGGCATCGGACGCGCGGGTCGGTGATGCCCTCCACGTGCACCGTCGCCGTTAACACAGCCGGGTAACCGCAGATTCCACGAACCGACGTCCGGGACCCATTCGGAGCGGAGAGAATGCGCACAGCGGTGCATCGGTTAGGTTCATTGGACCTGTGATCCATATGTCGCCGGTTCGATTCCATTTCCCGGCGTGGCAGTTGAAACAATTCTACAAATGTATTATTTACCTCCTCTGCCCGCCTGTCTACCGAGCAGTGCGAATGGTTTGACCACCAGGACGTCACCTTTGACCCTTTTATGACGGTGGTGGCTGAACGGGAGTTAAATTTCAAGGTGACGTCGGCGTACGAACGGTCTTCCATTAACTAACAAACCTTTGTAACAGAAGCCCACGTACAGTAAAACACGTGTAGCGTTTAAACGGATCACTAAAACCCACTGACGATTTGTTTTACAGTGGTACCCCGGAGATCGAACTTAATTCTTTCCAGAAGGCCATTCGAACACCGATTTGTTCGAACACCGAATTAATTTTCCCCATAAGAATTAATGTAAATGACATTAATTGGTTCCAGACACAACAAATCTCCCATTATAAAGCATTTTTACACGAAGTTTACAGTAATTACATGCATAAAATCATACAAAAAAACAAGAAACACAATAAATATATGGAATAAATGAATAAATATATGGAATAAATGAAGTAAATGAACATTGAACTTCACTTTACCTGTGGTAAGGAGAGTTGATGGCTTGAGTGGAAGGTGGTGAGGAGGAGGAGGTGGTAAAACCTGTGTCTGGGCAAGCGTCATGCACGCTGGGCCATACGCGTCTCAGCCGTACAGGTTCTTTCAAGTCGCGATTGCCCCGTTCGACCTCCGAATTTCGTTCGGTTTCCGGGGCAAAAAATGTCCGGAAATATCGTTCGAACACCGATTTGTTCGAGTTCTGTCTATTGCGTTCGATCTCCGAGGTTCTACTGTAATTCAAATATATATTGTTTTAACCGCTTGGCAATTGTCACCATCAGTCCCCTGATCTATCCACTGCTAGATGAGTGCCTCCCCCGCGTGCCGATGCTCCACCTCGCTCACGTGGGGTCTCATCGCTCCGTCTCCTCGGGCGGCTCCCCTCGAGTGCGGCTGCCGTTACGTCGCCGGTCACGTCCGTGCGGATACCGGGGTGCCCTTCTAACAGCGTGTCCCTGTCCCGAGCGCGCACTTCCATTTCCTCATCGTTCAATGCGCCGTCTCCAATTTCCACTCGGTCTCCGGTCCACGGGTTTCTCTTTCTGCCTCGCAGTGCCATCCCCCAGCATGCACCTCTCCATGCTTCCCCGTGCACTCTTCAGCTATTGTTTCCATTCTCTCTGTGTGGGCGTTCGTGTTTCTAATCCGTATGTCAGGGCAGGCAATCGGCACCACTTTGAGTTCCCCCCCCCCCCCCCCCGTCAGATGCATTTTCCCTGTTCAGGTAGTTTCTCTTCAGGCACCTTGCTTTTTCTATGTACGTATATTGAATTTATTTCGCACCATACGTAGCCAACCGTGTTAATCGGAGGTGCAGAGGAAGAACGAAACACAAAAAGCAGTTTTAAAAATATATACCTTGAATTGGAGGTTTCCTCCCACGTGTAAACACTCAATAATTGCCCGATAGCACCTTAATACAGAGGACTGCAGAGCTTGGGCAATTGCTGGTAGCGCCGGCTCACCGTGTGGTTGGCTTCTCCGCACGTTCCTCCTCGCTCCCCAGAGTTGTTCTCTCTCGTCGAGAGCGAGGAGCGACTAATGTGCGCTCTTGCACGTGCGTGACACCGTGATATTACGATCGTTGCTTTTCATTATCAAGTTCCATTTTCCAAAAGCCACCCCATCGGTTGGCTACGTCTGGCGCGAAACGAAGTTCAACATAAATACACACATCCTGCGTTCGCTCGACTATTTTCCCAGTAATCCTTTCTCCAAAAGTAGGTCGGTTTTTTTTAGGTGACCGCTGGGAGGCTCATAAAGGGCAGAACTGGCACAACCGAGATCCTGAGTCTAAACGAGGGTTGTTCAACAATAATCAGTGCAGACCGGCTATCACTTTCAGAATCCATCATCGATTCCAGTGGAATTTAAGTCACGAACGCACCCATTGGCACACGTGGATACAAGCCGCACGGCGGCAGGCCCAAGTCATCGCGTGGAACATTTGCCCTCGTTTCTCCACGATTGCTCGCTCACGCGAAAGGGCCTCCCCCCCCCTCCACTTCAGGGGAGTGCGAGAGAGTATTTAATATTTGGCCTCCTCTTCCATGGGTGGGCATGCCCACGCTTTTACCCCACCACGCGCACACCTGCCCGATCGACGAACCGGGAGCGACGTCGCCATTTACACCGCCAAGAAACTCGCGCCCCGTAGTTTGGAACTGCCGCGCCGGGCGATGGGATCGAACCGTCAATCTCTGGACCACCGGCCCGCTGTGCCGACCGCCGCAGTGCAGAAGCCCCCCCCCCCCCCCCTTCATTGCTCAGCTGAAAAGGCACGAAGATCGTTTGCCGCCAAAGCATTTCTATTCCCGTGCCAAAGAGGCCACCAATTTTCTACCATTTTGCCATCACCGGTAATCCCCAAAAAATAACAACACCGGCTTAAATTCAGGCAACTTGCCCCGTGTGTGTGTGTGTGTTGGGGGGGACGGGGGCGGGGAGGGGGGCGGGCAGGGTGGTGGGGGGGGGGGGCTTCACCAAGCGGCGGACAATATCCGACGACACCGACCGACGGACGAGGTTGGGATCCGCGCGGTTGGAGAAGAGACGGCGAAGGGTTCTGGACACCCGAGGTTTTTCTTTATTGAAGAACAGCGCGCTTCGGGGTTTCTCAAAATCCCTCGTCAGCGCCGACCGCCGCCGATCCGTACTGCGTTACTCAAAAAACTCATCATGCTCGGGGTCACGGGACGTAGGCAAGTGCAATTAAATTAGTAACAAACCCTTTTGAAACCAGTTTTGAGTATTTCAGCTTCAATAACGCCAGAAAAATAAAACTCTTGATTTCGACTCAATCGTCAGAATTGTCACTTCTGCAAATATAACATTAGTATTTTGGCCACATAACCAAAAAAAGGCCGTGTTACTGTTATTATAAAATAAAAAATAGACTTTTTAAAGCTTTGCTTAATAAAGTATAGTAATAACCTGTGCCTACGCGTACATAAAAACTCGGTAAACGGTACCAAAGTAGCGAATAACAAAAGTATAGTAAGTGGAATCTTCTGCAGAATTGCTTTACAAATACAGTAGTTCATACAAAAGCAAACATTTAAATTGGTTATTCTTTGTTCCATTAATAATAATATATATGTATGAATTTTATCACGTACAGATTTGTTGGTACATTAAGATCCATGCTACGTAGGTATATGCTAGTAATAGGTCAATACAATATGTCCCTTATATGCATCAAATGTATACAATACTATGCCTTAATTACATTAAACTTGTTTTTTGTCGTGCTGATATTATGCAACTTTTAAAACGTTAACCCTCCCCCCCACCCCCCAAACAATCTGTAGACAAAAGAAATGCTGCTTTTAAGACAAACAATAGGCTCGAACCCATAATTTAAACTTATCCACTAAATCGTAAACATTTTGGTATAAGAAATATAACTTTATTCAAGTCAAACAAAAATATATTTATCTGCAAGAATATACACCAGAAGGGGCTATGTGGTTATTACATACCTGATCTTTGGAGCAGTTGATGGCATTACAGTGCACGTGAGGAGGGGCTGGGGCGGGGGTCACGTGAGAGCGAGGCGCCCCCCTTTCAGCGGCACGAGCCGGGCAGCAGCCCCCTCCCCCCCCCCGCCCACGGAGCCCCCCAGTCCGCAAGCACCGCGCTAGATGCCCGGGCTGCCCCGTGCCCGCTAACCTGAAAAGGGCCCCCCAACCCCACCCCCCCCCAACCCCCCCCCCCCGATCCCCTCCCCAACCCCCCCCAGACCCCCCCCCCCCTCCGCTCCCTACGAGAATATGCGAATGGCCTGAGTGACGGACGTGAGGCAGACGGGGCATTTGGGATCGTTCTCGTGACAGATGCCGCTGGCGCACTCCATGCAGAACAGCTTGTGGCCGCAGGGCACCAGGGCGGCCGTCACGGCGCTCTCCCGGCACACGGCGCACTCGCGCAGCTGCCCCTGCTGCTGCTGCTGCTCCCCCGGCGACGCCGGCGCCCCGGGGCCTCCGCGGCGCAGCAGGCCCAGGCTCCACTCGGCGCTCAGGAAGCCCGGCAGGCCGTGCGCCACCATGGCCTGCAGCGGGTCGCTACGCACGCGCCGCGCCGACGGGTGGTGCTCGGCGCCGCCCGACGCCGACGACGCCGACGGCGCCGCGGAGGAGGAGGAGGAGCCGCAGCCGCTGGCCGAGGCGGCCCGCTCGCGTCCGGGGTGGTGCGGGAGGCCGCCCAGCGCCGCCGCGATGGGGTTCGCTCGCTCCAGCTGCGCCCAGAGCCCCGGCTCGTCCGCCCGCGACCCCAGCGCCGCCGCCGCCGCGGCCGCCGCCCCCTCGGCCGCGTCGACCAGGCCGAAGCCCGCGGCGCCGCCCACGCGCGAGTCGCTCGACACGCTGCCCAGCGAGCTCGAGCTGTCGTTGCGCGACGGCGCCGCGAACAGAGGCTTGCGCGGGAGCCTGAGCCACAGGCTGCCGGGCTGGTACCCGCCGCCGCCGCCGGCGCCGGCGCCGTACTCGAAGCCGACGTCCATGCCGTTGACGTGGAAGTCGCTCTCTCCGTCGACGCCGCCGGCGCCGCCACAGAACTCGAGGAGGCTGCCGGTGCGCGCGGCGATGTGCGACTCGATCTCCTCGCGGGCGCGCTCCACGTTGTGCGGCAGGCCCGTCACCTCGAAGACGGGCTCGCGCTCGCGGCTCGGCGTCACGATGTAGGTGTGCGTCGCCTGCTGGATGCGGCGGATCGTGGCGCCCTTGGGCCCCACCACGAGGCCCACGACGCGGTACGGCACGCGCACCTGGATCGTCGTCTGGCCCGGCACGGCCGGCGGAGGTTGGAGCTGCGCAGCGCCGACCGCCCCCCCCGCGGCAGCGCCCCCCCCAGCCGCCGTGGCCAGGGATTGCGGGTTGGGCCCCGGGCCGAGCGCCGGGCCGGGCGGCTTGTTGCGGAAGGCCCGGAGCACGGAGAAGTGTTCGGCGGCCGAGAGGATCTCCTGCTTGGCCATGCACACGTCCTCGGGGCGGCCTGTGATGACGAACACGGGCTCCTCGCCCCGCACCGGCGTCTTGATGTACGTGTTCGTCTTGGCTCGCAGGGCCTTGATCTTGCAGCCTGCCGAATGGAGGGGTGGTCAAGTTATTCGAATGCGTGCAGCCGTTAGCGTGTGACTTGAGAGCGAGCGACTCGAGTGATGTCAATTCGGAGGGTGTTCTAGAAGAGCCCGAGAAATGTTGTCGATTCGGCGATCATACGTGGAAAATCTAAAATCTAGGCCTCTGACAGTTTGTATTGGAAGTTTGAAGGGTGTTGAAGACATTTGATTTTGAAATCCAAAACCAAAATTGTGAACTGTGGACCCCCAAAATAGGGGGCCTATGGAAGTGTGAATCTGGAGATTGCTTTTCAAGACTGATGAATCAAAATTACACGAGATATTTAATATCCAACGAACTAAATTGGAGATTTCAGGTCCTCCAAATCTGGGGTAAATTTGTGTTTACCTTTTTATTGTTTAAAATAGGCCTATGAAAGTTTGCATCTGGATGTCCTAAAGGAAGCCAAGTCCAAATGTGACTTCCAAAATGGACCCAGAATTTTTTAATGGCAATGGCTTGGCAATGCCCTCATCCAAAAATGGATCGATCATGGCTGGTAATAATGCTAAAGCACATAGTCAAAGCTTGCTATCAATTATTCATAACAATTAGACTGTCCTTTATTTATGAAGTAAATGCGCAATGAGTCTCAAGACGTTTTCTCATGAGAGTCCTGCTATGGGATGTTTGGCCAATTCTGTTGATGAGTGTGTTGCTTCATGTGGGTGAAAACCAGTGCACCCAGAGAAAGCCCATGAGAGTACGAGGGGGTAATGCTCAAAGCTCCGCACAGATAGACTCAAGAATCCATCACTGTACTGCCATGACCTGGGCCACCTACTCCCCGCTCTCTCTTGTTCGGAGTCAGGCCACCAGGTCAGTGACATGGGCCCTGGTGCAAGGAATGAAAGAGGCAAGGAAGCGATGGCGAATTGTGGTGACCTACCACCACTGGACATCGATGATAAAGCGCTTCATAGATCATCAGATTTCTCAAGTGATAAATACAATTTCCGATTCGGATTTTGACATTAGCAAGACGAGGCCATTAAGGTCACGTAACATGAGACACCTTAACGATAGCAGGAGTAATAATGATGATTTACAGCCCATTCTCAGTCCACTGCTGGATAAAGATCTCTAAGTCGATGGGACGATAGCAGCGGTTCAGATATGACTTGCCACTGATGGTAGCCGTGGCTGGGAATCTAACTTGGGTGGCAGGGTGCACTAACCACTGCCCCATTGCTTACCCCATTCATGACCTCTGGTGTGTCACCACCATCACCACTTTCACGGATCTCGAACGAAGCGAATCCTTAGAATCTGACTGGCGATGTTATTGTTGCAGTGACCCAGACTCAGCTGTTAGTATGCATGTTGAACTTCTTTCGCACAGTATATAGCCGACCGTGGTGATCGGAGGTGCGGGGGGGGGGACGACAACAAACGAAACACAAGAAGCAGTTCTAAAGAAATGAGTTTCAAATTGAGATGATTTAAAGGGGCATAGCTCCAGTGGCTTCCTAACATCGGAAGGAAGAGCGGTTCCACACGGCCGCAGAAGCGCATCTGAAAGCGTTGGATGCAGTGACCCAATGCAGCTAGTGTGTTAAGTTTCAGATTAGATTCACTGCTATAAAATACACTCAGACTTTACTTCAGCTGGCAAGGCCCATCGAGCTAAACAGCTCTTTTACGAGCACAACCTACAATATAATGGCGCCGTGCAGCAATGGCGCGTGTGCCCCGATGGTCACGAATTTGACTCCGCATCTCCGTAGCTCGGCCCTTAGGCCCTCTCTGGCGTGGGCCTTGCAGCAGTTGCACCGCCTGCGCATTCGACGGCTACGTCACTGCGCCAGGTGCAGCAGCAGCAGCAGGGTGGTGGTCGCGTCAAGCTGTATAGGGAAGTGACACGCGCACACCCTTGGGGGGGCAGAGTGCAGGGAAACAACAGCCACGTCTGGAGACGCCCTGCCGTTATCTCGTATCCCTGTTTGCGCTCTTGCTCGGAACGAACGACGTTGTTTGGAGCGAGAAAGGTAAGCAACATTTTGAACAGTTTACAACCCTTCGCCCATCCACCGCTGGATGACGGCCGACCCACGCCCGCAGCGTCGGCCACGGGAATCGTTCGCCCTTACTTCACCGCTATGGTCAGTGTTGTAAAGAGGACCAGAGGTCACAAACAGGTTTTGATTCCTTACCCGTACCCGGCCGCACCAGGGTCGCAAACGGGTACCCGTACCCGGCCAGGTACGGGTAGCCAGGTATCGGGTAGGGTACAGGTATCGGGTACCCGATTGCGACCTCTGCCCAGGACTGATTCAGACATCATCCGTCACTGGTGTTAGCCACGGTCGGGTAGCGAACTCGGGACCACTTGAGTTCACAGGTTTACGTGATAACCACTCACTGCGCCGCCGCTCCGAAATTGAATCAGGTGGACACCCGGAATATTCTCTATCTTTTCAAACCAAATTCATTTCACTCAAGGCCAAATACAAATATTTACACACCCTTCAAAATGCATTTAGGACACGATGTATGAGATGAAGGTTACGTTTTATTCCCTACAATGAGTTAAATTTTCCGTTGTATTATTGTCCAAAGAGCACGGGGCAGACCGTGCAAGGTACGCAAAGGAGCGCGGCGGGATGCGTGCTTGGAATTGCCTTGAGAGTATAAAGGGGAACACGTGGGTGAGAGAAAGTATGCAGGGCCAACACGTACTCCGATTCAAACGGTGACGAGGAAAGTTGGTGGGGCTGGGCCAGAACAGACGGCTCTCGGAGGGACGATGCCGATGGTCAAGGATAATAACGGAGTGGCAGCCAAGGGATGGAATGCGTCCGAGGAGAAGTCGCCCAAAGGAGATGCCATGCAGCGATATAATCGGCTGCTGTGGAGAACGTAGGTGCTATGTGGACTATTACATCACATGACCAGACCGTAAGAGGTGGTAACGCCTAGTGGAGGAGGTCTTCATCCAGCAGTGGATTGATCATGACTGCCGATGACGATGATGGCAATTCTGTCAAGAATTCATATCTCCCCGATTCTAAATGGATTCCTAAAAATTCCAGTGCGGCGGTGTTGTTTCTACGTTCATCCCTCTCCTACTTTGTTGTAAAATTTAACAACAAAAATCGTGAACGGCTTTGTGTTTCTCGGGTGAACGTCCAAGGCTGGGGAGAGAAGGCAAACTCCTTCCCGACAAGCTCAGCCTGGGCAAGGGCGGAGGAGGGACCGGAGGAGGCTTCTGCTGCTGCCGCTGCGATGCCGCGTGTTTCACAATGCGCAGAGAGATGCACCCACCACGCACACTGCACACAAAGGAACCCGCGCGCTCCGCCTTCCTCCTCCTCCTCCCTCCTCCTCACTCCCTCCTCCTCCGCGCACGCGGAAACTCGGCTGTGGAACTTAACAAAGAACAAAAGGTTTTTTTGCCAGCGCACACACGTCAGTCAAGGCGGTTCAGGGAGTGGAGTCGTGAATTGTGTTGCAGGGCTCGCACCAATCACCCTGCGAATCGGAACCTCGGCCAGGTTCGATTCCCACCCCGCTCGCAGACAAAGTGGCGATCCTAAAGCCCGAGACTTGCCATGAATTCCATCCCCCCCCCTCCCTTAGGTCCACTCGGCCCGAAAAGAGCACCTGGCGTGGCGCAGCAGTGGGGGGTGGGGGGAGAGACAAAGGGGGTGCCAGACGGACGGGCGTGGTTACCCACTCGGCCAGCAGACCTATTGTCTCACGCCGCCGGCCTTAATAGGCGCTCGCCAACAGCGCGTCTCTCTTACAATGGGAGAGGCTCCTTTGTGCCCGTCTGTGCTGCTGGTGGTGGTTGTGGTGGTGCTGCTGGTGCTGCTGGTGGTGCTGGTGGTGGTTCTGGTGGTTCTGGTGGTGCTGGTGGTTGTGGTGGTTGTGGTGGTGCTGCTGATGATTGGTGCTGGTGGTGGTTGTGGTGATTCGAGGCGCAGTGGTCGCGTGACAAATCCCCCAAATCCACAGTTCGACTCCCCTACCGCGGACACCCAACAACGTGCAGACCACAAGTGGTATTTTCTGAACCTGTACTGGGCCTCCCCTAGGTAGGCTCGGCCTAACAATGAGCAAATGAGTGTGTGGTGTGTAAACGTAAGCACTGGGGAGACAAAGGCAGCCGAGGACGTGCTCTGGTGGTTCTGGTTACACCAGCACCGAGCGCCAGCCTTTAATAGGTGCTCGCTAACTGCCCTTGTCGAGACGTGCTCGGGATACAATAAACACGTGCTAGCTGGACCCTCTACTGGACCTCTCCTAGGTCGACTCGACCTCAAACGAGTAACGGCTGCGTGGACAATTAGCAGTGGAGAGAGAGCAACGCAGATCCTGGCCACCCAACACCTCCCTGCCCCAAGATGTACCCCTGCCAGCCTTAATAGGTGCTCGCTAACAGCACTCGGTGGGGCCCCTTGTCCAAGCTGCTGGATTTGGTGGTGGTGGTGGGCCAGGAGGATGGAGGAAGGGAGTGGGGGTGGATTGGAGTGTCTTTGTGTCGCGGGGGGGAGCGGTGGCGCAGTGGTTAGCGCACTGCGCCGCGACACGATCGCGACATGCGTTCGATTCGCGGCCACGGCTAACATCAATGGCGAGTGTGATACTCACAGACACTCCCCCACAGACCCATAGATCGTCTCGGTGACAAACGAAAATAACAACAACAAAAGAAAGCGTAAACATCAACACCGGGAAGACAAAGGCGCGCGCGTGGGTGTCACCCCTCGTGCGCTGTGCCAGCCTCGTCTAAACAGATGTTCGCCAACTGCAAAACGCCCCCAAAAGCCGGCATGGCGCCTAACCCGCACGTGTCTTTGTCTGTGCGTCTTTGTGTGCCATGCCGCCCTAAATAGGTGCTCGCTAACACCGTCACGTGTTGGCCAGGGCAGCGTTTCGCTGCCCAACAGCCCCAATAATTAGCGCCTCCATGGGCAGGCGGTGGGGGTGGTGGTGGTGGTGGGGGCAGTCTTTTGTCTAGGACAGTGCCACCAAGTCTCTCTTTGTGTCACCACTGCTAATCGTGTTTAATAGGCGCTCGCTAACAGCACACGTGCTGCTGTTGTTGTTGTTGTTCCCGCTAGACAGCACAAGGGACCCAACAGTCTGGCTGAGGTTTCTTTGTTCTGCTGATGCGAGAGACGGAGAGACAGAGAGTTTTGTAGTTGTGTAGGCGGTGCGTGGCTAACAAAGGAAACGAGACGGGCAGCAGCAGCAGCAGCAGCACTCACCCTGTCTGCCCACGATTTCCGCAACGTGCTCCGAGCTGGGCACGCACACACACTCCGTGGTGTTCCCTCCTCTCCTGCTGCTGCTGTTGCTGTTGTTGTTGACACCACCACCAGCACCACAACCGTTGTTGCCGTTACTTGCTCCACCACCACCACTACCACCACCACCACCACCGTTGTTGTTGCCATTGCTGCTGCTGCCCATGTTGTCCCCGGAGTGGTCACTCTCACACGAGCCGTCGTCTGTGACACCGACGCCGCCGTCTCCGTAGAGGACGGCTCGCTCCGTGTCTCCCAGGGCCATGAGGCTGATCTTCTCGAGGGCCATCTGCAGGGCGGCCCGGTGCTGCTCGGACGGGGCCCCGGCCCCTGGCACCACCCGCTCCATGTCCGCGACCACGAGGGCGGAGCTCGGCATCGTCCTTGCTGCTGTGATGGTACCGATGTCGAAGACGCTGCTGCTGCTGCTGCTGGTGATGATGATGGTGATCTTGAGAGATTGCTGTTGCGGAGACGATCTTGTCCTCACGTGGGAAGCAAGCGAGGGAGTCACGATCTTGCAGAAGGCGCTGTGATGATGCTTTATTGACGACACGCCGATGTTCCGTTGATGAGATGTGCAATTTGCGTGACCGTGTTATGATCTCATCGTGGTGGTGATGATGTTGCGATGACCCTATTCAGCTCGGATGATGGTATGACAAACGATGCGATGATTATTATAAGTTGTGACGATGTTGACGTTGAGATGTCACGCTACTGCTGCTGCTGTTATTGTTGTTAACGATGACAAAGCCGTTATGAGCGGACCACGATGATGCCGCTGCTGATGCTGATGCTGCTGATGATGATGCTGATGATGATGCTGCTGCTGCTGATGCTGCCACTATTATACTACCACCGATAATGCTCCCACTGCTGCTGATGCTGCTGCTGCTGCTACAAAGACGATCCAGAGGAGCGGCCTTCCAGTAGCCCGGGACGTGAGGTTCGCGGGCGGCCTCGCCACAACGTCGGCCGCTCCGTACCGAAGCGCGCCCGGGTAGCGCAGGGGGCTTGAGCAGTAGCCGGGCAGGCGGGCGGGCAGGCAGTCGGGGTTGCCCCAGTGGGGCTTCCTTCACAGCGACATCGTCTCCGGTCCTCACGGGCGGGAGGAGGAGGCAGTCGCAGCCACAACGCCACTCGCAGCCGCCCGCGCGGCAGTCGGAAGCGCAATTCGCTACATTTGTCCGCGTTCCATCCGCGGGTCACTCGCGCGGTGACGTCGGCTCGGCACGACGCCCCCAAACCGGGGTGGGGCCCTGGGGTGGCGGAGGAGGGGGTCGGGGGGGTGTCTGTGTTAAGGGGGTGTGGCTTCTTCTTGGTTCTTTCGGTAAAGTCACGTAGAAGGGAAATAATAAAATAAAAAAAATAAAAACATAAAAATAATTCTCACGACGTTTCGGCCACAACGCAAGTAGCCGTCCTCTTGTTATTGTAGGGGGTGTGGAGGGAGTGTGGTCTGTGTTAGGGGGGCGTGGTCTGTGTTAGGGGGGCGTGGTCTGTGTTAGGGGGGGCGTGGTCTGTGTTAGGGGTGTGTCTTGTGTTAGTGGGGGGCGTGGTCTGTGTTAGGGGTGTGTCTTGTGTTAGTAGGGGGCGTGGTCTGTGTTAAGGTGTGTGTCTTGTGTTAGTAGGGGGCGTGGTCTGTGTTAGGGGGTGTGTCTTGTGTTAGTGGGGGGGGGGGGGGTCTGTGTTAGGGGGTGTGTCTTGTGTTAGTGGGGAGGGGGGGGTCTGTGTTAGGGGGTGTGTCTTGTGTTAGTGGGGGCGTGGTCTGTGTTAGGGGGTGTGTCTTGTGTTAGTGGGGGGCGTGGTCTGTGTTAGGGGGTGTCTTGTGTTAGTGGGGGGGCGTGGTCTGTGTTAGGGGGTGTGTCTTGTGTTAGTGGGGGGCGTGGTCGGTGTTAGGGGGTGTGTCTTGTGTTAGTGGGGGGCGTGGTCTGTGTTAGGGGGTGTGTCTTGTGTTAGTGGGGGGCGTGGTCTGTGTTAGGGGGTGTCTTGTGTTAGTGGGGGGGCGTGGTCTGTGTTAGGGGGTGTGTCTTGTGTTAGTGGGGGGCGTGGTCTGTGTTAGGGGGTGTGTCTTGTGTTAGTGGGGGGCGTGGTCTGTGTTAGGGGGTGTGTCTTGTGTTAGTGGGGGCGTGGTCTGTGTTCGGGGGTGTGTCTTGTGTTAGTGGGGGCGTGGTCGGTGTTAGGGGGTGTGTCTTGTGGTAGTGGGGGCGTGGTCTGTGGTAGGGGGTGTGGCTTGTGTTAGTGGGGGCGTGGTCGGTGTTAGGGGGTGTGTCTTGTGGTAGTGGGGGCGTGGTCTGTGGTAGGGGGTGTGGCTTGTGTTAGTGGGGGGCGTGGTCTGTGTTAGGGGGTGTGTCTTGTGTTAGTGGGGGGGCGTGGTCTGTATAAATAGGGGTGGGGTCTGTGTCACGATCCACGAACAGATTCAACCGGCGAGAATCGATTAGAGATTATGCAAATTGTATTGGAAATGTTATTTTGACCGCGTTCTCTGCGTATTGTTGTTCATCAGTCTCCTATTCCACCACTCGTAGTTTAAAACGAAAGCTAGGAGCGTCTTATTCTTTTGAAACGAGGATCCAACCCAGGAATGGGTTACGAAGTGAATGATTAATAATAATAATTCCATGTAGAATGCGCTTTTTAAAAATCAAAGATCTCAAAGGGCTGTACAGGACACAGCAGAAGCAGCAGACACTCAGCATAAACATAATACTATAAATACATTTTAAGAATAATTTACTAAGCTGGTGATCAGGAAACTTTTTTTTCTGAATTAATTCTCATCAGGAGCCGTGTAACGTTTCAGTTTCATTTATTTGGTGTAACATGCTGTCTCCAACTCTTATAAGCCCTCTGGCACGAGCTTTCATTGCCCCAAACCTCACCAATGATTTTTTTTATTTTTTTATTTTTGAGACTACAGTGTTGTCGACGGATGTGTTGAGTTAGTTTTAATTGTTATTGTTGCGATTTGTGTCCTATAGGAGGAGTAAGATGCACCCCAAATATATGTCCGTCCGGTTGATGCCAATAAAGTCCTGCAACTATGGTCACGCAAACCAATTCTGAGCGTCTTATGATCTGGAGAATACGGTAGGCGATTTCAATTATAGTACGGTCTGCAAAATAATCGATTATTGAATCGATTTGCTAGAGTACAGGGAATCGTTACAATTCCCCCGCCTGCCTTTTGGGGCGTCGCGGTAGCGAGATGTTAACTACCTCGTCTGGTGTACAGGAGGTCGTGGATTCGATCCTGACCCTGACGCCTGCTGCTGTATATTTGGAGTCTGTGGTGTCTCTCTATCTATCATCACGGTGGCTAGGAGATGTTAACTACCTCGCCTGGTATACAGGAGGTCGTGGGTTCGATCCCGACCCTGACGCCTGCTGCTGTATATTTGGAGTCTGCGGTGTCTCTCTATCATCATCACGGTGGCTATGAGATGTTAACTACCTCGCCTGGTACGCAGGATGTCGTGGGCTCGATCCCGACCCTGACGCCTGCTGCTGTATATTTGGAGTCTGCGGTGTCTCTCTCTCTCTATCTATCATCACGGTGGCTAGGAGATGTTGACTATTTCGCCGGGTACACAGGACGGCGTGGGTTCGATCCCGACCCTGACGCCTGCTGCTGTATATTTGGATTTTGTGTGTCTCTCTCTCCCCGTGGTCGCATGGATTTTTCTCACGGTCCTCCTGTTTTTCCTCCACATTTAGAATCAACATCACGGCGTTTAGAGTATTTGGATACTATAAATGTCCACGTGACAATCCACTTCGACGAGGCTATCATTTGTGATATCCAGGTCGCTTCTGACAGAGTTGTACAGCTCAGTAGGTCTTATCTGGTAAAATACAAAAAAAATTGTTTGTTTTGTTCCCGAGCAAGTTGCTCTTCACTAACCCGCACTGACCAGCGTGGTTCAAGTGTGGTCAAACGACTCCCGTGACCTACACCGCTCATCTCATCCAGCAGTGGGTTGACTAAGTGCTGTGAATGGCAATGTAATGAAAACACAGGGGATGTCTTAATATTTGGGAAAACAGAAAAAAACACATCTCAAAAAGCATCACATTCTTTGGGTCTTTCGGTAAAGTCACGTAGATAGGTTATTTTCTTTTAACCTATCTACGTGACTTTACCGAAAGACCAAAAGAATATGAATGCCTGCAGTCACGAATGCTCTAAGTCAATAAAAAGCATCACCATGTGTGGCCTGTGCCTGTAATTATCTTAAGGTCGTTGGATACCAACGGTGCTATAATAATATCAATCGACTGCTGGATGAAGGCCTTCCCTACGCCACACCGTTTCTGTTGCGAGTTGAGCACACTTCACCACGCTGGTCAATGTGGGTTGCTGAAGAGCAAATTGCTCAGGACACAATTTCTTTTGTTTGCATTTGACTGCAAGTATTGTGGTTAATGTTGATTCCTTGCAAAAGGTGTCAGTTTTGTTGCCAGAAAAAAGGGGAAACCCCTATTAGTATAGTAATTTTTATTATTTTACCAGGTAAGGCCCCGTGAGGGCCCACCAGGACTGGCTCGGATATCGCGCGCCCACTGATGTTCGCCGGGAATTGAAGAGTCGGGGGTGCGGTTCGGTGCGCCGGAGGGCCTCAAGGAGCTACTCGCTGTTCAATGCGGCCCTGCGTAGTTTGGGCGAGCGTTGGCCAACACATCCAGGCGGTGGGAAGGCGCGGTGCCACCAGGGCTGCTCGACCTTCAACCCCGTGGCATCAGCTGGCGTCGTCGCTCAGCGAGAGGAGCTTCGCGTCCACCCCGGACGCCCTCGTCTCGCTCATTGGGGGGGGGCATCGCCACATCGCTGCTGCTTCCTGGCGTTATTTACTAGGGCTGGTTGTTTAGTAACTGCAGCTACATACTATAAACATTCCTTCCCTTTGTTAATGCTACCCCCATCCCCTCCCTTTGATGCTGCTAATCCTGCATCATGCACGGGCATACTATGACTTTGAAACCCCCCGCCCTCCTCCTACGCATTTTCCATAAATATGCTAAATTCCTCTTGATATGCAAATTATTATGTCAAGGCGCTCTTCTTCCCACCTCCCCCCCTCCAACCCAGCTTAAATATACGCTCCAAGCTTGGTGGTGTTTCATTCTTCACCTGAGGACGGCTGCTTGCGTTGTGGCCGAAACGTCGTGAGAATTATTTTATTATGTTTTATTTTTATTATTTTATTACTTCCCTTCTACGTGACTTTACCGAAAGAACCAAGCAGAAGAGGACTGAACGGTTTGGGGAAAATATCTAATTGCGATTTTTCTGACATTGCGATTTGATTTGCCAATTTTTTTAAGTCAAGCTTCAGTTCAATATTCACTGTGTACTAGATTTAAAACATGTGATGGAGCATTACCACATGATGCCATCGAAATATGAACTGCTCTATATATTATAATGCAAGGATGAGAACTTGATAGATATGAATAGCTTCCAACATGTGTTTATTAATATGTTTTAATTGAAATAGAACAGTCTTGATTTTAAGCTTTCGTAACTGCAGGAATCTATACTCTTTTGTTCTTTTGGTAAAGTCACGTAGGTAGAAAAATAATAGATCATGACGTTCATAATCAACGATTTTTGGGTTTAGATCGCGTTATTTATAAATGTGTCGTAACCCTCCACCACCCGACACGGCCAATCAGTAAAAAAAGTGTCACGTTGACAAAAGACAAATAGTTCACTGCTTTAGCCCACCGGTGTGTTGAAGCGTGAAACCACAACATTTACAATTTGAGTACGACGTTTCGCTGGTAATTGCGATTTAAGGTTTTTATTTCCTTTCAAGCAGGAGCAGGCCTCTGCTTTGTACAGCCAAAAGGACCGGAAAAACCACACAAACGTAACGGGAACAGGGGATCCCCTTCACTGCCGACGCACCGAGCTACGCCGCGTTCAAGTTCCCCTCTTTTACACCCTTCACTCAAAAAAACAAAAAATTCACCGTCGCAAAAAAAAGGGGGGGGGGGGTGCGTTCATCCACTCATTCTCGAAAGGGGGGGGGGGGGTCGTTTCGAATTAGCCCATCCCGCACTTGGGCAGCGGCCACCGCCACTTCGCGCCCGTGGCTGCTCCGCCCGCTGTCGCCCGCTCCACCTCCACCACCCTCTCCAACAGCCCCCTGGCCAGTCGGCACACCTCGGGAGGCGACATATAGGCGCCCTTAATCAGTTTCTGGCGCGCCATCCACAGGGCCTCTTTTACGGCACCTATGACGGCCCATGCCTGAGCCCAGACCCCACCCGCTCTCTGCCTGAACATCCCCCAAATCATATTAGGCGCTGTAGCCTTTACGGGGCAAAAATGGGACAGCAGGGGTCGGCTTAACTCCCACACCTCCTGGGCAAATGGGCACTGTACGAGGGCATGAGCAGCGCTCTCTCCCAGGCCGCAGCCTCTCGGGCAATCAGGTGAGCGGGCCAATCTGCGGGAGCACATAAATAGTCTGCACTCCAGCCTGTCCCATGCGGCCAGCCAGGATAAGTCCCGCTGCCTTTTGGTCAGGGCTGCCGATGCTACGTTTTCCCAAATTTGTCGTGCCCGGGTACCCCGAGCACCCGGCACCTCTGTGCAGACCTCCTTTTTCGACATTTCCGCCAGGACTTCCCTGGGAACCCACGACCCCCGCGTCCGGTCCGGCTCATACTTCGCGATGTATTCATTTACCGTGGTGCACAACCACCCCTGAGGCCAAGCCAGGGGGGTGCTGCGCGGCAACGACGCCATGCTTAGCCGTCTCAGGAGCCACGCCAGTCTATACCGAACATAATATGAGGCTTTCACCTGGAGCCCATTGGAGAAATATAGTCGCAGCGTATTACAAACAAAAATCGTGTTAAGGATGCACACGACATTCGGGGCCCCCCTCCCACCGTTCTCAGCACGTTTGTACATTGTTTCTCTCTTCACTCGGTCCATCCCTCCCCCCCAGATGAACTTGAAAAACAGGCGCTCCAACCTTTTTGCCATTTGCGCCCCTGGCGGGAACACGTAAGCCAGGTAGATGAGTACCGGGAGGATTTCCACCCTCAAAACTAACACTCTACCTTCCATTGAGAGGCGCCTGTCTGCCCAACCAGCCAGCCTGCCTCTCACCATGCACTCTTTTCCCCGCCAATTCTTAGTCGCCGAGTCCTCCCTATAGAACGTGACTCCTAAGATTTTGATACCCTCACCCTGGACCGTTATACCTGGCGGGCGGCCCTCAAATAACCTGGGGTCACCGAATATCAGCAGCTCACTTTTGCTTACATTCACCTTTAATCCTGAGGCCAAAAATAATCTATCCGCAAGTCTTAGGGCCTCCCATACTGAAGCAACATTCCCACAGAAAATGACAACATCGTCCATATACGTTGCAATTTTTGCTGGTTCCGCACACCCTGGCATGCTCACCCCTCTAATCAGCCGACTTCCCCTGACAGCCTGGGAAAAAGGCTCCACGCACATTATGAATAACACCGGCGACATCGGGCACCCCTGCCGCACACCGGACCCAATTGGAAACCCTTCCGAGAGGACTCCATTTATTAGCAGGCTACCTGTGAGTTTATGATATAGCTTCCCTATCCAGTCTATAAGCTGTTTCCCCACCCCCATTTGCCTCAAAACCGCGAACAAATAATCGTGCGAGATGCTATCAAATGCCTTCTCCTGATCCAAACTGAGTAGACCCAATGAATTACCCCTCTCCACAGTGGTTTCCACCACCTCCCTCAACAGAACGAGGGTATCGGATATCCGCCTGCCCGGAACCGCACACTTCTGGTCCGACCCCACCACCTCCCCTACCACCTTCCCCAGGCGCGCCGCGATAACTTTGGCCAGGATTTTATAATCGGTGTTCAGCAGGGTGATCGGGCGCCAGCTCCCGAGGTCGCTGCGCTCCCCCTTCCCCTTGTATATAAGGGTTATGACCCCTCTAGTCATTGAATCTGGCACAGGGCCTTCCTCCGTAATTTCCTTATACATCTGCCACATGTCGTCCCTGAGGGTACTCCAAAACGTAACATAGAATTCGGCCGGTATCCCATCTAAACCTGGTGCACTGTGCCGACGTAATCCCCCCACCACCTCATCCAATTCTGCCCTCTGGATATGCTTGTTTATCTCCTCTGGAGCCTCAATAACCCTATCTACCCCCCCTAGCAGTGTGCTCCGCGCCCCCTCATCTGACGGCCTGCTCCTGTACAATTCCTTGTAGTAACCCCTGGCGGCCTCCGTTATCCCCTCTGTGTTCTTGAGTCTACCTAACCTGGGACAAACCAATTCTCGGATTGTGTTGTCCGCTTTCCTGCACTTCTTAAAGAAAAAACGTGTGCAACGCTCACCCTCCTCGACCGCCTTCACCCGAGCCCTGAATGCAAGTTGCGCGGCCTGCTTCTCCCACACCGCAGAGATCCTATCTTTTAGTTGCTTTATTTCTCCCATGACGGGGAATCCCAGTTCCATCAGTTTATATGCTCCCTCCAATCTCTCATTCAATCCCCGCAACTCAACCCCTACGCTCCTCCTTCTACTCTGGGACTGGAAAAAGGACTTAATTCGCCCCTTCACCATTCCCCACCATTCAGCTATCGTGCCAAAGCAGCACCGCAGGCTCCTCCATTCCTCGTACTGCCTGACAAATTCCTCCACCACCTTTTTGTCCTCCAGCAGTCCCGAGTTCATGCGCCAGATTCCCCTTCCCAACCTCAGCCCATCTGGGATTCTGAGCCCCCCCGCTATCATCTTATGGTCAGAAAAAGAGAAAGGTTCGTTTTCCACTCTCTCCACTTTAACCTTGGCAGAGACAAAGAGGAAATCAATCCTCGAGTGTGCGGTTCCCAAACAACTCGACCACGTGAACCCTGGTCGCTTTGGGTGTAACGACCGGTAAGCGTCAATCAAATCAAAATCTCCAACCAAAGCCCCCAGCCTCCTAGAGGAGGGGTCCAACTTTCGACATCCGGCGACTGGCCGCGTGTCCGCCAGGGTTAGAGGGCAATTAAAATCACCCCCCATGACGATGTGTCTTCGTGTTAGCAGCAAGGCTGCCACGTTCTCTAGCAACTCCACACGTTCCGGAGAGCCTGTGGGGGCGTACACATTGATCAGCCGGACCGCCGCCCCACCATATGCAACATCGACATAGTGGAGTCGTCCCGGGACCACTTCTCGGGCCTCCTGCACCTCTATGTTCTTTCTACCTAGGAGGATAACCACTCCTGAGCACCTATTAACATTGCTTCCGGACCAGAAGCAGTGTCCCTCCCAGTCCCTAGCCAGATCCTCTCGACCAAGGGAGTATGGCAAGTGGCACTCCTGTAAAAAGTAAACGTCCTTTTTCAGGGACCGTAGATAATGTAGAATGGCCCCCCTCCTAGCCCTGCCCCACATTCCCCTCACGTTTACTGATGCTACGGTAAGGTCCATACCCAGAATTGTCTCTCCCTACCCAGACCCGTCGTCCAATAGTTCATACAGGTTTGTGTCAGCCAATCCCTGCAATTGTTCCCCTCTCCTAGGCTCCTTGGGCAGCCCTCTTCCCTGGTTGGTCTTAGCCGCCACAGCACCATCTTCCGACGACCTCGCGTCTATCGAGGAGTCTGTTGCCTCCAGGTCCCGTTTGCGGGTCGACCTCGCTGGGCCACGCGGCGCTTTCTGCTTCCTTTTCACCACCCTCTTGAATTTCTCCCTCCTGGTGCTCTCCCTCTGCTGCTCCTCTCCGTCTTCCCCCGCCTCCACCGCCTCCGCCCAGTCAACCACCGTTGGGTCGGGGGGTTTTCCCACGGGCTCCTCGTCCTTGTCCCCAGGGTGCTCCACCTGCCGCCCCGTGGGATCCGCGTCTTCCTCCGATGTCATCTCCCCCTCCTCCCTCTCGTCCTGCAGTGGCGTACCCTGCCTGCCCACCTCTCCACCCCCGTCCTCCATCTTCCCGCCGGGCTGCGTTGGCTTCAGCCCGTCCTCGGCCACCTCCCCTTCTCCATCCGACACCCTGCTCCTATGTGCGCGGACCTTATTTGCGTATGACAGCGGGCAGTCCCTGTACAGGTGGTCCTTATTCCCACATAGGTTGCACAATGCCGGGGCGCAGCATTCTGCCACAACGTGGTCCCGTGCCTTGCATCGGTAACATATCCGTGCCTCGCACGCTGCAGCCAGATGGCCACTCCCCCCACATCGCCTGCAGAGCTTCGGCTGCCCCGCATACACCACGTAGCCCCTATTGCCACCAATGTTCAGGGCGCTCGGGATGTGTTGCAGAGCCCCTTCTGCCGTTCCCAACCTCACTCGCCATTGCCTGGCGCCCGTCCAGATCCCTAACGAGTCTTGGACCCGCTTACTGTCCGATAGCACCAGGCAGTGCTGCCTCAGCCACACCTCGACGTCGTGGTCTGGCAGAGCTTCGTTGTACAAAAATATGGTGACCACTTTAGTATCGAGCTCAGAGAGCAGTTGGAGCTTCAGCAGTGACAGTGGCCGTTCCCCCGCCTTCTCCTCGAACGAAGTCATAAAACGCTGCAGTAAGTTGCTTGTCTTAAAGCTCACGTCAAAAGCCCTGCCACCTGGCAAGGCTATCAAGCAAAACAGATCTGCCGGATCCACCTTCAGAGTTTCGACCATCACTGACCGCACGAACCTCGGTCTGTCGATCGTGACCTCCTCTGGCACGTCCTCCTTAAAGGACACCCGCACGCAGTTATGCCTCTTAGCGTGTAGCGGGGTGAAGTTCCCTGCCGAACCTCCGCGCCACCGCCCTGCGCGCTCCTGGGGTCGCCCTGCCCCCACAGGTCCAGGACTTGCCTGGACCGCGTCGCTTTGGGCACCTTGCGCCTGCAGGCCCGCCGAGCTCGGTGCTTCCTCCGCCTCCTCTCCTGGGCTGGCCGACACCATCCCACTCCTCGTCGGCTCCTCTCCCTTCCTCGCCCGCTGCCACCAGGCGTCCTCCTCCGCTCGCCTCGAGGTCGACGCTCGCGCCTCGTCCCTCTCCTCTGCGGGTCTCCCTCCTCCAGGCCGTCTCATCGCACCATCCTCCGCCTCTTGGCTCACCACCCCGGATCGCTTGGTCGCCATGGCCCCGCGGGCCTGCGAGGCTGCCACTGGCCAGGCAGCCAGGGAGCCGAGACTAGACACGACACCAGCAGAGACACAGTAGATACAAACCAGCCGCAGCCGTGGCCCTCCTCATCGGGCAATTCGCCAGAATGGTGAGGCTCTGCTGTGTCTCCCGTTCTTATATAGAGCAGCAGCAGGGTGACGTCATCATTAACTCATTAACTCATCAGGTGCAAAGATTTGAGGGGGGGGGTTATTGTAATTATATACTTGATTAGTAATAAGGCTATTGTTACGATGCGAGTTGTAGATTAGTAATCATTTGGAATGTGTTCTATTGTGATTATGCTACATTAATAATCAGTTAGTGCTTGTTTCCCTTATAAGGAATTGTAATGCATCTTATTTAATAATACGCTTCCAGGCCGCACTAAGCCTGTAGCTGTCTGAGCGATTAAAGTTATTTCTGTTTCTCTCAATCTCAATGGATTCTCTAATTAGTCTTTGCCAGTAGTAACTAGTTTTACACAACACTTCAACGTTGTCAAAATCAATTGAGTGTCCCTGTTGACAAGCATGTTCTGCCACTGCCGACAGTTGTGTTTGCGATAGTTTAATATTTCTCTGGTGTTCTTTTAGTCTTACACTAACGTTACGCCCTGTCTGTCCAATATAGCATCTGCCACATACACAATTAATCCGATATACACCTTCTGTTGATAATTTAGGCAATTCGTCTTTAGTGCACGTTACTAGTTGTTGAATTTTGTGTACTGTACCAAATCTTACTGTAATGTTTTGCTTTTGCAAAACACGGGCTAATTTGTCAGTTACTCCTGAGATAAATGGTATTTTTATTGTTTTAATAATCTGATCGCTTTCAGCAGTGTTGCTTTGCGATCGTGATTTGGCATTTAGTGCTCTGTTAATTTGAGCATTATTGTAGCCATTCTGTCTTAGTGCTTCTTTAACATGTTTAATCTCTCTCACTAGACTTTCATCATCTGACACTGTTTTAGCCCGATGTATGAGCGTCTTGATTAGAGAGGATTTCTGAGCTGGGTGATGATGCGATTTCGCATTCAGATAGGCATCAGTGTGCGTTTGCTTTCTGTAAACGCTGTGTGTTATTTTACCATTTAGGCCATGCCCAAGTAAAATATCCAGGAACGGGAGTGTGTTATTCACCTCCATTTCCATGGTGAACTGAATGGCTGGGTTTTGTGCATTGAGATGATTTAGAAAATCGTTAAGTGTATCTTTACCATGTGGCCAGACAACCAAAGTGTCATCCACATATCTAAACCAAAAGATCATGACGTTTCGATCTTAACACAAGCAATCGTCACCAGGTGGGACAACCACATCAAGACTTTACGTGACTTTACCAAAAGAACCAAAGAGTATGAAATAGAACAATCACACATAAAACAATTGTTAAGTTAAATAAATAAAGTTATAATAATAATAAAACAATTCCAATAAGAAAGTAACAGGACTTTTCAAATCGCAAAAAATCACAGCCTTTGCGATTTGCCAATCGCATTGTTTCAACTTGCGATTTCGATTTGAAATCGATTAATCGTCCAGCCCTATGATTTACTCAGGACCCCGCCGGTCTCGTGTTCACCACTATCATCGCGGCTCTTTGATATATTGAGATTTGTTGAATTACCAAAATTCGATTAAAAAAAATGTCTCTTCCTGTTGTGGTCTAGGTTCCTTGACCCCCTCTGGTCTAGCGTACGCCAAGCGGTGTGTGCGTCAAGTGTTAACGTGTAAATGATACGCCCGGTTCAAGGCCGTAGCCATGGAGTCAACATTGGGGGGGGGGGGGGCAAATCTTCTAGGGGTCTGGGGGTCCCCCCCCCAGAAAAAAAAAAATCGAAAAAAAATTACTAACACACAGGATGGACTTTTCATTTTTTTTTTTACAATAATATCTAATAGTGTATTGTATTACATTGCTATGTTTTTTCTTTTTTTTTTACCATTTCTTGTTTCATTGTATGTAATGGCAGAGATTAGTGCTGAGCACCGACATTCATCGGTGCTCAGCACATGGCTGGAGAGCCTGCGTGGAGCTACACGGGGATCTTTGTCTTTGCACTTGGGCATGGGTGCAGAGACAAAGAGACCGAGGAGGCATCGCCACCCATTATTCTGGCTCTGAGCTTGAGCCGGACTTGAGCCCAACACTGCGATCTGCGTACGCATGCACGTACCCACATGTACCCGCACGTACCCACTCACTACCCACCCTCACCGCCAATGCAATGCAGCGATAATTAAAAGCAGTCCCAATGATTGCGCTGGCTAACCCAGACGCGGTTTGTAACAGTTTCATATTTAAAATGTCCAGCGTTATTTGTCGTGTTGTGTGTGTGTGTGTGTTGTCAAGTCTGCATCTCCCGGTGTTCTTTTTTGATGGGTGGTCGGTGGTGGTGACAGTGTTACAATGTGAATGCGTGGCCACGAGATCTGTCATCATCATCGCCATCATCACTGGTCATGGGCATTCCACTGCGAGATGAATGCCCCCTCCCCCCATCCTTCCTCGCCACCATGCACCGCAAACGCCGTCGCTGCCCTCCCACAACGCTGCGATGTAAGAACAATGACAATCAGCCCCTCGCGCCAGCCACTCGATGATGATTGCAGTGATATAAGATGCGTGTTGCGTGTGTGTTCGAGCGATGACGTGCATAGCAGACGCTCCATAAACCACTTGGCGCGGAGCTATTGTGTGTGTGTGCGTGCATCTCGTGGCGTCTTGTCAAGGTGGCATTAGCCAGAGACCATTTCACAATCCCCTGGGAATGACATCACCGCTGAGCAATGAATTAAAAAAAGACGAAGATACGCGTAATCGTTTATTTTTATATGCGGGGTTACACAACAATAGGCGTATTTAATCATCTCATTATTTGAAACGATGCACCGCAGCGCACCGTGAGTTTGTTTTTCATGCAATACGCTGCTGCTGTTGTTGTTGTTGTTTGTTGGCTGTGACGAGAGACCCGTTGTTTAGAGAGGGTTGCTGCGACCGGTAATATCTGGGTAAAATCGACAGCGTTTGTTTTACTTAGGGAAATACCGCGCCGCATAATATGAATGTCTAGCAGGCGATTGGGCCGATAGACTAAAACAACATTTAATGTAGAGATACAGCAGAACGGGAGGATATTTATTGATCGTATAACATGAACATTGTAAATTGCCACAACTGAATTCAACATCGGTAGCAATCCCCAATGGCCATCGACACGAAGCGGGCACACAGTTGTTCTTGTTGTTGTCTGGATTACACCTTGTATGTTGTATGTATGTCGCCTGATGATGCCAGTTGTAATTACTGGCGAAACGTCGTACTCTAATTGCAAATGTTGTGGGCTTACTCTCCAACACACCGGCGTGCTGTACTAGTAAGGAATTGCCATGTTTTGTTTACGCGACAACCCTTACTCATTGGCTGTAGGGTGTTGGTGGGTTTAACGACACATTTATATTAACGCGATCTAACCCAAAACAACCTCTATTGTGGATCATATTGGTCGCGAAAGCCTGCGTGCTAAGCTGATGTTGAACTTTTTTAAAGCCAAACGTGCCAACAATCGGAGGTGCGTGGGAAGGAAAACATTTGCATTTAGCGCCAGTAACCAAACACCAAAGGGCACATTCTGGCATCTGTTGCTTTATTCATATAAACAAATATGTCATACAAAACCGAATATAATTAAAATAAAACCCAACCCTTATTGACCGTCACGCGCCCCCTGTGTTAAATGTCGCAATACTTCGACAATCTGTGAGTGGCTACTTGCCTGGACCGTCGTGAGATGTGAGGTTTTTTTCTGGGGTAAACGCGCGTGGGCAACAATATTTTCGATAGTAAACACTGCTACTGTACTAAATTCACACAATGGTGACACTTTTTGTACAATCTCTGGTCTCCTTCATACGGCTTTTATTTCACGTAGAACAGCAACTATAACGATCAGCGACCCGAGTTCGATTCTCGCTCACGGCCAACACCAGTTGACGATTATCTGAACCGGTCCTGGGCCTCCCCTAGGTCGACTCAGCCTCAAATGAGTGCCTGGTGCGGCGTGCAAACATCGCCACTGGGGAGACAAAGGCGGCCGGGCGTGGTGATGGGGAATAACAACACTAACATTTTGTGTATCGGGGATTGAGTCGTTAAATGTTCCATGTTTTTTGTTAAAAATAATTTCCCACTTGTGCACAATCAAGTGCCCGCATCTGCTGCAATGGTTTGCGTGCGGATGCGGTTTCGGGGGTTGTGGGCCCATGAACTTCGTGATGGATCAAAGCCGAGGGGGGGGGTGGGATCCTCTGGGATGGATCGTATCGAGGGGAGATAGTGGAAAGCGGCTGATTGTGAATCGAGCTGAGTAGGGTGGTGGTGGTGGTGGGGGGGTAGAGGTTCATTGTTGGGTTTGAATCTCCCGCTCCCGTACAGCATCATCCTCTTGCGCTCGTTAGCGGCTGGCAAATGCTCAGGCACCCTGCGAGGGAGACGTAGGATGCTCCTGTGTCCGCTGCGCCCTACATTACGGTAATTGGTATCGTAGGTCACCGCGGGGTGGGGGGAGGGCACTTCGAGCGGTGTCACCCGCAATTAACCACTTCCCCGAACGCCACCACCTCTCCTCTCCAGCTGTGAGCGCCACACGACGTCAACTAACAGGCGCCAGGTGCCCGCGGTGGGCGGTGGTGGTGGTGGTAGAGGCGACGGTGGTCTTGGTGATAGTGGCTGTGGTGGTGGTGGTACTAGCCATGGTCGTGGCTGTGGTGACACTGGTGGTGGTGACTTTGGTGAAACTGCTCGTGGTGGTGGCTGTGGTGACATTGGTGGTGGTGACTTTGGTGAAACTGCTCGTGGTGGTGGCTGTGGTGACATTTGTGGTGGTGCCTGTGGTGGTGATGCTGGTGACGGTGGTGGCTGTGGTGATGTTGGTGGTGTTGGTGGCTGTGGTGATACTGGTGGTGGCTGTGGTGATGTTGGTGGTGGTGGCTGTGGTGATGTTGGTGGTGGTGGCTGTAGTGATACTGGTGGTGGTGGTAGAGGCAATGCTGAGACTGGTAGTCGTAGTAATGTAACATGGTGACGATGGTGGTGGTGTCGGTTGGGGGAGCGGTGGTGCAGCGGTTAGCGTAGTGCTGCCTTACGAACCGCCGCGACCCGAGTTCGATTCTCGCTCACGGCCAACACCAGTGACGATTATCTGAACGGGACCTGGGCCTCCACCCTAGGTCTACTCAGCCTCAAAAACTAATACCTGGTGCGATGTGTCAACAACGCCACTGGGGGAGACAAAGGCGGCCGGGCGTGCCGTGCCGGCCTTCATAGGTGCTACAACAGTGTGTTAAAGTCTACACGGGGTGATCTTTGTCTTCTTGCTGTTGTTGTTGGTGGTGGTGGTGGTTGTCACGGTTAATTGAGACGACGGTGCCTGTTGCACTCGATGGGTGTGGCTGCAACCGGAGACTTCTTCGCTTGCAGGGCCCAATCGGCACGTGATGAGCCACGTGATGCACGTGCGGTTTGCCAATGGCAGATAACAAAATGCCACGATTCCCTCTCTCTCTGAAAATGGAATGTCAAATATTCTGCACGATTGTACCCGCCGTGACGTGACATTTTAAAGAGCGACCTTCCCACGCAACGTCTGCTCACTCGGTCGAGCAATTATCGCGAATAGAATAACCGTGGCAGTGTTTTACACAAGTGCTAGCTTGCTCCTAAAAATGTTTCGTGCGGGTGAGAAATCCCATTCAACCGTTGCACTGCTCGTGTGTGTGTGTGTAATTGATATGTTCCACGCGTGTATTGGATAGGAAACAATGGCATATGTACGGCAACGCTGTTTGTTCGCGGTTGGGTGAGCTCATAGGGTGGGTACGGCGGGGTCTTCCCGTCGTTACGTCTCCCTCTTGTGGACGCCGAGGCATCGAACGTTCAGCGAATGCCTCTGGGAATCAGAATCATGATCATGGGAGGAAGACTGGTTTGGGATGATGGAATTGGTGGGGGTGGTGAGATCGTGCGATGGTTGGATGGGTGGCATACCGTGTCAACTCATATGGTTCTACACGTATTCTTGTACACTACACTATACACTACACTACTATACACTACACTGCTATACCGTGTCAACCCATACGGTTTACCACGTATTCTTGTACACTACACTATACACTACACTACTATACACTACATTGCTATACCGTGTCAACCCATACGGTTTACCCCGTATTCTTGTACACTACACTATACACTACACTACTATACACTACACTGCTATACCGTGTCAACCCACACGGTTTACCCTGTATTCTTGTACACTACACTATACACTACACTACTATACACTACACTGCTATACCGTGTCAACCAACACGGTTTACCCCGTATTCTTGTACACTACACTATACACTACACTACTATACACTACACTGCTATACCGTGTCAACCAACACGGTTTACCCCGTATTCTTGTACAGGGAAATTTAGTTTTCAAATCCATACGACGTATAGCCGTTTCAATGTGGGCAAAATATTTTTTTTATTATGAAAAACATGTTTTTGTCTATTTGTTTGTGTTTCTCCCTTGTGTTGGGACTTTATAGGATGAACGTTGAGATTTATTAGGGCACGGGGTGACCAATAAGGTCTGAATTTGTCTGTAATAAGGCAGGGCACTGACAAGGGGTTGACAGCTATGTGGTGGGATGGCTGGAAAGTGGGGGTGGATGAATGGTTGGATGGTGAAGTGGTTGGATGGTGAAGTGTTTGGATAATGGGATAGTGGGTGGGTGATCAAAATATGTGGCTCAAGAGCTCGTGAGCTATTGCGCTGGTTGCCCGACTAAGTCTTAACATTTTTAAATAGTTGTGCATTGCTAATTGAGAGGTATACCACACGGCTCGTAAATAATTTCAGCAGTTTGGAAGTCAAGTGCAGGGGGAATTAGGAACTCGTGTGGTGAGCAGTTCTGCATTCAGAAGTTAAAGTTCGTCAAACAATTTCCCATTTTCTGGGGATATGCTGAAAATGTCCCCCCCCCCCCCCCCAAAAATATATTGCTATAAAATAGATGTCTGTTCATGTGGTTATGGTTATACTTTATAAATCCCTAATCTCTGCCATTACATACAATGAAACAATAAAAGGTAAAAAAAGAAAAAAACAGAGCAATGTAATACAATACACTATTAGACATTATTGTTAAAATAAATAAAAAGTGCATCCTATGTGTTAGTGAATTTGTTAAATATTTTAGGCAGGAAATGAGTTTTCAAATTTAGATTTTTTTTCTGGTGGGGGACACCCCCAGACACCCTGGAAGATTAGGCCCCCCCCCCCCCCCCCCAATGTTGACTCCATGGCTACGGCCTTGAGGATCGGTGCAAGCTTCCCGTGGCTACATTGACAGCGCAGTTCGGGTGTAGACGCCGAGCGGGTGTGTTGCTGTTGTGCAACACGGCTCTCCGGTGTGTTTCTGGGTTGTAACGACAAAGTCGTGCCACCTCGGCACGTGCAGATCGGTTGCCTTTTCCTAGCGAGCGGTTGGCTCGTAGACTCCCAGCGGCTTCTTCTTGCTGTTCTTCCTCTTTCGTATGGCAAGATGAACTTTCAGCAACGTTATCGGTGTGGATATTGTGGCGATTAAGCCGTTCAGGAGTTCTCCCTGGAGGCTTGGCGAATGTCGGTGATAATTGCACCTTAGTTGGTGGTGCAGGGGGCCGCGTGGGATCACGCGATCCGTGGTCTGTGTATTGGCGCTTGAAGCGGGCAGTGTGATGTCGCGTGACCCTTTGGTCTGGCTCTGGTAGCCGCGGTCACATTGCGAATTGTTCTTCGTTTGTTCTTCATTCCAGCGGCTGATTTTGGTGGAGGCGTTGGATCCGCGTGTCGTGGATTGAGCCGAGGCGGGAGGCGACTGCACGGACGTACGGCGAGCCTGGGAGCGCCGCACGCACGAACTGGCCCACGTGTACTGACGAGGCGCGTTTGTTGAATCCCTTTTGGGCTGTTTGGGCCGCTTCGTCCGTGCCCACGACGTCCCCCCCCCCACCCCGAGCCTCGCCGCACGCCCCAACAGACTTCGAGAAGGTTGGCAGACAGTTTATTTCCCTTTCGATAATTGCTTCAATTTGTAACGTAATTTTTGTAAACTATCACGACCGCCACGAATATCAAAATTGTACTTGTGCCGCAGCTTACATCTTTCAAACGTGTGTGTGAGGTTCGTGTGCGTGTGTTTCTGAGGTTTGTGCGTGTGTGGTTTGTGTGCGTGTCAGTTTTTTGCGTGCGTGTTGAGGTTTTTGCGTGCGTGTGTTGAGGTTTTTGCGTGCGTGTGAGGCTTGCTTGTGCGTGTGTGAGGTTTTTTTTTCGTTTGATAATATATGTAAGAATTTGTGGCGCAGTGGTTATTGCACTGCGCCATTAACCTCGGCGACCTGAGTTCGATTCCTGGGCACGGCTAGCATCAATACATCAATGGCGGCGAGCGAAACCCTCCCCCCTCTTCACCAAACCCCACTGACCAGCGTGGTGAAGTATGGTCAAACAACCCCCATGACCAGAACGAGGCCTTCACCCGGCAGTCGATTGACAAACAGCTGTAAATTACAATCATTCATTATCAACACCGTCTTCAACCGTGGTCAATCCACCGCTCGACTGAAGGCATCTCCAAGCTGCCGCGGTGACGCAATCCACCCAGCGCACGCACGCGAGCCAATTTCATCGCTCCGTCTCCTCCCTGGCGATCACCCCACCCCCCCCTCCGCTCCCCCATCTCGGACGCGTGCAACCACAAAACAATAAGAAATGAGACAAAATAAGGAATCACAGCTGGCCAATTTTGGCGAGGCAGTCACGGAATTCGACCAGCTCGGCGATGTTCCCGTCCAGCGTGCGGAGCCAGCCGTCAATCTCCCGTCCGGCCGCCTCCTTCTTCCTCTGCCTCTCCGAGAGCTCCTCCTTCAGCGCGCTCGCTCGCTTCTGCAGCTCCGCGTTCTTCTGCTCCGTCTCCTGAGCAAAGCGAGCACGCCGGTGGCAGAAAGCGGTTGGTGGCGCGGGTGGCACAGGTGGCACGGGCGGTCCTGGTTACACGGAATTAAACAGGGCCCCCCTGTGCAATTCCCCGCTCCCTCTCTTTGTAGCCCAGCGTGTGGGACCTCCTTCTGGCCCGTGGGCTCCGGTGCAGCTGCACCGCCTGCACACTCGATAGCTGTGGCCCTGCTATCTGATTAGAATTCAAGTCATGGATTACGGCTGCCGATTACTGCGTTTGACTAACTCGGGCATTCTGCGGCGGTTGTGAAAATCGATCTCTCCCCTGCTCCCGCTCGTCACCAATTTTTTGTCGATTCATCGACCTCATCGACCAATCGTCCCGAGCTCGAGAAGTAAATAAGGCCCGGCTCCCGTTTCCCTCGTAAGCCGCCGTCTGGGGCCGGCGCCCCGGTGCAGTTGCACCGCCTGCGTATCTGATCGCCACGCCGAACCCTCATAGGCGGTGGCGGTGGCGCGGGTTCGTTCGCACGTCCCTTCGATCGAATGTCGCGAGGGAATTGAATTGAGCGCCTGGAGAAAATTCCAAGTTAACCCACAAACACGAACCGAGCTGACGATCAAACCAGTCGCGATGCCCGACGATTCGCTGCACTTGCTGGGGGCCTTTTTCAGGAAGTACAGTTTGAACCACTGAATTGAGATAGCAGCATTGAATTCAACTCCCGAAGATGCTCCCGGTACGTGGAGCAAAACGTCGGGCGTGACGCCGAACCACGTGTGGTGCCACCTGGAAACTTATCGCAAAGATAAACGCAGCCGGTTGTTCTATAACGCGATAGTTGCGTCCCTGAAGAACACCGCGTTAGAGAACAGACTGCTTAGCGCAACCGCAAAGACCCACGTGGTCATCTTCTTGGTTCTTTCGGTAAAGTCACGTTTAAGGGAAGTAATAAAATAATAAAAATAAAACATAATAAAATAATTCTCACGACGTTTCGGCCACAACGCAAGCAGCCGTCCTCAGCCGACCTCAGGTGAAGACCAGGTCTGTTGGTGTTTCATTCAGACTATGTCTCCCCGACAGACCTGGTCTTCACCTGAGGACGGCTGCTTGCGTTGTGGCCGAAACGTCGTGAGAATTATTTTATTATGTTTGATTATTATTTTATTATTTCCCTTCTACGTGACTTTACCGAAAGAACCAAGAAGATGAATCCCTGCAGTCACGAAAGCTTTAAATCGAAAACCCCACGTGGTCGTAAGGATTCGAGACGTAGGGATTGGAGATGTAATAATCCCCACCAGCGATTCACGATTGATTTTCACGAGTCGAGGGTGGATCCTCGTTGTTTTGATGTCTCTTGCGTGCTGCTTTGTTTTTGTTTCTAGATTTGAAGCTTTTGCGACTGCGAGGATTCATACTCTTAGGTTTTTCGGTAAAATCACGTAGGTAAAAAATAAATAATAAGTAATATATTTGAAAAAAATCTATTATTTTTTACATACGTGACTTTACCGAAAAACCTAAGAGTATTGTTATTGTTTGTTTTACATGTTGCGTCTTTTTTGTGCTCCGTCTTGTGCGTTCTGTCAGCTTAATGGTGCACTGGCAGGTACTTTGTTTACATTCTCAAACATGGATTGATGAATCATTTGTTGCGAGCTTCATTGGCATAATAATCAATTTCGATCGATGCATTTTTTGCATGCTGCGTGATCTTTTTTTTGCATGTAGGGGTACTTTTTATTGAGTTATTTTAGCCTTCTTCCCCTTGCTCCACCGATTGTACCATCGGCGTCGCTCCTGGGACAAAGTGTCTACTTGTGCATCGCCTCTGCGATAGACAAAAACTCACGGAAGGTGACATCACAGAACTGCTTCGAGTTCCCTTGTCGTGGCCTCTATCCATGCGCTAATGGTCGACCCACGTGCCTGGCCTCAGGGAGATGTTGGCCCTGGGATGTCGAACTCTCGGAGGGAGAATCTACGGCAGCTCAGCCAGCACGCTGTGACCTGAGTTGAATAATGACAGGGCCCAGCGCTTTCACGGCCGGTTTGCCGCTAAGAATAATGGACAATTCGATCATTTTTAATTCTCAGAGCTGGAACGCGGCCACAGTGTGTTACAAAACCAAAAGCGAATATGATCGGGAAAGTTTTTGTTGTTTTTCACGTGCAGTCATTGGTGACTGGGCTGAGACCATCAACACACAACCACTTGAGAACCCGGCTTTATCAGGGGTCACTGCTCACATTCAAAAACCCAAGAACTCAGCCGTTGCCATCTTCAGCGCTCTGACTCGAGTCTCCAGGCCACCACGATGCCCTTGCAGTTATGAACACGGGCGCATAGCGGGTTGCGCTCTCTTGTGAACTGCGTCGTGGGCTACTTTCTAAATGTGGAGGGAAAAGCCAGAGGACGCCGGAGATAAATCCACGCAATTATGGGGAGAACATGCAAATATACAGGGTAGGCATCGAACCCACGACCTCCTGTATACCAGGCGAGGTAGTTAACATCTTGCCACCAGTAAGCCTCTTTGACTATATGTCATTCCACCCCTACAAATGTAAAGTGTGTTTCACACACCCCATTGACCACGCGGCCTTCTGGGAGTGAGTCATATCAGCAGCATTGGTTCAGCACAAGCAGCAGTCTGTGCCGGCTTCGACATTTCAGTGTCTCAGAGTTTCGCTCGCATCGAACCAAAGCCGATGAAATGATGCACTCCAAGAAGAAGGTCGCGTGGCCGATGGGATGTGTGAGAAACACTTTAATTTGTTGTTGTTGTCGTTGTTGTCGTGTGGAAGGACAGTTATGTGAAGGAGGAGAATTGTCCGTTTCCTGCGACGTCGCTTCTGCTGTTCGCCACAGCGTCTGCTCACGTGCATCGTGCGTTCGGCTCCAGCTGCGACGGCCACCCCTTAATTGTTCACATTTTCTGTGCGATTTGGTCAAATCCCCTCCAACTATTGCAGACGGATCGCCCATCGCCGAGCGAAGCTGCCGCCCGCAGACACTCCGAGGTTGCCCCCCAGCCTGCCCCGCGTGGGGGAAGCTGCCGTACCCGAGGGGGGGGGGGGGGGTTCCCTCCTAGTCGTCCGCTACAGGTGAGGCAGCCTCGTCCAGGCAGGGGAGGTGGAGGACGAGGAGAAGGGAGGGGGAGGAGGAGGGGGGGAGGAGGAGGAGGAGGAGGGAGGAGGACCTTCTCACCTTGATCTTCTGCAGATTCCTCTCAGCCTCCTCCTTCATCTCCTTCACCTCCTCGTGTCTCTGCGTGAGCAGCGCTCGCTCCTGCAAGAGGGCCACGCGTCGCACGCACGCTGCATTGTGGTGGTGGTGGTGCGGGTTGGGTGGGGTGGCCGGGTCCCCCGAGCGTGGGGGGCGGTGCGGCGTTCCACGCGTCGGGTGGGCCACTACACCAACCCGCATATCTCTTCACCCGCCACCCCCTCCCCCAATAGTCCTTGGTAAAAGGACTCGCAGATTGACTTACATTGGGTAAAGCCACGCAGCAACATCACCCCCTAAACTGTGAAGCTACCGCAAGCCGTGGCCGTCTGTCAAGCGAAGCGCCTTCGTGACACAGCCTTGCGCTACGAGAATGACGCGGATAGCAAATGAGCCGACGGCTTTCGTGTGAATTATTATTGTTATTGCGACTTGTTTACCCGGTAAGGTCTCGCAGAGACTTAAGGCCTTTTCTTCATCAGGATCCTGCTCCCGCTCGGTTTTCGCAGTAGGAGGCAGTCGATCGCGACGAGTTTTAATTTACGGGTGTAATTTTTCCCATTTCGCAAATTTGGCTCGTGATGTGCTCGCACGCAATGGCCTACCCTTCAAATAACGTCACGTTTTTTTTTTTAACGTCCGCAGGCGACGCGTATTTTACAGTCGGTGCACCCGCAGCATTAACCGGTGCCGCCTGCCGGATTCGAACCGCGAACCTCCCCAACAAACTATAAAAAAAAACATTTACCAGGTAAGCGGGGGACGCGCTACCGCTGTGCCACGTCGTCGCCCATGCCGGGCCGACTACCCGTCTGGGAAAGCGCAGCAGCGCCTTCGCGAGACGGCCGCCTGTGCTCCTGAGCGTGGCGCCAGTGGCCGAAGGCGTCGAGTGGCCGAAGCCGCCTACCTGCTCCTTCTCGCTGATCTGGAACTCCAGCTCCTGCGCGTGCCGGCTCAGCTGCGCGTTGCTCGCCAGCAGGCGGTCGGCCTCCGCGCGCCGCCGCTCCAGCTCGTTCACCTGCGCAGGCGCAAACGCCACCGCTCACTCACCCACTAACCCACTCACCCACCCACTCACCCACTCGCCCACTCACTCACTCACCCACTCACCCACCCACTCACTCACCCACTCACCCACCCACTCACCCACTCACTCACTCACCCACCCACCCACTCACTCACTCACTCACCCACCCACCCACCCACTCACCCACCCACCCACCCACCCACCCACCCACCCACCCACCCACCCACTCACCCACCCACCCACCCACTCACCCACCCACCCACTCACTCACTCACCCACCCACCCACCCACCCACCCACTCACTCACCCACTCACCCACCCACCCACTCACTCACTCACCCACCCACTCACCCACTCACTCACCCACCCACCCACCCACTCACTCACTCACCCACTCACCCACCCACTCACTCACTCACCCACCCACCCACTCACTCACCCACCCACTCACTCACTCACTCACTCACCCACCCACCCACTCACTCACTCACCCACTCACTCACTCACTCACCCACCCACCCACTCACTCACCCACCCACTCACTCACTCACTCACCCACCCACCCACTCACTCACTCACTCACCCACCCACCCACTCACTCACTCACCCACCCACTCACTCACCCACCCACCCACCCACTCACTCACTCACTCACCCACCCACTCACTCACTCACTCACCCACCCACCCACTCACTCACCCACTCACTCACTCACTCACCCACTCACTCACTCACCCACCGTCGTTCAGGTTCCCTCGGGGCCTCGTTTCCTGCCGAACGTCTTTGCCGGCTCTGCCGCTAGATCTGGAGTAGGTGGCGCGCGGCGACTATAGTCGCCGCAGCCGTGGCGGGAGGCATACTGGATCTGGTGTGCGGGGTGTGTGAAATATTTACCAGGCTGCTGGTAGACTGGCATAGGAACGTGGCGAGTAGTAGCCGTAGCGGGGGGTACACGGGATTTTTTGTTTGTTATCGCGGTATCTGAATGCAGGCCGAAAAAACACAATACCCCACGTGGCCAGCAACAAACAGCACTATAATATATCTAAGAATGTAACACGGATCTTGACTTGAGCAAGGTTGCGGTTACAACTTTGGGAAAATATATAAAGTGAGTGGGTGAGCGAGTGGGTGGGTGGGTGGGTGGGCGATTGAGTGAGTGGGTGGGTGATTGAGTGAGTGGGTGGGTGAGTCAGTGAGTGGATGAGTGAGTGGGTGGGTGAGTCAGTGAGTGGGTGGGTGGGTGAGTGAGTGAGTGGGTGGGTGAGTGAGTGAGTGGGTGGGTGAGTGGGTGGGTGAGTCAGTGAGTGGGTGGGTGAGTGAGTGAGTGGGTGGGTGAGTGAGTGGGTGGGTGGGTGGGTGAGTGGGTGGGTGAGTGGGTGAGTGAGTGGGTGAGCACACGAGTGTGTTGTTGTGACCTGCAGTGCGATGGGTGAGTGAGTGGGTGGGTTAGTGCGCTGCGCTAAGAACCCGGCGACCCGGATTCAATTCCCGCTCACCAGTGACAATTATCTAAACCATTCCTGGGCCTCCCTTAGGTCGACTTAGCCTCAAATGAGTATCTGGTGTGATGTGTAAACATTGCCACTCGGGAGACGAAGGCGACCGGGCGTGGTTGGCCACCTCCCCTCGTGTGCCGTTCCAGCCTTCGTAGGTGCTACTCACTAACATCGCTTGCCCCAACAGTCTGTTAATGCTATAAGGGGGATCTTTGTCTCTGTTTGTTATACCATACGACGCCTCCCGACCCGTCTCCAGCATGTTAGTGACCCCTGCCAAGGGTCGAGCTTCTTCTCTCTGACTGCATTGTTCTAAGTTACCAGGTAAGGCCCACTGAGCTCTTTTTCAGAAGTCACTTGGCCACAAATGACAGCTCGATGCAGTGGCTTGTCATCACGTGGAAATGTACGGCAGCCAAATTCTCTCAAACGTGTGATGTTCATTCTAGAGAGAAACCGGAGGGACCTGGGTAAAAATCCAAGCGACCACGGAGAGAGACACGCAAACTCCAAATGTACAGCGGGCATCAGGGTCGGATCGAACCCAACGACCTCCTGCATACCAGGCGAGGGAGTTAACATCACGCGAACACGACGCCCCTTCACTTCGCAAACCGCGAGCCGTGCACCGCTGCCGTTAGAGAGCGCTCCGCCACTCGCAATCACAAGGTCACGAGTTCAAATCTCGGGCGGGAGATCAAATCTGCCCATCATCATTCTCAGAAGGAGGGGTTCGATTAAAATTAGTAATACACTGCGAGCAAGTAGATAGTGGATTTGCCATATCGATAGCTTTGCTCTTCTTGCCGCGAGAATGTGGAATAAACTCCCCAGCACTGCCTCGGGGCTGTGCAGGGGGGACGAGGGCTGCGCTGGGCTCCACCGTGTGGCCTGGAGGGGACAGGAATCGTCCCGCAGGCTGCCACGCTCACGACAAGCACGACGACGACAATGACGACGACGACGATGATGACGACAACGATGACGACGACGATGATGGCAACGACGACGACGATGATGACGACGACGACGACGACGACGACGATGATGACAACGACGACGATGATGACGACGATGATGACGACGACGACGATGACGACGACGACGACAATGATGACAATGACAGCATCGCCCTTCACACGACGGCATCTCACGGCGCTTTGCCAATACGCCCGTTGCACAAATTGTGCACAGGAATTGGGGACCACGTGCCCAGGTGTCCCCCCTGCCCCCCCTGCCCCCCCACCCCGAACATGGGGGGGGGGCGGGGGGAGCAGTGAACCTGACCCCTCCCCCAGGGGCCACTCGAAACGGCGGGCGGCCGTGAACGAGGACACGAGCGAGGAGGTTTGGGAGTGGCGGCGAAGTGCCGGACCCGTCGCGGGCCCCCCGCTATTTATCTATCCCCGGCTTTGCCCCCCTCGGTTGATTTATTTCGCGGGGATGTGTAAAAGGCGATGGTTGTGCGCACGCGCGCTATCTCGGCGGAGTGCGGCAGCCACAATGGGGGCCCTCTTGCGGAAAACCGCCGCGGAGAAGGAATTTGACGAAAGAAAGGCGGTCGTGCAATAGTCGCTCGTCTACGGCGCGCGCCTCACCGAATAGCGCAACTGTCGCGTCCGCGACCTTTGTGCGCTTGGCGGTAAACTGTGCGCGCGTGCGTGTCTTTATTGCGCCCTGCGGGAAGTGGAAAAAAGTCATTACCACTAATCTGAAGCCTAATCCCGCCCGTAAAGGACAACCCAATCCATAGGTCGCGGCCGCTCGACCTGACCCCCGACGCTAATCCCACCGATAGGTCGCGGCCATCGCTTACGGACAGTGGCACGCGGCCACTCGCTCGCTCGCTCGCAAAGCTGAGCGTGAATTGTGGCGAGCATCCCTTTTTGCAGAGAACGCGAAGTCGGCTCTTGCGTCCCTGGAATAACGACAACTCAGGCCTTGTCAATAAGGCCGCCCCAAAGCGAGGACGTGTCGTGCAACCGCCCTTCTCCATCGCAGCGATTCAGGCGCCTTCTTGTGTCATATTGCGGAGGAGAAGGTATCTTTTGCCTCGTCATTGCCGTGGCAACCGCTAAATATGCGCACAGCAAGGGGATCTGTCACGTGGATGTCCTGAGCTCCGTCACAGGAACGCGGAATGCACGCTGAATGGCTCGGGGTCATCATCACCTTGGTCTACGTCTCGCCATGTCGCGGCGGCGAGGTGTTATCTCCCTCGCCCGGTGTGCAGGAGGTCGCGGGTGAGGTCGCGACCCCTGTACAGTACACAGGCGGTCCTCGCTTTAACGACGCGATGCGTTCCTAGAAACTCCGTCGTGAATCGGACGGTCACAAATGGGACCCCGCTTTCCCACGGACAGTGGCAACAATAGAAACACCCCTTGCCAATGTCCCTGTCCTTTTATCGGACATACCCAACGGGGTTTCACAGGGAAACATCCACAACAACACTTGAGAAGAACAAAAGCTCCACGCCGAGTGGCATCGGAAATCAGACCGTCTCTGTTCTAATGCGTTCGGGGTAATGTCGGCGGGTGCGCCATGAATTAAGTTTTTTCGCCGTAAATTAAGTTTCTTCGCCGTAAATCGATCCGCCGTGGTGTTGTATAAACGTCATGAATGTGGATCGTCGTAAACCCGACCGCCGCAAACTGGAGACCGCCTGTATTTGGAGTCTGCGGTGTTTCTCTCTCTCCGTGGTCGCGTGGATTTTTCTTCGGGTCCTCCGGTTTTTCCCTCCACATTTAGAATCAACGTCACGCGCTTAGAGCATTTGGCTGCTGTAAATTCCCACATGCGACAAGGCGCTGCGTTTAGCTATCACTTGTGGCCAAGTTGCTTCTGAGAAAGAGCTATATAAGTCGGTGAGCTTTATCTGGTAAATAAAATAGTTGTAATAGTTTTTAGTTGACTGTTTTGTATCGTCCGTACTGTTTTCAATCACGACACCGCAGGTCACAAGAACAACACACACTCACTCACCACACTCACTCATCCACTCACTCACCACACTCATTCACTCACTCACAACAACAACACTCACTCACCCACCCACTCACCACACTCACTAATCCACTCATTCACTCACTCACCACACTCATCCACTCACTCACCACTCATTTATCCACTCACTCACCACACTCATCCACTCAATCACCACTCACTCACTCACTCACCACACTCACAACACTCACTCACTCATCCACTCACTTACTCACCACACTCACTCACTCACCACACTCACCACACTCACTCATCCACTCACCACACTCACTCACAACACTCACTCACTCATCCACTCACTTACTCACTCACCACACTCACTCACTCACCACACTCACCACACTCACTCATCCACTCACTCACTCACCACACTCACTCATCCACTCACTCATCCACTCACCACTCACTCACTCACCACACTCACCACATTCACTCAACTACTCACTCATTCACTCACCACACTCACTCATCTACTCACTCACTCACTCATCCACTCACTCACGCACTCATCCACTCACTCACTCACTCACCACACTCACCACATTCACTCATCTACTCACTCATTCACTCACCACACTCACTCATCTACTCACTCACAACACTCACTCACTCACTCATCCACTCACAACGCTCACTCACTCATCCATCACTCACTCATCCACTCACTCACAACACTCACTCATCCACTCACTCACCACACTCACCCACTCACTCACCCACCCACTCATCACACTCACTCACTCACCCACTCAACCACAATGTTTCCGCTTCTTCCTTCGCACTGCGCCACTCTGGAATTCCCTCCCATGGTCTCATTTTCCAAAGCTATTCTAATAACCTCGCTCATTCCAAGAGATGCATTACACTTTTTTTTTTAACGATTACAGCTTTGATAAGTGCTGTTTGTTGCTGGCCGCTGAGGATTGTGGACCTTTGTGCCTCTTCTCAGCAACCATGGTTACAATAAAAAAAAAATCAGCAACTGCAGCCATTTTCTATCCACTGCTGGATGAGGGCCTCCCTTGCGAGGCGCGACGGTTTGTGTGCTCGGAGCACAATGGATCGTGCCACTGCAGGGTTGTACACGGTCTACCCTGCAAAGTTGCGGCCTTTAATAATGCGGGAATAACGCGTGGAAGCCCCTGTAAGGACCCTTTGTCATTGCTCTCATGCTTGTGATTCCCGTGGTGGTGGTGGTGAATGAAAGTAGTTAATTATTCTAAATGTTGTATTGCTCAAATGAACATTGAGACGTCTCCTATTTGCAGCAATGAGGCAGTGGTGGTTTTTCCACGAGTCTTTCCGTAGGATAACCCAACCGTCTGTTGGCTTCCCCACAAAGTGGTACGTACTTTATCCACCCCCGGGGGTGTGATGGACTGAGACAACCACCAACCCGGATTTGAACTCAACACTTTCCCATTGCGAGCCCTTCTCACGTACACTTCGTTGAGCTCTGGCACGTGTTCGTTGTGCTGCTTGCCACGTGGATTTCCCGCGTGGGCCGTGTGAAGATTCTCAGTGTTCATGGCCGAATGTGAGCGGAGGGGGTCGTTTGCACGAAGGAACTCTTTAGAACTGTCGCACGGGTGGCACTGGAGATTCTGCGGGTCCTGACGCCAGGTAGGTGGCGTGCGCGGCTCGCTCGTTAGCGCCTCTTCGTGCGCGGACGCTCTCCCCGCGAGTGACCTTTTGAGTCGGCGGTCGCCGGGACGTGGGATTTCAAACGCGAGGATTACGCGGTGATTAAACCGCTCCCCGATGACGCGCTGGCCGCGCCGGTCCCGCCAAACGCCGGCGCGCTCTGCCCGCGGCCTTCTCAAAAGCCCTTTCGGTCCAAAGCTCCCCGCGTTCGATGGATGTCGCCCGCCTTTGAAGTTCAAAAGCGGCAGTCCGGCCAGCGTGTGGGCGAGCGGGCGGTCACGTGGGGCGGCGAGCGAGGGGAGGAGGGGGGGGGGTCAGGGGGGGTCAGGGGTTGGCACGAATTAGTCGCCGCCGTGGGGGGCGTGGCCCTAGCGGCGTGTCCGTCGGCTGCGACTCGGGCAACCCGCCGTGTCAGTCCGCTGCTGGATGAGGGCCTTCCCGCGACGTGCGTGTTGCAATGCCACCAGCGTGGGTTTGGTGGATTGGGGCGTACGGTACAACGGTTGATTTCACTGCGCTGTCCTCTGCCCGGCACACAGCTCAGCAGCAGGCTACAGTGAGCTGTTTGACCAGTTAAGGAATTGTACTATTAGGTAAATATTCACACGCCCATTTAATAGCTGGTCATTAGAAAACAATTCAAATGTAATTGTTACGAGACCCCATGGTGTAAAGTGCAGCTCTTATTGTCAACTCCACCACTCTGGCCTCTCTATTTACGTTGCTATGAAGAAGGCCCATTTACCAAAACGTCTCCTATTTATTGTAAGGCCGCACACGCAGTGTTATTGACGAATGTGTCGAGTATTTGTTGTTGTTGTTGTCTGTGCTTGTGCACCACTGCCAACGCAGCAGCAGCAGCACCACATAATTTGTTACGATGATCGTCGCCCATCAAAGCGATGTCCAGGCTCAAAACACCCTGCTTAGCTTTCGAGATCTGCCGAGATCGGTTGCATTCCCACCGATTTGGTCACGGGCATCTGCCGCGAAGTCCACCGTAAAGACCCGGTGAATGGGTTCACTCAACGGGAGCCACCGTGCACTGGCGATATGCACCCAAGGATGGAGCCCCGATTGACATTCGAAGAATTGTCACGATTTGGGGTCACGATTTGGGGTCACAAAGTCGATTCAAGAAGACCTGACGGTGGTCTTGGTCTCGTTTGTGCTGTTTGTCTCCTGTGTGCTGTCTTCTTCTGTATTCTACCTTGTCTTTTCCATTGACCCAAAGGTGACCTTTAAATATAATTTGCACGAATTGCAAAGTAATTGATTCTTACAGTTAATTCCGTGTGTGTGTGTGCGTGTGCCATCCGTGTAGGAATTGATTTTAACTTGAATCAATAAATTGTTAGATACCCAGTCCATTCCGTGGCTAGACCAAACTCACCTTCAAAAACCCTCAAACATTCAAACATGCTCTAACATTGCCCCCGCGCATTAAAAGCAAGCCTCCTTTGAAAAAAAAAAAGATCAGCAGTTGCACGGAGTTGAAAAAATAGAAAGATTAACATTTTAAAATTGTCAACTCATTTTTTTTTCGGTTAAACACCGTACCGATCACGTCTCAGCCGATGGCCCATCTTCGTGGTCCTTCGTGCCCTGAAGAAGAGCCGTTGCCTGAAACGTCGCCCGTTATATAATTTTCCCTTTGCAGGCCACACGCTGTGCTGTTGACGAACGTGCCGAGTATTTTTTGAGAAGCTCGTCACCGCGCGTAAATTACAAACCGTGTTTTTGCCGCGGTGTCTCTGAGACGCCGTACGTGACCCGCTCTGGCGTGTGGATCAGAAGCACGCGGCAACCGTGACAAAGAATTCCTAAGTGTTAAACGTAACAAAGAAATCGGAGTGGAAGCTGAGAGGCGCGCCAAGAAGCACGGAGAGCGGCACGCACGGATTTGGTCTGAGAGCCGGGACGAGGAACCGGACGATTGGAGAATGTGCGCCGGTTAGAGACGTCCTCTTGCGTTGTTGCGCGTTGTTGCGCGTTGTTGCGCGTTGTTGCGTGTTGTTGTTGCGTGTTGTTGTGCGTTGTTGTGCGTTGTTGCGCGTTGTTGCGCGTTGTTGCGCGTTGTTGCGCGTTGTTGCGCGTTGTTGCGCGTTGTTGCGCGTTGTTGCGTGTTGTTGTGCGTTGTTGCGCGTTGTTGCGCGTTGTTGTGCGTTGTTGCAGGTTGTTGTGCGTTGTTGCGCGTTGTTGTGCGTTGTTGCATGTTGTTGCGCGTTGTTGTGCGTTGTTGTGCGTTGTTGTGCATTGTTGTGCGTTGTTGCGCGTTGTTGCGCGTTGTTGTGTGTTGTTGTGCGTTGTCCGTTGTTGTGCGTTGTTGCGCGTTGTTGCGCGTTGTTGCGCGTTGTTGCGCTTTGTTGCGCGTTGTTGCGCGTTGTTGTGCGTTGTTGTGCGTTGTTGCGCGTTGTTGTGTGTTGTTGTGCGTTGTTGCGCGTTGTTTAAAGCTTGTTTTTTTCTTCCGGGCCCGCGCTATTTTTCTGTGGCACTCTCAATTCTCACGATGGATTTCCCCTTCGTCTTACGGAATTGACCGCAATGACTGCTAATAAAAATAACAGTAGTACAGTAGTAGTCGTAAAAAAACAAGTGTGCGTGGGGAGGACACCGCACTGAAAGGGATGATGATGATGATGACCAGTGGCCGAGACCAACGACAGAGTGGCAGCCCGAGATCACGTCCACCGCGGAGATGAAGCAACAACATCCGCTCATGCTCTGTGGGTCGTGGCGGGTGCGCAAAACCGGCTGGGAGGCGCCAGCTCACCTTGGCCAGCAGGGCCTCGCACTCCTGCCGGCAGGCGGCCGTCTCCCTCACGCTCGCCTCCGTGACACCGTCGGCGGTCTCCAGCGAGGCCTTGAGCTCGGCGTTCACTCCCCGCAGGGCGGCCAGCTCCGCCTCCAATTCCTGGCCGTTCACCAAGCTGCTGGGAGAGACGCACGGGAGGGGTCACGCCCGGGAGAGGTCACGCTCGGGAGAGGTCACGCTCGGCAAAGGTCAAGCTCGGGAGAGGTCACGCTCGGGAGAGGTCACGCTCGGCAGAGGTCACGCTCGGGAGAGGTCACGCTCGGCAGAGGTGACGCTCGGGAGAGGTCACGCTCGGGAGAGGTGACGCTCGGCAGAGGTCACGCTCGGGAGAGGTCACGCCCGGCAGAGGTGACGCCCGGCAGAGGTGACGCTCGGCAGAGGTGACGCTCGGGAGAGGTCAAGCTCGGCAGAGGTCAAGCTCGGTAGAGGTGACGCTCGGCAGAGGTGACGCTCGGCAGAGGTGACGCTCGGGAGAGGTCACGCTTGGTAGAGGTCACGCTCGGTAGAGGTGACGCTCGGCAGAGGTCACGCTCGGCAGAGGTCAAGCTCGGTAGAGGTGACGCTCGGCAGAGGTCACGCTCGGTAGAGGTGACGCTCGGCAGAGGTCAAGCTCGGTAGAGGTCAAGCTCGGCAGAGGTCACGCTCGGGAGAGGTGACGCTCGGCAAAGGTCACGCTCGGGAGAGGTGACGCTCGGGAGAGGTCACGCATGCGGCGATGGCTGGCGGTGGGGGGGGGATGTGAGGAGATTCCTGATGCCGCTGGTGCGATTTCAGCGGTGGGAATTTCGTGCCGGACGAACAGTTACTCGTGTGCGTGCCCGCTCTCGCTCTCACTCGGCCACTTGCTGGCGTTCCACTAACTTACTCGCCTACGCAAGCCCTCAATCAGTCAATTGATCACCCATGCACCCACTCATGCAACCACTCACTCGCCTGCACACTCAATCACCCATGCACCCATGCATTCACTCACTCACTCACGAAGTTACTCAAACACATAGCCACTCGCTCGTTTGACTGCCTGAGCACTCGCTCAACCTCCTACCTCTTCACACACTACACACTCACTCACTCATCTGTCTACTCGTTCCCTCATCCACGTACCGACTCACCCACCCACCCGCTCACTCACGCATTCACTCGCCGACCGGCCCGCTCGCTCAGGCACTCGATTACCCACACGCCCACCCAGCCTTCCGTCCACGCACTCGCCCGTCGCGACGCGATCGTCTTTGCCGACACGTGAAGCGCAGACGCGACGCGATCTCCGCGTGGTAGCCATGCCGACGTGGGGTCACCTGTCGCGGTAGCTCAAGCGGCCGTCCCCCCTTTCGCATCGGCGAGGCGCAAGAACGCGTGAAGCGGTTGAGTTTCATGATGATCGTCGTCGTCGTCATCGTCGGTCATGATCTATCCCAGGGGGTGGGCAACCCGCGGCTCCGGCACCGCATGCGAATCTCTCTGATTGCTTCGTGACATACCGCGTGTGTCTATTCGCGTTGCGGCTCTCGAAACGTTTTGAGTTTTGTAGCGAATTCGAAAAAAATGTCTCCTCTTGTTACTTTGGTTGCCGACCGCTGACCTATCCACTGCCGGATGAAGGTTTTTCGAAAGCGTCGCCATCTCTCGTATTGTATCATGATGACGAGGACGACGCTTGTTCACCCCCGGAGTCTCACGACTGTTTCACAGGAGGGTCCTGCCCAGTTGTGCGCAGTCGGGGGCGATGATTGCGATGTCGATTCCAAAGGAGCCGATTTCATCGCTGCGTCTCTGTGCTGGAGGTGCCGCTCTCTGGCTGCTACTCCATCCTCAGTCTCGACCACTGTTGTTCACGATTGAGCAAATTTTTTGTCTTAATGTTTACAACAACAAATATTTTACCAAACGCAGAAATAAATATTTGAAATTGAAAAAAGTTGACATTGAAAAGAGGCCAAATTCAGAATCGTTACTGATACAGGGCTAGTGCCTAAAACGTTAGCCCATTGTTCGTGTTTATATTTATATATTTTAATGTTGTAAGGAAGTATGCATGTTGAACTTCTTTCGCACCGTACGTAACCAACCGTGCTAATCGGAGGTGCGGCGTCGGCGATCGTCGATTCTTGTCTTGGTGGCGCCTCGTGCACCACCACAGCCCCTCACCCTCCTCCTCCTCCATCTCACGAGACGGGGGAGGGTGGGGGGCGCTCAGACTCGGTGAGACTTTGCCGGATGAGTAAATAACTACGATGATTACGACGACGATTATTTTGACGAAGGTCTTATTCCGTGGGGCGACGGGGTGGGGGGGGGGGTCAACCCCGCCCGTCGCTCTGCGTGGGCTCACGTTGCTTCTGAAGGTCGCGTTTGATTTGCCAAAGGTCAGGGGGTTGTGCTTGAGCTCCCCTCCCCTTTCTTCTCCTTGCTTGGACGCAAGCCTCGGCATTCAACGCGCGGAACAAAAGGGAGTCGTGTTACTCGGGGGAGGCCCTCTCGTACGTCGGGCGAACCCGGGGCCAGCGACACCGAGGTGGCCCTGGGGCCGCTGCGTAGCCGGAGGCCGCCGCAGGCGGAGCGAGGGGCGGGCGTCTGACGCCGCCAGAGTCCGCCGCCCGTTGTGGCATCGGCGGAGACGGATGGAACGCGGCCGCCTCCGTTGAACGTGGCAGAGCGCCAGAGGTCGCAAACGGGGTTTGATTCCTTACCCGTACCCGGCCGCACCAGGGTCGCAAACGGGTACCCGTACCCGGCCGTACCCGTACCCTACCCGTACCCGGGTACGGGTATCGGGTACCCGATTGCGACCTCTGGGATGAAGCCATGTTGCAGGCGCGGGTGGGTTGATTCTAGGAACTTGAATTGTGAGAAGAGACAAGACGTTGGGAAATGAGTGACAGACGGTTACTCACCAGTGACTCACGGCCTACCCGTACCCGTACCCGGCCGCACCAGGGTCGCAAATGGGTACCCGTACCCGTACCTAGCTGGGTACGGGTAGCCGGGTATTGGGCAGGGTATCGGGTACCCCGTTGCGACCTCTGCGGAGCGCCGCTGAAAGCGCCCGTTACTCACTTCCACCCTGGGGCCGCCCGCCCTCCCGACCGCTGTAACTTGTTGACGTCCTCCATATTGCGACACGAACTACTTTGTGCCGTTCATGTCACCTCGCCTCGCCGCCGCTTTCAGCCGTCTTCCAGATGCGGCGGCTGTTGCCGAGTCGAGACCCGACCTGCGGGGTCCGCCCTCGCAGGATCCAGCAACCAGCCAGCTTTGTGACCCTCCCCTCGTCCGCATCGCTCCGTCACATGCGGGACACCCCGCGGCAGCTCCGTAAGATCTTTCATTTTTCGCGACGCCACGCGTCCGTCCGTCGCTGACTGCAGGGGGATTCGGACACCGGATCCCTACCGCGATGGACCGCTTGTACCTCTTTTCCACTGTGGCACGCCCGACCCGAGCCAGCATGGAGTCCCCACTGCGCGCGTGGCTTTACCGCTGGCTCCTTGCTGTGCCCAGCCGGAGCCAAACTCTGATTCGCCGGCCTCACGCACAAGGCATCTGACTCGGGGGGCCAAGCAGGGCCAGGCGCGGGGCTAACGGCGCGAAGTCGGCGGCATGGACCGGCTCGGCACACACCCGACGCAATGGAAACAGAGCCGACGGGCGCGAGGTCGCGAGGTCGCGAGGTCACCGCGCACGCCCCCGGACACGCCGGATCTGGGTACCTGTGCGGGGGCGGTCTCCTGCCCGTCGACTCGCTCTCGGGCAGCGCCACCTGGCCCGGGAGGGCTCCAAACGTCTCGTCGGGCACGGGAGGTCGCGCCGATCGCCTGGACTGGCCTCGTCGCAGGCCCTGAGGGCAGAAAGAGAGAGCGGCCGAGCGAAAACGGTGCGGACGAGAATAAAAACCTGGCCGTGCGGATGCGCGTTTTTCGTCCTTGGAAATAATGAATTGGCGATAGCGGCGGGCAGCGCTCGCGGTTGGCGCGCAGGAAGCGGAGCGTCTCCCGTGTGGCGACGAGATCACGGCACTCGGAGGAGGCGGCTATGGTGGCCGAGCCAGGTGCTCTTGGCGCCAGTTTGTATCTCTCCGTTTTTAGGCAACACCTTTGGTCAATTTGGTCATTTATATACAGGGCAAGTCCTCGACAACAGCACAACCGGCCACTGAAGTTCGGTCCATATTGAAATCATCGTTACGAGAGTTACCGTGGCCACTGTTACACACTAACGTGCAGGCAAACGGACGGACTGACTGAGCTCGTGCATACACACGTTCAACCTTCGTTGGAAAGCTTTAAAAAGAGGAAAATCCGAATTATTTGATGAACAGAATTGTTCTGTTTCGATTTAAAGCTTTCGTGACTGCAGGGATTCATCTTCTTGGTTCTTTCGGTAAAGTCACGTAGAAGGGAAGTAATAAAATAATAAATAATTTTGTCAAGGCGCCCTTTTCCCCCCTTCCAACCCAGCTTATATATATGCTCCAAGCATGGTGCTGTTTCATTCAGACGCTGTCACCTCGACAGACCTGGTTTTCACCTGAAGACGGCTGCTTGCGTTGTGGCCGAAACGTCGTGAGAATTATTTTATTATGTTTTATTTTTATTATTTTATTATTTCCCTTCTACGTGACTTTACCGAACGAACCAAGAAGAATAATTGTCCTGTGTTTGTATGCTTCTCACCTGGGCGGCCGCGATGGCGATGTCGGGGCTGCTGTGGGGTTTGTATTTTGTCCTCAGCAACGCTGCCTTCACTTCCTCGAATTTGTCCGCAAACTGGGAACGCGGAAAGTGGCAGCAGCAGCAGCTGTTTGAGATCGCAACGGTGCGGCGGGGAGCGGCGCGTGTGAAGGGGCGAGTTAAAGGCGCGTGCGTGCGTGTAGGGAGTGGTAGTGTAGCGGTTAGGACGCTGCACTATGAACCCGGCGACCCGAGTTTGATTCCTGCTCCCGGCCAGTACCAGCGACGATTATCTGAAGCGGTCCTGAGCCTCTCCTAGGTGAACTCAACCCCAAATTAGTACCTGGTGCGGTGTGTTAACATCGCCACTGGGGAGACAAAGGCGGCCGGGCGTGGTGTTGGCCACCGACCCTCTCATGTGCCGTGCTGGCCTACATAGGTGCTCGCTAACGGCACTTTCCCCAAAAGACTGTTAAGCTATATGGAGGATCTTTGTCTTTGTGTGTGCGTGTTAATGACCCAACTTCACAAGTGTGGCTCAACGCGAAATAGGAAATATAATTTTTGGGTGAATTCAATTAATTAAAGTTTTAAAAAATGTAAATACCTTAATATATATAGGACCGCAAAGCTTGGGCGGGGGTGGGGGGGAGGGAGGGGAATTTGACTCCAAATCAGCTCACTTATAAAAAAAATTACATTTGACTTTTCCCACGATTCTATCCCATTTGTGGTCTCAGCGCACATCGCGAGACGAAGAATCCGTTCGGATCCCTCGCAGAGCGGCGCAAACCCTCTGTGTGTGAGAACTGTCCACGGAAGTGGACACCACAGAGCCACCTCTGAGACTCCTTACAGTGACCTCTGGTCCACAAAGTCGAGGGACGGCGCTTTCCCACCAACCCACGCCACTGAGAGACGTCCATCTCATTCTTGCATCCCACTGGGATTTTGCATCCCACTGGGATTTTGCATCCCACTGGGATTTTGCATCCCACTGGGATTTTGCATCCCACTGGGATTTTGCATCCCACTGGGATTTTTGCACACAGCGTTGGTGTACGGTGCTTTTTCTGCAATATTTTGCTGTCTTTTCTTGGATTTTCTGTTTGCGCATATTCACTTTAAGATGTTTTCTTGTTCATGTTTTTGTTTTTTGTTTGTTGCGGTTGCACCCGATTCAAGAGCCGAATGGCTCACAGGGCTATACCTAATAAATGAACTTGAACTTGATTCTCCGAGCTGGATTTTAGCCACGTTAAGTGCAGAAACACATTTAATTCGTGGCCGTTACTAATTAAACTGTTTGAAACGGATTATTTTACCAGGTAAAGCCCACTGAGCTGCGTTAGCTCTATTTCAGAAGCTACCTGGCCACAACTGATATCTCGACGAAGCGGCTCATCACGTTGAAATTTTGAGCAGCCAAATACTCCAAACGTGTGTTTTTAAATGTGGAGGGAAAAAGCCGAGGAACGAGGGACAGAAACGTGCCGGCTCCAAATATACAGCAGCAGGCGTCAGGTTCGGGTTCGAACCCACGACCTGCTTTATACCAGGCGAGGTAGTTAACATCTCCTAGCCACCGTGGCGCCACCACCACCACTACCACTACCGCCACCCCAGGTGTGGTCAATACGAGTAATTGAATGGCTAATTGAGCGCATGGTTCCCGCATTACCTGCATCGACTCAGCCGCACCGCTGCTGTTGTGCACGCGCAGGGAAAGGCTGCGCCCTCGGGGTATAGCGAGAATCGATGGCGCTGGTTCGTCCCTCCGTTCATTTGGTTGCGCGTGCCATGTCACAGTCGCTCAGAAATGTGGCCCTGCTATCGGACGCGGTTCCAATGTACGTATGTACCTTGGACTTCTTTCGCACCGTACGTAGCCGAACCGTGCTAATCGGAGGCGCGGGGGAAGGACAACAAACTAAACACAAAAAGCAGCAGTTCTAAAGGGAAAAGTTTTCAGTCTAAATGATTTCAAAATGCATCGGTCCATTGGCTTCCTAATATTGGTGGTGGGAAGGGCGTTCAAGACGGCGGCGACCGTCTTCGTTCGATGGCTCGCCAAAAGCCGCTGCGAGGATGAGCCGAGTTCGCGTGATGATGGTGAACGCTCCATGATGAGGTCAGCGCGGTATTGTGGTCCACGTGACACAGCAAGCGGTGACTCAGGCCGCCTGTGTCGATGGGATTTCTGAAGGTGCTTTCACGTCACCGGTCGATGAATGTTTCAATGGCAGTGCCCCCCGCGGTGCATGACAGACGTGTAGAGATTTCGATTTGAAGCTTTCGTGACTGCAGGGATTCATCTTCTTGGTTCTTTCGGTAAAGTCACGTAGAAGGGAAATATAAAATAATAAAAAATACAACAATGTATTATATTATTTTATGTTTTATTTTAATTATTTTATTATTTCCCTTCTACGTGACTTTACCGAAAGAACCAAGAAGAATACGTGTAGAGATTACACGACCCTGCCCAACGCTGCCGCCGATGACCCCAAGTCATCCGGAATGCACCCGAGCTGGTCAGATCTCGGAAGCTAAGCAGGGTTTTTTTTTTACCTGGATAAGCGTTTGCATGGGCAGCCGCCGTGCATAGAACTACTGGGCATACGTGAAAAAGAGCTTTGTAGCTCATCGGATTCCTCCGAGTGTAAATAAATATTCTGATTCTGAAAAGAGAGAACGGAGAGTGTCTCCTTCACGAAGCTGTTTGTCCGCGTATCGATGACGTCATATCTGATGTGGGCCTTGCTGGGGTTCTCGACTGGGGCTGGTAGAGCGACTCCATTCAGCCGTGACAAACGCGCCTCCGGTTATCACGGTTGGCTACGTACGGTGCGAAAGAAGTTCAACATGCACACGTACAACTTCACGACGCCCTTCGCAAGACGCAAAACGTGTGTGTGCCGGCACTTTCACAACGCTGGCGTGTCCCTCCACTGTGCGATGTCTCCGCAGAGGGGAACCGCCAGGGCTGCAGGACGGATCGGGCTCGTAGCAGAAGCACTCTCGACATTACAGTTCGACCGCTGGATAGATCATAAGAGGATGATGACGACGACGATGATGATAATGATGACGATGATGATGACGATGATGACAATGATGACGATGATGACGACGATGATAATGACGACGATGATAATGACGACGATGATATTGACGACAATGATAATGACGACGACGATGATGATGACGATGATAATGACAATGATAATGACGAGGATGATGACGATGATAATAACGACGATGATATTGACGACGATGATAATGACGATAATAACGACGATAATGACGGCGATGATAATGACGACGATGATAATGACGACGATGATATTGACGATGATATTGACAACAATGATAATGACGATGATAATGACGACGATGATAATGACGACGATGATCCCCGTGTGTGCGTGCGTGTCTCTCAAGCCGCGAGTCACCGCCACCTGCTCCAGGAGCTGCTCGGAGCCGAAGCCCAGGCCATAGACGGTGTTGGCTCGCCCGTCCACCCACTGGCCAAACTTGTGCGACGTCTTGGTGAAGCTCATGCCGGGCGCCACGGCGCTGTTCACCACCACCTGCAGTGGAACAAACAAAGACAAGGATCCCCCGTATAATCTTACAACGCTGTTGGGACAAGTGCTGTTAGCGAGCACCTATGAAGGCCGCAATGGCACACGAGGGGGTGGGTGGCCACTTGGTAATCAATTGAGGCCGAGTCGACCTTGGGGAGTCCCAGGTAGCGGTTCAGATAATCGTCGCCGGTGTTGACCGTGAGCGGGAATCGAACTCGGGTCGCCTTGTCCGTAGCGCAGCGCGCGAACCGCGGGTAGGTGCCGACGCGCGTTCGGTTCGTTAACGAGAGTTAGCGACGACGATCGTCATCGTCGTCGTCAACTCAGTGGTTTTGTGTCGTTTGTGTTTATATTGGATGCCGACGGTGAGCGGACGGATAATCACCGAGCGCGGCGAGGACTCGGACCGCTGCCGACCGGAGCCCGAAGCCGGACGACGGAACGCACAAAGATGAACTTGAGAGTGCGAGGGAACACGCGGACCAGAGGTAATTCCGTTGCGTCGTTAAGAGGGATTAGAGACAGCCGTGCACTGCTGCTGCAACACCGAGCAGCATGGTAATTGGCCCTATACGAAGAGAAAAATATTGACTTGAGTTCACCGATTGGCTGACCTTGTAATATTTGGGTGGACAAATTGAACGCCCCCCGGGCCAACGGTGAACAACTGAGAGTGGCTGACACGCGGTGAGAATGACCGAGCGTGACTAATTGACTTCCGCACGCCGAGAATTAACTAAAGACTCCACGGGCTGTTGTTAAATCATGCCGACTCAATCAACGCGGCCGGGGACGGGGTCATCGCTCGTGCCGCGAGTTCATCTTCCGGCGACCGGAGCCGCGCGACGCGACGCTAACTTTGTTACTCCTCGCAACGACGCCACCACCACCCCCCCTCTCTCTCACCCTGCCGCTTGCCCCCCTTACCGCGCCCCCGTGAGCCATCAAACGAAAATCGCGATTGCTTCCGTTCCATTTTTCGGAGTTCGCTGCTTGTGTGACGGGGCGATGGTCTCGTCGGTGATTACCGCGATCGCGTGCCGGGTCCTTTTTTTTTCATTTCCACTCGCGAAGCTCGTGTGGGCGGATCTGCTGTGAGGCGTGTGGATTTGACTCAAACGCGGACCGTGGGTTTTGAGGTGGAGATTAAATCCCGGAGATTCTGTAATTGGGCCGGTGTCTCCGGCGCTCACTTCGGGTTGTGTTCGGTGTTCGCCCAAAATCCGTCGCCGTCCCTCCGAGCAGGCGCTGAAGTCCAAATCTACAAGGCCCTTGGCCGTGCTCGACAACGATTGACGTAATTCACAGCGGCGGTTTGGACGGTTTCTGAGACGTAAAAGGTGCTGCAGTTACCTCCGCTAAAGCCGTCGAGGATGATGGGCCGCAAAGGGGGCCTTGACGTGGCACCGAATTAAACAGCAAGAGGCTGCTGGAGGTGGACACATACAGGTGGTCTCTGGGCTGCGTAGAGTCGGGAAAAGCCTCTCGTTATGAACAAGTTGCTCTGTAATGAGAGCGTACATGGCACTTCGCCATTTGTATTAAATGCACATGGACTGCAGCAGGTGTAGCTGGCACTCTACTACATACAGTTGGCTTTAGTCCACAATAATAATCAGGCTAACTGTTCACCTGCTACAAATACATGTAAATGTAAAGCAGATTAGCAGTTCAGGCAATGGTCCTTCTTCTTAAGAGCAGGGGCTAAACCTACCACGGTACACGTGCGCATGCTGAACTTCTTTCGCACCGTACGTAACCAACCGTGCTCATCGGAGGCGCGTTTGGCACGGTTCGAACGGAGTCGCTCGACCAGCCCCATTCAATATGCAGTCGAGAACCCAGCAAGGCCCACATCAGCTATGACGTTATCGATATATGTGGACAAACAGCTTCGTGAAGGAGACACTGTCCGCTTCTCTATTTTAAGAATCAGAATATTTATTTACACTGGAGGGGTCCCAATGAGCTCTCAAGGACAACAACAACAACGAAAACAACAAATGACCCGTTCCAGGGGCGGTTTCTTCATTAGGGCGATTGGGCGACGCACCACCAATGTGTGAAAGGGACTTTTTCAATCACATTAACAATCTCATTCAACCACAGAGCTATGCTAGCCGTCACTGTGCCTCTGGATATAGTCCAATCAGCGTCATGTCACGTTCTGTGGAGTACCGCCTCTTTTTGGGCGATTTCACTACGGCTGAGAATCGCCCCGTGTGGCCCCATAGACTTACATTCAAAGATGTTTTTTTTCGAAGGGCGGGCGCTGCAATGCATTCTCTATGGCTTCCGGGAGGGCTCGCACTAACGTGCTTACGTCATCATACGTAAGCACGTTTCAGTCAACAAAATTATTTGTCGCCACCTAGTGGAATCTTTAATAAAAGAAACTGAGTGGATTGTATTAATAGTGAGTATAGAAACAAACAAGATGTATTGTAAGAGTCACTTTATTTTTCATTAATATTAAAGAAGTGAAGTTGCCTTTACATGCTTAAGCTGTTAATTTATCCATTGCATGGGTGGACCTTATCCTTATCAATCATCCAGACATTTGCCCCCCCTGAGAGATTTTGCAGGAGCCGCCACTGACCCGTTCACTTGCAGAAGCGGCGTGAGCCGTGATAGCGGCGAGGTGCGTTCAGGGCGGGCTCGGTCGCCACTGCTGGTGGAGAGTCCCCGCAGCATTCGCCCGGTGTGCGTGGGTATGCATGCGTGTGTGTGTGTGGGTGTCCGTGTGCGTGCGCGTGTGCGTGCGTGCGCGTGTGTGTGTATGTGCGTGCGCGTGTGTGTGTGTACGTGTCTGTGTGTCGTGCGTGTGTGTGTGCACGTGTGCGTCGCACGCGTGTGTGTGTGTGTGCGTGCGTGTGCGCGTGTGTGTACGTGTGTATGTGTCGTACGTGTGTGCATGCACGCTCGTGTGCGTGTGTGTGTACGTGTCTGTGCGTCGCACGCGTGTGTGTGAGCGTGTGTGTGCGCGTGTGTGTGTGTGTCGCACGCGCATGCGTGTGTTTTGCACAAGAGCCATTTTAAGCCTGGCGGATGGCTCCGTCTTTGGCGGAGCCGAGTGGAAAAATCGGCTCGCGCGGGAGGCGCCCTGGCGGCCGGCAGTGCGAGCCGGCCGGCCACCTCTATCAACGTGCGGTTTACAGCCAAAGTACACACACACGCACGCAAGCGCACGCAAGCGTACACACACACACACGCAAGCAAGCGTGTATGTGTGTGTGTACTTTGGCACTCCGCGAGACGTGGGCCCTCAGAGCCAAGTTCCCAGGGATGCGGGGAGCCAAGGTGGTCGTTAGCGGGGTGTGGGAAGGGTCGTCACCTCTGCGGTGCACAACGACCGCAGGACGTATCGAGGCAAGGGAGAAGAGTGTCTCAAGGTAGCAGGGGAGGGGATCAACTGCGTTGTGCGCGCTTTGCCTCGAGTGGCGCTATCGTAACTACAATGCAACTGACAAAATCCAGGACTCTTAAATGTCCATAAAAGACTTTCAGCTTCAAACAACATGGAAAAAAGTACGAGTGCACAGCACACAGCCTCTATGCACGTGCAAAAACGCCATCAGCACTTCTTGAAGAAGTGCATCACTAATGCTGCTGCTGTTAAGTTGAACGGGTTAGCAAAAACATATTTTGATGGTGACCTAAGACAAAAGGAGCACAATGAACTTCTTTATGAAATGCTGATGTGTCTTTATATAATGCACAAAGGCTGCGTGCTCTTTGCCCATTTCTGTGTTGTTTGAGACTCATGGATTTCCGGGCCTGCTCTAGTTTTTGTTTTTAAGATGGGTCTTTAATGTGATGCACAGGTTTGATTATTGCCGGCAGACTTACAGGCTTCCCAGGATGGGCAACCCCAACAGGAGGGCAATCCTGGACGGGTTGGCAACCCTGGGGAGGTCCTTACCCTGGGCCCTTCCACGGCGACGATCCTGAAGCTGTTCCTGGCCGCGTGGTGGTAGTAGGCCACCACGATGGCCTGCTTGCTCACGGGCATCCAGGCCTTCTTGGTGGCCGGGTCTATCTGGAACACGTGGGCCCTGGTGGTGTACACCGGCTGTTCCCTGCGGACGCACACACGGTCGGCCGGTCATCTTTAGCGCGCGCGGCCGCAATCGGGTGCGACGGTTCCAAGCTGTTGGAACACAGGAGACACAATTTGAGCAATTCACTCTTTCGTTGATACGGCGAGCGCCGCCTGTGACCAACTCTCCCGGCGTGCGCCCAAACTCGTCCGAAGCTAAGCAGGCTTGAGCCTGGAGAGCGCTTGGGTGGGCGACCAGTGCCGCCATGCATGAGAGGCAGGTGCAATAGGCGTTGTGGGCAGCAGAGTTCAGTGCAGAAAAATACAAAAAATTGTTCTGCGCTCCTCCGCCTTCGCCATCGCCAGCCCGCATTGACCAACGTGGTGAAGTATGGGCAAACATACCCTTTGGGCCATAAATGCGTGAGGTGGGGGTGGGGGTCGGTGGCACACATCCAGCAGCAGATCGACAAACAGGCTGTGCATGTACAGCAAGTGCTGCTTAAAGCAACGGCACAGCACGAATCCCATCCAGCAGACGAGCGGCAACTCCTTCCCACAGTGCGGCCGATGATTCCGCTCAAGGGCCGGGCCTCTCGTCCCACAGGCGCGCAAGGAAACGCTGCTGCTGCTGCTCGCTGTTTTGCGCGGCCATCGTCGTCCGCGCTGGACAGCCCAAGAAGTGCTGCTTCGAGATGGAAAGGGCAGCGGCGTGCGAGGTGGAGACATCTCACGCTGACTGTTGAGAAAAGTACGTGGGCATGGGGAGGTCACGTCGCTCGAAGGGTTGGTGGTCGGTGGCTGAGACGGGCGACGGAGCGGCATTTCCCCTGCTGCGTTGATCTCGCCTGATGACGGTTGCTTGCGTTGCGATCGAAACGTCGCGGTCTATTATTTTCTACCTACGTGACTTTAACGAAAGAACCAAAGAGCATGAGTCTACTTGTGGCTGGGGGAAATAAAGACCCCGACCGGCACAGAGCACCGTGCGGTGCCACAGAGAGTGGCAAAGCCTCTAAGCCGCAGGGGTACGGGGGCACCGGCCGAGGTTCGTTATCGGAAGCGTGGCTTTCCCGACGCAGGGCCTCACCACGGGGACATGACCCCCCCAACGCTACCACCACCCCCTCCCCAACGCTACCCCCCCCCCCACCCAACGCAACCACCCCCAAAATCTCCCCCAACACCACGCAGCCCCTCTCCCCTCCACTGCTGGTCAGGTGCCCAAACTAAAGCTGAGTTGACGCACTGAGCGCCGCCGGCCCCGGGCACCACCGGAGCCGGCACCGCAGCGATCGTTTGAAGGCGCTTTCCCCCTTCCACAAAGAGCAGCGCTGCCGCTCACTCCTGTAAAACAAAACCCCCGGCTCGACGCGGATTTATGACCTCGCGGTTCCCTAAAATAAAGTAGCCCCCCCCGCCCTCCACCGTCCCCCCCCACCTCTCTCTCTCTATCTCCCACGTCCCGTTCCCCTCCGACCCTTGCTTGGCCACGTTCCCCCGATCGGTGCGGCGCACGCCGGCGCGCAATAAATAGCGGCGAGAGGGGCACGCGCCGTGCGGGGCGGCGGAGTTGTGACGGGGGCGGACACGGATGACAGCAGGCACAGCCGATTCGCGTGCACGCGAGAGGGACGGCAGCGGAGACGTCGGCGATGCCTGGCGGAGGAGGGGAGGCGATTACGAGACCAAAAAGCGAGATGTGCGCATCGCGTGGGACGAGCCAGTATCTCGCCTCCCACACCAGGGGTCTGAAACAAGAGGCGGGAAGCTCGCACCAGAGTTAGGGGGCTCGCAGTCCAACCAGAAACAGCAACAGACATTGCCGCGTCTTGTGAATAAGATTGTGGAGAAGACCGCGAGTCACCGCGCTGCACAGCACAGAGAGAGAGAAAGGTGGCTCTGACAGCAGCAGCAGCAGCAGCTACGGGCTGCTGTCATGTGACCGTGACAGGGGCGACAACACCGCCACCGCCACCACCACCACCACCGCTGCTGTTGTGTCACATGACCGAGACAGGGGCGACAACACCGCCACCACCGCCACCACCACCACCACCACCACCGGCTCGCTGCTGTTGTGTCACATGACCGAGAGAAGGGAGACAGCAGCCGCCCACTACGAGGGACCCCGTGGGACCTTGTGTGAAAAGCATTTTCCACGCGCGCGGCGGTGCGAATTCCTTTTCGAGGGGCACGTGCGTCCGCGCACGCACGCACGCGCTCACGCGCTCACGCACGCACGCGCTCACGCACGCACGCACGCACACACGGCTCACAATCGTTTGGCCTGCCCGCGGCGGCCCCCCGCGAACATGAAGGGCGTTCATGCGGCTCCGTGCGGCCCCAGTGAACACTGCTGCTGCTGCTAAAGCTGCTGCACCTGTTGCACCTGTGGTACTTAATCAAACTAACAAAAAAAGATGTTTTACCACGTAAACCCACCGAGCTACGCAGCTCTTTTTCAGAGGCGACCTGGCCACAAATGATAGCTCAACGAAGTGGCTTATCACATCGAGATTTATAGCGGCCAAATACACTAAACGCCGTGATGTTGATTCTAAATGTGGAGGGAAAAACCGGAGGGCCCGGAGAGAAACCCACGCAAACACAAGGAGAGAGAGACATGCAAACTCCAAATATACAGGAATCAGGTTCGGGTTCGAACCCACGACCTGTATACCAGGCGAGGTCGTTAACATCTCCTAGCCACCGTGGCGCCTGCGTGCACCAAGCCTGTGGTACAAAAGCGTCGCAGCTGTGGAGCTCACCAATGGCGCATCGTGGTGGCTGCGGTTGACCGGCACGGTTCAATTCAGATAGAAACGTGAGCCTCAAACCTCCTCCACGTGACCCCGTCGTGCGTTCTTCTGGAGCATCATGGGTAGCAGCGTTTACGATCGGAACTGTGTTGCGTTTTCTCCAGATATAGATGCGAAAAATGACGTTCAGTCCGTCGGAATTTTTGCTCTCAAGGACAACGTAGCCGAGTGTTCTTAGAAGCCGTTGGTGTTAATGATGATACGGACCCAGCAGCGCTGTGCATCCCTCACTAAAACGTACACTTTAATCGAACAAGACTAATAAAATATATTTAAGTATCACTGACGGTTACTCGCGCTGAATAATTATAACGTGACGTGTAAACAGACAGTTTTAATCTGCAAATATAACCGGGATCATCGCGCTCAATAATTGAAGCCAATGAATGTGACGCTTTGCCAAGCACTGCATTATTATTAAGCGAAACACAGCGCCCTAAGGGGAAGAAGTGTCAAGGATTTTTGAACACGTCTCGTAGACAAAAATAGCTGACCCACATACATCCACAATGCATTTTTTTTATTTCTTTAATCTCCCGTATTATATAAACCTTTCCTCGTAATAAGAGACATAGCCAGTGCATTGTGTGAATGCACACACACACACCTCACACACACACACCTCTCACGCACGCACAGCCACACACGCAGACTCGCGACCGTGAACTTACCCCATGATCGGCGCTCGACGCTCTGGATCCGCGACTCTCAGAATCTCTCTCGGTCGCTGCTCCTCTTCCGTCTGCCCTCCGATCGCACGACGAAGCCTCCTGCGAGGGAAGTCCACGGAGAAGCCGCCAGGGCGCTGGCTGGCGGTGACGGCGGCGGCGGTGGCTATATCGGCTCGGTCGTATTTAGGGAAACATCAGAGGTAGACGGGGGCCACGCTGGCACGGGGATGGGAGGGCTGCTGACAGGAGGGGTGGTGTATGTGGCGTTAGAAAAAAAAAAAGCCGCACGACACGCATCTCTATCGACGGGATTCTTTCTCTCTCCTCTCCCCCTCCTCTCCTCCGGCAGGCGACGGCCGCCCCGAGCCCCAATCTACATCACGAGGCACTTTCCCGCGAGCGTCGCGAATCCTCGGGAGGAATCCGCGGCGCGGCGTCGCGACGAGGAGGAGTTGGCGGTTCCGCAGTTTGCAGGGCGAGCGGCTGCGAAGCGAGCGAGCGGCTCCAGCGTTGGCAGCAAAGTGACTTGGTCACACGTTCTTGCGCCTGGTGTGTGTGTTTTTTTTTAATTGGCGAGCTATTTCGTGACTCGCGATCGCGCGCACACGCGTGTGCGTAATTGCGTGTCACGAGGGTAATAATAGTCGCACAAAGGATGACTTCTAATTCGTGTGTAGTGTATGATTTATTCGTTTTATAACCTGCGCGCACTTATCCGTCTGGGGTCTTAGAATCGGTGACAATGATCACCACAGGACGCTTGCGTGCGGCGTGCGTGCGAATGCACTTTGTGTTTGTTTACGAAGGAGGTGAAGGCAAGAATACGAGTCTGTTACACAAGCAAGGCCTGGGGAAATAACGGACGCAGTACAGTGTGTGTTTGTGTATTTGTTTACGCGTGCTTATTTACATACACAGACACGACCTTTACGATGAAACCAAACCATCACGAAATCTAAATGGGAAACCCGCAAACACAACAACCGTTAAGGAGATGCACACATCATTCATTTAGCGAGGACGCAATATTCATTTCTAGATAATGAAGCTTTCTCCTTACCGCGTAATAACAAGTGATAACAATAATGCCCTTGTACGACTGAACATCTCAGAGTCTCAAGACTCTCTTTCAGGCGGGCGCTGCTACTTTGGGACATTTGGCCAGTTTCGTTGAAGGAGTGGTTTGGCTTCACGTCGGAGAAAATCCGCACGTGATGGATTGATGATTCCACTACAAACACCGCGTCGGTGGCAAAACACGCGGACCGCTCCGAAGAGGAGAGAGATGCGAGCGGGCTACACAGCGTGGCTAATTAAAACGTTCCGAACGAGCATCTTCATCATCATATGTCCCTCCGGCCAGCTCAGAAGCGACAATGAGGTCATGGTTCTCTTTAACCAGTACCACTGTTTCTCTCTTCCAGCTCGTTAAACTCGCTGGGGTCTACCCAACACGGCAGCGCGTTCCTCGCTCGTGTCGTTGCAGAGGTTCACGGTTCGCATCAAACGCTCCACCCTGATTAATACCGCGGTGCGTATCGACCGCAGTAACAATGATATTCCTACGCACCGTCCGCGTCACAGCGAACGTTAAAGGTCACAGGAGGTGGCCGTTGTGTGCTGGCGGCAGGGTCCAATTTCTTTCCAATTTCGAAATTGGGACTTCACACAGCGGCGATTATTGCCCCCCTTACTTGCCCATTTGCGGGTCAGGTATCCAAGTCGCGTCATGCCCACAGGGACAGCTGCCACTGGGGGGTGGGGGGGGGTGTGGGGGGTGTGCTGGGGGGGGGGGTGCTCTGGGGGGGGGGGTGCCCTGGGGGGGGGGGGTGCGCTGGGGGGGGGGGGGTGCCCTTTCTTAACTGCTTTGAGCCGAGAGGCGCGATGTAAAGCGCTGCGAGACGCCCCGGCGAACATGGCGCTACATCGACAACAAATCACTCTCGATCATTTTCACTCTCACGTGCACGGGATCCTGTCCAGCTAATTCACGCCGCCCTGTCTGAGGGGTAGCCTGTCCGAGCCACGATTGCCGTCGTTCCTCGGCTTTCTCTAACGTGACGACGTTTAACTCCGCGCCCCTTGCATTCCGCAGGAAAGCCCGGCCGCGCGGGAGTGCCGCAATCGACCCCACGTCCACTCCTCGTCGTGGCCCGCGCCGTTAACTTCCGCCGTCGCCACCGCCGCCGCCGGCGACGGCGCCAGCCGCCACTGGGCCACGTTGGCCGCGACGGTGACGAGGGCGCGACCCGAGCGCTCGAAGCGGGCGGCGTGGGCGCCCGCGACCGGCACGGCGCGCCACCCCCGCGCCGGGGCGCACGCACGGGTGGCGGAAGAGCAGCGAGCGGGGAGCGGGCAGCGTCGCCGTCCACAGCAGCAGCGCGCCGTCGGGGGACACGTCGCACGCGGCGGGGGCGCCGGCCTGCAGGGCGCCTGCAGCGCGGTGGGGGCGGGCCAGGGGCGGGAGGCGGGAGGGAGGGTTAGCGGTGAGGGGCGAGCGTGGAGGTTGGGGTGAGTTTACAGGATGAGGGTTTGTGGTTTGTGTGAAACCATCCGGGCAACCCTGCCCCAATACCTCAGATAGTCGCCATATATTTAAAAAGCTTTGCCACTGACTCTTCCGTTATGAGCCAGCGTTAATTCACGATCGCCGCGGCTAAACATTTCCTATTCGCGGTTCTTCAGTTGCACCAACGCGGTCCCTCGCGTTTTATTTGAGCATCCGAACCCTGCCGTACCCGCGGTCACCGCAGACTCCACGCGCGAATTACTCCCGCGACCCCCCCCCTTGCCCCCCCCCCCCCAGCCACTCACCCATCTTGGCGAACCCCCCCGTGCAGGTGTCCGAGTCCCAGGCCGCATTCCCCCAGGCGGCCGCGTACGCGAGCCGCTCCCCGGAAGCGGTGTCCCACACGGTCGCGTCGCCGCCTTGGCCCGTGCTGGCCCGCAGCAGGTGCTGCCCTCCCCGTGCCGGCTCGCGCGACCAGTCCAGGCCCGTGATGGGGCCCGGGCAGCCCGTGCGGCACACGGCCGCCACGGAGAGGCCCACCAAGGCGTCGCCGTCGTCCTCGGACGCTCTCGGTGACGCCGGAGGTGCCGGGCGTTTGTCTGGAAGGTGAGAGCGAGCGCTTGTGACGGGTAATAATGAAACTATTTGAAACATTTTTCTATTTTACCAGGTAAGGCCCACTGAGCTATACTGTTTAGTTCTTTTTCAGACAAATGATAGCTCAACGAAGTGGCTTATCACGTTGAAATTTATAGCAGACAAACACTCTAAAACAAAGTGATGTTGTCTTCTTGGTTCTTTCGGTAAAGTCACGTAGAAGGGAAATAATAAAATAAATAAAATAAAACATAATAAAATAATTCTCACGACGTTTCGGCCACAACGCAAGCAGCCGTCCTCAGGTGAAGACCAGGTCTGTCGGGGAGACAGTGTCTCTCCGACCTGGTAATAAAACAATAAATAAATAAGCATCATATTTTTATTATTATTTTATTGTTTTATTTGTATTATTTCCCTTCTACGTGACTTTACCGAAAGAACCAAGAAGATGAATCCCTGCAGTCACAAAAGCTTTAAATCGAAAAAGTGATGTTGATTCTAAATGTGGAAGGAAAAACCAGAGGACTCGGAGAAGAATCCACGCGATCACAGGGAGAACACGCAAACTCCAAATATACAGCAGGCGTCCGGGTCAGGATGGAACCCACGACCTCCTGTATAGCAGGCGAGGGAGTTGACATCTCCTAGCCACCGTTACGCCGGATTGCTCAACTCCACGGAGCGGCAATGGGGATGTTGGGTCTGGCTCTAGAATGCATTTATATCCAACAATGTCAGTTTAGACCGACAGAGCGTCCACATGCGGACACATCCCAAGACGTTGCACGAATGCCGAGGAAAGTTCTCATTCGCCTCCCTCGCGATGCAAGATGTTTTGTCCACGTTTCGGGGTCGCAATTCGACTTGAAAATCGATGGTTTTGTCAACGTAATCAAAATCTTTGCTTGTCGTGGATAAATCCGATGGGATGTCCAGTAGGGGCGGGTGGATGTAGCAGCCACTGACGTTGGCCAATTACACACGATGCATGTGCGACTACGGCAAGGAGGGCAAGCGAGAGGTGAGAGCGCCGAAGGTTAGAAGATAAAAAAAATAGCGGTCACACGGACAGACGTCGTGGCGTCGTGCGACGTCACAACATCCGTACAAGCGACGCTATGACGTTACAAAACCCAACGGAAAAATCGACTTCTGCTGTACGACGAGTTGATCGATGTTCGTGTCGAGGTTGGCACGTGAGCCGCTGCGTGGAGCAGCCTCGTGGCTGAAACGCTGCCAGACGATCTATCGAAGCGCGCAGCGGTGTTACCGCACGGTGCATAGTTTGAGATCGGTGACCACAGTCGCGCTGTGGACTGAAACCCCGGCGCGTACAGACGAACGAACGTGGGGAGGGCGCGACGACAAACGTCAGCGGTACCGCGAGCGCGTCCGGACGGGGCGGAGGGCCATGGGGGGGACCCCGGCCTCTGACCGTGTCGACGAACTCGAGGCGCGGCCGGCGGTCGTCCGACGAGCAGCACGTAGACGGCGTCGTCGGCGCACGCCAGCGCCACGTGGCGCCCCGTCGGCGAGAGACGCAGCGCGGTGGCGCTCGCCGGGGCCACGCGGGGAACGCGGCACAGCACCCGCGCCCACGGCGGCCGCCCCCCGCCGCGACCGCCGCCCACGCACAGCAGGGCGACGGTGGCGTCGTCGGTGGCGGCGGCGACGAGGTGCTCGGGGGTGTCATGCCGCGCCGAGCGATCGTCGTCAGCGCCGCCGCCGCCGAGGTCCTCGGGCAGGATTCTGAGGAGAGAGGCCGATTCGGCACCCGGCGCGTTAACCGCCACTCGCACAGATATCGGCGGCGATGCCGTGCGCGTGCGGCCCGCTGCTGCGTAACGCTGGTCCCGAAAAACCGAGAGGCCGGGCTAAGAAATGAAGCTTGCATTTATACGCGGAGATGCCGAGTGGCTCTCCGCGAACGCGTGCGGTTACTCGCCCCTGGTCGATGAGCCACCCGGCAGGGCCCACGTCCACGCACGCGAAGGCGGCGCCGGGCATCGCGTGACGAAGCAGGCAGCTCCTCTCCTTGCTGTCGCACAGCTGCAGGAGCCCGTCGCGCCCCGCCGTCACGAAGAGCCCCTCTCCCGCGAGACCGCGGTGGATGCCCAGGGCGGCCCAGGCCTCCTCTTCCTCCCTCTCCTCCGGCTCCCGACTCGCCCCCTTCGGCCGCTGTGCCACGGAGGTCGTCTTTGTGCGGGCCGCTCGCTGGGGCCGCCGGTGCCCGTGCGTGACGGCCGGGTGGCCCAGCGCGACCCCCGCGAGGGAAGCGCCGGCGGCGGCGTCGTCGCTGCCGCCGAGAGGAGCCCAGAGCACGGAGCAGCCGAGCGTGGCGAGATAGAGCACGCCGCGGCCGCCACCGCCGCTCATCGCCAGCGCCACCGCACCGCCCTCGCACTCCGGAATCTGCCGTCGAGGGAGGAGACGAAGGTCAGACCGAGAGCGGCGACGGTCATTTCGATTCCGTTCATACGTGCTTTCTGCGTCGTCTCTCTCTGTAACAATGGGGGAGGGGGGGGCGGGAACCAATTCTCGTAACGATGATCCAACGTGAACCAAACTGTAGTACAGAGTCGTGTTGCTGTTAAGGGCTTATCGTAAGAATACCGGCAAAATTGATTCAATGCTTTCCCAAAACTTGGAAGATGCAGATCAGAGCAAAGAGGACAACTTGCAAATAGAAAATACATTCTCATTGTAGGCTTCCATAGTTCTGAAGACAAACGCATTATGTTGTAAAGCGTTACCTAGTCCAAGTAGGTTGCCAGGGGTGCATCTACAGACACACCGTGCACACTTGCAGAGTGCCGGCTGTACGTGTACACTCAGACACACCCTGCGCACCTGCAGTGTGCCGGCTGTACAGGTACACTCAGACACACCCTGCATACTTGCAGAGTGCCGGCTGTACGTGTACACTCAGACACACCCTGCGCACCTGCAGTGTGCCGGCTGTACAGGTACACTCAGACACACCCTGCATACTTGCAGAGTGCCGGCTGTGCGTGTACACTCAGACACACCCTGCGCACCTGCAGGGTGCCGGCTGTACGCTACACTCAGACACACCCTGCACACCTGCAGAGTGCCGGCTGTACAATACACTCAGACACACCCTGCGCACCTGCAGAGTGCCGGCTGTACGCTACACTCAGACACACCCTGCACACCTGCAGGGTGCCGGCTGTACAGGTACACTCAGACACACCCTGCGCACCTGCAGGGTGCCGGCTGTATGTGTACACTCAGACACACCCTGCGCACCTGCAGGGTGCCGGCTGTACGTGTACACTCAGACACACCCTGCACACCTGCAGGGTGCCGGCTGTACAGGTACACTCAGACACACCCTGCGCACCTGCAGGGTGCCGGCTGTACAGGTACACTCAGACACACCCTGCGCACCTGCAGGGTGCCGGCTGTACAGGTACACTCAGACACACCCTGCACATCTGCAGGGTGCCGGCTGTACGCTACACTCAGACACACCCTGCACACCTGCAGAGTGCCGGCTGTACGTGTACACTCAGACACACCCTGCGCACCTGCAGGGTGCCGGCTGTACAGGTACACTCAGACACACCCTGCGCACCTGCAGGGTGCCGGCGTGCTGGAAGGTGCGGCCCCAGCTCCACGCGGACACGGAGTGGTCGCGGGCCGCCGTGAGCAGCGCTCCGCGCAGGGGCAGCAGCGCGAGCAGCGGCGCGTCGTGCGCGTGCTGGATCAGCTGACTCACGGCACCGCCGCCCTCGGCCCACACGAACACCGTGCCGTTCGAGTCTCCTGCGGCGCCCGGCAAAATACAAGCGCGGCATAAACACAACCAGCCGTGACGAGGTGCTGCTAGTGAGTAGCACCGATGAAGGCCGGCATGGCACACGAGGGGGGGCCAGCACCATTCCCGGCCACCTTTGTCTCCGGAGTTCTGATATTTACACACTGGACCAGGTACCTGTAGAGGGCTGAGTCCATCTCGGGCAGGCCCAGGGCCAGTTTTAAATATTCGTCACCGATGTTAGATGTATGCATGTTGAACTTCTTTCGCATCATACATAGACTACCGTGCGAAACGGAGATGCGGGGGAAGGACAACAAACTCAACACAAACTCCAGCAGTCGAACACAGGTCACCGGGTTCCTAATGCCATGCGCTAACCACTGCACTGCCTTTCCCCGTAGAAACACACACACACACGCTTACGCACGGGAAAATCGCGTACGTTATTTATTCACGATTTATTGAGCACGTGCGTTTTTGAGACCGTGTGTCGAATTCGAGTTGGAGCTCGCAGACTTGTGTCACCGCCGATTGGATCGTTTGCCTCCCCGCGGGAGGGCCCGGGTACGGACGAAGGGGGCGACGCGAACGCTGAATCCATTGCCCCCGTTAATCTCATTATCGTTATTTAACGATGAAGACGGTCCTGTTGGGGCTTCCTTTGTGACCGCTTCCTTCTTAACCATTGTCTCCACTCAGCAGCAAGCGCTCCGGACTGTCCTCAGCAGCGTCGAGTGCAGATAATGTGATCATTCCACGGTGCGACCGTGCTCACCCATCTGAAACTAAACACCACCGGACGCTTCGACCGCTCGCCGGGCAGCGTTTTTGCGGCATTCGCCACGACGCTGCTCCACGCACCGGCTCACCCGCCACCTCGGCACAACGTCCATGGAGCTCACTGACGACAATGCACGCTGTGTGGACCGCACGCAGGAGGCCGCGTGCCGGGGTGAAGGTGACCAGGGTGTGAAGGTGTATAGGTGTGCAGGGCGTGGTGGTGTGTAGCTGTGGTTGTGTATAGCTGTGGTTGTGTGTAGCTGTGGTTGTGTATAGTTGTGTATATCTGTGGTTGTGTATAGTTGTGTATAGCTGTGGTTGTGTGTAGCTGTAGTTGTGTATAGTTGTGTATAGCTGTGGTTGTGTATAGTTGTGTATAGCTGTGGTTGTGTATAGTTGTGTATAGCTGTGGTTGTGTATAGTTGTGTATGGCTGTGGTTGTGTATAGTTGTGTATATCTCTGGTTGTGTATAGCTGTGGTGGTGTATAGTTATGTATAGCAGTGTTTATGTATAGTTGTGTATATCTGTGGTTGTGTATATCTGTGGTTGTGTATCGTTGTGTATAACTGTGGTTGTGTATAGTTGTGTATAGCTGTGGTTGTGTATATTTGTGTATAGCTGTGGTTGTGTATAGCTGGGGCTGTGTATAGTTGTGTATAGCAGTGTTTGTGTATAGTTGTGTATAGCAGTGGTTGTGTATAGCTGTGTATAGTTGTTGTGCATATCTGTGTTTGTGTATAGTTATGTATAGTTGTGTATAGTTGTGTATAGCTGTGTATATTTGTGTATAGTTGTTGTGTATAGCTGTGTATAGCTGTGTATAGTTGTTGTGTGTAGCCGTGCGGGTCTCCGCTTGCCGGTGAGCAGCTCGCCCCGGCTGGAGAAGGCCATGCAGGTGACGGCGCGCGGCAGGAAGTGGGCGCCGTAGTTTGCGCGTGTCTCCAGGTGGACGGTGCCCTCCTCCGGCTGGAGGCGCCACCACGCCAGGTGCTGCCGGCCTCCCGACACCACGGAGTTCGGCTCGCGGCGTGAGAACCTGGCGGTGCCGACGGCGGCGGCGGCCGGGACGGGCGGACGAGAGGGTGAGGGAGGTGAGTCGGGGGCGTGGTAGCGCGCGGCCGTCGGGGCTTTAATCTCTGGGTCAGCGATCCGGGAAATATTTCTGCACTTGTTACACCACATCCAGTATACCCGCGGCTGTGGCTGTGGCTTCTTGTGGCGGGCCTACTCCAGACTACCAGTGACCCAGCAGCGACCGTTGACTGGGAAACCGAGCCCTGACTGTTGTGATCCAGCACTCTGGTGGCAGCGGTGGGTTCGTTTGGCGTACATTTCTGAAACTGCAAACCAGCCGGAATGTGAGGTGACAAGTCGACGGCAGTGCAGCAAGCGGGTTCACAGTGCCAGCTGCGCGCTTTGCCCTCGGCGTGAGTTTTCAGTGAATGCCGCTCATCTGTGGAGACCTTGGCACGCCATTCCATCGTATGCCTGGGTGTTTTTTAAATCCTTTATATTAAGTTCGCGTGCTTGCTTGCTTAGGACCGTGCAAATCTTTCGGTCGTTTTTTAACCCACTTCCCGTGATCCAATCGAGCTGACATTTTCCACACAGACTCGTTGTGCGTGACAATTATTGTTCGTGAAAAAAAATTCCCAAAATTTTACACTTTTTAGGCAAAAAAAAATGATTTTACATATATTCAAATAGAACGCATTCATGGCTTTGGCTGAACGTCAGAGTGTAAAAGCCCAGAGCGTAACCCTTCCACAGGCCGTGGCGGAGTAGCGCAGTTGGTAGCGCCCTCGCTTCCCATGCCAAAGGTCGCGGGATCGATCCCCGCGTCCTCCACAGGCGAATATATTTTTAAATCCTTTATATTAAGTTCGCTGCCACGCATATAAAGGATTTATAGTGAAAAACTTTGTTTTTACGGGTTATACTTATTTACAGATACTCCGGTCTCTTCCCACAAGCAAAAAAAAAACAAAAAAAGGAAATTTTCCAACATCCCAACACAGAACCCTGTCGAGAGAGCTCAGCCTTGAGCCTCTTCGGAGCCACCGGGGGGTACGAATCCATCTGTGGGCTCACCTGACGCAGGCGAGGCGGAGCTGACTCTCGTGCTGCCCGAGCGTGGCGCTCAGCAGGCGCCGGTGCTCCGCCCCGAGCTCCCACACGAGCAGCACGTGCGCCGGGCCGCCCCCCGCCGCCAGCAGCAGCGGCGGCGCCGCCGTTGCCGCGCCGCTGAAGTCCAGGCTGATGACGGGCCCGGGCCCGAGCAGGCCGGCGCCCAGAACCAGTAGCGTCTGCAGCGAGTCGCTCCGCCACAGGCGCACGTGCGCGCTACGCGGGCGCCCCGCATCCGGCTTGTCTTCACGCTCCTCGTCGTCGACGGCGCTGGACTTGTCTCCCTGCGCCGTCGCCATCGTGCGATTGTCTGGGTGGAGCGCCATGCTGGGACGGGAAGGCGTTGGCATTCTTTCGTTTAAGGCCCACTGAGCTATATCGCTCTTTTTCAGAAATGATGGCCCAACTAAGCGGCTTATCACGTGGAAATGTACGGCAGCCAAACACTCTAAACGCCGTGATGATGATTCACGCGACCACGGGGAGAACATGCAAACCACTAATATACAGCAGGCGTCAGGGTCGGGATCAAACCCACGACCTCCTGAATACCGCGTTAAAGGTTACTCCGTCATCGTCATCATCAGCCATATTCTGTCCACTACCGAGTGAAGACTTCCCCAAGCCGTGAGGTGACGTCATAGCAGTGATAGACTCGGACATCACTGGCGGATTCCAGGCAGCTGTGATTCAACCGGGATCCCAGGTGTCGTGGGCTCAGGGTCTTAGCGTGGTAATCAATGACCGCACAAAAACAGCCCCGATCATATTAGGCTGATTGTCGTGTAGCGAACACCTCTGTCGCAGGGCATGTGAGAAGCTCCGCGACTTTGTGGATGCGATGCAATTGAAGGGATCTCAGATGTAGTTCTCGTATAAAACCACATTTCAGAAAGTGTCCTGTAGCATGGGGTGATGCATTGCCCCTGTTTGAGAGTTGTGGTGATGTGCTTGTTGCACGGGGCAGCTGCTGCCACTACCCCCCCCACCCTGACCCTCCTCTAGACTGGAGCCACCCCCACCTTGACCCCTCCTCTAGACTGGAGCCACTCCCACCTTGACCCCTCCTCTAGACTGGAGCCATCCCCACCTTGACCCCTCCTCTAGACTGGAGCTACCCCCACCTTGACCCCTCCTCTAGACTGGAGCCACTCCCACCTTGACCCCTCCTCTAGACTGGAGCCACTCCCACCTTGACCCCTCCTCTAGACTGGAGCCACCCTCACCTTGACCCCTCCTCTAGACTGGAGCCACTCCCACCTTGACCCCTCCTCTAGACTGGAGCTACCCCCACCTTGACCCCTCCTCTAGACTGGAGCCACTCCCACCTTGACCTCTCCTCTAGACTGGAGCCACCCCCACCTTGACCCCTCCTCTAGACTGGAGCCACCACCACCTTGACCCCTCCTCTAGACTGGAGCCACCCTCACCTTGACCCCTCCTCTAGACTGGAGCCACCCTCACCTTGACCCCTCCTCTAGACTGGAGCCACTCCCACCTTGACCCCTCCTCTAGACTGGATCCACGCCCACCTTGACCCCTCCTCTAGACTGGAGCCACCCCCACCTTGACCCCTCCTCTAGACTGGAGCCACCCCCACCTTGACCCCTCCTCTAGACTGGAGCCACCCCCACTTTGACCCCTCCTCTAGACTAGAGCCACCCCCACCTTGACCCCTCCTCTAGACTGGAGCCACCCCCACCTTGACCCCTCCTCTAGACTAGAGCCACCCCCACCTTGACCCCTCCTCTAGACTGGATCCACCCCCACCTTGACCCCTCCTCTAGACTGGAGCCACCCCCACCTTGACCCCTCCTCTAGACTGGAGCCACCCTCACATTGACCTCTCCTCCAGACTGCCCCCCGCGCCGCCCCACCCGTGCCAGCGTGCCGCTGTGCGAGTCACCTGGTAATGTGCGCCGTGTGCTCGCTGTAGATGCTCTGCGTGCGCCGCTCGGGGTTGAGGACGACGACGAGCAGCCCCACGGGGTACACGAGCTCGGCGTCTCCCGTGAGCACCAGGCCTCCCTGGCAGTCACGGCCGCTGTGGCCGTATCTGTGGGCAGAGGCCGCACGTGCGTCACGTGCAGTCACCGCAGGATGAGGGCCTCCCCGCCGCGCACGTCGCCGCGAGAGTTTCAAGTTTCATTGATTAGGCGTAGCCCTGTGAGCCATTCGGCTCTTGAATCGGGTGCAACCGCGACAAACAAACAAAAAACATGAACAAGAAAACATCTTAAAGTGAATATGTGCAAGCAGAAAATCCAAGAAAAGACAGCAAAATATTGCAGAAAAAGCACCGTACACCAACGCTGTGTGCAAAAATCCCAGTGGGATGCAAGTCAAATAACAACAACAACCACAAGACAACTTAGATTAAGGCTATCAGTCTAACTCTGTACTACAACAAACAAACATGGCCAAACCGAAAAACTTTTCGAAAATGACCAAAATAAAGCCATAAAAGCCTGACTGCGGCGCTGGGCCGGAGCAGTGGGCGTCTGTTTGGCGTCGGGAACCGGCAACCGCGAGCGTTACGAGGGGGACGTACACGGGCGGCCCTTTCGTCGATCCACTGCTGGATGAGGGCCTGCCCCACGACGCAGCGCGGGGGAGTTTGCGTACTGTGTTGCTGTTTGTGCGGAACGGGGTTCCAGTGACGTCTGCCAAATCCACCAACATTTCATTCACACGCCTGACTGCCGTTGAGAGACGCAGAAGGTTGAAACCACTCCAGAGTTTGCTTGCTTGAATGCTGCTTTGATAATATCCATCTGGAAAGCCAACGGGCTGATGGATTCAAATATAATGATATTCGCGTGCAAACTTTCACGACGCTGATCGGTGCGGGTGGCTGAAAGCGGGGGGCATAGACAGTTTAACACGTAGTAGGCTTTCGCGACCAATATCATCCATAAATAGACGTTTTTTTGGGTTAGATCATGTAAATATAAATGTGTCGTTGATATAGGGTGTTTTAAAAGATGGACCCAATTTCAATTCAGTATATTTCACGATGGCAACGTTATAATTACACAAAAAGTTACAAACGGTTTAATGAGATATCAAGTTTTACTAATCATTTTATAAATGCTCTATGTGCCCTCCACCTGCTGTACGGACAACATCGAGACGATAGTTGAATTCGTCCCAAACGCCTCTCAAAGTGCCTTCTTCCACTGAAGTCACCGCTGCCGTGATTCTGTTTTTGAGGTCATCCAAAACTGTCGCTAATGGTGGCACAAAAACACCACGGCCTTTGACGTATCCCCACAAGACAAAGTCGCAGGGTGTGATGTCTGGGGATCTTGGGGGCCAAGAGTGTAGCGCCAAGTCTTGGGGTCCCGTGTGACCTATCCAACGTTGAGGCAGTGCGTCATTTATAAAACGTCGAACCTGCAGGTGCCAATGTGGCGGTGCTCCGTCTTGCTGAAAAATGAAGTCATCGGAATCTTCATCAAGTTGTGGAAAGAGCCATTTCTGCAGCATTTCGAGATACGTTTGTCCCGTAATTGTGTTTCCCTCGAAAAATAAAGGGCCATAAACCGTTCTTTGAGAAACAGCACAAAACACGTTCACTTTCGGGGAATTACTCTCATGCTCTACAGTTTCGTGTGGATTCTCTAATCCCCATATGCGCACATTGTGACAGTTAACTTTACCGCCTAGATGAAACGTTGCTTCATCACTAATAAGTATAACCCGTAAAAACAAAGTTTTTCACTATAAATCCTTTATATGCGTGGCGGCTAGAGTCCTGTCGTCCTCTGGCTTGAGATGGCTGCCACCTATGGGTCAGATGATTGCATTGCACCATTAAGCAATTGGTAATTAAATATAATATTTTTGTCCTAAAAAGTGTAAAATTTTGGAAAAAAATTTTCACGAACATTAATTGTCACGCACAACGAGTCTGTATGGAAAATGTCAGCTCGATTGGATCACGGGAAGTGGGTTAAAAAACGACCGAAAGATTTGCACGGTCGTAAGCAAGCAAGCGAACTTAATATAAAGGATTTAAAAATCAAACGCGGTAAGAAGCTGTCGTCCTCCATGTTCTGTAACATCGCATCACAAGGCTACGCAGAAAACTCTCTTGAATTCTTCTCACGTTTTCCTCCGAGGTGCGTGGTCGCCCTGTGCTCGTCCCCTTACATAAACAGCAGCCTGTTTCCTTAAATTGTCGGTACCAAAGACGAATGCTCTTTAACATTGGCGGATCAATGCCAAAACGCCGTTGAAACGCACGCTGCACCGCAATTACGGATTCAGTCTTGCTGAACTGCAGAATGTAAAACGCCCCTTGTGTTGCGGGGTCGCCGTCTTGCGAATGACTGAGGCTAGGGGCTGTTTGTCTGCTGGGAGAGGCATCCAGCGGTAATCATTTGAAACTCTATACCCCGCCCTTTCAAGTGGTAAGAGTTTCATTAATGGGCGGTTCGTGGTTGCAGAGATATAGCGATTTCAAATCGGGTCCATTTTTTTAAACACCCTGTATTTACGCGACAAACCTGACTAATTAGCTGTTGGGTGGTGGCGGGTTTAACGACACTTTAATATTTACGCGATCTAACCCAAAAAAAAACCTGTATTCGGGAGTCTCGAGGTACATTACAACAACAGATTCTGCTGAACCGCGCCCTGCAACAACAACAACAACAACGCGGCGCGATAGCCTCCGGCGACGCTGCGTGGTGCACGGCGGTCGCCCATCCCAGCGCCGGGCAGCCTCGAAGTGGCTTCGCTCCCTGCCATGCCGGCGACAGTGCACGCATTCGGCACGATTTGCTCTTTGGTGCGATTTGATCTTCGGCGCGGGCGGTGGCGGGATGTCGCGAGAACGAACAGGCGATTTTTTTAGTCCGCGGGTCGCGAGCGAAGGGAAGGTGCCTTGGCTCCGAATGTTCATTCTAGATTTGAAGCTTCCGTGACTGCAAGGATTCATATTAGGTTTTTTCGGTAAAGTCACGTAGGTAAAAAATTAAAATAAGTAAAATTAAAATCACGACGTTTCGGAGGCAACACAAGCTTCCGTCTTCAGGTGGAACCGTCACAGCACGATTGCTGTATCAAGCAAGAGAAACTCCAAGAGACCCGTCCCTGCATATATGTTCTGAATGTTCATCTCATTGCGGGGTTTCCCTCTCGCGCTCTGGAATCGCGACATCCACTCAAAGCCATTGTCAAGTGCGAGTGCGCGCCGCGAGCCCACCGGCACTGTTTCTAATTAGACGTTCTCCTTCGCGGTGTAATTCGAGGCTCCTTCCTTGCCGCCCTCTGGGCCCCTTTGTGACCCCCCCCCCCCGCCGGGGTCGTGACCCGCCGTGTGGAAACTCGAGCTCGTTATATTTTATATTCAGTTACTACAAAGCGGCGTTTGTTAATTGTGACGATGACGGTGGTGGAGTGTGTGTGTGTGGAGGCTTTCATTCTAGCGGCCGCACGCCACCTCAGCCTTTTAAAATGCGTGCTGATTTTAACAACGAAAAAATAACCTTCATTAAACAGTGTAGCATAATCGATCGTTGTTCTGTACTCCTGCCAATCACCCCCCTCCCCTCCTCGAACCAGCACTGACCGGTGAAGTATGGTCCAAACACCCTCGCAGACTGCGCGGCGTGGCGAGGCCGTCATCCAGCAGTGGAGTGACCAACGCGCCTGTACGCGTGCAAGATTGCAGCCTGTTGCCAATACACTGCTGGGCGAAGTCATTCCGTGCTTGCTCGGCCAGTCAATAGGGGGTTGTTTGACCATACTTCACCACACCGATCGACATGCGTTGGTGGAAGGGGGGTCGACCCAATACCAGTACAGATATCACTTGCCACTGATGTCAACCGTGTCCGGGAACCGCACCGAAGGCCGTTGGGTTCACCACCGCTTCCCCTCTCTTTTAATCTCGAATCTCGAGAGAATACCGCGGGCATCGGTCCATGTTGTGACTCCCATTAGATGCTCGTCTGCGCTTGCATTAAACGTGAGTCAGAAGCCACAGCGGCCCCAGTGATCAAACGAGCGCTGGGCCCGTGGGTGCCACTTTCACCTCCATTAGCCCTAATCCAGCGCCATAAATTCCACAGTCCTACGACTCGCGGTCATTTTATCCATAATCGCACGTGCGTACGCGTACGGCCCTTTTTTTTATCAGTCCGCTGCTGGATGAGCACGTGCCCTGTGCCGAGTGGACTGTGGGGTTGATGGAGTGCACTTCACCACGCCTGCTCACTACGGGTCGGTGAAGGCGTTAAGCATGAAAGTGTGGCAGCAGGACGCAAGGTCTTGTTGAACTGCTCTCTCCTGCCCACCACGTAAGTAAAAACAAAAAAAAATTATTTTCCCAGGTAAGGCCCACTGAGCTCTGTCGCTCATTTCAGAAGCGACCTGGCCGCAAATAATCGCTCAACGAAGTGGCTTATCACGTGGAAGTGTATAGCAGCCAAAAGCTCTAAACACCGTGATGCTGATTCTAAATGTGGAAGGAAAAACCGGAGGACCCGGAGAAAAATCCACGCGACCACGGGGAGAACATGCAAGCTCAAAATATACAGGCGTCGGGGTCAGGATCGAACCCACTACCCCCTGCATACCAGGTGAGGTTGTTAACATCTCGCCGCGTCGCCCCGCGTCAGCCGATAACAACCGGCCCGTGCGTGGTGGTCACCCATGCAAGCACGGTCTCGGCTCAGGCTTTTTTTAGATCCAGAAAAATATCTTGGCGATTTTGCGATAGGCCCGTGTCACTACAAAGCGACACTTATTATTATTATTGCACCCGCCCTGGGGGTTACGATTGGCCGAGTCGTCACCAAGCTCATGCCCTTCCTATTGTGGGTCGGCTGCCTCCCGTCGCACCAAGTTGATGCACGGCCTTGCCATCCGGAAACCTGAGCCTGCACAGTCGTTTTTGGATGGCGTTCACATTATCTGTAGTAACCAGGTTTCTATGGTGTAACCAAGTTTCTATCTTCTTGGTTCTTTCAGTAAAGTCACGTAGAATGGAAATAATAAAATAATAAAAATAAACATAATAAAATTATTCTCACGACGTTTTGGCCGAAACGTCGTGAGAATTATTTTATTATGTTTTTTTAATTTATTATTTCCATTCTACGTGACTTTACCGAAAGAACCAAGAAGATGAATCCCTGCAGTCACGAAAGCTTTCAATCAGGTTTCTATGGTGTAACCAGGTCCCAATGAGCATTGACCCTTTGGCAAAATAAAACCTCAACCAAGATCCACGGCGCCACCCAGCCGGACGGCACGTGACCGTTTTGTAACGTCACGGTTGCCGTGTCCGCGCCGTGCGACACGTACACCCACTCGAGCACCGGGGCGGATGCCGGCGGATCCCCGGAGAAAGCCGCGACCCTCCTGTGCCGCTCGTCCACGCGGTACGTGAGCGCCTTGCCGTTCACCGTCACCGCGACGCTCTCCGTGCGCGAGAAGTCCACTGCAAAGCAAGCGCAGCCGCTCAGCGTTAATGTCCACTGTGGCCTTAACAGGGATGGTGGATAATAGGCGACGTTTCGGGCCATGGCCCTGTTTAATGGCGCGTAAATAGGTCAGAAGAGAGACAGAATGGATTAACGGAGTTTGAGAGTGCACTTTATACTGAGGCCTTGTGAGAATTACTTTTTTTAGTTTCTTGATGAACTGTGTTTAAATAGGCATGAATAGTTACTGAAAAGGAGCTCTTGAGTAACAGACAAATCCTTGTTTGTTACAAAATAACACGCGGCTGTATGAAATCGCATAGTTATGAAGAGTTGGTGGCATACTGCATTCCGATCGACCTGTTGTGGCGAGGTCCATGGAAACATCATGAGCATAATAAACTCGGTGATGCATTCTTGGGCCAAACTGTCATCTTAATAGAATTAGAGAAGGCATAAAACTCCTGAATCTTAAACAAAAACCTTGGATATGTATTATACAATTGAAAAAACAGTTTTATTTGAGTGCGTTTTTAGCCTTTGCTGTCCAATTTTACTGAGAAGTCAGATGTGTTACGTAACACTAATTTTCCTCTGTTTCCACTGCCACAGGAGCCATGCCAGCATAGGACCATCACGGCATGGGTGGTTTCTCCACTGACCATTCACCGTGCCAAGCCAGAACAAAACCGTGAGACGTTGGCCTTGCAAGGCGTCTGAATCTGGCTCGGGGCCAAGCAGGGCCAGGGACGGCGGGCCTTCGTTGCTGTGAGGACACAGCGTCACCGTGCCACATAGATGCGTATCGGCTCATTTATTGTGTGAAAATGGCACGACATGGCTTCTGCAGTGGAAAAAAAAATGCCTTTGTGCGACTGTTTCTGAGCAGCAACGCGCCAAGATATCACTCTTTTAAGGAAAAACTTCTCATCAGCAGCCACCGTGATTAACCCACTCTCCGATGATGGGCTATCCAAGCCATTGCAAAAATAGAAAACCCTTGCATATGGTATCGAAAAAAACTGTATCTGCATTTGTAAAGTGTGCAAATGCAAACGGGGGTCGGGAGGGCAGAGTGTGCATCAAAGTGAGGCCGTGATATCAATAACAATCATGAAATATGCACCGCAATCCCAACTGAGCGCGAACCGGAGACTTCGTCGGCCTCGCGCCGACGTGAGTCACCGGTAGAGGGATGAAAGAATAAAAACCATAAAGGACAAAAAAACATTTTTACGGGTTTCATCTTTGGCGCCGAGGGGGCGGCTCGGGAGAGGGGCGGCTGCGTTGGGGCCATCCGGGCCGAGTCCCCGCGAGGACCCCCCGCCCGGGGCGTCCATCGGATCCTTGGACGCGCCCGACAGCGCCGCCCTGAGTGCGCTGAAGAAACCTCTCGTCGTCTTCGTGGGGGCCTTGGGCGGCTGCAGCTCGCCTTGACGAGATGGTGGCAGTCTGGTTTTACTACTGCTACCTGTGGTAGCGGCGGAGCAGAGGAAAAGTCGATGTTTTATTTTCGTTCGTTTTTTTTTTCTTTTCTCTCCTTCAGTTCAACACGGAGGCTTTCGCAACCAATATCCATAATACAGGTTTTTGTGGGGTTAGAGCGCGTAAATATGTGTGTCGTTATACTCCTTTGTTGACCCACTGCTGAATGAGTGGTGCCGGCTTAGTGCTATAACCCCGTTAACTCCCTTAGAACACATTCCTGCGGAGGGAGCTGGTAGGAACGTTGGGTTGCTCGGTCAATGGCCAGGGTCAACGGCCGCGTGGTGTATTCCGCAAATATGCCCGACTGTGAGGGCGGGCACAAGCCGGCGTGAGTAGGTTAAACGTTGAGTTTTATAAGGGCACCATGGGGTGACCAGCCCCTCCCGACCCAGCCTCACCCCTCCCACCCCCCACCCAGCCCCTCCCCACCCTCCCCACCCAGCCACTCCCCACCCTCCCCACCCTCCCCTCCCCACCCCACCCAGCCCCTCCTCACCCTCCCCTCTCCACCCAGCCCCACCCCTCCCATTTTTGGATGCATGACGGACGGACAGAATAATCCCCTGTGGGCTGGTGTAGCTAGGAGGTTACTACCAGTACCACACGGCTAAATTAGACCTGAGCTAAGTGAGAGTTTGTCAGAACCCGCTTGGAAAGGAGATGTAAATCTAACGGGTCTGTCCTTGTTAAATATGGATCGTAAAATATCAACCAGGAGTTACATTTGTAGTTGCTGCTGAAGATTAAAAAAAAATAAGATTATGATTAAGGTTCATGAACAAAATACAATCTATTATTAGAATACAATAGTTGCGGCATCACGAGCTCTCATTTCATATTTTTAAGGGGCCAGTCGATTTTCTACTGTGCTTGATTAATAATTACATCACGAGTTTTCAACAACTTGCAACGCAACCACATCAGAGTGTCCTAACTTTACACACGACAATAGCTTTACGCTCAAAATGTGTTGCTGCTGCGCTCTTACTTGGAGGCACAGCTTGCTGCTCAGATGCCGATCCGACATCAGAGACGGTGACCTTCGACCCTAGCGACATGGGTTCAAAGGTCACGTCTGCCCCGCTCTGCGCCGTGACCTCTGGGACCCTTGCCGGTGCCTGCAGCTGCTCCATCTGCCGCTCCGTGCCGGGCCACGCGCCCGCGACGACGTTCCTGCTGTCGCTGCCGCCGTCATCACCGACGCTCGGCTGCACGCGCCGGGCGAGTGTGTCCGCGGTGCGGGCGACACGCCCCGGCGCCGTCGCGACCGCACATCTCTCCTCGGTGGACGCTTTCATGCTCGCCCTCGCCCTCGCGCCCGCGCTGATTTGAGGGCTCGAGCGGACGGTGGCTCCTCGCTCATCGGACGCTGCGTCTGTCGGCATCGGTGGACGGTCGAGGCGAGGCGGCCCCGCTTGCCGTGCCATCGCACCGGAGCGAGCTTCGGGCGGTGGCATCGCGCTCCGCTCGTCGGACGATGTCGCCGCTGGCGCCGGTGTCGTGGCGGAGCTGGGCGCGTCGGAGCTTGGAGCCGGCGTTGCGCTGGAGCCCGGTGCTGGCGTCGTGGTGTTTGTCGGCGCCGGCAGAAGAGCGGAGCCTGGCGGTGCCGTCTCAGCCGGGACCTTGGTGGCGTCGCTCTGCAGAGCTTCGGAGAGAAACTCCAGGAAGTCGGGCCAGCTGCGTTGAGAAAGCACCAGGGCGGTTCGATTGCGGATCCTCAATAACATCGTGATGTTTCAGCGCTGTTGTTTTACTCTTATGAAAAGTCTTGGTAAAGTCACGTAGATGAAAAAAAAATCATAAAATGAAAATAACTAAATTTAGTTAGTTTCATTTTATTCTTTGTATTATTATTTTTGTTTAAAAAAAACTACATTTAGTTATTTTCGTTTTATAATTTTTATTATTATTTTTCACCTACGTGACTTTACTGAAAGAACCAAAGAGTATGGATCCTTGCAGTGACGAAAACTTCAAATCTAGAAGTCTTGGTAAAGTGACGGAGGAGTTAATGGACTACATTGGCCATAGTGTAAAAGCACAGAACAACAAAAAATCAACCACAACAATCCAAGAGTGACGGTAAATCTGCCTGGGGGGGACCCTTGTCAATTCACTGCTGAACTGAGGCCTTCCAACACGCCACTGTTCGTTCTGGGCGGTTGTTGAGCCATACTTCACCATACTGGACATCACAGCGATTACACTACTCCGCCGGTCCTGACGCACAATTGTTCGTTCTCGCTCTGCATCTACATCAGCAGCCGTACGACAAGATGAATAAGAAGGCGGAGAGCACACTGGACAGTGTGGTGAAGGAAGGGCCCAAGACGGTTTCTATATCTATAAAATTAATAATGGTCAGGCCCTTTGAGCTCAGCAGCTCTTTTCCAACGGCGACCCGGCTAGAACGGCCGATACCACTCACCAGAGATGTAGCCGAGGCCGCCAATCTCACCCGTGTGGCCGAGTTTATGGCGCAGTGCCCCGACCACTTTACCATCGCTCTGCCACCGCTGGCTTCTTGCACACGTGTACGCGCGCAGCTCTTTGTCAATCCACTGCTGGATGAGTGCCTCCGTATGCCGTGCGGGTTGCGAGACGGTTATCTGACCATACTTCACCACGCAGGTCAGTGCGGGCTGAAGACAGGGAGCACAGAGGTACGGTACAACGGTGGAATTTGTTCTGCGCTGCCCGCTGCTGCTCGCCCCGTTGGCCCACCCTTGGTTGTTACCAAGTCATCATTGTTGGTCTCGGTCGAGTCGATTGAAATGAGTCAATCGCTCACCGTGGTGACATGTTGGTGTGAGGGGTGCGCAATTTCCCCTGCCCAAAGGTATTAAATATTATCAGCAAATTTCGATTTAAAGCTTTCGTGACTGCAGGGATTCATCTTCTTTGTTCTTTCGGTAAAGTCACGTAGAAGGGAAGTAATAAAATAATAAATATAAAACATAATAAAATAATTCTCACTACGTTTCGGCCACAACGCAAGCAGCCGTCCTCAGGTGAGAATTATTTTATTATGTTTTATTTTTATTATTTTATTACTTCCCTTCTACGTGACTTTACCGAAAGAACCAAGAAGATATCAGCAAATTGGCGAACTCGCTAAATATTGCATGCACACATGTGGCCAATTGCCAATGTGGGTCCTGCTCAATTGCACCGCGGTCTCCAGGAACGCGACTGAACGCTCTTGAGTCTGCGTCCTCACTCAAGACTCTCGTTAAATTCCTCTCTCGCCCACAGTGCGTCGCGCCGCGTGGTCTCTACGTGCGCGCGGTCATCGCGACCACCCTCCCTCCCGCTTGGCTCATTTCTGTCCCGCACACAGCCACCGTCGACTGAAGCAACTTCGTCGACGAACATCTCGAATGGCATTAAGGCCCCCCCCCCGTTCCCTCCAGGGAACTGTCGGTTTGTTCGTGAGAACGTCAGCGGCGGGCTGGGTTGGGTCATCTCCTGCACGCCACCGCCGTGCGTCGGCCGCCAACAGTGCGCAGTGCTCGTTCGCCCCCCCTCCACCCCCCACCGCGATTGCTTTTACCGGATCCCGGCGCCGCGTTCCTGCTGGCTGCACCGCGCCATCAGGCGGCCCAGAAGGGGGCCGTGCACAGGCAGTCGAGCCTCCCGGCACGAAGTGATCATCTGCGCGGCGGGGGGACAACAATGCGTCGCACCTGCTCACTGGATATAAATAGGCGGCACGCTTTGTGTACATGTGCACGGCATCGCTTTGTCAGTTGGCGAGCAAAGTCTACGTTCGCGGTGCTGGAATACGCCAACTTTACTCGTAATTCATTGAATGCTGATTTTTATTCGTGGTCTTAGCCATGCTTGACCATGCCCATTATGTCCGTGATGAACCCAAGGCCGCAGGATGGGAGGGGGTACTTGGGGCAGTTTGCCATGGGCCCCCAGATCTGAAAGGACCTCGTAAAAGGCCAAAGGGCTTCAGTGGTGGTTTTGGTTAGCGCACTTGAGGTTTTACAGTTCAGTCTCTCAACGTGCCGGTTGAAATGGGCAAATTTTCTTAAATTCCATCAGCCTCTGTCCACCGAGCGATATCACATCGCGGGCAACAAAACAAAGTTTCAAGACGTAGCTCGGCCAAAAAAACACCTTCTGGAGACGGGCTCGATGGCAACCGGCACGGTCTGCTCCTTGACCCTTTCACGCCTCCCTCCGAAAACCCCTTCCGTGGCGGTGAAAGCGTCCGAAGCGCGGCGCCCGCACCTCTCCGCGGGCGATGATGCGGCGCCCTCTGGCCCGCTCCACGAGGATCTCGCGCAGCTCCTCTGGCTGGAAGTGCGGCGGCGAGTGGCGGAGCAGCGCGTCGCCCAGCGAGGCCAGCAGGGCCCTGTCGGGGGCGTCCCGAGCGTCGCGACACCCCGGCGCCCGCTGGGCCCTCGCTCGCAGCGCGGCGCGCACGCTGTCACGACCTGCATTGAAAAATTATAATACTCCGATTGATGCTCCTGCTGTTGTGGAGTGACTCATGCAGCCAGCTATGGCTGCAGGGTTTTTGTAGTACATGCTGTTTATGCCGTTTATTGTGAAAATTCCGTCAGTTCCTATGATCGCTGTTTCATTGCTTTCATGGCTTTATTTTGGTGATTTCGAAAAGTTTATTGGTTTGGCCATGTTTGCTTGTTGTAGTACAGAGTTAGACTGATGGCCTTAATCGAAGTTGTCTTGTGGTTGTTGTTGGTTGTTTGACTTGCATCCCACTGGGATTTTTGCACACGGCGTTGGTGTACGGTGATTTTTTTCTGCAATGTTTTGCTGTCTTTTCTTGGATTTCTGTTTGCACTCAGTCACATATTCACTTTAAGATGTTTTTTGTTTGTTGCGGTTGCACCCGATTCAAGAGCCGAATGGCTCACAGGGCTATACCAAATAAATGAACTTGAACTTTGACCTGGGTGGGGGGGGGCACCATCGTTGTCGTTATCCACCGCTGGGTGACGGCCTCTCCCCCAGGTTACGCTCTTGCGTTGTTCAAATATATATTATTTAAAATCAACGTTTTTTTTTGGGTTTAGATCGCGTTATTTATAAATGTGTCGTAACCCTCCACCACCCGACACGGCCAATCAGTAAAAAAGTGTCACGTTGACAAAAGACAAATAGTTCACTGCTTTAGCCCACCGGTGTGTTGAAGCGTGAAACCACAACATTTACCATTTTTGAGTACTACGTGTTAAATATATTCTTTAAACCCGCGCTGATGCCAACGATAACATCCAGGTGAGTGCGTTGGTTGGTAGAGATACGTTCACTCCATTTTGACAAATTAGAAAATTACCCCTAAATCACTTTCACGGATAGAAGCACGTGGCAACGTTGCCCCCTACTGATACCCTCGTGCGACAAGAATGCCGCAAGTGCAAAATGTACTAAGTTATTATGACTTGTATAATTAACCAATACACATGATCATCATCAGCATCAGCCTGCATCAATCTACTGCTAGATGAAGGCCTCTGCAATAGAACAAACCACGTGGCACCTGCACACAAGCTCATTTCATTGATCCGTCTCTGTTGTGGATGCATTACTATTGGGGGTTTCTGCCTTTGGCTGCTACTCCATTGTTAGTCTCGACCACCGTGCATCCACTGGGCATCTACCGGGCATCGTCCTTTGATTAAAATAAAAAAAAACTCAATTCTAAAGTATCATAATTTACTACGGACTCTGGGTGAGGAAAAAAACAATCATCCGTCCGTTGAGCAGATTAATAACAACTTGGAATGTGTCAGAAGTCGGCGTTGCGGTCTGAGATGTGACTTAATAGGCGAATTTCTCTGTTGTGATCACTTTTTGTTGTTTGTGCCGATTTCTCTTTCGTGCCATTTCTTTATTTGTGGATTAATTTTTTATTTTATGAGGGTGTTCATTTTCTTGGTTGTCGCTATATATAGAGATTGGCCTTCATATATCATTAATTTACAGCGTTGCGGGATGCAATTAGCATTAATGACGCTATATACAAATGAAATAATACTATTCAAAAACACATTTTCTTTATATTCAAGAAAACAAACGAGATGATGCCATTCATATCGGGAATCTTGGCGATCGTGTAAATAAAATAAAGTCTCGATTATGGTGTTGGTGGCATCCAACATATGGTGGTCAGGGTGGCGTGCACCCTAGGGGTTCATCTGGCTGGGAGGGACATGTGGCTGGGAGAGGAAGCCATTTGGCCGGGGAGTGATGCCTGGCCAAGTGGGACGTCCGCATGGAAGTGCTGTCCAGCTGTGGTGGGAGAAGATGTCATGCATGATGGGTGTGCGTGCGTGCAAGTGTGCGTGCGTGCGTGAGTGTGTTTTGAGTGGTAATGTAGCGGTTAGCGTGTACTCCGCTACGAGCCTGGCCGATTCCTGCTCATGGCCAACACCAATGACGATTATCTGAACCGGTCCTGGGCCTCCACTAGGTTTACTCAGCCTAAAATGAGTACCTGGTGCGGTGTGTAAACATCGCCACTCGGGATACAAAGGTGGTCGGGTGTGGTGCTGGTCACTCACCCCCCCGTGTGCCGTGCCAGCCTTCATAAATGCTCGCTAACAGCACTTGCCCCCAACAGGCTGTCAAGGCATCATAATGTATATATGTTGGGTTAGATCGCGTAAATATATAAATGTGTCGTTAAACCCTCCACCACCATGGAGGCCCCACTCTCCCAGTGCGGTTAGCGCACTGCGCTACGAACACGGTGACCCGAGTTCAATTCCCAACTCACGGCCAACACCAGTGACAATTATCTGAACCAATGCTGGGCCTCCCCTAGGTCTACTCAGCCTCAAATGGGTATCTGGGGGGGGGGGGGTGCATGTTTACCGGTCCTCAGCTGGGCCTGCTGCAGGAAGGCCCCGAGTGGCCGCGATGATATCCCGTGGGCGTGAGGATCGCGACACCTGGGGAGGGCGACGTGGGCCCACCGTCAAATCTCGCACCACCACCACCACCACGAATGCCCGACACAGAGAGAACGTCCTCTGCAGTGCCGGGTTATCCCCGCAGCAACAGTAGCTACACGTGTATTTGCTACATAAGTAGTAGCTACATCTGTATTTGCTACATAAGTAGTAGCTACATCTGTATTTGCTACATAAGCAGTGCCGGGTTATCCCCGCAGCAACAGTAGCTACACGTGTATTTGCTACATAAGTAGTAGCTACATCTGTATTTGCTACATAAGTAGTAGCTACATCTGTATTTGCTACATAAGTAGTAGCTACATCTGTATTTGCTACACAAGTAATAGCTACACGTGTATTTTCTACTGGCCCCCGCACTTTCAAGGGTCCCGCGCTAAATGCTTGCAAGCGATCAATTCCGGTTCAGTGATTCTGCACTTGCTCTACTACTATAGTACTATGCCGCCTTCAGCTTTTATGAACGACTGGGCGTTTAAGGTTAGGGATTTGTCGTATTATCTGGTTGTATAGCAAATGAAAAAACACAATTAATTGACTATGCAAGTCAAAAATGTGTGTTTAATATTTTTATTTAGGGCCCCTTTACAGCATATGCTACAGGCCCTGCACTAGCGTCATCCGGCACTGGTCCTATGGCGTGCGGCGGCGATTCGGAGCGACCGCCCCGGGCCCCGCACTTTAAGGGGCCCCGCGTTTCCACGCTGCACGCTGCCGGTTTAGTTTGAAGGCGTTGTGGGGGGGCGGGGGGAGCCCGCAGTGTGACTTGTCACACATATGGACGGGCCCTGCTCCCACTAGGCCTCGGCAACGTAAGATAAAAGTTAAAAACAACGAGCCTATCTTTACCCTACCTTTTACCTTACCACAATACAATCACTCTACCCTACCTATTACCCTTTAGCAGGTAAGGTAAAAAGCAACGAGCCTACCTTTAACCCTACCTTTTTACCCTTACCCCATACAAATTACCCGATTACAGGGTAATTACTGGGGTACTACTACACATGAACAAGGTTTATAACGGTAAATGCTACAAAGTAGAGCGCTTTATTCATATAGAATACTCTCGATGATTCCAATTTTACATGCTTGTTGTTGTCATTGTTGTCGTCATTGTATCCTCATATCTTGTAACTAAATTTCTACCCACTTCCTAATGTATCGACTGCAAACTTGGTATACTTATGTCATACTGATGACAACATTATATTATATTCTAAAATCCTTTTTTACATGTTATGTTTCGGCTTGGGTCTAATTGTCCACGCTCAACTGACGTTGGCTGTAATTGGCCACGGCCCCTTACGTTATGGCAAGCTTCGGTGCCATTTCATGGAGTCATGGAGTTCTGCCATTACGAGTACATTTAATAAAAGCGTGTTTTTAAGAAAGTTTGTTTTAATATTACTTATGAAATGGAGGCCACGGACTGCGCCACGGAGCTTTTAGTGGTAAACAAAGTACCATATTTACCGGGTAATACTTCGCGCTACCTTTACCCTACCGGGTAATTCTTCACGCTACCTTTACCCTGTACCCTTTACCTTACCCCTTGGCATGTCGACACCTTTACCCTTTTACCCGGTAAAAAGGGTCAATTACCTTACCTTGCCGAGGCCTAGCTCCCACACACACAACGTGTGTGTTGATACGTTGTGCACAGCAGAGGCGAGTGCAGGGAAATCCATTGTTGCACATCACTCACACGCTCCACGCTTTCACCAAACTAGCACCGCCCAGCGTGGTGAAGTATGGTCACCCCCCCCACCCCCACAACTCGCAAGGCGATGAGAGGTTCCTCATCCAGCAGTAACACACGCGTACCTGTGTACTACACATGTACGCGTGTGTGTTATACACAGTGGCGGCTCCTGCAAAATCTCTCAGGGGGAGCAAATGTCTGGATGATTGATAAGGATAAGGTCCACCCATGCAATGGATAAATTAACAGCTTAAGCATGTAAAGGCAACTTCACTTCTTTAATATTAATGAAAAATAAAGTGACTCTTACAATACATCTTGTTTGTTTCTATACTCACTATTAATATACAATCCACTCAAGTTTATTTTATTAAAGATTCCACTAGGTGGCGACAAATTATATTGTTGGATGAAACGTGCTTACGTGTGATGACGTAAGCACGTTAGGGCGAGCCCTCCCGGAAGCCATAGAGAATGCATTGCAGCGCCCCCGTTCGAAAAAAAACATCTTTGAATGTAAGTCTATGGGGCCACTCGGGGCGATTCTCAGCCGGATTGAAATCGCCCAAAAAGAGGCGGTACTCCACAGAACGTAGCATCACGCCACGTCACGCGATTTTGGACGATTTTTGACCCCCCCCTCTCCATCGTCACACGGCGTCACAAAAAGTCAGACCCCCCCCCTCAAATATGACGTCACAAAGCTCTGCCCCCCCCCCCCAAAAATAAAACATGCTTCAAATCGCTTTAAACTATTGTCATCGTAGTACGTATTCAATGTGGCGCTGCACTCTGATGTTGTAGGAGAAAACATTTATTAAAACGTCTATTTAATTAAGTAGAACGTGTTGTCTATAATTATTTAAAGTTGCGCATTTTGATGTGACGTCACATTTCTCACCCACCCCCCTCGTCACACATCGTCACAAATGTCTGACCTCCCCCCCCCCAGGTGCGTGACGTCATTTATGAACGACCCCTTAATGATGGAGCCAAACACCGTTGTCTTTCAAATCTGGCTGCAGTGAATTAAAAAGTGATTTTATTTTTTAACAGCCGCTCCTCCTCCTCGCTCGCTCGCTGGCTCTTGCAAGGAGCAAATTGCTTTCACAATCGGATAATTCAATCCAAGGCCGTAATTATAATATAAATTGGGGGGGGGGCACTTTCCCCCCCCCCCTCCAATATTCAAATATGCTCAAAATGTCCCCCCCTCAATATATTGCTATAAAAATGTATTGCTATGCTATGTAAATAAAAACAACAATTTGCTAAACCTTGGCCACAATATCTGGACTTGTCTTCATATAAATCAATGCATAGATTTCTGTTTACATGATTGTGATTATGGTTGTTCTTTATTAATCCTCAATCTCTACCATGACATACAATGAAACAATAAATGGTAAAAAAGTAAAAACAGAGCAATGTAATGCAAAACACGATTAGACATTATTGTTAAAAAATAAATAAAAAGTCCATCCCACGTGTTAGTGACTTTTTATATTTCAGGCAGGAAATGAGTTTCAAATTTAGATATTCTTCTGGGTTGGGACCCCCAGACCCCCTGGAAGATTTGGTCCCCCCCAATGTTGACTCCATGGCTACGGCCTAGATTCAATCACCCGTTGAAAAGACGGAGACGGCACGAGGAGGCGTCATTTCGGAGTCAGTGAGCAACCTTTACAAGTAGATTGCCCCTGCGATGTTGGCAGCCGGCGTGGCGCGGTGCATCGTGGGAGGGGGGAAGGATCGTGGATGGCGAAGCGGGGGCCACCCTGTCCTCCGAGCTCGTTACCTGAATCTCTCGGCCAGCATGCGCACCGCTCGCTCGGACAGAGCGAGCTGGCACTCTTGCAGACACGACCTGGAGGGGGGGGGGGGGGTGTAGGAGGAGGTGGGGGGGGGGGAACACGAGACGGGAGATGGAACACCACCGTGCCAGTGCCAGGTTAAGCTAGTGCGGGGCCTGTAGCGTATGTTACAAAGGGGGCCTAAATATCTTCTTGGTTCTTTCGGTAAAGTCACGTAGAATAGAAATAATAAAAAGAAAACATAATATTCTTTTATTATGTTTTATTTTTTTATTTTATTATTTCCATTCTACGTGACTTTACCGAAAAAACCAAGAAGATGAATCCCTGCAGTCACGAAAGCTTTAAATCGGGGCCTAAATAAATAAAAAACACAAATATTAAAGCACAAATGTTTAACTTGCACAGTAAAGTAATTGTATTATTTCATTTGCTATACAGCCAGATAATACAACTCGCTAACCTTAAACACCAAGTCGTTCATAAAAGTTGAAGGCGGTGGAGTACTATAGTAATTGAGCAAGTGCAGAATCACTGAACCGGAATTGATAGCTTGAAAGCATTTAGCGCGGAGCCCTTGAAAGTGCGGCGTCCGTAGCATTTGTAGCTACTTGGCTACTAGGATAATCCGACACTGCACCGTGTGTGTGCAGTGATCTCTGTGAGGATTTTCTGATGCGGTTGGCGAGATGTTAACTACCTCGCCCGGTACACAGGAGGTCGTGGGTTCGATCGCGACCCTGATGCCTGCTGCTGTATATTTGGAGTCTGCGGTGTCTCTCTCCCCGAAGTCACCGTGCGTGTTGTGCGCCTATGGGTGGCCACCGTGCGTGTTGTGGGCCTATGGGTGGCCACCGTGCGTGTTGTGGGCCTATGGGTGGCCACCGTGCGTGTTGTGGGCCTATGGGTGGCCACCGTGCGTGTTGTGGGCCTATGGGTGGCCACCGTGCGTGTTGTGGGTCTATGGGTCACCACCGTGCGTGTTGTGGGCCTACGGGTGGCCACCGTGCGTGTTGTGGGCCTACGGGTGGCCACCGTGCGTGTTGTGGGCCTACGGGTGGCCACCGTGCGTGTTGTGGGCCTACGGGTGGCCACCGTGCGTGTTGTGGGCCTACGGGTGGCCACCGTGCGTGTTGTGGGCCTATGGGTGGCCACCATGCGTGTTGTGGGCCTATGGGTGGCCACCGTGCGTGTTGTGGGCCTACGGGTGGCCACCGTGCGTGTTGTGGGCCGCTGCGGGGCTATGTTTATGAAAAGAAGGTGGCAGTGAGCGATATCCATTATTGTACTGTACTTCTATGCTCCCAACGTCTATGCTCCCTGCCTTTGCCCACCCGCCCTGAGCGTTGTGCCCCAATCACCCCCAGAGGCGCTCATCAAACAGTGGACTGGCAAAAGCGCGGTGCGTGCATGTGTGTAGTGAGCTTGGTGTGTAGTAAGCCCTGCGTAGTGAGCCCTGTGGAGTGGTCTCTATGTATAGTGAACCCTGTGTAGTGAGCTTGGTGTGTAGTAAGCCCTGTGTAGTGAGCCCTCTGTAGTGATCTCTATGTGTAGTGAGCCCTGTGTAGTGAGCTCTGTGTAGTGGACCGTGTGTGCCACGGGGCAGCGGCGAGGCTGACGTGAGCACGTCGCTGGTGAGGACGCCGTCGCGGGCCTCCGCGTGCCGCTGCAGAGCCCACGCGAGGCAGCGCAGGCGCTGGCGGCTGTACGGCTCCAGCTGAGGTACCAGCAGCTCCAGCAGCTCCCGCTCCACCTCCTCGCCGACCTCCTCATCGGGGCTCCAGGCCACCGCGCCGTCCCACGCCGTGCCGTCGCTACCGCCGTGGCCGCCGCCGCCGCTGTGACCGCGTCCCCTTCGCTGCATGTGGTCTGTCACGGCGTGCGACACCCACAGCCAAGGCAGAGCCTTCGTAGTCTTTAAAGTCGTAATAATCAGTCCCTCCAGAAAAACGCGGAGTTTTTTGGTGATTGTTGCGGGCAAAAATCGTTGATTATGCGGCACGTTTTCTTAAAAAAATGCGATGGAATATGCGGGATATTTATGCAATTTTATGCGATTAAATTGCGGGAACTTGCAAAAATTGCGGGAACTTGCAAAAACTGCGGGAACTTGCAAAAACTGCGGTTTGATGAAAAAGAGAAAAAAAAGTGATTCACTAGGCTACTACTTTAATGTAAAGAGTCATTTCTTATTACTTCCTATGATAAGCAAGCATACTACATCACAGAAAGTGCTGGGAATATTTAAGTTCTCATCTTGTTTTATTTCAGACCTTAACAAACAGATGGCTCAAACTTACAAAAGATTGAGTCGAACAAGTTCTGTAGCTTTACAAAATGAATATGCTACAACATCTGTAAAAATGAATAAATAAAATATTAAAAAATAAAATGTGTGCTTCCTGTTTTGCAGAGGTAGCTATACAAAACAGACATCTTCTGTTAAAATAAGTGTTTTCAGTGCACAGTAACGTAAGCAATACAGTAACAGTACAGTCTTACAGTAATGTAAATTTACATACTACTAACAAAAAAGTGCAATCTTACAACTGCTTTGCGCGGTCTTTTGCGCTTATGTTTGTTGGCAAATGAGAAAGATTTGCGGGCTTCATCATGGTTTCAGTGGCATCGCGGGGTTTGCAGCTTTTCAATGATGTCGCGTAATGAGTGACGTCACTTCATAACGTTCCCATGGCAACAGGGGAAATGGCTGCGCTTGTGTGAAGTAAACGCAACATTTTTCAACTTTCTGCTAAGATATATGTGACTTTTTGCAACGAAAATGCGGGGATTATGAAATCATGCAAGCCCGCATATTTTGCGCGCGGAAATCTGCAATTTATGCGGCGAAAGTGCGGCGTATTTGAAAAAACGCGCCCCCCCGCATAAATATGCGGACTTTGGCTGATTTTGCGTGGAATCATGCGATCGCATAATCGCGTTTTTCTGGAGGGACTGAATAATGTAGTGCCGTAGATCGGCCGCACTTACCGGCAGTGGTAGACGGGGCCCATCTGCAGGGGGTACCTCGTACCACCAGGGGAGGGGCTGCAGTACCAGCCTAAGAGGGGAGGGGCTTCTGGGGGCTCAGGATCCCAGACAGCTAAGCCCCTCGGCGCTACCAACGGGGGAGGGGGGGGGCTGCGGGGGATCTGGGATCCCACGCAACCCCACCCCTCGATGGGCAAGGGACATAAAAGGGCACCTCCCCAGCCGATCGGGACCAGTTGAAGACCGAAGCCCAATACCAGCTAGATATGACCCTGAGACCCCTAGCCCCGCTCTCCTTAGCAGGGCCGGGACTCTGTGCGGCTCAGTGGTGAGACCCTGGGGACCCCTGGCCCGACGTCGCACCCTGGCTAGGGCGAGTTAGAATCGCCTCCCCCTAGGCACCCATAGCCGGAGGAGCCTGAGTGTCGTTTTGTGTTAGGGCACGTTAGCCCGGAGGCAGTACCTCCCCAGACAGTGGTACAGTAGGACAGTAACCCTGAGTGTTCTGGGACTGTACTGCCGAGCGAGGTGGTTTAATTAAGAGTGTTGCCTCCAAGAACCGTCTCCGACATCTCCTGAATCCACAACACGACAATAAGAATCAGAATTTTCGACTCGAGGTCAATCCACTGCTGGACGAAGGCCTTCCCACGCCGTGTTCGTGCTGCGGGCTGTTTGACCGTACTTCACCGTGCTACTCTTGCCCGGGTTATATTATATTATCATTGTCTCTCACCAATGATAATTAATAGGTTCTACCTAGTGGGATCACGGGGTTCATATCGCAATGCTCGTTACCAGGGGTTGAACTCAGGTCCACAAGGTTCAGAGCGCATTGCACCGCCCATTCTCGTTAACAAGGATTGAACTCGGGTACACGGGGTTCATAGCACAATGCCCTATACACTGCACCGCCACTCCACCACGCTATGTATAGCCGGGTGGCATCTGATGAGAGGAGCTCCACACCGTGACGTTCACTCGGCCTTTATCGCGACGCCCTGCGCCCTGCTGGACGGGTCCGACAGGTTGAACCAAATTATCCCGTGTAAGAAGTCCATCTTCTATAAGTCGGTTACTAATGGCTGCTCCAAAAAAAAATCCCATGACAAATCAGTGTAACTAAGAGGCAACTGAATGTATCTCAGAAGTAGTTCTGCATTGTCATATTCCACAGATCGGTCTCTAAAAAAGCAATATTACATTGCTTTCTGTGAGACTTGAATGCCTTCGTCTCGTATCGTACCACCGATAATTGAACTTGTAATTGGGAAAAAATCTAATAATTGTTTGAACTAATAATAGCGCGGCAGTGGAACCTTTCAGGTTGACATTGGAGAAAGGAGCGCGGAGCGCATCGTGCGTCGGTGTCCGTGCGCCGTGTTCGTCAATTGTGGCGGCTTAAAGTGCCGGACGCGGGGCCAGACACGCGGTGCCGCGGCCGGTGAGCCTCTCACCGGTCCGGTCGAGCGAGCGGTCGTCCCCGTGCGGCGGGGTCGCCGTGCCCCGCGCGGCGTGCAGACGGCCGGCGGGCAGACGGGAGGGCCTCCAGGGCACCGCACGGCGCACGTGCAGCGCTAACAGCGGGCTCCTCTTGTGGTGCAGCGTGGGTCTCCACGCAGCGCGCTGCCCCACGGAGGAGACGACAATGACAATATCAGTGTACTTCTAGATTTGAAGCTTTCGTGACTGCAAGGATTCATATTCTTAGGTTTTTTCGGTAAAGTCACTTAGGTAAAAAATAAAAATTAATAAAAGTAAAATAAAAATAAAAATCACGACGTTTCGGAGGCAACAGAAGCTTCCGTCTTCAGGTGGAACCGTCACAGCACGATAGCTGTATCAAGTGAGAGAAATACTGTTTTCTTGGAATCTCTCTCACTTGATACAGCAATCGTGCTGTGACGGTTCCACCTGAAGACGGAAGCTTGTGTTGCCTCCGAAACGTCGTAATTTTTTTATTTTATTTTTATTTTACTTTAATTAATTATAATTTTTTACCTACGTGACTTTACCGAAAAAACCTAAGAATATTAAATATCAGTGTACGTTCTGTTCTCTTAGAACGCCGCGTGTTTTCATAACGCAGATTGGATACAACGCGATGAACGTTGTCGGGAACACTTTATTTTTTAGTAACGCGGATGCGAATTGGATATAACGCGATCGAGCAAATGGAACTACGCTGTGCGAGTCGGAATAAGCGGGCGTGCGTCCGCCTCAGCGTAGCATCGCACACGGCATTGGGATGCTGCTGGATGCTTCTCGATGCTACCCACATGCCTTAGTCTTTGCGCAGTCCGTGTTATCGCGGACTGTGCTTTACCCCATATGATACGTGATTTATTATAACGCGATTTTTCCGTAACGCAGTGTTCTTCAGGAACGCAGATAGCACATTATAGGAGAACAGGCTGTATACTGCACAGGAGGGTGCAGCCCTGCAATTGCTCGCACGTACGGCACTGCTGGCGGAAGGGCACCGGCTAGATGGAGCTCCAGAAAGTCACCCCAATAAGGGTTTCTTTGCTCATAATCAACGTTTTTTTGGGTTTAGATCGCGTTATTTATAAATGTGTCGTAATCCTCCACCACCCGACACGGCCAATCAGTGACAAAGTGTCACGTTGACAAAAGACAAATAGTTCACTGCTTTAGCCCACCGGTGTGTTGAAGCGTGAAACCACAACATTTACAATGTTTGAGTAGTACGACGTTTCGCTGGTAATTGCTTCCAGCATCATCGGGCAATTCGCCAGAACGGTTTATAAATAACGCGATCTAAACCCCAAAAAAACTTGATTGTGAATAATATTGGTCGCGAAAGGCTACGTGTTAAACAGGGTATCTTTGGCCTACTCTTCCACGCTGGCCAGAAGTCTTGGAGGAGGTGGGAGTTCCTCTCTATTTCACCCCACCCAACGTGACCTGTCAATGCACTAACGGTGGGTGTTACCCATGAACTGCACACTGTTGGGGTGAACAGCAATGAACAGCTTACGACCGGGATGGGTTTTTAAGCCTTGGGGATGGAAGCGTGTTTGCTACGAACAAGGATTGCGATCGCTGGCAAGTTTGGGACGAGATCGCGAGTTTAGATTTAAATAAGTAATATTTAAGAATACTTTTTTTAAAATAACGCTTTAATGAAATGTACCGTACGAGTAATGGAAGAACTCCACGACTCCAGGAAGTGGCCCCGAAGCTTGCCATAACGTAAGGGGCCGTGGCCAATTACAGCCAACGTCAGTTGAGCGTGGACAATTAGACCCAAGCCGAAACATAACATATAACAAAAGATGGTTAAAAGAATATTTGTTTTATTTTTAATGATAGAATATAGTATTGTCATCAGTATGACATAAGTATACCAAGTTTGCAGTCGATACCACATTGGGAATTGGGTTAAAATTGAGTTACAAGATTTGAGGATACGACAACAACGACAACAGACAGAGTGAGTTAAATAAAATCGTGTAACAATAATAATCTTCAACACTGACCAAACATCCCAAGCAGAGAGCCCAGTCACACCACAACCGATCAGTAAGGATTGTCACGTAAACAGAACACGACAATTCGTTACTGGTACAGCACACCGGTGTGTTGGAGAGCAAATCCACAATATTTACAATCTGAGTACGACGTCGTGATTTTATTTAGTTGTTTTCATTTATTTTATTTTTTACCCACGTGACTTTACCGAAAAAACCAAAGAGTAGGAGGATTTCTCCACACATCTATCTGGCTGTCGCCTAATGAAGCTACTTTTAATTATGGATGACATTGGTCGCGAAACGCCGTTCCCCAAACGCGCGTTTACATTTGAGGCGAGCGGCAGTGCCATTCAGAGCCGGCTTAAGGGCCGTCCATAAATGACGTCACGTACCTAGGGGGGGGGGTCAGACATTTGTGACGATGTGTGACGAGGGGGGGGGTGTGACATCACGTAAAAATGCGCAACTTTAAATAAATATAGAATTGTTATAACAACACTAATTGCTATAACAACACTCCTACAACATCAGAGTGCAGCGCCACATTAAATACGCACTACAATGACAATAGTTTAAAGCGATTTGAAGCATGTTTTATTTTCAAAATGGAAATATGGTTTTGGGGGGGGGGTGGGGGCAGAGCTTTGTGACGTCATATTTGAGGGGGGGTGTCTGACATTTTATGACGCCGTGTGACGAGGTGGGGGGGGTCAAAAATTGTCCAAAATCGCGTGACGTCATTTATGGACGGCCCCTTACACCACCACTGCCTTGAAAACAACAACCACAACACGCAAAGAGGATCCGCACGTGGCAAGGGCAGAGCCCCCCACGGTGGCCCCCCACGACTGCAGAAACACCGAGCTGGCAGTCGTGGACCGTTCTGAAGCCCCCCAACATTCTCGTGGAGGTCTTCGAGTCTCTGCGTACACGAGCCTCTTCGGATGGAGTTCTATGAGTCGGCAAGGGCGTCCTCACAGGTGGTGAACCAACATGAACTCACCGAATGAAGCCATCGGCGGGCAATGAAGCAATCCTCTGGAAACATTCCGTGGCCAACTAATCTCAAGTTTCAAGTTCATTTATTAGGTATAGCCCTGTGAGCCATTCGGCTCTTGAATCGGGTGCAACCGCAACAAACAAAAAACAAAAACATGAACAAAAAACATCTAAAAGTGAATATGTGACTAAGTGCAAACAGAAATCCAAGAAAAGACAGCAAAACATTGCAGATAAAAAGCACCGTACACCAACGCTGTGTGCAAAAATCCCAGTGGGATGCAAGTCAAACAACCAACAACAACCACAGGACAACTTAGATTAAGGCCATCAGTCTAACTCCGTACTACAACAAACAAACATGGCTAAACCAATACACTTTTCGAAATCACCCAAATAAAGCCATGAAAGCAATGAAACAGTGATCCATCCAACCGTGATAACAAAAAGAAACAACGCGTCCTGCGCGCGAGATGTCATTGTGATCGTCCCCGCGACGTCTTTGCCGGCGCCTGACATTTGTGCGTTTAGCGATGTCGCGAACCAACCTCGGCACGGTGAGGCCTCCCCGTGCCTCTCAGAGCCGCGGCGTTCGAGGGCGGTGCGGACGAGAGGGCGACGCGACCCCGAGACGCGTCCCGCACCGCAAGCGCCACCGCCAGGAGCCCCGGCCGCCCCTTGTTCCTGCTCGCCCACGGGATCGTTCGCACGGCACGGAGAGTCACGCACGGCACCACCCAGCTGTGCCGTCGAGCGGCGCGGCATCTACCTTGCCCGCTGATACAATGAATGGTTTACGCAGAAAAACGTGGGTATGGTGCGTTCTTCGCGCGCCCGCATCAAAGGACGGTCACTGTGACAGTCACACATTTCAAAGTGATACGTTGGTCAGGTCGCGGCAATTAACAGCAAACAACTCCAAGCTCACAGCCTGTGGTGTAGCGTGGTTGACACGAACCCTGGTGCGAGACTTGACCCTGGGACCCCGATCTAACACCCCCCCCCCACCTGCCCCTTTAGCTCCGTAGCCCAGCGCGGCCTGCGCGCTCAACAGCCACGGATGGCACAGCCCAAGGCCGTAGCCATGGAGTCAACATTGGGGGGGACCAAATCTTCCAGGGTGTCTGGGGGTCCCAACCCAGAAAAAATATCTACATTTCCTGCCTAAAATATTCAAAAATAAACAGAAATCTATGCATTGATTTATATAAAGACAAGTCCAGATATTGTGGCCAAGGTTTAGCAAATTGTTGTTTTTATTTGCATAGCATAGCAATTTTTTAAAGCAATATATTTGGAGGAACATTTTGAGCATATTTGAATATCGGGGGGGGACACATCCCCCCCCAATATGGCTTGTCACGCACGGCACCCCTCCCCCCCCCAATAGAAATTGTAATTACAGCCTTGACACAGCCATCTTCTCACCTCTGCAGGGAGAGAATCTCCTGGGGCACAGAGCGAGAGAGAGAGAGCGACTCACGGCGGAGCGGATTGTTCGTGTGTCTGCGCGTTACGCACCGGCCATCGTGACTCGCTGGGCGGCTCATGTCTCGAGGAGGAGCTGCGAGTTGGCAGACGATGCCCACGTGGACTGTGCCACGATCCCGTCTGGTCGCAGCCGGGGCTTGACATCGAATGGCTTCGGGTCTCACAAGACCAGAAGCCAACCTCTCTGCCCTTCCACAAAGCAGTCGTCTGGGTCAGTCGTAAACTCGACGGCCAGTATGTTACGGGTGTCCTTGGCTTTTATAGGCAGCCGTAACACGGCCGAGTAACTTTATTAGGTGGATAAGAGTTGCTTTGTGGGCTGTGTAATACTTCGGCCGGATGCGTAATTTTGCTCAGTAAATGATTAACATTTATATCGTCTGGACTTGTCCGTTGAATGGCCTTAATATCCAGCCCTAATTTTTTTGCACAGAACTCTGTTTATTCATGAGATATTGACTGCCAATGGTTGTTGCACAAGCATAATTCAATATAGAATAAAATAATTTTAAATGTGACCCAAATGTTGTGGGACGTGACGGTGTGGGCTGGTGTGGCTGACCGTTGCGCTGCACCAAAGAGCTTGCGTCGTCGATTCAACAAAATACTCCAGATTTACTCTTAGCCACGAACAATGCCTATTGTTTTTTTATTGTACGAAGAAAGAGACAGATTCTGAATGTTTATTTCGTCATACGGGATTGTATTGTATGCTTTTTTTCGTACAGCAAGGCCGTCATTATAATATACTAGCGGTAAGTACCCTGCGTTGCTCGAGCGAAAAAGGCAGACACACACATGGACTTACACACAGACATTGACCCACACACATAGAAACACATCGACGTAGACGCACACACACATATATGGTTAAACCCAGGATAGATCGTTAGCAGGCCAGCCTATATATTGGGGGGGACACAAATAGGCTCAAAATGTCCCCCCCAATATCTTGCTATAAAATAGATTTCCGTTTATATGATTGTGGTTATGGTTGTACTTTATTAATCCCTAATCTCTGCCATTACATACAATGAAACAAGAAAAGGTAAAAAAGAAAAAACAGAGCAATGTAATACAATAGACATTATTTAAAAAAATAAAAAGTCCATCCTATGTGTTAAAGAAACTTTTAATATTTTAGGCAGAAAATTCGTTTTCAAATTCTTAGGTTTTTTCGGTAAAGTCACGTAGGTAAAACATCAAAATTAATGAAAATAAAATAAAATAAAAACAAAAATCACGACGTTTCGGAGGCAACTTTAGATTTTTTTTTTAATTTTTTTTCTGGGGGGGGGGGGGGGGAGACCCCCAGACCCCCTATAAGATTTGGTCCCCCCCAATCCATGACTACGGCCTTGTCGTACAGTAATTGTTCGTTGTGTGTATCGATCTGTGGGTTCACTCGTTAGACTACATTTGCTTGCACTTCAAGACGTAATGACGTGACGCTCGTAAAAAAATACCAAAAACGGATTATGTTAACACGATGTAACGACGAAGTTGAACATATACAATGATTTCGATTTAAAGCTTTCGTGACTGCAGGGATTCATCTTCTTGGTTCTTTCGGTAAAGTCACGTAGAAGGGAAATAATAAAATAATAAAAAATGGAAGTAAATGTATGTATCTTCTTGGTTCTTTCGGTAAAGTCACGTAGAAGGGAAATAATAAAAAAAATAAAAATAAAACATAATAAAGTCACGTAGAAGGGAAATAATAAAATAATAAAAATAAAACATAATAAAATGATATAATCTTATTAGATTATTTTATTATGTTTTATTTTTATTATTTTATTACTTCCCTTCTACGTGACTTTACCGAAATAACCAAGAAGATATACAATGATGTGCGCAGCAAGTGATGTCAATCAATGTTTAGCGGAACGTTCAGAATCGATTCTGAAACATTTTGTAGCGTTACAAAGAAAGTAATGGAGCAAAATAACAATTTAGAATATAATGTCATTTGTTTTAATTTAAACTATTTTTTTTAAATATACATACATTTAAATATCGATGTAAAGCTTTCGTGACTGCAGGGATTCATCTTCTTGGTTCTTTCGGTAAAGTCACGTAGAAGGGAAATAATAAAATAATAAAAATAAAACAGAATAAAATGATATAATATTATTAGATTATTTTATTATGTTTTATTTTTATTATTTTATTATTTCCCTTCTACGTGACTTTATTATGTTTTATTTTTATTATTTTATTATTTCCCTTCTACGTGACTTTACCGAAAGAACCAAGAAGATACATACATTTACTTCCATTTATTGTTCCGTTTCGTGAATTTCAATCGTTCCGAAACATTCATTCGTTCTCTTTTGCATTCTGTTCCGCAAACCCGTGCTTGGCACGCCATGGTACAGCTGAGAAGACGGCTGGAAAAAGGTGTGTCACGCACAGACGCTTCGTGCGCCACGCACGGGAGCTCCAGGTGTGGCTCACGCACATGGCATCCAAGACGACGGTCAGTCAAATATCCGGTCGCCGGGCAGTGCACACAACACAGGGAGGCACACCTGTTCTCAAAACAGCAGGCGTGACGATCGGAGAACATGTTTTATTTTGACGGCTAAAAACTGTTGGTCATTGGGGCATCCCCTCCCCTGATTTCGTTTGATGACTGAGCAGCTGTGACAAGCTAGAATTACAAAGTGCTTAAAATACTAAATATCGTGGGTGGCTTTTAAACAAAAAGCCCAGCTTGTGCAACCCTTTCAGAAAGACACGTGTAGCATGTACACCTCGAGTCAAATCTACTGCTGGATGAGGGGCCTCCTCGTGCCTTTGCGAGCCGTAGAGATTGTTTTGATCACATTTCAGCATGCTGGTCAGTGTCGTGGTGTACAGGCCTGGGCGCAAAGACGTGGAAGCATGCAAGTGAATGACAACGATGGATGTTACCGCACTGGCCTCTACAACTCGGCAGAAAGACAAGCTGGTAAATTATTCATCTTTATAATCTTGGTTCTTTCGGTAAAGTCACGTAGAAGGAAAACAATAAAATAATAAAAATAATCAACAATAAAATTATCACGACGTTTCGACTGCAACACAAGCAATCATCATCAGGTGTGATTTCACACAAAATTCTCAGGATGTTTACAAAACACGTGAAATCACACCTGATGATGATTGCTTGTGTTGCAGTCGAAACGTCGCGAGAATTGTATTGTTTTATATTTTTATTATGTTATTCTTTCCCTTCTACGTGACTTTACCGAAACAACCAAGAATATGAATCCCTGCAGTCACGAAAGCTTTAAATCAAAATGTATTCATCTTTGTTATTATTTGGATGAGTACCATTAAGCTACGCGTGCCTGTCTAAGAGTCCCTCTCGCACAAGACAGAATTTGGAAATTTCTAGAAATCCGGACCAGAGACAGACCTCTGCGTAAAGCAGTGTCGGCAATTGAGATGTTGAGGTCCTTTACACGTGTCTGCGTGCTGCTGGTGATGAGTAAAGGTGTCTTAATTCTTGCTAAGGCAAACCAAAATATCAAAACCCACCAATGAATTTGGTGAACACGACATTATTTCAAAGCCCTACTCGTGCTTGTACATTATTGGAAACACAGTGTTCCTAAATGTTGTATTTGCAAGCAATGCGCATTAAAATGAATACATGTACACAGTGGCAGCATTTTCTCGTAGAAGGCAATAAACATGGTACATAAAGCCAACCGGAGCGGTTAAGAAGCCATCTGACAAGCCTCAGTCAATTGCTTGACATTAACAGAATTTCAAATGATTGTGTCACTCCAAGCCCACCGTGATTTGTGCATGTCCACATGTCCATGCACAGGGGCCTTTAAAAATCTGCACGTGTTTTGTAAACGTCCTGAAATGAGCCGCGGTTTTGGACGGCGTAATTTCCCCAAACTTCTGCTGTACAATTACGCGTTCCATTCTCTCGCTCTCAACTGCATTTTGCCCTTATCTTTTGGGAAGCATGACCCGTGGAAAATTGGGAAATGTGGGATACGATCGTATGGAGAGAGAAAAAAACATGAAAAAAGCGAGCGCATTGTACAGAAAAAAACTGTTCTGGCTGAAAACATAAATATCACACATTCATTCAAAACAGAGTTCATTGTGAGGCATATGGGAAGATGGACTATCACTAAATTAAAATGTCCCTCGGCACCTCGTGTGCTGTATAAAAACGCCAAGCGTCTCTCGCCTATTCTCGCAGACAGAGTTTAGCTACTCGTGTACAGAGCTTTGTTATTAAGGATAAATGGCACTCAAACTATCAAATAATTTTAACACGCTGGCTTTCGTGACCAGTATCATGACTCATCATTGATTTTTGGGTCAGATTTTGCCGCTTGAGTAAAATGTCAATGTGTCTGTCGTTCATCATCCTCCAACTGATGCAACCAAATAAATGAAGTTGTCATCTGAACAATTAATTCTTGAGAGACATTTCAGGATTTATCCCCGAGTGGTATTTGTCCTATATGTGAATTATATTTAGGAAACCTGTATCGACAAATGTGACCCTGACCGTTCAGCACAACTACACTCCTCAACCACTTAATAATGTTTCGTTTAAGTGACCGTTTTACCTTCATTATTTTTACCAACCTTAAACGTTTTAGTCTTCATTTTTTTACTTAACAAATTAACGTTTAAAAATAATGTATGTATGTTGACCTTTCACACCGTATGAAAATCAACCCATGCTAATCACAGGTGCGAGGAAAATACAACAAACTTAACACAAAAAGCAGCTCGAAAGAAATTAGTTTTCAATCTAGATTTTAAAATGCACAATTGTTTCCTAACGTTGGAAGGAAGAGCGTTCCAGATGTTCGCAGAAGGGCATCTGAAAGCGCGCGATGCAGTCACCATCTTTGTTCGATGGCTTGCCAAAAAAATTATGAATAATAAATTAAGCATTCACAAACCTTTGTCAATACACTGCTGGATGAAGGTATCCGCACACCAGTCCCGCCATTGGGGTCGTTTCACCAAACTTCACTATTGATGGTCAAACGTGGCTTGGTGAAGAGGGCGTTATCCCGAACCGGTTCGGATATCACTCGACACCGATGGTAGTCGCGACCGACAATCAAACTCACGTCTGCAAATTCATAGTGAAGCGTGCTAACCACTGCGCCACCGCTCCCAATCACGCCACACCCCCGCCATTATGAATCCCTGTCAAGATGTGTTCACGCCTGATGAATGAATCTCGTTCGCACCTGATCCGTCGGCTCAGTCAATCCCTGCGGTCCTGGCGGAGTGCGTGCAAGTCAGGGACCGTGCGCCACCACAAAGGACGTTACCGCGCAGCTGGTGTCAGGCCCCTTGCCGAGGCACAATGCCGATTCACTTCTCTTGACAATCGCCACCAACCACGGCTTTTGTTGGTGCCAGGTGTGCTTGAGAGGGTGGCGTGTTCGGCCACGCGCTTGCGTGCGTTTTGCGTTTTGTGTTTTCTTTCTCTGGATTGCGAGCATAATTCGTCCCGGAAACGTGTTTGTAATCCAAAGCGCTCGTATATCAAAGCACTCGTATATCAGTTGTGATCACGTGACGCTTGGCAGACAAAGCGTATATGTACTACTCGTATTGCAAGACCTCGCTCGTTTATCAAATTAATATTTATTTTAAAATTTACTCGTCTTGCAAAACACTCGCGGACCAAGTTACTCGCAATTCAAGGTTTTACTTTAGGTAGGAAGGGAACATCACAGCCAGTTATGACTTAAACTGGTTAATAACGTCCTTCCAATGATTGCTTAGTTTGTACTCATCTTCTCCGTTGAAATTGTGTCTGTGTTTATATATCTGGATGTCTTCATGAACGAATCTTTTTTGATAGCCAGTGGGTTTGCAGAGTATTTTCGTCTTGGCAAAATCAATTTCGTGTGTGCCCACCACGTTAAAATAATGATCAGCCACGGCTGAGGTATTGGTCCTACCGTGTTTCAGATCTGCCTTATGTTCATGAACACGGTCTGAGACATGTCGCTTAGTTTCACCAATGTAACTGCTGCCGCAGACACAGCTTAGTTTGTAGACGCCAGGGTATTACATGTCAGGGATCACATCCTTCACAGGTGGGATCAAATCACGAATTTGATGTACTGTGTTGAATCGTACATGGATCTTGTGTTTGCTCATGATTTTGGAAATCTTGCCAAGATGAAGGTACTCTGCAAACCCACTGGCTACCAGCAAAGATTCGTTTATGAAGCCATCCAGATATATAAACACAGACACAACTTCAACCGAGAAGATGGGTACAAACTGAGCAATCATTGGCAGGACGTTATTAACCACCAGAACCGGCCCTAGACCTTTGGGGGCCCTAAGCAAAATTTGGTTGGAGGCCCCTTTGATGTATGATTTTTTTCACCCACTAGCTAGCAGTGACTCTAGGGGGCCCTCTGCTGGCCACGGGGCCCTTTGCAATTGCAAGGGTCGCTTAGTGGCTGGGCCGGCTCTGTTAACCACTTTAGGTCATAACTGGCTGTGATGTTCCCTTCCTACCTATCGATGTTAGCAGTTATTTTCGACTCTCTGAGTTACATTCACTAACGCAGCCACCGTTAGCTGTGTTCGTAAATGGCGGCTTGCCATCCTTTTCCACCTCCATGTGTCGATGGCTCTTTCATAGCTCTCTCTGAGCTTACATTCACAAGCATCTCTAAACCTTTGTAAACAGCTATTTGGTTGGTGTAGACCAGGGGTCGGCAACCTACGGCTCCGGAGCCGCATGCGGCTCTTTACGGGCTGCTTCTTGACGATGAGTACGTATGTACAGTATGTACTCAGATGCATTGCGGCTCTTGAAATACTGAATTTTGTACCGAATTGGAAAGAAATGGCTCTTCTTGTTATTTTGGTTGCCGACCCCTGGTGTAGACCTACTGCAGGTTACGAGACCTCTCCTACATTAACATTAGCTGCCCCGCCCATCTCGAAGGGACCGTCCATAAATGACGTCACGCACCTGGGGGGGGGGGGGGTCAGACATTTGTGACCATGCGTGACGAGGGGGGGGGGTGAGAAATGTGACGTCACAACAAAATGCGCAACTTTAAATAAATATAGACAACACGTTCTACTTAATTAAATAGACTTTTCAAGAAATGTGTTCTCCTACAACGTCAGAGTGCAGCGGCACATTAAATACGCACTACAATGACAATCGTTTAAAGTGATTTGAAGCATGTTTTATTTTGGGGGGGGGGGGCAGATCTTTGTGACGTCATATTTGAGGGGGGTCTGACTTTTTGTGACGCCGTGTGACAATGGGGGGGGGGGTCAAAAATCGTCCAAAATCGCGTGACGTCATTTATGGACGGCCCCTAAACCTTTCCAGCAGTCACGAAAGCTTTAAGTCAAGATACAATCAATAAAGATTGTAATCTGTAAAATTACATCATTGGTCTGACGTGACGTCACGGCGTTCCCGTCAACAACGTCACTGCACCCACATCATCGCCGCTCGATGGCGTCATTTGTTTACAGCCCGTGACGTCACCGTTGCCGGACAAACTTCAGTGTTGGTGGTGGTGGCGGCCGATTTGCGTACTCGGCAGCACCGAAGGCCCGTGCTGACTGTCGCTGGCTCGTTGCGGCTTTCGTGGGGGGTGTCTGTTGTTGTCGTTGTGCGGCCAGAGCGAATTTAACAAACAAACTCAACAGGAGAAGCCGCCTCGCTGTGCCGCGCGCGCCTAGAGACGAAAGCGGAAGGCGCAATCCGAGCCTGAGGCCTTGTCTGAGGCGGCGCCTTCTCCCCCCTCGTCGCGCTCCGCGTTCGCTTTGCGTGGATTTACAAAGCCATGAGCGTGGAGCGGCCCGTTCTCTACGGCGTCTGCTTGCTGCTTGTCGCAAGCGAGTGCTGACGGGAGCCGCCTCGCGTCTTGAGGCGAGAGAGAGCGGAGCGGTGAGTACAGTGCGAGTGAGTACAGTGCGTGTACACGTGAACTTCTTGCGCGCCGTACGTAGCCGTAGCCGCGCTAATTCGAGGTGCGGGGGAAGGACGACAATCTAAACACCAAAGGGCAGTTATAGACAAATGCGTTTTCAATCCGGATGTAAAAAAGTGCATAGCGATATACAAATATCGGAAGAGAGCGTTCCAGACGGCCGCGCAAGCGCATCTGAAAGCGCGCGGTGTTCGATGGACATCGCCAAAAGCCGCTGCAGCGAGGATGATCGTAGTTTGTTTGATGGTGTGTGTGTGTGCTCCTTGACGAGATCAGCAGCGATGTATTGTGGCGCGTTTGTGTGTAACGAGTGAGGCCGTATAAGTGTGAAACCGCGAAGCGCTGGCGTTTGTAATGACCACTTTGTCGTCATCGTCAGTGTTTCTCTGTGAAACGTGAACGCGTCTCTCTCTCTTCCTCGCCACCTACTTGTTGATAATCGTCAACAACGACTGACTGACTTGTGGCTTCGTATCTTGTGGCGAGAGCGAGGTGAAGTTAGAGATTCCGGCGGTAGTGAGGTGGACCCTGGGTGAAGAAGAGCCTCATTCAACCCCTTTATTGTCATCATCACATTCATCATCTTGCAATCAAGCGAATATCATCACCAACAAGTTCTGCTTCCGTGTTGTCAATGCTTGCTGTGACGTCTTCAAGTATGTTGCTGTCAGATTCTCACTTTCGGAATCGATGTGCAGAGCGTGAGTGAGCTTTGTATTCCAACTTCATTATCGCATCTCCGTCTAATGTAATATTTGAAACCTTATGGCTCTCGCATAATGTCCGTGAAGAAGGTATTTTTTAGTCGACGAGCTGTACACTACGATGATGCACCACCACTACGCTGCGTACCGCGAGCGTTCAGGGCTTCAGCTGCGTTTCGACATCGCGGAGTGGCAGCGATTTGGGATTGATTGGTGCCCCAGTCACGGAGTTCAGTAACACCCCTGGACAAAAATAGTGTCCCAGAATTAAAATTAAATAATAGAATACGACGTTTCGGTTGCAACACAAGTAACCATCATCAGGTAAGAATGAATGCTAAAACACAGACACGGGAACAACGTATAGGCAGACACACATGCAGATAGAGACACAGACACAGCGAGACACACACCAAGATAAAACAGAAGATGGTTGCTTGTATTCTTGGTTCTTTCGGTAAAGTCACGTAGAAGGGGAAAAAAATACTTGACTGTACCGAAAGAACCAAGAATATGAATCCCTGCAAGTCACGAAAGCTTTAAATCAAAATTTATGGTTGCTTGTGTTGCAACCGAAACGTCGTATTCTATTTTTATTTGATTTTCTACGTGACTCTACCGAAAGAACCAAAGACTAATTCCTGCAGTCACGAAAGCTTCGAATCTATAAATAAAATATTAAATTGCCTCAGCCATTTTGTGTTATTCGGTACCCCGGGGTACCGCCGTCAGGATATTTTCTCTTCCTCAACATGTATTTGGCGTTTACGATGATCTGTGTCTTGATTTAGACTGGTCATGTAACGTGTGTGTGTGTGAGATCTAACAGCACTTGCCCCTACAGTCTGCTAAGGCTATATGGGGGATCTTTGTCTTAACCAATACGTCTCGCCGTGGCTGTTCTCGTGTTGGCGAAGTTCAACATACGAGAGAGGAAGGAGTTTCAGTTTCATTTATTTGGAATAACCCTGTGAGCCATTCGGCTCTTGATTCGGGTGCAACCGCAACAAACAATAAAATGACAAGAAACATTTTAAAATGTACTGTACGCAAATTGAAACATCCCCTACAAAAACAATAAAATCTTCCAGAGAAAAAGCACCATTTGTTTATGCTGCGTACAAAAATGTGCAAAAAATCCCATTTTGATGTTAGATCACAATAACAATCATAATACAATATAGATCAAGATTTTAAGTATAACTCTATACTACATCAAAAAATCGGGCTAAACTAAACCTTTCTAGAAATTACTAAAATAATGCTATAAAAACAATGTAACAGTGATCATAAGAAATGTGATTGAAAGTTTACAATAGCGAGTGATTTGGGGACAGCCGATGGGGATTTACCCCTCCCGATGCCTCCACCCCTGTATCAGTCATTAACATGTACAGTCGTGGTCAACTATTTACGTCTTGTTTCATAGCTGGAAGTGTTAATAAGTTCAACTTGCCACCGATTTTGAAACATTGTGCTCCCAATTATGAAACGTTTCATTGGCATTTGGTAACGGACATCGGCTTATGAAAGGGTTAATGGCTTGAACAAAGACATTGGCTTTTTACCCTAAACAAACATATCTCCCGAAATGCGTCTGAACGTTTCACATCTCGGAAGCTAAGCAGGAATTTGAGCATATATAGTACTTGGATGGGAGATCAGCTTTGACAATGTGTTATAGCCTGCGGGACTGCTTTGTGGTCAGCAGATGCCACTGCAGCAAAAAAAATCCACTGCTGTACCGCAATGCTCTCACGTGCACTGAGCGTGGGGGGGGGGTCTCATCCAGCAGTGGATTGACCCAACGCCTGAGCGTCCACATCTCTCACAGTGCTGTTTTGTTACTTTGTACTTTCACAGTTGCTAATGCTGTTGGGCTCCGGTGAAGGGGAGAAACGCGATGTATCCCACTTCTCTCAACAACCCTCACAATCAGAGGTTCTCATCCAGCATGCAGCCAGGCAACCACCTCTTGCAGCGCCCAGCCACAAGATTTATCTACAACAACATCAATTACAATGACAGAACTCATCCCCAGAACCACATCTTCCCCAATGGGACCGGCAATCCCAGGTACAACCACGTGTAGGCAAGCTTGTTCAGGTGGCTTGAATTACGAAATTGTAATTCATGGCAGAAGTGTGTTTCTGCTTGTTCTGATTGTTTCGTTAAAAAACAACACTTCGTCTTATGCTGTGGCACATTATCTCTGTTGTAAATTACAACATTTTAAAATAAATTAACAGACATTTTCAAAACGCATGTACATATCTTAGATGGAGTGGCCAGAATAGTAATTTCAATCGTTGTTTATGTATGTTGTCCAATTACCGCATTGTTTTAGCACGTTGAATTTGGTCTGAAGTCACTTCCTGGCTGAGTGATCACCTTGGTTATTATCTCTAATACCCATTTGTTCTGGCACCTCGGCGTGCACTGCAACTGCACGGAAGGTGCGGTAAAAAAAACATGAAATGATGATGCTTATTTTAAATGTTTGTATTTCTCCTCGTGAAGCCCTTTCATCAAAGTGGTGGGCGCTGCGCCAGGCATCTTACCGTCAGAAGCCGCTGTGAGCACGCTCAACGGTGTGCGTGCTGTGCCTGGCACGAGCGCTGTTCGGAACATGCACATGGGTCAGAGGACGGCGATGGTCCCTGTGAGGTTTCCTGCGACTCCCCTCTACGGCTCCACGGTTCTGGAGTCACCCAGGATCAACCGCAAGTAAGAGCAGTATCATTTACTCATCACTGAGACACCAGTAAAGACAAAACATAGTATTTTTTCGGTGACTTTGTATGTGCACTTTTTATTAATGACTAACAATGTAATGTTTTAGATTTGAAGTTTTTCGTGACTGCAAGGATTCATACTCTTTGGTTTTTTCGGTAAAGTCACGTAGGTAAAAAAGAAATAAATGAAAAACAACTAAATTAAATCATGACGTTTCGGACGCAACATAAACTTCCGTCTTCAGGTGGAACCGTTACAGCCAAAATCACTGTAGTAAGTGAAGAGAGCTAATAGAGAAACGCGACTATATAGGGTAAGAGAGGGGGAGGAGCCAAGGTAGGGGGGGGGGGTGCCCCCCCTCCCACCTTACTACATAGGTTTTCGCGGTTGTACTCTATCGCTGTCCACTATTTTTCCGGGTTGGTGTCTTTGACGTTTCGCTGCACATTGCCGGGAGCTTCTTCAGCGCAAATACAGTTCCCGAAGAAGATTCCAACACGTGGAGCGAAACATTAGACACCGTGGCCGTATAACTCGCTGTACAACCTGGAATACACACCACCGAGCTGTCATGTGAATTTGTCTGTATTTATATGAAAATTATTACCTGTGTGCAGGCGTGTTCACGATGATTCGACCAACTTTGAGGGGAAGAAGCCGTGTGTCCAGCCCACAAACAGTGCGCACACCTCCGCAAACGACCTTGCCAAGCAGGTCCTGCCCTTGCCCCCTGTCTCGCCCGCTCTCCTACATCTCAAGGCGTCCAGCGAAACGTCTACCCGGAGGGTGCCTGACAAGGTGAGCAAGGCCGCCCAGTCGACGGCATGGAACTTCCGCAGCGGAGATGAATAGGCAGTGATAATGGCTTTTTCTCGGCCGAGGAATGATAGTTTTGCAGTGTTAATGCCAAAACAGTCCGTCGCATTGGTGTGCTATAATAGTTGGTCATCTCAAAGCTTAAAATCACTCTCACATTCTGTCCGAGCTTGTGAACAGACATAAAATTGAATTTTCCTGTAAATTAATGGTGTTTTCTAAATCTTGTTTTGTCTTGTTTTCAGCTCAGCCAGCAAATCCTAGACCTGCACCAAAACTGCCAACAGCAGGCAAGGCTCTTCCAGCAGAAGGACCAGCTGCGGGAGAGCTTGCAGTGTGAAGTTCGGAAATTGTTCCCCTGTAAGTAAACGTGTCGATTTCACAAAGTTTTTTCCTTAAGCATAGTCCGTTTTTACTTGGAAAATGTTCCACTAATGTACCATTTTTAGCACGCCGGTTTTAACAGCCACTCTGTAATCCAATTGTGGTTTTGCCAGTTAGGTCGCTTGTAGGAATTTCTTCCGACGAGCTTTCGCCACGCACTAATGCGGGTATCTTTAGAATTGAAGATCTTTGGAAATAATAAAAATAAAACATAATAAAATAATTCTCACGACGTTTCGGCCACAACGCAAGCAGCCGTCCTCAGGTGAAGAACAGGTTTGTCGAGAAGACAGTCTGAAGACAGAGTCTGTCTTCTCGACAGACCTGTTCTTCACCTCGTGAGAATTATTTCATTATGTTTTATTTTTATTTTATTATTTCCATTCTACGTGACTTTACCGAAAGAACCAAGAAGATGAAGCCCTGCAGTCACGAAAGCTTTAAATCGAAATTGAAGATCTTTGGAGTTGAAGATGCCCACAGTAATGCGTGGCGAAAGCTTGAGAGAAGATATGCTCGACATGAGGCCTAGCACGGGAGGACCACACTTTATCTAATGTACTTTATCGGTGCATTTTTTGTTAAACGAACTGTTAAAAGGTATCAAATTTATAAACAGTGCATTCATTCATAATAGAGGTTTTTGGGTTAGATTGCGTAAATTTATAAATGTGTCGTTAAAACCCGCCACCACCCGACACAGCCAACTAGTAAGGGTTGTCACGTCAACAGAACGTGGCCAATTCGTCACTCGTACAGCACTAGTGTATACTGTAGTAGTGTGTAGTGTAGTGTACAGTATAGTAGTGTAGTGTATATTAGTGTACGGTGTAGTGTAGTGTATAGTGTAGTGTATAGTGTAGTATACTAGTACAGCACACCGGTGTGTTGGAGAGCCAAGCCACAACATTTACAATCTGAGTACGACATTTCGCCAGTAATTACAACTAGCTTCATTATTGTAATTACTGGTGAAACATCGTACTCACATTGTAAATGTTGTGGCTTGGCTCTCCAACACACTGGTGTGCTGTACTAGTACACTACACTATACACTGCTATACACTACACACTAGTGCTGTACTAGTGACGAATTGGCACGTTCTGTTTACGTGACAACCCTTACTAGTTGGTTGTGTCGGGTGGTGGCGGGTTTTAACGACACATTTATAAATTTACGCAATCTAACCCAAAAACCTCTATTATGGATGATATTGGTCGCGAAAGCGTACGTGTTAAACAGTGCATTCATTATTTTGTGTTCAGAGCACGATGCAACAAAACTGCATGCTGTTATTTCATATTTCACACAGATTGCAATATCTTCTTAGTGGGTTCCACAGTCAATGGTTTTGGGAGCAGAACCAGTGATGGGGACCTCTGCCTCGTGCTCCGAGAACAACAGGTGAGACGCAGCAACTGGAATAGTTTCCGCAGTTCATCCCACAGCCTGTGTGTGTGTATATATATGTTTTGGACAACTGCTACATTTATCGACCAATTAATTTGAGAGAACCATATAGTTAACGCTGAATTATCTGGCGTGTGGACTATTTGGATTGTGGATTAGCCTTGTTTGGGACAAGAGGGGGGGAAATAATGCAATAGAAAAATTACACGCTCATTTACGCAATTTACACGTTCTAGTTATTCGCTGCTCACTTGTGACCAGTTACTCCAAGATACATTCGAAACAGGCGACTCATATCCTTGCTCCAATTCAATATAAGTAAATGTAGTGAGTCCACCTGAGTTGCAGACGTTGTCTTGGGAGCAACACTATTTATTTGACCAGCTCAACATAACATAACACAACCTACACTTGGGTGTTGAATGCTCATCTCGCCACGCTACGGCAGAACTAGACACGGTTCGCGATCCCGGCCCGGACCACGAGCTGTGTCCCGGACCGCGTGGCTAGAGGCTTCTTTAACCCGACGTGGATCTTCATCACCAGCAACACGAAGAACCCCGAGCCCCTCACGGGCCCCCATTATATCGGCCTGGGCTAGGGCTGGCTCCGCCCCTCGCCCCGCCCACCTTCTAGATCTCTCGAGCTCTTTCCCGAAGGCTCCCGAGAGCTCTTTTATACCACGTGACCGCCCGGTGGCCCCCCTCCAATATCATCCGGTCACGTGTCGGCAGGTCAACCAGCGTATCATGCCCCAACGTAACCCTGGCTGGCTGACACTCCCTCTCGCTCCCTCACCGGGAGCCCGCACCGCACACTGTACGTGGTGCCTCCGTGCTGACCAGCACTCACCCAAGCCCCGCTAGGGCTGGTACTGCGCCCAGTAAGCGGGCTACACGTAATGCCAACACATTATCCGCCGTGGCTTCGTAAGCCCGGCACCACACAGCAACATTCACAGTCACTACATAAGCAATAAATATGTTTATAAACTAATGTGCATATTTTTTGTAATATCCATGTTTTTTTTATTTATCTGGCCTCTCATTGAGAATTGACTGTACATAAAACTTCACCATTCAATTAAGCAATGCTTACATCAACAATATGTTTCTGTGCACATGGCAGATAAACCAACGAACAGAAGCTCTGCAGCTCCTCCAGCAAGTGCTAAGAATCATGTGGAGGCTGCGTAAGTGTCCATCCTGTAGTTTGTGCCGTGAGAGTTCCAGTAACAAGAGGCATATGTATAGATGCCTCTGGTTTGACACCAGCTCGCACATCAGTCGTGGACTTATAGCTGTACCTGAATGCAGGGTAAATGACAGTGTGTGTATGGTGCATGGGAAGAGGTGTCTCAAATGGAAAATGGAACCCATCCACCTATCCAAGGCTATTGATATTCACTCTATCTAGAAACTCCTTCAATTAATCTTTGACTTCAATTCATATCCATTGCTGTACATTTTGGGGAACAGCTGGCTTGGACAGAAGGGTGGTAAAAAAAAGTCCCCAGGCACACAAAGCTAAAGTAGCAAGTTCACCCGTATTAACACTTCCACACGTGGTCTTGCCGGACTTGCAATGTGAGCACATTGTAATGTAATGTTTTCAGCATTTAAAGAGCCATAATATGTTGTGTTCTATTCACAGCCTATATGGAAAAAATGCAACTGATCCGTGCAAAGGTTCCAATTGTGAAGTTCAGGGACAAGACAAGGTTAGTTTCTAACTTCCTCTCAAATTTCTCGCACTTATTTTGACTGATTATCAGTTCTGTGAAAACTTAATCTTTTTTTTGTTATTTCTTGCACCTGAAGTAGGGTGGAGTTTGACCTCAATGCCAACAACATTATTGGAATCAGAAACACATTCTTGCTTCAGGCCTATTCGAAAGGTAAGCCTCATGTACAATTGATTAATTAACATTGTGCAGAGCATTCATGTAAGCTGTTTGTATACAGAGTTGCCCGGTAGACCTTTAATTCTCGCCTTGTGTTTTGCTTGACGCTGCAGTCGACCAGCGAGTGAAGCCGCTAATCCTGGTCATCAAGCAATGGGCATTGCAGAGGGGCATCAACGACGCCAGCCAGGGCACCCTGAGCAGTTACAGCCTCGTACTTATGGTGCTGCACTTCCTACAGAGTAAGCGCTTTTTAAATCCTTCATATTAAGTTCACTCGCTTGCTTGCTTGCTTGCACGCTTACGACCGTGCAAATCTTTCGGTCGTTTTTAGATCCTTTATATTAAGTTCACTCGCTTGCTTGGTTGCGCGCTTACGACCGTGCAAATCTTTCGGTCGTTTTTTAACACACTTCCCGTGATCCAATCGAGCTGACATTTTTGCACACAGACTCGTTGTGCGTGACAATTTATTTTCGTGAAAATTTGTTTCCAAAATTTTACAGTTTTTAGGAAAAAATAAATTATATTTAATTACCAATTGCTTAATGGTGGCAGGCAATCATCTGACCCATAGGTGGCAGCCATCTCAAGCCAGAGGACGGGAGGACTAGCCGCCACGCATATAAAGGATTTATAGTGAAAAACTTTGTTTTTACGGGTTAATTTTTTATTTCTGCGACCAAGTGAAAGTCTAACCAAACCGTAAGAATTGTCAAGTGAGACTGCATAACAGCTGTGATGTTGGCAACAACTCCCCAAGTGCGGTTAAGTTCGTTGGATCCAGATGTGATGCGTGCATCTTCACACTCTAATCGCTTCTTAGGCTGCAGTGCAGGAGGTCGCATGACGTCCCACACAAGCAATGTACGAGTCGTTGCAAGCTGCAAGCACTCTCATTGCCAGTTGATGTGGTTCACTGTTGAAATTAACGATCATTCCTTTTCAGTGTCACTTTAAAAGTATTGAAGAAAATGTATGTGGGGGAAATGTGTTTTTATGAAAACTATTAAATCCGTTCCATGTTTTTGAGCTTTTTAGTTTTTAATTGTGCATGAGCATGTAGATGAGCATGTTTACCGTGAGCAGTGCACAGGCTTTTTGCTGATTTGTGAGCTGTGTAACTGTGCATTGGCAACTTGACAACGGCTGAAATGCTGAATCTGTATGACAAACTATAATGCTCCACGGTGGAGAGATGTTAACTCCCTCGCCTGGTATACAAGAGGTTCTGGGTTCAATCTCGACCCTGATGCCTGTATATTTGGAGTGTGCACGTTCTCCCCGTGATCTGTGGATTTTTTTCCGGATCCTCCGGTTTTTCCCTCCACATTTTGAAACGTGCTTTTATAGTATTTGGCTGCTATTAATTTCCACTTGATAAGCCATTTTATTGAGCCTTCACTTGTGGTCAGGTCGCTTCTGAAAATGAGCTATATAGCTCAGTGGGCCATACCTGGTAAAATAAAATTAAAATTGTTTAGAAAGAGCCACTTAAGATACAACACTGAATATTTCAGCATGGAACACTGTAGGGGACAGCGTCGATTTGCTGGGCTATCACTGATTTTGAAGAAAGCTATTTAATCAACTTTTTGTATACATTTTACAGCTCTTCCAGAGCCAGTAGTGCCCTGTCTGCAAAAAGAATACCCGGTAGGATATGCAACAATTACAATCTTCTTGTTTTAGTATCCTACAGTCCATGACATCATATATTCTCAATGATCAGATTCATCTTCCGAGATGTGTTCTCACCCTTGTAACGTTTGTCCAAAATGTTTTTGTATATATACCTATACAGTGAAATACACCGCGTGTTTATTTGCATGAGATGAGGTGCAATCGTGGCTAAAATGAAAAGCACTCAAGTTTGTTGGATGCCTTCACATTATCCCCCCTCGCTCCCCATCTGCTCAGTTTTGCGCGCATTTTTAGCAAAGCACGCATATTGTGACACGGCGTCGTTTGCGATGTTATTTCTCTAGGGCCTTTTCAACTCGAGGCTCCAAATCTGGCAGATCCCAATCAGTGCCAACAGCGTGCCGACCTTCACTTCACAAAGCAAACTCACCCTGGGCGAGCTCCTGCTTGGCTTCTTCAAGTACTACACCACCACGTTTGAGTGAGCAAATTGCAGCTTCCTCTTCAGCATATATTCTTACATTGATGGATGTTATGAAAATTACATCTGCTCTATAAAATAGTTGTTACAATTTTTACGTGTTTTATTTGAACAATGTATTTTCATAGTTGCGTAGTTTTGAATTGCAGAAAAGGTACTTTTATATTGTATTACGTAATAAGTTGTCACATATGCACTTCTAGATTTTAAGCTTTCGTGACTGCAAGGATCCATACTTTTTGGTTCTTTCGGTAAAGTCACGTAGGTGAACAAATAATAAAATAAACTTTTAAGATAAGAATAAAAGAAAAATTTAATTAAAAATAGAAATAACTAAATTAAATCACGACGTTTCGATTGCAACACAAGCAATCATCATCAGGTGTGGAAATCACAGCTATAAATGTTTTACTAAAGTGGGGGAAAAAATTCTAGCTGCGATTTCCACACCTGATGATGGTTGCTTGTGTTGCATTTGAAACGTCGTGATTAAATTTAGTTATTTCTATTTTTATATTTTATTCTTATTTTTTTATTTTATTATTTTTTCACCTATGTGACTTTACCGAAAGAACCAAAGAGCACATATGCACTTCTCACAAGCAAATGTTTTGAGTCACTTTTTTTGAACAGAAGTCGTTCTCAAGTTGTTTGTGTTAGCATGTGGACTTCATTTGACTCCTGTGTGTGTGTGTGCAGTTGGGACCACTCGATCATTTCGCTAAGGGAAGGCAGGATCATCAACAGGACCCTGGATGATGAGTGGAGAAACAAGTACATTTGCATTGAAGGTGCATTGCTGTAACTGTTAATATCCCTTTGTTTTGTTTCTGAATCCAAGCATATATGCAGACATTAATATACTAAAGATTGCTGTAACTGTTAATATGCCTTTCTTTGTTTTGTTTCTGAATTTCTGAATCCAAGCTTATATGCAGACATTAATGTAGGCGTGTCGAGAATATTGAATGTTTGGTGATCTGTCAATCGGCTTCAATAGTTAAACATTAATCGTCATCAACTAAAGCTATGATCAGTCCTCTGCTAGATAAAGGCCTTCCCATCTAATAAGATGGCAACAACCCTCACGACACCTGGTGGAATCTATAATTTAGTTAAATATCATTATAAAAAATTGTTTTGGAAATGTTCATAGAGTTGCAAATAATATAAACGAAATAAAGATTTCACATCTGCCATTATTGACTTATGCATTGCTTATTGACAACAAATTTTTTACTTTATACTCAAGGTAAAAATGTTATTCTCTCCTGAATAATTTTAATGTTTTCTCAGAACCTTTTGACCAGAGCAACACTGCCAGGGCCGTGTATGAGAAATGTCGGTTTGACAAGATAAAGGAAGAATTCAGGAAGGTGAGGCTTTCTTTCACATTCTAGTGTGTACGCGGTCGTGTTGTGATGTGTTATCCTTTCATTTTTGTCTAATCCCTTTTTCACAAATTAGCCAGGTTTTAGACACTAGTGTACATGTGCAGCTCTTCTTCTTGGTTCTTTCGGTAAAGTCACGTTTTATGTTTGTGTTTCATATTATGTTTGTTTTATTTTTTTATTTCCCTTCTATGTGACTTTACCGAAAGAACCAAGAAGATGAATCCCTGCAGTCACGAAAGCTTTAAATGGAAATGTGCAGCTCTTTTATCAATCCACTGGTTGAGGGGGCTGCCAATATGCAGGTTGTGTTTTTGTTACCATACTGTACCAAGCTGGTTAGTGCAGGCTGATAATGGTGGAGAGCATATATGTGGGAACATAGTTCAGTACAACTTTTAAAATTGCCTCCACCGTACCCCGCTGCCCACCGCATTTGCATGCAGTTGCTTGTTTTATGAAAGGTGATTGACCAAGCACTATCCAGCCTCCAGGGCTGCTTAAGTTTCTGAGCTCTCACGAAATCGGGCACGTTGCGTGTGGTTTGGTTACAGGCTTAGCTAATTGATTGTAAATAAGACATGTTTGTAAATAAGTAATGTTTCGGAATCTTCAAATGCTCTTGACTTACAATTTGGTTATATGCTCGGCACTGTGTAAGCGCATCACTGCATGCGCACTGTTTTTATTTCTACTCAGTATTTTAAATGTGTAAATACAGGGGAGTAGGAGCTTGACATTATCGTACTCCTTGGAAGCAAGTCCAGCTGTCCTTACTTTCAAAGTAGTGTACTTGCATTATAAGTTATCCTTTGCTTCCACCACCAGGGTAATGCAAGATTCTGTGTCTCGTGTAAGAACCTTGTGTTAGGCTTGCTAAAATCGAGCTGCTCTTGTACAGGGAGAGGCTGCTCCATCTCTGATAAATGTTTTGTTTCCTGCAGGCATCGACGTTGCTCGAAGACGGCAAGAATATTGACAACATTCTGCTGGCGAGCTAATCGCAGAACGTTGACAGTGGAGGGTCTTGTTGGCACCCAGCGATTCCAGCACGTGCAGCAAGACGCTGTTCTTGGGTCAAGAGGAAGCTGTCGGCCCACAATAATGACTGGATGAGGCATTGCACACCTTATAACTTTCTGCCGAAATAAAAGTGATTCTCTCATGATTGTTCTATTTAAATTCTGCTCTTTATACCAGATCGACATTATATGCAGGCTTTATTTTCTGATTTTCTTTGACTTGGAAAGTTGTTTTCGGTTAACATTTTGTATTGTACAGTAATCAATGGTGCATTGTTTGTACATATTTTATATAGCATTCAGCAGCATTGAATTGGTAGGGTTATGCTCGTATGACTTTTGTGTGCAGAAAGTGACGTCAGCTGTCTGAGGTATGATTGTCAAAATTTCCAGTAGTTTTTTTCATGATGTCTCGATATCTTGTTTAATAAAACATGAACGTCTAAATACTGCACAATATATTCACAAAAAGGAGCATTTGTTTTATTTTGTAATAATATATTGGACAGTGCTGATTGCAAATATAAATACTGTCAATTTGAGAGATTCATTGTTTTAAAATGAGCAGAGTTGTGTTTTATTTCAAGTTTAAGTTTTACATTGTAATGCTATAAAACATTTTAATCCGCAGATATAAATAAACAATTACCAGGCAATTAAGGCAATGCCATATTACACCGTACAGTATGATATATGTTTTAACTTTATAGTTTTCAAGACTCCCTTTGACAGATGTCTTGCGTAAAAACTTTTGCAAATGATAGTAAATATAAAAGACACCCAACTTGTGATAACTTATTTTTTTAATAAAAACGTCAATACTCTAAATAGCATCGTATACTTTACTCATACTTGGGAGCTGCCCGTTGTGTAATGGTTAGCACCTTGGACTTACAACGTAGAGGTCGCTGGTTCCATTCCATCTTTTGGTGTGGTAGTTAGAAACGGCGAAAGTTTCTCAAATATAACACATTCCTGCGGAGGGAGCTGGTAGGAACGTTGGGTTGCTCGGTCAATGGCCAGGGTCAACGGGCGGCGTGGTGTATTCCGCAAATATGGCCGACTGTGAGGGCGGGCACAAGCCGGCGTGAGTAGGTGAAACGTTGAGTTTTATAAGGGCACCACGGGGTGACCAGCCCCACCCCTCCCATTTTTGGATGCACGACGGACGGACACACTAATCCCCTGTGGGCTGGTGTAACCAGGAGGTTCCTACCAGTATTAAAGTATCCTGTGCACCTAGCAGTTATGAATGCGGTACACCACAAACGGCAGGTCTTGTATGATGGTGGTGGGTTAAAGTGTGGGTATGCACACCTCCCACACCCCTGCGAGTTGGGGTATGTACAGAGTGGTTAAAAACATTTTTAAACTTCTTCTTGGTTTTTTCGGTAAAGTCACGTAGAAGGGAAGTAATAAATTAATAAAAATAAAACATAATAAAATGAAACAATTCTCACGACGTTTCGGCCACAACGCAAGCAGCCGTCCTCAGGTGAAGAATGAGACACTTCAAGCTAGGAACGTACATATAAGCTGGGTTGGGGGTGGTAGAAGAGCGCCTTAACAAAAAGAATGTGCATATCAAGATGAGTTTAGCATATACATGGGAAATGCGCAGGGGGCGGGGGGGCTTCAAAGTCATACCATGCCCACGCACTATGCAGGATCAAGAGCACCAAGGGGGGGTGCAGGGATTAGCATTAACAAAGGAAAGGAATGCCAATGATATGTAGCTGCAGTAACTAAACAACACCGTAGAAAACTAAGGTATAAACTACATACAAAGACTAAAATATAAACTGCATAGCACCATCAGTATACTTACTATACTCTACAATAAGCTGAGTTACTAACAGAAAGTAATACATTACAATACTACGTCGTAAAAGTTATATAATATGCTTCCATCTAAACTTTATTTTCTTACATCAACCGAGCATATACCGTACTATATACTGCCATAGATAAACCCAACATTAAATTATATACTGTATTGCAATAAACCACATTTCAACATAACACTATGTATTATTCTACCTACCCTAATGTGTATGGCCGAAACGTCGTGAGAATTGTTTCATTTTATTATGTTTTATTTTTATTATTTTATTACTTCCCTTCTACGTGACTTTACCGAAAAAACCAAGAAGATGAATCCCTGCAGTCACGAAAGCTTTAAATCGAAATTTTTAAACTTATTATGGGACTATCATTTTAATGGAAACAACGGATAATATACTAACATAACAAATGTTTGTTAATAGCTTCAAAACCTCGGAGTATCCACTTGTTCGCCATCATTGTCATCACACGCCTAGAATCTTCTCCAGGTGGCCTCCAGAGCCCGGAGGCACATTTCTTGTGGTGTTGTTGCAACTTCTCTATTGTTGCAAGTGTAGTGAGTTCAACTGAGTCGCAGACGTACTCTTTGGAGGCAACACATTTATTGATACCAACACAAAGGGGTAACTGCCCCTTCACCAGATAACAACCTATGGTGGTGGACCACAAGGCTAACTACACTAATACGCCGGGAGTAGCTACAACGGACAGGACCCCAGCTTGGGTCCAGGTCCACGTGTTGATGACTCTTCATGGACATCCAAAGTAGATTCCTCGGATGACAGCAGCAACGCTGAACCCCGGTCCCTCTGGAGACCCGGCTTATATCCTGACTGGTCGTGGCTGGCTCCGCCCTTGGCCACGACCACCTTCTCGAATCCTCGAGCAGGATCTCGCCCCGACACGTGACCACCCCTAGCCACCACTTGGGGCCCCTGTGTAGACTGCCCGGCACATGTCCTCCGGGGTCAACCAGAGTGCCACGGCCCTTAGTAACCCCATTCCATGAAGATGGTTTGTCGTGAGGGCAGCACTGGCATCATCTCAGGGGCCGTCCATAAATTACATCACGCACCTTGGGGGGGAGGGGGAGAGGGTCAGACATTTGTGACGATGTGTGACGAGGGGTGGAGGGGGGGGTTTGAGAAATGTGACGTCACATCAAAATGCGCAACTTTAAATATAGACAACACGTTCTACTTAATTAAATATACTTTTAAATAAATGTTTTCTCCTACAACATCAGAGTGCATCGCCACATTAAATACGCACTACAATGACAATAGTTTAAAGCGATTTGAAGCATGTTTTATATATTTTTTGGGGAGGGGGGGGCAGAGCTTTGTGACGTCATATCTGAGAAGGGGGGGTCTGACTTTTTGTGACGCCGTGTGACGAGGGGGGGAGAGAGGGGGGGTCTAAAACCGGCCAAAATCGCGTGACGTCATTTATGGACGGCCCCTTAAATGTATTACAATGGGCCGTTGGTGAGCCGGGCCATGGCGTCCCGTTGACATGGCAATCTAACGACCTCGGATTGTCCGACAAGCCAGATCGCGTTTGTTTAACGCTTCAAAGAGGCCAATTCAAGTGGGCAGCATCTGGGCGTGTCTTCGTTTTCTCGTCAGAGTTGAATCGCCATCCTTTAATATTTAAATGCACGGTCGCGATATTTAATAATTGTCATAAACTTGGCCACAATACAGGTCCCCAACTGCAGACCTCGTGTTTGGACCCCCCCAAACCCCACCCCACCCCCCAAGCCCCCCCCCTCACCACCCCCCATGCCCCCCCTCACCACCCCCCAAGCCCCTCCCACCACCACCACCCCCTCTCACATTCCCTAGCGCGGATTAGCCAACCGCTGCGTCTCGGCGCCTCCCATTGGTCGACGCGGCGGCTCGGGGCCAATAGGAAGCGGCGTTGCATCGCGGCGCCACCATCCGCTGTAGGGAATCCGTGGGAGCGATGGCGGCGGCGAAGGCGGCGGCCGCGGCTTTAAATGGTTCTGCGGCAATGGCAGCGGCGGCGAAGAGTCGAGCGAAGCGCTACGACAAGATCGACTTCCTCGGCGAGGGACAGGTACGAGCCAAGCTTCTTGCTGGATCACACCACCCACCTACCTGAGCTCGTCGTCGTCCTTGGCACTCGCAGGGCCCCCCACCCCACTCAGGCTTGAGGTGGAGGCCCTGTCCTGGATTTTGTCCTGGATTTTTCTGTTTGTGTAAAGTCACTTTAGGATAATGATGATGATTATAATAGGGGGTTTTAGATTTGAAGCTTTCGTGACTGCAAGGATTCATACTCGTAGGGTTTTTTCGGTAAAGTCACGTAGGTAAAAAAAAATAATAAACATAAATAACATAAATAATAATTATGTATTTTATTTCTATTATTTTTTTTTAATTTTATTACTTATTTTTACCTACGTGACTTTACCGAAAAAACCTAAGAGTATAATAGGGGTTTTCCCCTTTTTTATGGCAACAAAACTGAAACTTTTTTTTACAAGGATTCATGTCTGCATTAACCACGATACTTGCAGTCAAATGCAAACAAAAACACTGATAATATTGGCATTGTCCTCGAAACCGATTGGGCCACACCAATCACTTTAAGATGTTTTCATGTTTTTGTTTGTTGCGGTTGCACCCGATTCAAGAGCCGAATGGCTCACAGGGTTATACAAAGTAGATGAAACTGAAGCTGCCCATCGCCTTGTTGTGTGGGACACCACGGATGGGAGCGTAGCGACGTCGCGCCGTGCACGATCAGCCGCACTGCGAATCGCTGGGGGGCTCTTTCACCAATTCCACGTGGAGAAGATTGCATGTTCTGTGTACGGGCTTTATGTGGTGATGGACAAAAGGTCATTCGCGTTAGAGTTTTCCATTTATATGCCACATTGGGGAAACGTACGGGGAAAAAACTCCTTAAATTGGTTTTTAATCAACGGTTTTATTTAAAAATGCACCCAAAAGTGAAATTTTCTTTTTTTTAAGCCATCATCAGCTGATCAGAATATTTTTCAACATTTGTAACTAATATTTTTATGCATAATCAGTTGCTTTACAATTTATTTATTTTGATAAAAGTTTATTTGTGTGATACAATGATTGTCAAATTTATTGTCAATCAGTAGGAGTAGAAGGGAAAATGTTGATAATGATGTCATTTCAGTTTGCCATGAAGTGTGCAACATTTGCAAGCGTAATTCAACTGTTAAAGACACCAAAAACTCCACTGCCAATCCACGCTACCCGGTCATGAGAGTTGTTCGGACATACTTCACCACGCTGGTCATTGCGAGTAGTAGACCCAACAACATAGAAGTTACAGTCCTGTACATAAATACAAAATTATTTTTTCTGCTCAGTCCTGTGATGCCCATCACGTATAGCAGACGACATTGCAGCCTGCAATACCGGTTTGCATTGCCATCCAAGCACGATCTAGCAGGCTAATAATATTCTCTGCTTAGCTTACAACAAATACACGTGCTTTTATGATAATTTACCAGGTGGCGTTGTGCCCTTGTTTAAATCGACTCTGTCTATCGGGCTCGAGAAAATGAGTACGACTTTGAAGTAAAAAAACTGGAGGGGACTGGCCTCTGTCACGAGAATGTGGAGTTGCCACTCCCGGTATAGGGCCACGAATGGGAAAATTAGAAACTCTTATTCAGTCTTGTTTGGGCATGGAGACACATTATCGTGAAGTAAAATTCTCAATACATTTGCCAAATATCATTTAGGACCCATCTAAAAAAATCTTCCTGCAAAAATGAAAGTAATTTATATATCTTCTTGGTTCTTTCGGTAAAGTCACGTAGAAGGAAAAAAATAAAATAAAAAAAATAAAACATAATAAAATAATTCTCACGACGTTTCGGCCACAACGCAAGCAGCCGTCTTCAGGTGGAGAACAGGTCTGTCGAGAAGGCAGAGTCTGAATGGCACGCCCCAGGCTTGGAGCGACTATTTATGCTGGGATGGAGGGGCAAAGAGCGTCTTGACAAAGTAATTTGCATATCAAGAGGAATTTAGCATATTTATGGCAAATGCAGATATGCGATTAGTACTTCTCGACAGACCTGTTCTCCACCTGAAGACGGCTGCTTGCGTTGTGGCCGAAACGGCGTGAGAATTATTTTATTATGTTTTATTTTTATTATTTCATTATTTTCCTTCTACGTGACTTTACCGAAAGAACCAAGAAGATGAATCCCTGCAGTCACGAAAGCTTTAAATCGAAATTTAATTTATATATATAGAGTTCCACCCCCAGCTGCGTCACAACCCACACAGACCAGCATGATGAAGTATGCCCACAAACCCCCATGGCCAACACAGCAGTGGATTAACATGGCTGTAAATGATTACTCTGATATAATTCCTGGAATAGATGGCATTTAAGTAGAGTGCTCAGGCTCATAGGAGCATTTCATAGGTCCAGTTAAAAGCATCCGTGCAGATGCATAACTCTGTCAGTTGTTGCCTTGGTGATTGCGTTGTTTGAAATGTGAGTGTTTGAACTCGGTTTCCCCCCTCCCTTTCATCCCAGTTTGCCACGGTCTACAAGGCCATGGACAAAGTAACGAACAAAATAGTTGCAATAAAAAAGGTTGGTTCATTAGTGCCCATTGCTTTGCACATACTTGGTTTGTTCTGTGTTGTTTGATTTTATGAAGATTTTTGCATACAACGCAATGTGTAGTATAATGGCTCAGAGCCTACTTAGCGTGGTAAGAGAGATGATTAACATTCTGTATATCTAACATACACATCTGTCCCCGATGTTTAAGGCCTGATTCGTTATTCAATTTGCAACTTAATCCGAATAATATTTGTATCTACACCGCTCTAGTTTATGTCATGTTCTGCTTTGCCATTGTGTAGCACAATAGCAAAGGTTGCGTACCAACCCAATCATTACTTTGTATGCTTGATCTGTGCTTGATTGCTGTAGATAAAACTGGGACACAGAACAGAGGCCAAGGATGGTAAGTAATTATTGCAGTAATGAAACATTTAATAGGCACATTGTGTATTTAGATCTACTTAAATGTTAAATGTGTGCTCAATTCTTTGGCTGCATCTTAACAATTCCATTGCTGTAACTTGCACATGATGATGAATATTCTGAATGCTTCTTCCGCAGGCATTAACAGGACTGCCCTACGGGAAATCAAATTGCTGCAGGAATTGAACCACCCCAACATCATCGGAGTAAGTGGTAAAAATATTTAAGCGAGAAATGTACTTTTGTGAAAGAGCGTTCATTTTTTTATGCAATACATGACCAATATGAGTTCTTGATAATATTGCACTGTGTGCATGAGCAAATTTTATTTTTCGTACTCAAATTCTTTGTTTTATTTAGCTCTTGGATGCCTTTGGCCACAAGTCAAACATCAGCTTGGTGTTTGACTTCATGGACACTGACCTCGAGGTAAGACAAAAGAGACATGAACACTACTGTTGAAGGGTCATTTTTATTTTTAAATCCTTTATATTAAGTTCACTTGCTTGCTTGCTTGCGCGCTTACGACCGTGCAAATCTTTCGGTCGTTTTTTAACCCACTTCCCGTGATCCAATCGAGCTGACATTTTGCACACAGACTCGTTGTGCGTGACAATTTATTTTCGTAAAAAAATGTTTCCAAAATTTGACACTTTTTAGGATTTTTTTTTTTATATTTAATTACCAATTGCTTAATGGTGGCAGGCAATCATCTGACCCATAGGTGGCAGCCATCTCAGGCCAGAGGACGAGAGGACTCTAGCTGCCCGTTTCAAAGACCAATGTGGGCTGGGTTGTGGCCCATTGAACACGCATATAAAGGATTTATAGTGAAAAACTTTGTTTTTACGGGTTAATTTTTTACGTGTTTAATTCTGAAGGTGGTTTTGCTTAAATTGTAATTGAAACAGATATCATGTTCACCATTATTTGCATCGTTTTCATTATCATCAGCCTCCCGTTGCAGGATGAAGGCCTTGCCAAGCTGTTTCCATCTCTCATGCTCCTGCGATGTAACGATCCACCGAGAACTTGAGATGATTAATTGCTCATCATGACCCCTGCGCTCGCTGCAACTGTCATTTATTGTTAACCACCAGCCGTAATCCCTTCCAGCAAAATGTCGTGCCCAAGACCTCTCAATTTCCTGAAGTCAACACGATGTCTCTCCATAATAGAGGTTTTTTTTGGGGTTAGATTGCGTAAATATAAATGTGTCGTTAAACCCGCCACCACCCGATACAGCCAATTGGTAAGGTTTGTCGCGTAAACAAAACATGCCAATCCATTACGAGTACAGCACACCAGTGTGTTGAAGAGTGTAAACCCACAACAAACCTTACTAATTGGCTGTCGGGTGGTGGCGGGTTTAACAACACGTTCGTGTTTACGCGATCTAACCTAAAAACCTCTATTATGAATAATATTGGTCGCGAAAGCCTACATATTAAACTGATGCCTCTAACCTGCATACGTCTGCTAAATCGATGTTTTTTCTCTTCCTATCTCGGTATATTTTCCAATCGTGTGCCTCGCCACACTTGGTTGCAAACATTTCAACTTGTGAATGATTTCTAATTAAATATTAATGCGAGCAATATATTTGCAGGTAATTGTTAAGGATACAAGCCTGGTTCTGAGTCCTGCAAACATCAAGTCCTTCATGGTGATGACTCTACAGGGCCTGGAATACCTGCACATGCACTGGATTTTACACAGGGTAGGTGGCTCCTGCTTGTGCTTTGTTGTCCTGCAATGCAGTACTATCTTCATACTCCTGCATTAAACAAAAATAGCAACACTAATTTTGTATAAAATATTAATGCATGTTTGCTTGTGATCAAATATCCATTTCAACAGGAATTATATTTTATGCCCGGCACGCTCATTATGATTCAACCAAATTAGAATATTCGTGTTTTGCTATGTTAAATTTATATAATAGTTTAACTCCTATTGGATCATCTTTATTAGACAGATGGACAGGGCTAATGCTTTAACAATTTCAGCTTTCGTTTGAAAGTTGAAACTGAAGCAAACAGGTCACTCGTCGCAACATTTAGGTAAACTCCTGGCCTGGTACTTTTTTCTTTATGCAGTTGTGTAATTAATACAACTTAAAGAGTGTGTATAGCTCTTCTGCAGGTTATTAACATTTTTTGCCATTGAATGTTTAACTATTGAGACATGAACTTGACAGTTATATTCAAGATAGGGCTTATTTCCATGTTAATGGTGACAGATATGATACATATATAAATCGTTGAATAATTTCACAGTACCAAAACTGGCAAACCTAAACTCTTTATTGCAGCGTTGACAAAACATTTAGGAATTTATATAAAAATAAATGTTAAAGAGCAAAGTTAATGCTCTGTCTGTGGGTGGATTATCCGAGTTGTGGATTAACCGTGCCCACTCCGCACCTTGATTCAATTATCAGCTGTTCCTCACTCATCAATGGTCAGCGACTCGGCGCCCATGCGACCGCATACAAACCAATTGCTTTAAGAAACAATAAAACGGCGGCACATTCTACGTTTTCACCCACTTTGTACGTCGGTATGTTTTTAAACGCGAATCGCCTCTCTGAGCTTTAGGTGAGAATTTGGCCTCAAAATGAAGTTCGTCGCTTGCACAAAAATGAAGGAGGCATTCAATGTCGCAAGACGCCGTGAAAGGGCCGCATGGCTTCAGCTAACAGAACCCCCGACGCATCGCCACGGGGCGTTCTGGGAAGAATTTGTGGCTTCCGTGTTTGTGTGATCATAACGTCACCACTACATCAGAAAAGTCTGCTGTTAATTTAATGCGTGTTGGACTTATTTGCGCACTGTGGCAATCGGTTGGCTACGTACGGTGGAGTCCGTACTTGTAGATCAACGTCATGCGCTCAACCAACAAACGCAAAAAGACACCTGAATAAAGGACAGAGCCTTGCCAACAGAGTGGTTATATGTCCAGTTAAGTTTTGAAGACCTTTGTACGCAAATATAAGATATATTAATCGAGAATCACCTTCCCGCTACAGATGAGAAATTGCTTCATGCACGCATATTGTCATGATAATTTAAATATGTATTGCATTGTCTGTGCTTTTGTTTTATCTGGGCTGTTTCACACCCCCTCCCCCCCCCCCCATTACCATGTAAAATCGAGAATTGACTGGTTCATTTGTAATATTTGCAGGATATGAAGCCCAACAATCTTCTGCTGGATGAGCAGGGGGTGCTCAAACTGGCCGACTTTGGTTTGGCCAAGTCTTTCGGCAGCCCAAGCAGAGTGTACACCCACCAGGTGGTGACGCGGTAAGTGATACGACATTTGTCTCTTGCTGTGGGAACGTGGAGCAGCTTTAAGTTACAGAATGCCGAGTGTCAGGCTACGACTTGCCAAGACGTTGCCTGACATTTGAAAAATAGAAACGCTCAGACACTGTGGCTAGCCACAGAAAATCATATCAGTAGCCTGAAGGGTAATCATGTGAAACTGGATATGGTTCTGAAAAAGTGACTTTATATTTCCCCAGGTTTCCATTTGAAACTGAAATGCATATAGATAAAACTGCAGGAGTAGTTTATGGTAGGGGAGTTTCTGTAATGATGGCACGATCTGAACTGTTATGTTGCTTACCAGCTAGAATTTCTAAGTGCTGTTATATATAATGACTTAAAAAAAAAAGAATTGCATGTGTGCGTGCCTACGAATTTGAAAGTTTCGGATGAATGTGCATATGTGTGCGCCCTTGTCAGGGGAGCGGTGGTGTAGCGGTTAGCGCGCTGCGCTATGAACCTGGCGACCCGGGTTCGATTCCCGCTCACGGCTAACACCAGTGACGATTATCTGAACCGGTCCTGGGCCTCCCCTAGGTCGACTCGGCCTTAAATGAGTACCTGGTGCGGTGTGTAAACATCACCACTGGGGAGACAAAGGCGGTCGGGCGTGGTGCTGGCCACCCACCCCCCTCGTTCGTGTACCGTTCCGGCCTTCATAGGTGCTCGCTAACAGCACTTGCCCCTACAGTCTGTTAAGGCTATACGGGGGATCTTTGTCTTTGCCCTTGTCAGGTGGTACCGCTCTCCGGAGCTGCTCTTTGGAGCTCGGATGTACGGAGTCGGGGTGGACATGTGGGCCGTAGGCTGCATCCTCGCCGAGCTGCTGCTCCGGGTACGCATTTTTCGAGCGCGTACGATACTCGCACACGAACCTCGCTCGTGAGTCTCACGATTCTACTTGCGACAGTGTGCATCTCACTGCCCATGACGCACCCTTACACAAGTGGAGGCTTGCAATGGTTTCGTGACAGTCTTTGCGTTTTTATTTCAGTTAGATGCTTGATATCCTCTGCCCATATTTATTGACAGTGACTGGACAGGTTCTCTGGTTGCTATATTAATATGATGGACTATAGCAATGTATTTACAGCCCTTGGTCAGTCCATTGCTAGATGAAGGCCTCGCCATGCTTTTTCGGTCATTGGGGTTGGATCATACTTGTTCATGCTGGTCAGTGCGGGTTGGTGAAGGAAGAGGCCCAGGACGAGTTCAGAAATCTCTTGCCACTCGTGTTAGCCACGGCTGGGAATCGAACTCCAGTTGTTGGATTCAGAGTGTCATGTTTTAACAATCACATCACCGTTACCACCCAGTGTACACTATAATCCAGTTACGCACATTTCTAATGCACTGGAAGTTTTCATAAAATAGATTTTTTTTTTCAGACACCGTTCTTGCCTGGTGATTCGGATCTCGATCAACTGAGCAAAATCTTTGAAGCGCTTGGAACGCCCACGGAGGAGCTGTGGCCGGTATGTTACCGTTAAGCGCAACCGCTGCTTACAAACACCACCATATAACATGGGAGCATCTCATTCGGTGCTTCCAACCACCACACTGCAAGTGAAAGCACTTTGCTTTCTGCTCCATCCCTTCGTCCCTTTTCCCAGGCTCTTACAACCTCGCTCACTTCAATGCGCTATTAACTCTTATCTACTGCACCTTTAACGGTGGTGTTTGTGTTTGGCCACTTAGCTTTTTGTGCCTGGTGGGCCTGTGCTCGGCAACTGATCTATTAAAATCAAATATTAATTTACTCTGTGGTGTGCTCTTCCGATCTGTGCTGTGATGCCTTGCGGTGCCGTGATGCACACTAGGGGATGACGACCCTCCCTGACTATGTGGAGTACAAATCCTTCCCGGGCACCCCGCTCGAGAACATCTTCACAGCGGCCACCGATGATCTCCTGGAACTCCTCCAGGGCCTCTTTACATTCAGCCCTGCTGCCCGCCTCACTGCCACGCAGGTGATGCCCTCGGCAGCACGGCCAGTCTGGCCTAGTCGGGAGCGTTGTGGAAGGACTGCTGGTTGCGTTGAACGTGTTAACTAATTATTCACGCTTTCCAACTCGGGTTAAATCGTTTATGCTACACTGTAGTTTCCGGATTATGAGACACTGTTGTCCCCCTGTAGAGTACTTTCAAATAAAAAAGTTGGAGGCGCAGAGTTGAGAATCCTCTTGCCAAAGACGGTTCTCCAAAGCAATACATTGCCACACAGAGAAGAGAAGGCCACCACCGGCCGTTTATAATAATCTTCCAGAAGACATCTCTCCCCATTTTGAAACGGCACAATCATCTGCTGGAAATCGGCTCTAAAAAGTACCATATTCTCCCATTTATAAAACACACCTTTAATTAAAATCGACCCCAAAGTTGGGGTTTGCGTGTTACTTTTCATCCTCGAAAACTGTAGTTCTGTGTTCATCCACTCGTAATAAGAAGTGCATGATAACTCTCATACAAATGATCCATTATCAACCAAACTGTGGTTTAGAGTTGTGTTGCAAGTAGAAGCTGACCGTATTGAAAAGTGATCAAATAGATGAAATGGTTGCCAAAAACTTAAAGGCACAAACCACAGCACAATGGACTGTTTGCAAATATGTAAACGCATTTTACCTTGAAAGCTTCACGGCGGCAATCATTCTGCTAACGTAATATTACTTTATTGATTTTTACAAAACAGTAATTCAATGTAATGTTACTTTAACACTTCCAAAGGCAAGCGCATGTTGCAAACAGTTACATAATCCACGCTCGTGCTCGATTTAGTCCTAACGTTTTTGTTCACCTCATCAACGCCTGCGTACGTGCAGGCGATGCAGATGCCCTACTTCAGCAACAGGCCGGGTCCCACGCCTCCCGCCCAGTTGCCACGGCCCAGCTTTGCCCGCGAGGTCATGAAGGAGCATGAGCGCGGCACCGTCAAACGCAAGAGGTTCGAAGACGCTGAAGCAGGTACCGCGTCCGCCGTAGCGCCACCCACCCACCCACCTGCCCTTCCCCCTCCGGCGTTATGTACGCGCACTCGTACAGTCCTGTCGCTCCACTGCGGGATAAGGGCTTCCCACAACTGCGAAAGTCGCGGGCGTTGGTTGATAAATACGGGTTGGTGAAGGCAAGGGGGCATCGATGTTTTTGGAGCAAGCGTACATTAGACTAAAGCACTTCGCTCCACTGCCGTCTGCTGACCGCCGCCAAGCACAGCCTACGGCAGCAGGCCAGGTCCCACGCCTGGCCCGCACCTCCGCTTAACACGGTTGGATACATATGGCGTGAAACGAGTTCAATATGACTTAAAACTTTCGTGACTGCAGGAATTCATATTCTATGGTTCTTTCGGTAAAGTCACGTAGATAGAACAAATAATAACAATTAAATAATAAAAAATAAAGTGAATACAAATCTCACGATGTAAAGCTTTCGTGACTGCAGGGATTCATCTTCTTGGTTCTTTCGGTAAAGTCACGTAGAAGGGAAATAATAAAATAATAAAAATAAAGCATAATTAAATAATTATCACGACGTTTCGGCCACAACGCAAGCAGCCGTCCTCAGGTGAAGAACAGGTCTGTCGGAAAGACAGCGTCTGAATGATGCGTCTGAATGCATATATACAACCTGGCATGCACGGTGGTTATTCGTCAAGCACGATCCTGGCTTAAAATCCTGCTTAACCTCCGAGATCTGAGGAGGCCGGGCTCGCTCCGGGTGATTTGGTCACAGGCTCGGTGTAATGATGTGACGGTAATTTGGAATAAACGACACCAGAGCGACTTCAAATGTAAGTTCCTTGTTAGACCGCATTTTGATTATGGCTTGTAGTTCAAATGTGCATATATTGAATGACATTGGTGCACTGTCTCTATTCACTTGAATGCAGGCAATGTACATTGGTCTAGCCATGTGCTCTGCTTTGTTTTAATTGTCAAGAACACTGGCGAATTGCCCGATGATGCTGGATGCAATTACCAGCGAAACGTCGTACTCAAAAATTGTAAATGTTGTGGTTTACCTCTTCAACACACCGGTGGGCTAAAGTAGTGAACTATTTGTCTTTTGTCAACGTGACACTTTTTTGCTGATTGGCCGTGTCGGGTGGTGGAGGGTTTACGACACGTTTATAAATAACGAGATCTAACCCCAAAGCGTTTATTATGAAAAATATGTCTCTCAATGTCTGGTTTCTCTGAGACTTTTACCATACACATCTTGGCAGTGCAGCAGACAAACATTTAGACACTGTTGATTAGCATTTCTACTTGTCATGCCTTCTAGAAGTGTAAATGTCACTGACTGGGCCGTCCTTCACACTGTCGTCATCGTGTTTGTTGGGGCTGCAGGGTGCCTGGCCAAGAAGCTGATCTTCTGAGTCTTCTCGGGGATCCACGGTGCCCCCACTGACCGCCGAAGATGTGGAAGTGCTTGAATGAGCGCGTCACGTACATTCCTCTGCGGGAGTCCCCTCCACTAGACGCACAGGCCTTTTGTCAATCCAGTGCTGGGTGAGGGCCTCTGTTAATATGCCCGTACTTTACGATGCCCGTCAATGCGGGTTGGTGAAGGTGGGGAGCATAGATGTGACAGCATAGACAGTACAATACAACGATGTGTTTTTACTGCACGGCCCTCCCCTGCTGCCCACCACATAGACCCGCAGCCGCCTATAAGCAACCCGGAGTGCAAGGTGGTCGTCAGTCCAAGCACACATCGGACTGAGTCCTATTGGCTTCCAAGGTCTGACTAATTGAATTGGTGTCCGGGGCATTTCAGAAATTACTTTCAAGCGGATCGCGGTACGGTGTGAATTCTCTGGTCTGGAGCCGAGCTTCGCAGACTCCACTCCCCGCATCCTGCCACTTGGCACGTACGGCCGTTTTGTCAGTCCAGAATCGGAATATTTATACTGGAGGAATCCGATCGAGCTATAAAGTTCTTTCTCACAGATGTCCGGATGTCCAGTCTGCTGCTGGACACGAGAGCCTTTCCCACGCCTTCGTCGGTTGAGGATTATTTGTTTGAGGTTTTTTTGAGTTCGATCGCGTAGATGTAAAAGTGTCGTTTAACCCACCACCGCCCGACGGCCAAAACGTGCCAATTAGTTAGTTGTTCAGCACACCGCTGGGTTGGAGAGTAAACCCACAACATTTACAGTTCGAGTACAACTTTCGCCGGCAATTACAACCAGCATCATCGGGCGACAGCCAGAATTGTGAAGAAATCCTGTTTCGGTCTTAGAGGGGGTAAATGTGATGTCTTCACTTGAGCCAATTGGTTGTGAAGACCAGAGGGGGCGGGGGCGGGGGGTTGATGTGTTAATGAATTCTTAGTTGGGTTATTCATAGTTAATAAACATACATTATGTGTGTACGTTATGTCGTTTTCGGTCAAAAAATCGTAATACCTGTAATTGGCTGCTCACAGCTAATCGTCATCGACGAACGATGACCTGAATCAGCGTGCAATTAACAGTGTATTGCTTGATGATACGGATTATTTGATCATTGTGAGGGTTAGTATAGGTGGGGAGCATAGTGGCAGGAGCGTTTAAACTACAGGCACCCCTCGCTTCATGCTATGCTGTAGAACGCCGATTCTTTATTACGCTGCTTGTCCTGGAGAACATTTTTACTGAAAATGAAAATCTAAAAAGCGCTACGAGTGAGAAAACGCATCTTGAGCACTAAGCGAGCTCTAAGTGTACGGCACAACAATGGATTTGCTGTAGTATCCTCTGCTGCGGACACAGCGCTTTTGCGCTCTAAACTATTTTCTTTCTGATACAAATCATGGCATTACATCTTCTTGGTTCTTTCGGTAAAGTCACGTAGAAGGGAAGTAATAAAATAATAAAAATAAACAATAAAATAATTCTCACGACGTTTCGGCCACAACGCAAGCAGCCGTCCTCAGGTGAAGACCAGGTCTGTCGGGGAGACAGCATCTGAATGAAACACCACCACGCTTGGAGCGTATATTTAAGCTGGGTTGGAAGGGGGGAAGGGCGCCTTGACAAAATAATTTGCATGTCAAGAGGAATTTAGCATATTTATGGGAAATGCAGGTATGTGATATTACCTTAGAGCCGACTGCTTGCGTTGTGGCCGAAACGTCGTGAGAATGATTTTATTATGTTTTATTTTTATTATTTTATTACTTCCCTTCTACGTGACTTTACCGAAATAACCAAGAAGATGAATCCCTGCAGTCACGAAAGCTTTAAATCGAAATCATGGCAATTACACTTTGCATGCACACCCTCATGATTGGTGCACATGATGGGTTGTGAGGACTGACGTTTGAGAAGCCCTGTCGTAGGTAGTGCGTTGTACACATTTAGTTTTCAAGTTTTTCATAAAAGCAAGGAGGGTGGAGTTTTTTGTTCACAGAATAACATTACTTTATAAACGTGTACCTGTTACATCTCGCAAGCAGTTGCTGCGCCTGGCTGTCCACAGACCCGCCGACTTATCGAACGAGCAGCACGGGGACCCCGCTGTGGGAACCGGAGCTGCAGGCTTAGCTGAGACCAAGAGCCGTCCGTAGACTTCACGCTTACAGAATTCTGTGTCTGCTGGTTGGGCCATTAGCGTCCCTGGGGGGCGCCCCCCCCACCGGTACTGATGTTGTGGCGTGACGTGAACGTTGATCCGTTGCCCCCCGAAGTAAGCGGTAAAGTTGAGCGATTGATTTCGGCTTGGGTGAATATATTCTGATAACCATACAGATGCTTGGTAGCACATGCATTGCTAATCACAAGCTTAAAGAGCAAATTCGCATATTGAATGCAGTTCAGATGTATATTTTTGTATCCATTCGCAAATACTGTTTGTACTGTATATAAATTCCCATGTACGGATAGCATGAAATACAAACCCACTTGTCAAACGTCGTGCAGAAGGTTTTTGTTTGCTGGTCGATTGTGTACATTTACGTGATCGTGATTGCGAGTGTGCGCTGTGTTATCGGATGCCTCCAGAGTGAAAGGAATATCCAACTCAACTGGAGGCTGCGGTATGGGCAGATATGTAGAAAAGTCGGAGAGACCATGCGCAACTTTTGAACTGGTGGTTAATTCGGGTGGGTATGTGATGTTTGGTTTTGCGACATACTGTCGTGTTAAATGTGCAAAAGATAAGTGGTCTCGGTACATTAAAAATCTTTCGGGAGATAAGCCCCGGTTCGGTCACAAGATGTAAACTGCAAAAAATAAAGTTGTGGTTCTTCAGTTTAACGTTCATTCTTGAAGTTCTTAAGACTATAAAGGCTGTAATAGTTAGCAAGGTTCAGGTTTACTGGCCCTTGCTCATACAATAAGACTGAGGCTCTCTTACAGCAGCACACTGATGCTGTATGTGTCTCGCATGATTGCTATGGGATCAACAGCGGAGAGGTCAGGATTGGGATTAACCTTCACATACTTCAAGAGATGTGTGAATCACCCATATCAGTCATTGACATCTTGATCAACTGCCGAGTACAGGTTTCCCTCGCTATGTGCTGTTGATACGCTCGAAAAAAAGCAAACCCGTACGAGACTGCTGCCTGCCTACAGTACGCACAATGTCGCATTTGAGTGAATATATCGATTTAAAGCTTTCGTGACTGCAGGGATTCATCTTCTTGGTTCTTTCGGTAAAGTCACGTAGAAGGGAAATAATAAAATAATAAAAAATTAAACATAATAAAATACAATTCTCACGATGTTTCGGCCACAACGCAAGCAGCCGTCCTCAGGTGAAGAACAGGTCTGTCGGAAAGACAGCGTCTGAATGACTGAATGACGCTGTCTTTCACCTGTGGACGGCTGCTTGCGTTGTGGCCGAAACGTCGTGAGAATTGTATTTTATTATGTTAAATTTTTATCAGAGGTGTGGACTCGAGTCATGTGACTTGGACTCGAGTCAGACTCGAGTCATGAATTTGATGACTTGCGACTCGACTTGGACTTGCAAACAATGACTTTGTCCCACCTCTGATTTTTATTTTTTTATTATTTCCCTTCTATGTGACTTTACCGAAAGAACCAAGAAAACCAAAATGTAATGAACCGAAAACATTCACAAGGCGACGGAGCAACTGGGGCCAGAGTCCAAGTCGTTTAACAATTCTGGGAGATGGAATGTGACTATTGGACGGTGCCACGTGTCGAGGTCCGATACTGGACGTGGTCGCAACCAAATTAGCAGACTCGGATGAAATGAACTGTCGAGCTCTGCACGACGGCGCTCCCCTACACGGCCAACGTTAAAATGTCTTAAAATGTGTCCCTGGGGGACACCACCCAACACCAGGAGGTGACACGCGCCGAGTAACCACAGCGAGAGGCCATCATCAGAGATGTCGCGCGCGTGCCATCGAGATATGTTTCGGGTCGCCAGCCCACCCATCAAAACATAGAAATCTGTCGGGCTAACGCTGGAACAAACGGTCCCGACCACACGCTGACGTTTGCCTTACGTTGCATCTCTACCGGGCAATACCAATGCTGGCTGAAACGAAGCCCTGTTTAACACGCCCCACCACCACCACCAACGGAACACAGCCACCACACGCGTTGCAACAGCGCACGCGTGGCCAAGAGTGCAAACGAGGACACGGCGCGAGTTGAGCCGGGGGGGTGGGGGGCAGACACTCTTGAGCATCGCTCCTCCTGCCAGCTGCTAGGGGGCGCTACCCCCCACCACCACCGCCCCATCACGCACACGCGGGGTAGGGGACGAGCAGCACCGCCCCAGCTCCAACCCCAATGTTCGCTCCGCCCTAAACCCCCCCAACACAACTCCCCCTCGACACGGCGCAGCTGTTCCCGTTACTCGCGCGCGCGCGCGGGGGGTCAGATCTGCTCTGGGGCTGCTCGCTCGCTCATCTCTCGGCGATGGCAGCGGGAGGCGATGGAGGTGATGGAGTCGGCGTCGTCGGAGGCGGCGGCGGCGTCTCGGGTCTGCTGTCCGACTACGCGGATGCTGCCGTGGCCGTGTACTCGCGGGTGCGCAGCGAGTGGAGCGACTGCTCCGACTGCGGCGTCGCGCTCGCTGCGCGCACGCTGCGTGACTCGGCCACGTTCGGCCGCCGCGACGCGATCATCGTGGTCGTGTTGGCGCTCGCGTGGATCACCGCACGCATCCTCGCCACGTCACACGTCTTCAAGGTGACTCGCTGGGGGGGGGGGGGACACGACACGGACGGGTTTCGATTTAAAGCTTTCGTGACTGCAGCGCGGTCACATCGAGTTCAATAATATTTTATGTTTTATTTTTATTATTTTATTACTTCCCTTCTACGTGACTTTGCCGAAAGAACCAAGAAGATGAATCCCTGCAAATAAAACATAATATTTTATTATGTTTTATATTTGTTATTTTATTACTTCCCTTCTACGTGACTTTACCGAAAGAACCAAGAAGATGACACGGACGGGGTTAGAGGGGGGAGCGGTGGTGGTGAACCGCGCGCGGTCACATCGAGTTCAATTCCTCCTCCACGCTCACGGACAACAGCGGTGACGGTCGTCCCAGCCCGGTCGCGTGGGGTGCTCGCCTAGGTCGACTCGGCCTCAAATGAGTAGCTGGTGCGGTGTGTAAACATCGACACGGCGGGAGACAAAGGCGGCCGGGGGTGGTGCTGGTCACCCCGGCCCCCTCGTGTGTGCCGTGCCGGGCTTCACAGCTGCTGCTCGCTAACAGCACTTGCCCCAACAGTCTGTTCGGGTTACGCGGGGGATGTCTTTGTTATGGGGGAAGGGTTCCAGATGGGAATGGGGAGCAGGGGAGGGGATGTGGAGTCTGGGGGGGTCAGGGGAAGGGATCGGTGAGGCATGAGGGCGGTGGAAGTGACGAGGGGGCCAAGAGGGGAAATCCGCGTGTGATCCATGGGTGGGCGCTTAGGGTCCAGGAGGTAGGAGACTGTGGAAGAGGCGAGGGGTAGGAGACTGTGGTGGATGAGGTGACACGAGAGGTATGAGACTGTGGTGGATGAGACGAGGGGTAGGGGAGACTGTGGATGAGGTAGGAGACTGTGGTGGATGAGACGAGACGAGGGGTAGGAGACTGGTGGATGAGACGATACGAGGTGAGGGGGAGAGGTTTAGCGCCGCAGGGTTTGGCGACCTGCGGATGTGTCGAGGCGACTGCTTCGGGACTTCATTTACGGACCCCCCCCCCGCTCCGTCTCGTACTCATCACGAGCACCGCGACCCTGAACATATTTAGAGTTTTCTTTTTTTACACCGAATTCGAAACAAAAAGCAGCCTCATCTTGTTATGTTTGGTTTTGTCGACCCCTGGTTGAGCAGGGTCAGGGCTGCCAGAAATGGGATCGAGTTGAGGAGGGTGGTGATTGTGGGTGCGTGGGGGGTCAGGGCTCGAGATTGTCGTGCCCAGGCTGTCACGCCACGCGGGCCTCACTGCCCCGCGCTGCTGACGAGGGCGCAGGCCATGGTGGGTGGTTTGGAGGGGTGTGGGTGGGTTGGAGGTGGAGGTGAGTGGGTTGGGGGTGAGTTGGAGGTGGGTGGGTTGGAGGTGGGTCGGTGGATTGGAGGTGGGTGGGTGTGGGTTGGGGTGGGTGGTTGGAGGTGGGTGGGTGGATTGGAGGGGTGTGGGTGGGTTGGAGGTGGGTGGGTGGATTGGAGGTGGGTGGGTGTGGGTTGGGAGTGGGTGGGTTGGAGGTGGGTGGGTGGATTGGAGGGGTGTAGGTGGGTTGGAGGTGGGTGGGTGGATTGGAGGTGGGTGGGTGTGGGTTGGGAGTGGGTGGGTTGGAAGTGGGTGGGTTGGAGGGGTGTGGGTGGGTTGGGAGTGGGTGGGTTGGAGGTGGGTGGGTGGATTGGAGGGGTGTGGGTGGGTTGGAGGTGGGTGGGTTGATTGGAGGTGGGTGGGTGTGGGTTGGGAGTGGGTGGGTTGGAGGTGGGTGGGTTGGAGGTGGGTGGGTGGATTGGAGGTGTGTGGGTTGGGAGTGGGTGGGTTGGAGGTGGGTGGGTGGATTGGAGGTGGGTGGGTTGGATGTGGGTGGGTGGATTGGAGGTGGGTGGGTGTGGGTTGGGAGTGGGTGGGTTGGAGGTGGGTGGGTGGGTGGATTGGAGGTGGGTAGGTTGGAGGTGGGTGGGTTGGAGGTGAGTGGGTGGGTGGGTGTGGGTTGGGGGTGGGTGGGTTGAAGGGTTTTGGAGGGGGGTGTGGGTCGGTGTGGGTTGGACGAAGGTGGGTGGGTGTGGGTGGGTGTGGGGTGCCCCAAGTCGCGTCTTGCACCAGAGCCCCGTGCCCCGCCGCGCTTCGCCACCCGCTCGAGACGAGGAGGCTCATTGCGGCATGCGCGAGATCGCCGAAAGAGATAGTGTCGTCGTCGTCATTTTATTGTGCCGGGCGGGCAGTGCTGAGCAGCACTAACTGGGGAGTCGAGAGGGAACCATTTAACAACGACGACAACAACAACAACGCTGGTGTGTGTCGACTAAGATGAGCGCGCACGCACCGCTGTGGCCGTAAGAACCGGCGCATGTTTGTTGTTGTTTTTCTGTCTTGAGGATAACGCCACCAACGAGGAGTGCATGGGGGGGGGGGTCCGCCAAAGGATTACCCCATATACAGTAGACGGAAGTTCACATTGTGGGCCCTCTTAAACAATGTGCTGCTGCTGCAGCTGCTCAGAAGGAGGAGGAGGAGCAGGAGCGTTGCCCCAACAGGTCGCCGATTATTATATTTTAAGCAGAAGAAGAAGAAGCTGCCAGCGCGGGTATCGAACCGAAACGTCGGACGTCGTGCACGGAGCCCTACAATCGGAGAGCGCAGACACAACAGCACGGCCACAGAGACCCCCACGCGGTTTCACGCACAGCAGCAGCAGCAGTAGGAGGAGGATTTCGCGACAACTATTACACTGATCAACAAATAAAAAATTAACCCGTAAAAACAAAGTTTTTCACTATAAATCCTTTATATGCGTGGCGGCTAGAGTCCTCTCGTCCTCTGGCTTGAGATGGCTGCCACCTATGGGTCAGATGATTGCCTGCCACCATTAAGCAATTGGTAATTTAATTAAAAAAAAAATCCTAAAAAGTGTAAAATTTAGGAAAAAATTTTTCACGAAAATAAATTGTCACGCACAACGAGTCTGTGTGCAAAATGTCAGCTCGATAGGATCACGGGAAGTGGGTTAAAAAACGACCGAAAGATTTGCACGGTCGTAAGCGCGCAAGCAAGCAAGCAAGTGAACTTAATATAAAGGATTTAAAAAAATTCTGGCCTGAACTTTTGCAGCTGTTCTAGACTAATTTCAGGGTGCTGATTCCAAATCTGATCTCAGATTTGCTCTATCACATTTCATTTTTATGCTATCGGCATACCCCATTTTCATTGATTTTACCCGAAATTAACTCTGTCACTTATGATTACAAGTTGTTGCGAGTCAGTGACTGCTTTAGTGTTAAAATATGGTGCTTTATTTTTAGGATAGTGTTTTTATAATATAATTTTATGTAGATATCCACATTTATTTAATATTTTTCTTCCGCAGTTTTTATTGAAAATGCAATATTTGATATCTCAAAAAACCTGATGTGATAGACAAAAACTGATGCCAGATTTGGAATCAGCACCCCAAAATTACATTAAAACCGTTGGAATACCTTATGCCAGAAAAAGTGTGTTGACCAGTGTAATTCATAATAAAGGTGTTTTGTGTTAAATCGAGTCGATGTAAAGATGTCCTTAGCCCACCTCCACCCGACACCGCCAATTAGTAAGGTTTGTCACGTAAATAAAGCGTGCCAATTAGCTACTTATTCCATTACACCGGTGGCGTGTTAGAGAGTAAACCCACAACATCTATACGTGGAGTATCGTGACGTGTTGCTGGCGATTGAAAAGCAAATCGCCTGGCGAGGCTGCTGGTTGTGGTGGTTGTTGTGGTGGTTGTGGTTGAGGTGGTGGTTGTGGTGGTTGTGGTGGTTATTGTGGTGGTGGTTGTGGTTGAGGTTGTTGTGGTGGTTGTGGTGGTTATTGTGGTGGTGGTTGTGATGGTTGTGGTTGTTGTGGTGGTTGGTATGGTGGTTGTTGTGGTGGTTGTGGTGATTGTTGTGGTGGTTGTGGTGGTTGTGGTTGTTGTGTTGGTTGTTGTGGTTGTTGTGTTGGTTGTTGTTGTGGTGGTTGTTGTGGGGGTTGTTATGGTGGTTGTTATGGTGGTTGCTGTGGTGGTGGTTGTTGTGGTTGTAGTAATCGCCAGCGAAACGTCACAATACTCTAATTGTAAATGTTGTTGGTTTACTCTCCAACACGCAACCGGTGTGCTGAATGAACTAACTAACTGGCCACGTTTTGTTTACGTGACAAACCTTATCAATTGTCCGTATCCGGTGGTGGTGATGGTGGTGGGTTTAACGGACTCATTTATATTTACGCGATCTCACCCCAAAAAACCTTTTTATTATGAACAATCGTAACGCCGTGGGGTGTCCAGGACCCTGTCATCACGAGGCCTCGAATGTCACTCGCGGTTCGCTTGCCAGAAAGCAACAACCCTGGACGCCGGCAAGTTGGGCCCCAGCCACGATCACGTCTTCTGCTGGAGACCGCTGCCTAATTCGGCTTCACTTTCACGTGGCAAGCAACTGCATTTGAAGCTTTCGTGACTGCAAGGATTCGTACTCTTAGGTTTTATCGGTAAAGTCACGTAGGTAAAAAATAAAAAAATATATATATAAAAATAATAGAAATATTAATAGAAATAAAATAATCTTGTTACTATTTATTTTATTATGCATTTCACCTCCCCATTGTTTCTATGTTGCTGTCGTATTTACTAAAAAATCAATATACCGTAATCAGCCTACGACAGAATCGCCCAGATTGCACCCGATCGGACATATTCTGTAAGCTCAGCTAAGTTGAGCCTACGCACTGTTTTGATGGGTGACCGCCACGCATGAAACAGGTGCTATAGGCTGCTGCGGGCCTACATTGTCGTGCAGCAAATTTAATTGTAGTTTAACACGTAGTTCCTTAGCGACCAATATCATCCATGATAAAGGATTTTTGTGTTAGATCGCGTAAATATATAAATGTGTCGTTAAACCCGCCACCACCCGACACAGCCAACTGGTAAGGGTTGTTGTGGCTTGGCTCTCCAACACACCGGTGTTGCTGTACTAGTACACTACACTATACACTGCTATACACTACACACTAGTGCTGTACTAGTGACGAATTGGCCACGTTCTGTTTACGTGACAACCCTTACTAGTTGGCTGTGTCGGGTGGTGGCGGGTTTAACGACACATTTATAATATTCACGCGATCGAACTCAAAAATTGACTTGCGTTACCGTATCAACGTCTTTGCCGTCTGCTATCATCAAGCCATCCGAACCAGCATGGTGAAGTATGGTCAAATAATTCTAGATTTGAAGCTTTCGTGACTGCAAGGATTCATATTCTTTGGTTTTTTCGGTAAAGTCACGTAGGTAAAAAATTTAAATAAAATAAAAAATAAAAAAATAAAATCACGACGTTTCGGAGGCAACACAAGCCTCCGTCTTCAGGTGGATACATTTACTTGATACAGCAATCGTGCTGTGACGGTTCCACCTGAAGACGGAGGCTTGTGTTGCCTCCGAAACGTCGTGATTTTTTATTTTATTTTTATTTTTTACCTACGTGACTTTACCGAAAAAACCCAAGAATATGGTCAAATAACCGCCACCAACTGCACGGGGTCAAGGAAAGCTTTTATCCAGCAGTGCATACACATCAGGACTGCACGTGAACATGCGGAATACAATAAAACACAGAAACACTACTTTGGAGGTTTTCGCGTTTGTGCAGCTATGTAGTTCTCTGCCCTGTTTTCGGGTGGTACTGCACGTTGTTCGTTGTCCGACGTTTCGCTCCACATGCCTAAGGCAGATACCCGAAAACACGTCGGAGAGCTAAGCGTTAGGGTCACGATTTAAACAAAACAAAAAACCCACTTCACATTTTGGCCACCTCTCACCACCGACAATGTCCCCCTCGCGCCACGTTGCATCATTCCTTGACACGTGCTGGCAGTGTGGCTATGCAGTGCGCGGGACTGCTGATGTGGTTTAGGGGGTGAAGCGGGGACGAGGGGATTTATCTCGCCCCAGCGCAGTATTTGGGTTTCTGGCACGGGGGCCGATAAGCGCGTTGAACTTTGTCCCGACTCAGTGGTGGCAGCAGTAGCTGACGGAGCGACTGTAACAGAGACGGGGAGGGAGCAAGTCCTTTGCGTTCCTTGAAATCCACGCCGCCGTCTGAACTCCCTTCCAAAACTCCATCCGTGCACATTGCAGAAACAGATAACATCATCTTCTTGGTTCTTTCGGTAAAGTCACGTAGAAGGGAAATAATAAAACAATAAAACATAATAAAATACAATTCTCACGACGTTTTGGCCACAACGCAAGCAGCCGTCCTCAGGTGAAGAACAGGTCTGTCTTTACCGAAAGAACCAAGAAGATGAATCCCTGCAGTCACGAAAGCTTTAAATCGAAAAACTAACATCATGTCTAACAATAGCAATTAAAACAATCCCCAGCGACACAGCAGTGTTATAACGGAGTCGATTCAAATCCCTTCAAGTGATTACAGTTTCAAACGGAGTATGTTTGGGCCACGCGCTCCGGAAGTGGATGGCTGGCTTGTTTTTGTCCAAACTTGCCGACTCTGCGTAAAAACCCAGCGTCGAACAGTGGGGCCGGTTGCGTGCGTGTGGAACAGGAAATGGGTGTTCGACAGTTTTGCTTGTGACTTCTAGGCCAGAGGCACACACACACACACGTCTCTCTTGTGAGCTCCCGAACTATCACAGCACCGCATTTACGCCTTCCACTAAACAACCGCCCTTGTTTCTGTTTTGTGGAATTTTATACATTCCTGTTTTATCCCCAAGCGCCAGTAAACCACGATCCCCCCCCCCCCGTGATCCCATGTGACCCCGCGTGGTGAAGCTTTCCGTGTCTGAAGCCCTGAATGCGACTGCAGACATCCTGAAAAAACGGCAGGACACGTCGCAATCCCTAAGGCGCGTTGTCTCGGGTTTTTATATTTACGAATTTTCCGCCGATTAGCGAGTGTTTATAAGTGCGGGAGGAAACCGCAACACCTGGAGGAAAACCCACACGTGCGAGGGTGCAACACTGTACCCCATTCGGATGAAACGGACGGAGATCAGTCCACGCTTTGACTGTGCCGCCTTCTGGCAAGCCAGGTCGTGGCACCCTGGACTCGCGACGGGGAAGGGAGTCTCTCAAAATGTGCGCGGCGATCCCCCAACCCTCGCTGACGTCCACAGCAGAGGTCGCATCCGGGTACCCGATACCCGTACCCTACCCGATACCCGGCTACCCGTACCCGGCCGGATACGGGTACGGGTACCCGTTTGCGACCCTGGTGCGGCCGGGTACGGGTACGGGTAGGCCGTGAGTCACCGGTGAGTAACCGTTTGTCACTCATTTCGGGTAGGGTACGGGTAGCGTACGGGTACCCATACCCGGCCGGGTACGGCCGGGTACGGGTACCCGTTTGCGACCCTGGTGCGGCCGGGTACGGGTAAGGAATCAAAACCCGTTTGCGACCTCTGGTCCGCAGTGCCGGATTGGGGGCCACGCGCGCCGCTCGACGATGACGCTCGCTTCGTCGTGTTTCTGTCGCAGCCGCTGGCGGCAAAGCTGCGGCTGCGCCCCCAGGATGTGGCCAAGTTCCCGGAGAACGCGTGGAAGCTCGTCTTCTACCTGGGCGCGTGGCTCTACAGCGGCTACCTGCTCTTCATGCGCGACTACAACTTCTTCGCACAGCCGCTGTCGGCGTTCACCGGTGAGCGTGGCCGCTCGCGCAACCGGCGCCGCGGCGGGGATTCGCGGCGATTCGGTGCCGCGACGGTAACTTTCGCGATGCCGGCGATCTGCGCGATTCACCCTGGGCCGGGATTCGGCAACCCAAACGACAAGAAGATAATTTTTTTTCGAATCCGGGGGGGAAAAAAACACTAAACGGTTCAAGAGCCGCCAATGCGTGTGAATACGAGACGGAGGTGGTCCTCGATGAATGACGTCACGAAGCACCAGTCCTGAAAGAGCCACCGCATGCGGCTGGCTCCCGAGCCGCGGGTTGCCACCGCTGACTCGGGCCGTCAACACCGCTTCGCCAGTCGACGAGAGCCACGACTGGTGGTCCACAATTTGAATCGCAAAATGTAACTTTTTCCCTTTTGTCTCGTTTTCACCGCCTCGTTTAAACAAAACTAAAAATTGGCGAATTCCAGCTCTCAGAATGATACGTTTGGGTTTAATGGACGTGCAGCAAATGCTGCGAGGCGTATGTGTGTATGTTGAAAGGAATGCATCTGCGGTGTGAACGAAGATGCAGAATCAGAATATTTATTTATCCATTGAATGAAGCTCTTCTTCACCGATGGAAGCGACTTCACTCGGAGTTGGCCACCTTTCCGAGCCGTTCTGTTACACAAGGTGGTGCACTGCCACCTGTGAGAGTTCCAGAATGGAATTCCTTCATTCTCTTGACATGATGCCGTGCGGGCAATTAGAATGCACACAGACAGCCCCTTTTTTTGTCAATCCACTGCTGGATGAGGGCCTCCCCCCCCCACCACCACACGCGCAGGTCTTGAGGCTTGTCTCACCCATACTTCACCGCATCGACGTGTGTGGGGGAAGGGGGGGGGGCATAGAAGTCAAGTACAACAAGCGATGTTGCTCTCCGCCGTGTAAGCACAGCGCACAGCGAACAACGTGGCATGCGGCTGGTCACCCATGGGTGAGTTTGTCTTTTGTTGTTGCGTGGGCTGCTCGCACACCACGGATGTCCCTCGCAGAATAGCCGGGCAACCGGCTAAACGAGACCGTCCGCCACGGTGGCTAGGAGACATTAACTACCTCGCCTGGTATGCACAAGGTTGTGGGTTCGATCTCGACCCTCACGCCTGCTGCTGTATATTTGGAGTCTGCGGTGTCTCTCTCTCCTTGTGGTCGCGTGGATTTTTCTCCGGATCCTCCGGTTTTCCCCTCCACATTTAGAATCAACATCTCGGTGTTTAGAGTATTTGGCTGCTATACATTTCCACGTGATAAGCCACTAAGTTGAGCTATCATTTGTGGCCAGGTTGCTTTTGAAAAGGATCTAGATAGCTCAGTGGGCCTTACCTGGTAAAAAAATAAAAAGCTAAATTAAACTTTTACATTTAATTTTAAAAGTTAAACAAGTCAAATATGAAGTCAAACAACTCGTCCACGCACTATTTCCAGGCTCAAACCTGCTTAGCTTCCGCGCTATGACAGGATCGGGTGCATACCGGGTGATTTGGTCACAGTGTAACAATGTGATGGTAATTCGGAGTGTGGTTTACACCCCGGACTCCTACCTGCCTGTGCACGTCCACAGCCATAGTTGAGATGTTTTACCAGTCAAGCGTCCCGCGATGGACAGTGTGCATTGCGTTTTCAGAGGATTTGATACCGCTTGGCTGTGAGTTATGGTGACACGCTTGGCTGTGAGTTATGGTGACAGTTTTACAAGTTACAAAAATCGGCTCGTGGTGTTTTTCAAAAATGTAACGTTTAGTGTTAAAAAATAATAATGATATCTGACCAGATCGAGTGCGGGGCGGGGGGTGCATTGTGGGTGATTAGCTAATGGGGACCCAGAATCAGAATCTTGATTTATTCTGGAGCTATGGAGCTCTTTTACACAGATACCCAATCGGAATATATGACTGGGGGGGGAGGGAGGGAGGGAAAAAACAAAGTGACATACGGCGAGGTGATTGTGCCACCGCGCTGCGATCGTCGAAGTGGCGGCCGCGGATCTGCGTCTCGTGTCGGCCGTGTCCAAAGTCTCACCGGCGGTGGCTGCGGTGGGGACTCGATGGACTCCTCAGGGACGTTTCGCTAAGATAGCGCCGAGTCGATATCTCGCACGCGACGCACCCGATAAAACCGCTAATGGGCACCCGCCAAAGGTGATTACCAGTAGCCTTGATAGAGACTCTGCGTAGTTACGAAAACCTGCTGTGGTCACGTGAATTAATGTGGTTCCGAGCAGGGCGCTAACATAGTATAATATGTGTACATTGTGTCTTCATGTAGCAAGTGTCTAAATGCAACTGCACCTCAAGCAGCTGTGTGAAAACAATGTGGGTGTATTTATTTGATAGAGCGAGGTATTCAGTCATTGATCTCTATGTAAGCCTGTGGGTCTCTGTGAGGGCGCCACGGTGGTGAGATGTTAACTAACTCGCCGGGTATACAGGAGGTCGTTGGTTCGATCCCGACCCTGACGCCTTCTGCATATTTGGAGTTTGCATGTTCTGCCCCGGGTCCCTCCACATTTAGAGATATGCGTTTCGACCAATTGGCTGCAATAAATGTCCACGGTGATAAGCCACTTCGTTGAGCTATCATTTGTGACCAGGGCGCTTCTGAAAAAAAGCTGCATAGCTCAGTAGGCCTTACCTGGTAAAATGAACAAGTTTAGTTTGGTTATTAGGGTCTATAGGTATCTAGATGAGCACATGGTGAGTCATAGGTGTATTTGTCATCTATGAATCTCTAAGTGAGTCTGTGAGTCTATGGGTCTCTATGCGAGTCAACACAATGTGGACTTAAATAGTCTCCCAAATGCAACCGCAGATCAAGACGCTGCACGATACAGTGGGCAGGTTTATTTTTAGACAGAATTAGGCGGTCATCAGAGGTGGACCTGAGGTTGTGACTCTTTTTGGGTTATTAATTTTTTTTATTTCTCAAAAGAGCCTTCAATACTTTTGAACATCGACCGGTTTTTAATATCACCATTTAATGAGGGGACGCTGAATGTCGTAAGCAGTCCAGAGTTCACTTGTGTGGAGCTAATGCTGCTGAAATGATGTAAACCCAGAAGGTCGTGTGGATGATGGGATGTTTACGAAAACACATCTCCATATATATAATTATATAAAAGGCAAAGTTGTGAATGTGTGTCTGTTCAAAATGTTTAGCGTACTTCCCGACATGCAACAAACTTGAAATTTGCCATGTGGGTACTTTCCAGACTGCACACCATGCAACAATTATAAAAATACACTTTTGTTTTTTTTTTTTGGGGGGGGGGGAGCTCAATAATGCATATGTTTTGCACGGCAAGTGAGCTGTGACGTCATATATGTCACGTGACCCGCGCGTGTGGAAGCGTCACGCATCGTAGTGTAGCGGGTAGCGCGCTGCGCTACGAACCCGGCGACCCGAGTTCGATTCCCGCTCACGGCCACCACCGGTGACGATTATTTCAACCGGTCCTGGGCCTCCCCTAGGTCTACTCAGCCTCAAACGAGTAACTGGTGTGGTGTGTGAACATCGCCACTGGGGAGACAAAGGCGGCCGGGCGTGGTGCTGACCACCCACCCCCTTGTTAGTTATATATGTGGAGGGACAGATATGGGAAGGTGTAATGTCAGCTTATTTATTTTGCAACTCATATTTTGTGGTGTGTATCTGTGAGGTTGGTCAACTTATTTAGTCTCATTCATTCAAAATCATCGTGTTCTAGGAGAAAAAAATCTACTTCATAAAAGAATCATGTTTCATTTTATATTCCATTGTTCATCGAGCAACTTGCATCTCACAATCACTGAGGAATCGCAGACGAGCTGGACGGACAGCCAAGCGATGAGCTCGGTGCCGACAATTGCCAAAGGTCTGCAGTCCTCTACCTGTATAAACACTTTGTTCATTCCGTTAATTAACGAGTGTTCATACATGCGGGAGGAAACCGGAGAACCCGGAGAAGACGCACGCGTGCGTGCGTGGGGGCAACGTTGTATTCCACACAGAAGGGACAGATGTCTGCACTTTGCTGTACCACATTCTCACGGTGAGCCACGGCACGGCAACCCCTCGACGCCCACAAGAAGGCAGTTTCGCAAGATTATCGTGATACACCAACCCTAGCTGCTGCCTCCACTGTGCCGGACTACTGGCCACGTGCATGGCCATGCAGTATTCTACAATTATTTTATTTTTTTAATATAACTCATTCTCATCTCGCCAAACAATTGGACGAAAGCACGCACGCATAGCATGTGCGTTACGAGCGTAGGAATGGACTTTAACCCGGTGGCTCGTTCCCTGGCGCAGGCTGGTACGTGGGCATGGAGGTGCCCAGTGACATCCACCTTGCCTACATGCTCCAGGGCAGCTTCTACCTCCACTCGGTGTACGGGACGCTGTGCCTGGACACGTGGCGCCGCGACTCGCCCGTCATGATCCTCCACCACATCATCACCCTGTCGCTCATCGGCTTCTCCTACGCCCTCAGGTCAGTCGATCGGTGGCTAGGAGATGTTGACTACCTCGCCTGGTTTGCAGGAGGTCGTGAATTCGGTCCCGACCCTGACGACGCCAGTGGTCGCGTCGATTTATCTCCGGGCCCTCTGATTTTTCCATTTAGATTATTTGGCTGCTATAAATTGCCACGCGATAAGCCACTTATTTCAGCCACCATTTGTGACCAAATCGCTTCTGATAAAAAAAAGAGCAATATAGCTCAGTGGTCTTTACCTGGTAAAATAAAATTTATTTTTTTATAGTTTTCAGTCGGTCGGTAGCACTGACCCCACCCCGTACTTCTGTCCTCATCCGTCCACCCGGTCCCATGGCTGGTCATGGGAGTGCCTGCGAACACAGCCGCCCGCCTGTGACCAAACCACCCAATAGGTGCCCGATCTTATCGGAGTTTAGTTTCTTTTGTGTTTAGTTTGTTGTCCTTCCCCCGCACCACCGGTTAGCGCGGTTGGCGACGCACGGTGCGAAAGAAGTTCTGCGCGCATATGTACAGAGCTCAGAAGCTAAGCGGGATTGAGCCTAGATTGCGCTTGGATGGGCTGACTGCCGCTGTGCATAAAACAGGTGTCATAGGCTGCTGCGGGGCTACGTTGTGGGCAGCAGAGAGGCAGTGAAGCAAAGTGTCTTCTTGTTGTTCTGTGCTTGAGTGCTTCCACGTCTATGCTCGGCAACCGACCGGCGTGGTGAGATCTTGTAAAGATAGCCCTCATGACCCGCACGCCCTGAGGATTTTCCTCCATCCAGCAGTGGTTTTTACAAAGGGGCTCCGTTGTCAACTGGAGATGTGTTCCTGTTTTTTTAGATCAATCCAAAATTATCCGAAAGTGGAGCGAAGTTTCGGAAGATCTGGAAAAAAATGTGTTCCAACTGATTTTAAAATCGTGATGTCATGGGAACTGATAGAACTGGGTGACATCACGTCCGTACATATCCTGCAAAGGTGGATAGATGATTTAAAGTATTTCCGTACAAATTTTCATCAACTGATTGTGTTTCTGTTGGAATGTTACGTAAATGTATACGAGTCCACAATTTAACATGCAAAACTATTTAAATCGTAACATTTGCTGCCATGAGCATGACGTAAATAAAATCGTCATTCGTACGAGTACGAAAAATACAAATTATATCTGAAATTGGCCCAAAAAATTCGAAATTCCAACAAATGAAAAATAATTGTTTAAAAAACTCATGCCCGGTGTACACATGTATGTGTATTCTAGGAACAGGTTTCAGATTACTTGTACAGTCCAGACTGAACGCAGTGTATCTGAACCGGTCAGGTGGCTCGGCTGCATCTTTGTCTCTGTGTTTCTGCGTGCTCGCAGGATGTGAAGCTGCGCGTTCGTGCGTGCGCGTGCGTGCGCGTGCGTGCATTCGCGCGTGTGCATTTGCTTGCACGTGATTTATCCGTGCACGCTCCGCTGCTGGCACCCCGCAGGTTCCACAACATCGGGCTGCTGGTGCTCTTCCTGCACGACACGAGCGACTTCCTGCTCGAGTTCACCAAGGTCAACGTCTACCTGCGGCACCGCGGCGGGGGCAGCGAACGCGAGCGCTGGGTCCACGCTCGCATCGCCGACCTCGGCTGCGCCGCCTTCGGCTCCAGCTGGTGAGGAGCCCTCGGCCGCCAGTGCGCAGGCGGTGCAACCGCACCGAGGCCCGTGGGCCGGAGGTGGGGGGGCGGCCCGGGCGCGGATCTACAAACGGCGGGGGAATTAGGTCATGGTTCCCCCACCACCCTAGATTTGAAGCTTTCGTGACTGCTAGGATTCATACCCTTAGTTCTTTCGGTAAAGTCACCATGTAGGTAAAAAATTAAATTTCTATTTTTTTTATTTTAATTTAATTATTTACCTACGTGACTTTACCGAAAGAACTAAGAGTATCCCCCACCACCCCACCGTGCCGGGGGTTTAGTTGTCGAGTACGCAGGCGGTGCAACCGCACCAAGGCCCGTGAGCCAGAGGGAGGGGGTCCGGGCGCTGGGCGACCAAAAGAAGGGAGACGTTGGACAGGTGAGAGGGCCCTCGACTTCATTATTTTCACCGTGGGGGTCGTGGCAACCGTGCCAGGGCCCACTGGGTGTGAGGGACGGGTTTCCGTCACTTGCCCGCGGCTTTTACTCACTCGGCTGACTTTTCACGTCGTTGATACGTGCGACAGTGCAATTACACGGTGGACATTATCTGATGCGATTTGATGCGAGCCCCCTGGGGATGGAACCTGTTACACGTGTTTGTATCCATTTGTCAATGGCCCACTGATTCCGGTTGACCTTATTGCGAAAGCAATTGCTCCATACCCAGGAGAGGAGCGCTGTTAAAAAGGATTTAATTTATAGGAGAGGCTTTGCAATACAATGTTGTTTTCTCGAATTTGCTACGCTATTATTTTAGTGGGGTATCCATAAATGGACCACGTGTGTTATGATGTCGCACGGGGTATATTTTGTCAATCCACTGCTGGATGAGTGCCTCTCCACCCCTTGTGATGTTGTTTACGTACCTCACCGCATTGGGCAGTGCCAGGGTAGTGAAGGCATGGGTCAAAGAAGCGGAAGCACGGAAGTGCATCACAACAACGCACAAACAATACCGCGTGGGCAATAGACACGACCGACAAGGAAAAGCGACTTTCTGTACGTCAACTTTGATTGAGCTTTTAATTATACAAAAGCGTCTGTAACTTGGTCTTACATCGATTAATTGTAGGTGCGTTAATACTATTTCTGGGTATGTTGTTTCACAACTCTGGTACCAAATCAGTGAATTCTCGTAATTATCAATTTCGTTTTGATGTCCACGTAGCGCTGTTGTTGTTGTTTTTGTTTCCCCCTCTGGTTTGAAAGCAATCGACCAGGTCGTGTCTTACAATCCGGTAGTCGTGTGTGTGAGGAGAGACCACATTTTCATAACTTTATTGGCACCGGGCACAAGTTTGGGACGCATCTTACTTTCAGGAGCATCTTTAGAAAATCCGGAGAGTACGGTGCTAAAAGAACAAAATCATTTGCTGCTGCTGCTTCTGCTGCTGCTGCGTTGGCAGTGGTGCACACTCACAGTAAAGAATAAGGAACAAGCTCAACGTCTATGTAACGTCTATGTATAACGTATGTGTAACGTAAATGTAACGCACGTGTGTGTGTTGAACTTGTTTCGCACCGCACGTAACCAACCGGAGGTTCGGTAAAGCGGCGCGCTTGTGCGCCCTTACAAGGAAGCGGACATAGCAGGTGACATTTCGGTCAACGACCCGTCTTAATGGCACTCGTAGACGGGAGACAAAGGCTGTGTCTTTGGCCTCACTCACAGACGGTTGGGCTTGTGTGTGTATATATATACGTGCAGCGAACGTCTGCTCTGAAGCAGGTCCATCGCCCAAAACGCCAGCCATAACCATCATATATATTTTGCAGGCAGTGTCACTGACGGCGTCATCATCGTCGTCGGAGCACCGTGGATGCGAGGGGCTCTGTGCCGCTGCCGGAGAGGGGTCTCTGTTCCCGACAGGGGGTGTCTCTCGGGGTGGTGGTGGTGGTGGTGGGGTTCAGTTTAACACCGAGTAGGAGGCTTTAACGATCAGTATCATCCATAATAGAGGTTTGATGTTTTTGTTGGGTTGGATCGCGTGAATATATGAATGTGTCGTTAAAGCCGCCACCACCCGACACAGCCAATGAGTAAGGTTTGTCACGTAAAGGGAACGTGCCAAGTCGTTACTCGTACAGCACACCGCTTGTGTGTTGGAGAGATTGTAAATGTTGTGGATTTGCTCTCCAATTTTACGCGATCTAACCCAAAATAAAACCTCTATTAAGGGGGGGGGGGCGGGGTCACTGATGAGCCACATTCCAAGGGATCAGCGCTGGGCCCCGAGCTCCTTGTGGCAACGCCGTCCGAGCGCTTGTGTGCGATGAGTGGCGGCATTTCAAATATTTGCGTACGGGGGAGTGGTCGCTCCGTGGTTTGCTCCACTGCGTTACAGTCCGAGCCGCCCCCCCCCGGCTCCGTTCGCGCTGCAGGCATTCTGTCACGTGGACCTGCTGTGAGCCACCTTCTTGGTAAACTAAAATAACCGACGGTGCACTGTGCGCCTCCTTCCCACGTGTTCAAAACGTGAGACTTTTTTTTCCTCCCACCATAACATCCCATCGAAGGCCACGCGGCCTTCTGGGAGTGGGTTTCTTGCCGGCAGAATTGGTTCTAACGCAAGCAACCTTTGGAGCGGTTTCAACATTAAATTCTCTCGCTCAACGGTCGTGATGCGCTTAAACGAATTTTTTGCCAAAACTGCCGGATGTTTATGGTCAGGCAGGGACCCTCTGCGTCGGATTATGGATCGACGCGTTACTAGAACTAAAAACACGCGACCGTAAAATAACCGTGGATCGCCATCGTCAAGAACGTGGGCAACAAAAGAAACGAACAGAGCACGACACAACAACGGCCCCGACATATTTGCCTCTCCACCCAGTTTCAACATCCGCACGTGGGGAGACGGAAGGTGTGGTGCTGGCCACCCACCCATCCACCCACCGCTGTGTGCCGTGCCGGTCTTAAACAGGCATTCACACAACACGTTCTTATTCCCCAACTGCCCGCGAGGCTAAACACACAACCTTTGTCTTGTTCTTGGTTCTTTCGGTAAAGTCGTGTAGAAGGGAAATAATAAAATAATAAAAATAAAACATAATAAAATAATAATATATTATATTATGCAACGTGTAAATTGTATTATTTTATTATTTCCCTAAAAATAAAACATAATAAAATAATATAATAATATATTATATTATTTTATGTTTTATTTTTATTATTTCCCTTCTACGTGACTTTACCGAAAGAACCAAGAAGACGAATCTCTGCAGTCACGAAAGCTTCAAATCGAAATTTAACCTTTGTCTTGTTTGCGTGCGTGAGCGCTTGCGTCTCTGCACGTTTGCGGGGATGCCTGCGTGTCAGGACAGTGAGAGCGCTTACCATCGTCCTCTTTGAGTAGTAAGGGGCCCGATTCCCCAATTGCTAGGTCACGATACACTGACTGGGTGCATGTGGTGGCGGAGGCCCCCGTGGAATGGTGTCGATCATCTCGGCAGAATCGTGGGCAGGTCGTTGGCGTGGCCTAACCCACAAATCAATTATTAATCATTATATTGGCTCTGCAAACTTACTCGACGTTAAGCTCACGATATAGTTCTATGTTATATGGTAGCGTTATTGACGGCTGTGCCGAGTGCAACTTTCATTGTGCGTGTAAACATGTTTGTACGGATATCACGTGTGTATAGATGGCTTTGCATGTGCGTATGCGTGTATGTCAGTCTATACTCGTGAGGTTGAGAATTAAAATCCTGGTTAGATGGTTAAGTAAAAAAAAATTCCAGGAAGCTACACGGAGTTATAGGAAGTTCACGCTGCATTGGGTTTTCATCTTAAGATGTTTTCAAATAATGAATGACGATTATTATTTCTTACGTTTTTATCGGGCACAGCGGACCCAACCAAGGGCTTCATAGGAAATCCGGAGCACCCGGAGAAAACCCCCACGCCTTGTGCGAGGGGGCAGCGCTCGATCCCCAACCGCACAGATGGCGGTTAGTTCACTTGCTCGCAGCACCTTCGCCTGGCGAGCCAGCGTAAGGCGACGTCCACCGTAAGGGAGCTTCACAACCCATCTGTGCGGTGATCCGCCAACCCTCGCTGCTGCCTCCATGGTGCTGGATTACAGGCAGCAGTAGCAGCAGTAGCAGCAGTAGCAGCAGCAGTAGCAGCAGCAGCAGTAGCAGCAGTAGTAGCAGCAGCATTAGCAGTAGCAGCAGTAGCAGCGTAGCAGCCGGCAGGTCGAGGGGGGGTTAACTCGGCCAATCAACCCTGACATGGCCCGCCCCTGTTGGACATCTGTGAGAAAGAGCTTCATAGCTCATCGGATTCCTCGTGCAGTCTAAACAAATATTCTGATGATTCTGAACCGTCCAGGATCGGCGATCAAATGAACGCCACCATGCGGGGGAAGATTGGCAGTGATTGTCCTACGGAAAATCACGCTTCTCCCCCCCCCCCTCCCCACCATAGTAACGTGGAATTTCCGCCACTGGCTCAGGGCTGTAAATGAGAGCTGAGCATTGCTTCGTTGTTCATTTGAGCAGGAAACCGCTTAGAAAATATAGATATGAACTTATGTATGTAAGTGCTTGCATACAATTAACGAAATTGACTCGCCACCTTCATCATTATATTCTTGGTTCTTTCAGTAAATAATAATTTATTTATTGTTTCCCTTCTACGTGACTTTACCGAAAGAACTAAGAGTATGAATCCTTGCAGTCACGAAAGCTTCAAATCTAGAAGAGGGCCTGTACTCTGTTACGTAAGGAAACGAATACATATGCTAGGTTAACATTTCAGGCAATGGACTTCATAGCGGAAAGGCAGCATATATATATTTATATATGTTAACTTTTAGATGTGATAAGCTCTCCGACCCTTGTACACCACTTGTACACCACTGCCAGCACGGCTTCTTAGAAGTTTTTTTTTTATGATTCGCATGCGTACGTGTGTGTGTTCGTGTGTGTGAGCATGCCTACGTATGCACGTGTGGGGAGAGGATAGTGCAACGGTCAGCGCGTTGCGCGTTGAACCCGGTGACCCGAGTTCAATTTCCGCTCACGGCCAACACCGGTGACGATTATTTGAACCGGTCCTGGGCTTCCGCTAGGTCGACTCAGCCTCAAATGAGCACCTGGTGAGGTGTATAGTAAACATCGCCACTCGGGAGACAAAGGCGGCCGGGCTTGGCGCTGGCCCCCCACCCCCTCGTGTGCCGCGCCGATCTTCACAGGCGCTCCATAACAGCACTCGCCCCAACAGTCTGTTAAGGCTATACTGGGGAGCTTTGTCTTTGTGTGGGGAATAGTGGCGCAGTGGTTAGCGCACTGCGTGAGGGACCCAGCGGAGACCCGAGTTCAATTCCCGCTCGCAGCCAACATCGAGTGGGGATTTGGCTGAGCCAGTCCTGAGACTCCCATAGATCGACTCAGCCTTAAATGAGTACTTGGAGTGGTGTGTATGAGACATCAGCAGGAGGGAGACAAAGGCGGCCACCAGAGGTGGGACAAAGTCATTGTTATGCAAGTCCAAGTCGAGTCGCAAGTCATCAAATTCATGACTCGAGTCTGACTCGAGTCCAAGTCACATGACTCGAGTCCACATCTCATAGGTGGGACAAAGTCATTGTTATGCAAGTCCAAGTCGAGTCGCAAGTCATCAAATTCATGACTCGAGTCTGACTCGAGTCCAAGTCACATGACTCGAGTCCACACCTCTGGCGGCCACCATCACTCCCTCGTGTGCCGTGCCGGCCATCGTGGGTGATCGCCAACAGCACTTGCCCAAGTAATCTGTTAAAGGCTATATGGGGGATCTTTGTCTTCGAGTGTATGTGTAATGATTAGGCAAGTAAACATTCACATACTCATTGATTATTAATCTAAAGAGAAAAATGCATTGTACGTTGCCAGTGAGAACTAATTCTTCTTTACGATTTGTCCAGATCATTACCGAGTAGAGCGGAGCGCTGTCGCAGTGATTAGCGCTACGGACCCGGCCACCTGAGTTGGATTCCCAGCCACAGCGAGAGATTTCTCAACCAATGTTGGCCACCACCACCACCACCACCGCTCTTGATTAAACCTGCACTGACCAGCATGGTGTGAAGTATGGTTAAACAACCCCCAATAACTCTGGGAAAGCCCTTTTGAAGTAACTGAATAATGTGTGTATGTTGAACTTTTTTCGCACCACACGTAGACAATCTTGCTAATCAGATGTGCAGGGAAGGACACTCAATGAACTACAACAAACGATCATGGGACCTCCTTTGCAAGTACCAAAATATGAGGATAGGTTTTCCCCTTTTTTTCTGGCAACAAAACAGGTGTGTGCACCAATCAGTTTCAAAGACAATGCATACATTTCGATTTAAAGCTTTCGTGACTGCAGGGATTCATCTTCTTGGTTCTTTCGGTAAAGTCACGTAGAAGGGAAGTATTATTTTATTACTTCCCTTCTACGTGACTTTACCGAAAGAACCAAGAAAATGCATACATTATCAGAGTATGTTTTTTTTTGCATTCTGACCACAAGTATTGTGGTTAATGCAGACATGATTCCTTGTAAAAGGTTTCAGTTTGGTGTTTTAACATCTTAACACCGGTTTTGTTACCAGAAAAAAGGGGGAAACCTACAACCAACGAGTTCTAAAGAAAGGAGTTTCCAATCTCGATGATGATTTACAAGTGCAGAGCTCCAGTCGCTTCCTAATATCGGGAGGAAGAGCGTTCCAGACGGCCACGGAAGCGTGTCTGAAAGAGGGCGATGCAGTGACCACCGTCTTTAATGTAATGGGTGTAAGTAAGGGGTCGTCATCAGAGGCAGACTGTTTTAAAGGTTTTGGTTAAACCTTCAAAACCTTTAAAACCATCTGCCTCAGCAGCTTTCCTCCCTCTTTTCCTCCTGATGACGACCGCTTGCGTTGCGATCGAAACGTCGTAGTTTTTTTGTTGTTATTTTCTTTGAACCTATTGACGTGACTTTACCGAAAGACCCAAACAATATGAATTCCTGCAGTCACGAAAGCTTTAAGCCAAGGGTGTAAAAAATGTTTGCGCATGTATACAGTCAAGTAGTGCGCGGGTGCTATATGTCATCACGTGGAGTGAACCAAACTGTCCAAATGAGAAGAAAATAAAAACAAACAATGTGCAATAAAAGAAGGGCAACGGTGTTTGGAAAGACCATGCAGGACGCTTGGATTACGTGACGCGTTCCAAGACGCGCATTACACTGTGTGACAAAAAACATTTCGTTCCTGGGTAGTAAGTGTTATTTCCTAATTGCTTATGCCTGAAAAGTACAGAAAATGGCTATTATTCCCCACAAACTTTGCTTGTGACCAGGACAGTGATATTTTGAAATGTACCTATTTTCAATGTGAAAACGTGGTGTGCATTTGTGTATTTTCGTTCGCCATACGGTCAGAAAAAAAACAACAACATATTAATCAAAATTAACACGTATTATATACTAAAGTAATACAAAAATTACTACTTGCTGTTCGACAGATCGTGTCCGTGCTGTGTCACTGTGATGTTCTTGCTGGATCATGTTGTGTTCACCTGCTTGCCCCTGATTGTGTTCATGCTGTGTGTCTCTGTGGTGTTCTTGCTGGTTCGTGTTGTGTTCACCTGTGTACCCTGTGTTGTGTCCATGCTGTGTGTCTCTGTGTTGTGTCCATGCTGTGTGTCTCTGTGTTGTGTCCATGCTGTGTGTCTCTGTGTTGTGTCCATGCTGTGTGTCTCTGTGTTGTGTCCATGCTGTGTGTCTCTGTGTTGTGTCCATGCTGTGTGTCTCTGTGTTGTGTCCATGCTGTGTGTCTCTGTGTTGTGTCCATGCTGTGTGTCTCTGTGTTGTGTCCATGCTGTGTGTCTCTGTGTTGTGTCCATGCTGTGTACCCTGTGTTGTGTTCATGCTGTGTGTCTCTGTGGTGTTCTTACTGGTTTGTGTTGTATTCACCTGTGTACCCTGTGTTGTGTCCATGCTGTGTGTCTCTGTGTTGTGTCCATGCTGTGTACCCTGTGTTGTGTCCATGCTGTGTGTCTCTGTGTTGTGTCCATGCTGTGTACCCTGTGTTGTGTTCATGCTGTGTACCCTGTGTTGTGTCCATGCTGTGTGTCTCTGTGTTGTGTCCATGCTGTGTACCCTGTGTTGTGTCCATGCTGTGTACCCTGTGTTGTGTTCATGCTGTGTGTCACTGTGGTGTTCTTGCTGGTTCGTGTTGTATTCACCTGTGTACCCTGTGTTGTGTTCATACTGTGTGTCTCTGTGTTGTGTCCATGCTGTGTACCCTGTGTTGTGTCCATGCTGTGTGTCTCTGTGTTGTGTCCATGCTGTGTACCCTGTGTTGTGTCCATGCTGTGTGTCTCTGTGTTGTGTCCATGCTGTGTACCCTGTGTTGTGTCCATGCTGTGTGTCTCTGTGTTGTGTCCATGCTGTGTACCCTGTGTTGTGTCCATGCTGTGTACCCTGTGTTGTGTCCATGCTGTGTGTCTCTGTGTTGTGTCCATGCTGTGTGTCTCTGTGTTGTGTCCATGCTGTGTGTCTCTGTGTTGTGTCCATGCTGTGTGTCTCTGTGTTGTGTCCATGCTGTGTGTCTCTGTGTTGTGTCCATGCTGTGTGTCTCTGTGTTGTGTCCATGCTGTGTGTCTCTGTGTTGTGTCCATGCTGTGTGTCTCTGTGTTGTGTCCATGCTGTGTGTCTCTGTGTTGTGTCCATGCTGTGTGTCTCTGTGTTGTGTCCATGCTGTGTGTCTCTGTGTTGTGTCCATGCTGTGTGTCTCTGTGTTGTGTCCATGCTGTGTGTCCCTGTGTTGTGTCCATGCTGTGTGTCTCTGTGTTGTGTCCATGCTGTGTACCCTGTGTTGTGTCCATGCTGTGTGTCTCTGTGTTGTGTCCATGCTGTGTGTCTCTGTGTTGTGTCCATGCTGTGTGTCTCTGTGTTGTGTCCATGCTGTGTGTCACTGTGTTGTGTCCATGCTGTGTACCCTGTGTTGTGTCCATGCTGTGTGTCTCTGTGTTGTGTCCATGCTGTGTACCCTGTGTTGTGTCCATGCTGTGTGTCACTGTGTTGTGTCCATGCTGTGTGTCTCTGTGTTGTGTCCATGCTGTGTGTCTCTGTGTTGTGTCCATGCTGTGTGTCTCTGTGTTGTGTCCATGCTGTGTGTCTCTGTGTTGTGTCCATGCTGTGTGTCTCTGTGTTGTGTCCATGCTGTGTGTCTCTGTGTTGTGTCCATGCTGTGTGTCTCTGTGTTGTGTCCATGCTGTGTGTCTCTGTGTTGTGTCCATGCTGTGTGTCCCTTTGTTGTGTCCATGCTGTGTGTCTCTGTGTTGTGTCCATGCTGTGTGTCTCTGTGTTGTGTCCATGCTGTGTGTCTCTGTGTTGTGTCCATGCTGTGTGTCTCTGTGTTGTGTCCATGCTGTGTGTCTCTGTGTTGTGTCCATGCTGTGTGTCTCTGTGTTGTGTCCATGCTGTGTACCCTGTGTTGTGTCCATGCTGTGTGTCTCTGTGTTGTGTCCATGCTGTGTGTCTCTGTGTTGTGTCCATGCTGTGTGTCTCTGTGTTGTGTCCATGCTGTGTGTCTCTGTGTTGTGTCCATGCTGTGTGTCTCTGTGTTGTGTCCATGCTGTGTGTCTCTGTGTTGTGTCCATGCTGTGTGTCACTGTGTTGTGTCCATGCTGTGTGTCTCTGTGTTGTGTCCATGCTGTGTGTCTCTGTGTTGTGTCCATGCTGTGTGTCACTGTGTTGTGTCCATGCTGTGTGTCTCTGTGTTGTGTCCATGCTGTGTGTCTCTGTGTTGTGTCCATGCTGTGTGTCTCTGTGTTGTGTCCATGCTGTGTGTCTCTGTGTTGTGTCCATGCTGTGTGTCTCTGTGTTGTGTCCATGCTGTGTGTCTCTGTGTTGTGTCCATGCTGTGTGTCTCTGTGTTGTGTCCATGCTGTGTGTCTCTGTGTTGTGTCCATGCTGTGTGTCTCTGTGTTGTGTCCATGCTGTGTGTCTCTGTGTTGTGTCCATGCTGTGTGTCTCTGTGTTGTGTCCATGCTGTGTGTCTCTGTGTTGTGTCCATGCTGTGTACCCTGTGTTGTGTCCATGCTGTGTGTCTCTGTGTTGTGTCCATGCTGTGTGTCTCTGTGTTGTGTCCATGCTGTGTGTCTCTGTGTTGTGTCCATGCTGTGTGTCTCTGTGTTGTGTCCATGCTGTGTGTCTCTGTGTTGTGTCCATGCTGTGTGTCTCTGTGTTGTGTCCATGCTGTGTGTCTCTGTGTTGTGTCCATGCTGTGTGTCTCTGTGTTGTGTCCATGCTGTGTACCCTGTGTTGTGTCCATGCTGTGTGTCTCTGTGTTGTGTCCATGCTGTGTGTCTCTGTGTTGTGTCCATGCTGTGTGTCTCTGTGTTGTGTCCATGCTGTGTGTCTCTGTGTTGTGTCCATGCTGTGTGTCACTGTGTTGTGTCCATGCTGTGTGTCTCTGTGTTGTGTCCATGCTGTGTGTCTCTGTGTTGTGTCCATGCTGTGTGTCACTGTGTTGTGTCCATGCTGTGTGTCTCTGTGTTGTGTCCATGCTGTGTGTCTCTGTGTTGTGTCCATGCTGTGTGTCTCTGTGTTGTGTCCATGCTGTGTGTCTCTGTGTTGTGTCCATGCTGTGTGTCTCTGTGTTGTGTCCATGCTGTGTGTCTCTGTGTTGTGTCCATGCTGTGTGTCTCTGTGTTGTGTCCATGCTGTGTGTCTCTGTGTTGTGTCCATGCTGTGTGTCTCTGTGTTGTGTCCATGCTGTGTGTCTCTGTGTTGTGTCCATGCTGTGTGTCTCTGTGTTGTGTCCATGCTGTGTGTCTCTGTATTGTGTCCATGCTGTGTACCCTGTGTTGTGTCCATGCTGTGTGTCTCTGTGTTGTGTCCATGCTGTGTGTCTCTGTGTTGTGTCCATGCTGTGTGTCTCTGTGTTGTGTCCATGCTGTGTGTCTCTGTGTTGTGTCCATGCTGTGTGTCTCTGTGTTGTGTCCATGCTGTGTGTCTCTGTGTTGTGTCCATGCTGTGTGTCTCTGTGTTGTGTCCATGCTGTGTGTCTCTGTGTTGTGTCCATGCTGTGTGTCTCTGTGTTGTGTCCATGCTGTGTGTCTCTGTGTTGTGTCCATGCTGTGTGTCTCTGTGTTGTGTCCATGCTGTGTGTCTCTGTGTTGTGTCCATGCTGTGTACCCTGTGTTGTGTCCATGCTGTGTGTATCTGTGTTGTGTCCATGCTGTGTACCCTGTGTTGTGTCCATGCTGTGTGTCTCTGTGTTGTGTCCATGCTGTGTGTCTCTGTGTTGTGTCCATGCTGTGTGTCACTGTGGTGTTGTCCATGCTGTGTGTCTCTGTGTTGTGTCCATGCTGTGTGTCACTGTGGTGTTGTCCATGCTGTGTGTCTCTGTGTTGTGTCCATGCTGTGTGTCACTGTGGTGTTGTCATGCCATTTTTTATGCCAGTGTGGTTCTCGCCGTGCAGCATTTCGCGATGCAATTTGCACAAACGACGCTCCGCAATTATTATAATTGCTATTATTGATATTTACGAGACAAAACGCTTCGCATTGTTACGTTTTACTTATTCACGTGGGGCCCTATTTAAAAAAAAAACCTGACATTTATCGACCGCCCCCCACCGTGGTAAATTTCTCGATGCGACTCCGGGTTTGGCGGAGTGGCCGCACGTTTCCTCTGCCCACCGTCTGCTCCCCACCCCCCCCCCACTCTGCCCCCCCACCCCGGTGGTGCCGTGGCCACGCAGGTTCGTGTGCCGCCTCTACTGGTTCCCGCTCAAGGTGGTGCACACCACCGCCGTCACGGTGCTCACCGTCATCCCGAACATGCCCTTCTACTTTTTGTTCAACTCCCTGCTCATCATACTCACCGGCATGAACGTCTACTGGTTCTCGGTCAGTCGGAGCTCCCCCCCTGCCACCCCCCTCCACCCCGCTCCACCCCCCAGGTTCTTGTCAAATAAAATAAAAACTCGCCCAATTATTTCAACTGCCAAGCACGGGAGATTGAGTCGAAACCGGCGACCCTCGGTATTCTAATCGCAGTCCGCTCGTCACGTATTTACGTGTGTGTAGAACTTCTTTCGCGGCGTACGTAGACAACCGCGCTGAACGGAGTTGCGGGGCAAGGACAGCAAACTAAACACTCAAAGCGGTGCTGAAGAAATGAGTTTTCAATCTAGATGACGACGATTTATAAGTGCATATCGGAAGCAAGACCATTCCAGACGGCCACAGAAGGGCATGCAGTGACCGCCGTCTTGTTTACCACGCTACGCTCTGGACCCGGGCCACCCGAGTTTGATTCCCGCTCGCGGCCGCCAACACCAGCGACGATTATCTGAACCGATCCTGGGCCCTTCCCTAGGTCAACTCGGCCTCAAATACGTACCCGGTGCGGTGTGTGTATGTATATTGAACTGCTGTCGCACCGTACGCAGCCAGCCGTGCTAACCGGTATGTAAACATCGCCACTGGGGAGACAAGAGGCGGCCGAGCGTGTGCAACCCTGGGGGTAACACGCAGAGCGTTGCACAGATGGATTCAATAATCCATTGCTGTATTGCCACTTGCTGGCCACCTCATAGCCCCAGACTATCACGTCCCGCCACTAACCAGGTTCAAGCCCTGCTTTGCTTCGGAGTTCTGACGAAATCGCACATATTCAAGGTGGTGTGTCCAGAGCGTTTATGCATGAACACGCTGCACACTTTGTACCTCATTAATATTGTATGCACAATAAGCTGTTGCAACGGCAACACTGATAGACGATAGATATTCTTTTTTACGTTGCATCATTGACAGGAACAGTCGGTCCAGTAGATAGCGTGATAACTATTGCGTGCGTGTGTGTGGGTAATGATACAAATGTACGGTTGACCTTTCTTGTCTAATACATTCTTGTGTAGACTCCATGCAGCCGACATCGGAACATCTAATCAGAGGCCGTAATAGCTGCCGGTTTTAACCGTTTGGACTCTCAAATGTGGAAAGAGAAAGAAAAAAATACCTCAATTATTTTACCCGTACAGACGTCGCACAGCCGCAGATAAGCAAAGCGCTGGGGAAAAAAAACCGAATAAATCCAACGAGGTTACGGACTCGCTGTGAATTCTCAGAATGTGGTGTTTCGTTGCCTTCTGGAAATGCAGCATTAATCTGTAAGCTTATCAGGTAAATACAAAGGGCACACGTGGCAAAGAAAATCGCCTGTCAGTTAACCGCAAAGTTGGCGGGGGCAACAGCAATCTAAGAACTCCGACCTGCCCAAGCCCATAAACACGTGGCAGAGGTGTCGTTTTATTGTCTGATCTGTTCCCTGTTACCGGCGCCCTCACCCCTGCCCCCTCGCCCCGTAGTTCATCGTGGCCTTCGTGGCGAAGGTGCTGACGGGGCAGATGAAGGAGGTGGACGATCTGCGCGAGTTCGACGTGAATGAGCGAGTGAGCACGGGCCCGGAGGGGGAGGCGGCGACGCAGGGGGAGCGTCGGTCTCGCGCGAAACGCGGCAAAGGAAAAGGGTGAGTGAGCAAGGCCGCTTCCCCGCAGTTTCCATCCGAATCCGTCTTTCGCTCCTCTGCACCTCTCGCGTGGCTCTTCCCAGTTTTTTCCTTCCGTCAATCGAGTGAAAAACGGTTGAGCAGATGGCTAGGATGGTGTGCCTTTCCGGGCCCTTCCCCCCTCAACCATTATATATACGGAGTGGTAGCTCTTGTAATCTCTCATTTATTTGATACAGCTGTCGTGGCTGTGACGGTTCCACCTGAAGACGGAAGCTTGTGTTGCCTCCGAAACGTCGTGATTTATATTTATTTATTTATTTTACTTTTCTTAATTTTAATTTTTACCAAAAAAACCTAAGAATATGAACCGCACCTCTGTTTAAAAGTTGATCGCACTGAAGACTGCAGGCCGCACGTCCACCCATCGCCGTTTGTCATTTGTTCCTCACTCGCAACACCGGTTCCGCAGCTGTCAACTCAAGAGGGAAATGTTGAGCAAAGATTGCAAAGTGTGTGACCACAGCGGCTTCGTGAACTCGCCGTTGCGCAATGTAGAATAGACCAAATACCAAATGTGCATGCTTATTTTTTTAGTCAATTGGCTCTTTACTCCCCTCCTCCATCCCGGATTTTTCCACTCGCACTATCACGGCTGTGCCATCAGAACAATCCAGAAGTGGAGGCGCATTTTATTTCTTTGGACAACGGCACTGAAACAGCGCTCCAGTTTTTGTAATTGTCACGATTTAGAATGTTTATTTATTTATACTGGTAGGAACCTCCTGGTTCCATCAGCCCACAGGGGATTATTGTGTCTGTCCGTCCATCGTGCAGGGAGGGGCTGGGTGGGGAGGGAGGGGCTGGGAGGGGAGGGGCTGGGTGGAGAGGGGCTGGGTGGGGAGGGGCTGGGTGGGGAGGGGCTGGGTGGGGAGGGGCTGGGTTGGAAGGGTGGGGAGGGGCTGGGTGGGGAGGGTGGGTCTGGGTGGGGGGTGGGAGGGGTGGGGCTGGGTGGGGAGGGGCTGGTCACCCCGTGGTGCCCTTATAAAACTCAACGTTTAACCTACTCACGCCGGCTTGTGCCCGCCCTCACAGTCGGCCATATTTGCGGAATACACCACGCCGCCGTTGACCCTGCAGGCCATTGACCGAGCAACCCAACGTCACTACCAGCTCCCTCCGCAGCAGGAATGTGTTTACTGCATTCAAATCACGATCATCCCGGATCTCTTCACCATCTGGACTAATGCCTCCCCAAGCCAATGCCATCCGTCGTGGTCCTGCGATATATAGCGGCGAGCGAATGAGCATCGGCACGCGAGCGGTTTTAACCGCTCCGTCTCCGTGGTGGACGTAGCTTCGGGGCGTCCGTCCTCCCTCCTTTGGCTGCCACCCTGTCGTCAGTCTCGCTCGCCGGCCGTCGATCGTCCACTCCAGCGACAACGCGTCCTGCCCCAGCCCACGTTGTTTCCTCATTGGCCAACGCGACGTCTGTAACGTGCATTTGGCTGGCCATCGAACAAAGGCGGTGGTCACCGCATGGCGTGCTTTTCAGATGCGCTCCTGTGGCCGTCTGGAACACTCTTCCTTCCGATATTAGGAAGCCACTGGAGCTGTGCATTTTTAAATCATCTAGATTGAGAACCCATTTCGAACTGATTTTTGTGTTTAGTTTGTTGTTTTCCCCCTCCGCACCTCCAATTAGCACGCTTGGCTTTGTATTGTGCGAAAAAAGTTCTACGTAAAAATGTTCTCTAATCCACGTGACCCTCTTTCTGTTTCTCGCTGTAAGCGCAAGCGGACACTTTCCACGCTCCTTTAAACACATTTCGGCTTTCGTTCCATTTTTTTGTCAATGTCCAGTATTTGCGATTCATACGTCATAGCAGGTAATATACACCGATTAAACACTCTTTTTAAGGGATAATGGTATGTTTACTTTGCACCGTCCTGTTCAGCTTTCCAAAATCAATGAAAAATATGCTCTCGTCCGGCTCTTACGTCATTATTTTTTTAATCGGTCCACCTTCAATAACCTCCCGAAGTAGACACACACACGCACACGCACATACACACACACACGCACATACACACACACACGCACGCACATACACACACACCGCTCTGCTGTGGCCTCCACTCGCGTCCCCTCCGACAGATTCCCTCGTTGGCTTCGCGAACTTTGTAGAGCACGCGCGTGCCACCTTCGTTGTTGTTGTGCTTCTCGCGCGGATTTATCGGTGCGTTCGGCAAAGCTCGCGCCGAAATCACAAACCTCATCGGCGCTTTCTCCCCCTTCCCCGTCGCGTGCAGCGAGGCTCAGGAGAACGGCCTGCAAAGCGGCGGTGGCAAGAAGCAGCAGTGAGTGCGAAGTGCACGCTGCCGGGAGGCGCCCCTGCGACTTCTCCCTCTGCGCGTCTCCGACAAAACCATGGGGGGGGGGTGGATCCGGCCGCAAAAAAAAACCCAAAGTTTCTTTCCCCAAGCCACAGCCACCGTCCTCCCCCTTCCTCCGAGGGATTTGGTTTGCTCCACAGCTGACTGCCGGTCTGCAAGTGTGAGAGTTGGTCACGGACCATTCCATTTTGAATCGAGGTGGGGATTTTTTTCTTTTATAATTCGTGTTTGGGGAGGAAGAAAAAAAACTGGCGTTCCGTCCAGCTATTTGCTTTCCAGCCGGCGTGTGGCCATGCTGCTGTTGGCTGGGGGAGTGGCGCCCTTGTGCCAAGAGTCGGAATTCGCGGAGTCAAAAACGAAGATGCGGGGGAGGTTTAAAATTGTTTTGTTTTCCAGCAGCAGTCTCGGGCTTGGAGAAGGACGCTTCCATTGCGACGTCTTTTTATCCTCAGCAGGCAGACTTCTGTCAATGACAAACCCCTTTCAATGAGCACCGTTGTGTTGAGTAAACTTCACGTGTTTTTTAATTGACATCTCTCTCCGCTCAGCGGACGACACTGTTTACAGAGTACGTGTCATTTTTTAAAATATTGCTTCATGTGTTTTAAAAAAAACGAAACAGAGAAAGCGTGAGAGTTAATCTTGGCCCCCCTCCCGCCCCTCTCGTTTGAAGCTGCTCTCTAGAGACATCTGGAGCCCGTGGTTGTTATTGCACATTCGCCACAATAGGAGCGAATGTGTTGTCATGCCCTCTGCCCCTAGTGAACAAATACGCCCTCTTGTGGATCGATCCCGGCCTTTGCGTGCGAGCGTGGCTTCTTCGAACAATAACGACACAAATTGAGAAGCAAACGAAATGAAAATGAGGGGGGGGGGGCCCTTTGCTAGTGGAGTGGGGGGCTGTCAGGGGTTAGGGGTTAGGGCTAAGGTCAGCACGAGGTAGACGGGTAACAATTCACCTCCACTTCACGTGTGATTCAAGGAATTGTCAGGATTCTGGGTAACGTTTTTTTTTACGAATGTTTTTTAAATTCTCATTGTGGCTTGTTTGTTTTGATTGTCGTTCCGTCGACGTGATTTGAATTATTAGTTACTACACGCATAATTTTATAAATGTATCATGAGCTGCACGATCGCTTTTTAATCGATGGGTCAATGTTTGAATGCTTCGTGACAGTGATAAGTGTTGCTTGTCGGTTCTGGGTCGGTTGTGTTTCCGGGATATGGCGAAACTACAACGATGTCATCCATGATTAAATCAACGATAATCCTACTGCCCGCTTTGCAAGATATATCACTATTATCTTGCCTCATCAGAAAACTTTCTCCAATATTTATTTTCCTTCCAGAAGGAATATTACATGGTTCGGAATAAGAGTTAAAATAAAAATGCAACGTATCACGCACCGTGTAATGGGTGCTTTATAAACACGTGTTCCTGATTGACGGCATAGTTGGTTATGTAACGCCACCGTTATAAGCAATCGGACACATTTTTAAGTCCCGGCGATTTCCGTCGACTCGTGGTGGGATTGTGTTGAGCGAAACTGCAGTCGAAGATCTTTGAAGGAGCGATATTCTTAATTCTTGATCAAAGGACTTCAAATCAATGAAAACAATAATTAAAAAAATTGCAATCGTACAAGGAACTGCTATTGCGATACTCATCCTAATTTTAATATCGTATCGCGATCATGAAACTTTTTTTTTCATATAGTGGCAACCCCGGGGTTATGCATTAGCTTCGCGTTCGGTTGGCTATCACGTGCTGGGGATCCTCAAGCTGCTTGCCATCATCATCACCACCACCGTCCGGCCTTCTCGCTCATGCGCCGATTTCATGTTCATCGCTGGCATTTGCAGAGCCATATTCTTAGGTTTTTTCCGGTAAAGTCACGTAGGTAAAAAATTAAAATTAATAAAAAATAAAATAATTTATTTTACTTTTATTAATTTAAAATTAATAAAATAAAAATAAAATAATTTATTTTACTTTTATAAATTTTAATTTTTTACCTACGTGACTTTACCGAAAAAAACCTAAGAATATGAATCCTTGCAGTCACGAAAGCTTCAAATCTAGAATTTGCAGAGCCGCCAATGCCAGGCGGGGTGGCTGGGATGGGTGGGTGGTGTGGGGGGTCCATGCAGGGGTGTCTACGACATCACGCACACACGCGTACACACAAGACACGCACGCGCACACACACGCACACACGCGCGCGTGCATCTATCCCCCAAGGCATCGTCAAGCTCGGCTCCTGGTTTCGGCCCATTAATCACAATGACCTCGAATTAAGCCCCATCGGAGGGGGAGGGGCTGTGGATGGGAGGGACGGGTTGTGAGCGGGCTTGGCTATGAGAAGATTAATAGTGGGGGTAGGGGGGGAACTTGAAATTGTGTGGGACAGAGTTTGCACGACGCTTTTGCAACCTTCCCAAGTCTGATGATGACCAAATCTACAGCCACATTACCGTAAACGCGCCCAACCTCAAAAGCCAAAGCGGGTTCGAACCTCGTGAGGTCTCGGATGGGTGACCACCAGGGGCTTGCCAGGTGTTGTGTGGCCAGGAGATGGCAGTGGTGAGTGTGTGTGACCCCCCCCCCCCCTGATTTGGTAGTCTGGTGTTTGTTTTGAATAAGGGCAAACACTCATTTAAGGAATTGGCCAAACGTGCCAAAAGCTGTGGGACCCTCCTGAAAAAAAGAGAGCCTTGAGACTCACGCTTTCCTGGTTAAATAATTTGCATTAATGTGCATGTTGGTGTGTTAGACGTACACCGATGGACGATTGATGAATGAAGGATGTGTCCATGTTGACCGCTGGCCAGACGAGTGGTGGGTCGTCTCGCAGAGATAGCGGTCAGATGTCCAGTCCAGGGCCTGAAAGCGGTGATGAACTCCTGTGAACAATGACTAGCAAAGTCGCACCGCAGTGCGTGAATCGTGTGCAGTGAAACCCGGTGTGTTAGTGGCGGTTCGGTCTTCACTGTGGCCCTCTCTCTAGGAGAGAATTTCCCCCGGTAAATGTGTCCCCCTTTCAATCCCTAAACCCCCTTTCAGTGTTACTGATCGGGAACGGGCGTTTGGAACAGCGGTGTTTTGTTGTATTAAACCGTGGCAGGAATTAAACAGTACAAACATTGAACTTTGTGTGTTTTTCCCACTTTGTTTTTGGCGTTCGTGTTTTATATTCGGGGAAGCAAATCGACGTTTTAGTCACCCTGGCCAATCCATCGCAGGACACGGCGTGTGTTCTGTTATGAAAACTACACAGAACCTAAACCAGTTGTGACAAAACTCACCATACCAGCTGAGCAACACCAAATGCCCGAATGTGTATCGATCATCCTTTGGGTGAGAATGGCAATCATTTATTTTCAATTGTGCCACGGAGTGGTGGCGCTGCGGTTAGGGCACCGCGCTGTCACCAGCCCATCGATCCGAGTTGTTTTTTGTTTTATATTCTTAGGTTTTTTTCCGGTAAAGTCACGTAGGTAAAAAATTAAAATTAATAAAAGTAAAATAAAATAAAAATCACGACGTTTCGGAGGCAACACAAGCTTCCGTCTTCGGGTGGAACCGTCACAGCACGATAGCTGTATCAAGTAAGAGAAATACCAAGAAAACAGTATTTGTATATATACTGGTTGAGGGTGTTTGTTTGTTAATCTCGGCCAGGGTTTTTCCGCGGAGTGACATCTGAACGGGTGTCTGCTTGCCCAGCTTGGCCGGGCATGCCTCCGTAATCCTCAAACCACCCCCGTTACCGACACGGCGTCAGGAGACCTTCATCCAGCAGTGGATAATCGAGGGGGCGGTAAGTGAACGGACTATAGCCACAAGTCGCCCATGAGTTATCGTCCCGCGGGGATTAAAACATCTCTGCGGAAATGGCGTGCGGTGAAGGGCGAGTTCCAGACGAACGTTTACAGCCGAATTCAGGCGTGACTAAATACGGCGAAACAAACATTTAGTTGTGTGTGTGTGGTGTGAGAGGGTTGTGTGGGTTGTGTGTGGTGTGAGAGGTTTGTGTGT